>NC_133897.1:2253399-3620245 GCF_964199755.1 Larus michahellis | reverse complement strand
CTGGCCAGGGTGGAGTAGAAGTCATCCACTAAAGGGCTTTGAAGTCCTTCAGAGGGGGATTCTCCTCTCTCTTGTGACTTCCCTAGACTCATAGAATAATAATTTGGGTAGAAAAGGACCTCCAGAGGTCAACTTCTCCAAGCCATGGTGTCCTCTAAGCCATTAATTTGACCTAGCAGGATATGGGGACAGGATGGTGACGGTTCCCAATGGACAGCATGGATGGGGTTGCTCTGCAGTTCATGGGAACTCAGTTCTCCACGATCTGAAATTGTTTGAGATTGTCATTGATGTGGTTTGGACCTGGGCCTGCCAGGGCAATCTCCACAGAGCAGGCAGAGGACTGCAAACCCCAGCCTCACCCTGGGAGGCATTTTGGATGCAGCCCCCTTTGCTAGAGGGTTGGAGAGCTGGACGGCATGGAGGCAGGCCTGTTCACTCATCCCCCAGTTCCCAGATGGATGGGTTTTGGCTGCCTTAGGACCGAGGAGTGGGTGTTATGTTCTTTGTGTCATGATGTGGGTCTTTTAGGGATAGCGTTAGAGCCAACCTGGTGCAGTCAGTGCCTTTGCAAAGAGCCAGTCTTTGCTTGGAGAATGGTGTTGTCTTGTTCCACAGTGGAGCTGACACACAACCAGGGTGACCCTCAGGACCTGAGAGCAAGAGAAGAAGCGACAGGAGCTGGTGGCTCATCTAGAAGAGCATGAAGAAGAAGGATGTGTGTGTATGAAAAGGCTCTAGGAGCAGCCAAGCTTGGGAACCATCTGAGAGCAACGTTGTGTGAACACACTGCACTGCAAGAGGGCTTTGGGTGGCATTTGTGTCACTTAGGCAATGTCAGAGATGACATGTGAGGAAGGAGATGGAAGAGGGTAGGGGGCCAGTCCGGCTCTAGCGAGAGCGGGCAGGGATGCCTGAAGAAGGGCTGCATCTTACAAACAGCTGCAATCACAGAGCACTGTGTTGGCAACACGAAATATGTCAACAAGCAGCAATTAGGGCTGCAGCACAGAGCCCTGCCGACCACCAAAGGAGTTGACCTGGAGGACTGGGGCCAGCCTGGATCTCACTCAACGCCTGCCCCAGGGCCAGTGCAGCTGGATCTGGGCAGGTCTCTCCCCCCACTGTGAAGGCACGCTTCCCTGAGTGCTCCAGGACACAGACATGGCCCTGAGGTCCCACCAAGTGCCTCCGACCTCTCCAAGCGTGAGGAGCATCTTCCTGCTGATGTGAGCCCTGGTATGGAGATCAAAGGCTGGTTTCTGTTTTGTGAGAGGGGTGCCGACCACAGAGGTTGGGTGAGAGAGCAGCGGGCTTGCAGCTTGCACCACATCCTGGTTTCTGTCCGACTCTGACAGAGGTTGGTCTGACACTTCCATTAGAAGATGGTATTTCCAGTTTCTTCAAACTTTGCCAAGCTTTCAGTACTCAGGATGAAATTTTCCAGGTGCACATCTGCCTTTTTGCCACAGCCGAAAGCTGAGACTGCAGTGGTTTGTCCCTCACAAGGAACAGCTACTGTTTTTGCTGGTGTGAACTCATGCATTTTGGGGGAAGATCTTCTACCCCTGTTAGCAATGGCAATAACATGAGGATTTCGTTTTCCTACAAAAACAAAACAGAAGTGTATTCCTCCAGGGAGGAAAACTCCTGTTTGTACATGACCAGGAGAAACCAGTTAAAGTGCAGAAGCTAAATCCTGGAGCAGTCCATCTTCACTGATAAGTCACCAAGCACACAGCCATTACTGCTCTGTCTTTGAAGCTCTCCATTTCAGTGACTACCACTGGTTGCTCAAGGAAGCCCTTGAGATTAGCAAGGCTTGACAAACTCCACAGAGATATAAATCTTCATCTAGATGGTACCCAGGCCCTGCAGATTAGGGGGATGGGATGTCTCAAGTTCAGAATAACAACTGCTGTAGCTAATGTCCTTCTGTTGTGCCATTTCTGGACTCCAAGTAGTTTCTCGGTGTGCTGAGCAGAGACAGCTGCAACCACCTGCTTTGCACAGGTACCACTGGGACTTACCCCTATTTCCTTCAGCCCTGGGAGCCCATCTGGGACCACATCGCTGCTTGCTCTTCTGAGCCCTCATGCTCCTTCTTTCCCTCTTTAAGGGTGGCTGGGATGGAGCAGCCGTTCACTGGGTGTGCTGCTCCAGGGGCTGCTCATCTCCTGCAAGACCACTCGCTCACCGGTATCAAACCCCACATTCCTGCAGGCAGCCTGACACCTCAGGCTCTCGCAGACCAGCAGTGGAAAAGCAAATTTCCCTTCTAGGCATGTTTGAAAGAAGGCATCAGAGAAGAATTTCAAGTGGAAAAATACCAAACTCTTGCACTTGACTGAGAACCAAAATAGATTGCAACAGTGCTTTCCTCTGGGAGGAATTTTCCTACCTGGGGGCAGCAGCGGGGGGAAAGGGCTTGAACGGACAGGTATGAGGCTAAAAAAAAAAATGTCAGGTCCTTTCTTTGCACAAGCAAAAAGGGAAGTTGGCAGCGGGGCAGCACCAGGGAATAGGGCTGCACCTTGCTTTGGGCATCTCATTGTGTTTTTCTTGTGCGTTGGCAGAGCTGAGTGGATGGTGTCCCACCAGCCAAGGAGGGACTGGAATATGTTGCGTTCCACCATGGTATATGTTATACATTCATTTAATTTGCTGCATGTGGCTGTTGAATATATATAGATATATAATTTCACAGAATCATGGAAGAGTTGAGGTCGGCAGGAATCTGTGGAGATCGTCTAGTCCAAACCTCTGCTCAAGTGGTGCCACCTACAGCAGGTTGCCCCAGTCCACTCTTTGATCACCCTCACAGTGACAAAGCTTTATCTTACATTTCAGTAGAATCTCTTGTGTTTCAATTTGTGTCCTAGAAATAATTTTATTTTGAAGATTCACCAGTCTTTGAAACGAGCTCCCTTTCCAGTGCTCCTTTGTGTTCATCAGTCTGATGGCCAAAGGTCCAAATTCAAGTCCAAGTTCAGACTCCAGGTCTCTGGGGGTGATGGGTAGACCTGACCCTACTCCATGGATGATCCTACCTGACCCACCCCGTTTGCTGGGGAGCAGAAAATAAGCTGGGCCACTTTTCTAACCACACCTCCCACTGCCTAATTATCTCACCAACCATCTTTGCGTTCAATGTAGGCGTTGGGACATGGCCTGAAATTGGCTTCCTAGCTCCGAGAAGGGGATGGGGGCGCATCCAGTGACTTCCTACCATCCCCTGTGTGGCAGGATCTGGCCCCACAGCTGACAATGGGCTGCTTGTTGGGCTAAGGCGTTCAGCAGGACCCCGAGGTAAAGGGGAGACTCCCTTTTACTGCTTCTTGCTTAATAACAGGCTTGAGGATATTAATTACCTTAATTAGAGCTGGCCAAACCTGTTTGGCTTGGAGCTGGGAGTTGATGGGGACCAGCTCTCTCAGCTTTTTTTCTGCTCTTAGGTCTCATGATGTTCCCCAAAGAGCGAGACCTGTCCTATTTCAAACGTAATTAAAAGGCCTTTGAGAGGCTCCTTAGATCCTGCAGCTTTCCGAGCAAGGAGACCTCTCTTCAGTAAGGGGCTGTGTTTCATAAGCAGCAAGAAAAGTGGCTTTATTTTACTCCCCTCCCCAAAATAAAACCAGATGTTTTTGGTGATGCAGGGAGGTCATGGGCATAAGACATTGTGCTGTCCTCCGGAGACTTGCGACTGGAAAAAACCTCATTCTTGGGATTGTAAATCCCCTTGGGAAACATGGAGGGTGGGTTTGCGGATGAAGAACCTGGGCCAGTCGTGAAGCTGGAGACGACTCAGCCCCCTGCCTGGCTGGCAGTGCAGGAAAAGCCTCCTGTCTCAGTTTCCCAGCTGGAAGATGTACCGTGTCTTGTCCAGTCATCACTTTTACTGACATACGTAATACTTCGTTGGGGCCTGGGGTATCACAAGCAGTAGCGTTTGGTGACTCAGCTGCTCAGAATTTGCCCAGAGAAGTGACTTCATGGTGAGTCTTCATGGTGAATGCTACGTCAATGCAAGGTGAGACACTGGGCTCAGATAGCCAGGTGGCCTCTCTCTGGGTTTCCCTGTTGTTGTCACTCTCCCAGAATGGGTAGTGTTTGCTGATGACCTGTTGTCACGATTCACCCTTCTCTTTCCTTTGGCTGAAGGTGCTAAGCTCATCTCAGGTTGACCTCCAAATGGAGGTCTTATGACTTATGCATTTGTGGGTCACACATTTCCACTGGCTGAGAGAGGACCTTGGAGTGGCTCAATCTACAATTCCTTTTGCAAGAAAGTGGGATTGTCTGTGGAAGCACAGTCCTTGTAGTATGTGCAGCCTCCCACAAACTGATGGTGTGTCACACTAGGGCTGCCAGTCCCTTACCTTCTCTATAGCCTCACGGGATGACAGGACCCATGCTAGATTCCTCCAGCACTCATTGTGTTCAAATAATGACCTTGGCTCTCTTTCTTTGTATCCTGTACTGTCCCATCAGTGCTCATCAGCTCAAAAGTTTCCACCTCCTCTTGAGAAAGCAGGAGGCCATGCTGTGAGTCAACCGTCTTTAGCAGTTGTCACAGAGTGGACACTAGCCAGATGAAGGCATCTCAGAGAAGTGGTTGAAATGCCAGCTCATCTGTCTGGGGTCCCTAGGTCTTCAAGGGGAAAACTTCCTCCAGAAGGAGATTCGGAGATCCTAAGCTGTGTTGTGTTTTTGCCCCGAGTCACCTTCCAGTGGCACCTTATCATTTTGCAGTTCTTCTGAAGTTTCTTAAAAATATTTGGGATCCATCACGCCTCACTGTGGTGCTGTGCGTGTGTGATAAGTACAGCCAAAGTGAGACTTGACTTAGCCTAAAGTAGAGGAGATGAAATGTACCGTTTCACTCCAGTGACTATACAGGGAGCCTGAAGTTCTTCATGAAACATCTCATGAAGGTTTGGATCCATATAGGGGTGGCCCTTGGTCATCCTATGAGCCTGGGGTTGACTTTATGTCATTGCTGCCAGGGATGATGCTACAGATGTGGCAGGGCCCAGGGTCTGTTCTCCAGGCAGGTAGGCATGCCCATCGCCATTGAGCAAACCTGACCTTCTTCCCCTTCCAAACTACCAGCTGGGGAGGATCCAGCAGTGCCTCTGCTGGATCCTGGTACCCAGGCTGGTGGCCGAGGCCCCTGCATTATATACAAAACTAGACTGATAGAGTCTCTATTATCCTGTTTACTCCTTTCCTCTGCACAGCAAGGAGAATATTATCTCCTTTGGTGGAACACCATGCTGTCTATAAAACACAGGTAGAAAATACAGAAAAAGGAGCATGGTTTTGGTCCACATGAAGCAGTGTTTTCAAGTAAAAAAATATTTGCACTTAGAAATACTTTGTTTTGTGCAGATGATATTTAGCTATTTAGCCAGCTGTCTTTTCCAAGCCAAAGGGACAAAGTGCTTATCCCAATCCTCTTCCTCCTCTTTGGCATTTCTTGTTGAAGGGTGGACATCAGGAGATACCCTATCCACCAGGTATTGCTACAACACATTGGAGAAAGCAGCTATCACATTTATTATTTTAATCCTGACTCAGGGTTCGAGTGTTTAATAATTTAGGACAGTTGTGGGCTCTGCCAATCCCGAGATGGATTTAATTCTTGCGTTTGCTCAGTTGGAGAAGGTACTCAAACTGGAGATCACATGGGAGTTACTCGTATTTCTGCATGTGCGTCTTCAGGGAGCGAACAAAAGTAAAACTGCCCCCCTCCCGAAACAAGAAAACAACTTTATATTGAAAGCTTTCTAAATTGTTTGGGTTTATGGCTGGGCTCAAAATGAAGTAATGGACTACACTGATTGAGGGACTCCCTCAAGGTCCCTTCTAGATCTATCTTCAGC
Organism: Larus michahellis; assembly: GCF_964199755.1. Classification (NCBI taxonomy): domain Eukaryota; kingdom Metazoa; phylum Chordata; class Aves; order Charadriiformes; family Laridae; genus Larus; species Larus michahellis. Next base: position 3,614,360 of record NC_133897.1, on the reverse strand, counting down.
GTTTTGGTAATTCCAGTTCCTGAAATGCCTTTTTTTTGAGCTGCTGTCATGTTTTAAAACATGAAGTTTGGTACCTTGTCCATTTATGTGAGAGAGATGTTAGCGAATGCGTTGCTGCAGTTATTGAAAACCTGTGTACACTGATGTGAAGATAAAATAGACCATGGAAGTTATGAACTGGAAAGCTGGATTTTCACACTAAATGGTGTGAGGTCAGGTCTTGAGAGACCTATTCTGTAATGTTAAGGGGTGCTGGTATAAGTACTAATGTAGTACTTATTAATGTAGCTGGATGCTTACTGTCAGTGTGGTATCTCTGTGGACTGTATTTAAAATTTGTGTATGTTTGTGATCTGACTTACAGGTCTGTTGCCTTGTATTTGTCATCGTCATCTTGCAACACCTCTGACCTCTTCCAGGAAATGTGTCCTGTGTTTCGGCTTACCCTAGGAGCAAAAAGTTGTTGCTTAAGCAGGTTTCAGGCATCTCATCCTGTGAGCTTTCTGTAATTATTTGAATGAGTGTATTGAACTTGGTAGGCCATCCCAGATGGAGGTGGTCAGACACGTTAGCTTTGTCTTCTCCCTCCCCCTCAATGACACGGACCTAGATCGTTGGCCAACTGCTCCCTTCCTCCAGACCGGCTGTCCTCCACCTCTGCTCTTTGGCATCCCCTAAAGCTGGGCTGCAGACACAGTCCCAGGCTGTCCGGCATCTCCAAGGGCATCTGCCAAGTGGGATCTGAGGAGGTCTCACTCCTCCTAGACCTCTTGAAGGCTGGCCCCAAGTCCTCTGTCACACTCCCACTTTGTCCTTACTGCTCAATTAAAAACCCTTCTCCTCCTACATCCCCTTGATTACAAATTTTGCTCAAGCCACCCCTTCACCTCTTCTTTAACAAACTTCCTGAGCCCTGAGTTGGGAGTTGGCTTCCCAGCTCCAAAACAGCTTGTGCAGCTCCTTCCCCAGGTCCTGGTGCTTTAGGAACATCTCCAACCTCTTCCAGGAAATGTGTCCTGTGTTTCGGCTTACCCTAGGAGCAAAAAATTGTTGCTTAAGCAGGTTTCAGGCATCTCATCCTGTGACCTTTCTGTAACTATTTGCATGAGTGTATTGACTTGTTCTGTGAATTATAAACTCCATTAACTCCTTAGTGACTCGCCAATGCTTGGTGAGAAGGGCTCAGATCCCAGACATATCTAATGTGCTTGAAATCTCTTCAAGCTTATGGGAATGAGGAGCTTAATCCTCCTTGCAGATCTAGTTCAAAATACCCTTTTCACTGATGAATGCTGACAGCTGCTGGTTGGAAATTCAGAATTAGCGACTTTATCACCCAGCACTGTAACCTCTTTTTTATGTGCTTTCCTAACTTTTCAGTCTATGAGAAATAAACGTACTGTGCCTTTAATCTTGCCCTGCTAAGATTTTCTTCTTTAGAAAAAAAAAAAAACACACACACAACCCAAATCGACTGCACTCCAGCAAACACCTGTATTGCCACTGAAAGGCCTTTTGCTAATATATTTTTCCCCCTGTTCTTGATCACACCTGTCTAGCTTTGGGCAAAATAAAATATTCGCATAGCTGCCAGAAGTAAAGTTCTTTCCTGGCTTGAGCTACTGTGTGTAAAGATCTCCAAAGAAATGTCAGATCACTTTATTGAATCCTACTGAAAACTTGTTTGACAGTAACATGCAGAAAGGATCAGGACCTCTCTCTAATTGCCAATGGCTTGAAAAGAGCATTTGTTTTGAAGGCTTAAAAATGTTTTTCTTTCTTTAAAAAAAAATAAATATTTTTATGGTGATATTTAGATGCATCAAAAAAACTCCATGCACATTGCTCCCGTGTTTGCATAGATGCATGAGCACACACTGCCTGCACAGGAGCCCATGGGGAGGGCTGGATGCACAGCTGGATTGCAGCCACCTCCGGGGCAGGAGGCAGAGCCAGCCAGCAACATGCACCAGCTCGGCAGCACAGGCCAGGGTGCGGATTAATATATGCAGTTTTTTCGGGTGCTCTGAGCTTCACATGGTGGTAAAAAGCACCTTTATGCAGAGGACTTTTTGCCCTCATGAAGCCCTGTGCGTGAGCCGGTCAGAGCTACTTCAGAGAGGCAAAATTCCACCCTCCGCACACCGTGTCTTACAGCTCCGGCTTCCTGTGAGTGGAAACAAATACCCATTGTAGTGGGGAAAATAATTAGAAGCAGGTGAAAGCACATTTTTAATGATCCTCTGACCAAACTGATATTTAATTTACAACAGGAATATTTGCCTCTCTAAATCCTCCCTTGCTGCTCCCAGATGTTAATTACGGTTTGTCACTCCAGTGTCTGCTGTCTGAAATACGTGTTCCTCTGGGCGAGACCCAGTGCTAACCTTTGCCTTGGCATCCTGGAGAGCACTTCTTTAATTATTCTTTAATTTTGGGAGGAGTAAACTGGGATTACTGGGACGATCAAGCCTTTGAGATGGGGCAGGCAGCTGGAGCATCACTGGAACCCCCATTTCTATCTGAGCTTCTCATGCAACATTAATCTGAGCTAGCCTGTTTCAAGTAGTCTGCCAGACCTCAAAATCTGGTTTGTGGGGACATTCAAACCCCATCTCTGGGTCGCTCATTTCCCCAAAGGCTGTTGGTCCTATTAGTCCAAGATGAAGTCTCCGTCCTCAGAGACGGAGACTGACTTTGAGGTCTGAGTTTGCCAAACAGCCTGCTGCTGCTCAGGTTTCCACAGATCCTCAGGTGATGCCACAGCCGGGGTTTTTCAGATTCAAACCCTGTCCCCAGACTTTCTGATGTCTCCGTTCTTCTGTGGTCATTTCCCTGCTAAATGTCACCTTGGATATCACGGGTCTTGTGGGAAATCTGAAGCCACCAGAGGTAGCAGCTCAGAAAATACACAGAGAAATCTCAGCTCCCTTGGTTTGAACTGAAGTCTAGCAAATTCAGTAAGGATGGTATTCATCTCAGCAGCCTTTAGGTGCCCACAAGGTTGATTTGGCAGTCTGAGGCAGGTGCCTGCATCTCTTTTTGTGGCCGATAAGGAGAAACGGGAAGCTCTTGAGGAAAGGTTTGGTGTGTATCAGACAGGAACTCAAGACACATCAGAGAAGTTCAGAGTTAAGACGGTTGGACCATTCCTGAGGTCTTTAGCTCCTAACAGAACTTTTTATCTATCCCAAGGGAACCCATTTTTGACAGTGAAGTGAAGACAGCAACTCGGTTATACTTGTGTTCTTGGTGGAGCCAGGGTGACTGAGTGGCTGAATCTGGTTTTTAATGTACACATGGACACACACATTTATCACACTAATTTTGACATTGTTAGCCCTTTGGGGCCCCAATACACCTTTCTGTGTTGCAAAATGAAATAGCCTAAGGCAAAGGGCCTTGCCCAAGGACACAGAAGGAGCCAGACCCACAACAGGACAAGACTGAAGGAGAAGAGCTGGTGGAAGCAATAGTTTCAGCTTGGAGACATCGATAGCAGGATATGCGGTTGCTGATGGAGGTGATGTTTTCTGTCCAGTTTCTCTAGACGTCTTGTTTCACAGCTGAGGGAATGACCAAATGCTTCCTTGGCTTTGCCAACAGGAGCTCTACAATTAGCCAATATCCTCATAAAAGCAGCATGGGGTCATCCAGGACTTCATCCTAGGAGGGACTCCACACAGTGTTAGTGTCCAGACACCAGTCAAATGAGCTGATTTAGAACCCATCATATGTTCACAAGGGCTCACGAAGCGTCATGTTGCAGGGATTGATTGGGAAGGCTAACATGCTCCCCACCTCCCACCCTGTACTAGCGACAAAACGCTGGTTTGGCATTGGCATCTCTCATCGATGGCATTTTTAAATTTTTTGCAGCTGCAACTAAAGAAGGGGAGACGGAGGATAAGCAGGTGAACTTCTCCTGGTGGTTAGGAACCTGGAGTTTGCCATGTCCCCCGGTAAGAGATATCTTTTCCTATGGATTTTGAAATTGTCTCATTCATGGAAGGACATGAATTAGAAGTAGGTCCTTCAGCATAGCTGACCTGAGTGACAAGAATAATTTCAGACCAGGTCTATCCACGTAAAGCTCATGCTTGTTTAACAATCTTGGTAGGGCAGTGGTCCTGTAAAACCCTTTTTGTACCAATCGTGAAAGGGAGAGGTCAAAACAGTCTTTATTCAAGGACATCCAACGTCATTGGAGGAGCTGGGAGCATCTGGTATCAGACAAACCACTTGTTTGCTCATTTGGGCAATATCTCCACCTAGCAGCAGGAGCTGCTAGGACTGCTTGGCTGGTAGAGCTTTCTAAAGAGATCTCTCCATGCACAGTGTCAGTGTCTGCTGGGTCTCATCCATAGAGACACCTGCATTGACGCAGACTTCTCTCTGTGCTGGCCGGGAGTGCAGACCCAAAGCATGCTGATGCACGCAGGATCCCATGCTGACACGTTCCGGTGTGTCCAAGCATCTGTGCTGATTCTGGTGGGGTGTCCTTCTTCATGGAGCTCTGCCACCACCTCTCTGCTCCATATCAAGTCATGCAAAGCCTCTGCTGTTAAGTCAGACCATTGGAAACCCTCTCTTTATCTCTTGCTTCCCACTCATAACTGCCCATGCATACACGCGTGTCCATGTCCATGCATGCACATGGATGTGGACTCTCTGTGTCCTGTGTTAGGGCCTCTCCACTCACAGCTCAGCACATCTGCAGGCCCAGGCTCAGGAAGGAGAAATTAGGAAACTGATTTGTATTTATTTTTATGCTAGAGTAGGGTGGAACTTATCCCCAGATCTTGCCCACCTTACTGAAACCCAGAATTGCCATCTCCTTGGGGAGGGACAGACCTCTCCAGTGGCAGGTCAGATCTGAGGTGGCCTGAGTTGCCCATTGGGATGAGGTTTCTCTTTCTCTCCACAGCTGTAGATGAAGCCACTTGCAAAAGGGTCAGATCAGGGGTGTCCACTGAATATTTGTTCTTCTCAGTGGGGAACAAACCCAGGGGATATTCAAGCTGGTTGTACAGGTTGCTCTTTGAAGGTGGGAACGATTAGCAAGCAGGACTTGAAATCTTCAGTCTGCTTTGACACTGGGGATCCAACACACGTGGAAGTTCAAACCAGCACCTCCAGCAGGTCCCTGAACAGAGAGCTGTGAACTGCACCGTGTGCTTGGGTCTCCCAAATGCCTCCCATGCAACCCTTCATCACTGCCTGTGTTAGTTCCCCATCAGAAAATCTTCCCTGTCTCACGCTTGAGATTGAAAACTGCTTTGGTGATGGAATGAGTGATGGCCTATTCTGCACATCGTCAACACTCAGCACCATGGGGGCTTCATCTCATGACAGCAAGCTCCGAGGCTTTGCAGCTTCACCACTCACTAATCACTGCTAAATAAGAAAGGGGGCAAGAAGGCCGCTGAACTCATAACAAGCATGTTTAAATCAAGGAAAGAAAAATCAGAGGCCAAAAATTAAGGTGCTTTGATCCTTGATTTTATGTCAACAGAGACGAAAGGAGAACACTAAGTCTTTTTACTTTTTACCAGCTGCTGCTTGAAACAAAATAATTGGATAATTAAAAGGCCTTGCCTTATGTCAATTTTATTTAGGTGCCTTGATCCACTGATGGAATGTGTCATTGATAGAAGGTTTAAGAGCTCATTAGAAAAATCCAGAGATAAACCCGGGGCTCAGACCCTTCAAAGGGCTGTCAGCTGGGAAGGGAGCGGGGATGCTGTCCCAGAGTGGCCCAGCGGAATGGTACCACAAGGGAGAAACTGTGCTGGGCAACATCTGTAGTAAAACAGGTTACACCTTTAGCACAGCCAGGCTGCAGGTGTTGTGGAACACCCCATGCCCTCCCGTGCTCCCCCAGGACCCAATTTGGGTCTGAAGAAACAAAAGTGCTATCTGCGATGGTGTGGCATTTTTCTTTGGCAAGGTGTTGAAGTTTTGGTGGGGTGAGACCATGACATCCCATCTTGAAGGCACCCTCCCACCCTTGCTTCTCACCAGCCATTACTTGCCTTGTCTGACGTTCTCTCCTGGGTCTTGGGCAGGGATGAAGACTCTACAGAAAATAACAAGGCAAGCGTACCTTGCCCTTCTCCACCTCCCTTGGCTCCCCAAGCTCCAGTAGTTTTTCACAAGACTCATTTGCCAACTTTGAATGACTTAAACTTCTGCCTTTTTTGAAAACACTACCACATTTAAGACAAAATTAATACCTTCCGAAGGATGTGTCCTCTCATATAGGAACTTTTCCTTGTGTAAATGCATCTCTTTAGATCCAAGGCTGAGGATGATGTACAGGTCTTCTCTGGGAAGATGGTGCCTTTGCAATGATTAAAACGTTTGGGGCAAAGAACAATTCCTATAGGAATATTTCTTCCCCTGTTGGATTTTGGGTGAAAGTTTCCAAAGGCTCCTGAGCACAAACCAGTGCTGAGTCAGGGGCACATCCCTTACTCCGACTGCCATGTGAGTCTCACCACCTTTGGAAGTAGAGGTCAGGGTGTTGATGCTTTTGAAAAATTAATCTTTATGTTAAATATCTGCATCAATTTTTTTAGCATTGGTTGATAATTACTGTCCTTGCTGACTTCATTTCCCTGTTTATTCCTTTTGTGACCACAGTGAACTGCAGTTCCACAGGCAGAGAGAGATGATGTTGTGTTACCTACACTGGGTAGGACTGATTCAATGCTGTCAAAAGGCAGCCAGGTGTCTTAAGCCACTCCTTTGGCCCTTTCTAGAGTCAATGGATAGAGGTGAGCATCTCTAGAGGATGGCACATCCTGGTTAAAACAGTTCCTCCAGATAGCCGGGAATGACTTGCCCTCTGAAAGTAGCCTACTGATAGGAGAGAGGCCCCAGTTGCCTAGGTGTGACCCACATTTGGAGGTTAAAGTGAGCTGAGATGAGTCAGATCCCCTTGCAACATGAAAAATTTAGGAGCCTGAGAGAAAACCCTCTGACCTGCAGCGTTGCCTGCAAAATTGGATGGTCTGAGGCCTGCCAGTTGGTCTGCCACTGTGTGCTGTACACAATCCTATGCATACAAATGAGTGAAGAAAGAAATAACCTGCGTATGCACATATAGCATATAAAGCTATATAAAATGTGCGTATGTGTACACACACAAAATCAAAATTGTATATGTATGTGGTATATGTGTGTCTGACTAAGGTCTGTGTATATAGCTGTCTTTAAATAGCATGAAGAGCAAAGAAATACATATATCTACATCTCAGGGCCTGTATGGAAAGGGTTTATATAGCTTTGTAACCCAATTATATGACCTGGAGTCAGCACGGAGGGAAGCATAGCAGGGGGAAAGGACTATAGTGGGTCTGGGTCCTGACTCCAGAGGAGCAATGGCAGCGCAGGCAGCTGCCTGCATCGCTAAAAGTGCCATTAGCAAAACTAACAAGCGGAACCCCATCGCTGGCACCGCTTACGCTGGCGGTCGGAGCAGGTCTGCGGCATGCCGAGCGCTGTGTGAATCCGAGGAGGCTGTGATCCTCACAGCAGTGGGTGGTAGAAACCACAGTGTGTAAGCGATGCTTTCTGCTTTATTTGGTTTGTGACTGATTTATAGGCACTTCTGCATTGTAATTGGCTTCACTGAGCCCACTGTGGCTTCGTGCTGCCATGGCTGAGAGCTGGGCTTGGCTCTAATCTCCCATTCCCCGACCTCTCCCTGGAACAATCCGTGCACTGCTCTGACATGCGGAGAGATTATGGTGTTGGCTTAGGAGCTGATTAGTCTGCATGATATCTGCATGATAAATATCTTTATAAATAGCTTTCCTGAGCAGATTTCATTAGGCATCCCTCAATAAGCACCAGGGCCTGCTGAAAGAGCAGCCACCACCTTGCAGACTTTTGTCCTGGGACAGGTGCTTTGGGGACTCCACAACATCCCATGGAGCGGTTGTACCTTGTGCGTGGGGTCGTGGGATGAGGGATAGCCGTGGGGTGATGCTACTCCTTGATGCCATGCCACCTAGCACCTTGTCTGAAGGGCATAATCCCACTGGTATTCCCTTTGTCCAGCATGAAACGTCATGGGGTCTTCTTGCTTGAGATGCTCACCATCACGGTCGGCGCACCTTCCCTCTGCTCTCCCTGGAAGGGGATGGCTGGTGGGGATGACATCTTCCCTCATTGCTGAGTCCATGAAAGAATCCAGATCCAGAGCAGGAAAAGGGCCTGGCTGTGCTAGGTCCTCTACAAGCAAACCACAAAGAAGAAATGCTCCATGGGCAAGAGATAGGAAGAGGTTAAGGTGGTGCACACCAGGCTGGGGAGCATCCTCTGCTCAAGACGGCCTCCCCTCTTGTAGGCTTATCTGATTTTTGGTGGGCTTATCCCTCTGATAGATTTGGTCCCACAGCTGAGTTCCTGTGGAGGTAACAATCACCTAAATAATGCAGTGATTGGACAAAATATCCCTGAATCCAGTTACCATTGAAGGGTTTGAGTTGAGGCTGCTCTAACTGCTATATGAGCCTAAAAACCTGTCTGAGCAATGGTGGCAAACAAAATGGGAAGGCAAGAGGTTGGGGGCCTGGTTCTCAACAGAGAACCAAGCCTGCCCATCGGTAATGCTGTTTAAAGAAGATGTTGCTGTTTCCACTGGAAATGGAGAGGTGTAATGGAGTGAGTGTACGTGTGACAGAAAGGAGGAGAGGACTTCTGAGAATCGTGGTCTTCACAGGTGTAGTTCAATCTCCAGGCAAATCACAACAAATTCCCGTATGAAAGGGGCTGTGTGGAGGTCTAACCGGACTGGCAGTGACTCGTGTAATGATTCTTCCATGATCCTCAGAGGACAGTCTTCCTCCCCATCCTCTGCCTCAGTTTAGGGCCAGAGTTTAAACGGCAAGAAAGAAGGGCTGAGATTACTCTCTCAGGCCTCCTGTGTAAGAAAAGCTGGAGGAGGACACTGCGTAAATTCCTGCTGGAACTAGAAAATCCATTTTAATAAAACATTTGGCCTTCCTTTTAAAATCTGTGTAATGTGAATTGTTGTAATCCCTGCTAAATCGTTCCATCAGACAGTCAACTTCGGTGTTAAAATATGTCCCATATTTGGTGTTTGATGATGGCTAACTTTGATTTCTGGCATTTATATCTTCTGGTACCTTTGTGTGATCCACAAAAGAGCTCTCTATTACTGAACAACCATTCAACAGACTACTCATAGACTCATAAACTATCATCCTTCTGTCCATTGAGTTGTGGGACTGAGCTCCTCTAAGGGTTTCCAACAGTGCCTCCATTCCCAGGACTCTTCTCCAACTCCTCTTTGATTTAACAACATCCTTTGGGAATTGTGCCTCAGTATTTCGGCAGTGCCTGGGTTGCAGTCTGGGAGGAAGAGTCTGGGGTGGGGAATTTCACCCTCACCCCTTTTCAGCCCGGCTTGGGCGGCAGGAGGACTTAGCAGGTTCCTGTCCCTTCGTTCCCTTGGAGGAAAGAATGGGACCATTCAGCATCTCTCTCACCAGCTCCGATAGCCTGCTTTGGATCCTGCCCAGCAAGAGCATCTCCCTCCCTGCACTTCCTGTAGAAGCAACCCAGGGGAATCAGCTGGCTCAGACAGCCATCTGCCTGGAGTGTGGAGTAATGAAGATATCCCACAAATTCAACATTTCCTCCTTTCTGAGGGAAATGCAAGCAGATTGGGTTGCTTGCTGTGATGCCCAAGTCTCTTCCAGAGTTGCTGCTCTCCGGGAGGGGGAATATGGCCACACTCTTTGCTTCTGCACATCTGCCTTTATATTTGGCCCTCATCTGCTTGTATCTGCCTGCACTCATCTGAACAAGCGTGCCCTTTTGCTCCGTACCATTGACCTCAGTCTCTTCCTTACATGCTGATCAGGTAGACCTTGTGTTGTCACCAGCAATTTTTTTATTTTTTTTTCCAAGACGTAGAGAAAATGTTAAAATGTGTATTAAGGAACCGTTCCCTGTGGGACCTGACAAGGAACACACCCATCTGGCAAGGATCCCTTGTTTAGAGTTACGCTTCGAGACCTACGTTAGCCAGTTTTTAATCCCTTTAATGTGTGCCATGTTTGGTACTCCAGTTTCTTAATCAAAATATCATACAGTACCCAGGCAGTTGCCTTGAGGAAAATCTAAGTACAATTACATCAGCACTCTTCCCCTTATTAACCACGCTTGTGCTGTTATCAGAAAATACATCAAATTAATTTGACAAGATCTATTTTTCATAAACCCAAGTTGATTGGCAGCAATTATATTACCTTCCTTTGATTCCATAATAAACACATCTCATATGAGCTATTCCATTATTTTTTCTGGGATTAATGGCAGGCTGGCAGTCTAGAACCCGTGTCGTCCTGTCTCTTCTTTTAAAACACCGGCAGAACATTCATTTTCTTCTGGTCCTCTAGAACTTCCCTGGGGTTCAAAGACTTTTGAATAGGCTCCAATCCCTTCTTGGCCAACTCTTTAAAAACTCCTGGATGTAAATGATCTGAATCTGCAGATTTATTAATGGCTAGCTGTGGGAGATGCTGATACCATCTCCCTTGCTTATGGTTAGAGCCATAAGTGTGATCATCAGCAGTGTGTGGTAGAAGTAGCTTGTGCAGCTTTTTCGCAACATGCAGAACTGAAGTATTTACTGAACATGCAGGGCTTTTCTTGGTTATTATCCATGGTTCCTGCATTCCCCTAGAGTAACAAATTAATGCTCTCGTCAGGGTTTCTTTTGTTCCTTGTACAAGAAAAGCGCTTTCTCTTCAACCCTGACTGTCTGCTGACTATAAATATTTCTTCAAGTCCTTTATTTCCCTTATTGATTTTCTCCACACCTGAGTTCTAGTTACGAGAAAAATGTCTTTCTTTCTCCATGCATTACACTGGTTTTATTTTAATACAACAACTTGTTTTATTCCTTATCTTAAATACCTACTTTTACTTTCCTTCTTAATCTAGCTTAAAGAAAAGCTACTATGGTCTCTCTCCTTGTTGATAAGGGTTGTAGATTTGAAATCAGTAAGTAGAAACACTCTTGAATAGTTCACATATTGACTCATGTAAAGCCTCTCCTATTGAAGCTCCTGCTATTTGACCATTTGGATCTGTTCCTCCTTTGTTGTAAGATGAGGCCTGTAAGGAATTTCGCTCCCTGGGATGCAACACGTGATGTATAAATCTACCTTCCGTAATTTTCAGAAATGTTAAAGGTCTTTCTCTGGTGTGTGGCCCAGCCCACGTCACTCAGGTTGCAGCTTCCATGAGCACGCATCCAGTCTCCCTTGCAGAGTAGAAAGGTGCTCGAGGACATGGTTGTCTTGTTCTTTGTTGAAACGTGGTGGTCATTAGTTCAAGCCAACTTTCAACTTGCTCTTCCTTCTTCTGTGGTTATGGAGGTTTCCTGATTCCTTCCTCTTCATGTCTCACTGGTAGACAGTTGTCATTGTGGTTATAGACAGTTATCTGATGTTGCTGTTGCCTGCATATTCAGAGGATCCCTTACATCTGGATGAAATATTTGCCAGAGATCTTGGCAATCAAACCAAGCTTCTTAGCACTGGACCTTGTTTTGTGATTTTGTGGCTAAAGGTTTTGTGATTTTGTAGTGAAAGCAGTCTGGTCTGACCTCATAGCTAACCTTGCTTTGAGCAGGAGGTTCGAGTAATGACTTGAGGTCCCTTCAAACCTGAATAATGCTATGAATCTATGATTTTTTTTTGGTTAATCTCCTCACTTAAAAATAGAAAACGGTATCTGAAAAAAAAATATTTAAATTTTGGCTTAATTTCAAAATTCTGTCTTCTAATTAAAATATGCTTCCTGATAGGCTTCAGCACCAGACTCGGGTACCCACATTTAGAGGTCTACACCATGTAACTGGTACTTGAGATTTCCCAATAATCCATAGAGATATGGTCACTGGAGCCCACAGAGCAATCTAGCTAACCAAACAAGTGGATGAGCTGCATTGGGATCTTTGGCATCTGCTGCTGAGGGTCTCAGCTGAGTTGCTCACATGGTGGATGCATGGTGCCATGTGGGATTGCAGACACCTGAGCAGGGCTGACAGCCACGGCACAAGAGCTTGGAAGGAATCCAGTGCCCTTTGCAGCCATAGCCTGAGGGCAACTCACTTGGCATGAGGCACCACACCAGGGACTGCAGCGGCAGCCCCAACACCCAATGCCTGCATGTGGATGTCTGAGTCTGGAGATGATGCTCTTGAATTTTAATTCATGAACATCAAAAAAGCATTGATGAACTCCTGGAATCTGTTGCTAGGGAAGGTTTTTGGGGCAGAGAGTATCATCAGGTTCAGCAAAGGGCTAGACAAATTCACGGACAACAGTTCCACCCATAGATAAGTAGAGGAGCAGGCCAAGGTGCACCCTCCAGCATTCCTGTGCCATGGCTGCGGTTGGTGGGGCAACATGAGGGCAATGACTGCAGAAAGTGGCCTCCCTGGAGAGCACCTCCTATTGCTGTGGTCACAGACAGGTTACTGCACTGACTGCTGGTCTGAATCAGTAATTCGCATTTTCTTATGAGTTTTCTTAATGTGAAAATAGAGTTTTTCATTTGAGGTTGCTTTGTTCGATAGATGTCTTTTCCCTCCTCTGACTTTTTGATTCCCCACAAGATTTCAAAAAATTGCTTTACATACATCTCTGAACAGCTCTGCAGGTGTCTGAAGGCCTCCAAGCCTGCTATGGACATCTCCCCAGCACTCCTACACTCTTTGGCTTGAAGTCTTGCTGAGTTACAGACTCCCGCTCAGGCACCCAGTTTATTTGGGAGTCCAAAGTTGTGACTGACCTGGATGGTCCCTTCCTCTCCGTGGGAGGTTACCAGCTCTGCAGAGGGATGCCTCACTAGGACTCTGATCTTGCTCCTGAGCCAACACATTTTATAACCCAGTTTTCTTAGTGTAAACTGACATTGGCAGCAGTTTATGTCAATATGTTGGGCCAATCCCCCAAGACTCCAGATAAGAGGCAAACACTACACTCCTCTGCTGCCCACAGCATTGAGAGAGAGGCCAGACTTGATATAATCTTTCTGTTTGCATTATAAGCATGCCTAGAGGCCTTGCTGTGCTAGGTCCTACATGTCGATCCGACAAGAGGCAGTTCCCGCCTTGAGTACCTGGCAGCCAAAATGGGCAAGGGAGATGGAAAATGTGAATGGAGCAAAAAAAGCACAGAGACCATCTCACCCAGGGTCATTTGGTGGTGGCCAGCAGAATACTTATGTCCCTCGATGACCTGTTAGGGGTCTAGGACTCTGTTACATGGCGTATGTGTGTTGAAGGGAGAAAACTGGGGAAGAGGAGGTATTTGGGTGGTTTGCGCTTGGTCAGTATTGTGTCTTCACAGCATTTGAGAGAGCACCCTGGCACCCTGGTCCAGGCACTCCCCAGCTAGGGAACCCCAACGCTCTCTAAGCAAGCTCTTGTGGCTTGGCATTATGAATTGTGAATGGTCAGCATGGATCATTATGAATGGTCAGCAGCAAATTTGACCTTGACACTGCTCTTGAGGGCACTGGAAACACCTCAGGGGAATGCAAGTCCTACTTAATTAGCTAAATAAGGCCCTGGGAGCTGGGTGTTGAAAGCTCTGTTATTTAATTGCACTCGTTTCTCTCACATCATATCTCCTCAATGTGCTTGCCCCACCTGCTTTAGTCATTGTGAGTTAACTGGTGAAGATGGACATTTCCCAGTCACCAAGGCGAGCTGGTGGGAATGGGGTAGGAAAGGGCAATAAACTCTTCAGAGCTGCGCCCACGTTTCAAGTCTAACCAAAGCTGTGGTGACACGGAGCGCAACATAATAGTTTTTGGTGTTTTTTTTTCCTGAATAATTACTCTTACTGAGGATTCTAATGGGAGGCAACTGCTGTAAAGGGCAGTCAGCTGGAAGTCATACTGGACGGATGCTGCGGTGCACCCAGCCTTGCAGAGGAGAAGTTTGCAGGCTGGATGCAGAAGGTATGGTCCCAGCTGGGACTGGAGTCCAGCAGAGGGCACTTGCTGAATGCAGCAGGCTGCAGCGCCCGTCCTTGGGCCACAGTTTAATTACAAACTTTGGCATATAGCAATCTCGTTGTCTTGAGTCTGTGGTTACTCAGTGTATCAGTTTCATAAACTTGCCTGCCTGCCCTCTGTGACTCAGTTAATAATAATTAAATGATTCTTTAACAATGCTGGGTAGATTTCCAGCTATTTTTCAATATGCATTAATAATCCTTAATGCTGGTGAACTTCCAGAATTCCTGGGGTCTGGGTTGCTGAAATATACCCACACTGATGGGTCTGATTCTCCGTTCCCTTGGGCAGTCATTTACTGGTGTTTAAAATGCAAAGTAGGTGTAAGTGAGTGGAGAACGCTGATATTGGTAGCATTTTCTCTTAATGGTGCTCAGATTTGTGAACCTGCACCAACACCCCTTGGTGCTGCAAGGCTTCAGTAGGCTTTGGAGGGGACGAGGCATGGCTGTGCAAGGTAAGGAGGCAGCAAGGCACGAGATGTTATCCAAAACTCCTCCAAAGACCTCAACTTGCTGACTCTGTGCAATTAGGCAAGTGCCTCGTGAGAACAGGCTTCTGTAGTGCTTGTCCTGTCACGAGGGAAAAAATTCAGGCACAAAAAGTCCTGCAGTAGCTGGGCCCATCTGTCTCCTCTCATATCCAGAACCTAAGAGCATAAATATTCAGAACAAACCTTACAGGGAATTTGTCTTCAGCTGATCTTTACAAGTCCAACAACACATGGTTGCACTCTTTGGGCAATTTCAGACTCTGTGCCATAAGATAAAGAATAAAACAATAAAGCAATAAATTCCTAGACTCCTAAAAATGGGAGGTAACAACACAAATGATCATCTGGTCTGATCCCTGGCATCACACGAGTCAGGGGACCCCACCCAGTAATTCCAGGGACAAGATTTAAAAACCAAGCCAAAAAATATCTCTTTTAGGAAAAAAGGATGGCCTTGATTTAATGAGTTTATGTAGTTTGCTACTAAATTAATTCTACTCTAGGTGGAAAGTGTATGCTGTATTTCTAGCCCTGGCTGATCTAGTGAGTTATCTGTTTTATTTTAGATATGTGCTTTAGGATGGAGTGAGTGCATCCCATAGCTCCAAAGACTTTGTTGGCAAGATCCCGGCTGACCATAAAGGATGACCATAAAGGGATCTGAATGAGCTTAGCTCAGACATATGCCTACTGTGAAAGCAATCCACTATCGGAGCTTTATCTTTAACTTTTGGGTCATGTAACAGTCAGTTCTGCTTGTTAGATTAAGGACACATCTGCTGTTAGAGAGCCTTGTCCTGTGCTGCCATACAGCATTTTGGAAGAAATATACAGATCTCTGTATATTTCGGAAAGTTCGATGGCTACACACAAAAGCTGGCTAAATACCTGGCTTAGTTATCCATCTGTGCCTGTCTATGGGCACCAAGGCTCAGCTCCTCAAAGGAAAAGATGCATCGAACTATTTCCCTCACATGGCAACCAACACGTATGAGAGGTGTACCCTGCTACTTTAAAAAACCTCACTATTTGGCAGTTAAAGTCAGTGGGTGTTAGTTCCCTAGATTGTAGCTAAGCCATCTTTGAAGCCCCTGTTGACTCGCTTGCTCTACTGATGAGCAACAGTATGAAGTCTTAAAGGGCTTGGAAGTTATCTTCCTTGAAAAGAAAGTTGCAGCCCTCAGATGGCATTGTTCTTGTATTCTGCTTCTTCCCTAGAGGAGGACTATCAGCCATTGCCAGAGTTATGAAGCAGTCTTTATGTTTGGAGGCAACATTATCAAAATGCTCTCTAATTCACATTTGTTGTGCTCCCTGCAGGACAATTTACCCCTCCAATGGTCTTCAGATCCTCAGTCAGTGGGAACTAGGGATGATGTTCAGCTTATCTGCTTTAGAGTGAGTTAAGTTGTACTCCACTGATGCGACAAATACTCCACTGATGGTACTAACCAGATGTCCATTGCCTATAAAAGCAGTCCATGAGGACTATCTCAGAACCAGACAGCTTTATTCCATGTGTTTGCACTCGGCCAGATGATGCTTATATGAAGTCTTCTCCACCTTCTATATGAAAAGTCTTTCCTAAATTTGTGAATCCTCTATTAAGGCTGAAGTTCTCCTCAAGTGGAGTATTCCCCTCCATTTGCTGGAGGGGAATCCTTCTCCAAGGATGGAAATTACCCAAGACAGCATGTGTAGAACAGGATGAAAAAATGGGTCTGGCTCCCTTTGGAAGAGGATGGTTGCGTGCTGAAAGGTATCAGACTCTGCCTGGGGAGTCTCAGATTTGTGCCTGATACTGGTTTTATACCTGATGTCATGAACAGACAGCTCTGACTTCTCCACACCATTGAGATATCTTGCCCTCAGTTCTAATTTCCTGGTGTCCCACATGGTCCACCTGCTAACTGCTGGCTTTGAACCTGCAGTGACCCATCTAGCTTCCTGAACTTCAGGTGAAAGGAATAACTTGGTGCGACCCTGAGCCCTGCTGTAGGCACAGTGCAGATGTCATAGCTCGAACCACACAGCACATTCAAGGTCACTTTCTGGCATAGTCAAAAGAGACAATACAGCCACTGCCAGCGGGACTCAGAATGAGCATCCCTGATAAGCCTCATGTTTCTCCAGGATATTCCTCATTTGCTTTCACATCTAGCAAGACTTTGAACAACATCTGACTGCTCTCTTCCATATTTTGTTTTCTAAGTTATTTATAGAATCATAGAATCATAGAATTGTTTGGGTTGGAAGGGACTTTAAAGATCATCTAGTTCCACCCCCCCTGCCATGGGCAGGGGCACCTCCCACTAGACCAGGCTGCTCAAAGCCTTGTCCAACCTGGCCTTGAACACTTCCAGGGATGGGGCAGCCACAACCTCCCTGGGCAACCTGTTCCAGTGCGTCACCACCCTCACAGGGAAGAATTTCTTCCTAATATCCAATCTAAATCTACCCTCCTTCAGTTTGAAACTGTTACCTCTCGTCCTATCATTACACTCCCTGACAAGGAGTCCCTCCCCATCCTTCCTGTAAACCCCCTTTAGGTACTGGAAGGCTGCTATAAGGTTTCTCTGGAGCCCTCTCTTCTCCAGGCTGAACAACCCCAACTGTCTCAGCCTGTCCTCATAGCAGAGGTTCTCCAGCCCTCTGACCATCACTGGGGCTCTGTGATGCCCCAAACTAGGGTTACAATTTTCTGTGTCCTAGGCTCTTCTGTGCATCTATTCTTCAATGCCAAAAAACTGCCTGATGCCCACGTGAAACACAATCAGAGGATCACTCGTCCTACTTGCCATCTCTTGAAATAATTTTTAATAGTGCTTGGTCTAAATTTGATGGAAAACAGGGTGGCTTTCCATGGCAATGAGTGGGCTTTGGAGCAGGTGCAGAAGGGTGGCTACATCCCACTGGGAACCCAGGAGAGTGAGGATGGGGTGTGTGTGCTTCAATTGATCTGTTTTTAAAGAGAACATGTGATATTGCTTCCAATATATTCGGTAACAGGTTGATACAGAGATTGGAGGCCAGGCTGCTCGTGTAGCTCTGTTTGGAGACTGTGCCCAGACAAAGATGCAGATGTAGGTTGCCCCTTCCTTGTGTGTTTCTGTCCTTTGTCTGCTGTGCTTTGAAGCTACACCTTGACACTCTGGGATCCAGCCAGACACGAGGAGGTGATGAATCAGCACCCAAACTAAAATCCAAAAGGCCAGATGCTCAGCTGGTCTGAAATGGCAGCTCGAAGTAAGTGGAAATGGGCTGAGTTGTATCAGCTGAGGGATTGGCTGTAGGGGTTTTAGGTGAATTATCCTCTATTTTCTCAAGACTTTAACAGGCTGAAGCAGGTAAATGGTCCTTGATATGTGGTGCCAGGTTGCAGAGAACACCTTGCTCCTTGATGTTAGGTTTTTAATACACCCAAGCCTTGGCTTTGCAGGTTAACACACTAGAGGGGATCTAAAGGAATCATCCTTCATTATCAGAGTCATCCCATTATTGAAATAGCTCCAATGATTCTTCACAATTACAATGCCTAATTTGCCCTCTGAGCAAAAATGATATTAACACCAATGAGGTGCTCAGCCCTTTTTCCACCTGCAAATGTTTTGGGTAATCATTGCAGGTGCTTCTTTATAAAGTGAAGCAACTGCCTTTAAATATTTCAATTATTTTTATTAGATTCCACTGTTTTGCAAACCTCATTGGCTGCTAGCCAGTCCTCAACCTATTCCCCTGTCTTTGAGTGGCTTAATATTGAAAAGGATTCGCCTTGCCCTTAGACTGGATGTGTTTGTACAAGTGAACTGTCTGTTGATAGAAACAGATGTGCAAACCCCAGATTTCTTGCATGTTTGGTCCATGTGGGTCCTGAAAAAAGACATGTACTTCTCAGTTGATAGCCTGATATAAAAGCTACTGTATAGGTGTGATGTGGTTTGGTGCAGGGTGCGTGATCAGTGAGACCAATGTTGAGTTTGGTTGCTTCTGCAGCGTGTTGTTTAAAGGTATGATTTAAGTTTGATTCTGTGGATGTCCTTGCGTTGTCCTGTTTGCTTGATACTGACTTCATCGAAAGGTGGGATCAGGTGGAGGCAACTCGGGCAGTCCCAGAAGGATGTGTTGCTTAGGGTCTGTCACCAAGTCTATACCAAAACTGCCACCATCTCCAGTGAGAGCTCTGTGTGGATGATTTTTGGAGGATTAGACAACAGACAATATGTTATGGAGTTTCATAACTTCCTTTTTCCTGTCCTTCTTACTTCTTCTTTGCAGAGAAGCATGATTACCTGGGGAAATTGCGTAGAATATCTTTAACAAAGTAACATTTGCATGTCCCTTTTTCTCACAGTAGCCACAGTTTTTCCCTCTATACTCACCCCCGCTATTTCTGAAGCAGAGCCGTTTCCCTCCACAGCCACATCCTTTGCAGGCAATGGAACAGTCAAGAAAGCCCTGAAACCACAGGTCTTGCTGCCTATGACAGATGTCTTTCCCTGGTTAGCAGCTGGAGATGGGGTGAGATGGGCTTAGGGCTGGTTGTACGGCCATTCCTACGTAAAACACAGCTCCCAGGACTGCAGAAAATTATCATGGCTTCGTTTTCTAAGGCAGACTGAATATCTCCTTTGCTGAACTCTCTGCAAGCAGGTCCTATCCCCTTTCGGTCATCCAACCCTCTTCAAGTCTCACCAGCAGGATGAGATATGGTGTAAGGAAAACCCTTGGCCTCCCTTTAGGGCTCCAGTGGCTGGCTTGCCAGACTGCCTCCAGCCCTGGTGTTGGGACTTATGCGTGGCCCATCTGGCCCACCCCAAGTGAGGTGAGACAGCCATCACCTCCCCTTGTTCTGCCAACACTTTCCTCCTTCACCCAGCTGCTAATTGCAGTTCACAAAGACATGCTTGCTAACACCTTTCACCACCTTTACCTTCTTGCTGGGAAATTGAAGGACTTTATTGGCCCAGGAACAGACACTCAGACTTCAAAAGAAATCTTGTTTGTCTTTGGAGCAGGGGGACCCTGTTTGGGGCTTGGAAAGTGCATGCAGCACATTGCTTGCAGATCCTGCATGGGTCCACCAGGACATGGAGGGACTTACATCAATAGCACACTTGGTGGATTTAGCTGAAAGTGGACAATGAATTAAAAAAGTTAATGGGGGAAAGGAGGGTGTGGCTTACGTAGTTTAAAATCACAGACAGTGGCCAACCAACATGTTTGGATGCATCTGTCCATGTAGATGGAGCCAGAGGTGCAGGATGCTTTGCCTCCAACATCAGGTTTCTCAGCTATTGGTGTTTGTGTTGGGCAGGTGGAGGGTGGTGCACGCAACTGCTGTTTTTGGTTCACTGGCTTCCTAAATTGTTCAGAGAACCAAAAAACGTCAAAACCATTTTGCTTTGAGATGAGTAGAATGCTATATTTGACTCCAAAATGTGTTGCTTCTAAGCTCTCCTTGGACAATTTTTATTACTTAATATTTATGGATTTTTTCAAAGGCAAGAAACACCAAGTGACAGAAAATCAAGGTCTGACTTTTGGAGATGCTCCCCCGCTACCCTAAAAACCTTCTGTTTAAATCAGCAGAAATTCTCCCACAAAACAAACTTGGATGAATCAAAACTGTGTTTCCTCACCAATCACTTCTTCCCCTTCACAGATGGTGGAGTAAAGCCACCAGAGAAGTGGAGGCTTGACTGCTCACCATATTGAAGTACTGACCCACTCCTCACCACTGCAGGGTCCGTATCCTCACACCTGCTTGGTGAAGAACGATGGACGATCCCCACCTCTCAAAGGGGAGGATGGGTAACACACATGATTCACACAGGTTACCTGTCCTTCAGCTGGGAGCTGAGACCTCCTGTGAGGTACAGGCTGAGTGGCAAGGCTCTTAAATCAGCTTTGCCTGTCCCTCTCTCAGCCCATATGACTTTGGCCTGGGATTTACTTCCCTGAAATAGATGTTTTCTCCACAATACCCTGTATGTTTTCTGTAATGGGGAGGAATTTTCTTGGGATGTGAAATAGCTGGTGGGAATGAGAATTAACTTGGGATGAACTCTGCACAGCCTCATTAAAATGAAGGTTGCACTCACAGCTAGGAGCTGGGAATAGAGATGGACCCTGGTGAATGTGAGGTATCTCTGAAAGCATGTGTTGGGATGTGCCGACCTGTGGGCACAGACCCAGAGCATTTGGGCATCTAAAACCCTTAGGGTCCCCAAGCAAATAATAAAAAAAAAAAGAAATCCAACATTGGCTTTGTCTGAGTAGCACCTGATGGTGAAGGAAGTGTGAAATAGTAATACTTAGCTACTCTCTGGCATGACCCAAATGATGTCCAGGGCCTGGACCCAGATAATAGTGGTTTCAGCCCCACCTGCTGCTCACCCTGGAGGAGCTTGGACTGATCATGGCAGGTAGATAACAGCAGTTCATGCCTTGACATCAATCTGGGAACCACCTTGTCCATAGAGTTTGGAGCAGAGTCCCACCACTGGCAGCTCTCCTGCCTTCAGCCTCCCAACCCTGTAGCCCTTCAACAAGAGCTCTTAGAGTGATCTGCAGATCAGGCCAGCAAATAACCCTCATTATCCAAATGGGGAAAACAGAGGCACAGAACGGTGACATGATCTTCCTCTTGTTTTCCTGGGTGTAACACCACCCCTATGACCAGCCATCGCAAATCCTATTTGGCTGGTCTAACTGCCAGCCCATGTTGTGGGATGCCCACAACATCTGTGTGATGCTACACTCAGAGACACCATTGCTGTAGGAAATGGATAACCTTTGTATTCAAAATATGATTAATGCAGCTGGTTGACCAAAGCATCAAACCCCTTCTCAAGTGGTAATCACAGCTTTTCATCCTTGTTGAAGAGCAGACTGTCATGGTCAAATACATGAACTGCAGTTTGCTTCTTCTGGTTGGGCTAACCCAACAGCCGCCAGTAGCACCTGGAAATACAGCTTTCTTCCCCACTTTACAGGCATGACTTATGCAATTCACAGTCCAGCCCTAATTTAAACCACAATCTTTTTTTTTCTTCCTTCATGAGGTAAAAATGCCCATCTAGAATTTCCATTTAAATCTAATCAGTTGCTACATGGGCCATCGTTTCTGCTTGGAAATGCACAGGACATGTCCATACAGCTCTACAGCAATATACTCCTCCCTACACCCTCTCCACCCCCGCTTCCCACCTCCCCCCCTCCCCAAACTATGACTCATCTTAAGGCAGAAGGTTAATTTAGGTTAATTATCTTCCTGGTTAGCAGTGCATACATGTCCTGAGCAGCAATAAAGGTTTGACACCCCTCCTGCTGCTGCAAATCAATTTTCTTCCTCATTTACTGTAAATGGAAATGAGCCAGGTTCTTTGGCATCAAAGTAAACATTTCTCTGCATGAAACTCAACTTGTGAACCTGGTAATTTCAGATTTGCTTATAACATGCACATTTGCCAAGAAAAAAGAAAAGCATCTGTTTGATGTCTCCAAAAACTAGAATTAGCCCTGTAGATCAAACATCAGTTCGCCTGCTGCTTTAATAATGGCAGGATCCAGTTGCATTAAGCACGAGGATATCATTACACTATGTACGGTGCTTACATATAAGCTAACCCCTAATTCCCCTACTTAACAGCTAATGCATATTATTATTATTTTCTCTTTGAGTTGGAGGCTCAACCGTGATCCGAGTCTTGCGGTGTTAGGTGCTTTACAGACATGCACAAAAGGAGAGTCCCTGCCCCAAAGAGCTCGCAGTCTAAATAGACACAGAAGACAACAAAGGAAGTGTTACTGCCCCCAGGGAAGAGGAGCGTGAAGGGGCATGCAAATACCCCGAAGCAAGTTTACAGCCGAAGCAAGAATAAGACACTTGTGGTTGGAGTCCTAATCTAGTCAGCTGCCACTCCTGACGGTGGATATCTTTAAAAGGTGGAAGTGAGTTCTCCTAACTTTAGCCCCTCGAAAATTAGGCTTTTCATCTAAGGTGATCCTTCAGGCTGTCTCCATAGTCAAAGGAGACAGGTCAGCACCTTTGGAGGATGATTCACTGCATCGTCTATAAGTGGGGTTCTTTCACACTGACCACAGAGTCTGAGGCCAGATTATTTTGTCCTAAATGAGACTTTAGAGCCATTTGAGATCCCTTGAAGTATCTACAACAGCCAAACATGTTGGCAACCGTGGCACATGGTCAGATACCCCACACTGGTGAACCTGGTGGATGCCAGGAGGAATCCAAAGGTATCTCGAGTGAGATGAGCCCTGGATGACCAGATAAGACTACACATTTCAGAAGAGGAGATGAATCCCAAACCCTCTTCCCAATCCTAAGAGCAGAACCGTAGGATACAAGGTATTTTTCCCTCAGGGGCAACTCTAACTTTCCATGAGGTGTAGGAAGAAGGTGATATGAGAAGGTATGAGATAACTGGTGTTCTTGCTAATCAAGACCAAAATTGCTCACTAGAGGTGCGAGTTCTCTTCAAAGACATTCCGTGCCACCTTGACATTGTCTTTTCTTCCATATAGTGGGAATGATGATCTCTACTTTCACCCCAGGTGCCTCCGCTCAGGGTTAGCATGATGCTGTGAGAACCTTGAGGGAAAGAGGCTACAGAAATGCAAATTCTTCCTGCAAAGAATAACACCAACTAAATATTGTTGCTGTGTGATTATAGACTTAAGACACTGGTTGCTTCGGCCTTGGTCTGAGGGGACAAATGTCCTTATCTTGATCTTCTCTGCCATCCATGCTAGCTCCAGGGTAAGATTTCAAGTGTATTTCTCATCTGAATAAATGTCTCCACCTCTTAGATTAGCAGGATATGTCAAATGGCCAACTCTGTCTCTTCTAACATCAGTTTTTCTGTAAGTCTCTGTCTGAAGACAAGAATTTTTAGGAGTTGACCTGATCAAAACTGATTCTGGCATCATGGGACCAGTACTTAAATTTCATAGTAAACACAGAAAATTATTTAATGTGATACATATTCATACTTAGGGAGAAGGGACTGAAGCAATGAAAAGGAAAATTTGCTTGAAAAGCTTCTAGATGGTTGGATTTGTTTGAAAGTAGTAAATGGTAACTAATAAATATCACTAAGGGCCACTGAAAATCCGATAGAGGAAAACCCTGGGCACTCTCAGATAGTCAACATGGTATTTTCTCTGTTTTGAACAATCTGTAAGTCAAGACTGATTCTTTTCTTTGACTTGCTAACACCTCAACCCTGGCCTTATTAAATTTTCGTTTATTCCTCCAAGCAAGCTGATCTTTGATACTGCCAGGGCCGTATGTTTCTGTCCTGGACCTTACATTGTGCCAGTCTGGTCTCAGTGGGTTTGGCATCTGCAGGAACTGATGCTCCTCCCATCTTGTGGTCCACCAAGGATGAGATCCTTCTCTCCCACACCTGAAGAGTTTTACAAGAAATATGTTCAATTTGACTGATCATGAAATGATGCCTCCAAGTAGGTTTCTTATGGACTTCTGCCTAGTGTGTGAGCAGAGAAAGGGGCAATTAAACTTAAAATTAACTTCATCCCAAAATATAAAAACTGAAGACAAGAATTACTAGCATTTGTATAGACTGTTTTTATGGGTTGTGAACTGTCAGACTTTAAAACTTGAACTGCTCCAGGAAAGCTGAACAACTATTCATGGATTCTTCATTTCATCCTATTTGGAAAGAAAAAGCTCATATCCTTCTATACTTTCCTTCATCCCATTTATGAGGTTAGTTGGAGGTTCTTAGAAATTGGGACTGCAGCACTACCTGCTCCAAGGAAGGATATGATTAGTAGACAAAGTGATGTCACAGAAACTAAAAGTTTCTCAGAATGGCAATTAATTACACAAATCTGTGACTCATCACAATGAATCATATTTCTTCTCTGACAGCAAGAAGCATGAAAACCCCTTTTCATGCTGTATTGCAGGAGCTCAACGACTGTGATAAGAACAAGGCAATTAGGAACCGTGTTGAAGGGAGTTAAGCTAGAGTCGATTTTGCTTAGGGCAGAAAGAGAGTAGATTTCTCAAAGTTCCTTCAAATGGGATTAGCCGTGCCTCTATAAATGTTTAGAGCTCCAAGAAGAACACAAAAACATATCTCTATTCTACCTCTGGTTTACTTAGGTCAGGAATTAAAATATATTTGTTTTTCATAATTTTATACTTAGCTGTTTTTTCTTGCTGAGGACAGAGATGTCAGGTCAACACTGCCCATACTGCAGCCCATACTGCTAGCTACTTTGTTGGGATTGCAAAGAAAAAAAGCAAAGGTGTTCATTTGACTTCTTAGCTTGATGAAACAGTGATCACTGCAGTAAAAGCTGGAAGAGGGTCAAAACTATAATTGGAAAAGAGTGGCATTTCTGGCTTGTCCTAAGGCACACCGAGACTCACACACACTTGTGTACAATGTCATCTCATTTCATTGGCTTCCTGAGCTTTTCCTTGACTTTCCTAGAGAACAAGAATAAATAAACACACAGGTTGTGTTGTGATACCTCCTTACGTTGACTGGTCTTTACAAGTTAAGTCTCCCTCTCTTTAGCCATAGTTTCTCCTGCTGGTAGTGATTCCCAGCCTTCTATGCAGGTGGAACTGAATCTTTTGTGTCCTACCTGTACTGGTTTGTAAGATGCAACAGTGGAGGGGGCTTTCTGTGCCACCTGGGCAACCATAATAACCCTGCCTGAGAAGAACAGGAGCCACAGGAGACTACTATGTCAGGACCTCCATACTCAAAGCAGACCAGGGAGCTGAACAAGCAGCACTCTCATTGAAGGTAACAGTAGGGTTTGTTCTCATGGTGGGATACTTACTTCCAGCCCATTAAACATAATCTTAGCACTTAATTTGCTATTCGCTCCATCGGTGGCATCTTTGCATCCAGCCAAAGCTTTCATTTCACTCAGATTTCAGTAAGCCATCTCCCTGAAAGAGTTATATGGGATATAGTGGTGACTTTTTTTTCAGTTCCATACTTGGTTTCCCCATCTGGTGCTCACCTCTGTAAACCTTCTGAAACCCAAAAATGAAAAATATTGCTGAGAAGCACTGTGTTGATATTGGAACACAAATGAGCAAGAAGATCACCTAGTTCCAACCCCCCTGCCATGGGCAGGGACACCTCCCACTAGACCAGGTTGCTCCAAGCCCCATCCAGCCTGGCCTTGAACACCTCCAGGGATGGGGCAGCCACAGCTTCTCCGGGCAACCTGGGCCAGGGGCTCACCACCTTCACAGTAAAGAATTTCTTCCTAATATCTAATCTAAATCTCCCATCTTTCAGTTCACAACCATTACCCCTTGTCCTATTTCTCCCCTCCCTTATCAAGGGTCCCTCCCCAGCTTTCCTGTAGCCCCTTTCATGACTGAAAGGGTCTATAAGGTCTCCCCGGAGCCTTCTCTTCTCCAGGCTGAATCCCTACTACCTCATCCTGTCTTCACAGGAGAGGTGCTCCAGGCCTCCAATCATCTATGTGGCCTCCTCTGGACCCAATCCAACATGTTTTTGTTTTATAGTAGCATCTCAGTCCTTAACGAAATGAAATCTCCACTAGGCTCAGTTTAGTACAGGAGCATAAACTCTCCATTTGTGCATGGACCAAGGGCTGTTCTTTGGTCGTGCGGCCAACTGGCATAACCCAACACCTCAAAATGCACTTTCCCCTTAAAATGGTGTAGCTGCAACCAAACTGCCCTCTTTGGTCTCCTGAACTGAGCCAGGCGCTGTACAGGGCCCATCAGCGCCACGGGCCATGTTAAAAATTCAGCCAATTATGGGTTATCCTCAAATCCTTTTTGGTTTGCTGGCTGAAAAGTGGCAGTTCCTACCTTAAAGAGCTTGTGAGGAAGGTGATGGAGAGTGGAAGGAAGGAAACAGCATTACTTCTGAGTGCAGCTGGGCCTGGGACATGTAGATGTCCCATGAGTTGTCAGGGCATTGTTTTCAGACTCACAAATGGCAGCATTGTCCACTCCATGCAGATGAAAGCAAGAGAATGAGAAGAGAGCTGCATATTTTAAGCAAATTGCACTTCCCTTGGAGTCTTGGACCTTCCAGGATGACACTTCAACCAATTTCTTCTCATCCACAAAAGACAGCAGCTTGCCTATTTTTAATGAAGCTTCCATAATCACAGGACTCAGGGACCTGAGGCCTGCTCAAAGAAAACACTAAACGAAGTCATAGAGTCTAAGTTTATCTCCTGATCGAACAATTCTGCTATAGTGCAATGGATCCCAAACTTTCTCATTCTGTCCTCTTCATGTTGCGATCTCAGCTTCAACATTTCTAGATTTCCAGTCCTCTTTCTACACCACCTTGGTTAGGATTTACCTGCCCAAGCACAACTGTCTAAAATAAATCAGATAAACTGCTCTCTAATGGTGCTTATTTCTCCCTGTTGACCCTGGGAGGATTCTTGTGTGAGTAGCTCACATCTGAAGTGAGCTGAGATGAATCCCATCCCTACTGCCTGCTCTCTGCTGGCTTGTGCTAGCTTGAATACCAGACTTGTTCAGCTCTGTATGATTACATTATTCCCAAGCACCTGGAATCCACAGATCATCCTAGTCCTAGAAAATGAAATATATCCCTTAACTCCAGAAATCAGGGTCTAGGCGGCAGGAGGAGAGTCTTCTCCCTAGGGTTATTGCCATGTGAGATCTGGTGGTACCGATGTCCCTTGTGCACGTGCAGCAAATCCGCAGATGTAGCCAAGAAATTGCCTTTTTTGTTCTGAGAAGGCAAGTTTTGCTTCAGGATTACTTATGCAAAGAGCTTGCTCTCTTGCATGGCTATAAACACTAATTTGGAGACCCACACCAAGCCAAATAGTTGTTTATGAGATATTTATGAGGCGGAGGCCAAATAGGTGTTTATGAGGCAGTGGTAGTGCCAAAGTCAAATAGGACCTCTAAGCGATGACTGGCACGGTACCATCTCTTCAGGCTGAGCTACAGAGGAGAGCTTATTGAATTCACTGGTGCTTATGATGAAGCACTCTTTGCAATTAACCCAGCGGCGGGATGGACGGGAAAGAAATGAGCCCTCCCCAGGTTCTGGCAGCTGGGAGCAAGAGTCTTGCAAGAGTCATCTTCTTTGCAAAGAAGAGAGGAAAACCGGCATGAGAAGAGGCTGAGACTGAACCCTGTAGAGGCTTAAAGTCCATGGTGTCTGTTCCTCATCACTCTGCACGGTCTCAAAGCCCACCTTCTTGACTATTCTCATAGTTTGGACTCATGTAAGAGCTAAAATGTTGTTTCAGACCTTCCCCCACTGAGACCTGAGGTCTTCTCCTTTTGTAATTTGAGGCTTCCGATGCTTCCAACATTTATTTTTAAGTATGACATTATTTTGGGCTGTTTACCTGCACAGGTGTCATATTCTTCATTGCCCTGTGGAGATCCTACAGAGCTCTTGGACTCAGAAATGACATGACTGACATCCATCAGAAGGTTTACTGCCTTTCATCAAAGGTCCACATGTTCTGGACAGGCACTTATGTAACCTTTGTTCTTGAACCCTCTACTGAATGATCTCTGCTTCTAGTTTTCAGTCTCCTCTTTCGCAGACCAGCAAATTCCTTTCTTCTGAGCTTCCCTATAGCTTTTTTTTTTTTTTTGCCTAAGTGCCTTAGCAGGTACTCTGTCCCCTTACGCATGTGCTTTCTCAGGAAATATTTTTTATGTAAGAAACTCCTCTCTCTTCTAGGTATTCTTACCTCTAGCCTTCATAGCTCCCCATTGTCTTTGTATTCCCTGTGAGAATCTCGTAGTGTCTTACAAATCACATTACAGAAGAATCACTGCAAGAAGAGTCTCAGGGGACAGAGTCTCTGCCCCTTTCATTACAAATCCAGGCACCTGACTTGCTTGGTTTTGATCAGAGGTCTGAGGTCTGCACTGTGGTCTTTGGGGCAGGTGAAGATGCAGCCTGGATGGTCCCCGGTAAAACTACTCTGCCTGGGGAGCAGATGGACAATTCAGTGGCTAAAGGAAGAAGCTCATTTTAGTTTTCTGTGTATGTTTTTTTGCCAGTGTTGAGGTCCCAGCTGGGCCAGTGAGCTTCTGAGAAGGGTCTGATAAGGGAGTGACTGTGTCCAAACTTCCCCAAAAGAGGAATCGTAGACCCTGTAACAGGAGCTGGAGGTGGTGGGTGGAAGGGAGGATGAAGAAATATCATTTCAGAGGCAGGGGGATGCTCTGTCATCAGAAGAAGGCTGCAGGAGGCAGGAACCTGCCTGAGTCATGGGCAGAGATCCTGCTACAAAGAGGAGTATCACCTGCTCTAGAGGCAGAGCCCACTTCTCCCCTTCTCCATCCTCACTAGTACCGACCCCGTGAAGCACGCTCACTAAAAAACAATAGGGCCACAACCCTATCCAAACAAAATACCCCACCAAACTCCACTTGTCTGTGGAGTAAAGCACCAATCCTCGATAAGCCATGTCATTTAATTCTGGATGGGGATCAGATATTATGATAAGAATATATGATAAAAATAAGAGTTTATATAAGGACCATCAATTTTAAAGTGAGTATAGGAAAGAAGAGATACCAGCTACTACCCTGTAATAATACTGCAGCTCATGCAATTGCAGTGAGACTCTTCCTTTATATTCGCTGAACATGCAGACGTCAGCAACATTGCATCACCCCTAGCTATTTAGATGCTGGATGTTTATTTACACAGCAAGAAGCCATGTGGGAAGGTGTTTTGTCTTTTGTCTGTAGTTAGTGAAACCGTGTGGCCTTATTTAGAAGAAAGACTTTACCAAGATAAACACAGCTGGTGTTGCGGCACAAGAACGCAGGACTGGGGAAGAAAAAAAAGCAAAGATGACGAGCCAGCATCTTCTCAACCCTTGGTTAGAGGCCATTGGAGTCATAATTCACCTCAAAGACACAAGAACAAAACCCTAATCGTTCCCTCCCACCATGCTAAGATCTGAAAGCCTAGATATTGTGGTGGACACAGCAGGAAAACCTCTGTCAGGTGGTGAGATGGAGCTTTTGTTGGTCTGCAGGTACATGGAAGTGAGTAGAGGGCGTGCGCGAGGCTGGGCATGTGATGCAGTGCCTCCATCACTGCCCTCCGAGCTGCAGCTCCTCTGCAATTACAGACCTGTCGTGCCCTTAATAAAACAGAGGTTGGCTCATTATTCACATAATCACCTCGAAAATGTATTTCTCAGGCTTGTTCTTTGGTCTATCAAAGCCTTGTGTCTGTATCTCTCCCCTTTTGTCCCTCCCCTCCCCTTTTTGCCCTTGTGAAGCGACCAGGGATGGCTTGCAGTGTAGCCCTTGCCTGTGATTAACGTGCTGACCTAGCAATTATTCACATCTGGATGGGTCTTTGTTCTACTTTGAAGTCTCTCAATGACTTCTCTTTTCCCCCCACCTGTCTTCATTTTCCCCTCTGCGCCCCCCATCCCACCTCCTCCCTCTCCACCTTGTCTATTACTCCTCAGAAGTGCCAGTGGGCCCAAAATGAAATACAGGAGGGATCAGAAATTCCTCCTTAATGGGCCCAGGTGAGCTTGGAGTGGGAAAGGAAAGGCCCAGACCTTGAAGATGACCTTTCCGAAGTGCTTAAGTCAATAACAGTGTGCAACCCTCCCTAGCCCCTTGTTTATAATTGGCAAGGTGGAGATGGACTGGAGGCTCTTTCTTCTCTCCAAGCCTGTGAGATCTTTTAATCTTAACCAAAAGAAAAAAAAAAACCACAACACAACAAAAAACAAGGAGAGGGAGAGGGAAAAAGACGGAGCAAAGTGCTTGGTGATGAAAGAGATAGGGGTTTTGTTCACCACAGAGTGAGGCTGGGGAGCTGCGACTCCTTCTGAGGCTCTTCTGGTGTGGGAGAAGCACCGGTTAAGCAGCATCTCCTCTCACAAGTCTTTTTTTGTACGGCAAGAGAGGAGGAGGGGACGCCTCCCTCTTACACATTCTTATATCCAGCTACTGAGGCACATTCACTAGCAACTGGTTAAGAAGAAAGATTAAGGGTTGCAGGGCTTGGGGGAGTGGGAAGTCCCTTTGCTTTGAGGAGATTAACTTTCGAGACGAAGTAAAACACAAGGCGATAGTCTTTCAAAATTGCCTTCCAGCCGTGACAGGCAATGGTTAGATTAATTAGATTACGAATGCTCTTTTATATTCGGCAGATGGGTTGGGACAAGGTGGGGCGGGGGACTGGAAGAGAAATACTTCATTTACGTTTTTTTTTTCTAGTACAGCTATTTTTTAATGCAACACAGGTGCTCCCGGCATGCTGTGAAGCCCAGTGGTGAGCAAAAGTCCTCCCAGGGGTCTGACTGGACTTTGGAAAGCACGACTGGAGCGAGCACTGCTGTAGGAGGTCATGGAGAAAAACTGTCCATGGTTTCAAAGGAAGCAGAAACAATAGATATGAAATGTAAGATGCGAGAGGTAATATGACTAACATTAGATTTTTCTCCTTTAGGTGAAATGTAGGTGAATGAAGGTGTGGGTGTAGGTGAAATGATCTTGGGAAATAAAAAGCTTTGGTGCCCAAGGAATTACATTCAAAGGAAGCTGTGTCCATTTCTAGCACAGATCATGAAAACAGTTCTACTAAAAGGTCATGCTTATGTTTGCTTATTGTTTTATGTCCACCTATCCTTGAGAACTCCTTTTTTCCAAGGCTTTCTGGAAGTAAGAAGGGGAAGTAGTCTGCACTTTGTTCCTACGGGCATTGGAACTAACAGGGATAGAAAACTGCACAGGCTAAAGATACATCTGGGACAGAGCAAGAAAAATGTGAGAGGAAGCCACAAATTAAGAAAAGTCTTACAAGGGAGACCTGTTGTTCCTGAAGCTTTGCTACCGAGTCATTTTACCCATCTTTAGACATCAGGACATTTCATGCCAAATGACACCTTACTCTCCTTTTATATCCAATCGATAGAAGTAGACATCTCTAACGATGCTTCTCTGACCTTTAGATGGGATGAAATACTTAGATTCATTCCCCTTAATTGCCTATGAATGAGGCCAATAGGAGACATTGTCACTCTTAAATCCTGAACTAGAGCAGAACCATAGATTTTTTTAATTAATTTCCAACTTTTGACAAACTTGAAGATGTTCCCCTCCAAAACATACTGTCCATTGGTCATGAGCTCTGATCTACAAGGAGTTTTGCTGATCTTGGTTAACCTTCTAAGATGTAGGCCATCCATTGATGCTTCTATGGAGATGTAAGGTCACAAGATGGTCTCTAGTCTTGGTCTGTGAAACTCAGCATCCAGGATCTGAGTCTCTCTCCAGGCTCAAGGTTGCTTGCAATCATCTGGTCCTTTCAGTGAGAGCAGTCAGGGCTGGGTGATGCAGCATAGAGTAAACCACCCTGGGGATGGTGTTAGGTAGGCTTCAGTTCATCAAAAATTATTTGGAAATAATTATCTGGAAACAGCCAGACTTTGCAGGGACACTATTGGGCTGAAATGCTAAGTAACTCATCAACTTGGAGCAATAAAAATAGCAACCCAATGAGCACAAGGAGCTTGAGAACCAAATAGTCCAAACAAGACTTGAAGCTTTAACCAAAATATTTGCATAAAGGAGGAGCTCCGAATATTGGTCGACATATTTGTGACACTGAATGCACATGCACAGCAAGTGTGAAAACAACTTGTGTAGCCAACCTAGAGGACGTGTAATACAGCGGAGTAGGGCATATTGTGTATTTTAAGGAAATTGCACCTAGAAGAACCTGAGACATGGTTACTGGAGGGCTGTATCCTACAGCTGGGTCTGTGGGTGGAGCCAACCTGGCAGGATGAGCTCACCACGAGGCCTGTGATAACAGGATAATACTTTCTGGTTTAAGCCCTATGGGGTTGGAGGAGCCTTGTGAAGAAAGACAGTGATGGAGACACTTGTCACTTGTGTGGGAGGTGCAATGTGCATGTGTATGGATCATGTCTGCCACTGCAGCCTGCCCAGACCTTACTGGTCTCTGACAGGGTGAGGGGACTTCTTAGAAATATCACTCTGGACTAGTTGTATCAGGAGTGTCCAACTTTCTAGAAATCCACTGCATGCCTGCAGGCCTCAGGCTATTTTCTTCTGATCTCAGGCAGGAAAGAGGGAACTTTAGAAGTAATTCACAGCCAGAAGATGCATCCCAGGATCACTGTTGCTCCACAGCGGGCAGGCTGCAATGGGGAGCAGCAAGGACCCATCATGCAGCAATGCCAGCCTCAACAGCCCCTCCTGGCTCCATCTCCAATATGCTAGGATGGACCCATGCTTGAACTGCTCTGAGACACTGCTTTTTGAAGGCTCTGGTTTGTTTTTTCCCCCACAGTACAGGTGGGCACACTGCCAAGGAGGTATATCCTGCTCCCTGCTTTTGGCCAGTCCTTCGCAGTCATTTCTCCTGGTTCCCAACCAGTCCCAGCCAGACATACCATGCCCTGGAGATGACATAAACACCACATGGGTGATAGACTGAACAACACCTTCGTCATCCTTCCAGCTCCATTTGCCTGTCGTTTTGCCTGTGCTCATTTTATAGCCACAGATGGTCCTAGAAAGCTTTTCCTAGTGGTATAAGGGAATGTTTGTCCCTCATAATGTCCCATCTGCCTGCTTGTAGCTTCTGAATGCTATTCTTATTTGATTCTGTGTCCTCCTCAGGACCATATCCTTCATACACTGATAGCTTTATTACATTCCTCTGAACTGAGGGGTGTAGGGAGCTATGTAAAAGTGTGCAGGGAAAGAAACTAACAGGGTAGAAATATAAATACCAAAGGACTTTTACGGAGGAACCAAACCTCATGGATGGATGGTTCTTCTACTGTAGGCTCCGGTCAGAATAGATGACCTGATCATGCACATGGATTGGCTTGAGACTCAACTAGCACCTCCCCATCCCAAACTGCTGTTCAGTGCCAGACCAGCCAAATTGCACAAACCAATCCCGAGTACATCTGGAGCAGTGGATCAGTTGAGCATGACTGGATAGATTACTCTGCTTATTTTTTTTCCTGAGCTCTTTGTTTATAATTTTAAACCAGTACGCTGGTATCCCATGGTGATACAGCCTGCTCTGTAGATTTTATCTCCTAATTATGCAGGGATTATTGCAGAATTAAAGGCACATTTATAAGGCTTTTAGAAGGAGCCTATGCTCTGACACTGGCCCTGGAGATGAACCATTCTAGTGACTTTTATCTCCCTTCCAACCAATGCAAAAAGCCTTTTTTCTCTTCAGCTCCCAAACCTGCCTGTAAATAACCTGCCTTGAAATAACCCTCCTGGCCCTCCCTCCTGCCCTCCACACTCCTTCCACTTGGTTTTCTTCCTGTAATAGGTCTGAAAAGGTTGAAAGGTGCTGAACTCTTGTGCAGGGAATTCAGCTTTAAAGACCCTGAACTTTTAGATTCCCTGAGGGGTGCAGAGGAAGGGAGGAGGAGGAAGGGGGGGGGTGTCTTGTGCTTTAGCACAATGACCTAAATGATACATCTCATGTACATGTCATGTCAAGTGTCATCTCTAGGGCTGGAAGTACTCTGAATAACCTGTCTGGTCAGTAGAGGTGACTGAAAATACTTAGCTGCAAGCCATTGCTTTGAGAAAGTCTTGCCTTTTATACTTCTTTATTTATTTATGGGCTGGGGATTTTTTTTCTCTCCTTGTGCAAGATTCCCCAACTGGCTTTTGCTCCAGCAGATTGCCGAACTGTTTGATGAGCAGCAAACAGCAGCTGCAAAACAGGAAGGAAGCAGTGAACCCCATTGCCAGGTGGTTTTTTAGGGTCAGAAATGAGAAATTGTGCCCAGGAATGACAGCTGAAGGCAGAAGCTTGAGCAGTTTCATTTGGCTGGGCTCAGCAAGGAGGAAGATACTCAGCTGGGACCCTCCATCAGAGCCTTGCACCCCGTGTCTTGCAAAGCCGAGCAGTTACCACAGCATTATGACCATCATCTATGGGGGTGCCAGTTTCATCCCCCAACCCGCTACCTCTCTCCCTCCTTCCCTCTGTTTCCCTGGGAAAGCGCCTGTTGTTTTTCCAAAGGAGGTGTTATAAGGTGCCTTCACTGCAGCCTCCCTTGGGGAGGCAGCACTGCCTGCTCAAGGGCTCTTCATTCTGCCAGGGAAGCATCTGAAAACAAGCAGTGGGAGATGAAAAACCCAGATTAATTCAAAGTAGAAGTAAAGCAGAGTTTCCCCCAGGAGGGTGTTTCAGCCCACCTGTTTGTGCCTAGCAGCTTGGGAAAGTCTTATCGGCTAGGATAAATGTCCAGCTTTTAAAGAGGTGATGTTTGAGATACCATTAAACAGGGAGGGAGAAGACGCTGAAGCAAAGCCCAGGGTCACAGCCTGATGGAGGGGGATATCATTTGGCCTCTGTTGTGCTGGAGAGCAGATTAAATGTTTGTTACAGCCCCTTAGTCCCTTTCTAACTGCAGTTTCCTGTCTCTTACCCATCATTGCATGCTGAGCCTTCCTTTGCACCCATCACTGGCACAATAAATCTATGCAAAGCAAGAATTGGCATGTGCCCAGCATGACCTGAGTTTGTACAGGGGAGTCAGGACTACTGAAACAGGAATAAATGCAGAACTGGGTATTCCAGTCTTAGCATTGACTTCTGCACATTTCCATTGCGAGATGCAGGTCTCCATCTCAGCCAAACTTTGATCTGCTCCACTGGTTGGGTGGTGTTATGTGGTGGGATTATTGCTTCTAGCAGGTTGGATGAAATGTTTTTTTCTGGGTGGTGGGAACTCCAAACTTGTAGGTCAGGCATGTGAACTTCAGCTCGGGAGCTTAAACCCCACCAGAGCGAGAAGGCGGCCAACAGCCAGAATGGGTTTGCCAACGGTCTTGTGGACGCATCTGAGAAGGCGTTTTCCTGTACCAGCTTTCTGTAGGACAAGCAAACTCTTGCAGAACAGCCATCTGATCACTACTCCTGCACAGCAGGGATTTCCAAGAGAAGACTTTTCCTAACTTAGTTCTGCATTATGCCCTTTTATCAGCGTGATGCAATTCATACGTGAGGTTTCAAGTGGGAATGAGAGGTTAGATTAAGCCTTCCGAATAACTCCTGTAAAAAAAAATATAAGATGACACCTGTCAAGGTGATGCAAGGATCATCAGGCTTTGCAAACAGCTGCAAGTATTAGGAGATGCTCAGAAAACCCCAAGAGATGGCAACATGGTAGAAATCTGGCTGCAGGACGGAACAGGGCTAGTGTGGCTTCTCTTCAGAATTCAGGAGAACTTCCTGTTTTCTGTGGCAGACTGGCCTTTGAAGATACTTCCTCATCTATCGTTGTTCTTCAAGGTCCCACAACATCTCAGTACCGGTTGCCTCCCGGTCATGCGCAGAGAGACATTGCACTGTGCAAGTGCTTGAAGTGTCCTGTAACAATTAACGTTTCAAAATGCCAAACAGCAACCATTTAATTGCTGAGAAGGACAAGCAAAGG
Source organism: Larus michahellis (assembly GCF_964199755.1). Classification (NCBI taxonomy): domain Eukaryota; kingdom Metazoa; phylum Chordata; class Aves; order Charadriiformes; family Laridae; genus Larus; species Larus michahellis. Next base: position 3,578,290 of record NC_133897.1, on the reverse strand, counting down.
ATGGCTCTGAGACTGGGGCACTACCTGGGGGACACAATCTCGTGCCACAGATTTCTTGGAATACCTTGGGTGGGTCTTGGGTCTTACTGGGGCCTTGGGTTTAAAAATTGGAGCTGTTATTGCTTCCTCAGATCGGCAAGGTTGAGTGAAAATGACCAGGTGAGGCTGTAAGGCTCAGACAGGGAGAGTGGAAGGGCTGTGCAGGGGCTTGGAGCCAGCAAGGAGCCACTTCCCCTGGTGGGTCGCTGCATGAAGACAGTGTTCCCCCTGCAGGGAGCTGACTGCAGCTTCAGAGCCTCCAGTGCCTGTGGTTTTTTTTGGGAAGGCAGAATTATTTAGGCAGTCAGGAAAGGAGAGGTGCGTGATTTATCGCACGGAAAATCCACAACTTCTCCTGCTGTTGGTTAAATAATTGCCCAGGCTGTCGTGGCATAAGGTAGGAATGACTTAGAAAGCAACATCTATTTCTTTTGAAATCAGAGCTTCAGTAAATGCTTCTTACATGTTGTGACTGGAGAGATGAGCTGCTCTTTTTTGGTTTTGGTTGCTTTTGTTTACTCCTTTTTTTTTTTCCCCTCTTAGTTTCCTGAGAATAAAGTGTTGCTTGCAGACAATCAATAGAAACAAAACCAGGGGATCTGAAAGTTAAAGGATCTCGTTGTGCAGATGAATTGCGTTCCAGTTCCAGAGCTGAAGTGACTGGGGAAGAGGAAAGGAAGGGCAAACATGCGGAACTTATTGGGAGAGGGAAGGTGTTCGGGGATCTGGAATGGGTCTGGGGACAGTTCCTAACATCCCAATGTTAGGAGACCCTTCACCTGAAGAGTCATTTCAGAACCATTTTAGTGTCTCCTGCCTCTCTTTCCTGTGCTCTCGTGTCCAGCTTCAGGGACGGGAAGCACTCAGGGGAGCTGGGTGAATGCAGAGCCTGGAACAAGGGTCCTGAGGAAAGCTTGGGGTGGGTTGAATTATTTTTCCCCTTTTTGTAGGAAATGGGGGATAGAATAATTGAAAATGAGGAGGAAGAGCAATAACCATTGTGTGAATATTGGAAAAGGTGCAAAGACACACACACACAAAAATAAAAAGAAAACACACACACACACCCCTCCTCCCCCGCCATGTTAAATATTCTGACCTGAAAACAGTTTGAAGACAGGAACAGAGAGGAAAGGATGAGAGAGAGGTTGGTGATGGAGCCACTTGACAGGTCTTTCCAAAGGCCCAGTGACCTCTGGGATGTGGAAAGGATCTGCAGATCATGAAGGACAACCTTGACCTCTCCCTGGAAGAGAAAACCAGGGGTGCATTTGCGTGCTTACTACCCGCAAGCCTATCTTATGATAAAGAGCATTCAGTTTTGATGCAAAGTTCAAGATTCAGCCTAAATTTGGGGGGCAGGAAGATGGGGAAAGGGATGGAGGAAGGGTGTCTAAGTTACTTTGGATGCCTGGGTCTTCTCACTAAGCATAGGGAGGGCCTAGACAAATACAGGAGGATGGATCTCAGATGGTGGATGCTGGATCTGACCTCCTAGACTCTGTGCAAACGGGAGCGATCCAGTTGCAAATGTGACGTCTTATAGTGAAACATAAAGGATTTTCTTCAGTCAGCAAAAGTCCACCCTCAAAACCAAGTAAAAGTACAATAAAAAGGACTGTGGCACTGTGAAAACCAAAAGTGATGTTCTTAATCAACTAAATAAATGGAAAGAAAATGACTCTGAACTGATGAAGACAAAGACAGTTCAATTTTTCCACTCATTTTAAACCTCCATATTATTTTTTTTTAAGTTTTTAAAACAGTTAAAAATATTTTTAATAACGAAAATGGCATGGAGTCATGTTGAAGACCAGAAACTGTACCTCTTCCTTTGGAAATGCTGAAATGAAACATTTCCATTTTCCTCTGTCCACAGACAGATTTTTTCCACTACAAAACAAAATGAAAGAAAACCAAGGCCAGGTTGGATGGGGCTTTGAGTAATCTGGTCTAGCGGAGGGTGTCCCTGTCCACAGCAGGGAGGTTGGAACCAGATGATATTTAAGGTCCCTTCCAACCCAAACCATTCCATGGTTCTATGAAAACCAAAACCACCAGTTAAACTGTCCCAATCTTGCAATGCATTTCAGGACCAGGCGTGCGGGGCGAAAGAAAGATGTCTGAAGAAAAGTAACTTTGCCAGGATCTTGTTTTCACTGCAAGAATTACCGGTGCCTGACTCGAGCCTGTCTGTGGGAAAGTGAGAGGAATTTTGCTACAAAACTTGTAGGTTTGGGTTTGCTTTATCTGGGGACTTACGTGTGGGATACTGCAGCCAGCTGCTCCCTGAAACAAACCCCGCTTGGACAGCCCCAGCCCCTGCATGATGTTACGGTGCTCACCAACATCAAAGGCCAAATTATTCGACCTGGAGTGTGACATGTGGGAGGAACGTCCCCAGCTTGGGAAAACAGTTCAAATAGCCCCCACCACAGCGGTAGGGACGTATAGATATGCAGGAACGCCGTCCCTCCGGGCTGTTCGCCCTGGCAGGGGTAGAGCAGTGTTATGACCATGGGGTTTTGTGCACTGGATGCTCCAAGGGAGCTGATTGCCCTGAAAGCATCCCCCAACCCTTTTATATGGTCATTAGGAGACCTGAATGGGGGAGGCAGTGGGGGCTTCTCGCGCCTCCAGCCCAATCCAGCCAGCAGCCCCTCTCTCAAGTACCTGCTAACAGGTTGACTTGCCTTTGGTCTCAGTCAGGTCTCAGCGGAGACCGGGAACCATTTCCTAGGCTAATAGGTGTGAGGGGAGCCAAGAATTTCACTCTTTTTTTTTTAGGTCTTTTCAAGGCAGGCTATAAACCTCTTGTTTTCCTCCTCCTTCTCTGGGTTTGTTTCTCTGCTTCCTTTTTTTTTTTTTTTCTCTTTTGCCCCCCCAGGTGGTGTTAAAAGTCAACAAGCCCCTTAATCTCAGGGCTGGCCTTTTTCCCCTGCGATGCTGGAGCAAATCCACATTGCTGAAGAGGTGACAGTCCCACATTCTTTGGGGTTTTCCAGGTTGTCACAGGGACTTTCCCCACCTTTTGCTGTGGCAGATGATCCCAGGCTTGGGGCAGGGTCCCCATTAGGCAGATTGCAACCAGACAGGGATGACAATCCCCATTTTCCATCAGTTTGCAGTGGTGCAGCTCAAGAAATGCTGCATGACAAGCTGCAGAGATGCTGAGCTGACGACGACCTGGCTGTGACCAGAGTCAGGGGCTTCCCCCTCCTGCCCTGGATTACTGTTGAAGCACTGGATGTTGAACTGGAGGAATCCCAGTTTGCCTTGTAGCTCCTGATTTATCAGACAAATGCAGTGGTGTAAATCAGAGCAGCAAAACCAGCGCATAAAGAGTCTGGTTGACAGCCTGGCACGGAGCTGGTTCTGCTCTTTGTCTGCTTATTCCTGCTGCTGCAAAGTGGCGGTGAGCTGTATTCCCAGTGCAGCAGGAGCCAGGAGGGATCAGCCTCAAATTTGAGGCTGATTCAGTGTTTTTGGCTCAGATCATGGGTGTTGCTCCCCCAAAAAACCTTTTCTGTTTTTTAATTTGAATGGGCCAGATCTGGAATATTGTTTACTCCCCTCTGAGACTGTTAACATAGGAGTGATATCCTTTAGTGTTACTCTTTCCCTGTAGGAATTGCTGGATGGCATTGAGAGAAAGCTGTTATTCGCTAACCAGCTTTGCAAAGGTCTTCTTCAGAGGAGGTCATTTGGGGTCTTCCCTCTAAAGACCCAGTTTCAAAGCTGTGGCTTCTGGCAAGCAGTAGGGCTGCTCTGCCTCTTCACTCTTCTCCAGGTGGTGGAGAGATGTAGCTCTGATACCCTGCTGAGTCCTTCCCCTGGCCATGGGAGAGGAGGATTTGCTGGTCCATGCACTAGGGAAGTGTCTTGGCTTCTCCAACCACCACAGTAGAAAAGATATTCATCAGCAGCTCCTCAGGTAACTGAGTGGAGGGCGGTTTCAGCAGAGCATATGTGAACCACCAGGTTTGGGTGCCATGCAGTTCGTCTGGTGTCTTCTTCTAGAAGGTCTCCCTGCCTCAGTTTCTCCACCGGCAAAACAGAGATGGTGAGACACAACTCTGAGCTGAATTTTGGGAGCTTTGTAAGGGCTTTAAATTCTCTCCCCTCCTGCATTACACTGTCCTTTTTACCCCACTGCAGGAGAGGAATCAAGCCTCAAGATGTTCTATGTTCTATTGCTCTATTTCAGTGTGGGTTGTTTTTCATTACAGACTTGACTTTTAACAGGGGTAATGACAGAATGTCATCCAGAGGTCTCTTCAAACCACCATCTCCAGGACTCTTCTTACTTCTCACCTCTTCCCCGCTTGACAGCACCATTCACCCTCTTTGCCCTGGTGCAGCGACAGGCTGAAACACCGAAGCTTTTTTCAGGGGTTGTCAGGGGAAAAAAATTCCCCCTGTGGTGCTCAGAAAACTCCCATCAAAATGTCCTTCTGAGGGACGTTGGAGACATTTCCTACAGAAAGCCTTAGACCTTGTAGAAAAGTGACAGTCTGACAGTGGTGAAGAACTCTTAAAAAATCCTATTATCAGGGAATCCTAAAGGAGTGCCTTTCCGACCGGGATAAGGCAGATCTCAAGATAGCAAAAGGTAGTCTGGACTTAGACAAAAGCTTGACAGTGTCACTCCTTCTCTAACTGATTGACTTCCCCAAAAGAGAAATAGGCACTTCCCTTCCACCCTTGGCTTTGCTCAACCATTTAGACTAGAAGATCCTCCAAATGGTTGAGGGCAATGTGTGATAATACGTTTGTGGACATGAAGCCGGGGACACTGTCACTTAAAAACTTTGGAATAATGAGGGTGGACTCCTAACAGGGTATCTAAATTTCCATGTCCAGCAGAGATGAAAGGTATTCTCAGCTGCTGCCTGGAGAGCCGCAGATCCCTCTCCCATGCATTTGTTGGTGCATGGAGTGGGTTTTGGTCACCACTGCGGAGGTGGTGGGGATGGATGGGGACTGGGGAGCTCTTTGGGAAGTGGAGGCTGGAGTGAGGTGTGCAGGGGGTTAATTGTATTAAAGCGAATACCTGAGGAATTAATAATGATTTGCTGCTCATCAGGCAGCCTTCCTTGAGAAATGTAACGCAAGAAAAAACACGTTGGGAAGTGCCAGAAAAATGCATTGAAAAAAAGAAATTGTGGGTGTGTGGGGGTGGTGGTGTGAAGAAGCAGTCTGGGACCACGCTTGGTCTCTGTCCAGAAGTCATGCAAGAAGTCTGATTGCTTGCTGGACGGGGCTACCCAGCACCCCCAGGGCCTGACTCTGCCCTTCGCTCGACTCCACCAGCCTTCTGGAGACTAAAGGGTTGTGGGGGCTTTCATGCAGGGCACGACCCAGCTTGCCGTGGAGTTGCAGCTCCATAAAAGGAGCTTGGGGAAAGCATCCATCCATGCTGGAAAGGAGAGGCGCAGCTGTGGTATGACAAGCATCCACGTTGAGGTTGGATCACCTGGGTTCCCATCAGAGTGAAAGCAAAGGATGCAAGCCCAATGAAAGCCATGCACAGCTACTGTGTAATGCCCCCATCTGGGTAACTCCTTGCTGCAGGACACTGCTGTGCTGTCATAAAGAAGAAAGGAAAAAAAAAATAAGAAAAGCAAAGAGAAATAAAGTGATTTAGAGGAATGATAAAAGCATGTGAAGGTCTGCTTGAACCTCTGAGGACCTAAAACCGCTTATTTTTAAGGGTATAAGGGGGTGAAGTAGGAGTGTTTAACAACTAACCCTAATTTTGCACATCAAGGATATATGTAGACAGCCACCTTGGTATGGGAGCATGTCTGAAGGTTGAATGTCCCTGCTACCATAGGATATCCTTGGAGGGACGGTCATGCTATGAGCCCATTGCATGGAGAGGGGAGCCGAGGTGCCGGGAGGTGGCTGAGCGATTTGGCATGACACATGCAGGTAGTGCGCATCCGCCCCAGGCCTGAACCACATCTCCACAATGACCCCCTTATTCCCTCTTGGGGCATTTGTCCAACTTGCTGTGATGATGCCCTGCCGGGGAAGTTGGGTATCAGAGGGTAGTAGGGATTGGGCAACGTGAGACATTCCTGCTTGCTGTTCCATCCTCTGTGGGGGCTGTTCATAGCCCCCGTTGCTTTTCTTTGGAGAGTGAAACCCTTTGGTTTACGTCAGTCCCACATTGTCCTCCTCGTGCTCATTGGTTCCCACCACTGGCTTTCTCTAAGGAGGGGCTGGTGTTAGTTTGAGACCTGCTTGCTAACCAATATTTTGGCAGCAAAAGACAAGAGACTTGTTATGCACTTCCCGATGGTCACCATGTAATGGCAGGGACGTCCAGAAATCGTGAAGGTGGGATTTTTTTTTTCCCTCCTTTTTTGGAGCCTTTTGGGGTACCAACCCTAATTATTAGGCAAACCAACAACGTCAACGCGATCTGCTGCCTGCCTTCTGCTTTCTCTCCCATCCTCTTCCCCCCTGAGGTACAAGATCTGTCTTTGGTGGTTGGAAACAGCCCAGGCTGGATGTCAGCTCTGCTATCAGAGAACTGATGCAGAAGTTTTCAGTGTCGAGGTATATTTTTCGATAGCCAAGGCGTTGCTCCCAACTTCCTTGTCTGTCACCCGCTCGGAGGAGGAAGCCGCCTTGTGCGTTTGATTCGGAGCCAGCCCGTTGATGGAGCGACGCTGCTTTCTCGCCGGGCTGGAAGCTCGCACCGCTGCCAAAGAGCTGATGAGCCGTTTCTCAGCCACCTCTTTCTCTGCCTTCTGCTAGGCATGATTTTTGTCTTGATACCAGAGAGCCGTTGGAAGGCAGGGGATGCCTGATTTTGAGAAGAAATTTGCAATTGTACAGTGTCCAAAAAAAACATGCAATAGAAAGAAAATATCTGGTTACTTCCAAAACATCTATTTCATCGATCTTGGAGAATATCAGAATTAATTTAATTAACATCCAAGAACCTGCACTGGCCTTAAAATGCAGAGATCGGACCCTGGCCCTTGGATTTGCAAGGCTGATATAATCCTTCCTATATGACTTTTCCTGAAACTACCGTCCCTGTGAGGAAAGCAGAAAAGAAAAAAAAAAAATCGTGACAATTTGTGTCCATTTACAGATCTGTGGTTCAACACCCCAGCTCATTCTCTCCTTTCTAATTGCTGCTTTCTTCTGTTCTCGGGCTCCTTTGTTTCTCTCTGCAAGCAGCCACAGCTTTCAGATGTTTTAGGGTCATTCCTCCATGTGCTGCAATGCTAATTATTTCTTCTGCCCTAATTCAGGTTTACATATCGCTCCCAGCCACACAGGCCACGTAGCACACACAAGAACACTCTCTGCATTCACATGATAAAACCTCCCCACAGACACACACAGGACGACACAAAGCCATAGGATCCCCACACCGGAGAGCAAACCACGGTTTTTGTTGGGCTGCTGTTGCTTCGTAATCGTGCCATCTTAATTAGAGGGTTTCCGAAGCTAGAAACCTGGTGCTGTCATGTACCAAATTTGCCCAGCTAATGCTTTGAAATTACAAACATAGCATTGATAATAATTGCCAAGACTCCCTTTCTTGACGTTTATTATTGCCTATCTGCAACATCCAAAATATGTTAAGTGGAAACTGCTCAAAAGACTTTTCAGTTAATGAATGATTTGTGAAAAGCTCTGTCTTCCAGAAATGACCGATATTAGAATTGGTGTTGATGTCATGTAACAGCTCCCATTCGGAAAAGCTATTGAAAACAGTCCAAATTCCTCAGAACTGTTAAATCTCTTTTAATTTCTCCTCTTTGTGTATATATAAACTGTGGGGGGTTTTTTTGTTTGTTTATTTCCCTCTTGCGGAGAGTAAGTTTTAATTTAATTTGCATGTTGGGTTGCTGCTCTTTTTGTGTTGCATTTAATATATTCAGAGCATTTGGGGAGCCTGAGGTTTGGAGGCAGTGGAGAGTGAGATTGTTTCCATTGACGAATGTGTCTTTCAGAAAAGAAATGAAAAAGTTGGGGAAAATAAATTTCACGAGTGCCAGCAGGGGCAAGGAAATGGAGGATTTTTTTTTCCTTGCATTTTTCCCAGGAAAAATTAGCAAAAAAGCCTGTCCTTCCTACTTTGGTTTTTTAACAGCATCTGCTTTAATAAGAATAATTGCAGTGATGGCAAGAAAAAAAACCAAAAAACAACCTAGGCAGGGATTAAGGTAGATAGCTCCTAAGGAAAGATTAATCTGAGGAATGCATGGAGACATATAGCTCCCATCCAAAAATATACCAGAAAATTAATATAGAGAGCTCTCCATGCACAATACTGGGTCTTGTATGGTGGGATGGTGTTTTGCAACCTGAGGGCTGTCTATGATGATGAGGGTGCATGGGAGGAGGATGCATCAACGTAGCAAGTTTTCTGATATATAAAACACTCTCTCTTCATGATCACTTCTTCCCTCTCCTCTCCCCTCCCCAAACTTGCTTCTTTTCAAAGGGGCATTTCTGATTTCATGTTTTAGAGCCTGAAATGAGTGATGCGTTATAGGGAGGAGGTTTCCTCCAGGCTGAAGAAGGAGGTGATAAAGTTGAGGACTCCTTGCTGAGGACCTTTGTTTCTCCTAAAGAAGGATTAAGTATTTTTTGAGGGGAAAAAAGAGCAGCTGTAGGAAGTCTTGTCCCTGGGTAGGAAAGGGCTGTGGGATCTAATCAGATTTTGCCATCCCGAGCTGCTGAAGTTTGATGTGGTTGAAAGACGCACCATGCACCTGAACCCAAAGTCAACCTTGCAAACTCTCTCTCGGGAGCCTTTAGAATGGTCTTTGGTATTGCGTGGCCAAATCCAGACTTGCCTTTCAAAATGAAAGAGGAGGGTCCCTGAAAGGGGCCTCGAGGATGTTTATTTTTCTCTTCCCACCCGAAAAAATGCACATTAGAAAGGGCATCTGTTGCCTGCCTGAGGGGTGCATCTGGGGGATGCAAGGACCAGGGAGAGGGGATGCTCGGGAACATCCAGATGCGGGTCAAACGTCTGCATTTCCCACTTAATGCCAGAGACCCGTCATCACTCCAACGTGAATTCCCGCAGACAATGCGAGCTGCCCCCAGCCGATGAAAGGCTCCTGTCCTGCTGGGTCTTCAGGGAGATAACCCCGACAAAACCCCTGCAAGCCTCCGCCGAGCTCCTACAGCCTTTCCCCGCCCCCCGGGGAACCCAGAGGATTGTATCCCCCGTGTTTGCAATTTGTGTGTGTGGCACCATTAAGAATTGATATGCTCGATATGAATGGCGATACTTCAAAACGCCTGAATAGAGCCTGAGATCCTCCCCCCGCAGAAGAAGAAAAAAAAAACAAAAAAAAAACATTGTTGAAAAAGTCCCCTACTCAGCCTGGGAGGGAAAGTTTGTGTATCAATCTAGTTTTATAATAGTGTAATTTAGTGTCTAGGCCCGGGCTCTGGTGGTGATATTGTACTGGAATGAATGAAACAGAGGACTCCAGGCTGAGCAAGAGCTCGAGGACCCGGCTGGCTCTATTCAGGCCAAACTAATCGGCTTCAGCTCAGCTCTCCGCCAAAGCTCCCCTCTCAGTAGTGGGTTTTTCTCTGGGTTTTTGTTACTGTTTCTTAAAGAGCTCAGCTGGCTGCTGAGGCTGAAAAGAATCAAATTATTAAAGATTTTGTGGAAAATCCAGTGAGAATGGGCCCATGCAAGAATAATAGCATTGTGCCACCGTGGGCCATTCCCAGCTTCCAGTCGGGAGAAATTGTCAACTCTGTCTTTGTTTTCTTAACCCTTTCAATGGAAACAAAATAATATTTAGCTCAGCACAAAATACCTTCTTTTTCATTTCTAATCCTTTCAGGTTCTTTTTTTTTTTTTTTCCTTCCCCCCTTCTCCTCCTCCTCTTCCTCCCTCCCTCCCTCTTTCTTTCTCCCCCTCTCCCTCTTTTTGTTGGCTGTCCTCTGAAATACATTTATATACCTCATACATTCCCTTTTTCCTTGCCAGTTGGCCAGAGGGGCATCTGTTATCAGGAAAGACCCTTCTTTTTTAAACAGGATGTAAAATGGGTGATTAAATCCTTTATTAACAGTCACCACCAGAAAAGGGAAGAGGAAAGGGAAACATTTTCTTTCAAGCTTCTATTTTTAACATTTATTAGCACTTAATAAATCATTAGTATGTTGTTGAGTGGGCTGGCTGCATAATGTGTCATGTTTTTAGATGTCTATACATTTTAAATTTAGGAAAGTACTTAACTGGGGCATTATAATGTCATTAAAGAACAAAAAGAAAATGTCTGCCTGTCTGTCTGTCCATCCTCAATCCATCAGGGCAGATGCAGCCAAGCAATTTAATTACTCTTCTCGTCTTTTATTTAGGAAGCAAGTAGCTTTCCATTTGTGAGCTATATCTTTCCCTGGCTCTTTCTCTGCTGCATGTGCCAATCCTAAATACGTGAAGAAGCAGCATTATCTCGGTGATGGGAGGAAAAGGCCCCCAGCCACAGTGTGGATGTCGAACCCAGCTGGGCTGCAGGTCTTTCCAGGTTGCAGAGCAACTGCGTGCGGGGAGTTTGGCTGCACCCCATCTTTGCAAGGGGGGATGAAAGCCCATGGCCACGGCTCTCTTGTGCAGAGAAGGCAAAGCCACTGTCACCTTTGCAAGGCTTTCTCAGGAATGGAGCAAAAGATGGAGGAGGGATAAAAAATGAAATAAAAATTGTCAAAACAAACCCCCTCCATACCAACTGGCCAGCACCAGGGATGGGGTGACAAAGCATGATGCTGGATCTGCTCCTGGTGTAAACTTGATGCCAGCAGTTAGGCGGAGGTAAACCGGATGAGCCCGTAACCCTCCGAGTTATACGTTGATAGCAAGCCTGGTATTAGGGTATGGGGGTGAAAATTAAGGGACAAAAGGGTACTCACTGTCCCATTGTGGGTGATCCCTCTAATCAGGATATTCTCCCTCAACTTTGCTCCGCTCTAACCTATTGACAACAGAACTAGGTCATCTTGGTGAATAGAGTAGATTTTCTGCCCGTCTCAGTGTCTTTGAGGCTGGAAGGGATTGTGTGTTCAGTGTTACAAACAGACCTTCTGTCTTTATTTCCCGACCAGCAGTGCGCCGCTTAACAAGGAGAACTGGACCAGCCATTTTTCCCGTAACAAATGGAGGGTCCCATCCAAGCCGTCCTTGCCAATTGGCTTTCAGACAGGGGAAGCTTATTCATGTTTTTAGACCTCAGCCAAGTTCAGTCAGGAAGCCCGAGATGTTTTAAACTGGGGGAAAGGCGGGGGTATTCAGGGCTCCCTTGCCAGCTAGGAGGAGCGAGGCATTGCATTATTTCGGTATTTTCTTGAGTTGGGTCTTCTTTTTTTTTTTTGTGCACTCTCAGGGATAGAGTTGTCTCTCTCCATCCCTGGCATAACACTGGCTTGGGAGGGAGGTGTGCAAGGACTTTTTTTGTTCTCCTGGCACTCCTCAAGAGGACAAGTCCACCCCTGCTTGCTTGAATCACCTACAACGGTGGGAGAAGAATGGAGGATGTGCGCTGAGGTTGCTAGTGGTGAGGGATCTCACAGGTGAGTCACCACCAGTGTAGGTGGATATTACACTACAGCCCAAGACACTAAAATGTTTTGTGATGAGCCAGACACAGAGAAGCTGTTGATTACCTTACTTTGGAGAAGATGTTTATTCCCCATCCCACCCTAGGATGTTTCCTCTTCAGCTGTCTGCTTCGGGGAAGGACAGAGCATCGTCATGCTTTCCATCTGAGATCATGATGGAGTGTCCCAGAAAAAACACTTGAACCACCTTTGTGTAATGTTGCTCCTGGCCCTTTTGAAGTGTAAAAACATCGTTGGATCTTTCAGGGTAGATGATAAGAATATTTCCTTCTAAGGAATATCATCACCCTACCCTAGAGAACCCATAGACATTAGCTCACGTCCTCACACCCATTTTCTCAGTTAGCCAAATCTCATCTCCACTACTATGAATGAGTGATTGGTGTCCCGGATCCTTCTCTGCCCATTTTCAGGCATCATACAGAAATGTCACCTACACTTCGCTGAACAGCCACCTCCTGTGGATACACAGGAGAGAGGACCCTGCACTGTCCATCAAGTGCCCCATGACTTTCCCCACTGTGACTCCAACTCCTGACCCCACAGCCATTCCTCAGCACCCCCTTTTTAGGCATCTGAGATCAGGATGAAGGGGGAACCCCTGGATGGGGCTAAGCAGGGATGGCTGATAATGGTGTTTGGTGGAGCAAAACCTTCTCAAGCACATGTGTCATCCTGGTAACACACAGCCTTCCTCTTCACAAGCTTGGAGGTTGGACAAGGAGGGTCAGCAGGAGAAAGGATCCTTCTCAGTGTCCTGTTTCTTGTGGTCATCTCTAACTGTCCTCTTTCGTCTGCTCTTGGAGACAAGTTTTGGGGCTCAGGGGACTTTTGGTCTGATCCATTAGAGCTGTTCTCGACCTGTAGGATGCCCATACAACTGCTACAGTCAGTGCTGAAGATATTGTAATACAGGAGACAATATGTGTCCTAAACTTGGCTATATGCCTGGATTAGAAATTAAAGGCAAATAAGGCAACCTAAGCTCTGGAACTGCATCAAAGGCAAATCCAGGCTAAATGGGAAGGATCCAATTTCACAGTTAAGTTTGTTAAATAGGTGGGTGGTGGTTGCCGGTGGTGCACACGTCCCTTTATTAACAATTTAAAAATGAAAGGTCTCTGCCTGGAGATAACTGGAGGATCAGACCTTTTTCTGGCTGCCTTGCCACAAGTAATCCTTACTCATGCAAGGTTCCTACTAAAATCACCAGAGCTACTCGTGTGCACAAGGAACATCCTGGATAAACTGAATATAACGGCAAAGATGATGGGAAAATTGCAAGGATAGTAAGACATGCTTGACAGACGCAGGACAGCAGAAAATAATGTGACAAGTCTAGCTCTTTCTTTTTCACTTGTGAGTAATCTGCAAGCAAATAATTCCCAGCCAGAAATTATTCAGCTGTTCATTCACACAAACGTGTTTTTCGTTTTGGATGACTTCTGAATTTTGCTGGAATAGGTTATATTTCAGCATGTGGCCCTTGCACAGAGCCTCTGACTGTTTTCCCTGGTCAAGGATGACAATTTGCAGAAGACAATTTGACAGATGATTTTTTTGGCGCAAATCATAATGGCATTGTTAACAGGTAATCATTAAAGCAAGATTTCATAGAGCTTCAACTGACACTGTGGTGATGCATATTTTGCCTACAGATTGCTCTTTGCTATGTAAACTAAGACTCTGTATAACCTTAGACAAAGTTTAGTAGTTTCGTTCAAAGACTCTTGCATGTGTTTGTTTGCAGTGTTACTGGACAGGAATTACAAAAGGTGCCTCCTCTACCTACATCAACATCAGGATGAATAAATATGATTATGAATAAGTCACTTGTACTACCTTTAGTATTTATCTTTGTGTGCAATGTTGAATTATTACTAGCTTTTGGCTGATTTTTTCCTTGCTTATGGTAATTTATGATTATGCCACAGACCTTTCATACCTTGATTTTTCCTAGTGTTCCCATTCTCATCCACACGATAAATTAGTTGAAAAGAAACTAAACCTCTTCCCTGGATTTTTAGTACTCAGAACCAGGTTTGAGAAAAAATCCCCACAAGGACTCAGAAATCAAAAAATAAATTACCTGAATCCAGCATGAACTATTTCTAAGATGTCATGATTTTTAAACAGATTTCGTCATTTTAGTGGGGAAATGGCTGGAAAGGTTGGGCTGCTTGGCAAGGGCAGTGCTGTGGTATGTTACATGAAATGGTCCTGTAAACAAAAGGAGGTAATTAAAATATGTTTGCCAGAAAAGTGCCCAGATTTCCCATGCAATGTGCAATACTCTCTACAGGGCAGAGCTTTTCCTTTCTGCACTCCCCTCAGCTCCTTGGTTTTATCATCTCTCAGTCAGAGGCAAGCAAGACAATAGACATTCTTTGAGAAATTCACTACAGGGGATATGAAGCTAAGGTCTGTAGTGCCAGTTTTACATCTCCTTAGGACTTGTCTTCATGGCAAATGTGACCAGAATAGCTATTTTAGAATTAGCTTTCTATGGTGTCACTATTCCAGAGGAAAGGGATTTTATCCCAGATGAATTACCCTGTTTAGGAAAGCACTTGGTATTTTGCAATTTATCCACTTATGTGTAGAACAGCACACGGTAATGTGTAGAAATACCTGATATACGGGGGTCAGAAGCAATATGGCCACATTAATGCCATGCTCAGATCATGCTATTATCTGTATCTTCATGCAGCTACATGCACCCAGCAAAAATAGGGTATTCCTCATTAAAATGTAGTTGCCTAAAATACATTGCCCAGTGTGAGCTGGCCACCTTGTCTCTCTCTTGAGTTAATGAGGTAAGAAGATACTCCAGAAGGCTGTTGGTCTCAGCTGCCTTAAGTATCTTAGGGTGGACAAACTGCTTTGTGTAAACATTTACCTCTCTGCTAATTAGAAAGGAAGTCAAAATTCAGAGTTTAATCTCAATTTGCAAGAGCCGTGATGAAACAAATCCTTCGTCAGGTGACTTCTGTTCTTAGACAGGAGGTGGGACTCATCCTACCAGTTCAGATCAGGGTACACACTGCTTTTTCAGGTGTGAACACACCTAAGATAAAAGTTGTTGCAGTCCCCTGTGATAAAGGTTTTAGATGCCAGTGGGTCTACAGGTGACCACCTGTAGACAAAGTCTTTGTACCTGAGTTCAGTTGTATATCTAGACTTCTTTGAAATTACCACTTTCTCATGGATTTCCCCACGCTGTAACTCCTTGACAAGCAGTGTCTGTTGTGTGGCTCAGCTCCCACTGCCATATATTCTGTGGTGGATTTAATACATGTTTAAGTGGATCAATTGGGCCTGGGCTCCAACTGGGAAGCTGGCCTTTGCTGCTTGGTAATGACCTTCCTGTGGAAGCATCCATCCTGTCCATGGTGGAGGTGATGCTTCTGTTTCATTAACCATGTGTGTGACCCTTGAGGACTGAAAAAACAAAATAATGCATCATGTTCAGGCAGCATCAGAAAGCATCTCTGAGCCATAGGGCCCCCATGACAGCTACCCCAGAGGAGAGATGCCTGCGTGGTTTCTACCACTTTGATGAAAAATGAGGAATCTTAGCAGCTTTTGGTGAGGAGAGAAGAGCAAGGACTTTGTCCTCTAGTCAAGTGTTGCTGGGGAATTTTGCAGGCCCTTGACCTTGCGGTGAAAGATGCTCTATAAATGCAGGGGAAAATCAATGCTACAATTGATAAAGGTCACTCAGAGTTTTCAGGGAAGGGGATTACCTTTTACTAGGCCATCTGATACAACTGGAGTAGAGAGGTGCGCTTCTGAGTACACAACATCTTCTCATCTAGATTAGTCAAAATTAGGAGAGATCAGACAAATGAAGTAGGTAGATTAGATTGTGCCCTGTGGTGATAAATCATTTTCAGCCTCCTAGCTGTGACGTAGGCTGAGCCTTATCTCACCAAGCTATGCTCAGAATGAACCTTGGGGGCCTTTTCCAGCTACAATAAAGCGTACAGGTTGGCCATATGTGAGAGACAGTTCCTAAGGATGTCAATGGACAGCTCTGGAGAGCGTGGGCTGCAAGGTCAGTGTGTTGCAAGGCCAATTCCCTACTCAGTATGTGGATTGAATGTTTTTCCTTGTTGCCAAAAGGTGTCTTACAAAGGTTAGGTTGAAAGACTGGCCCTTGGGATGAGGGGACTCAGTCCCTGTGATGTAATTCCTTGTGCAACATTGGGGAAGTTATTTGATGTGGGACTCATCTCACATTATCTATGAAAAAATAATGTCTAATCCAAGCTAGTCTTTCACCTTCTACAGTTAATTAGGGAGATCTTGTTGTCTAGAAAGTGATTTATCCTGTCCGAGTCAGGGGCAGAGCGAGACTGTAAGCTCAAGGTGTGGCAAATCAAAATCCCATTTCAGCAAGCTTTGCAGAGTGAGACATGCCCATCTGCCTCTCCTGAGGGCAGCAAAAGACTTGATACCTAAATTTGAGAGGACCATGTTCAGGTGAAATGACTCGTCTTTTGGTTTCTTTGTGCCTCTGCTCATCATTTGTAAAATAAAGATAGGTGCACTTTACTCCGTTATAGAGAAGATGCCAACAGAAGTATGTTAAAGATCATGAGCTGTTTGTATGCCATGATCACAAAGCTGAAAGAGCAGTGTAGCTTAATTATCCTGACATCTGCTACCTTTTGCTTTGGCAGACAGTGGGTGAAGGCATAGAGTTGAGAGAAGGCAACCGATACAGTAAACCTCATCCCAATTTCTGTATGCTCAGTAACCAAAATCAAATGTCACCATTGGGAGGCATCACTGATGGGAGAGCATTTCACTTGCACTCATGAGTTTGGGCTACAGTTGATGAAGAAACCAACCTGGTCCTGGCATGAGGAAGTGCTCCAACTTGCCTGAAGAAAAATTGACTTGGGGAATTTTGATTCAGGTGTTGATTCAGCGTCAAAAGAAACAGTAGTGGAAAACCATGGAGAATTGTTGCCATGGTTTTACCATTAATGTCTGGTGTGATCTCATGAGGAGGCTGGCCCGTCATTGTGCTGTCCCTATTGGCCTGCTGAACCTGACTGAGGTGCGGATGTAAAAGCTTTGTCCAGATGAGCAGAGTGTATGTCACTATGGGAACACATTTGGGGATGGGTACTTTACAGCCTACAACAGCTATTACAGATCTGTGTACCTTAGTGAATCCCATAGCAAAATAGGGACAACAATAGCCAACCAGCTCTGTGCTGTACTTCAATTCTTCTGGCCAAGAACCATGGGAAAACAATGTAATGTGGGGCAACAGTGCAGAATGAAGTTCATTTTGGTAATTTTTTTCTTCCTCTTTTTTCAGCCCATGAGTAGACAATTCCAGAACAAATTCCTATGCTGGTGACTCTTCAGGCTTAGAGTCTGGAGGGTTTAACAACCAGTGAAGGTCTGTCCTCTCCAGCAATGCCTCAGACCTAACATATGAAGATCTTGAGAAGGTTTCCATGCTAGTCATGTATTAGGAGGAATTACTGACAGTGCCTCTCTCAGATTACTTTTCCCTTGCAGGTTTGAATACTGTAGTTCTTCTCTTTAGTGAACTTTTGGTTTGGAGGACTGCAGGCATTAACTAACGCTCTGCCTTACTTGAACCTCTGCTACCAAGTGCAGAAGAAGAGCTTCTTACGAAGCCTTGTGGGAGAAAAAGTTCTTTTAGCCAATGTTTTGTTGAGAAAAGGAGAAATTAAGACCTGACTGATCACCACCCATTGGATGTCCAAGGTGAAATGACAGAAGGTAGAGGAAGGGCTGGAATGAGATTTATGGTCTTGAAACCAGGGCTGGAATTCATAAGATTTTCTTTCAGTTCCCTGTTTATCTGCAACGCCCGTCTCAGATAATTTTCTTGTTCTGTAAATTGGTTTCACATGATTTATCCTTCCTATCTATTTTTACCATTTATGGACCCCAGAATGCCTATCATTAATTACATGCATAGTAGCCAACTCTTGGTTGTGTCATAATAGAAATAAAAAAAAATTTTGAGACCTTTCTGGCAGAAAGACTTCTTAGCACCAACGAAACTGAACACCTTTGCTGCACTAAGCCTGTGCAACATACCTCTGAGATTTGAGCCCTTTTGTATTTGTATAGCGCCTAGCACAATAGAGACAATGTAATTGTGGCATTCAGGATCTATTTGAACATAATAGCTGAATGCTGTGGCTGTGGCATTGCAGCGCAAGGGACAATATGCACCTGCTGGGCATTGCCCTCTACCAGGGTAATGCTTATGCAACTGCTCATGTGCATTCCCCAGGGTATTGAGTGTTCAGCTCAAGTGGTAGGCAATAGAATTTTTAAAGCAAAAGGAATTGCATATGATGGTTACAAGAGGCTTCTTATACAAACATTACAGACCTAAACTTGCCCCTGTTCAAATCTACAGTCATTCTACCATTGCCTCGGTGGAATAAGAGGTGAGAACTATGCTATGTCCAGTTCATTTCAGTTATGTTAGCAACTTCCAGCGAAATCCAGTGTTTGAGGCACCAAGAAGAGATCTGTTGTTTTGTCAGACACATTTTTGGCACGTTTTTTGCCCTAGTGAACAGATGGCAGATTTGTTATTGAAATGGGAGATGTGACGGTGCATGACAGTGCTTCAAGTGAACTGAACAGCGTGGTGTCTCTGAAGATACACATTTTTCTTGAGACACTCCACTAGCAAAGACATGTCCCAAGAGGATGTGTTTGCTTGCAGAAAATTATTCGGCCACCAGATGTCTCTCCACGCTCCCCTGGTGAACAAGGAAGACGAACTCAAGTCGTACGGAAAAATGCTCATTTACAGTTTGTAACTCTTGTCTTTCTTAAACATCTTCTGTGTGGAGTTGGCTTTACACCATCTCAAGAGATACTCTGCTTCAGGGGTGGATTTTAATGCATCCTTTTGGGTTGAGGAGACTGGAATAAATATTCTCTGGAGCGTTGTAAATCAAAGGTATTTGTCTGCCCATGGCTATACATGACAGCGCTGTTGAAAGATTAGTACTAAGAAGGTCACTTGGGAGGTCAGAGGAGCTCTATGGAAGAGATAGCCTTTAATGAAGAGGTTTCAAAATGGAGAGTGTCTAAGACGGAGTGGAGTAGTCAAAGGACATCCAACCATGAATTTAAAGCACGGGGAACAGGCCCATAGAGGACTTGATTCCCACATGCATTGTTTCTCCAAACTGCTGATTCTCAAGCTTTTCATCATTCAGATATGTTATACTCAAACGATCTGGAGTCAGAAGCAACTTTCATTCCTATTTGTTTTGAGAAGTTTACAGTTAGAGATTATTGTGTCAGTCTGACGTTTTAGAGTATTCCAAACAAAAATGGAAAACTGCACATTTCTGACACTAGAGATCATGGATCTGGAATAAATAAATGCAACTTCCTCTGTCCTTGCAAATTGTGACTGACTTTGGTTCCCAGTGGGATGGATCATTTTATTCTGCATAGTAGTCAGTCTACAGCAGGTTAGGAATAAAAAGTCCCACAGCATTTTCTCTATTTTTCCACAGTACATCCAGGTTTGTCTTTAAAAACTGCAGTATGAGTTGAGTTTGTGGCACTTTCAGAGTTACAGCCCCTTAGATTTACTCTTCAAAGTCACTCCCAGTTCAGATTTACAACCAGTTCCTGAATCTGACAGGAAGCCCTTCACTTGTGGAAGTGAAAAGAGAACAGATCCTATGACTTTGGATCTGAAAGAGGATCCACTCACCACCGCTGGCATACTCTGAAAGACTCTTGTTAAGGACGGCTTAGGAAGATGAGTGCTAGGTTTGAACTACCTAGATTCCTTCCAACCACAAAGTCAAAATCCAGCTGACTCAACTCAATCCTTTTGTGCTTCTTCAGCAGCTGAGTAGAGTCTGTTCAGATTACTCCCATTAAGGATATATTCTTTCATGGTCTGGACAGACATTAAGGCCAGTTTTTGGCCATACCTGAAATTTGCTTTGATGACTTCAGCTACAAGTTTGTCCCTAGTTAGCAGTGGCCTTTACTCTTCAGGTCCTGTGATTATCAAGAGCTTTTCATTATGGAAAACACTGTAGACTTCTAATATTCCCAGGGAGAATTATTGTTGGGCCAGGAGCTGGCAAGTAAACCTAAGGGGTTCAAAGGAAATTTTGGTACCAAAATTCAGTTAGCCCCCACAAAACAATTTTGAAATATATGTGCATTTTCTTTAGTGTTTAATACCGTTTTTTGTTACTTTTTCCATGTCCTACCTCACAGTTGAGATTCCTGCAAATTTGAGGTGAGGCTTGCAGTTTTCGTAGGGTTTCATCAGCCCTAATTTACTGCTGTAAAAGTTAGATGCCCAGGTCCAAGTTAGTCAGCCCAGGCTTGCTTTGTAGTCAAGGGAGAAGAGAGTCACCCCTAGGGGGAGATTAATCTCTTAAAACAGACACCCAAGGCTGATCATGCAAATCACTTGCTGGACATGTCCTGTTCTCTCCCTTGGCTGTAGTCATTGTCAGACTTTTAATCTTCTTAAAGTTAAGTGAAGTGACCACTGTCTTCAGGATTTTTAGCCAGACTGAAAGAATAAATCACCTTTTTCCTGAAAGTCTACACTTCCTCTGAAGTGCAGAAAGAATATTAGTCTCTCCCAAGTTTGTTTCATGGACATTTACATGTCAATGAATATACGATTAGCTGTGCTGCAGCAGACAGCAAGTTGTGTTGGCCCCGTCTCCTGTCTCTGACAGAGGCCAAAAGTAGGTGCCTGGGGAAGAGCAGAAGAACAGGACAAACACAGGGTAATACTTCAACTGGCGTATGCCCAACTCGCAGAAACCCCTGGCTGGGATTTCCGATTAAGGAGTTGTATCTTTGACTGTAAAAACTCTTCATGATTTTTTCTTCAATTAATTTTGTCTTTTTAAACTCAGGTAAATTTAAATTTCCACACCTCCGCGTGGCAGAGATTTCTACTGTCAAACTATGTCCCATGAGAAGAAACACTCTTTTCTGTTGTTTTCCACCTGCTAATTACAGTGAATGTCTCCTAGTTTTAATATTATGAGCAATGATGGATATTTGTTCTACATTCACCTCTCAGACCTATTGTCTCCCCAGGCCTGGATGCTCCAAGGATTCTTTTGCAGATCATGCCAGCTTACACCCTATGGCCTCTGCTTACAGAGCAGTTCCCACCTTCTTTATGCCAGCAAGGTATAACCGCATGCTTGGTGAGCTAGCAGAACTGTAACTTTTTTTATTGGCTTGTACTAATTCCAAGCCACAAGTGAAAAAAGTAATTTCCTTGACATGACATGTTTGATAAATGATGCTAAAAGGTGGACCTCGCTTTTCTCTAGTTTAGCCAGACATTGTTAGTGTTACTAACTTGATGTTATTTTTGCATTCAGATGACTTGCAAGACATCTGCGTGATATCTACAGCTTTGTGGCCTCCTTGGGTATGGTTGTGTCCACAGGCAAACTGGCTCAGGCAGCCTACAGTAATGGCTAGGAGCTATTTTTATTTACCAGCATCGCTGAGGGATGCAAACAGGGTTACGTAGAAACAGATCACCTGGTCTGGAAGTTCTTTAGAACAGGGTCTATCACCTTGTTTTTTATTTGAGCAGTAGGGGTGGTCTTCAGCTGTGATGAGCACCAGAGACACCGTCACAAGACAAGGATTATGATTATGATTGAGACTATCATAATAACAATGACACCTGGATCTCGTTGTGTTCCTCAGGTATCGAAACATCTTAACTAAAAGGGGGGGAAAAAAAAATTCAACAAAGTTGCGCAGCCAGCCTTTCGATTGTATTTTATTCCATATGAATTTGGAGTGTCTGCTGCCTTTTAATGTGTAACCTTCCTCTTCCCTGCAGGAACAACATCTGCTGCTAAGACTGAGGTGTGTCAAGCAGTCCCTGCCAGCCTGTAAGAGCAGCTGGGAAGATGGGGGAACTTATTCAGAGCTCTTGAGGACCACTCAGTTATCACTCATTAACAAGTCTAAAGGTTAGCTCCTTGCCAGCCTTCCTTGTGCCAAACTCCTTCTCCCTGGCTGAGATGCTTGGGGGATGGTGTTCCCACTCCATGGTTGAACCAGTAACAGTGTGCTTGTTGATTTAGCTGTTAATATCAGCAAAGTCCTTCTCTTAGCCACTTCAGGGCTATTTACTTGTCCTGCCCTCTCCATTGAGACACCCTACTGTCCCAACTGACACTGGGAAAAGCATGCCTGAGTGAAATCTCCTGCAAAGTCCGGTCTGCTATTCTGGCCTGGGTTAGCAATGTGTCAGGTGTAACCACCCTAACAGATGGGTAACCATCCATTAGGTGTTCGAAGGGGCTGTGTCTCATCACATTCTAGGTGCAAAGGGATAAGTTTTTGTCAAAAAACTTACCCAACTTCATTCACATTGACTAGACAAAGGCTACTGTGTAGTCTCTACTGTGAACTTCGGTCTAAAGACTGTGTGGGAGACAAGTTACTTCTTTATTCTTGAGAGCACTTGAAATTCAGGTGCACTGCTTGTGAGGGAAAAGCATGAGGAACAGAGAGGGAGCAGGAATTTCAGAAGAAACATTTTTTCTCTGGAAAGCGGCAGTTTGTTGAGACCAGAATTCCAGTCAGGTTGCTCAAGACTCGACTGGAGCTGTCAGTCACTCAGAAACGGCTGGTGACTCAGCCAGGATATTGACTGTAGGTTCAAGTCTCTGTCTGATAGGGAGGGGAGGCTTGCACTTGGATTTACATATGCTGCCAGTTGTCCTTGCTGTGTGACTATTCTGGGATACTTTTCTCACTGAAGCTATCCCATTTTGCATAAAGACCTTGATATTCCCAGGATGAAAGACACCGCCTGCATAACCCAACAGCATTGATTAGGACAGAAAAAACAGGTTCAAGACTCCCTTGGATGACTGCATGAAAGAAATTCTCACTATAACAAGTTGGCACACCACCACAATCGTTGTTTCCCACACACATCGATGCTGCAGAATTGAGAATGACCATGGCCTCACATATCCCAGAAAAAAATATCATAGAGCCACTTTATTTCTTAGAGCTCAGGTGCTTGGTGGGACATACTCAATACAGCAAGAACAGATGAAATTCAGGGTGTTGGGATGTGCACGAACCAGGGATAATGGGACAAGGTTTCAAAGGGTCAGGTCCAGAGCACAGCTCTGTTTTAGATCACTATTAAAGTCTATTTAACTTCACTGTCCTTGCACGAAACCAACTTGCAGAGAAACTGAGCTGACCTCACCTTAACACTACCACCAAGTTCATTAGTTAACACTTCACCTGTTGACACTCGCAGGCAAATCCCAGACCGGATTGTAGCCCTGTGGAATGCAAATCTGGCTATGTGCCTCTAAATGACTGTACGATGGGGGAAAAAAAAAAAATCCACACCTGCAAATAAAAGAGATCAGTAAGCAAATTCCAAAGCCAGGCTGGGTAGCAATGAGATGGTAAAGCTTTCAAATTATATTGGGTCACACCTCATTTCTTTATGGCCTGGTTAGCTGCTGGTCAGGAATTGCTTTCAGCTGGTTTTCGCAGCTTCGAAGGATGGTATATTGGACTGATTGCTCAAGCAGGATTCAACTTGCAGATTAAGACATCTAAATCTAGGCAGCAATATGTAGCGTGCTGCCTACATGTGCTCGTAGTCTACGCTCCCATTACAACCAGTGGAGATGGAATTTTCAACATGCTTGCCTAAACACAGGTGTCCGGTACCATCTGTGGTATCTTAGTGTAATTCCTCTGGGTATCCCCATGCCAATCCAGAAGGAAGTGGGTCTCCTAAAGGGTCTGTAGCACTGTATGTGCCAAGCCCATGTGATACTGCAGATGCCCTAAATGATATAAAGCAGCACTCAGACCTTATGGTGAAATGAATCCCTCATTAGACTTTACAAACAAGAATGGGAACTTGAAAGTCAGACCTCAAATTCGGGGCAATTGGGGCTCAATTCACTTGACTAAAGCGTTCAGTGCCTTTTGACATGTCTTGGGGTATCTGAGACATCTTCCTGGAGCTGCCAGACATGAACTGCAGGAGACCCATGGCAGTTCTGGAACAGCACCTGGAGGACAGGCAGAATACTCCAGATGAAAATGCCTAGAGGGCATCGATATGTCTATTTGTGGTTCTGTGGGCACCTACATTTGTGTGTTTGAATCTGTGAGTCGAATCCCACTCCTTGTGAAGCCCGTGTGGCAAGTCTACAAGTCTGTGGAAGCTTTGGATGCCTTGTTCACATGCAGATTTGTCTGACTATGGGTGGTTCGTTTCCGCCAGACTGGCGCACAAGGACTCTGGGGGCTCTCAGAAGCCTTGGGCTCACTCTGCATGTACAGACCAATTTGCACATGTGGCGTAGGTCTGGCACATCCCAGACTGGTTTGAGTTACCATTCGTATGTGACTGGGAAGCCTGTGCATGAAGAGCAGTCAGGAGACATGATGTAGTACTACCCACAATGTGGCATGTGAACTTGGCTATGGTTTTGCTTAGGTGTAGTGCAGTCAGGACTGATTTATTTTTTTGCTGGGAAGCAAACCTTGGGCCAAGTTTAGTGCGCCATTTCTCAAAGAAACGTGGAGCTCTCAACTCTGTGGATTGCAAGGAAGTTAGGTACCTAATTACTTCTCTGCATCAAGACCTGTGTGCACAGCAATCCTTAAATTATGCTTGGGAATGAGGTTAGACCCTTGGTTCTGAGTGCCAAATAGCTGCTCTTGGTAGTGAAACAGTTTTAGGTGACTTCTGTGACCAAAGTTGTCATGAGCAAAGCTCATTGCCATGGCTGAGTTACCATAGTTAGGCAGTACTGCCTACCCATAAAGAGGAAAAAGACCGTTCTGCAGAAAAGAGCACTTCTACAGTTTCCCTAATGATGAAAAGTCCAGGTCATGGGGCAGCAATAAGTTACCAACACTGGATTTTCTTCTTTAGTTCATAAAAGGGTCAGTAGGGGTTAATAACATGTATAAGGTAAGAGTGACTGAGATGTCCACTCATTTCTTAGTTTTTCCTATTTGAGCCAAAAAAAAAAACCAAACAACCCAAAAACCTTTTGCTCAAACCTGGTAAAGCAGGCGACACAGCTTAACAAATAAGCTTATCTCAAGTGCTCTTTAATAAGAATGTTTATCATTTATTTCTGGAAAATATGCTGAGTCCGGTATGCTGAAAGCTCTCTGTGCTGTTTGACCTGTGTCATTCAAAACAAGGTGTGGGCGTGTGTTTGCAGGGCCGATATTTTGTCTAAGGCATCACAGTATGCTATTTGCCTCCCAGTCCCTTCTCATAGGAAAGGTGCTTTTTTTGTTTATAGATGGGCTCATTTAGAGTCTCTGTAGAAAAACAGACGTCTCTGGAATGTGATCTATACCAACTAAGGTCTATGTTTTAAATAAGTGGGATAAATCTCTGGATGTGCTGAAATCATTCCATTGGCTATAAAGGAGTCATCAAGGATGAGCTTAGAGGAGGTAGAGGTCTATGATAGATAAAGCTGGGTGGCTTAAATCTCTCCTAAGTGAATGGTGAAGGCCACAACAAGACCTGTGAGATCTGATCTGTTTGTGTGAGTGGGGTGGGAGGTGAACAGGCACAGAGGTCCTGGAAATGCTGTCCTGTCTGCCTGCAGCTGTCTCCTCTGCAGCCAACCCATCACCTCTGCAACCGACCCATCATCTCTGCAGCCAACCCATCACCTCTGCAACCAACCCATTGCCTCTGCAATTAACCCGTCACCTCTGCAACCAGCTCATCACCTCTGCAATCAACCCATAGCCTCTTCAGCCAACCCATCACCTCTGCAACCAATCCAGTCAAACTGGAAGTGTCGAAGAGAAGCTGTGCTGTTTTCTGAATCAAATGAACCCAGTTCATGAGTTTGTCTTTGCTTGCTAAGGACAGAGGAATGGGATAGGCTGTTACAGGATTTCTTTTGAAAGCAGATTTCTCTGTACACGGTCCATGCTAGCCATGGTAGGTGCAATGGAAGGCCAGCCATGGTAGGTTCCAATGAAAGGAACAACATGGGTTCACCCATCTTGCCTGTCAGCAGTGTCTCCCC
Organism: Larus michahellis; assembly: GCF_964199755.1. Lineage (NCBI taxonomy): Eukaryota > Metazoa > Chordata > Aves > Charadriiformes > Laridae > Larus > Larus michahellis. The sequence goes on along the minus strand of NC_133897.1, from coordinate 3,552,527 downwards.
CTAATTTTATGATGATTATTGGTCCCTGTAATCTATTTACTTTTCCATCGCGATTACAGCCTTGATGGTTGCATGACTGTGCCCAGCAGGCTCCCAACCTAATGTACTAATAGAAGAAGAAAATGGCAGGAAATGGCAGAACCAACACAAAATTTCTGAGAGCCTTCCAGGGGCATTGTGCAAAGTGGTGTCTTGCCCATGTTGGGCTTTTCTTGCTCTGGGGAAAGAACGTTTACAGCAGTCAGAGGTGGTAGTGACTTACCATGTGCCAGCTCTCAGCCATGAGTAGCCACATGGTTGGTCGTTGTTCTCCCCACATTTGAAGCAAGATGCCCATCTTTCGGCCACCTTTCTTCACATTGCAGCTGAACTCTTGGAAGGAAACTGGGTTCCTGTCCTAGTGATGCTCATCTGAGAAATGACCTTGTGGTAGTTTAAGTGTACGTGTTTTTGTCATAATTGGGTTGTCACCTACCACAGCAGCTAGGCATGGGTTAAATGGTGCCAACTCAGGTGGCATCTTTTCTTCCAAAGCACACAATTTCTGTCCTATGAGAGGAAGACATATTTGTTCCCTACCTCTCCCCAGCTGTATTTCAGCCCATTATATGAAATACCATTCCGTCAAAACTGTGGAACGGTAGGAAAAATACCCAAACACAGGTTAAAATTAATGCCTTTTTTTTTTTTTTAATTTTCATTATAAAGTTAACACATCTATCAAACTTAACTGGTAACAAAAAACAGTTACAAGACATCGCTAGTGTGCTGTCAGTAGAAAATAGGGTAAAAGCCAATGAGGTCACAAGCACAACAGCAGAGCAACAACACTGTCCCGAGGAGTTATTTCCGCAAATATATACTCTTACTAATATATACATTTATTCATAAAATAAATAATCATAAAAAAATCATCAGACTTAACAAAATACTGAGGAAAAAAAGGTGACAATCCTACTTTGTACAATAGCTTTGGAATTTCGGGTTGTATCATACATGCAATCTGTACAAAGGGGTGCTCAGGTGGGGTGAGGGCAGGGGCAGGCTGGGGAAGGGTTACAGACAGTGATGTAGCTTTGAAGAAGGCGATGTAATCAGGCAGACAGTCTGTGGGAAGGGAAAGCAATAGTGAAAAAACCCACCCACAAGAAGATACTTGTCCTTGACTGCCGGACAAGCATGTTTTGTACCATGGGGGAATCCCCTGGGGTGCTACAGGTCTGTGTTTTATGTCTTCCACACTGCTGGTGGGCTTGTCAGAGAGTCCAAAGCTACAACAGGTCTTGTTTGGGCAGGTTTTGTCCTGGGAGTGACAGAAAGCGATGCCATAAGAGATAGATCGAGTGTGTCTTCACTGAGACTAGGAGGTGTAAGGCTGAGCTGCAGTCAGTCAGGGATAGGCGGGCAGTGGGGCAACTGGGTCTGGAGGAACGCACACCATTGGGAACCAGGGTTTCAGTGGGGAGGATTTCATCACACACAGAAGGATTTTGGAGGTTTGGGGAGCCAGCCTTGGAAAGACTCAGGCCTCTTGTGCTTTCCAAGTGGTAGCAGAGGGTGGCAAGTGCATGTTGGGCAGGAGCTCTGACAAGATGGTGCCTTCCCTCAAAAACATGGGTGACACTCAGCTGTTTGCTAGCCTATGTCTGTAGCAGACATGCCTTCAGGATTTTTGGTGGAGTGGAATGAATGGTAAGAAATAAATAAATACTAATAAATAATAAGAAGAGACTTGGAAAAGAAAGGAAAATGAGGAAAACATCTCCTCACACCTTTCCCACTCTCCACTTCCACGCAGGGTTGTCCAAGATCTCCCTTGGTCCACAGAACAAGTATAAGAAAAGCAAGGTCTACAGAGACAGAGGAGGAGACCAAGTCACATGGAAAAGACCCTTGTGACTGTTGTGCTTCAGGAGCTTTCTCCATCTGGATGGTATTCACATAACAGCACCATTTTTCCTGTAGATGACTTGGTGGGACTTTTCCATTTTCATTATGTGCTCACCAACAGGAAGAGCAGAGATGCTCGCTTCGGGTAAAACTGTTTACATACTGGTCTGTAATGGGGATTCAAATAATTATTCTTACAGAATAGGTCCACCCTCTGTTCCCTTTGATACACTCGTAAGTCTGGCATTATGGAAATGGTGCCTCCTGATTTATATCAGTTTAGGTGAGAGCAGTATTGAGCCCATACACAGTTTTCCATCTTAAAGTCCCTAAAGACGTGACAGTGAGGGACCTGGAGTGGGATCCAGCTTCTAGATGTCCACAAGCATGTGTCTCCATGTGAGTTAGACATCTAAACACCCATATCTGATGCATATCTACTCAGCACAGTCAGTGGAGTCCAGAAATTGATTCGGTTTGTCCCACAGTGGACACTTACATGTGGTCAGCTGAATTGTTCTCTAGCCTCCACTGTTTATTGACTAGCAGCTCGACTGAGTTGCTCACACACAGGCATCTGTTGCCACCTGAGACGCCCTGGGGTTTCTGAATCATCTGCATGGAGCTAGCAGATATGCCATGGGACTTAAGGGAAGCCCACACTCTCCCAGAGTGGCTTCTGAAAGCCAGTGGGGTACCCTGGAGCATCCCAAATGTCTCTAGACACCTATCTTCAAGAATTCAGTCATCCCCAGATGCTATGTTTAAGCAAATGGAGCCCATCATTGGGCTTGTATGGGAGTTTAAGCACCTAGCTCCCATGAAGATACCTGCATTTAAGCATCTCACTTTGCATTCTGAATCCCACCCTAGGTACCACTGTCTGGGAGTTAACTACTGGCCTCTTGTTTGTGCTTGAGAAAATCTCCCCCTCCAAGGTGGAGATGCACAGAAGACATCTCTGGAAACTGCAGCAAAGTGGGAGCAGAATGACTTGTCACAGCCCATGAAGACACTGTAAGTGCTGGGAAAGAGGACTAAACACCCCTTTCTCAAAATGGAGGCCACAGGAGCCCCCATTTCCCACCAAATGGAAGTATCTGCACTCCGCAGCAGTTAGTGGAGGCCTGAGGCAGGAGGGTCCTGTCCCCTTGCTGAGTAGTGATGAACTGCAGATCAGCAGCTTTTGTTGGAGCACACGAGGGAAGGCAGGAAACATGAGCATGGGGAGGGAGGAGCCATGAAGAAAACAATTCAGCAAAAAGCAAACCAGATCCCACTGCTGCTGCCCAGTGAGAGAGTAGAAATCTAGAAAAGAGATTCTCCCATACTAAGAAGTCCCTACTATAATAACTAAGATTTAGTTTGGAGGGAGGTAGAAAATAGGAGGCATGCAGCTATGAAGAAGAGATGAGATCTCCTCCCACCCAGCCCACCTTCTCTCCCATTGTCTAATGCTATCTATACAACTTCTCATACAAGCAGCTGCTTGGTCACATGACTGACAGGTCTGAGTGAACATCTCACTCTCGCTATGCCACTGATGGCAGAGCGTTGCCTTCTCGGCAGCCTCAGCTCTGGAGCAGGTCTCTGGAAGAGCCAGGAGACATTTTCCTATGGGCAGCCTATTTCACCAGGTGCAATGGCTGGTGTCTGCAGGGCAGTTTGATTTGGTGCCTTTTCATGGCCCTGTTTTATCTTCCCAAAGCAATATCATTAAGGCATCAAGGGAAGCCTGGAGTAATTTCCATAGTGCAAAACCTAGGACTGGATCCACAACTAGCTCCTGCAGAGTGCTCATGCTGTAACCCTGAATATCCCCAGTAACATCAACGCCCAGATTTTCAGCACTGACACCACTCTTTGAAGCTAAAAAAGCAACCCAAAGCTCATAGTGTTTCTCCTGTATTTGAATTTAAGGATGGGGGCATGACAAGCATATGGAGACACGTGACAAATGTATTAGAATCCACGGACATCTCTGGGGCAACGTATCTGAATGCACTGAAAACACCAAAAATATTTTAGATTGAGTGGCAGAAGAAATTGCTCTCTGAGTTTTGCTAATATAGAAATCCTGCAATGCTCAGCTTAGACTACAGCACTTCTGTCTGCAGGGCTGATGTGGTTGGTGCTGACTGAGACATTTCTGTACTGTATTGCATTTTGTGGTGTGGTTTTCTCTGCATTTCCCCCCCCAGGATTAAATCTTGACTGCTTTAGTTCTGCCCATGAAGCCCCTCGTAAGGAGCAGAAACAATTCTGGAGACTTCAGAATGCTTTGGAGAAGACTGTCAGTGCTGAGCATGACACTTAGCCAAAAGAGACACATCAGGGGTCACACAGTAGAAAATGTCATGCATTTCCCTTCCCATGTTTTTTTTTTTCTCTGAGAAAGAGAAACTCCCAAACTCTAAAACTAAACTAGAACAAGAAAAACAAAACAAAACAAAACAAAACAACCCTCCTAAACTTTCCGTTTCTTTCATAGAAAGAAAAGAGATGAGGCCAAATTCACGCCTTACAGGTAACTCCACTGTCTTTAATGAGGTTGGATGTGGAACTGATGGGGCCCGTCAAACCCATGTGTTCAGCTAAAGGAAAGGTTGGATAGCAGCATGTAAGAGGGTGGAATTATGTTCCTTTTTTCCTTTTTTATTTTCATTTTTGACATCCGTGTTGCTTGGTTGGATGATATCTTCTCCCTTTTCCCTGGCACTGCCAGACACATCCCTGATACAAACCATCTGCCTGAAGACAAACCTTGTCAGAAGTGAAGACTGAAGGGAAGGGCACCATGGATCGTGTAGGTTGAGTTCCCAGCTCCCATTGGTGGGAAATGAATGATCTTCTTTTTTTTTTTTTGACTATAGGCTGGTGTATTACACTGGTCAACTGAGGTGGAGGGAAAGTTTTGACAAAAAAAACATCTCCAGACAAGTGCAAAATTCAACCGTGTACACATAGGCATCTCGTGTCATTTTGGACACCCTACAGTCTCTGACATATCTGTCCAGATTTAAGACTTGTGAGAGTCCAATGTCATTGAAGCAACAGCTGGATTCCAATAGGATATTGTAGGGCACCTAAAATGTCCCCAGATGCTTGTATTATTGAGTGAAACCCTAAGTCCCTTCCGTAAGGAAAGCCTTACTGTTTTCACAGAATGGGAGAACCTGAGGCAGAAGGAGGCTCTGGTTTGTATTTAGACCATCTCCTAAACAAGGCCCAATGTAGATATGATGGTGTATAAGGAGGGATGGCACCTCCCTCGTCATTGGCTCAGTCTTTCATATCAGTACAGGAGCAACCCTGACTTGAGATATTCAGCGTAGGCAGTGGAGTGGGATCTTAGCTTTCCAAAGACGCTTCCTGAATTCATGTGTATTAGGGAGTGATCGCCCAAGTCCCTTTGCCAAAGCCATGGGGTCAGACGCAGGCCTAGCACGTGCGCTCAGCATGCTCCCAGACCCCTGGCAGTCTCTCCCTCTTCCCTCCTCATAGGTGGGCAGAGTCAGACCCAGGACTAGCACCCTCAGATGCACTTGGGATGATTAACAGAATTCACGCAGGCATTTTTCATTTACTTTAGTAGCAGCTGCTCAGCCTCTTACATTATATCATCATGGTGGATGACTAATTACATAACAAAACCAAACAAGTATGCATAGGCTTTGTTAAAAATCCCTTGAATGGGGTAGGAGTCCCCAGCCACTGAGCTGTTTCAGGCCTGAGCCCAGCTTTGAATGAAGGAGTACAACTTCCAGCCCATCTCAGCTGATGATCAGATTGTAGCTTCACCTCCTTGACTCATGGTGGACTTCACACCATCAGACTGTACCCATCTATGAGCTCATCATCTAGTATGAGCTCATCAGCTAAAGTTGGAGGAAAGACAGAAGTACATCCAGAGGGCAATTTACCAAACATAGCTTAGATATCATCCTAGGCTATGATGAATCGACTTCTGGACTTGTTTGTTTCTTGCCATTGATTGTAGCAGAAAACAAGATAAATAGCTTAGACGGACAGATGAAAAAAATTCCACTGCTGCAGTCAAAATCTGTTTGTTCACCTTAAGAGGCAATTGCTCAGCAAATGCCTAATTTGAGTTTTTCCCGCCCCAAGCTTCCCAAAGAGCTTCATCTGCTAGTGATGTTGGGCTTGTTTCTGGTGCAAAAGCAGGAATGGTGGATGTTAGCATGCTGTGGATGGGCTGGGGTCAGAGTCCAGTTCCCATGCATGGAAGCCAAATCCTTCAACCCATTTCTTCTGTAGTATGGTATAAAAGAAGGAGTCTGAAACCATCTTCCTTAAAAATATTAGGGCAAAATTAGTTGAGGGAGTGACCCTGCTGAAGTCAATGGATTGACAATTGCAATGGTTTGCATCCTCGCTGTCCGGGCACCATTCGCTGATGGAAGTACCTGGTGGGATGTGTCTAACATCTCTTGCTGTCACTGTTAGCACTATATCATATTAATTAAATCAGACGTATCTTCCCTTGTCCCATCTTTTCCAATTCATCAATGTCTTCACTGCATGTGTGGCTTTCTTCAGCTTTCTTGACAGATTGTGTTTGAATATTGGTTATTGTGGCAATTTACCCCTGTAGTAGCTTCCTTCTGCATTTGCAATAATGTTCAGATTACTTTTTCTCCCAGACTGTATTATAAAAAAATTAGTCATGCATCTTTTAGTTGATCCATCTTTCTCTCAGTTTTTAGTGATCTATTGCTTTCTACCACCTGGTGTGTGGCCATCCATTGGGTAGAGTGTTTATCTCTACAGATATGATTGATTGGTTTTCTCCCCATTTTTCCTTTGTCTCTCTTGATCTCTTCCTCTCTCCTTCACTCCCTTCTGTGTCTCTGCTCTCATTTCATTGCAGCTTTTTTTTGCAGAACGTCGATAGAAGTGCCTCCATAAATAAGCAAAGCTAGATTGTGCCCTTGGGTGCAGCCCTGAGGCAAATGGGTGATGCATAAACTGCACCAGCCTAGGAGTAGTCCCAGGAGACGCCATGACTCAGAGTCAGTCCTTGGAGGCATCATTTCCTCCTGTTTTCTCTCTGATGGGATTAAGCTCTGTTTGTTCCCTGCTTCTTCTGCATATTCCTTTGGTTCCCGGGAATAAGCTGACATGCAGGGAGAGAAGAGCACTCTGATTACTCTACACAGACATTCAGGTGTGAACTAGCCAACAGCCATGATTGCATTGGCATGAAAAGACTCTTATGGGTCACTGGGAGTTAGATCAAGCCCCATTTCCCTTCCTGTACCAAAGAGGAAGAAAAAATACCAATCCATTGTCCTTTTCCCAGGATAGAAACCCAAAGGTATGGGTAAAAAAAAAGAGGACACAGGACAAGTGCATCTGAGACTGAACAGGCTATGACTCCATGCTTGATTATCACTCATATATGTGAGTATCAACCAGGAATAACTCAAGCAGAGTTACAGTTCTGTAAGACCAAGGTGATGGGCTGAGATCCACGCCTGCTACCCACATGGCTGAAGGAAGCCCTGATGTCCACAGACGAGGTGAGAGCTGTTTCTGTAAACCAGCAATCCTGATCTGAAATCAGAAGTAGAGCAGCGTGCAAAGACGGGGAGTCAGAGGTGAACAGCAGAGATGGGCCAGCACTGCAGAGTTGGGATTTGGCTCTGCATCCAAACTTGCCCAAACTCTGGGCTGGTTCAGAGTCTGGAGTTTGTACATTTTAATCTGTGCTACTTTTAGAGATGGGAATGGCAGTAGAAATTATGTGTGGAACAAAATTCGGCTTGAGTCCAAAACTGTTCCAGCTTGCGGGGGGTGGTGGTGATGGGTTGGTTCACCATCATGTAAATTAATGGATGAAAGCAGTCCTTCAGAGTCATGTTCCCGACAGACTTGTGGTCTAAGGCTTTTCCAAAGTGCCCAGGGGGAAGCCTGCATGAGGTGCAGAGAGTAGATGGACTAAGTGCACTTTCCGCTGTTGGTGACGGCATTCTCTAATGAGGTGGGAGGAGTAAACAATTTCCCTCTCCTCCTCTATGGGAACAAACTGTGGTGCCGAGGAGCTGGATGTCCTACACCCAGCAGCAAGTGTCCATCCCCAGGAGACTCACTCTACACTGCACATTTCCAAGGAAGACTTGTTGGCTGAGCCATGTATCAGGCCACAGCTGGAGCAACATCTCTGTTTGTGGAACTGTCTCCTTCTCAATGTACACATTGAGTCCTCTTCACTTCACATATCAGGCACTGAACTTTTCCGTAGCATGCACATCACCTGTGTACCAACAGGACATTTGCAGGAAACCACCAGAAGTTCTCTCTCTTTCTCTCCCTCTCCTTCTCCCTCCTCCCTCCCTCTCTACAGATGTCACTGAATCCTATGTCAAATCTGGCAGAAGCTACTACTATGCTAAAAAGTTCATGTGAAGAGCCTGCCCACTCTACAGCTCTATTATATATTTGTAGACTTCTCTGGTTTCAGGGCAAAAGCAAAGGAGTATTTGCATTTTTTTTTTTTTTAAATCATTAATTTATCCACTTTTATTTCTTTTTCTGCTGTTGTTGCTGCTCATATTATACACAGAATCTGGCCATTTGGGTATGTAGATAGACCTCAGAAAGCTTAGTGCTGCTGTCCAACACAGCCTCTGCCTGGCTGAGGGAAAAGGAGATATTTAGGAAGATGCAAGTCTTTCAAAAGACACTTAATCACACGAGTCACTCAGGTGGGTGAGAGCAGAGCAAATCCATGGTTTTGCTGTTGCTCTTCTTTCCAGCTCTGTGTTGTCAGCTGGTTGAAAAACTACTGTCTCCTACAGGAGGCATGATTGGGCTGTAACTTGTGTGACTGCCAGATGTACCTCAGGATAGCCCAGAAGTCATTAGACCTATTCTATCCAACCAGTTTTAGCCTTTTTTAAAGTTTTTATTCTTTTAATATCAAAAAAGTAGACTTCTCCCATGTCTGCAACCTCAGAGGAAGTAGGCTCAAATCCATGTCTCCACTTGGAGCCCAGCGAAGGGTTTCGCCTGGTTTATTTGCACGTGTGGACATCGTAGACTCGTATGCACTCCTGGCAGCGGACGTAGCAGCACCAGTGGAAGATACAGTGACACTTCTCTTTCCGTTTCTCAGTCCTTGTGTTGTGTCCACGGCCGCAGCACAAAAGATCGCAACCATCAATCCCGTGGGAAGTGACATTACAGATCCTGTCACGGGTCCCAAAGGAACCTGTCTCAGGGTTGGGTTCACAAAAGTTTGGTGAGTTCTCGTAGTAAACCAGGTCCTTCTCAGTTGGAGCCTTGAAGAAGTTGTATTTGGGCCTGAGGGTCTCGACCCAGCCACGGGATTCTCGATGTTTTTCCACCACCATTTCAGAAGCGCTGTCGTACTTGTCCTTGAGGTAGTCACCGATGACCCTGAAGTCTGGCTGAGACCACCAGCAGGTCTTCACTTCACAGCTGCCTGAGAGGCCGTGACATTTGCACTTAAGATGCATGAGTTCAATAATAGACTGAAAAAGAGGAGAGGAAAGGCAGAGAAGAAGGGAGGCATTAGCCTGTAATCAAAACACATATTGCATTCTGCTATTTAGTCACAATTTGCTAAAGAATTGCAGTGTTTTCATAGATATATTTACACACTTACGGACAAAAGCCACCTTATCCTCCAGTCTGTGCCCTGTACAGATGCTGGATCTGTGGCAGATAAAACCTCTGCAACTTTATACTTTTCAGTGACTATCTATGATTCCCACTCCAACTTTAAGCATTTACCGAGGGCTCTCACTAATGGCTGAAATGATTTCTGCACATACCAACTTCTATCTTACCAATGTTCATGTGTGAATATTGTAGTACTTTCACCCAGGAACACAATTCAGACACATGTAGGCAGAGAAGCGAAGAACACAGAAATCTTCTAAAACAATGCCTTTGTAAATGAAATATACAGCTATTCCATTGGAAATTAAAGAAATATGAAACATGCTAACCATCTAGCACAGAGCTCCATCTTTTACATATGTTTCATGTTTACTTAAGCAAACAAGGCTCTAGCCTCACTGCAGTTGTGTTCTGAAACCTGAAAAGTAATGTATTTCTATTTTTAAGACAGGCTCATGATTTTTCTAAAACCATTTCAAAGAAAAAAAATAGGAACCCAACTTTTGACTTTGAAAGGCTTAGACTTCAACGTAAAACACTGTCCTGGAATAAATGGAAAGGTGATTATTGATCCCAGAAGTCTGCTATTTGCCTCCACCTCTTATGAAATTAGTTTAAGGGTTTCTAGAGGTGTTGCCCTCCAGTATTCTGAGGTGGGAGACAGCCTTATGCAACTTACTTGATAATCTGCATTTTCAGACTGATCAGCAAATTTCCGGGTACAAGAACAGACTAGTGCCAGCCTGAGTCCAAAAGATTTGCCATGAATCAGCACCTTGGTGTTCACCAGGTGCTTTCCTGTGTTATTTACGGAGTATCACCCGCCGCAAAGGAGGTTGTAATTAGCGATGAGAGAGAACCACAAAATGTTTGGTTCATATAATCACGCTGAACTTAATCAAAGCTTCTGGTCTGGTAGTAGGGTTTGAGTTCATATGGGAACTAATATGAAACATTGCCCATGGCTCAGGTTTAGCTGGAAACATTTGAGCATGGAGGCCTGGAAGAACTACCCCATGAGTGCTGGTATGGTGAGAATGGAAAAAAAAAATAGTGTTTTATAAAACAGTAGGATTTCAGATAATGGTGTGACATCTGCTCTCTGACACCTGTAAAATGTTCAAAAACAACTCAGTGTCAAGTAACAAGACACGCAGTAAAAAGGCCTGCGATCACAGGGATGTTTGCTCAAAGCTCAATTTTTCCAAGGATTCTCACTTTAAGGGAAATCCCTCCTTTCCACTCTACCCAGTTTCTCCACAGTCCTATATATCCAACTATCTATCCCAGCAACTACCACCAGCAATGCACAATACCTTGTGGTACGTGGGATAATTTGGGCCAGCGCTGGAGGAAACCACATTATTGCTTGTATTTGTCTTCACTGCAGGTAATTTTTGTTTCTGGTCGTCTTTGATTTTGAAGCGTTCTAGTCCCTATATCAGACCAGCTTTCCTGTGGTGTAAGGTGGGATAACTCCACCAGGGTTTGATGGTGTCCACCTGAGGAGCTCAGATCAAAGTCGTAGCCTGCCTGAGGACAGATGTTTCCTAGCACAGTGCAATTGTGGTGGCTTTATTATAGCTCACTGCATGTCCTCCTAGGCATGTGTAAGGCCTTCTGCTGAGAGAACAAGACCTTATTAATCTCTTTTGATTACAGTGAGGTATTTTCCACTGAAGGATAAACTATCTCAGGTTTACTATGTGAGAAAAAATGCTGTTATCTCACAGGAGCTGTGGCATTGTTTCTATTAGCAAGAGCTTTATGATTGAATTTCACAAATTGTTTCCCATAAATTGCATTCTTCTGGCATTTACGAGCTTTTCTTGAGATGAAAAAGAGAATGTCCTCTTACTGGGGTTGTTCCACCTTATGGAAAAGGTTCACTGCGTACGAGGGGGTCTCTGTGATCAGGGTAAGACTTTGTACTTTTAGTACCCTTATACATTTTGCTCTGCAACTGTTTGAAGTGAAAACACTTTAGCTGGCTTTGAGGCATGGTCTAGGTTTAATCAAGAGTCACCAGAGTCACATTCCCTTTTATTTGCTTTAAATATTCCATATTTAAAGATTTTTTTTTAAGTGTTCCATATTTAAATAAATAAATATGGAACAGTGTTGAGAAGAGGGGTGGTGGAAAATGCTCTCCTGCTCTTTCCCACCTTCAAGCTTACTGAGCAGGATGGTGGTCCCAGGGGAATGAATGGTTTTACTCAAACTAGGATTCAATTGCCTAAACACATGCATCTAAAGCCATTTGTGAACTCCAGGAGTGTCCAAGGCACCAATTAAATTTGGCAGAGGACCTGCAGGAGTTCCAGTCTTTCCCAGTAGCAGATCAAGGATAGGCTAGATACTTCATGATATCTCAGTTTATATTAAAATGCCTCTGCTTAAGCAGCTGAATCCTCCCCATAAACCCTGTTTCATCTCTCTTAACTTCAGATGCCTACAGCACAGATATCTCTGGCTGCACAGCTCCCCTTCCTACAGCCAGCCGAGACGGACAGGCCCAGTTAGGGCATCATTAACCGAGCTATTTCAAATTGTTCCTTCAAGCTGGGATGAAACCCCATCCTAGACCCGTCTGTCTTGATCCATTCTCTATAAAGACATCTGGAACACTGACTCCAAGGTAGACATTTACATCTGGGTGGGTCAATTTATTTATAGCTTTCATAGGTCAAGTACATCAATCAACTCCCTGACAAGAGCTATGGTAGGGCAGGTAGCATTGTTTCATGATATAAACCAGCCCAGATTTAGTTTGGGTTACTCCCTCCCACTGTTCATTGTGGCAGGTAAGAAAAGATTAAAGGCAGATTGAGAAAGGTGAAATTAAATGTCCTTACGGTCCTTCCAGCTTCGTTGTTGTGCCTGTTCATGGCTGACCGAGCATCTGGTCTGTTCTCTCGGGCATCCGCAAACTCCCGAGACACCATGCTCCCAAACTCCACGTCCTCGCTGCAGCCCCCCCATTTCCAGCCTTCCCCAGGAGAACCCTTGTGGCGGGTGTCACAGCCGCAGATGGTGGCCGAGCCCTCGGCACAGGATCTGGTCACTGCGAAAGCCACTCCAGCAGAGGCAATGGCATGGACAAAGGCTGATTCCCTGGTAGCTGTGAAAGAGAGAAATCAATGAATAGTGTCCAGCGAAGGGACCATGCATGGCTATGATCAGCCCTGTGAATGCCTTCTCTTAAGGGCATGGCAGAAGGCCAGGAAACTCTCCTCTTCCCTGTGGTCCAGCTTGGACCTACTCCAAAGACATTTTCTTATACTAGGAAATAAGCTCCTGTGTAGACAGGACCAGGCTTGATTCACGGCCACTGAGGTCAGCCGAGAAGTTTTGACTAAGGTCATCCTAAGGTCTTAGGATAGGGCTGGGGCAAAACAAAAAGCAGTGAGAACCTGAGTTTCAGGGGGCCATATAGAATAAACCATATAGTACTTTGCAGGCAACGCACCACATAGCCATACCCTGAGCTGCAGTCTTGGCCTGAGATGCACAGAATTTGGGCTATGTTTCCATAACATGGAAAATGCAGGTCTACACTTAAGGACAGCCTCCACCCTTAGTGGTGGGACCAGCAGCAGGTAAAGCACCTCCTCCTCCTTGACTGGGAGAGCTGCGGATGGCTGGAAGATAGGAAAACGCCAGGATGGCCAGATACTCCCCCATCCTCACTATTTAAACATTGTTCCCACCTTCCATCCTGAGGCCACCTTCTTTTTCCTACCCTCTCTACCTCACTTAAAGACATTGTTCCATATGTGGCATCTTGCATCTATCCAAAGTTTTACTCACCTGCCTGATTAAGGCCCCTTGAAGGGGGCTGCAAATGAGCTTTCCTTTTCTGTCCATTGCCTCAGGATCGTGGGTGGGATGAGCCAAAAGATTTCATGGTTAGGGTTAGCCTTAGTCTCTGTGGAGACCTTCCTTCATGACCTTTCATCCTAGCTGGAGCTGGATGGGGAAGGGCAGCTCAGCATTAGCCTAGCTTTCCTGGATGCCCATGCTTTTCCTACACTGTGCCAAAATGAAAATCAGACATTTCAAACTGCTTTGCAAATAGGGAATATACCAAAATATCTGTTTTTATTGAGCCCCAGTTTTGGTCTCATTATGTTTCTTCACTCACTAGAATTGACCCTGGAGTTCAACACCACACCTCAGAAAACACCACTGCAATGCTTTTAGCCTTCAGCAAAATGGCATTTTAATCATGAGCAGGGCTATTCTCAACCCCCTGAGGCAATTCTGAGAAGAAACGACGATTCTGATAACTGGCCTCCCTTAACTTCTTATACCATTCCCCGATGAGCTCACTGTATGTCTACAGACCAGTTAGCCAAGAAAGCATGTTGTCTCCGACACCTTTTAGATGGTTAGGCTAGGAGAGTGTTGAAATATCAATGGATCCATAAAGGCAGAATGTTGGGTTTTCAGCTGATGCAGCTTCACCAGCCTCTACTGAGCTTTGCACCAGCTGACGAGGTGCCTCCTCAAAACCACTCAGACCTTCTCTGTATGATATTTTGCTGATCTGAGCTTTCCCTGGGCATTTTGGCTTAATCTTTACCTTCTAGATGCTTCCAGGCTTTACTAAAGTGAGGAGACTTTAATATGCCAAGCCAAAAAGCCAACATGTTCTCGGGGAGAAATCAAAACTGCATGCTTGCAGAGCAGTCCCGGCTGGATTGAGGGCTTAAGCAAGAACTTGTGCAGCACTGCTTTGCTTTGGGAAGACTACCAAATACAACAATATGCAAATCACATAATGTGCATGAACTTACAAGCCAAAGGTATGAGCAATGGCCTGGAACATGATGTCAATACGCATCGTGAGGTTAGTAAGTCACCGAAGGCTGGAACCAAAAAAGGAAAATGCAAGAACCCTCAGTTCCACAATGTGATTTTGAAAATCCCTTGTTCAGCATCTGTCCAGCCTGGAGGATCCCAGCTTCCTGCAACTGATGACCATACAGTTCCTGAGCTGTGTGAAAGCTCAGCTTTTGAGCATAAACAGATGAGTCCAGTTCTAACAGGACTGTGGACTTAGCAACTTGCACTTGCCTAAGCCTAGATAGAATCCAGAAACCAAATCTTGTGGGTAGGAGGCTTGGTATGGTGTGTCCAAGGGCATTAATGACCATCCCTGGGGTCTGTAAAAGGCAAAGGTCTCACAGAATGCAGCAGATAAACTGATGGGATGAATGCCGTTACCCTTTAGTAGGGAAGTAGAGGGTATAGTGCCTGACCAGAGAATAGCTGACACACCTTCTGTCTCCTCCTACTGTGGCCTAACTAATCTTGAAACCTTTTGATGTGCTGCTATGCCATGGACGGGAAAGGAAGATCACACTTCTTCTGTTCCCCTTTTCTATCTATCAGCTGAAATGGCTAAAGCACATTGCTCGGATAGGTTAGCTCTCATCTTTCAGGAATCGCCCCTTCCTCTGCTCAGGAGGAGAGACCTGATCCAGACCTTTAACTACTTGGGAAGGTGCTATAGGTGCTGAAGTGATGTTTGCAAATGCCATGGAGAGCCCCTGTGCCTTGCCGTACTGGGACTGACAAGCAAGCACCTGCAGCCAAGGTGTTTGTGCGGGAAACCTTCTCCTGCATGGGGAAGACAGGGATGGCCTTGGCTCAGGAGTCCACAGGTCGTGGATCCCACCCAGGCTTCAACAGGAGCCATTAGCTCAGCACAGAGGTGTTTGTGCATTCAGGTGCAGAGCTCACCAAAAACCCAGGGAGCTTCAGGCAACACAGACAGAAGGTCTGCAGGTTTTCTCTATTTTCCAGGACTTGGTTGCAGCTTTCCAAGGGGTTACAGGAGCACTGATTTGGTTGTAGATACCCAATTCTGCCTAAAACCCAGGTCCGTTACCTAAACTCTCCACTGGTGCTAGCCCTTGCTGAAAGTCTGCAGCTCCAGGAGGGTATTGATAGGATTTGCCTTAAGAAGCACCGATTATACTCTGCTCTCCTCTTCCCAGAAAGAACACGATGCCTTTTACAGCCAGAATACGAAGTAATCACTCCCCTGCTTTTGAAATGCAACCACCCCTGGGGTGGAGTGCAGCCACCACTTAACAGCACACAACAGGAAGCAAATAGCATTGTATCTGATGGTAACTACCTGGGGAATGTAGGCAGGCAGAGCGAAGAAGCTGAAATCTGGCCCCAGGCACTGAGGTTAGGAGTTTGTCTCTTGAGAAAGTTGCAGCCGATCTCTTAATGACTCCATGAAATTAGGGCACTGGGTTTACATCCCCTAGCCCTAACTTAAGGCACCAGGTTCAATATTGACGCAGATGGAAGAGTGCCATCGCGTGAATCACGTCCTGCCACCTCCTAAGTTATAGGACTGTCCTCCGATTACTAAGCAGACCTGACCCTGCTGAGCTCTGAAGAGCTCCCCAGGTTGTAGCCGGAGGCGGTGTGGCTGCAGGAATGGAGAAGGAGTGTATAGAGATACAGATAAGCAGAAGGAAAGCATGCACTTGTAATGGAAATGAGGGGTTATTAAGGTGCCATATAAAAATGCAAGAGACTTAGCAAAGATAACAGGAAAGTGCAGTATATTTGTCAGGTCGCCTCATTCCTCTCTGGGTGGTTCTGGTAGCAGGAGACAAGTAGCTCGTTATGACTTGAAGAGAGCTTCTGGAAAGTCATCTGGCAAGAGAAGGTTAATAGGGACTAATACCTCATGGGGATGTTGACTTATGAGCATTTTAACCACTTTGTTTTCAGTGCAGCACAAGGTCACCAAAGCTCTGGCTTCAGCTTGTTTAATTCCTGCCTGCTCCTGAGTTTCCCTGCAGGGCTTAGAGACTTGGATGGCTGGAGATTCAAGGTACCTACCCCATTTTGGACCCTTTGTTGGGGCTGGCTATCAGTGAAAAACGTGCTAAGACCTACAGAGGGCCTTTAGGGATGCTTTGCAGCTGCCCGCTTATGCAGAGCTCTCTAAGTCCCTGGTCCCTTCTAGAAATAATTTCCTAAGGAGCCCAGTCTGTGAAGCTGGGAGCCTGAACATCCCATGCAGAACACCTCTGACCGCCCTGCCTCAGCAGCAGAAACATCTTGGGATGCAAAAACACATGGCTGGGCAGTAACAATATGAGAATTCAGAGGCCTGAGGATGAAGTGACCTAAGATTTGATTTCTTGCTTTCACAGAGCTTTTTAATGTTACTTTTGGCAAATCCTTTAGTCAGTCTATGCTTCTGCTTCCTTATCCATACACCTGGGGACAATCCCGCTTATCTCCTCAGGAGCCTGCAATGATAAATTCAGCGACGTTTTCAGAATTGTGAGCAGAAGGGGTTGGAGCCGAACAAAAGGTCATCAAGATGTGGGAGGAGGAAGGCAAATGAATAACTGCATAAGTATCTTCACTGTCTAATATATGAAACCTGGTCTCATGGATTCTGCTGCCCAGACAGTGACTTATTTTCCCTGAATCTTTCTCTGAATGACTAAATGATTAACCCCAGGTCAGGTAGATATTCCAGATACGAGGGAGGAATGACTACAGTGAGGTAGAAAGATGAACATAATGGTTTATTTTGGTTTTATAAAGCTATAGTCCTTTTTTACCACCTTTGTACCAGAGTATTGAACCCCTGTTATCCCTGCTCTTGACACCCTAAATCTTTCGTTCCTCCTTACACAGTGGCCTGGTGGTAACAGTGGGTTCCTGGGACAGGGCAGCGCAACCTTCCTTCACATGTGTTGGGAGCTGAAGTTGAAAGTCCTCTGTCCTGGACCACAGTCCAAAGAACTAGGTGGTATTTTAGAAAGGGGACAACACTCTTTCCACTGACTGCTCTTTAAAAGAAAGCAGTGAGATCTGTGCAGTCAAGAAAGAAACAAAGAAAGGGAGGGAAGGGAGGGAGAAAGATGTTTTGCTTGAGGTGGTTCTGGGCTATACACATTATGAGAAAGGAAGCAAACCTCAGCAGCTGGATAAAAGACAGCCAAAGAGTAGAGACGGACCCTGCTCTAAGGGTTTTCCACTCAGAATCCCACTTTTCTAGATGGTTTTCCTGAAGGTGTGGAAGATCCCTTGAAAAAGGAACCTTGATGTCTCCAGGACAGATACTGAGTCTGCTCTGTGGAGACAAACTTCCCATGCCAACCACTCTTTACTGCCCAGGACTTTGTCACCATCATTTTTGAAACTAATGTAGTAAAACACTGACTAAATGCCTTTCTGGGATGGATAATGTATAAACAACATAGAAAAGAATAGAATTGTCTCAGATTGCTCTGGGACATATATGATAGTGAAGCAAAGAGTTCCCACATCTTAGCCACTCCTCCTAACCTTCATTAGCATGTCTACTCTTGAACAGAGGATCCTACTCCCCATCCCACACTAGGGCAGACATGGCAATGGTGTGGCTGCAAGCCTTGAATTTCTGACACTGCAGATGTCTTGAGTGCTCTTGGGAAAGTCACTTATTATATGGGATAAAATGGAGAGAATATCATCTCTGCTTAGCAGGACTGCAGGGAGGAGACATGCTGTTTTCTCTCAGCTTCATTTTTCAAAGCTGAAAGACAAGAGAAAGCTACCTGTTGTGTCAGCTATTCCAGACACCCCAACACCCATCTTTGAGGGGCAAAAGGTGTAAAGTCTCTCCAACATTTGTCTGGAAGGGCATGTACCCAGGAAGTGTGAGAAAGGGTTTCAATTCCCTCCTTGGCCCGAGGGGATACAAACTCACAGCTCTCATGCTAGGATTTGCAAAACAGTTGACACTACATTGACTCTGGATTAAAAAAAAGAAAAAAATCTAAATAAACCCCAAGAAACAAGAAACTAGAAATAAAACTGGGGGCAGACTAGTGCGTCTGGTATTTGGAGCCAGCACAGCCCTGCTTCTTACGCTAGGACCTGCCCTGACAGCTCATTTTCCCCCTGATTACTGTGGTCAGGGTCCTTCTTGAATTGTGGGGATTGCAGAGAAGGAAGGCATTGTCAAATAGAGGAAGGTGATGAGGAATTAGTGAAGTGAGCTTTGAGAGTTTTGGAAGCCCAGTCTTTGACTCAAGGTGAAGTTAATTTTTTTTTGACCGGAGTATAAAGAGGGTCCAGCTGCTATCAGCACACTGTGGTCTCCTCCTAGGATCCATCCAGAGAGCTGCTTTACCTAGATACGGGAGGAAAGCTGCGGCATTCCCTTGTGGGGAAGGTCACCCATAAACACCTCCATGGTGAAAGCTAAACCAGAAAGAAGGGCTTGAATGAAAGCTCATGTTGCACCACTTTGGATGGAAAAGAAGGACGCCAGAAAAGATTACTACCAAATGCTCCTCACCATGGATGCAGGGGCTGAAGTACTGATGGTGTAAAAGTCAGTGCCTGATTCTTGCTTACAACTACACTGAAGCCAAGGCTGGAGGAAGGCCTCGGCTCTGAAGGGTCAGAACTATCTTCAGCCAGAGCCTCATCAGATGTTAAGTAGATGGCGACTCCCAGGGCAAGTGGGTTTCTTTAAGCTCACACTGACAGCTTTGTAGGTGCAGCTACCTTCTGAATAGCAGAAGTGAAATCTAACAGGACTCGTGAGTCAGAGCTCACAGGAGCTGCCAAAGTGTACTTGGAGATCATTATTGGCTTATATTAACATGAATGGCATCACCTGCTGGCCCTAAAATCTGTTTACACAATAAGCAAGGACCACCTGCATCAATGCAGCTCTGCTTGTCCCAGATACCAGGAGAAGACACTCCAGTCCCCTCACTGCTGGCCTCTCTGCTTAACTTGCCAACCAGCAGATCCCTCAGAGCCAAGAACCAAGCGTTCGGGACGTGGGGATGATGTCCCCCATGTTATGATGCTCTTCACATTTAAGCTTTTTTTTAAGAAAGATGGGGACAGACTTTTTAGTAGGGCCTGCTGCAATAGGACAAGGGTTAATGGGTTTAAATTAAAAGAGGGAAGATTTAGACTAGATATAAGGAAGAAATTTTTTATGATGTGGGTGGTGAGACACAGGTCTACATTGCCCAGAGAGGTGACAGATGCCCCATCCCTGGAAACGCTCAAGGTCAGGTTGGACGGGGGTCTGAGCAACCTGATCTAGTTGAAGATGTCCCTTCTTATTGCAGGGGAGTTGGTCTAGGTGACCTTTAAAGGTCCCTTCCAACCCAAACTATTCTATGACTCTATGATTTTATGATTCTGTGACTGTAAGAAATGAATGGTCACATCTCAGAGCACAGGATGTATTTCTCCCCGGGGAAAGGAGGAGGGAAGGTGGGAAAAATGTTAAAAAGTGTTTTGTTTTCTTCTTTTTTTTTTACGATCACAAGGCAACAAATTGTTTGCCAATCAGAACTATTAAATATTGGCCCAGCACCAGGTGAAAATGGAGAACAGGGAAACCTTTGGCACACGCCGGCTGACAGATCCATCCACGCTGCAGAGATGGTGCCCAAGTGCTGGAGGGGAACAAGTGTTGTTCCCATCATAGAGGAGGAGGAGGAGGATGATCACAGAGGTGTCATGGCTGCTGCGAGCCTGACATTGCTTGTGGGGAAAATACTGGGAACGTTGGAAACAAAATATTGGCTCTCATGGCCTTGGAGGCAGCGAGCTTCAGTTTCACTGCATTCCTCTTGATTGTAGCAATAGAGGATCCCATCTCAGATAAACCAACTGAAAGGGTTTTATATAAACTGCCTGGCTCTTCCTCAAGCTTCCTTCAGCTCCTCTCTGGAGAGGCCCCTGTTTCCAATGTTCATATTTCCCCTGACCCATCCTCACCAACCTCAACACGTTGGTCTCCTGCAACAGCATCTCCTGGCCTGGCACTGAAGGCTCCCCAGTGACCTCCTTACCCCTAAAGGGGATCTTTGTACCATGCTTGCTGTTTGTGCTCAAAGATTCATTTTCTGCCCATTAGGGAAGGTGGAGAGGAGCGAGTTGTGGCTTTGGATGTGCTCAACAGAACAACTATAGTAGGAGGGGACAAGTCAGGTTCCCTGGTGGGACGGTGAATCATTCCACAGAGCACATTCCCAAATCCTACAGCATGTGCTGTATTCATACTGGGTATATTGGAAAATGATTTCCAAAGTCAAAGCTTTAGGAAGAGATCCTGAGCTTCTTTAAAGCTTTCATTTCTTGGTGTCATTCACAAGCCTGAACACCAAGCAGCCAAGTACCCTGACCCTGTTTTTCTGCTCAATCACAGTAGCATCAGTCAGGAAGTCCTTGTTGTTGCTCTGAGAAGACTCTGGAAGCTTCAGAAAGATCAGAGCCTGGTGACTGCCTCACCCAGTGGGCTACAAATGCTGCACAAAGGCCCTCTCTGGACATAAGCAACTCTGAAACTCTGCCTCAGCTTCCCCCTTAGCTGAGGGGAAAATTAATATATCATGGCACATAAAAAGCACTCATGAATTCATTCAAATGATGATCACCATTGACTGAGATCACAGACTGCATGTGGCATGCAGTCCCTACAGGACAGGGACAGAAAGCTCAACTTGCACTCTATAGCCTGAGCTTTGAGCATCCTTTCAGCCTAAAACATTACAGGGGAGAGGTGCAAAAGGGAGGACTTTTCTCCTCACCCAGTACTGCATGATGCCCTATTACCCTAGGAAAGATGCTTATGCTTGGATCACTCTTTTTCCATAGGGCCTCCCATGAGAACGTCAGTACCTTGAGCACCTTGTCTGGGCTTATAGCCATTGTAAGTCTTGGCAGTAGCTCCAGGACTTTCCAGAGCAGCTCTGCATCGCACAGAGAAGACATGTCCAGAGCTATATAAACCCTCACACTTCTTGTCCAGAAGAGCACGATTGCATGGGATCCTTTGGACAAGAGCAGAACCTAAATGATTGCCTGGGATCCCTTGGATGCAGAAGGATCACTAAATCCATTCCCCAAAGATCCATTTTGAAGACTACGCTCTCACTGTAGACTTACAGATTGACCTGAAAGATTTGGAGCCATACACCAGTGAAACACAACCACCTGCTGCCGCTGTCTGGTGTCTTGGTAGGCTTGTCTCAGGTCCCCTACTCTTTAGCAGCATTTCCCAAATTATTTTATCTGCAGGTCTGCGAAAACTTGCTCCGCAAAAATCACCAGTCCTTGGGAGATGCAGATAATCGAGGCTTTCAGGTCTAACTCTGAAATTGGGTGGGGGCAGCTCCAAAAGCAGATGCAGCGGTGGGAGAAATGCAGTTTCGGAGCACCCACACTGCAGCAAGTGATGCCAGCCAGGAGCTGCCCCGCGGATCCATGCCAGGCTCTGCGTGATGCCACAGCCTATGCCCTTCTTCACAGAGAGCCAAGCCAACCCCATGCCCAGCTGATTCTGCACTGTTTCTCATCAAAATCCAGCTCCAGGGTTTGTTTGACTTTTTTATCCTTTTAAAAATCAGGCCCCTAAATGCAAAGACTTATGCAAATGTGAAGCATAATAACAAGAAGCTAACCACACTTTTGCATATCTTAAAGGAAAGGTTAGGTTTGGGTCCCATCTGTGTTTTGAACGAAGTTCTGATTGAGTTCTTGTTTCCTCTGAACCAGCGTGCTAGTGTCAACACATCCCTGGGAAGATGAAAGGCCCTAAAAAGACATTTGATCAGATTAGCCGTGATTCAGATCATTGGAGGGAAATTATTAAATGGGCAATTCCTGCCAGGGAACATGAAGGCGATACAGATAAGAGGGAATGTCGTATTGAAGGAGGTTGGATTAACGCAGTTTGTAAAATCCTGAAGGCCAAGCTCCCCTAAAACATCTGAATTATGCTTTTTTTTTTCATTTCCTTTTTTTTTTTTCATGCTTTTTTTTCTGCTGGTTGCTTATGGTTATCATTGCACCCAGCACAAGAGAACTGCAATCTCCAGCGCGGTGCTGGTGCTTCCAAACCTTTCGGGCTTTACCAGAAACAGGTAGAGCCAGATTGTCAGACACCGGAGCAGCCTGGGAGCCTTGTGCACGGTGCTGGGAGCAGGGCCGGTGCTCCCTGCCGCCCTCTGAGCCCTCATCTGAGCTGAGGGTGGGTCAAGGGCTGGAATGCTCTCGCTAATTAGCTACTGTCAAAATAACCCCAGGTGATCACAGGTAACCAGACCCCCAAGATAGGCAAATCAGCAGGATGGTCTGGTATCAGTAACCCAAGTCTGATACCTGCAAAGCAAACATCCCCCTATCTCTCTCTCTATCGCCCTATCTCTCTGTCGATCTAATCATTACCATGTATGTCTCCCTACCTACCCTGCTTAATGCAAGCACGTTTTATCTATCTTTCTGTTGGCTTGGTCATGTGTGAAACACTTCGTGTCTGATCCCCCTTCACCGCCTCCCTGCCATCCCATAAATGCCTTCTTCTGAATATTTCATCGCCGTCTCGAGTCCTGAAACAGCACAGTCCTCTCGGCCCATCGAACCGCCCAAAATTACCCCGACCCCTCGTCTTCCCAACCACCCGATGTCCCTGGGAGGATCTAGACAAAAGGAAGCTGTGTGCCAATTGGGGGTTATTAGCAGAGATACAGCACGCTCATTGTGGCAGGACCGAGTCCTTAATGAAAGGGGAAGGCGGAAAAGGAGTGGGGAAGGACTGGGGTGAAATTCTCCGGGGTGCATTCCAGGTTAAAGGATCACCGGGGTCCCTTCTGGCCTTGACAAAAAAAAGGCAAGAAAAAAAAAAACAAGCCCCAAAGACCGCTATGCAAAACAGCCCTGCTGGTCAATAGGATACGGGGAAGAAAAAAAAAAATTGTATTCTGTTATCAGAAGCAACATGGTCGAACAAAAGGATCGCCTTCGCCCACCTGAGAATGGAATGTGAGGCTCCATTTCGCTGCTCTGATCGTATTTGACAGCCCCCCTCGAGACTGCCTGGTTGGTATGGCAAATCGTCCTTATTACCTGCTGGGGTGAATGAATCCCCCTTTGTGCTGGCACTGTCACGCTGCATTAGGTTGACAATGGCCCAAGATATTTTATATGAAATTTGCCCTCACTTGTGATTAGCCAGCACCAACTAAGTCATAGCAACCTAGAACTATGCATTGGCCGGGCCCCGTTGTCGGCCGAAAGGGAAATCCCTATTCAAATGGTTTAATAAAACAATCTAAAGGGCGTGTGAATCGTGAAAAGCATTTTCACTTTTCTCTTTAGCTTAATCTCATGGTCGCTGGGATATTGTGCTCTGAGCAGACCCCAGCAGGGTGTGGGCTAAGGTCCCCCATCAACTTCTTTTACAGCCTCCTTTTCTGCGAGTTAATGATATACCGGTGTGATTGCCTCCCGCAGCAAGAAGAAACACGCATTTGATGAAAAGGATGGACCTCCTAACACATCCTAAATGGCAACAATTTCTCATCCAAAGGTCACAGGTCATAACCTGGATTTTGAATCACCACCCAGATCTTTTTCAAAGCCCTGCTAAAGCTGAAGGATTCTGCAAGGCCATTTTACACACAGAGACACACACACACACACACAGAGACACTGCGTTATCTCCGTAGGTTCCCGCTCTGCTTGAGGCCTGAGTTTAGTGCTTGGAAACAATTGGATTTTCCCCTGGTTTTGGGCTACGGTTTTCTGCCTTTCACATCCTCTCCACCCTGGGTTGCGATACAGGGAAAAGCACAAGAAAGAGGTGGGCAATGCAGAGATGCATGGTTTCTCTACGAGGTACCTCCTGAGCATCCCTGGAGGGTCACCCAGAGCTCAGCACCACCCAGGGCACAAGCAAAACCCTCAGTTGAATCAGCAGCTGGCCATTCACCCCAAACCCACCGCTCTCCCAGCCCCGAGCATCACCTCCAGCAAGGCTTCCCACTCACTCACAGGTGTGGGAAAGCTCCCCCAGTGCTGACCCCTCAACAAGCAAGATCTCCTGCACCTGGATGAGATGCAACCAGAGAGATTTGGCTGTGGAGCAGGGTGGGAAAAAGGGGAAGGAGAAGCGTAAGGTTCCCCCTTTTGCATTTTGGACACTCCTCTTCCTTGCCTGGGAAGCGGAGGAAGGCAACGGCAGCAGGTGCGGGGTCTCCGTAAGGCTAGCTGAAAGCTGGGTGCTCACCTTAACATTTACCTCAACAAGGAACTCTTTGCATCTGCAAAATGAGGCTGGAAATCCCCAGGGAAACAAGCTCCCTCATGAACCTCCCGCAGCCAAGCTTCCAAGCACAAACGAAAGGAGAAGTGGAAAGCAGCATGGAAACCTGTTTTGTTTTCCCCATTTTTCTTTCCTCTTCTCTGTTTCCCCCCCTTTCCCATCACGAAGCCTTGGCCAAGTAGGGGGTTCCTGCATTGGTTGCTTGTCTAATGTTCTCCCTTGAATTTTTCCCACCATCAAGAAGAGCATGGCTTCAGGGAACGTGCACAGTGAAAGCAGCCCGGGCTTTCATGAGCGACCCTTTTGGCTTTTGAAATCCACGTTAGCCTGTCCTAGAAGGTGTTCACACGACCTGTGGTATGCTTCCACTGCAGCTCTCCAAGTAATTGTAGGCTATCTGGGGCAAGGAGTGATTTTGTTATTATGTGCTTGTACAGTATTTAGCACAATGGGCCCCTGATCTCTGCTTGGGGCCTCAGAGTCTACTGTAATACAAATAATTAACCATAATAGAGCTGGGCAAATATCTTAATAAAACCATGGAATCAATTTGAGGCAATTAAGCAATTTTTCGGCTTGCAGAAGTTTTTGCTTCGCAGGCTCAATTTGGAGAAGGGAGGGGGCTTTGTGTGCTGAAGGAACTGCAGGGAACGGCTCACCCCCCTGCAGCAGGCTTTGGCAATCTTTTTTTTAATTTATTTTTTTGTGGGTTTCAGTTTCACCCCACTGGGGAGGCGGAAAAGTTTTATGCAGCTCCCAAAGCACAAAGGGCTGGTGAGAGGAAGCATGGTTTGGAGGCTGGATCTGTGGTTCCTGGGGAAGAAGGGGCTCAGTCTGAAATATCAGACTTTCAAGCAGCTCATCTGCCCTGCCACCACCCCAATTGCCCACCTGTGAAATGGAAAGTGATCATTACCTTCCTTCTTTCTAATCCCAAGCATTTGAGAAACCAACTAGCTGCTGAAGCAATGGTGATTGCAGATCTATTTAGACAGAGAGGAATAAGAAAATGGCAAAGCCCCGGACACAAACTGGGTGATTTACAAGCAATTATAGGTCAGCAGATAAGCTTTAGATGACAGATATTCTGATTATAGTTGAAGCTCTTGTACAATTTGCAAGTGGAAAAGGGAGATAAATATATTGAACACTTGTCTGAAGCTATATTTCGTTCTGTACTTGTCCATCATGGAGGGAGTGCACATGAGGACGCTACAGCAAGGAAGGCATCTTCCAAGGGTGAGCAAACTAAGAAATCTACCATCTCACCCATCGAAAACAGTAACCTCAAGAACTGAACTGCACCAAGTTTTTCTGAAGGAAATAGCTATACCCTCCATAAAAACCTCTGCTAGACAAGCAGGTGAAGACCTTGAACTTTTTCATGGATAGATCTTTTATGGCCAAGCCTTTGCAGGAACACTTATAACCAACACTCATGTTCTAAGAGGCATTTCCATCCTAGGAAGACACACTCAGAAAAATCACAACAGCAAAAGTGAAAAAAAAAAAAAATGTATCTATATCTACCCATACACCATTGTGCATTGACAGTATGGCTAAAACAACTCTGCAAACTGGTGATCAGCCTGGTGTTGGTTCCAGACACAAGGAAATGAGTCCTAGTACTTAAAAATTGAAGAAAAGGATCAGTGTCACAATGCTTTCAAACTAGAGCTCACCCTCTACTGTGCATATGTCCTAATAAAGGTTCATTTTAGCTACCACAAAGAGTTAGCCTGTCGTTCTGCTGGAGGGTGTCGTCAGTTTGATTTGGGAAGCCAAGCAAAAACATGCAAGGTGAATCTTTGGCTAGGAGATCACCTGGCAATGTGTCACACCCAGAATAAGACAAAGAACTTGAGCTCTTGGTGAATATAAGACCACAGAAATGAGATAAACGGTTTTCTGTCAGCTTCACTGTCAAATGACAGACAGGAGTTAAATAATAATATCAACAATAAAATAGCCATAACTTGTATCTACTTGTGATTTAAAACAATGAAGCTTTTGCACACACAGTGTCTACCTTGCCCCCACCAATGTCAATGGGCTACTTGTGACGGACAACTGTCCACCCACGTGCCCGTGCCCACACTGGTGGAGCTGGTGACATGCAGTTCTCATCCTGACGTTTGGGCAAGTGCCACATGCTCTTACTGCAGAGATGAGGAGCCAGCTCAAGGATTGAGCTGTCTTCAACTGGAACATCCAATCTGGGTTAGGAAAATGGTCTGGGTTTTCTGATGCCCACCAAGAAGCTCTCAGACATGATGATTTCTCTCAATGAGCCATGCAGATTTTTGAACCGGTCACCCCAAAACAATTTCAAAATTGTGGATAGATGTTGTCAAGATTCAGTTCTCCTGCTGCTACACGATCCTTCCCGTAATCAAAACTGCAACACAGTTGCTGCAGCATGAGATAGCTACTTAACCTCAAAAAAACCCCAACCTGCTGTAGAAGAGGAGGATACCAAACACCTCCAGACAACTTTCTCAACGAGTGATTATTTGTATTCATAAGACAAGCCAATTTCTTTAATCTTATGCTTACCTTATTCTGCGCAGGTTTCTTAAGCTTGAATAACACCCACCTACCTAATTACAGAGACGCAGTTTTCTCACCCAGCCCCGTGCCATGCACTCGTCAGCCCTCGTGGCGAGCAGAGCTGGAAGTGTGCAGATATCCTCTCTCCTACGGAGGTGATCTCTTCCAGTCTAAACTGCACATGGGTTTTGCCCTCCCAGGCAAGGAAAACAATGGGCACCCAGACTGTGAATAACCTCCAGGTGGGGATTGGAGTCTCTCTGAAGAGAGACAGGGGCTGTGAGCAAGTGGGAGGAAGAGGCAGGTGCTGTGGGTTTTCATCCAGCTTCCATCTCTGTCTCTGGGTTTGTCTGTGTTAACCCGTTTTAAGCCAAATGATAACGCTTTGACGAAGCACTCCCTTCCTCAGGCTATACATCATTACAGTATTTTTGCTTCTTCTCTTTCATGTTGTGAGGGTTTTCCAGAGCTTTGCCAACCTGATTGCAAGAAAACTTGCAATTCCAGCTAATACTTCTCATTCTTGCTGCTTTTGATTCACCCAATGCCTGTTTGCTCTTATGTCACCCCTGCCTTTGTATTTGGTGACTGGACATGATGTTATTCCTTAGGATTTTGCAATTTAAATGCTCCTGTAGTTCTGCTACAGGTTGTTAAAGAGCATCCATACCCCACGGCTATGGGTGTGTGCACTCAAGATGGTGGGAAAGACACATGGCTCCTTATCCAGCATATTAACTTGGGGGGGGGGGGGGACAAGGAAGGGTGATGACCTGTTCTGCCTACACGGTCTTCAGTGACTTTAGTGGGAGTGGAAGCCATTCACCAAGCTGCTGGAGGAACCCAGTACCTCAACGGTTTACTGACCGTGCACATCGCTTTCATCCCTGCCTATCTCACAGCAACAAAATCAAAGCTACACATCCTGCAGTCTCTTGGGACGGGAGCTGCTAAAGATTCCTCTCTTGCTGTTAAATGTAAGCTCCCTCGGTGGCAACACTGCTGCTGCCCTATGTAATGAGTGGGGGTAGATCATATGTGAAGTGCAGGGGGAGGGGGGGCGAAGACCAACCAGGAACCCTTAGGAAATATCTTTGAAAATCAGTTACTGAATAAATCGAGTAAAGTAAAAAATGTATTTTGGCCAACAGCAGAACATGGGGCCTGATTCTCCTCTTGGCGTGGTGTAAATCAGAATAACCTTTATCTAATTCAGTGGATGTGGCAGAAAAGTTAGGCCAGCATGATTAGGGGTGCATCTTGGTATAGAAGTATTTTTTTTTCCTACAAAACCTTACTTTTTCTAATGAGACATTTGTTATTTTGCATGAAACTGGTATCTCGGTGCACTGGCAGGCTCAGCCCCTGCTTCAGAAAACCTTAAAATCATAGAGATCAGACTTGGACCTCGCACCCTTCTGCCCAAAGGCAGGATCCACTCTGCCTTAACTATCCCTGACAGATGTTTGTCTAACCTGTTCTCGAAAACCTCCCAGGTCGGAGCTCCCACCCCTTCCCCAGGCAATCTATCCTCATGCTTCACTACCCTTACCGTTAGACCGCTCTTCCTAAAGTCTAACCCCAGTCCCCCGGCTGCGATTGAAGTTGACGTAGAGGAGAACTTGTCAAATTAACCTGGGCAAACCGAAGGAGGACATGGAAGTGCAAGGAAGAGGAGAAAATGAAGTAATGCTGTGGAGTTGTGTAGTGGATCTGTGGAAGAGCTGGGAATAGAGCTCAGGTCCCTTGACTCCATAATTTATGCCTGCGTAAGCAAGGGAGCCCTTTACCTTATTAATCCCACCGGGTACCTCGCCTTTCTCCTGGACTTTTTTTCTATGCTCCCTCTTCTCACTTCCTTCCATCTCTCGTGTTAATTACTCTTGCCTTTCAGCATCTCACATGTGCCCTCAGAGGGAGAGGCTGTTGCAACACACGCAATCTTCGACTGATTCATCCCTTAGCTTATACATGACTAACACTCATGCTATTTGTCTAACTATTTCGATTGATGAACATTTAATATGTAAAAATTTAATTAAAGTGTTATTCATAAAAAAATATCTGGGCCAATTTATTTTTTTTTTAAATACCCAAAGGGAATATTCCAATTAGGGACTAAATGCCAGAAAACACTGTCAGATTTTTTCCACCCATCTCTAATCAAAGCAGCAGGTTTTGATATTATAAAGAAAAAGCCACCAAACCCACAACAATATTTACAGGCACTCACTCTGCAGGTGCAGAGATCAATCCTGAGAGAAGCTGAGAACTTCCAGCTCTCAGTGGAAACCAGTGGAAGTTACTCTGAGGAGAAGCCAACTATGTACTCAGAGCCAGCTCCTCACCTAGTGGATCCATGCTAATGCTCTGATTGGAGAATTTGCTCGGATCTTTCTAATCAGCTTGGTCCTGCAACCTTTAATCATGCAAATGGCTCAGGTCTTCAGTGCAGTTCCAGACTTGCCAGCACAAGGCTTGCAGGACTGAGTAGGAAAGGGGAATTGGCATTTGTGCCGGCACAACAAAGTTTCTGACGGTTATGGGCCTGAAAAAGCATCTCTCCAAACAGATGCTTCTCCCAGGTTAGCTGGGGGGAGTGAAAACTCTTTGGCTTGCATAATACATGGCCCAACAAGTCTCTTAATGGACAACATCATACGGGAGCTTAGTGGATATATTAGTATTTCCTGCTTCCAGAT
This sequence comes from Larus michahellis, assembly GCF_964199755.1. NCBI lineage: Eukaryota > Metazoa > Chordata > Aves > Charadriiformes > Laridae > Larus > Larus michahellis. Next base: position 3,522,602 of record NC_133897.1, on the reverse strand, counting down.
AGGCAGGGACTACTAAGGTGAAGGAGTTAGAAACCATGGCCCAAAACCCCCCAGCAAATATCTGAATTTGTATATGCTAAGAGGAACAACTTGGTTTGGGTCTTGGGAAAAGGCTGACGTCAAGTCACCCAGTCTTCAGTTTACGATCATCCAGACCTAATTCACAACCTTGGTCAGAAAGTCTGGTCTCCAGCAATTTCAGGTAACTGTGTAATAGTGGTTCAGTTCAAAAGTCTGCCCAGGACAACTCCCCACAACACGGCTGGGTGTGCTGTGCACAGTGTACAGCGGGTGGTATAACCGTGAGGACACAAGTGTCTTGCGTGACTTACAACCATGTGCCACACCAGTTGGTGCTGATGGTGACTGTTGTCCTCCCTACCCCTTCCCAGCCTCCTGCCATCCGCCACAAGCCATGAAAACTTGTGCTTCCTAACATTGTCAGTGTTAATAAACTCAACACTTTCAGTATGAAACAACAAAACCTCCAGAAAAGCGATGACCAGTTTTGGTCATCAACATCCCAAACAGACACCTTCACCCCAAACCTTCAGCTGCTCCATGGCTGACATCTACCTACAGGTTTTTGAGACATTTTCAAGGCTTTTCAAGACTTGTGAAAGTCTTGAAAGGCCTCCTTGTCATTCCAGTGCAAGCCCAAGGAAGCTGTAGAAATCTCAGAATTTTCCTCAAACTGGAGTGCCTGTTTCCTATCCACACCATGGAAGTCACAGCTGCCATGCCAAAAACGAGGCCAAGAGAAATGTTGTGCATCACATGTAAGGAGTGGTCCCCAAACTGTCTATCAGGAGGCTGTGGATGAGTCATGGGATTTGTTCTTCTTGGAGATCTCCAGGCCCATTTAACCCAAGTCTTCATGTCAGGCATTTTTATAAGGTTGTTGCAAATGCTCAGTCATTTATGTCTTCAGCGGGGAGATAGTAGGGTACCTGAAGTATGTGTTGGTACGTGATTTACCTCCATGGAGCAATAGCCTTGCAGTCCACACGTAGGAGCTGTTAGATATGCTAATACGTGAACACAGGCCTCATCTTGAAATCTTAAGAGGGGATTAGAGCAGATGAGTCCTCATTTAGTTTTCCAGAACAGTGGCAAAGATAAATCTGGCTGCTCCTTTGCAGGGTGTTAAAGGGGGATTTCCTGGTGGGCGGTTCTCCTCTGTGGGGTATTATTGTATTGATGGTGGGGCGGGAAGGAATGGATTAAGCAACTGGCAATACGATACGGAGCCTTTGCATGTGGTGACAATGGATGTAAGCTGGGGAGGGTGGAAAGCTGTCAGTGGCCTATAGGAAATCAGGTTTGGTTCCTGGCTTATTCCTGGAGACCACACTGTTGCTCTTGAGCTGAGAATTACTCTTCAGAAATTCAGCCATGGCTCCCACGTTGGGTATGTCACCGGCGATCGGACACAGGGCTCAGGTGGTGTGGACACTGCTGGACCTCCTGGTGCGGAAGGCAGTCAGCCAGTTGGAGCTGCTGAAGTTTGGTCACCCATACACTGCCCAATCCTATCCTACAGTGTAGCAATGCCAATGCTGGTAAGAAATGTTGTGTCCTGCCCATAAATCATACCTGGGCCTTGCCATCCACTTGGCTTCCTTGAATATGTGCAGGTTTTCTGCTATGTTTCTTGGCTATGGTGGAGATTTTGGTATGCTTTTCTTCTAACATGCATGGTTGGTGTTCTACTCTTAATAAATATAGGTGCTGTGGGAATCACCATTAACTTTTGGTGCTAATGTGGGGGATTGGTGGAAGCCTGCAGAGAGCTCAGGAACTGAAAGCAGAGCTGAGCAGAGCAGAGCTGAGCAAAGCAGAGCTGAGTATGGGTTTCCACTTCACCCCGGAGGTGTGGTCTCATTTAGAGAGGAGAGATTTTGGTGAGGAACTGCAGAGATTCTTCAAATTTCAGGGCCTGTGTTTGCCCTTATTTTAATACCAAGTGCAACATTCCAGTCTCTGAAGCTCAAAGTCCTGTTGAATAAATACATCTAACTTAAGAAGCAAAATGTCCACAATCTGCAGATTCTCACAGTCTCACAGGGCTGCTTAGAGATCAAGCACAGAAATGAAGAGCTCCCAGCTGGTAAGCCCACAAAGAACACGCATACTTCACACAGATTGGTTAACCTCAGTTGGCTAAGTCAGGTTAAAACAGTTTTTTAAGGCAAGGCAGTTTGTGTATGAGTTCAGGTATGTAGCTTAAGTTCAAATGGTTAGGGCAGGAGCAGTTCCCCAGCCGCTCCTGAATCCCATGTGGCTCTCCAAAGTTTTGCATATGGTTCTTTGCCCAGCTATGGCATGTGGTTGGTGAGAAGTAGGGATATGTTGTGTGGGGGTTAGAAGCCCAATATTGCTGGGCTGTATTACTCTGGCATGTGGCTTGCTTGCCCAGGCCAGCACCAGAGGAGCCACCGTCATCTTCTGAGGCAATCCTGGTACACCACTACCCTGGACTTACCACATGTGGCTTGTAGAGTGAAGAAAATCCACCATCCTGCACTGGGGTTCATCCCAAACTGTCTGACCCCAATCAGTGCCAAGATTAGCTCTTCTATTATTTTAAACCAGACTACCTGTTTCAGTTGCCCAGTTTGAATAAAGAATGCCTTTCTTCTGGCAGGGATGATGGAACCAAAGAAAGGTCTAAAACATCAGCAGGCATAAAATGGGATTAACAAACTAGCAGTCAGCCCCACAGCCTCTCAAATATCAGAAGACCCAGCCCTAGAAAGAAAAGCCCAATATACTTTCAGCTTCTGGTCAACCACATTAGTGGTAAACCCCATAAAATAGGCAAATACTTGTAGTTAATAGTTCAGAGTGCTTGACGCAGTGACCTCATTGAGTTGCAACATCGGTGACTACAGCTTCTTTTCTAGTGGAGCTGTAATGCTGATACATGTGTTTTTAAATTACATCTACCCTATTCTGCAGACTTGGAATAACTATTATTTTGTAGCCAGTACTAGTGTATGAGGCTTGTCACACAGTTGTAATGGTGAGCATGGCCTTTTGAGCAGAGTATCATCGATTTATAAAGTATTTACATGAAAAGTCAGGTTAAACATGGAGATATATTTGGATACCTTAAAAAAAAACACACACACACAAAACAAACACCTTTTTCACTTTCCTTGTCTGGTCTCTTTGAAAAAACACTAGCTTTATGTCAGGTTGATTTAAAGATTTCAGGGAAGTCACAATAACCTTAACTTGAATAATGAACAAAAGTATTAATGACTGATAGGGCAGGAATATTCTGAAGGTTAGCGGTTCACTTTGGTTGAAGTGAGGAGGTTTGAGGGAGTTTTTAATTCTTATATTTGATTATTCCTATATATTGATTATTGGTGATTTGAAGCCTTTGGACAAACATTGGAAATATGGAACTGAAAACCAAGATGGTGCTTTTCTACTGGATGAGAAGTTCAAAAACTTCAGTGCCCATCTGGCCTTTTTGAGAATGAAAACAAGAAGGCAAGACTCCATCGTCTTACTGAATGGAAGTATATCTTATGATAAGACATTTGTATCCACTTCAACTCTTTGCTGATCCGCAGGGATCGATGATATGGGGATGTGTTTGGACCAGGGTTATATTTAATAAAGCCATAAACAGGACTTTACAAAACTCATTATTATATTATTATATTAATAATATAATTATTATCATAAGTCTTGCCTTCAGAAGCTCCCTAAGTCATCTCTGATGTGTCCAGGTGCAAGTGACTTGTACATTAACTTTTGATTGGGAAGACACTGTGCTCAGGTGAGCTAAATACGGAGAATATTCTTCATTTCAGATGCTGGGCACAGATGATACTTCAATTGCAAATCTCACCAGAGTGCCGCTGTGCTGGACCCAGACTGAACATCTAACAGACTGGGCACGCTCCACAGAGTTCCTGTCTACATCTCTCAAGATACACCTATGTCTTCAAAATTCATCTATCAAGGAATCTATATCCAAAATGCAGTTAGGAAAGCAGACTGAAGATGTTGTATGAGCACAAACACCTTTCTCCACCAAACCCAACAGCACTAAACCACTTTTCGGCCTTTTGTTTCTTCTCTAAGAAGAATCCGGGCAATTTCCTGTTGAAGCATTTCATGACAGGATCCAGTGTTTATAACGGGGGAGAATGAGTCATGGATTTGGGGCTTATCTGTTGCAGCTCTCGTTTTACAGAGCTGTAAGGCTGCTTTATGAATTTAGAGGGGTCCTTAGGAGAGCACTGCTATTGCTTAGCTCTCAGTTAATCTGGATTTAGGCAGCCTGTCAGAATGAAGGAGTTTGGAGAGTATGTCATGCCTAAAGCAAGTAAGGAGGGCCAAAAAGTCAAATTACCGTATTATGGGAATTTCTGTTTTGTTTCAATTTTCAGAGTTGAAAATCAAGTGGAAAGACATCACAATTTTTTGTTTGACAAGATAAAGTCATTCAACCTCAATAATATCAAAACACTCCAATATTCTATAGAATGTTAAAGGTACTGCAGTGTGTTTCTTTGACAGTTTAATGACTTTCTATTTTGACATAAGATCACATTCAAAATAAAAAGAAATAAAATGTGCTTTTTTGTTTTTTTTTTTTCCCAAGAATTCAAATGAAACTATCTGAAATGTGCAAAGCAAAACAAGAAACCCCTAACTGTGCATTTTTGCCTTGAAATTGAGAGGGTCCTGCAAAACCTCTCCATTTTGATGCAACTGCCTTTTCTGATGGAAAACTGGCCCAGAAAATAAATAAATACATTTTGACGAGATATAATATCTCCCAGGCTGGATCCTGCATGCCTAGCCTAAGGGGTCTCCAACTTTTTTATGGCTCTGGGTGAACCGAAATATCTCCTTGTGCCCTCCCCACCCATTCGCACTCCCACAACCTCCCTGTGGCAACAGCTTCCCTGGGAAAGTAGCATTATTAGGAAAGGATAAACCATAATTATTAGCTATCATTTAATGTGATTTAGCACCTGGAAATAATGGAGAGGAAATTGTGCCAGATGCTTAGTCAACAAACTGCAGCCTACCAGGAAGCTTTCCATGAAGCATTACTGTCCTGTCGATCAAACTTGAGAGCAACAGTCATAAGCAGGCCAATAAAACTATCTAAATTATGTTGCAAGAGCTGCAGGGTCCTACATGTGTCCTACTTTGGTATAATTCTCTTTGATGTATCCAGTTGTTTCTGTGGTGCATTCTGTGGGAAGCGGAGATGCAGTGGAAGGAGGACCTGCTCCACTGTCCCCATCACAGCCAGAAGCAGAGCCAGAACCAGAACCTGTCTTTTCTGCCTTGCTTCCTGTCACTGGTCCAGGCTGCATCTGGAGAAGTCAGCCAAATAACACGTACGCTTTGTAAACCATTTTTCTTCTCTAGGAAGGGTGAGATGAGTAAAGATGAAATAAAAAGTGAAAGACACTCTCCGTTCCTCCACCCACTCTTGAGTTCCACCTCAAACATGTGGATGGCTTTGTGTTTCCCAGGATGCCGTGGGCTCTCTGTCTTTCTGTCTGTGCTTTGCCATGAAGTTTTAGGTTCACCTACATCCAAAGCTCCAGAACCTCCCTGAGGTTCACGATGTCACTTTCTACTTCCTAAAAAAGCCTGCCCAAACTAAAACAAACCCACGAGAGTTTCCTTCAAGTCCTTCCCTAAAGCATATCCATATTGTGATATATCTATAGTCCTCTTTTGTGGGCCCATCTTACAGTGATCTGCTGTAGGAAATACTCTCCAGAAGCATTTCAGTAACCCATGGGATCACATTGAATGGTGAGCAGGAGACCGTACAACATATACTTCCCTGCTGAATGTCTTGGGGTCTTCACCACACAATTCTCATCTACCTTGGCTTCACCCATCTCATGCGGTTTTTCCAAAAAATGCCAATTCTGTACAGCACCCCTGCCTACCCTGGAGTGGTGGAAGTCCCTGCCTACTTCCTCCGGGTGTTGCCTCACATGAAGTTCTCTGATTCTGTGTCTTTGCTTCTCCCAAGACTTTGGAGGCCCCAAAAGTCTGCTTTCCTCTTACTCTTGATTTGTCCTCCCTGCTCAGTCTCAAATCAACTGTTCCCTAATCATTCCTATGAGCACATCATTCACTTGCGCAACAGAAATCCAAACAGTCATAACAATCCCTTGGAATCATTCTCTCTCCTGGTGGCTGACCCCTTCTTTGTGTTAATCTTCTGGATTTTTTCGATGATGAGTCCTTCCTTTGAAGGAGGTGCTCCCTGAAAAATGGGGCTGGGGGAGCAAGGAACAAGAGAAGCTGATCCATCAAGTGCATGCTTCCTCCTGCAGCAGACCTTAGCAGGGAGCATGCTAACCTATCTCCTGCCATTAAGTGCCTTGGCTTTCTGTCGTGTCTGCCCTGCAGGAGACAGCCCCGTTCCCCTGCTGTGCAAGCCCATAGCACAGAAAGAAGCATACAGGGCATCTTTATATGCCCTGTTTTTCCTCTTGCTGCCCTGTCATGTCTGGTCAGGGAGGAATAGGAAGAAATTCTCTGTTTGTTATACAGGAATCCAATCAGATGATCCCACAGCCCCTTCTGGCCTTAAAATCCCTGCGTCTATTCAGCTCTGCCAGCTCGTAACACATCTCACAGGGAAGAAAAGCCACATTCATGGACTTGGATCCCTTTTTGTCAGAAGACTTTGCTTGTTTTGGCTGTTTGGTAGATAGAAGCGCTGGCAGACGCATGTCTAGCTCCTCAATTGACGAAAACCACCCTCACGGACCTAAGGACAGTGCACCCCATTTCAGCACCCATCCCATAGCGGTGCTTAGGAGTGAAAACCATTGCGTTCCCCTTCCCCCCGGGCGCCTGGGTGAAGGCGAACAAGCCTCCATCATCCCCGTTTTCCTCCCTGGCTCCTGTCCAGCGCCGAGGGCCCATTTGGGGCCGGGATTCTCCCGGGACAAAGGGATGCTAATCAGCTCCCTCTACTGTTCCCTTTTGTCTAGGACTAGCTCCCACGCTTGGACTTGGCACTCTGGGATGCGGCAGAGGGAGCTCCTTGTTGCAACCAGCCTGAGCCCAGTTGGGGAATGCAATGTACCCAGCAGGGAAAGGGGAGGAAGGGGAGGGGAGGGGGAAGGAAATGAATCTATAACTCCGTGCAGCCCCGCTCCCTGCCAGCCCGTCGTATTGTGCACGTTGCCTGAGGCAGAAGTTTCCAGTGCCTCCCGCCGCCGGGAGAGACGCCACCACCGGTTTTGTAGCCACGGGCTGTCTTGTTCCTTCTCCCCTCCCTGATCCCCCATCTAATGTTTTAGTCGCCAGAAAAATCTCCATGTCAGGGTTGACAGATGAGGGTTGGTGCAGTGGGAGGTAGAGGGAGCACAGAAAGAAAAGAGGATCGGCTCCTGGCATTGCTGCCATTTCCTTTTCACCACAACCGCTCTCCTGGGTTTGCAGCCTGCGTCTGGGTGTTGGCTGTTTACAGCTGTTTACATGGGCTGTCTTGTCTCCAGAGAACTGTACAGATGCGCCGGAGATCACTTTGCAGATGGAGAGGTGATGAGGTCGGGGCCTCTTGCTAAGAAGCCCGGGCGACGCTTGAGCCCACCAAACCCAGGCTGTGCGCAGCCTCCAGTTGATTCACCTGATTGCACTGGGAATGGAGAGACAAATGCAGCCAGATGTGGTGCTAACCATATTCTTCTGGGTGCTACTGTACCAGAGGGCTGTCCAGTGCTTGCCCTTGAACACCCCTGAAGTCACAAGAGGCTGAAGTCACCCCTTCTGATGGTGCCCTGGCCGTACAGCAGCTCCAGCAGTAAGAGAAGGAGCTCCTCTACTACTTCATTGGTATCCTGCTCCTGAAGGCTGAAGGACTAACACGTTGGCAAGCTTCCTCAGCATCTCTGTTTGCTGTCCTTGCAACTTGCAGCTCTTGCCATGGCTCAGTAGAAGCTGCTAATCTTCCAGTACTGATGTGGGCTACAAATCAGAGATGTGGCTACAGCTCATCTAGACCTCCCCAAGCTGCATTTCCTCCCTGCTGCTGCTGCCTGTACTGAGCTAGCTAGGTAACAGCCAGTTCAGAAATCCTGTAACCATTAATGTGGACCGTTCTGTACCTGTGGGCTGGAACACGGACTCAGGCAATGCAGTGATATGCTGGCACTTATGCCTGTCTCATCCCCTACAGTAATCCCCAGCTCCAAGCTCCATTTACACTGACACTAAACACAACTGATGCTTCTGTCTCAAGCCAGGATCTGCCAGTCTTTTTCTCAGCAGCCTTGGCAAATCTCTGGCCTGCAGTATTTATGCATCTTGACGGCTGAGTGGAGCTTGCATAGTCACATTTTCAATCCTGATCCTTCCAGTTTCCTTCCCCATAGTTACAGGGTAGAGTTTGTAGATCTCCGTTGTTGATACCAGGGCAGCTGCCCAAATTGCCATTAGCAGAGAGGTAGACAGGGTGTGGTTGGAAATCAGATCCTCTTGGGAAGAGTTTCATGAGAGAGCAGAGTACCTCCTACATGTAACTAACCTCCTGGATGGATCAGTATCTTGTGGCTTTCTGCTCATGCCTTACTTTATTGCAGAAGCGAAGAAGTCTGATCTAGAGCAGGGAAAGGGGGGGAAGCATTTGGCACTGAGACAACTGAGATGCCAGAAAGCCATCAGGAAAATATTATGAGGTCTGCTAAAAGTATTACTTTTAAATCATGCAAGATATTATGAAATGGGATTATGCCTGAAATAGCAAAGGACTGACTGTATTCCGTGGTCCAGGAGATCCTTTCCAGTGCCACGTTCTTGCATTAGTAAAATGGCCTCTCCAACAGAGGCTGGATGTCAGAACTGCTTTCTAACAGGAGAAAGACAGGAGGTGGGAGCTATTTGCCCCCAAACTGGGCCTCTAAGAAATACACATGGAAGTCTGAGCCTGTAGCCCTAGGCTCCCTCTATAGTCAATGGAGAGAAATAAACATCTTGGTATGATTCATGTTATCCTGAGATAGGTGTCTAAGATAGGTCAGATGAATTGCTCTCTGGAGATGCCGATTGCTCTCCAGTGACTACAAAGGGAGCCTGGGGTGACTAGCTCAGACTTTGACATCTAACTCTGGGAGATGAGATCAGCCCTATCAGAGAGCCTGTGGAGCGATCTTGTTACGACACAGCAAGAAAAAAACACTGAGAAGACTTGTGTCTCCCAGGTATTATAACTGAATTTAAAAGCCTTGTTCCGTTCTTGCTAAACCTGGGGAAAAACTTCCATGGATTTTGCTAGACACAACATGAGCTTTCTCATCCACAGTAGTAGCAGGGACAAAAAGAGTCAATCCATGAACACAGCTATGTTTTGGCTTTCTTGAGAGAGGTGAGACATGAGACTTATCCCCAAAGATGTAGAGTCTAAAATAAGCCTAGCTGCAAAGGTAACGGTGCCCAGCATGCCATATGAAATGGGATGTGACTTGAATCCCACCTCTCATGAGCTAGACGAATGCCTGCTCTGCCATTCATGTGGTCCCTGGGAGCAAGTGTCTTCTCATCAAGAGTCAGTCTCCCTGGATTCCCTCAGTGATTGATGGAGAGATGTAGAAACTTCAGGGTGTGAGTAACTTAATCCTGTCTACAATACATCAGATGAATCATGGCCCAGAGGACCCCAGAATCAGATGGAACTCCCTTGACCTGTCTTGCTGTCTGATATAATGGACCCAAACTTCTGCTGACCCACTGTTTTTCTGCAGACCTAATTTTTAACTTTTTGTAAAGTGTAAGTGGCAAAGAAAGTGCTCTGTTCTAGAAGAGTTATTCTGAATCTAGCAAAGGAAAATACAGTGACTGGCTGTCAACACCAGAGGAATGTTGCATTAGAAATAAGGAGATTTGTAAAAGGGGAGGTAGATAGACTGTCTATCCCTTGGCAGCTCTTGGCAAGATGTCCTTTGGGAAGGATGTCATAGACAAATCCAGATTTTTGTTTCATTCCAGAAGTCTTGAGGTGAGATTCTCCATTCTGCATCACACAGGGATAATCCGACAGTCCTGGCAACCTATAAAAAGTGTGTGCTTTACTGCAGGAAGGAAAGAGGCATTTGAGATCCAGAGATCTCCTGTCTCTTCCAATATAGCACTATTATTGCTGCCCCTTTTCATTGCCAGGTGGTCTTCAAAAGATTACTTAGTATAATTTTCTGAAGGACACTTTGCCATGTCTATGGGACAGTGTCATCTTCAGGAATATCATGAGTGAAGATAATAGTAATTCTTCATGGTCTCCCTGGGTAAGATGACAAGGGGATCTCATCCCATCCCACCTTGACTTGAGTTGGAAGTGCTGGAAGACATGACATCTACCCAGTTTAAGAATGAAGCAATAAGGTGGTCTTGAATACTCTGTATTTCATTCTATGCTCATCCTGGTAACTGCACAGACAGGAGCTGTATCAAAAAGAATATTTCTTTGCTGGACAGGAACGGCCTTAAACCAGAGGGACTTGAACAGTGGGTCACTCCACCACTTTCGTGGCTCTCATCATTTGCCTTCTAGCAGGGGTGATGGCCAACAATTATTTCCGGAATGAATTTATGCCTTGGAGCCTCTGCATCACCCATTAGGCTCTCATTTGTCCAGTGGGGAATTTGATATATGTCCTCAGAGGGCACATCCGACGGGTGCAGACACTTGACAAAGCAACGGGACGCACGCGCACCCGCCCCGGCTCGTTCAAACCCCCTCACATGCCAGCAAATGCCCCGATGTACAAAAAGGGACGGTGTGGCTTCCCAAGGTTGCACGAGTGTTAAACTCTAATAAACAAGCCCCGTCGGCAAAAGCTGAAAGAATCTGAGCCCTCCCCAACAAAGCATTTAATCCAGTTTGGCGTAACCTTTGACATTATTAGTGATCGCAGTGACCCTAATCCAATCAGATTGATTAACTAAAGCGGAGACCCCATAAGCTGACCCCCCTCTGGCCTCTGCTATTTAGTCCTGACCAAACAGTGGGAGAGACGTGCCGTATTTACACCACAATGGGTCCGCGCTGAGAACCTGTTTCATTACAGAGCGACTTAAACTCCCATTACTCCATCAATGTATCATTCTTCAATAGTTCATTAAAAGCTGCTCCTCCACAATAACTATTAACCATTTCTCAGTCCAGCTGGCAGGTTTAAAGCCCCAGCCAGTCTTTAGCAGAAGGAGGTGGGAGTGAGTGAAAGAAATAGATAGACAAGGGCTCCCTTTTTAAATTTAAACGAACTGGGGGCTTAAATAGTTTGAGGTAATTTACTTTTATTGAATGGGGGGAGGAGAGGGAGGAAACTTTTATTTTGACTTAATTATGTGCTGAGGTCTGTTAAAGAGACAGGGCCATGATAAGCTTTTATTGTATTACTCCTCTTGAGATCAGTTCATATTTCTGCCCAGAGGAGTTTCAAAGAGAGTTTGCACGGCATTGAGAGACTAGAAAATGCACCCCAACTTAAAAATGAACAGTGTCTTCAGTCCGTAAATATTAAAGTAGGGTGAAAAACATAATTCCCAGTAAACGTCATTTAATTTTGAGAGGAAAACGCCTCTTAGGTTGCACAGTTCACTTTTTGTTGCCGGTGATGGCATGTCCCTCTACTACATCCTCCAAAGTTTTATCCTATATATTTTTAAAGGCAACTCAAAAACCTTCTGCCGTCTTTGGGAAATTGAAAGATACAGCAACCGCCTTACAGACTGCCAAACCTCTCAGGTAAGCGGCTGGACATGAGCTGTGGCTAAGGCGATCACTTAAGGTCATGTGGCTACAGACATGTTCTGCTCCACAGCTTCACAAAATATAGGTGAAGAACCAAATGAGAGCAAATTTTTTTCCCTTAGAAATTACTCCATTAGAAAAGTTCAAGTGAGCGGTTCTTCCTGCTGTCCAGTAGTTGAGATTTGAAATTCTGGGAGACTAGAAATCATATGAACTGTAGTCCCTTATATATCTGATAGACTGACAGATAGGTACATTCAGGTAAAGAGTCCAGGTTCACTTCTTTTCCTATGTAGGCATCCTGTTCTTTGCATTTCAAATAGTTTAGGATACCCAAGTCAACTATTTCCTAGTGTTTTGCAAGAAAGACCCAAGAGTGGCACCTATCTGAATGTTTGCCCATGGAGCTGCACAGCTGCTCATAGGCTCCCAAGACCACAAAGGAGGAGAAAAACCCTCTTCCAATAGCCCCATAGGAATTTCAACTCCTGCTAATGCCTGAGTCATTCCCCATGCAGGTAGTACAGCGCAGTGAGGAAAGTGACTCTGTTGTCTTTGAACAGGGAACTTTCATTCCACAGCCAAGGACAGGCAAAACTGAGTAACTGAATAGCTGGATGGGATTGGGGACTTCTGCTCTTTGTATGTCCTGAGTGACATATGAAGAGCTACAGCAAGTTATGGCCAAGCCTCCAAGTATCGTCTCCAAATAGTAGCAAGTTTGGATCCCCTGAACATCACCGTTCCTTTGTAGCTGGGCTCATGAATACCATGAACACCATTGCTGTTTAATATGTGATTCATTTTGCCTGGCTATGAAAACGTTAAAAAAGAAATATACATAAATACAGTTGTATAGCTAAAACAGGTGGGATTTCCTTCCACAAACAGGTTGATGGGGAAAAAGAGTCTAGTTTCAGATGAGATATTGGAATATGTCTCTTAACAGGACCAGAGTCTGGTGACAGTTTGGCACCGCTGAATCACAGCTCAAGCCTAGCTCTGAATTAGCAATGAGAGGCCAAAGCAGCAAGGGCAGCCCAGACAGTGAGGCAGCCTCAGTGAGATTTGGGCCTAGAAAGTATTTCCTGAAGGCATTAAAATCAGTCTTTTTCAATGAAAGAATTGCAGATAGTTGTGTAAGGCAAAAGGGAGCTGCTTTAGCAACTACGCTGGTTTGTGCTGAGGGAGGATGGGGTCCCTATTGACTCAAATGAGAATCTAAAGTTAGATCTCGGGTGACTTAAAATCAAGCTGCAAAGTGGAGTTTTACTTTCTTTCTTTCTTTCTCTCCTTTTCTCCTTCTCTCTTTCTGGGTAGGAGCTCAAATATGTTCCTACCCTGGGGGATCTGCCGCACAAGAATGTGACTGAGCTGTTTTTTTTCTCCCCCCTCCTGCTGTAGGTGAAGCAAAACTGAAGGGTGGTTTGATTCTCCCTCAAGGAACAACATTCTTCAGTTATGAAATCGTCCCAGCCTTCTTCCCCTGCCTGAGCCCGGCTACCGAAAGCCTGCAGTCTCAAGCAGGGACAGACCCTTCATGTCGACAATGTTGTGAGATAAGAGTGTTTGCGAGCTTGTAGGATTGGGGTTCCTTCGGTCAGCAAGGAGGTGAGGATCGCTTTCCTCAGGCACGGGGTACAATTGCTACAGGAGGTGTAGAACGTCTAACCCAAGACCATCTGGGAGCACAAGGTGCTCCATGTGTCCTTGAGGACATCCAGCCTTGGTTATTAAGACATTGGGTTATCTGGTTCACTTACTGCCTGCACCCAGTGAATGACCTTGGGGAAGTCACGCCGGGTTTATGTGTATGGGAAAAATATTCACTTTGGCTGTGCTGGCCTAATTCAATCCAAGGGAGATGTAACCCAAAACGGGTGTTTTAAATCATGCAAAATATTGTGGTATGACACTTCGATATGGGGTTAAGTGCACCACACTGCAGATCTTACAGGCATAATTATTTTGGGATGATCTCTCACCAGTAAACCCAAATAGTGAGACACCAGCATTAATATGGTGCCCCAGCTCTCCAGCTCTAATGCGATAACCCCACCAGCTGAAACCACTCATTCTCCTGCTGGGTGCATGTAAAATGCCTCTTCTGGCTGGTGGAGGCCCTGCCATGATACAAATCAAGGCTTTGCTCTCTCTTGGCTCCCCTATTTTTCAAAATTCCCTCAAAACTAAATACCCAAGTCTCTTCTGAGTAATGCAGCCAGGGAAAAACAAACAAAACCCCTATCTCCAGATGGCAAGCACTGGGAGAACGCAAGAATGTGGCCCAGAATGGGTGTAGTTCAGCTACATACACCAACTCAGGAGATTCCCTGAAACTATCCCAGGTGCTCCCTCCTCTATCATACGATGTCAAACCGTGCTACTCAGCCATTCCAGACAAAGTTATTCCAACCCTCAGACTGTCAGGAACCTGTAACTGTTACTCTTTTGCAAAACTGAAAAAGAAAGAAAGAAAGGAAAGAAAGGAAGGAAGGGAGGAAGGGAGGAAGGGAGGAAGGGAGGAAGGAAGGAAGGAAGGAAGGAAGGAAGGAAGGAAGGAAGGAAGGAAGGAAGGAAGGAAGGAAGGAAGGAAGGAAGGATTTCCAAGCCTCTTCTGTTGGTGATCTCCTCAGAGAACGCAGACATATTCTCCAGAGAATATTCTCCTCAGAGAAAGCAGCCATATTCGAAGCAGCTACCAGGCTGGTGAGGGGTCTGGAGACCAGGTCATATGAGGAGAGGCTGAGGGAGCTGGGCATGTTTAGCTTGGAGAAGAGGAGGCTGAGGGGAGACCTCATTGTCCTCTACAACTACCTGAAAGGAGGTTGTAAAGAGGTGGGTGTTGGCCTCTTCTCCCAGGTTAACAATGACAGAACCAGAGGAAATGGTCTGAAGTTGCAGCAGGGGAGGTTTAGATTAGCCATTAGGAAGAATGACTTTACTGAAAGAGTGGTCAGGCACTTGAACAGCCTGCCCAGGGAAGTGGTTGAGTCACCATCCTTAGAGGTATTTAAGAAACGTCTAGATGTGGCACTTCAGGGCATGCTCTAGTGGCTGAAATTGTAGGTTGTTTGGTTGGACTCAATGATCTCAAAGGTCCTTTCCAACCATGAAGATTCTATGATTCTATCATTCTATGATTCTATATTCCTGCACAGCTCTGCAGAGGGCATATGGACTTACCATCTGGGCAGGAATCAAATGCAACATGAGTTTGCCTCTTGGATGAACCCCCTTGTGTTAAAGGGAAAGGCAGAGCTTGATCCAGACTTGCTGAGACCAGCAGGAGCAGGCTGGACTTTAAAAGGCAACACGGGCAAAGAAGGATAAAACAGTTCTTATAGGCCAAAATAGGCTCCTGCCAACTTATAGGGAAAAAGACCAGATACTCAGAGTTAGCCAAGTGCTTAAATCCCACTGCATTCAACAACTTAAGGCAAAACATTTCTAAGAGCTCCCACTTATATCAACGGGTGCATTAGGACCCTGTCTTAATTTGCCACGTTCATAACCAATGAAAGCAGAACCATTAATTGATGGTGATTTCCTCAGGCCTTTGAACTTGATTGTATGCCATTATGGTACCAAAACTGATGTTATCTGATAAGTCCAATCCCTAGGAACCATCCCCAGCAGCCCCTCATTTCCCCTTTGCAATTATTGAGAGAACTGTAAATGTGGCATGAAATGCCATGGCATCAGAAAAGGAGCCAGACATCCAGCTTGACCACTGAAAACACAACAATTCTTCCAAGGGATATAGGATGATAGGATAATTCATGTTGAAAGGGACCCTGGGAGGTCTCTAGTCCAACTGCCTGCTCCAAGCAGGGTCAGAGATGACCCCACTCCCTGCCCACTGCCAAATGGGGCACTTCCCAGTTCTCTGGGTCACCTATACAATACCAATAGAGGTTAGGGGTAGAAATAGTTGTTACCTGTGACTGGATGTTGGCTGTACAATGGAGATGGTGGGTAACCACCCTCCTTACATTGAGGAGGCACAGATTTCCTTGCTACTCCTATGACAAGGCTTAATTATCTTCTTGTCTCTACAAAAGACCTTCTGGGTCAGGTTGGAACTGCTTGGATGAGGTCCTGGGCCAACAAAATTTTCCCTGCCTTTGTCAAGCTCAAGTCCTGTCTCTGGCAGTCCATTTCACATGGCACTTTATCACAAGCAAATGAGTTCACAGTAGGTTTCTCAAGATCTCTGCCACTACTCCACCATGGATGTTGTTGTTGCCAAACCTGTAGCACTGCACTCACCTTTATCTAGCACGGGCCCAAAGATTGCTAAGCTGTCATTGACGGTCGTGCAGTTCCACCTTCTCCCTCGAAATTGGTGTTGGCATTCCTGGATCCCAATCTTTACTCCTTCTGCCACACTGGGCATGATCTCCACGTAGTTCCGACAGAAACGTAGCTGCTTGGGTACCAGTCCTGGGATGCTCCCACAGAGGATGGGCTGAGTCCCCAGGGAGGAATACTGGTGACCAATTGCCAAGGACCTGGAAAAAAACACACAAGGAAAAAGAGATGCTGTCAAGCTGGCTTTCACCTTTGTACTTGGTTTACAAGAATAGGGATGGAAAATCAACATCTTCAGTTCCTCTGCATTCTTCTCTCCAGAAAACATTCTTTCCACTCTCATCCCTCCTCAAAACAATATAATCTCTCTCCTGAAGTTCCTTACAGGCCCAACAAGGCAAGCAACTCTACCTTTAATGTCTTCCTTCCCTTTTCTTCATCCTCTCAAGCCTTAACCCACCATTGTGCTGCTTCTTCCCAAAAATGCTCAGCTCATACAACTAGTTTACTTTGCAAACAGAGAGTCAAAACCATGGGTTTTTTTTATTTGAAAGCCAAGCACACCTGTACAAGAGCAAGTAGGTTTTATAGGAAATTTTTGCAGCTGAGGAAGTCCAGGTATTAGGAAGTCAAAAGCACTTTCAGAGTTACACAAAGTAATAACCCTAACATTAGAAGAAACCATGCTCCAAGTCTTTAGAAGGGGAACAACAAAGGTTGACAACCATCATACAATTCAGCATTGTGCCTTATATATTTGAACCTTACCAGGTAACTTCTGTGCACTGAAACTGACCCTCAAGACTCAAGCATTTTGGACCTTGAGAACCTAAAAAACCCAAGTCTGAGCTAAACGTTGCCGGAGTACAACATAAACTCACTACTCTGTGGTGCTTTCATAAGCAGTTACATTTCCTGTGCTGTAGAGGAAAGGGGATGGAGTTATAACCCTGCTGGATTAGAAAAAAAAAAGGGGAAAAACTCTCATACGGCTTAATATAGGACCAATATCAATGCTATTCTTGTATGAACAGTGGTACTCATGTTCCTAGAAACATTCATGCATAGGTGCATAAAAATTTGGAGCCATGGCTGGCATATTTGTAACCTCCTTGCAAGTATGATCCAGAAAAGACTTTTACTGTTTAGCAAACCATTTCCACACCTGCTTAATCCAAGCATGTGCTTTGCAAAGCTTAATACTGGGGCTTTCTAATCTGGTTGAAATGTTCTAAAAATAAATTATTAAAATGGCTGCCAGCGTCCTTCTGAATATTACTTTAGCACATTTTCACTTTACTTTCACACCGGTTTAAATTTGAGAATTTTCAAAAGTGGGGTTTATTTTCACAAAACAATGCCAGGTTTTCTGTACTGTCACACGGACCTGGAGAGCGTGCTTTGACCATCAATCTATAAATTTCTTCGGTTAAAGAGAGGAGAGTGAAATTAAACAAACAAACAAACAAACAAACAAACAAAAACCAAACCACCAAAAAAACTTGAGTGCAAATTCTATGCTCAGCCAAATGGAAGTCTGTTGAAAGGAGTGTCCATGAACCATTATGTTGGTTGAAGCCTTAGAGACAAAAAGTCAGCTATGTAGAGAGATCAGCAGATATGTAGCTAATTAGATAGATTGTTAAAGTGATTTTACTGGTGCTTCTAATAATAACCTTGATTACTAAAACTGAAGGGATTTTTAGAGTATAATTTCCTTTTCTTCTAATTAAATCTCTTGATTGGCTTTTCTTCTCAGAATTAATGACAAACAGAAACCTGCCTGGGCAGTGTGTATTTCTGTTTACATTCGTTTTTGCTATGTGGTTTTCATTTGGGAACAGCCTGGTGTGTTTGAGTTATCAACAGGGCAGTCAGGGAATCTGACTTCACTCTCTATTGCTCTGACAAAAAAAGAAGTACAAGAATTCTATCATTGCTGGAGATCACAAGAAAATTAGCTTGACTTTAGCACTTCTCTAGGCTAGGATAAAAAATATTTTAAAATGTCTGTCCTTTTTATGGGAGAAAGGTACTTGCAATCAGTTAGATCCCTTCCTGGTGGGTACCTGATCAAGGTGGGACAGAAGTGAAAAGGAGATGGACATTCAGATGGTCAGGTACATGAAGATTTTAGTCTGAATTCAGTGGCTTTACAAATCAGTCCTTTCCATGTAGGTGAGACATAGAACATCAATTTCTGGATCCCAAATGGTTCTAGGTGCTAGACAAGTCTAGCACGAAGATAATGAGTTCAGCCAAGACAGTGCCAAGACAGCGAACTTTAGATGGGCAAGGCAGAAGGTACCTGGGAAAGCAAAAGGGCTTCAGCTGATTTCCTAAACTTAGGTGCGTCTTTCCACCTCAGCTGCACCTTTGGAAGAAGACTGATCTCACCTGATATTAGAGGACAAGTCATGCTACCCTAGGGACGGAGAATGAGACAAGTAGCATGAATTGCCCTCCACAAGTTCCTCTCTCCTTCCATTGAATTCAAAGAGGGTGGCAGGCAGCTCCCGTTGACTAGGAATCATGTTCATCTCACCTACCTTTTGATGTCTGCAACATGGACATCTCCAGCTGATCTATTCACCCCAGCTTGCTTTTGTAATCAGCCAGTGGAGAGAAACAGGCACTTCTAGGGCACAATTCATCTGCCCCATTTTAGACGTCTGCTTTGGGATGAGGTGAATCATGGCGTTGCCTCCATTGACTGCATTGGCTAGACTATCAAGAGAGCCTGGGTGACTGGTTGAGTGTGATATGTCTGCACCTGTAAGTGTCCAGATGAATCATGCCATGATACCGACAAATTGGGATGGCTAAATTCCTTGGAAAAATCCCACCCAGGAAAGCTAGGTGCTGTGTTGAAGTCCATGAAAAGAGCTCAGCTGTAGGAAGGAGGCAAGTTCCTGCAGGAGCCTTCAGAAACCCACAGGAACCCACAGGAGAAGACGAAGGAAAAGACCCAGTTAACTTGTTTTCCCTATCTAAGTGGCTTGATGTGGGTTTTCTTGAGCTTTAGATTAATTTGGGGAGCAACTAGTGGCAGAAAAGCACCAGTGAAATGGAGCCCATGCCAAGCCAAAGAGTGTTTTCACTTTGACTGCACTGTGTACATTTCTGTTTCATTGATAAGTTATAGACAAAACACTATATCACAGTTTCTGGACTAAAGGCATCTTCTAAAACACTGTTTCAGGCTTCAGAGGACCTGAGTGTGTTGCCTCCACGGCCTTGTTGGGAATGCGGAGTCTTAGGGTACCACATCCCCAAATCTCAGCTCATTCAGCCTCCTGAGGACTGGGAGCTAGGAGATATTCATAGATGCCAACTTTATGCTCGGGAGCTACATGGTTCTATCCCTGTAAACAATGGGGAGAGATAGATGCCTTCATGGAAGCCTCCAGAAAAGAGCGCTAACTTAGTTTCTCTGACTCATCCCTCAGAAAATAGTTCAGCCACTGACTATACAGGGAGTACAGGATGCGGACACTTTCCAGTGTCTAAAGTTAACTTTGGTGGAAACATCGGTAGAGCTTGTTCCCACGTTAACTAGAGTCACCAGCATCCTTCCCAAAACTTTCAAAAGTGCCCCATCCAGTTCCCACCAAAACCAATGTATCCACTGAGAGAGAAACAACCTGCTGTAAGCTCCATCCATCATGTTGTGAAGCCAGGAGGACTTTCTTGAGCTATTTCAATAGGACCTGGATGAAGCTTTAGGATTCTAATCTCATAAGCTTTAATTTATGCGAACAGGCAAACTCATGCCTGTCTCTTTTTTTTTTTTGGTGGTTACTACAGTGGTAGAGTGAAAACATCAGTCATAGGAAGAGGAGTTTATAGGTTAGTGCCCTCAACTATTCGTTTCCGTTGCTGGGAAGATCATCTCAGATAACAAAAAAATAAAAACATGGAGAAATACTTTTAATTGCTTTTCACACTGCTCCCTTCTCAATACAGCAGGGAAACAGTCACACCTTGCTTTGATCTGTGTTACAGTCTGGAAAGTTTAATCTGCAAAAGACAATCTCCAGCAAGAGCCTTGTTCTCAAGGCGTCATCAGGCACTGAGACAGTGTAATGCAAATTTGGCGTTTCATGGAGGAGTGTGTATTCACTTGACTTTCAGCTGAAGATACAAGGTGGAATCTCAAAACATCTCTCCATGAAGAGTGCCTCTGCTGTTAAACAGCTAAGCAGAGTCCTCTTCCTAGCTCACTTGCAGACTCTGAAGTGTGATAACACCTATCAGGGCACCCTCTTTTGGTCTCTACTTTGCTTCTAGCTTCCAGATATAAACACTTTCTCTCTCTCTCTACAGTAAATTTATCTTTAGGAGAATGAAGTTCTTTCAGTTTCCTGTCATTTTTATTGATCATGAGATATGAATCTTATGAACCTTCCAACCCTCCCCTCCCCTCGAAAACCAACAACAACCCAACAACCAAAACCTTTACAAAACATTGGGAAAGTCCATAAAGATCGGAATCTCATTTCAGTGTTACTCAATTCTTTAGTAGCTTCCATCATTCATTTTTCTCACTGTTTCCAATCATTAAACCCATCTTTTGCATTTTCTGCTCTCCTGCAATCTGCTTCTAAACTATCTTTGGCATGTGGGTGATTTTGAAAATGTGGTGTCGAGGAATGGGCCAAGTGTCCTCTATTGTGGTCTAACCAGGCATCATCTTCGAATTACTGGAGCACCAACACTTCCTGGATGCATTGACATGAACCTCTCCTTTTTCACTGGAGAATTTGTGAAGCACTCAGGTTTACAAAAACACTCATCCCCAGAGCAGGTACAGCTCAAGTTTGAACCAAGGCAAAGGGTCAAAGAGCTGTTCTTTTCAAACCAATTAGCTTTTTCTTCCCATTAATTCAGGAGGAGGCATGAAAACACTGTTCTGTATGTCCACAGCCAAAGTTCTTGGCTTATCTTTAAGCCTTGCATGCCCTGAAGTGTTTAACTCAATTTTCAGTGAGAATTTTTCTGTGCCAACACACCTAGAGAGCTCTTCATTTCCCTTATCTCAATCTATCTGCTCCTTCAGCAGAGCTGTTGTAAATAAGTACCTGGCCACCTTCTTAATAAATTACATGTACCCTCCCTCTTTGAATGGACACCCCAGCCATTTTATGAGGAAGAAAATATGCAGGAAATATATGCTCATAGCTTTTTCAGAAAAAGAGAAGGCTTCAGTTCTGGATGACCTTGCTGTACAGCACCACTCTACTGACTTTTCAAGGTCCCTACCTTCTCAATATGGCTGTCTAAAGTCCTTGACACATCAATAGCGGCATGTAGAGGCGCATACATCTACTTGCTTCTTCCTGAATTCTGTTATTCTTGAACCCTGTAGGAGCTCTATTTTGCTATTCATCTTGGAGAGGCCTTTTGCTGTCTCCAAGTGCGGCTGAGAACTTCCTCAGCCGATGTCCTTCTGGGGTGCCCGACACAGGTAGAGTAACTGCATTTGTTAATGTTGTACAGCAAGAGTGTAACTTGTCTATCGACCCAGGATAAGACCCAGAGAGCACTTAAATCCCTACTGAATATTGAGAACTGAGCAATAGCAGTGACTTTGCTCCCTTTGCCTTACCCAAATGCAAGGTGGCAGCCAGTCCTGCTGCAGAAGTAAAGTCAAAGGAAGTCCATCTCCTTATAATAGAGGGTATTTATGTTCACTTGCATATACCCTAGGTTTTCTTTCACACTGCTCCCTTTGCATGGGATCCCCTAACAGGGGGATGTCACATCTCTTCCAAATCCTTTCTCATAACCTGTTCAGATCTCCAGAGGTTCACCTCACTCTCTTTTCCTTTCTCACTCATTTTTTCTGCCTCTTGATGGCGCCACGTCTAACTCTTTGAAGATGAATCTCAGCCACACTATGGAGAAGGACACAAGTTGTGTAGAGCTGCCTCTCTAAAAAAGATGCACGTTCAGAACACGGGCTTGGTATTATGACACTAAAGTATGGAAATTAAGAAGGTGGTTGGAGAAGTCTTCATAGGTCCTGTCAGGCTATAAGTAAAACCCAGCAAGGGTTGTCTCACATCTCCTCATACTAGGCCACAAGGGCTCACAGGCAAGCTGCTTTCAAGTGATGAGTGGGCAGCCCTTACTCCATTCTACAGCATCAGAATTAGGCCCTCTCTGATGCCCTACCCATAATCCTCCATGGGCTGCTAAGGTTGAGCAAGAACTTCATGCATCTGAGGATGCCTGAAGACACATTTGGAGAGAACTGAGCTACTAAGAGGCTGTGAAGTTTCAAGAAAATGGATACAGCTGTTAGTGGCCAATGGCACCTGAATGTTCAAGAGACTTATGGGATAGGATCACTAAGTCACCCTTGATTCTGTTCCCACAAACCCACACCACTCAGGGCTGGCACACATGACTGAAGAGCTATGGTGCCCACCTAACGCGGACAACTGGAAGGTGGGAAGGATACTCCAAAACACCTCACAGTAATTGAGCCTACTGTGTCTTCTTTTACACTCCTATAACATACCTCAATTCCCAGTCTTCTGTAGAGTTGAACTACCTGCCCAGAGGCCAGGTGGGTGGACAGGCAGAAAAAAACCTAATTAATCTACATTAATTTAATGGCATGCTTTTTCACAGAAAACAGCCAATATTCTAGCATATGTTGTGATTATTTTTCTGTTTTCCTAAGAAAATGAAAATAAAACCTGGAGAAATTTTAGAATGGAAAGAAAGGAAATAGAACTTGTCAAACACCATCACTTTAAATGGAAAAGGAAATCATTCTGCTAACTAACATCCCTCCTGGATGGAAGTGATTTTCTTCTATGACATAAAAGTATCCCAAACCCAAGCAATTACAAAATATGGACATTAAAGAAATTTTTAATTAATGTTTTATTTGAAAATTTGAAAACTACCTTACCAGAGATCAGCAGTAGGTTTAGCTCTAGAAGACATGAATGACATAACTGATTATCATGAAAAATATTTTTTTTTCAGTTTGAGGGTTTCTTTTTGTTGTGTATTGCTCAGTAATAATCAAACCTAGGCCTAAGGAGTCTAACGCTGATTACAGAAGTGATCTATTTTAATTCAGAAATTATGAGTGTCTGCAACATTGATTGCAGTGGGGTCTTCAACTTTTGGTCTCTGAGCATCTAGCTATCGTCAGAACTATTCCTAAGAAGTTCACAAAAAGAACTAAGAAATCTAAGCCGTTTGTTAGACGGATCAAATGCACTGTGCAGGTTTCTGTCCTTCCAGACTTTTTCTTGCAGTCTAGAAAAAAAAAACCTGAAACCTACTGGATTAACTGTTCTTTCTGCTTCTCCTGTTAGGTACTTCTTCTTTCATCCTAAAGTAGAGCACAAGAGCTATATTTAAATTCTTTCTCTCTTCCAGCCCAGAAAGTATGTACATAATTTTGCGGCTGGGTCCGATCCTGCAAACACACAGGCATGGAGGTAACTTTTCTCCCATGAATAATTCCCTTACCCTTGCCCTGCATTAATAATAAAGATGGTGATGATGATGCAGCATTGTATTTCTCTAGCACCTTTCATCAGGGGATCTCTAAGTGTGGGACTCATCTCACCCGACTTTGACCATTTAAAAGTTAGGCATCTTGGCCAACTTAGCTGTCTACTAAAGTCCATGGAGCAAGATCAGCATCTCCAGAGGGCAATTCAGCCCATCCTAAGATAGGTGCCTTAGATAGGTGGGCTGAATCACACTGGAGAAGCTTAAGAGGCGGCACTGGCTGTGGAAAAGTGATGAGCATAAACTAGACACCTTGTTTTTAGCAAGCTAAAGGTAGGGACCAGGAATCTCACCCTTTTTTGCTGAATCTCAGAGATCCCTGGAGGGCTGCAAAAAGGACACCAAGGAATGTCTTTGCTGGGAGACAGATGTCAGTTATCTCTAATATGGACATGACAGCTTATTTATAACACCCAATAGTAGTTTGGGTCTGGATTTGGAAAATAACACACTCAATTGCAACTTTGTGTGGATGCTAAG
Organism: Larus michahellis; assembly: GCF_964199755.1. Taxonomy (NCBI): domain Eukaryota; kingdom Metazoa; phylum Chordata; class Aves; order Charadriiformes; family Laridae; genus Larus; species Larus michahellis. The sequence goes on along the minus strand of NC_133897.1, from coordinate 3,498,505 downwards.
AAAGCAGAGTATAATTATCTGCATTGAGGTTTGGCCAGGACAGTGAATTCCCACAGGAACTAAGGCACACCGCAACACTCAGCACCTTCCACTCTAAGTGCAAGAGATGTTTCTTTGACTTTGTCTTCCCCTAGGATCTATGGAACAGAATAGAAGAGGAGAGAATATGAGTATTAACAACCTGGTTCCTTGCAAAAAGTCTCAGGAACTCTTTAATTACCCTAGGCAATTAACGCCTCTGTTATACATGTCATCTGAAAAACAACCCATCCAGCAGAATAATAGCCCCTCAAACCATGTTTTCAAGCCTGGCTTCAGGACACAGCGACCCTGACATTGTTTCCATAACCACATCCTACATCTGGGGCTTCTCCCTGGAGGTCTCCCTGCTGAGATCTTCCTCCATCCAGCTCCATTTATCTTCTAAGATTTGCCAGGATCGCAGTACAGGGTATTAGAGATGTATAAGCCTTAACATTTTAATCTGCCACCTACACGGCAGTTTATGAGAGCTGTAAATCTCGTGGTTATAATGAACTCATCTAATGATATTGCTGATGGATAAATTTACCTGGGATGAGGAACAACAGTTACTTGCAAATGAAAGAAGAGTAATTTAAAGTTTCATGTAAACACCTTTGCTGCCTTACTTCTGACTTCTCCCAGCCTAACCCCTATCAGGGTTTCATGACAAATGGAAAGTATGCATAGACGTGTGTTTGCGATGCAACGACTGGCTGGCCTGCGAGAGAACCTGCCTCTTTCTACCCAGTAAAATGCTTAGATACCTTGGGCATTGGAATCAAGTTTTAGATGAAAATAGATCAAGTTTTCTGGGTCACGTGTGCTAAATTAGGGGAATGGAGGGAAGAGAGAAGGCATCTTTAAATGCCTACAGTATTTAAAGATATTTAGACTCCTACTATGAATTTCAATAATAATTAGGAGTGTGGCTTGCCTTAACCCTCCTAGCTCCCCCCCACCCCCAAAGCATCCCAACTTGAACCTTTTTCAAATGATCAGCAATATAAATTGTATATTGTGGTTTCAAACCTCTCATTAATGTTCATGCCCCTGAATTGAGGTCTGTTCTGGGCTATGTCAGTCCTAAATACCTTGGAGGACTGGGCTCAAAGACCTCAGATCCTTGCGAAGATTGGATTTGGACTTCTAAATTGCTTAAGTGCTTAAGTGCTTGGGGGAATTTTATCCTGAAACTCCTTAGTGATGAAGCCAATTTTGAAATCAGAACCATGGATGGAAAGCGCCATCATTGTGGTGTTTCCTATAAGAACAACACGATTTTCACTGTCCGCTGTTCTAATACAGCAAGTTAGTTAAATTTCTCACCCTTTCCTCCCAAGAACGTATTTTGCATATGCATTTGGTCACGCTAAACACACACACATATACCCTCACTCAGTTGTGCACACACACACACACGTCTGCGAGTTCCTTCTCTGGCTTTCACTGAGTCATCAGGCTCACCAAATGTGTGAACTCACGCTATAATGTTCTCCCAGAAAAATAACAAATTGATTTCATTTTTACAGGCTACAGCATGCTATATAATTGGAGACACTGCCTTGTCAACTCAGACCGGTCTGACCCGACCAGAGACATTGCTTACAGCTGTTTACGGAGCCATAAAGTTTCCTCCTCTTTGTTTTTCCTTCCTTTTGCACTCTCTCTCTCTCTCTTTTTTCTTTTCCCTTCTCCCTCTAATGAATCCTACAGCTACTTTTCGTTCTGGTCGTAAAATACTGTTAAGGAGAATGCAGAAAGCCTTGATTTAGAAAAGCACTTCGGTCTGCGCCTGAAGTTAACACTGTAATCAATGAGACTTAAGCACATATTTAAGACTAAGCATGCATTTAAGGACTTTTATTGCACCAAGACAGTCAGTAAGGAAATTTCTGTTACACCTGTGTGCTCTTGTGTGTGCTTTTTTTTAATTATCAATACCAAATTAGAGGTTTTGATTGAGCAATCTCAGGGACTGTTTCCTTTTTGGACCCAGAGCACAGTTCCAGTTGCATCAGGAATTTTGCCATTTCTTATGGCCACTGCGTCCCAACCCTGATCATCTGAGGAAAAGCAAACTCCTACACTAGTTTATCTGAAACTGCCAGTTAGGACTGGGCACATTATTTTTTGCATATTAATCTATTTCCTGTAAAAATACATATACATATATATCCTCCACCCCCTGAATCTTCTGAGTATTTTTCACATATCTATGTAGTTTGCCACATTTGCCAAACACTCAGAATAAATTTGGTTCTTCTGGCCATTGTAAAAATACAGTTTTATGGAGGGTTGTTTTGCATGCAATTTTACTTTGTGTAAAAACCTTTTATGCATATCTTATAATACTCAGAACTTCAAAACTGAAGTGAAATATTTTTATTTCTGTGGAAAAAAGAATTTCTGATCAAATACTTGATTTCCCAGCCATGAAAACGATGCTTCCATTTTGGACCACTGAACTGAAAAAAAAAATAATAAAAAGATCCCAAACCTGAAAGAGCTTTTCATCTAGTTGCACTATCCATCAAAATCCCATTTAATTACTTTGCAATAAATTATGGTTGTTCTTCCTTTCATATCATCCATTCCTCACAGAATCTGCTCCTCCTTTGGTCTGAAATGTCACAAGACTCATCCCATTCAATCCCTCTGAAAGGCTCAAGGACTTATCAATACTGAATCAACTCTTCCAAAGTCATACATAGATACAAATCCGTCTTACACACTCTTTGAGGACCATTTCTGTACACAGGATGGATTTAGGACTAAGGAGAATATTTCTCCGGATCTTGGTACAAACATGTATGGGAAAGGGACATGGAAGTCAGTCAGGGAAGAAAAACTTTCCTTCAAAAAACATTGAAGATTTTCAGGTTTATGTTTTTCTCTTTAGAAAAAAAATGGAAAGGAGCAGAAGGGAAGAGACCTACTTAACTTCTCCTTCCCTTTGTTTTGGAAGGGCTCCAGCAAAAGGTGACCAGCTGTTAGACAACAGAGAATGCATGTGGAGGAAGGCCACGAGGAACACCCCAACCCAAAGGGAAGTCAACTCTCATTTAGAGCTCAATTCTTACGGGGCTGCCATGAGACAAAAGTTCAGACTTCTTTAGACTTCTTTTTTTGCAGCTTATAAAACTATTTTTTTAAATGAAACGGCAATTTCTGCTGCAACAGAACAACTGGATTACTTTTTTTTTTTTTTTTTTTTTTGCAAAGAAACTACTTTGCATGGGAAAAAATCCTCATGGCTCCTTGACATGTTTGAGCTAGATCTCAGTAAAATTAAGGAGGCACAGACTGATGAGTCGCTCAAAGGTACAGGAAAAATGCCAGTGTATGTCCTGGCATTTGTATACGCTTTGAGAGAGAGAAAAATTCTCCCTCAAAGATCATCTCTCAGAACAGGAAGAATTAACAACAGCAATAAAACCTGATGCAGTGAAAGAAAAGAAGAGAAAGATTCAATTTGCTTTACAGCACTCATTTTTACCATTGTTTGCGGGTATCTCCTGTTTACAGAAATGGATGTAGTGGGTCTCCTTCAGCCCAAAATTTGCTCTGGTGTGAATGGAAAAGGCAGAGATGTTTCAGCCATAAGGCAGCTTAATTTTCTTGGGCTGCTAAACAAAACCCCTCAACTTGTTACATCTGTGACAATCATCTAACATTAAGTCAATCTTTTACAAACTGCTTTCGAGATGGGAAGCCGTATATATATGTAATGTGAACCTAATCACAACCAGCTTGCTTTTCTTAGCCATCTTCTGTGGACTCTTAAGCAACAGGCCACCCACTCCAAGGGTCTCCAGATCTCTTAGAAAAAGGGGATGTGGGTGGAAAGCTCTTCCAATGTTTTGAGTAACCAAGTAACAGACCCAGTCTGATTTCCTGCAACACAGCTGGAGAATCACAGCGCCATGTGTGCAACACCAGACCTCGCAGAGAAGGACCAAGCTTTCTTCTCCAGGCTTCTCTCCCTAAACTTGCTGGAGTTTGGTGTTTGCACACCCAGAGCTGTGGGTTGAAGAGCTTCTTCTCCAAGTGACTCAGCAGATGCGGTGCCTTGATGTTCCTCAGAAAAACATAACTGTTCTGCAGCCTAGTATCTTAGTGTGATTGGTGACTCAGTGCCTGGCTGGAAAAAGGCTGGTGGTGGTCAGGACGTCAAACTGGGAAGAAACTGGAGTGAGAGAGAGGAAGTGTGTAGGAGGGGTAGGATTTGGAAGAAAGAAAGTGGGTAGGGAGTTGTCCTTGGAAGAGGAGAAGCTAACCCAAATCTCGGACTTGGAGGATGAAATAAGATGCTGGGTGAAGAACAAATAACCATCACAGTGGGCTCTTTTTCCCTGGCTGGTGAGGATAAATGACCCTTTGGGCAAGGAGACTCCTGCAGGAGGACTCTCAGAGGGTGGCAGCCAGGAGCCGCACCTGTAGACCTCTCTGTGCAGCATCGGAGACTTAATGATTTCTTTCTGAAAGTGGCTGGGGAAATGCAGACAGGCTGCCAGATAGTGATCAGCTTGCGGAGGGGTGATCACTATTAGGCAAAGATACCAGCTTTGACATGCAGCGAGGGAAGCGGCCAAGAATTTGGGAAAGCAATCCCAGCTTTCTGCTGCACATTCCTCTGCCAAGATACCTCCTGTGTTTACTTTAGAAACTAGAGGCGAGCCCTCCTCTTCATAATAATAATAATAAAGCTGCAGGGTCACTCAGCTTAGCAGATGGATTCCTTCCAGCTTGGATTTCTCCTCGTTTACCTGCAGAACCGATGCACTGATGTATCTGGGGGATTATGCAATGTTAATAATTGGGTTTCACAGGAGATCTGATCAGTGACAATGGGAGGCCGTGGGAAGGAAGCTCCACCGGAGAAAATCAATCCACATTGATCTCATGTGGACCTGTGAACTTTACTTGGCTCTAAGGAGCCTGTTTAGCCACAGGGACGATGTAGTTCTCTGCAGCAGGAGCTTGCTGCTTGCCACCAAGCTGGTCTCATTCATGCAACAGAAGCTGCTCTGTCTCACCAAAGAGCTGCAGGAACAATCAACCAGACTGTTAACTCTCAAGTGTTTGGCTTTCCTATGTTCATAGATCCTAAACATCTAGCTGTGCCTACCATAGCAGGGAAAGAAACAGAAAGTCTGCAGGAATGTTCCCTTCCATTTCTTTTCTAGTAGTACTGAATCAAAACCTTAAGCTCTGGATGAGATTGTGCTAAAATCCTCACAAAGCTTTTTGTGTGTTTTCGCAATTTTCTTCCATGATGCACAGGTAGCATACAGAACACTAAACCTGTGCCATTGTTGGGTTTAACCTGCTACGGTTTTGTTTTTTACTTTAAAAAAATGAAATGTTTTGTCTCAGTACAAGTAGCTTATTGAAACAACTTTTAGCATTATAATTTTTCACTATAGTCCTGTATGCATTAGAGCATTGAAAAGTAGAAATCTAAAGGAGATATTTTGACCGGTCAGAAATATTAAGCTGAAAAAATAACTCAGAATTTTAGCAACTTTTTTGATTAATAAATAAAGAAATTTCCAACTGTCCATATTGTCTGGAAAAGAGGAAGTTCAGTTCTCAAGGATTTTTACAGGAACAACATATTAAGTGTTATACAGATGTTACAACTACTATCTTAGAAGGCCCTGCAGAACTCTGGATTTTACTACAATGCTCAACGTATTAATTAATGGAACTCAGTTGCGCTAATTTCACGGTTTTTGCCCCATCCCTGGAAATATTCAAGGTCAGGTTGGATGGGGCTCTGAGCAACGTGATCCAGTTGAAGATGTCCCTGCTCATTGCAGGGGTTTGGACTAGATGACCTTTAAAGGTCCCTCCCATTCAAAACTATTTTGTGATTCTATGATTCTATGAAATTATCATCGAGGTTCAGAGATTAGCAGGAATAAGAAGGGATCACCTATTTTACACAAAGCAAGAACACCTGGAGATTTGACAGCACAAAGATGCCAAGGGTTTAAAAATTTCTAAGCACTTAATCTACAGGACATTAGCCCATTTATAACCAACCAGGAGGTCAATGAGCAAGCTTTCCTTGGACAGAACAATCTATTCCTTAGCTGCAAGGCTGAAAATGGCAATGGAAACAAACCCCTGAACACAAGAACATGTTTATCCTTGATGCCACCATCAGATGTTTTCTGTCTTCTGTTCCCGTCCCTTCCTACCCACGCAGAGACACACCTATTGACACATCCTTGTCTGAGGAGACACGATTTACAATTTCTCTGCTCTAGTGCACCCAAACATTGACCAGAAATATTAAGTGCCCTCAAGGAACTCTTTCCTACATCTTATTTTCCTACTAGTACTGTCTAATAATATTTGGAAATCAGAAGATCAGAACTAGGTGGGTCAAACTTCCAAAACCTGAGGAGGTATTTCAACACATCGGACGGTCAGTTTCGTTGACTGCACAAGGGCATCTCACAGCCTTCCAGCTATGCTTGGGGATCCTACTTGGCTCCCAGCTGCCACTCCAAAAGGGTACAGGTCTTCTTCTGTAGGATCTGTGTTGTAGACCCACTTGAGCGTCTTGAGTACCACCAGGAATCTATGGCAGAACTGGGTGTCTTGATGTGGCCCACTCATCTGGGTGGAATTCAGCTCAATACCCTATAGAAGGCTACAGCATAGACCTGAGCTAGCCATCTTATGTTTCCCATGTGTCCCTTGGAAAGAAAAGGGCACAATTAGCACATAAGTAATTTGGCTTAGTTTAGATATCTGTTTCAAGGTGAAGTCATGTGTTGGACTCCACTGGCTATAACAGAGTTATACCTTAGGTGGGAATTACTGACACTGTAGGTCTTTAGTGCCACGAATCCCACCTTGAACTCAGGATCATGTGGTCAGGTGATAAACAGGAGGTTTGTATTCACCTCTACCAGACCCTTTGGCCAAACAAAGACCTGGTTCTGGAGGAGCTCTGGAGAGACTTGCTGAGACGAAAAGAGGGGTTGCAGTGGGGTAGAAACTCCCTCCATGGGAAGTGTAACAAGTACAGGAACAGAGACCCAAGCCCAGCAATTCCCAAAGAAGCCTAAACCAGGACAGGGAGACCCTCACTGAGATAAGACATTCTGAACTGAAGATTCAGGACCCTTCACTTGCCTCCTTGTGAGATAGGTTTCCTCAGCTGGGGCAGGGGGACTGGTGAGAGACAATCCCAAAAGTCTAGGAATTCTGCTGAAATTCTTCAAGAAAAAAGTAACTGCTTTCTTATAAGTTTCTCCTCAACAACATTGTAATCTTACTGATTCATCAATGGATCCACTTTCCAAGCTAGGCCACCTGATAACTTGTCTCCTCCAGGCCACTGGGCATTGCATTTCAGACACTAGATTCACCTGGAGCAAACCCATCAGCTTTTGTTCAGCTGAATCACCTCCATCAGTAAGGTACCCGGTCTTGATCCAAAGATACCCAGAGATGGGGAATCTACCAGTTCTCCCTGATGGCTAACCACCTTTGTGGGTAAGAGCTGCTAGAGATGCTGAAGCCAAACGCTTGTGGCAGCGGTGGCAATCATAGACCACAGTGCAGAGACTTGTGCAAAAGGAATGTGGCTTTCCAGATGTGGGCCTGGCAGGTGCTAATTTTGACTCCACTGAAATCAGTGAGACCTGAATCCTGTCTAGAATAGGAAGCAAGAAAGGGAAGACAGTCAGTACACCATATTGTTTAATCTGGTTTTGGTTTACTTCCTTAAAAATAATTATTAGAGGCTTCACCCAGTCCCTACAAGAGATCATTTATTCCTTCTGCTGAAAAAAGAGTTTGTAAGCAAATATGCTGGATCTCTCCTGGAAGTGCTTCTGCTGGGTATTCACTTTAATGAGGGTGATCTCACCAACTGAGGTTGGGAGGAGGGGAAGGTTTGCACTGCTTAAGGAGGCTCGTGGGGGAGGACGGGGGACCTACCTCCCCTCCACCTCATGATGCTCTCCCCTCAGCTCCCCACCACGCTAACCTCCTTTTACTTTCTGAGCAGCAAGCTGCTGCTGCTGGTGTTATTGACACATATTTCAAACAAGCCTGTGCAAGGGACTCGAGACACATTACATTGCACATGGTGCCCCGGGCCACAGATTCGCCTCCTTACACCGACAGCACGTTTTGCTTCATAAAGAATGTGCAGGCCTTCACCTCGAGCTATTTATCTGGTGTGCTCAGAAGAAATAAGAGAGAGGGAGAAAGCCCTACATGCCCATGTTGCCTGTTAACCCCGTACTACAATACCCCAGAAGTGGCCAAATGTTGACCTCTCTCTGCATGAGGTCTGGGCCACCCTCTGCTGATGAACCTGGACCGATGCCTGCAGTCCATTCCCCATCTTTCTCTGCACCTGCATTTAGGAAAATGGCTTTTTTGCACCTCTTTGTAATGTCACCCACCCATTCACAAAGTTCCTGGTATATGCTCCATCACAGCCTGCGACTGGAGCTCACAGACAGTAGTACCATCCCACACTGGAAGAAGACAGCTATCTGGTGAATAAAAGTTGCTGATACACACCTCTTTCCAGGATCAGGATAATCTTCCCTTGCTGTTAGCAACATTTTTTTTCCTGCTTTCTCTAAATCTCTCCATCATTGTTATTATAATGATAATAACAATAATTATTACTATTATGCCTTGAACCTGAGTCTAAGATTAGGGCTCCCATTGTGTTTAGAGCTTGATGGAGAAACATCAAGCAGCCAATTCCTGCTGTAGAAAGCTCATTGTCTGCATTCAGGCAGGACATGAAGGGGTGAAGGAAACAGAGAAAAGGGGCCAGGAATGAGGTAGGATGAGAGGCAGCAGTAAGTAGAAAATGAAGAGCAGTTAGCAGAATAGCAGGAGTCAGCACTGGTGCCTTGCCTAAGCAAACCCCGCTCCTTGTCTGTGTCCACACATGTCAAATCTCGGCAGGGAGAAGGGGAATGCTCCCTTGAATTTTCCAGCTGCAGAAACGTGGATTTTTTTTTGACATAGCAGTGGGAGAGCCTTTAGCAGCCACGCACAGGTCTGATTGCTGCCATTGCCTCTTCACTGATAGAGCTCTGCTCCAAGTATGTCAAATGCCCAGAAAAAACCCTTTCCTCTTGGCAAAATCAGGGTGGACAGCTTTCCACCACAAAAATCCTACATTTCTCTTACCTTGAGAAGAGATATCTGCAGTCATGTCCCTTTTCGGGGCTGGAAAGCTGCCAGGGATCTAGGGTAAGGAGTTGCTAACATCGTGCCATACTAATAATTCTTCATTTCACCCACCTTTTTTCCTGTCTCTTTAGATTAGATTTGAAGTGCTTCAGGGCAGTGACTGTCTCTTGCTATATGCGCATACAGTGCTTAGGAGAGGGAGCCTTTCGACTTCCTTGGAACTGGCAACTGCTAATGTATTGCAATTAATAAATAATTGGAGGGATCTTGAAAGGTGAGGTGTGAAATGACAACAAAGTGACTGAGAGGGGCTGTCAGGGGTCTAAAATATTTTGAAAGTTTTGTGGGTTTTTTTGTTTGTTTGGGTTTTTTTGTATTGTTTTTTTTTTCTTTTTAGTCAATGGTAAAAAAATGCACACATTTTCTGGCTGTATACAGAAAAAAGGAATTAGTGCTTTACCTGGACTGTGACACAGGAGCACTGAACTATAGTCCAGGTCAGGGAGGGTAAAAGAAAAGTCTGTCCAGGTGAAGTCGCATGAGAAATTTATGTAAAGTGGATGTAATTCCCTAAATGAACCTCTTTGCTTTTACCAAAAAATTACAATGTAGGTGAAATCCCATGGGATAGTTTAAAAATCATCTTTCAGCTCGTAGCACTGCCCATGAATCTCAGACTCACTCAAGAACAATGTGAGACAAGTGGGAAATTGTGAACATAGTGAATATAAATTAGGATTTAGTGAGGCAGATAAGTGATAAGGGAAGCTCAAGCCATCAGTGAATAATCCATGACTAGTGGTGCTAAGAATATGAGAATGACCGATAAATAATTGTTTAATGTATTGTTAGAGAATATACAAAGACATTCACACACACTCATACACAAACATATATTTATAATCCTTAATAATATATTAACCATGTGCAGATAAACAAGGAGATAAAGAATGAAGGGAATCTAGGATATTTCTGGATAACTGCTGTTAACATTTGTAATAAATCTCAAAGTGATGATGGAAAACAAGAGAATGCCAAATAGGTTAGGAATCTACTGCGCTGTTAAAGAGAAAATGGATAACTGTAAATCTGTTATCTGGCCCAAAAGGGAAATGGATGATACAAGACTGAGCCCATAGAGAATGAAAGAGTTGTAATATAATTAGTGGTAGTAACCACAGTTATACAGAAAATTAATTTCATGCAATTTAAAAATGAGATTGTTAAACATAGGTGATAAAAGTAATTCTGTTGATATAACATTCTCATCAGAATATAAAGAAAAAGAATGACTAAAGAATTCAAAGTGGTAATATATAGGAATAATATAGTATACAATAAATAGATGCACAACTGACAGCTCTCCAGTATCATCCTGCTTGGAATTCTTCATCAGATGGGGCTGTTTTTAACTGAAACTGAGATCATCTCAGTGCTATTTAACTTTCTTACTAATGGTCCAAAAATAACCTCCATCACATCATTATTGAAAAAGTCTGTAGGATACTGAAGCACCAGGGGAGTGAGAGTGAAGGATATGGACAAGGCAGCAGCACAAAATGAGGGATCAGGATGTGTCCACCTAAAGCCACCTTCAAGCCCCAGATGCCAAGTCAGGCTTGCAGGAGTGACATAAGCCATGAGGAGGCTCCAAGAGGATGCAGGGGTTTGGGGACTGACCCCCATGGTGTGAACGTTGAACAGAACAGGTCTGGCTAGGAAAGTGAGGACAAAGGAGGAGACCATAACCTCTGCACACAGTGCTGGTGAGGACACTACCAAAATACCACATCCAGATATACTGAGGAGCTGGAGAAGGCCTGGAGAAGCAGAAAGACATCTCAGTTTGAGAAGAACAAGTGATTCATACCATCTGCAGTCCATAGCTACTACGTCATTCCTCCCTTTACAGACAACAAGGAAAGCGGACACAGGATTGAAGTCAGTCACATACAGGAGATGCTTTGAATATTACCAAAGCTTCTTTCTGGTGACTCAGAGAGAGCTAGAGTTTTGACCCAAGTTATTCATTACTTTCTTGATCGCCGATGCCACTGATAAGTTCCTCTAAGGTCTAAGAATAATGGTCTAAATGAGAACTACAGGAATTTTAGGAAATGCCACCTTGAACAACTCTTTAAATGTTCAAGCTCAAACACAAGTTATGAGACCTGATAAAGGAGTGACCAGGTGTAGCTCTCAGACCTCATGGTCATAATGGTCCTGAAGAGACAGAATCATACTCAGATTTCCTTGAAGGCTTCCCACCCAAGTAGTGACTCAACCTTATTGTTTTAGGTAAGGAATCTGACACGATCAGGCCCAAGATGGTCCATGGCTTCAGGCCATAAAGTCCCCTATCACCAAGTGCTATAAAATTCTCTGATCAGAGGAGCATTCACCACAAGCCCTCAAAGGGCTGAGTAGCAAGATCTGCCTTAGACAATGGGATGTAATATATCTACAACCGTATAAATAGCTAGTTGGAGGAGAGTTGGATAAGATCATGGCTTTACAATGCTGCCCCTCCTGCTTTTAACCCATCCCAGCATTAGCTGAAACCAGGATGTGGCAAGCCTCAAAGGGATTTATGCCTTGAAATTACCAGCCTTCTTCAGCCTTACAGGAATAAGGATGTTGATTCTCACTGGCAAATTGCTCCCACTCAGCACTGACTTTCCTTGTTGATCCTTTTAGCACCACCTTTTTGTTTAGAGCATCTAATCACTTATCAGCAAAGGTCCTAAACTAAAACCCACTGTTTGGAAACATCTCAGTTGTGGCCCTTTCATTCCATTGTGCTGCAGCATCCTGCTCAAGAAAGGCGTTTGCTCCCCAGACTCTCCCTGTAAGTGATACTCTACTCAGTTTGGGTCGTCATTGTGAAAGACACCCTGTGCTAGCAGAAGAAAAGGAATTGCCTTGCTGCAATTTCTATGCTGCTTGCTGTGACAGGACAGAAATGTCTCTTCGGTACCCAGAATCTGGTTGGCGCCAGAGCTCTGGGAACAGACTGAAAGGCGTGGGTTGTTTTTGAATGAATCATGTTTTTAATCATCAAACACTGCCAATCAGAACTACAGCAGATTTTCCCCAGTTTTTTTTGTTTTACTTTACAAATGATAATTTCAGACTTGCAACTCTGGATTGAGCACAGGTATAAACTACACAAGCATTAACGAAACCTCACAGACTTCTTGTTTGAGATGGAGAACCTTCAACAACAAAAGATTACATTTATGAACCTGTCCTTAATGGAGCTGACATTAGATTTGAGATAATAATCCTTCCAGTGTGCACATGGATCAATTATATCAGTGACTAACTTTAATTAGGAGAGAAGATGTTATTAGAAGTTATTAAGGCATGGGTAGAGGACTGCGGGTTCAATATCTCATTGCACAAAAGATCCCCTGTGGACTTGAGGCAAATCAGGCATTTTGGTTTGCCTCAATTTCCCATCTGTGAAGTGGGAACAATATTACCATACACATTCATGAAAATAGCCATGTATTTACGGAATTAAAGACAAATGCTACTAACACTTAGATGATAGATTATTAATAAATGAGCCATATTGCAGTAGTAAACTGGATCTCATGCCAACCACAGGAACACAGGAACAGAAGGTAGCTGAATGTATTTTCTTCTAGAAGGGATGCAAAGATGCACACCATGTCTCTGCCTCTAACCAGCTGTTTAACAGTAAGTATGATAGAGTATGCAAACCTGCCTTCCCAGTCACTGTAGCACCTATCAACACTATTTTGGGTGGGGGAGGTTATTTCTATGTTGGAATCTGCCCAACTCATCCATAAAGTTTTCTCCTTGCAGTCTTCGGAGCAACACCAAATAGAGTTGTTTTCTGTAGTTCCAGTAAAACCTTGACTGATCACTGGTCAATTTTTGTTTTCAACCTTTCAATCCACTTAACTAGATAGGGCAGATGGTGGGAAGCTGGAAATTTCCTTCTCTCACTTCTAGGTCAATTACATTTGTTCCTGATTTACCCAATGCCCCAACTGAGCTATGGATCAATATATAAACAAGTATGTAAGGACAGGATGTCCCAGGTGCTTAAATATGTGGTTAAGTTTTTGGCTGAACCAAAGTTTTCATAAGGATTAGATTTAATGCAGTAACAGTGAGTAATCCCATGCATGACCCAGGTTTTCCTCCTCTTAGATTCTGTAACATTGGACTCTACCTTGAAGAAATTGGTGTTATGTTTTAAATTGAGACTTTCAGAATTTAAAAGCATGAAAATCTCCAAATGTTAAAAAAAACCCAAAAAAACAAAAAAAACAAAACCCAACACAACCAAACCAACAAAAAGCAACAAACCAACAAACCAAAAACAATAAACCACAAAAAAACCCTTCAGGTAAAACTTCCCATAAATCTATCTTCAGCTTTACGTTACCAACCATAACAGAATCACAGAATGACAGGGGTTGGAAGGGACCTCTGGAGATCATCTAGTCCAACCCCTTGCCAGACCAGGTCCACCTAGAGCAGGTTGGACAGGATCATGTCCAGGCAAGTTTGGATAATAATCCATTTATGGATTTAATTCAGAATTTGAATACCGAGGGTACTATTTCTTCATATCAGCTGCTAAGTCAGCAAAGACCTATGGGGATATTTCAGAAGTCATAGACGAAAGTGGGCACATCATGCACTTACATTAGATGAAGGCTTCATCCATAGCCTGATCCATGTAGTCCAAAGACTACTGCTAAGTAGAGATGTCCAGGATGAGATCTCTAAGAATCCTCTGCCTCTCCAGCTGGTTGAAGCTGGCTTAAAGGGAAGCCGAAACAGAAGCATGATAGAGTAGCCTGAGCTAGGAAATGAAAATACCAAGGTGGAATGTTTGTGTCTTTGCACAACGGATATTTTAACTGACATGATTTTGCCTATTCTTTCTATTACAGCATCTTCTTGAATAATGCCCAACAGGCCAAATTCAGCCTGCAAAGCACAAGTAGATAGGAAGCACACATGAACCAGAGAAGCAGCAGCCCATAGTTGTCTGAAGTCTGGTGCTCACAGAGCTGAAGGCAAAAGTCCTGACCAGACATCGACCTTCAAGACAATCACACAAATACAACACAGATAAGAGTCCTGAGCTCTCATATTCACTTTAACTCTGCTCAACCACTGTTGCATGAGGCCTGCATACATTTGCTGTCTTCTTGTATCAGCTCCCCCTCAAAACAAGTCGGGAGCTTCTATTTCTATTTATTTTAAAGGTTACATAAGAAGAAAGCATTGCGGCAGTCAGGTCAAGCACTGTAATTTTTTAGAATGTCAGTCTTCAGGTTGCTGAAGATTGCTATTTCATCCCTTTTTCACAGAGACAGGTAAGGAATCATGTGGTCAAGCTGCCACTGGAAAAAAGCCTGGATTCAGGTGGCCACAACTGTCACACACACTGTCCCAGGAGAAACAAGACTGGTGCTCAGGTGATGAAGAATGAGGACCCAGGTGCTCAGCTGCTGAAGAACGGTAAATGGAAGGCATTTTGAATGTTCCCTAATTGTATGCTCATCACTTCAATCTGTTTTGAGTGACAACAGTATTTCCTGGCAAGAGTTGACTTCAGAGCTTTACCAGGGTTTTGGATAAAATAAAGCAGGATCTTGGTAACCTTTTTACGCCCTGAGTCCAACACATAGCTTCTGCCAGCTAACTGCTTTTGGGTACCCATACAGTGCAGACAAGATCAACTTAGCGCACAATCAAGATCCGGGGATTTGATCAAAGTGAGGAGATAAGAATCACAAAGGCCAACTTTATGACTCTGTTACTGATAAGGTGACAGAGCAGGGACTAATCTAGATACTAACATAATTGATAATAACCTTGGAGCTTCTCGGAGCTGTTTAATGACCCAGGAATCTGGGGAATGCTGTTGCATGGCAGAATTCCTGCCATGTGCCTAACACAATCTCTACCTCGGGCTGTGAAAGGAGGCATTAGGTCTGTTAGATTGGATTGATAGGCCAATACTGTGCAAAAGGATTTCTTTAGACCCAAATGTTGGGTGTCTGAGATCCTGGCTCCTGGGCACCCCAGATCCTGGAATACAACATCACAAAGACAAAGGAAAAAAAAAATATATCTTGGATAATTCAGCAGCTGGGAGGCAATCCAAATTCACTAGGCAAATTTGCTTATATGAGCTAGGAACCCACATGTCACGCCTCAGCCTGGAATCAATCGTATTTCAGTAGCTATGGTAAAATATGCAAACAGTGACTTCCAGCTGAAACAAGTTCAGCACAGCTCGGCCAACGGGGTGGAGGCTCCACTTTTGACTCACCTAATAGAGTTACTGCCTAAGGACCATGAGGGTCTCTGTGCAATGTGCACGTGAGACATGAAGTCCAGCCAAAATGCTGGGAGAAGGGGTGGGGAGGATCTGTTTGTGCATTTGGCCACCAGCTGAATGGGAAGTGTGAGATTCTGCTCCCGAGCTTGTCTCAGCTGGAAGGAGCTCACTGCAGACATAATTCATCCACACTCTGTCCTCTGCAGCTTTCTGTATAAATCTCATCCCAAGGCATTTTGGAGCAGTACATAATGTAACATGACAACACTGCTGAAATCCAATGATCTCTATCACCTCTGAGGGAAGACAGATCCTCAGGTGATGTCAAACAGCAACACTCCTGAACTCCCAGAAAAATAGGACTCAGGTCCTTAAAGGTATTTAGCAGCCAGTCTGTCTCTAAAGATACTTACCCTACTTTGACTGTGATGACAAAAGCCTTCCTCCTTCCTACCAGCTACATACTTGTGCATTTACACAGTGACTGAAGCATTGATGGCAACTCCACAGTTAATAGGATACAGGAACTCCAGCATAGATGAGTTTGCGAGTTACATATTCCCTTCTTCTGTCTGTAGCTTGTCAATTTAGTCGCTAAACTCTGACTTTTTGTCCCATATATATGCATTTGTTTGGTCATTTTACATGTCCTGTGAGGAGCCTTTTCTTTAACACCAACTCTGCATAATCATAGAATCACAGAGTCATAGAATGTGTTGGATTGTAAGGGAGATTTAAAGGTCATCTAGTCCAACCCCCCTGCAGTAAGCAGGGACATCTTTAAGTAGATCAAATTGCTCAGAGCCTCATCAAGCCTGGCCTTGAATGTCTTCAGGGATGGGGCCTCCGCCACCTCTCTGGGCAACCCGTTCCAGTGTCTCACCACCTTCATTGTAAAGAACTTCTTCCTAATGTCTAATCTAAACCTACTCTGCTCTAGTTTAAAACCATTGCCCCTTGTCCTATTGCTACATGCCCTTGCAAACAGCCCCTCCCCAGCTTTCCTGTAGGCCCCCTTCAGGTACTGGAAGGCCGCTATAAGGTCTCCCTGGAGCCTTCTGTTCTCCAGGCTGAACAACCCCAACTTTCTCAGCCTGTCAAGCATGCTGGTTGCCCAACTTTTGAGCAGGGTGCTAAAGACACAAGTAGCAGAGCGCTTAAATAGTGTTGACCCTGAGAGTCTTTTAACATCTGCTGTAGGTACAGCCCTTACATGCCCTGTAAGACAGGAAAGTTGGGAAAATGGCCATCTCAGACTGTGGGTGTGTCCAAAGGAGGGGAACATCTAGGTCCTACTTTAGCAGGAGACAGGAAATCACTCCACTGTCTTCACTTATGAAAATCTGAAGTAAAGCATTGACCTTAGTTTAGGGTCTCTGACAAATTATTATCCATTCTCATACACTCCGGAGCTTCTCAAATGCTCGTTTGTGGCTCAGGTAGGACCCATCTCACCTAACATTAGCCATCTAAAATGTAGATGTTTAGTTTCACCTACTCATCCAGTTCCTACTTGATTTGATGGAAGGAAAGGGACTTTCAGGGGGCAATTCAACCTAACGTGTCTGAGTTATCATAAGCTAAGTGAGAAAAAAAAAAATAATCTGTGGAATACCGTTACTTATTGGGCTAGAAGATATGTTTCATGATTAACACTGTGAAGGCCCACAAGTCTAATCAAGGCAAAATATTGGAGTCAATGGGAAAAGAGTTTACACACTTTGTTATACCTGCTACACAAACCCACAAATTGGCAATTTCATAATTTTATATCTAAATAAATGAATGCCCAAGTGCTCACTTTAAGTACACAGATTAATGCCTAGGAGTCCATACAGTCATATACTGAATCCCGGCTCTTCAGTAGCCTCTTCTATGTCTTTGGATATCTACAACAACTCTACTAAAGTCAGAGGAACTACAGCAATTCATACCAGGTGAAGATAAACCCTCACTGAATTCCATAAAAAAATTACTGATTTACCTTAGTTCCACCCAGCCTCTTTGTAAAATAGAAAACTCCATCATAAATTCTCCATGGTCTTGCCTGGGATCATGTTGAGTAAGTCAAGTGATGATATTTCCACCATTTAAAAAACACTCCTCTATACTGTGATATTCTAGAATTTCAGACAAGTTGCCTTCCCTGACATCTAATTGGTATCCCCCTTTCTTTCCTTCTCCTAGTTGTGCCCACTGGTATCCTGTGGAATGATTCTTCCTTGCGTTCCTTTACTATATACACCTGACAAATGTTTAAGAGCTATTATCATATCATTATTTGGCCCGGATTAGTACCTGCTAATCTTTGCTCATCAGCATCAGTCCTTCCAGCCCTCTGGCTCTTTGAATACCCTCCAGTTTGTCAACATCTTCCTGGCATGAGCATGGGATGAAATACAGTAGTCCAGGTGCACTCACTCTGGAGCCATATCATCATATCAACTCAATTCAAGGGCTCAGTGCATTGGATCATGCGGGTTCTTCTTTCCTGTCACCTTGCATTTCACACTTAGGCTGAAGGATGCATGCCTGTGCATAGCTGATCTGTTCATGTCTATCTATGTGAAGTTGTGCACGTTGACATGGCAACGCTTTTCATAAAAGTGCAGGTAGGGGCTTTACCTTCCTCTGTTTACTCACCAAGGTGACGAGAAGCAGGGTATTGGCACACAATGAATGAGATCAGGTAATTGACAAGTTGCTGCCTGCCAGAAGAGCTGCTGCAACTGTCCATGCGAGTGCTCTTAGTCTATACCAACAGCCTTAAGTCTCTTCCTTTCACCTTGACATTAGATTAAGTTGAGGTCATGTATAGATGTTGCAGTGCTGTTGATGGCCGGTAACATATTGAGCCACAGCAACCATATTGCAATCAGTCATCTGAAGATGATGCATGTTTTTATCACAAAGGAAGTCAAATGCTTTGATAAGCCACCTGTCCTTAACTTCAGTGTAGCTGCTGTGGTAGTAAATTCAAGATTATCCTGTGCAACACTGGAATTTATCCTTCTAGGTAAGACTAACGTCTTAATTTTCTTCTTCACCAGTAATCAGACACAGATCTATATCAGTAATATTGTATTACTCTTCAAAGTGAAAAGTATTTAAAGTCAAACTAAAATTGCTGACTGGTGCTAGACCACTAGTTTCTGGAAACTGTGGTTTTCCTTCATCTCCACATATCCAAAGTGAACTTCCACTTCCCTGAAAGTAGGCTAAACCTGGCCCAAAATGAACTGAACCAAAACACAGGAGGATGGTTAATTCTTTTCTTTCATCTTTTGTCCCACTGACTCCATGATCACTGACTGCCAATATGTCCTGTTATAGTCAAGAGCTCCATGGCCACGCTAGCAGACGTCTCATTCCCATTACCAGGATAAATGTTCATTGTTATACATCATTTAGATAGCAATATTTTACACAACACTTTTAGTTGAGAAACACACATTCTGAAGCAAGCCTGCTAACAGCTGCTTTTTGGGAGAAATTGTATATGCCTGCTTGAAATGATCTGGATTTTTTCTTTCCTTAGTTTATCACATGTTGAATTCTCAGGGTGGAATTCAATTGCTTAAGCATAGGTGTGTTGAGTACCATTTCAGGTGCTTTACGGTGTCCACCTGGCTCCAGCCTGCCTTTCTAAAGCATGTGGATACCTCAGATGACATAAAGCATCCTGAAAGGCACTACGCGCTTCTGCATACATAACTATATTGAACCTTAAAACTCCACCGACTGTAGCAGGACACAGATAACTAGCTCAGCATTGATGTCTATATTGTAGAAAGCCAAATGAAAATATCTCCATCTAAAGGAGATCAGGAATCAATTCAATTGCATAAATATTTCCACATGAAAGACCATATATGAGATACCTACACAAGGCTTGCAGATATGACATGGGACCTATGGGAGACCTGTACCCTTCTGGAGGAGCACACAGAATCCAGGAAAATCTAAAATGGCTTTCAACACCTATTTTTATCCAAATGTATCAGACTCCCAGCCAGGATTATTAGTGTTCAGTTTGAAAATGCAGCACAGGACTGAAGTTCTCCTTTTTTCCTTTGTTCAGATTGGACCAGAAATAAGGAGTCTCAACAGTGAGGTTACAGAAAGGGCGATCTGCGCTAGGGAAAGGAAACTTGCAGCATTGTACAGGCTATTGAAACATACTGATGATGATGACGATGACGATGATGATGATGATGATAATAAAGCTTGGTTGGGTCATTATTTCTACAATTCTCAGCCTCTCTGTTCATCACTTGTGGGCTCAGGTTCTCAGCTACCTTGGAATTTGACCAATTCTATAATTTTGGCTCATGTGAAGGCAGGAATTGCATGCTGCAGAGAATCTCCGGTTCTCTGAGTCATCATAAAGATCTATAGGACATGTATAGGAATCACTAATGATTTACCTATGTGAGACATCGTCTCATAGCAACCTAGACTGTAAATATATTAATTGCCACCTAGTCCTCACAAACCCTGAAATAAAATAGTCAACAGTACGTGCATTTGAATGATCTACATTGGAATGTCTCAAAAATAACTCCTTCTTTGAAAAGGGGCAAGTCACTTCACATTTAGGGCATAGCTTCCGAGCTATGCCTGTGGGATCGGCAGATAGGACACAAGATCTTTAGGAGACTGGAGCCCTTTTGGAGGGGCAGGTGGAGGCCCCTCAGATGACACTAGACCCTTATGGCCTGCAACAAAATTGATCCCTCAGCGTGCGCTGGGAGGTGGGATTCATTTGTCCAACTGGTGACACCTGCAATGTAGTGGTCTACATCTGAGCAAGTCATCCAGATTTCCTTTTCAGCATTTAAGAGAAATATGCCATTTTAGGGTACAGTTCAATGTGTTTTCATTTTTATTTTTTTTTAAACATTTTTTAGTGTAAGAAAAATGTCTCACTATAATCATCCATTTCTCCTCTTTATTGACTGTAAAGAAGACAGAAAGAGATGTCTCTGTTGCATATGTCTGAGCATGGATGTCCTGGAGTGCATCCTGAAGGAATTAGTACACAGACACCATTGCAAGATAAATTCAGATCTCCACTTAGGGCTCAATATCATGGTCAAGCAAGTGGAGCTCAAATTACTATGTGCTAGTTGACCCACAGCAATCCTACATATGTGGATTCCTAGCCTACAGCAAATGCTGGTGAATGTGATTTAAATTAACCCTTTTTTTATTGTGGGTAAGCAAAGTCTAATTACCGCGCTTGCTGCAGGCTAGCAGAGAGCGCACAGACGGTTACCAAGGGTCAGCTGATGTGTGGTAACTTGTTGCACCGCAGAAACTCTATCATGAGTTTAATTTGCTATAACTTCCACATGCAGGCAAATCCTTAGACCTGGATTCTAATTTCTGCTAAAGCCCCGGGCAGTACAAAATTGACTAAAAGTTGTGTTAAGGAGGAGGGAGCGGTCACACCGATACCCCTCTCTGCTGGAAGGTGCTACGACATGGTGGGCCTCAGTTCCTATTCCTCCAAAAACTTCCGTTTTGCACAAATGAAGTATCTAACAGTGGCAACAATAAAAAAACCTCTACATTTCTGAAACTTTTTCCAGCTTGAAACATTAAGGGCCACTTGTATCAAATAGCAACAAATCTGTTTCACTGGAGGCAGCCAGCATCCCTTGAGCTGTGCCTAACAGAAAACAATAAAATGCATTTATTTCTTACAAATAAATTAAGTTATAAATAACTTAACAGTACTCTTGCTTCTGAGCTGGGAAATAACAAATAAAGGTCACCAAAGGTCCTTAGTCATAGGTACCATGACAGTCCAGCTAGCTTTAAGTCAGAAACACGACTTCTTTGCTGTTAGAAGAAACATCTTTCAAGAGAGAGATTGACCATTTTTTTCCCCCTCATCACATCTATGTTGTCTGCTGCCAAGGCAGAAGCTAGACACGTTCAGTAGCGATCTCAACATACGGGGGAGACCTGCTTGCCTCACCAAGTCCAGGACAGAATACAGAAATGCTTGTTTCCCAGATCTCCAGTGGTCCACAGGGCACTCCTGAAATAACGTACTCAGCAGGAGACAACCTCCCAACCAGGTACTTGTATTATATGAGGGCTTATTTTCAATCTAACCATGAAATAGCAACTAGTGATGGTTCACTGAAAACAGCCAAATTCAGCTCTTAGCTGGACCTGAAGAAGGGTGAAGTTGATGACTCCCCAACTGGCCAAGTCCATCAAGAGAAAGGATGGATTATCCCTCCCTCTTGACAGCTTCGGGAGCACAACTGAAAACTCTTCCCAAAAATGTATTTCAGTCCAATAAAAGTTGTTTGGATAAGTAGGGGAAAATGTGGTAAAATCTTCATTGTCATCTTAATAAATGATCCTGTAGAGCCTTACATCCTAGACCCATTTCAAATGGGTCAAAATAGCAGACCCTTAATGCTGAAGTTTCTCAGGGTGGGACCCAGTTCACAGACTGCGACATACACATGTAGATATCTCATACAAAAATATTCAATGGGGCTAATTCTGGCTTTAATGAAACCAACACACACAGAGTACTTTACAACTAAACCGTATCTATCCGGGACTGCAGGGGTCCCCAGTCACCTCTGAGACCAAGCTCTCAGTATCTATAAGAAAGTCCTGGGAAAATGGACCAGTGTTATGCTAAAGAGGTGATCTTGCTACTCCCACCATTTCCTCTAAACTCTTAAATAATGCATATGCATGGTTTGCACTGTACCAACAAATGAAAGAGTTTCTTAAAACCTAGGTGAAACACAATGCAAAGAGCAGGAAAATAAAGGGAAAGGTGATCAGACATTGTAGAGTTACAGGAAAGTAGATGAAAGTTTCAATTAGAGAAAAATTAGGACAATTTTGTTTAAATTTTGCAGAGCTGAAACTTTATATTTACTGAGAAATTCAGTTGTTATCACTTTTGCCATAACAGTAAGAATGGGATAATCATTATTAAAATAAATAAATAAATAAATAAATAATTGCCATGGGACTTAGAATGTCAGTGGAGACCAGACCCATACTGGCAAAGCCACATTGGTTGCAACAACATCTCTCATTTGCTTAGGATGTTCAGAGGAAATCTTCCTGTTTCCAGGTTGCCTCATCTGAGCACACATCCACAAAAGCCTAATGAAATGCCAAGGTTTATGCTTATGAAATTAGTCTGGAGACTTTCTTACTGTAGAGGTTTGAAGCACAGCAAGAAGGAAGCTTCCAGAGATTCATAGCTTGGTTAAAAACTTCCCTGGAGTCAAGGTTGCTATAGTGTTAGCACAATTAGGCTTTGAAAAGACATGTAGGTACTAGTAAACTTCTCAAGCCATAACACTGTGCAAGCAGCTTCCGTAGCTTCCTCAGCCACGATGACCTCATATTTCATCCCTGCACTGTAATACTGTTGCTGTGATATTTGTCAGCTGTGGTCCTCAACCTCTAGGCTATAGACCTGTGCCAGTTCACACAATTTCAGCTTTAAACAGGTTCTCAAGGCTGCAGGACTTCAACAGATTTGCAAAAAAGTCTCAATTCACTAAGACTGAAATCTCACGCATGCTTATGGTGGAAATCAATGCTCACACCAAAGCTGGTCACCTGGAATAGAGTTCATCTTATCTCTCTGTAGCCACCCAAAAGTTAGGAATCCAGTTAATGATATCACCTAGGCCCCCTCTATCCTCATAACAGAGAGATAGGGGCCTCAGAAGAGCAAGTTGCTCTGTCCTAAGATCATAGAATCATAGAACATGTTGGGTTGGAAAGGACCTTTAAGGTCATCTACTCCAACCCCCCTGCAGTGAGCAGGAACACCTTTAACTAGATCAGATTGCTCAGAGCCTCATTGAGCCTGGCCTTGAATGTCTCATATGACAGGTGTCTAGATGGGCTGAATTGCTTTCTGGGGGATTTAGTCCCTACAAAAGGGGCCTACATGAAAGCCATAAACTAGATGTTTAATTTTTAGATGGCAGAAGCTTGCTAAGATGATTCCTACTCTTCTCAAGAGCCACATGTACACAAACACGAAATTCAGCAGCAAGTTCAGAGGGGGAGGTTTTTAAATCGCCTTTCAGGATGGTTAGCACGCACTGCTGGCAACTCAGCTTAATGTTTCTCCAAAATATTGTTGAAGTTATACTGAGCCACTGGCCAGTCATAAACCATCAGCTGCCCTCTGAAGGGTGCAGTGATGAAAAATTGCTTCTATTTTCTCTACAAAGATCTTTGTGTCCCCATTGCAGCTGTAAATGGATTAGCACTTTGCACACCAGACTGGTAACAATGCTCCAGTCCTATAGAAAAATGTAAATTAGCAGATCTGAGGCCAGTAACCCTTTCCTAGAGTTGCCAGAACCAGATGCTCCACAAGAAAATGTAAGCCCTCTGCACAGGACATTTGCAGAACGCTGTTTCCTTGCATGAATCTTATTCTTGGTCTTCGATAGTCAGATGTCACCTTAAGCCCAGAAATAAAAGCCCCCAAATACTTGCTGTCACTAATGATATTTGTAATATCTCTGTAAATAGTGCCTTGAAAAATTCTCCTGAAAAATCCTCTTGAACCTTATGGTTTTGGCCTGATTAACATTCTGTTGCTCACCCCAAAGCTAAAAACTGGCAGGTTCTGGCACAACCTCAGGACAGAATATAAAACACACTTTCCCTGGGAAGGGAGGTCATTTTCATTTCTTTCTGAGGCCTTTTTGGTATTTGAAGTACACATGCCTTCCCATTCAGTTTTCGTTTTTTAAGGACAAGCTTTTTCTTTCTCCTGAAGTAACTCTGCAAAGCAGTACCTACTTCAGCTTGTTGACGCGCTTAAATTGGAAGAGTTGTGCTGTTTGCATCTGAGAGGATTTGGGTCTTTTACCTCTTATCTCCAGGCAAAATCACCAAGGAAGGTCAAGGAGCTGACAAACACTTAAGGTTTCTCATCAGCCACCCTTAAAATAGGGATAAAAACCTTCCAGACACCAATTGGCATCACATCAATGACATTGGTTGGGTGTTCAGGCACTCAGTCATACCTCTCAAATTTAGCTGTCTAAAAGGTAGGTGTTTAGGCTGTTTCTAGAATGGATGGAGAAAGATAGGCAACTCCAGACAGTGATTCATCACATCCACTAAAGAGATACCTATCTCAGGAAGGATGAATCTCCTTCAGAAGATGCTCATCTTTCTAGAGGGAGGTAAGATGATGAGCTCAGATAGTTAAGCATTACATGGCTAAAATTAAGTGAGTGAATTCCATCCAGAGGTCTGTTAGGGGAGTGTGCTGTGACCCAGTAGAGTACAGGTACAACTCCTTGTATGCTTGGAAAAAGAAGGTGCCCTCAAACTTTCTGAGAAAGCTCTGTTTTCAAAACAGAGTTGTCCCAAGTTGGTGGAACGCTTCCTCAAGGATGACTTGAATCTTCCCAATCTAACTTGAAAGGAGATGCCTCAAAATAGCTTAAGTCAGCCAGCCTTTAACATCATCATGAGACGAGGTCCCACCCCATAAGTGTTTTGGGTTTTTTTTGACTGGAACATTTAGTCCAGTTCCTGGAACATTTTAAAGGCATTTTCCCTTGTTCAGTCACTTGGGCTCATGCAAAGTTACGCTCAGCCTGCTCCTAGGTAAAGGTGTCTATCTCTGCAACCCTGGAAGGCTCCCAGACCGGTACACAAAGAAGTGAAATCAAGGTCTTCTCTTCAGAGCTGCTGCCTTTGTGGCCATTTTCCAGGCCTATGGGAAGTGCATGAAAAAGCGCCGAGCATCCAGCAATCTCAAGGCAACCTGCAAGCTCTGTTCATCTCACAACCACACCACCTTTTCTCCAATGGCTAAATAGGGTTTTCTGTACCTAACTTCATATCTCCACATGTTTAAACCTCTTCAGGGCTCAGGGTCTGGCTGTGAGAAATTGGAATATTAACATTATGTCAGTGCCCAGAAGGTCTCTGACTATGAGGCAGGCAAAGCTTGTGAGGCGTCAGTAGACTATCTGCCCATGTTGGCCAAAGCTGGCCACAAGGATCTCAAGTGGAACTGCTCTCTGCCAAAACAGGGCAGTGGAATCAAGCTCAGCAAATCATTTATGGCATACCAAAAATGCACTAAAACAATTATAATTGAAAATGCATAAATGTCATATTTGGTGGTTTTGTAAAACAGAAGAGCTTGATTTTTTATTTTTTTTTTTTCAGGATGGATTCTCAAGGGTACTGAGGTTAGAGGCACAGACCCAAGTTAATGGGAATCAAACCAGGGTGTGGGCTATGTGAACACCCATGTGAACAACCATGTGAACGTTCTTACCCCCTGGTATATATGAACCATCTTGTATTTATTGCAGGGTAAGAGCATTCACACGGGCAGTTACCACAGAAAAACTGGCATCTTATTAGTTCACACCCTAATTTACCTCGTGGTAATTTGTTCATGTGCCCATCCCCTAAGGTGCCATTCCCAAAGTGAAGTTAGAGGACGCAATGTCCCCTTTATACTCATAGTCAGCAACTTAGTGGTTAGAGCACTTACCCATGGTATGGGAAAATGAGCTTCATAAGTTTCCTCTGCTTGATTTGAAGCAGGGTTTTGAACCCAAGTTTCTCAAATCTCAGTAGCACACCCTAGCCAACAGATTATGCTGTTCCACAGAACTACCAAATCAATTATTCACATTGATTAAGTCTTGGCCAACACTGGGGATTCAGCCAGAAACCTCTGGAGCTCAAAACTGAAGCTCTCAATGCTCATCGTATCTGAGACCTGGGTGCAGATCAGGATAGGTAATATATGGATGGATTTTGCAAGTGCTGAAGCCCATTAGGATACACACAGAAGTTCTGCAATTCTGTCTTTGCATGCCCCAAAACCCCATCCAGCTCCCAGCCAAGTTTTGCTGCATGTTGTCAGATATATACAAGCCTTAACTGGGATCTTTCTCTCTCCTGCAATGGGATAGGAGATGGGACTGAGAGATATGCCTGTAATTTACATACATTATTACCGTATGTCCCTGATAGCATGTATAATAATGTGCTATGTATCAGCCCAACACAGGAAAGACTCTCCCTGCTCTCAGGCTTGATCTCAACCTGTGCGACCCAGCTTGGTGCCTGTACATAGAAAATGAACAGAACTGCCCAGATATTTAAGGATAAACACAAAGCTAAGCAGAACTTTCCTGGCCCAGACTCAAAGTGTGAAGCAGCTTGCAGGATCAAGACCTAACGGAGCTCAGAGTCTAAGACATGAGACAAAGAGATTGCTCCAAAATCTGTTAAAGTCAAGGGGAGATTTCCCTTGAGTTCGATCTGTCTTTGGAGTATTGCTAAAGCTAAAGAGAGGGATATATCCATTTCCTGTCTATGCCTAATCACACGTATACATAGGCATATGTATTATATATATGTATATAACTACCTTCCTTCATAAGAGGTGCTTCTTCTCTTCGAAGAATCCTCAAAGCAGTCCTTAACTGGACTGTTCTAGATGTCACTGGGAGCTGCTAACACCACTCCTCCAGGGAAGTAGGTACATTTCTGCAGCTGTGCTGCTCCTGTGCGCGCCAAACACAAGCTGACCTTTCTCACAAACCCTTCATCGCTCCCATTCTCTCTATCTTGTGACTCTCTACCAAAATGCCTGCAATGCACAGCCATGCTGTCAGGTGCCTCCCAGGTGAGGGACATGTGGTATGTGTTGTCCTGGTATGGGAGACAAACTGTGACTGGGAAGCATGGACCTTCCAAGAATTGGAGCCCTCCACCCTCCTTAAACTTAATGAGAAGGCTCATTCTCTTCATCTCTTCCTCAGTCATCAATGTAACCTGTCTATCAAGAGATTCATGTCATGGCCCACATCTTCTATGTTCTCCTTTCTCCCACACATCACGTAGTCGAAATGAGAAAGAAAGTGGAAGAAACAGAAGATGAATGGAAAATAAAACTAGTGAGTACTGTCTTCTCTGTCCTCTTGTCTGGATTTCTGATGTCCAGGGAACATTGCACACACACACGTATGCTTGCACACACATGTGCAGGCTTACGCACATGCGCACATGCACACACACATATGTGCACACACTGCAGCCTTTCCCTCTGGGAGGGCACTGGTCACATCTCTCTGCTACTTAACTGCCCATTTTTTCTGAAACTTGTGGGTATCCAATATCTTTGAGAACCTCTGCCAGCTGAAGCTCATTAGGGCAATAGGTTCAAATGTCATTAGGGGGACAAACGGACAGGCAGCAGGATTGCTTAAGCCATGGTTCATGCAGAAACAAGTTGCAAGAGATGGAGCAGAGGAGCAACGCATCTGAGAGCTCTTCCATGAGCACCTCCTTGCCCCCAGCCTGTCAGCCCCTCAGGGACCGTGAAGCACGTGCCCTGAAAGACATCAGCCACTTTGCACCAGCTCTCCTCTTACAACTACAGGTCTGCATTTTAAACACTTTGGAAGGGCCATAACTTCACAGAAAAGGGGGTCGACACTGTTTGAAAGTTACACAAATTACACCTGAGGTGTCTCCATCTATTGTCTCCTAATATTAATAATAAAGTCTAACTTAGCATAGTAGTGCCTAGGGCTAAGTTCATGCCTAACTTAGCACTCAGACAGTTTTAATAGCAAAACCTATATAGAGACCTAAAATTTAGGCAGTTTAGAGGTATGTTCACATCACTTCTCTCACTTTGCCATTATATTGATGCCACCGTATTCATCTGGCATCAAAGAAAATCCCAGGCATCTTTCCTGACATCTTTAAGATCAAGGAAATTTAAGATAAGCCAAACCCTTCCTCATTCACAGTAACAGAAATAGTCTGGGAATTTGAGGACTAGACAGCACAAGTGTGTGAATGAATTTGTACAGATTTTATCAGCAAGGTCAGCAGAACCATAAAAATCTCAAGCTCAGGAGAAGATAATATAAGTTGGTGACTCTTGCTGCAGTGATTTCAGAATTGTGATTGGCCTTGAGGGTGGTCTCTGTCACGGTACCTCCACCTGACGTCTCATAACTGGTTACAAAAATCAGTCCAGATTACTATTTCTTTGATGAATTTTGCTTCTACAAGAGCACTTTTCTTGAATCAGCCTTTGCATTGTAAGCTAGCACCATAGAAAACCAAAAGGGAAAGACTTTTGCAGAAATACATAATCCTTGTCCATGGAGTCACACAGCTGTGGGAAGGATGAACACAAGGATTTGGACGTGATAGTTAGAGCATTTGACCTAAACCTGTTCATCCAGAAGTCAGGCACCCAACTAGTCATCTTGTTTCTTTTGACCACCAACATAGAGAGATCAGCTGCTACAGAGAGCCATTGCATCCAAAGATTTACGTCAAAGATAGATCTGATGAATCACAGTAAGGAAGTCTCAGCCCTCATTCATTGACTAGGAAGGGAGCTTAGATCACTATCCCAGATGAGATGTCCAGCTCAGAGATGGAGTATGACAAATCCTACTCAGCATGGCTGCAGTGCGTAAGCATTATGTAGGTCTCTACAATAGAGTGACCAAACCTAAACTCTTTGCTCATGGTCTCTGTTGTACTGACTCACGTGTGTCCAGCCACCCTGGATGTTATCCTTACCTCAGTGTGGTTTTTTTTTTTGAAACAGTGAGTCAAAGTAACTCCAGTACAGTTTTTCCTCCTGTACCTCCAGCTCTGCTCAGTGACCCCATACCGTACACTGAAATGGGATGTGTGCAGCCTGCCTGTGACAGAGACTGTAGGAAACTCTCTTGTTTTCCAGATTTCTGATTCTCATCTATCCAGGTCACCAAGCCATTTGTTTAGGCTTGTGGAGGGCAGAGAAGGGATATAATGAGAGATCTCATGTCACAGAAACATAGAATTGTAGAATATGCCTTAGCCCCTGAGTTATCTTTTTTCCCTTGGTTCATCACAGAGTCTGCAATTCATTAGATAACCAAGGTCTTGCATATTGCCCTACCCTTCTTGTACAATAGGATGGACAAAACTGGACTCTTGCATGCAAGAATCCAAACAAGAGCCCGTGTTCATAGAATTATAGAATCATAGAATGGTTAGAGTTGGAAGGGACCTTAAAGATCATGGAGTTACAACCCCCCTGACATGGTCAGGGACACCTCCCACTAGACCTGATTACTCAAAGCCCCATCCAGCCTGGCCTTGAACACCTCCAGGGATGGGGCACCCTTAACCTCTCTGAGCAGCCTGCTCCAGTGCCTCACCACCCTCAGAGTAAATAATTTCTTCCTAATGTAGCATTTCCAAGATAGTATTGCCATACTTCTGAAGCTTCTGTGCAGGACAGAATTTCTCATTTTATTCTGTCTGAGTACCAGTGTCAGAGGCAACAGGAGCACCAGCATCACTAGTTGGTGGCAGACATCACCACTGTGTCTGAGGCTGTAAATATGTGCTAGACTATATAACCCTTGAATTACTTTCTGTACTACAGTTTAGACACTCTTCTGGTAAACATGACAGTTTACTTCTAATTTTAGTGGAGCTGTTAGAAAGCTGTACTGGCAACTCACTTGTATTATGACTGAGCTTGAACCTTTCATTCACCAGGAGACTGAGACTACACATTACTTCAGCAGGACAGATGGACTCAGTGCTCCTTTCTATCACAAACTTCCCATATGCCTGTGGGCAAGTTGCACCACGGATCTCAGTGGCCACTGAATTAGCATTTCCCTGTCTGATTCCCAATCTTCTGCTAATGTGTCTTATCTATTCTCTTTCAACTCAGTTGTTTGCTCCATCTGTCTGGACCTTATACTCTTTCAGGCAAAAACTAGTTCCCACTGTGCCCTTAGTCTTGTGTCGTAAGTGACTTTTAGGTTTTGCAATCAATCCACTAATATCCATGACCTGTTCTGTTAGAAAAAGGCTGTGATCCAGCCGCTCCTTCCTTATCCAGCTGATATTCTTGTTAGTAATGGCTTGGTGCTAACTACCTCTTATATCCATTACTTCTTCACAATTTTGATTTAGGTATATTTAATCCAGCCTGGGGCACACGAGGATGGATGAGATGATTTAATAATGGCAGAAGTTGTTATACCTATTACGGCAAACATGTAGTGAGATGCATCTCAGCTAACCTAAGGTTTCTAACAGTTAGACAGCTAAATTTGTCCTGCTTAACTTCTGTTCTCTCTGTGGCACAGTGAGGAGAAATAAGCACTTCAATAAAAGCAATGGAGTTAATCCACTTTTACTGACATTCAGATTGAGCTAAGGGTATTCATGGACCAGTCACTGCAATCCATTGACAAGGGGCAGCTCAGTAAAATCAGTTAATTGATCAGGTTGCAGCAATGCAGTCAATAAGTCTAAGGCATAAAGCAAGAATTATGTGTCTCAATAGCCTTGCACTTCACTTCTTTGGTCCTTTTCCGCTTAGCCTTTTATTGTGCTGTGTGAGCACTTCCACCAGCAAATCTTTCCAGATGGTGACCAAACTTCACCTCTGCTAATGCTTTCAGGCCCTGGAGATCAGGCTGCCGCTTTTTTCTCTGTAGATTTACACTATTTGTAAATGAGAGTGTATCAAGGCCTTGAAAAAAAATCAGCACACCCTGTTCAAGCCAGCTGATGAATGAGCCAGGCTGGACTGAGCCTCCCAGTCCCTGGACCCCTCACTGCCAGAAAATAATAGACTATATCAACACACACTTCAAAACATCTTTAGTCCTTCTTCCCAGCATCTACACTTCTTCAAAGAGTACTGTTCCCTGGGCCTCCAGGGTGGCTCTCCACCAGCATTACAAAGCCACAAGGTGAGGCAGCACTCCTGTGGTACACAGGATCAAATGAGGTACCCAGATCTTCTGGTTTGGATTGGTAAAGCAAATTATTTCACGACAAACGCATCAGGTCTGCTCTTCCCATGGAATAATATGCAAGAAATGGATACTTCATAAGAATTCCCTTCAAACACCCTTCTGAGCAATGGTATTTTTGCTCAGCTCTTCTATAAATATGTGGAATGCAACACCAGGACTTCAAGTGATGGGTTTTTAAAGGTAATTCGGTCCCTAAAGATGTAAAGCAATGCCCACCAGGATTTTCAAAAGGGTCTTCCAATGGAAGTATCCTCTTTCAGTATTCTACATGTCTACGTAGATCATAAAATGCCTAGATGCTCCTAGCCTTTAGGAGTGTGTTCAAAGCGAAAAAAAAAAAAAAAAAAAGAAGCTGAATTCATCTGCTTAAAAGGAGATATCTTTGTCTTATGTAGTCATCCAGGATCCTTTTGCAGGCAATGGTGAGAAAACTGGCACAGCTGACATGTGATTCATCTCATCCAAAAGTAAAGGTCTAACATATGTCAGATGAGTTGCATCCTATTTCTTGCCAATAACTCTAAAGAAAATTTGACTAGAGACTGCTAAAGCAACAAGATGATTCTCCCTCCAGAAGGAATAGGAATCAAACCTGCATCTCCAAAAAATCAGCATTAACCAGATTTTTATGCCCCTAAAGGAACTGTGTGTCTCCCAGTAAGTTCTATGAATCTTACCAGATTCCCAGTGGTGTTTTCCCAGTCTTCACTGGGCTTCGAATGGAGTTCTACCTGTCCAGCAAGAGCTTAGACTCTCCCATTTCTTCACGGCTACTGTAGGCTCGTAAAAAAGTGGAAATGCTCCCTTAAGTGTGTCCCTCAGCCTGCAAAGGATTTAGAGTTGCTTTCTGTCATGCCATACAACACTGTCTAGCAACAGGCTCTATTGTTGTTCTTCTGGGGGCAGAGGGACAAACTGAATGGTAGGCTTGGCAACTGCTCAAGGAGTTTCAGTCCTGCCTTCCCACCCCTTACTAAATATCTCTATTAGACAAGGTGAACCCTTTTGGAAGCAGAAGAAACTCCTGCTCTGTGCAGTGCTGTTTGGCTTTGTTTCACAGGCCTGGCTGTAGCAGAGGTGGGCTCTGCCTTTTCTCGCTGCTCCGTCCCACAATGTGAGATCTTTTGAATAACTGCTTCCTTGGAAACCTGAATGTGCATAACCTCTGGCATTAAACTGCATCTTCCAAAAGAGATGTAGAAGAAATACGAAGCTGGAAAGTGAAATTAAGAGATATAGACTGGGAAAAAAAGCGGTCTGATTTCAGAGAACCGAAAGTAAAACAAAGTCAGAAGACTTCTCTGAAATGCAGGTACAACTTTTGCATTAATAAGAGTAATCATGTCCTCTGCTGAGATAACTGCCATGATAGGGAAGCAAGAAAGACATTTTATATCTCTATTTAAAAAGTTTTGAGATTAAGTTCTATTACAAGCTTGAGTCAATGACTTGTGGATGTGGTTGGAGGATGGTAGGAGACTCTGGATGTTTTTGAGGATAAAGAGCACTAGGAAGAAGTATTTGTGCTCTAGAGAGTGCTTGATTAGAGGCAGGATTAAATATGTTACAGAGAAAGCTGCAAAACACTCAAACTGCTTAGGCTTTCAGTAGCTATGCTGAGACATGACAAAATACAAGTTGATGTGAATTTGCTGAGGAGAGGGGTGGCCCAGAGGTTTTTAGTACCCGCTTGGATAGCATACACATTCCTGCAATAGCATGCCATGGCTGCATCCTTTCCAATACACCAGTGAGCACTAAACGCTGAAGAGCTTGTTAAAATACAGGAAAATGATGGAGAAGAAGTCCACGACTCAATTTTAGCCATGTGAAATTAGGCCAGACAATGGAAATTAGAAATAAAGCTCATATTTTAACAGCTAGGAAATAGGCAAATGAGCAAACTCTCAAAGAGGATTCCCTGTTTTGGGTATAATCTGACTAAACCTGGATGACAGTGGTGGAGATATCTCTGAGCTGGTTGCCTCAACTCCTCCACAGACGCAGAGGATTTCACCAGTGAAGCTCAATCGAATGACTGAGACATGAATTGCACCATAAGAAAGTGCCCACTTCTCCCCATCAATGAAAGGAGCCAAGAGCACCTGCCTTGGATGGAGACATTGAAATTGCAGGCATGTCATAGCTGGAAAGAATTCCACCCCGAGGTTTTGCTCAGTTGCCTGCAGATAGGTATCAAGTGACACTGGGATGCTCTGGGGTTTCCTCGACTGGCCTCCATCTGCTGCTGAGAAAGGAGTGTGCCACCAGTGGATAGTATACAGTCCCTGCCAGGCCTCTGAGGACAGCCAGGATGCCACTGGGCATCTTAACTGGAAGTAGAACCTATGCATGGGCCCCTGATGGCAACCCAGGCATCTTTTTCAGACTACTAGATGTATTTCCTGGAAGTCATGCTTAAACTGACCACTAGGATTGATGCATGGTGACTAGGAGAGTTTCCATAATCTGTGATAGACATGAGGCCAGCCCAGAAAAGTAAGAGTCTACCATGATCTGAGCTCAAGGCACTCTCAGAGCCTTCTACGCAAACCTACACTCCAACACACTTTGAGCCTACAGATCCCCCATGGAAGAAGAGAGATGTCCATCCCAAATATCTGTGGTGTCTTGTGAGGCCTGTGATGTGAGAACAGAACCAGCCCGCATGCTATGACGTGACCTTGTTGACAATGCCTGAGAATGTGCAAAGATGCAGTGACAGAAAAGCATTTCATACTAATAGAGTGTGGAGGAATATCCATGTTGGAAAAGAGTAACAGCATCCCTGCTAAGAATTATCACTACACCTATATAAAGTATAACTGAGTATTATTTATACCAGAACAGAAACTGTGATGAGGAGACCAAAGGCACCTTAAACTTCTTTGATGGCCCAGGCTCTACAAATGCAAAGCGCTCTCTGGGTATCAGCAACATCCAAGTGGGAAGGGGACTGTGAATATGCAGGTGACAAACAAGGAAAAGAGGCAAACAAGATCTTTGTCATGCATAATGCTCTCCCCTCGTTTACAGGCTGCTTTTAAAAGCAGTGCCCTATGTTAGGAGTTCAGAACAAGAGAGTTAATGTATTGGTTCTTCTTCCCTTCCCTTGTTTTTTGCAAGCACCAGTAGAATTTGGAGTGAACTGATGAATTGATGCATTTTTGCATGTTGTGCTGAAGTGGCAACAGGACTTAAAGCAAACCTTGCCACTTTTAAAGAGACAGAAGGGGAGAAAAGCATTATGAATGGCCCAAGCTAAATGGAAACAGTTGGTATAGACAGTTTCAAGAGTGGCTTTTCTGCAAGACCAACCCTGCACCTGATCCAGCAAAGCCCTGGTGGATATGTCATGGGAGGTCTCCTGTACTTACAGAGTTTCCTGAGTATTCCTGTCATTTCATTATTAAGCCACACTGACCTGTCTTGGCTCTTATGGACCCTGGACTTTCATTTGGCTCTTGGTGGTGTCAGCAAAGCAGAGATGGGTTTAGTAAGACAGGATGGAAATAGCTCTTGCTGCAGCCCTGGGACTGTGCCCCATTCAGCCTTAGCTGAGCATGTGGACAAGACATACGTGCTCTGGTTGATACTTCTCCCGCTGTTATTTCCCCTTCCTTTCCACTATATTTCAGTGGTTTTAACTGGCGCCATCACCTCAGCACCTGCCACCACCTGACTAGGCAGAAAGCACCAAGCTCCACATCACCAGAAGGCAGTGGGTTGCTATTTTGAGCCTAGATAGTACTTCTCCATCTTTGCAGCAATGGTCTCCAGACTTCTTGCATGCTTCACCTCCCCTCTTCCCAGCTGCATTCTTTGGCCCTGCAGGGTTTCCTTTGGGATCCAGAGCAAGATCATGAGTCTGGTCGTGCTCTGGGAAGGAAATTTCAAGATGAGTGTTAGTGAGAGTAGGGCCAGTTCGTCCTTGCTCGCAGGAGGCCCTGGGGATGAGACTGTGTGCTCATCGCACAACCAACTGCCTTTGTCATACCGCGTACAACTCAGCTGTCCAAATGGAGCATCCGTGACTCAGAGCCCGGAGGATTCCCCCTGTGACACACTTGTGCAATACTTGTTAAGTGCTATCATTATGCCCAATAAAGTCCTTTGAAATGCGGCTGGTCTATTTGAATCATGCATTCGAGGAACTCGAGCACAGATGCTGAGCAAGGGGGAAGCGAGCATATCAACCCATGGTTGTCGCATTGGGCTTTTCTTGTGCTTGTCCCATACATGCAAAGAAAAAACATCTGCTCCTCATGAGGTCTAGCACAGGACAGTCTCCTTCCCCTGCTGCTTTGCACCCCTGCTAAGCACCACCAACAAGGGAAGAGGTGCAGAGAGTGGCATTCCCTGTCTGGAAAAGCAACAGCATTGCTGCAGGGCTGGAGTCAAGTTGGCTCATCCCAGTTGCAGGAAGCAAGATGCAAGCAGGAAAGGGATCCCATAGATGTGGGATGGAGACACCAGTGAGTCAGCCTCATTTCCACTGGTACAATCATCATTCCTTGACTTTTCTTTCCTAGGAAAGACCACAAACTCACAGCCAAAGTCAAGGCTCTTCCAGCCTGACCCTTTAGAGGGAAGAGTCAAAAAGTCTTTTTTGGCCAACAGAAAGAAGGGCTATGGCCATCCCCCTATTTCATCTACTCTACCTACAGCAGGTCTAGCTGTAGAGCTGAGTCTGGGAAAAGAAATGCCACATGCACAAGTGAAATGACTCATCTAGGTCGCACAGGTGCTCAGAGAGGAGAACAGAACCCACTTATTTCATTAGCGTCTACTGGCCCTGAAGCAGACACTTCTTTACCCTGCCCTGGTGCTCTGCGCTGCAATAGCACCCAAGGACACAGGGTATGTGCAGAAAGTCTTTAGAAAGACGAAAAGACCTGCCTTCCCCTGGTGAACTGGACAACCAAGTGCTACACCCTGCCCTGCTGCAGGCTCATTGCAAGGGCCTGGGCAGGGCCTTTAAATTCTTCCACCTCTGCTTACCCACCTGCAAAGCAGGAATAAAAAACTTCCTCTCCCTTCCTGGGCCCATACCAGAGCTTAAGCCGTGTTAGTAGGTGTTCAAAGGTTTTCAGATGAGAAGTCTTAGAGGCGTTCAAATGTCTGTAAAGGATATATTTTGCCTCTGGGGCTACCTGAAAAGGTCTGGGGAAAAAAATTATTTGCTTTTCCTTATCTTAGTTAGGAGAGGCTTGCTTGTTTGAAGCAATGAGCTCGTTCCATGCTTTGAATATCAAGTTGCTAATTTTCAGGTTAATTTATCTAATAAAATCCTCTTAAAATTGAAAGAAAAAAAAAATCAAGTGAATATGTAGCAGGACAACACAATCTAATTAAATCAGTCTAAAATCTGAGAAGACAAGGGCACTTCTTTAGCACACACTGTGCTCGCTGGGAGAGTCCCAGCCCTCCCCATGTTTGAAACAGGGGATTCTTGCTAAGACCTTGCAAAATTTCCAATTTCTGCCATGAAAAAGGCTTCTTGTGTGATCTTGGTCTGGTCATTCAATCTTACCAGCACAGCTCCTCCATGCCTCGACTGTCCCAGGAACAACATAAATACCATCAGAGTCTGTTTTTCCCGTCCCACCATGAAAAAACAGAGATGGGAAAATATGTCCCTTACCCTTTGCACACTATACCCTATGCATGGACCAGCTAAGGGCTGTTTTCTACTGTTTACATCTACACAACAAGATCTCCTTGACCCAGGTGCCCTCCGTCCCCATTGCTGCTTGGGGGCCAATCCCCCATGCTGTGTTCCAGAAAATCCAAGCTGGTGGGTGAGTTGATATCCAAGAATAGGCTAAAACATCATTCCGTGATTATACGCTGCCTGGCAAAACGGGGCCATGTAAGATACTGTTGTAACACAGACGCATGTATGTAAAGACAATTCCCAAGCCTTGGGGCAAGGGTGGGAGAGGGCCACATGTATGGGGATTGCACTGTGTAGAGATGAAATGCAGCCACCTCTGCAGAGGAGCACGGCAGCTGTTTGACATCGCCCCACGGCTGCAGAAGCAGAGGAAATG
This sequence comes from Larus michahellis, assembly GCF_964199755.1. Classification (NCBI taxonomy): domain Eukaryota; kingdom Metazoa; phylum Chordata; class Aves; order Charadriiformes; family Laridae; genus Larus; species Larus michahellis. The sequence continues at coordinate 3,461,039 of NC_133897.1, read as the reverse complement.
AAGACAAATGCCATCACCTCGGAAATGTCAAAATCCTCAACTCCGGCTAATCGAGTAGAGAAGTGGGTAGATGCAATTCATATTTACGAGCTCTAGAGATTGCTTTAGGAGCTCTGGTGCCAACGCACATGGCTCACGCTGTCCCTTGGGTGACCTTCCAAGGCTCTGCCTCCCTCCTGGCTAACGAGGGATGATCATCTCTCACTTAACACGGTTGCTCTCTGCCAAACCTAAGCTTTGCTTTCTCAAGTGCGGAGCCTGCCAAGACTCAGCTTGAGTCTCCAGGATTTGCAAGAAAAGGAGGATCATGTTTGTCATGGGATCCCAAACCTGGCCTTACTTTCACCCACCCCAGTGCAAACTGGGGGCTGTTCCACCCATCCCAAGGGGGACAGATCCCAGGAGAGACCTGAACCAGGTCACAAGCCAGGACTTCATCCATGCAGCTGCTTTTATTGAGATGATGCCATCAAACTCTGACAGGGACACGTTCAGGTGTTGCACCTGTGTATTGCTGGAGTAATGCCACCAGGTTACTTGTCTTTCTGTTGGCAAGGCTCCCTCCCACCCTGCTCCCATGCACTTACATTTCCTGAATCACAAAAGATAGAGATGGAAAGATCTTTTAGACCACTTTCTCCATCCTCACAGGCTGTAAAGTGGCTACTACAGGTGTCCTGGTTTGAGGCCCAAACCATGACAGCAGGATATCACGGGCTTTGGCTGCTTCATCCTACATGGATGATTCAACCAACACAGCTTCTGTGACCCATCTTGGGGAATAAGCAATAAGAAGCCAAGAGCAAACACAGGTCCCAGCCAGGAAAATATTCCTAACATACATCCTTCATGACCACTTTCCAAATACCAGCCTGACATCTCCAGTAACACTGCATCCCCTCTGCCACTACTTGTTATGGCTCATTTTCTTGACCAGTTCATAATGGGGCCAATCTCATCCCATCCTACTTAGAACACGATACAGGCATTACAGAGAGCAGCAGAGGAGATGGGATCTCCACCACAACCAGCAGAACAGAGGAAGGGACAGACTTCACCACCCAAAGTGATGCCACCACATGAGGTCCCAGCCACATGGGACCTCCTGTAAGATGTCCTCTTCCAGTCCCTCTCCAGGCACAAGCTTTAACCACCTGTATCCCTCAGCATGCACCAAGCTGCCTCACACCCCAGGAAGGGTGACATTTGAGGTGCCAGTTGGCAGGTTCCTCCCATGGTGAAGAGGTCTACCTGTACTTCCAGTTCAGCCCAGACATCCTCTCCTGTGATCACCTCCCCTAGTTCCAGCCTCCTGGGCTACAGGAGGTCAAAAGCCCCAGCATTGAAGCTCTGTGTTAATTTTTATCACTATTTTTTTTCCTCCTGAACGAAACTCTTCTCCCTTCTGAATCATTTCTGTACTCTGGCTGTCCTCAGACCAAGTCAGACCTCATGCCACGGATTAAAAAGTAAAATACAATGCCTTTTCCATTCCATGTGCAGCCATTCAGCCAAGGCAGTGCAAGTTAGGTGGAAAAAGTTGTCATTTGTGCTGCTACTGTGACTCCACATGGACCCCAGATCCCCACAGGCCAGGGGACAGGTTACATCTAATCCTCTCCCACCCATGAATTCTGCTTCTGAATTTTGTAAATCTTCCTTCACTCACTCTGGTCTCTTTTTTTTTTTTTAAAGACAAACCAAAAAATGAACAGCACTAACGTTTAAAAAAAAAAAACCAAACAACATTTTTGCTCTTAATCTGGCCCCCTGGGTGCGGAAAAGCCTGTTGCTTCTACCAGTAGCTCCTTTAGGTTGAACAGGGCAACGTTGGAGAAGGTCCTGTGGGGTTACTGTGCCGCAATAAATCACACCAGCACATCCCTAAAAACTTGCCACGTCAGTCCCAAGAAGAAACAGCACCCTCTTCTTTCATGATTTTGAAACATTGTTTTAAAAGCCTGTTTCATCCCTCTCTAAATAGGTTATTTGGGAATTTTCTATTTTTAAGAAGCTCCCGTAGCTTTCTACCCCATCGTCGCTGAAAGGACATGGATGGCGTGTGAGAGCATCATTGCTCTGGGGGGATCTTTTTCCCTTTTGCTCCACTGAACTTTTTCCAAAGGTGGTACCACGCATCCGGGGCTGTGCGGAGGCCACCAGCACTGTGTGGCCTGATTTTAAACCCGTGCCCCTATGCCATGGTGGGAACAGCAATTTAAACAGCTCAGCCAAGTATGGAGCCCTATTAAAAGGTAGACAGAAATTACAGGAGCAGACACACGTCTGCTTGCTCCCCCTGACAAACACACACTCAATGTTTCCCTGAACTTCTTTTCTTTGGGAGAATAATTAACCCAAACCTACAGGAGAATATCGTTTCTCAGTCTGCGCTTTTGCACAAATTATCTTGATGCTAAAAGCAGAGGAAATATCCGTAGCTCTATGTGCTTTAGGATGAGTTTACGCTTTAATTGGAAACTACTATTGGAGGGGGGGAACAATTTGGGGATGGTAAATTATGGATTTTCTGTTGTAAGTGGTCAAGTCGCTATGAGCTAATATAGGGGAGGCTTTAAACAGAGATGGTTGAGATGAGATGTTTGCTGCTTGAACTACCAGACTAAAAAAAAAAAAAACCCAAAAAGAAAAAAAACAAACAACAACAAAACCCCTCCAAAAAGAAAGAAAAGAACGAAATTAAATTAAAATAAAATATTAAGCGCAATAGATTGGCTAAATTAGCTGGTTTGGGAGCAGGTTGTCCTTGATGAGGAGAAAAGAACCTGCACTCCCGATGTTGGGATGCTCCCGGGTACGTCCGGGGGACCCCTGTGTCCCCCTCCAGCCTCCGCCTGGCCCGTCCCTGGGGCTGTCTCCCACCTCCAGCCAGCGGGGTGGCCCTGGGTTTATAACTCGCTTGAGGATAAATAAAGAGGGAAAGGGCTGTGTGTCTGTGTGCGAGAGGGGGAACTCCTCCGACTCCCCCACCCCAATCAAAACCTCTTTTGCATTTCCATGGCCTGAGGGGGCTTTGCTCTCTTTGCGAAAGAACCTTGGAAAACCGCTGGTTGGCAGCGGGGAAAGATGGAAAAAGGAAAAAAAAACAAAAAACCAAAACCAAACCACAACACCTAAAACCTCCCCAGAAAGTCGCCGCTGCGGTCCCCCTGCACACACCTGATGCCCCGGCTTGGGAAGGCACCTCCTGTCCCCTCCTGTCCCCCTCTCCATCGCCTCCTTCCCTGCCCTTTCCCCCACCCTGGTCCGAGAGCCGCCTGTCGCGCACCTCGGGGCTGCGGGGTCGCTGCGGCGGGGACGGGGACGCGGGGACGCGGCCGCTCCGCTCTGCCCTCCTCGATTGGTGACAAGGGAATATTTATGTTGGTATTAGAGGAATGCGTTTCCTTCTCCAATCAGGAATGCAACCGGAGTTTCTAATTATAAGTTAGATGGTGGCTGGGAATAAAAGATTGCTTTTTAATGACTCCCGTCCAGGTGCTCTTTCTGCCTGTCTTCCCAAGAACACATTTGCATTTTATTGCTTTTCTTTTTTTTTTTTTCTCCCATCCCAACGAATTCCCTGCTTTCAGACATACCTGAAATAGTTGGAGCGGCTGCCTTCAACACCCCTCACCTCTGTAACGCCGGGCAGCGCGGGGGGTACCGCGCCCGCGGCCCCCGCTCACCGCCCATCCCACCTGAACCCCGCTAACGGCAGATGGGGGCGGGGAGGGGGGCTGGTGGGTGGGTGGGCAGAGATCAAGTGCACTTAAAAAAATAATTAATTATTATTTTTAGAAGTATTTCTCTTTTTTTTGGACGCTTCTGAGTTATTTGCAGCACCGGCCCGGGTGCGGAGCGGTCCCTGCTCCGCGTTAGGGCCACGCAGCCTGCTTTCCCCTCCGCGGGCGCGGAGCTGGCGGCTCCTTAACCCGGGGGCAGCTCCCTAACGCCGGGCAGCTCCGCACCCGCGCAGCCGGCGGCAGAGCGCAGAGCCCCGCCGCTTCCCCCGCGCCTCTCCGCTCCGCGCTTCCTCCGCGCTCCTCCGCCAGCTGCCTGCAGAGCTAGGGCTTCCCTGAGCCCAATTACCTCCGCGGGGTAATTAGAGCAGATCTTGCAGTTACATGCCTTGCCCAGCACCATTTGCTTTTTGTGGGGGAGAGAGAGAAAAAAAGCTCTTAAAGGCGTAGGGCGCAAAGCGCGGAAAATAAAAACAACACCAAAACCAGCCCCAAACCGTAAAACGAGCTGCAAGGCGGACAAAAAAAGTGCGTTATCCCGGGGGAAAAGGAGGTGCGCAGGTCCCTGCCGATCTTGCGCGGGGCAGCTCCGCGGCAGCATCGCCCAGCCCCGTCTCTGCTCCCTGTTCTGCCTTTCCAGAACCAGACCAGGTTGTTCAGCCTCCTCTCACCTCTTTTCTCTTTCTTTCCCTTCCCCCCCCCTTTTTTTTTTTCCCTGTTTTCCCCTAAATATTCCTTAAAACGAAGGGAAAAAATAATATACGTTTTCATCCTTTTCCCCCCCTTCCTTCCACCTGACTAGCTCGAAATCACCTTGAAATGCTCATGTCAACTTGTATCATTATCTCTTTAATTCAGGCAGCGCCTTTTGTTCTTCACAGGAGAGGATCAAAGCACTTAAAAAAAAAAAATAACTTTCCGATCGCTCTCGCTCGCTCTCTCTCTTTTACAGTAGGAGAAGGAGAGATCAGGTATAACCCAGTCAAAATAAACAAAGTGAATGCATAAATAAAAGAGGTGAAATGCAGGTTCTAAGAACTTGCTGGCGCTGGAACAATCCCACCTCTTTAGCTGAGTGGCAACGAAAGGAGAATTTCAAGTCATCTTAAGCACAGGGGTTGCAGAGAAAACGAGGAGGGGAAAAATAAATGAAAATGAGAGAAAAAAAAAAAAGAAGAAGAATAAAACTTACCACCAGATTGGGTAACTTGACAGAGCCTGACTCAACCCACAAAGAAACAGGAAATATCCAAAAGAGGCCATTGATGAAAAGTTGTCTTTCTTTTTTTTTTTTTTTTTTAACCAGAGTTGCCAAAAACCTTCCTTTCTTCTGAGGCAGGATGATTATTTTAATAATAATAATAACAATAATTTAAAAAAAAAAAGTCAAATGAAGTGAACTCAACCCGACCAGGTAAATCCTCTCTTTGCTTCCTCTACTACTCTCAAGGAAAAAAAAAATCTCAGAGAGGTAAAAAACTCTTCTCTCAGCCAAGACACTGAAGGCAAATATTAAAAAAAAAAAAAAAAAAAAAAAAAAAAAGTTTGAAGTAGCTCTCTTAAAAAGGACCCAATCAGCACTTATTGCCAAAGGGAGAATTCTGATGCTTTGGCTTGTTCTGTCAATCAGGAGCGCGAAGTCAGGAATGAGCTAATTGCAAGGAGATAGTGTTTTAATACTCATTAGGGGGCACGTTGGCCCACAAGCCAAGGGATAAAATGTAGTTTTAAAAAGGGGAAGGAAGATTTAGGGGGTTTAAATAGACAGGGGGGACCCCTGTGGATTTGGGTAGCTATAACAACCTGCCCGGATTTCACTCCCTGGGTCGAAGCTACTAAAATGCAAAAAAAAAAAAAAAAAAAAAAAAAAAAAGTGTGAAGATTTTTTTTTTTCTTTAAATTATTATTTTCTCGATATGCTCCTTCCTGCCATTCTGTCTTCTTCTCAAATCCCCGTTTCCTCACAGTGACGGTCAGGACGCTTTGGGACTAACTTTCTAGAAACTTTCAGCTGGTTCTTTTTTTTTTTTTTTTTCCTCCTTTTTTCATTTAAAAAAAAAAAAAAAGAGGATTTACACCCAGACATGCACACACACCCCCAGACACTCACCCCCCCCCCCCCCAAGACATGCACACCCCTTCCCCACCAGTCCAACCAGCCAGATATCCAAGAGCTCCACTGAAGACATCTGTTAAGAAATCAACTTCTTCCATGCAAATCTCAACAAGGCTCAATCCAGATCATCACCATTTGCAGGAGTCCCAGCCCCGGACTTTGCGAAGACGCTGCTGCAAACGACTTCATCCACCAGATCCACCCCACAGGGGCAGTAGTAATTGATCTCTCTTTTTTTTTTAATTTCTTTCTCTACATATTGGCACAATTTCTCTCCTTTCAGTGGCGGTGGCGGGGGGTGCGTTGGGGTGGTTGGGGTGGTTCCTAAAAAAGTTTTTTCGGTGGGGCGGAAATGAGGGGGAAAAAAAAAAAAAAAGACAAGAAAAAAAAAATCATGATTAGTATTATTATAAAGATGTAGCTCCTGGAGACTGGGTCCGCGGTTAGATTTGCTGCTCCTCTGGAACATATTGTTTAAATCTTGCTGTATCTGCGAGCAAGTGTCACCCAGCTGACAGGCTTTCCCCTTTCCCTGGGTCATTCGAAAGGGGGCTGGAGAGGGGAAAACGAGGGAATGGAGGTGCTGGATGAGCTAGGAGATATTTTCTCCCGGAATAACACCGATGATTCTCTTTTGCACAATTTTTTTGTTGTCGTCGTGGCTGCTGCCTGTTGGGTTTCTCTTTTGCTGTTTTTTGTCGCCCTATTTTTTTTTTTTTTTTAGGAGAGAGAAAACTGGATGAGATTTTATTTATTTCTCTGACTTTATTTTATTTTATCTGTGAATCAGAAAATTTCTGTGGCTCACACGGAACAAAGAGAGGTACAATTTTTAATGACTTTGTTGGAGGAAGGCTTGCAACCTTGCATTAGCTCAAATCAAAATGCGTTTTCTTTCTCATTAAGAATTGCATATATATTTTCCCTTAGTAGGGAATATTTCTATTTACACACACAGGGCTTTATATGCATATATATAAAGATATGTTTGTGTTTAGCTAGATGGAGAGATATATTCATTCTAGTGAAATTATACTAGAAATGCAGTTCATTCGGGGATATTTAAATCACTGGGAATTTGGCAGGGGTCGGGCCTTGATTATTTTTCTTTCGGGTTGGATGACAAGTGATTGCAAATGTGAGCTCTGGCAAGTGCTCCGAGATCTAATCGCCCGGCATAGCCAAGCTCCAGTCGATCTCAGCGGCTTCTCGCTGCCTTCCCGAGGAGGAATGGATGCTCTCTCCGTCTCTCTCAGCAAATCCCCATGGTGTCAATGCTGCAATTATATGGAGTGTATTAATTCAACACCCTCCCACCCCCACCCCGGCCCCGGCTTTCCTTCAGGAGCTCCCCCTCCCCAGAGGAGCTGGAGCTGGAGAGGCAGAAGGGAGTTTTATTGCAGAAGGTAGGACGAGGAAAAGGAGGAGGGTTGGTGGTGTGTGAAAAATCATCTTAAGGACTTTCCCTCTGTATTAGAGAAAATCCCTTCCAATTATAGCATTACTGGAAAGAACCAAATGCTGAGACTTTCAAAGGAGGGGATTTCTCTGTCTTTTCAAGTGAAATTGCTCACACTGCAGACTGGAACACACACACACACACACACACACACACACACGCACAGACTCTCAGCCACCAGCGCCTGCCCGGTCGCGGGGTCCCGGCAAACCGGGAATGGAGGGGGAGGAAGGGGCAGGACACACATCCCTTCCAGGGGTCGAGCTGATCTCCCCTCCTTTTGTTCCTGGGGAGAGATTTAAACATCCCCCAAAGCTTCTGCCCCTCCCACCAGGAAGCACCAGGCAACTTCACCTGAAGGTACAAATTCAGCCACTCTCCCTTTTCCTCTTTGCTTTGCAGCTGCTATTTGGGGAGGATGGAGATAATCCACTTTGTCATAGGCGCGCGCGCGCACACACACACACACACATATGTAAGCGGGATCGTATTGATTTCTACAGCAGGCAGCAGTTGCTACTTACTCTGACGCCAACTGCTTTTAATTACACCGATAAAAAGGTAGTTGGGTGTATAATAGCTATTCCCATCGCTAGGAAGACTACTGTAGATTAGTTATCTATTAGCAATGACACCTTTGAGCCAGAGCCCTTTAAGGGCCAGATTTTGCAGTCCATTAGAGTCAGAAAAAAGTCTGCTATGGGCTTCATGGGTATGAGACTGCTGGCATTTGGCTGCCCAAATCAGCAGCATTTTCTCCCAACAGTTATTTTTAGGGCCTGATGTCAAAACCTACCTAAGCTCCTCCATGGTGGTCCAGTGGTTTCCATCCCTCTCCCAAATACTCAGACATATGCTTTGCAATGGGCAGGATCTGTCTCTCCATTGGGTGACAGTGCCATGGCTTTGGCTTCTTTGCTCTTGACTTTGCTCACCAGTGCCCAGGGAGAACTTTTGATGGAAGTCTGCGTTGCAGGGTTGTGGACCCTCTGTGGTAGACACTAAGTCTCAATCCTGGTGGAGCCTTGCACAGATTTTCCACGGTTCCCATCCTTACACCAGCAAAGTAAACACCAGTTTTGGTTCATGACTTCCCCAAGAGGTGAAGGTCCACCACCCTGACTCTTGAAAGGGAGAATAAAGCCTTGACCATGCTCACAGCCATTAGGCCAATGCCTCAGCCCCATAAGCCTGCTGTGAAAAGGGGTGGGTAACTTCAGTTATCAAGCTGGCATGGGGAAAAGGGGATGGGAGGGCATAGAGCAGGCCTCATCGTCATGGCATTGGAATGCCTTATGAAGGCATCGCAAGCTGGTCCTGTCTTGCTTACTCATGGGGATGGCCCAGCTGGCATCTTCAGGGCCCACTTGAGTGTGTAAATAGAGCTGGATTTAGAAACATGAGTGCTTCGCAGTGCAGTTAGTCACAAGAGGCAACAGCTGCGCTCACCCATGTTCAAATAAAGACACATCCAGGGTGCTTCCACCTCAGAGACGTCTATGTAAAGAAATCATGGGCAAGAGGAAGAGGTTTGGAGGGATCCAGGCAGACAGGAAGGCGGGCAGACGGGTGCAATGCAGCCCATCACACTTCTCAAATTCTCTCTGTGTCACTTCTCTCACTCTCCTTCCCCCTCTGCCCTACATGGAGATGATTTGTTATGGCTGTGGGATGGGAAGATCTTCCTCACTGAGAGCAAACACAGAGCCAGGGAAGGCTCCTCGCAGGGCAGAAGGTTTTGTTTGGTTTTGGTGGAGGAGAGAAGTGCATTCTGCCCCTTCCCTCTTTAATATTTTAATTCCCACCAGTAAAAGCTGATGCATTATCTGCTTTTGCAAATTGCAACTGCAACTGGTTCTTGCTGGAAGGTGGTTCTTCTTCCCTGTTTGCAACTCACTCACTGTCTCCCCTACTCTCTAAACAGTGGTCTCCATGGTTGGGTCCAGCCACCATGGTGGCGTGAGAAAGTCACTGCCTATTTTTCCTTCTACGCCTAGAAGACCGCACTGTGGCACATTGGGATAATGGGAGCACCAGTGAATTCCCACCAGGCAGCTTTGTAACCCATCGTCCCTAAAACGTGAGGAGCCCCAATAGCTCGGAGCCTCAATAGCTCCTCTTGGTGAGGGGCCCCAATAGCCTGTAGGAGTTGCTACAGATATCTGGAGACCCAGATATCAAAACATGCTGTGCGCACTAAACGTCCTCCTTCCACTGATGCTTGGAAAATATAAATGCTGGGATCTCAGTGCCTGGGCACTGGCTTTGGCCTGGGCCTGTTGACTTGTGGCATGTCATTCAGCTTCCCTCTTTCATTTTGCCTCTGTGCCTTTTAAGGTCCCTGAAGACTGAGATCCATGTCATCCATACATCTCAACCAGAAGTCACAGCAGTACAAGGGGCAACACGGTAAGTTAATATTTATCTTATCAGATGTGAAGAACAAGACAGAAGATGAGTAATGGCTGGCTCATGATGTGATTCGTGGCAGAACTGGTGAAAAAATGGATTTTGCTGCTAAATTTGTGTCCCCTTTTCAAAACAGGTCTCTCTCTGACCAGCTGTTTTTACTGTAGACTGCTATCCAGAAGTGGAGGTTGGTCCAATGTTGGAGATGGAGAGGGGTTTTAGAAATGTGCAAATTATACTAATAGCATGGGTTTCACCTTGCCTGACTACATAATGTTGGCTACCTCCGTGGTCAATGATGCAGTGGAGACCTGAGCAGCTCAGCCCACTGTAGATACCAGTCTATGGTAGGTGGGGTGGATTCCTTCTGGAGTTGCATTTCTCTTTGTTTGGCAACTAGTTTCGACTTGGTGCCTAATCTTCAGATAGTTGAAGTTAGGTGAGATGCCTACAGGCCATTGCCTCTTCTCTGGGCTCTAAAGAGGCACTGATAGCAATGAACAAATCAGGAGCACATTCGGGGTGGGTTTCTCAGCTCTTTAGGCTGCAAGGAGATGTCCTCAACTACAAGGGAACAGTATACATTTGACACTGCCTAGGACAACTTTGGCTATGGCTGCCATCTGCCCAGGTTATTCTGTGCCGATGTCAGACTGGGATTTTGGCTGCTCCTGGATTCCCATCAAAACAACTCTATATAAAAAGTGTTACCCTCTGATCACAGTGCTCATAAGAGAAACAGAGGATGGCTGAAAGCATAAGATCCAGTACTGGCATGTCCCCAGGAGGACAGGGAGGATTAGATACATGACATGGCTTTCAGTTTACTGGAGGAAGAGCACCCAAAGAGCTGCACTGCAACGTGCCAGATCTTTTGCAGAGTAGAGCAAATCTGTTATGGGAGATAATCCTTTCCTTTGGACTTTTAAATACAGGAGTTTCTGTCACCTCATCCTAGGGGAAGAAAAATGTTAATTTGAGAAGGGTTTTTCCTCTCATATTGTATGTGCCTCCTGTTATTACCTGCAGGCACTGGTGCTGACTCTGTTTCTTCCGTACCAGAGCATGTCCTGGCCATCAGTAAGCTGCTTTGGAAAGGCAGCAGGTGGTAAGGCCAGGCCATGAACTGGTGGTGGGGGGCTCTGCTCTTGCCTTTGCCACCAGTCTGTGGTGAGACTTTGTGCAAGCAACTTCACTGGCATATGTCATGCCCCATCGGGGTTGCTCTCCCTGAGATGGTCACTTCTTTAGGATAAGACACCTCTCCTGTGAGAGCTTGAATGACAGCAAGGCTCAAGGTGAAACTTGGGGCTCTCTGACAGCTTCCTTCCCTCCATCTCCTGTCCCTCAGCTGCGTGTCCCCTGGCCGGCAAGGATCAGGCAGGCACCTGCCTTGCCTGTCTTCTGCAGGAGATGTAGGACTCTCACCAGTGTAGCTTTGGCCCACCTAGTGGTATAGCAGGAGAACAAACCTGGAGAGAAAAAACTGTCCCAACAATGCAGCCAGTGCACAGGATCTGCAGAACCAAACTTCTGGTTTCCTTTCCCCACCACTGAAGAGTTGGCAGAGCCCAAGATGGGGCTTGTTTCTGTGTCCCTGGTGGGATACCAGGGAGGCCTGGTGGGTATAAAGATGGTAAGGTCTTGCCTTGGAAGGTGGGAGGATGAATTGTGGGTGCTACCTCTTCCCTTGCTTCCTCCATGCATGCTCAGGAGGGCTCAGTGCTCTGGGATGGTGCAACCATGCAGGTATTTCCTTGTCACCTGCCCACTCAACAGCTAAGGGTAGGTGGGGACACCAACACCGCTGGCCCTGACCTTCTGCCCTGGTGAAGAGTAGGTACACAGACAGGCAAAATATCTTCTGAGAATAGTGGTGGCAACTAGAAATAGCACGGGCTTCTCCCAAATCTCCCCTAACAAATGACAGCAGAAGGCAATTGAACATGCGTATACAGTTTTATTAGACAGCAAGAAGTCAGTGCCATGTCTGTGTTCAGATAAACATTTCCTTTCATTGCACCTTCCTCCTAAACCCCCTGAGCTGGTCACCTTCAACCATCTTCTCCAGAGCCTCTCACAGCCCCTCGGGATTGGGCAAGAGGAGTCAGTGCTCTGCTCTGTAGGTCCATTTGCTGATGGCGAAGAAGAATTTTGCAGGCAGTCTCCACCAGCAGATGCCTGGTTGTGGAAAAATCACTTGGTGGAGACCATCCTGTGACAAATGAGTGCTGCGAAGGATAGGTTGGGATCTTCCTCGCGGGATGAGATTTGGGGAAAAACAATTTATTTTGAAGGCAAAAGACCATTTGAAGTCAAAATCAAACTTAACTCCTCGAGTACGTAAGGAACAGTCCTGCTTTTCTGTCACATTGAGATCTCCAGATTCATGGAGGAAATAACCCAAAATAGGACCTGAAGAATATGATCAGTGTAAGTTTTCCCCTAAGGACTCTAATTTAATAAATGTATACACAACCTGAGCCTTGCGTGTGTACTGTGTGTTTGCTTACGTGGAATTTCTCTAGGCCAGCTTCAGATTAAAAATCTATTAACCAGCAGTGGAAGCTGACGATCTCTAGGGACCCAAACCTGCTACTGTGTATACAAATAACCATTCATAGGACGATGCAGGCGTAGATGCTAATAACTGAGCACAATGAAACCTTTCCAAGAGAGTAATAATAAACACCCGCCTTCTTTGAGAGAAACATTTTAGGGTTTAGTATTTTGGCTCCTGGAGGCAAATCCTGCATCCTTTTCTGTAGACATCCATCTCGCCAAGTCTCAGCATCTAAAAGAGAGGTGACAACGTGTTAATAGCACGCATCCAAAGGGAGTTCGCATCCTTGGAAGTGACGTGCATGGATGGGTGGAATGAAATGTCCTTTGGGGTCCTTGTTTTCTGCCCCCCTTTCACTAACTACTGCCTAGACAGCTACCTTCACCTACATCAAGCAAGGTGGTTCTCAGCATTGTCAGTACTGCAATGAGCATCACTACAAATGCAATATTTCTGGTCTCAGAAGAAAACCACAGGAGCAGAACAAGGCTTTTGGGGAAGATTCCCTTCAAATTCGCACTCAGAATAAGGACTGGCTTTAAAAATTGTAATTTCTTTACTCTGCTCCATCCAGTCACTCTTTATAGAAGTGATTTTTTGAGGGGATATACATTGGATTAAGGAAAAAAAAAAGAAGAGGAAAACTAAGTTATTTATTAATGATACAGAAACAGTTATTTATTAAATCATCGATGCACTGATACTGAAATTTTCTAATCCCATTCTAACATACAATTCAAATAACCCCTTTTCAAAGGGCTGTCCACACTCCTGCTGCAGGTGCAAACAAACAAAACAAAAATTAAAATTGAAACCAGAGTTTTATCCCTTTGTGAATTCACTCGTAACACCCTGCTTTGAAACCCAAGTGATACTATTGCTCAAGTTGAATGTTGGGATTCAGTCGTGTGCTTGCAAATCAATATGCATTTTAAACAGGGATTACTCTATGCTGCTGACGAGCACTGGACTGAAAAACTACCCAGACTGGAGTGTCTTCTCTTCAGCCACACAGCAAGCTAATTAAGATACATTAAAACCAGTAACTAGGAACCTAGGGTACAATTTGAAAGCACAGGAGCATCTGCTAGACTGGCATGCCTGTTACTGTCTGGTATTGCAATAGAGTCCTGGTTGAGGTCTCCAAACCTTTTTGAAATGCATTTTAAAAGTGGAGAACACCAAGATTTTTAGGTTATCTGATTGTTTGGCATTGGGTTTATTTTAAAATGGCTTATTATGAAATATCACAACGGCAAAGTTGTCATGATGTGTTGCACGCGGTACCAGCCCTCCACAGCGTGCGAGAGGGGACATGGGGGAGGGTGATGAGCTGGGCCAGAGCTTTGCCATGCAGTTGAAAATAATAAAAACAAGCAACAATATCTCTCACGCATACCAAAAATCACTCTCACTGGTAAGATCCGGACAGGGCTGGATTGGGGATTGTATGGTGTTTTGCTGTAGGAGACTCTCATGCTGAGAGAAGATTAATTCTTGCAAAAATAATGGGAAGAAAAGATCTGCCTGCACTCAGGCGGAGGAAAAGGGACAGATTTGGCTGAGAGAGTTAAAAAAAAAAGCACAAGAAAGTTGCCAAATCCCACCAAGGTGCTAAAACCTCAGTCAAGTGAGGTGTTGACAAGGGATCCAAGTTGATAAATAAACAGAAAGGAGCTCTCCCTTGCAAAGTCTGAATGACAAAGAGAGAAAACCAGGCTCTGGAGAGTGTCCCTTACCATTTTCATCACAAAAGCTGATGGGGGTGGGGGGGGAGGTTTTAACAGGGCAACAAGTCTGACTTTCTCTCCCTTTCTCCCTCCTTTTTTTTTTTTTTTTTTTCTCCTTCCCCTCCCTCTTATAAACAGAGAGGACAAGAGGTCATATCCCCAGGGTTTAAAGAGACACTTCTCCCCCTTCCAGGGAGGGTGGATGTTCTTTCAGCCTGTTTACAAATTAGTCAAAGTTATGATGTCTTAATGTAGTTGCCGGGTGGCCACCTGTCCCGGACTTCCTTCTGGTGCATTTACTTCATGTGCAGGAGTGACATCTGCAGATGGTTTCTTGCCCAGCATCCAAGTGCATGTGTCAAAATGGGGCAAAATGCCATGAGTCAGGTTCTTTGTGCCCGTTTTGCTCTGGTGTAAGCAGTGGTGGACACTGGAGATCGGTGCATGGGTCTGTAAAGCCCACAGGATGACTTGAGGAAAGGCTGTGCTCCCAGTTGAGGTGATGTGTGTTGGGTGCTGTACAGACCCAATGGACACCTTAGGGAAGGATTTCTGCCAGGGGATTTGGAGCAAAGTGATGAAAAGGAGCAGAAGCGGGGGACTGCATCATTCCAGTTTGCTCTCAACCGCATGTTTGCAGGACCAAAATTAAGCTTAGATCCTCCCATTCTTCACTTTGCTTTAAAAGGTTTTTTCCAAGCCATGGGCATGAAGCAAAGTGGCTTAAGCAGAAAGTAGTTCAGTGGGAAATGATGCTCATGATGCTCAGTGTCCCCTGGACCTTCCCCCTTCCTATGTGGGCTATCTGGTGCCTAATAAAAGTTGAGCTCACATCACAGCCCTTTTCTCCCAGGGGGAAAGGAGGGAAATGCAGTAATAAGGTCTTTTTTCCCTACCTGTACACTTATTTTCATACAGCTTAATCTCTCTGAAACTTTTATCTTTCTGCCAAATTGGGCTGGGATTGGCCGAGGGGTTCAGAAGTTGGAGGGGAGGAAACGAGCGGATAGAGACACCCAACATAATAAGCTCACCCAAGTTTCCCAAGGAAACCAGACTTCAAATGCATTACAGCGCTTTGCAAGTCTTGCAGGAGCTGCTTACAAACCCAGTCCTGAGCCAGAACCCCCCAGTGCCAGGCACTGTATGAACATATTCCTCAACACAATCCTTTCCCCAGGCCAGTGCTCAGGAGTTTAAAACGAGAAGTTTAAGGCACGTTAACATTGGCAAGCACCCGCTTTTCAATATGAATGTAGAGCAACTCCCTTAATGTGGGTTGTATTTGGCTGGATTCAGCAAGAGAGCAGAGCTGGGCTCTGCTGCAGTCATTTTTTTCATGGGAATGGCAAGGAAATCACAGGGTTTGAAGAACTTTGCCTCCTAACAGCCCTGCTTGGCTTCGATCCTACCCAGAAATCCCGTTGGCTCTGTGGAGTAAGAAGGGAGTAAAATCTGCAGGGCTTGGCCCCATTGGCAACTATGCAATTTTTTTTTTTTCCCCCAAGAAAAAAGGTTATACTCTTTCTCTGTAACCATGTCAAGTAGAAAAAAAAGCGCTTGGATCTTCACAGGATACTGGGTCACCCATGCGCGTTGTTCTGTTGGTGTCACACCAGGGATGAGCTTGTCCAGTGTCTGGAAAATGCCTTTACCTACTAAGGTAAGTGTTAAAGCCTGGAGCCTGCAGTGGGGCCCACTATAGAGATTATTTCTCTTTTTAGGCAGTTGTTGAGCTCTGATCAGTTCCTCATGGCTCTGACTTATTGGTTTCAGGTAGGACTTCCCAGGGACCAGTGTACTGGAAAGGAGAGGTACCTTGAGGCCTCAGCCCAGTGGTAGGTAGGGACAGCACAGTGTTGGGGATATTTAGGTCAGTTCAAAGTTTCTGGCTCTCTTGGAAGGATTTGCATCAAAAGATGTATGGCCACCAGGTCGAGGGAGGTGATTCTACCCCTCTACTCTGCTCTGGGGAGACCCCACCTGGAGTACTGCGTGCAGCTCTGGAGCCCTCAGCACAAGAAGGATATGGGCCTGTTGGAACGGGCCAGAGAAGGGCCATGAAGATGATCAGTGGGCTGGAACACCTATGCTATGAGGACAAGCTGAGAGAGTTGGGGTTGTTCAGCCTGGAGAAGAGAAGGCTCCAGGGAGACCTTATAGCAGCCTTCCAGACCCTAAAGGGGGCCTACAGGAAAGCTGGGGAGGGACTCTTGATCAGGGAGAGCAGCAACAGGACGAGGGGTAATGGTTTTAAACTGAAAGGGGAGATTGAGATTAGGTATTAGGAAGAAAATCTTTACTGTGAGGGTGGTGAGACACTGGCCCAGGTTGCCCAGAGAAGCTGTGGCTGCCCCATCCCTGGAGGGGTTCAAGACCAGGTTGGACAGGGCTTTGAGGAACCTGGTCTAGTGGGAGATGTCCCTGCCCAGGGCAGGGAGGTTGGAACTAGATGGTCTTTAAGGTCCCTTCTAACCCAAACCATTATATGATTCTATGATTCTATGATTTGGCTCATCATTTCCCAACTCTGAATTTCCCAGAAAAGGGACTGCTCTGCTCCCATCCCTGGGCCATGGTGTCAATACTGCTTGCACTGGAAAGCAGTGAGATCTTCAGCCACCTGCTAGGAAAGACCTGCATATAGTTCAAGGCTGCTGAGTCCTCTCTTCAGACTCTCCTCACCTGCTCTCTCCCTCAGTGGACTCCTTGGAGCTAAAGCTGCACAAGTCTGAACCTGTAAATTCAGATGACATCGAGCAATAAACCACTGGTGCTCCCGACATCGAGAGTCAGCTTTTTCTGCCTCTGTTTAATTCTCCCAGAACACTTAAGGTTTTAAGGAAACATATATATTTGGAATCATGAGTTACTTTCTAGTTTCTGAATTTTTAAAATAGGTGGGGAAGATGGTTTCTGAAACAATTTGCACAAACTTGATGTATGCTTGCACAAAACAGTATGACTGCGAAAGCTGGTGTGTTGAGAAGAAAATAAAAAATACCCCTCAAATATTGAGATATTTGGTAACTCTATTTGGAGGTACAGACATTTGGGGAAGTAATGCATGAGATGGAAAAAGTGACAGGCATATTCAGATGGGGTAGACAAGACTGGTCATAAAGAATGCAAATTTTTGGAAGCATTTTTATATTAGAAGAAAATTCACTTTTTGTGCAGGTGCCATTATTTCTTTGCAATTCTAACATCTCCTTGAAGCTCTTTTGAAGAGCTGGGGGTGAGGGGCAATTAGAACACATCCCCATGAGCTCGGTGTGGCCAGTAAAAGGAAGGTGTGGGGAGCTGCTGGTGGGAGAGGACAAAAAAACATGTTGTCCAAACTCTTTTCATCACACCTCCCCATCCAAAGCCTGCCTGACACTTCCTGCACAGTTTTGAATATGGCAAACTCAGGAGCTCCCGTGGTTACACGGGGCAGTGAGTTTTAGGAAGGTCAACAGAAGGAAGTTCTCATCTCAGCTAAGCAGTTGGAAAATGCCCTAAAGCAAAGACCCCAATGACCTTGTTTAAAGCTTCTGAGGGTATTTCCCAGTGTAAAGTTACAGATGAAGAAAGGGCATCGGAGGCTTTTCAAGGGAGAGGTAGGTGACAAGAGCAGGTTTAAACCTTTCTCCTGTTCCTGGGGTTTGCAGGAAATGAGAGGTCTCTTCGACCTGT
Organism: Larus michahellis; assembly: GCF_964199755.1. Lineage (NCBI taxonomy): Eukaryota > Metazoa > Chordata > Aves > Charadriiformes > Laridae > Larus > Larus michahellis. The sequence continues at coordinate 3,443,341 of NC_133897.1, read as the reverse complement.
GTGGGTTGAGAAATGTAGATGATTGGATGGTCTTGGATGGTTAGAGGAAACATACTCTCATGAGCTTTGCACCATCAAACACCACAGCGTATCATTTGAACATGGACAGCCGGATGAAGCAGGGCCATCATTGCTCAGTCCCTGCATCCCTAAACAGATACGACACCACATGTCCTCCCTGGAACCACAGACAACACCTAACAAAGGGTAAAAAAGGCATCTCAAGCATTTTCCAGCTTTCTGCATTATCTTGGATGTAAAATGGTGGCTTGTCACCTCCTTTAGACTGAAGATTACTGCAGCATTATGGACTATCTGTCTATGGGATAGATTTGTCAGGGTCCAGGGATAGCATGTCTCATGAAGAATTCAGCAGCTGTCCAGAACATAAAAATAACAAAACCAGAAAGAAAATGCTGAACACTGCTGGGGGAGATGGAAAGATGAAGAGATGGGAAAAGGAAAGGTAAAACCATGTGAACGGGAGGGAAAATGCCAGTGTCCGTTAAAGAAGGTGGAGTAAGAAGGAACCGTCCAAATTAACATATTGGTTAAAAAATAGCTTATGAAAGGGGCAACAAAGTGGTAAAAACTCCAGTGATGTTTTAGGGCAGGTGAGATTTGATTGGGCAAGTGAGACTGGCTGATAGCATCCAGTACAGGTAGTAGGTGATGTTGCCTTTGAAGAACGTAGATTGGTGGTCACCACTCAAGGCTTCTCCACAGATTGCCCTGAAAAAATCCGTTGTCCTCAATGGACAGCTCCCTGTGCAGGAACGATCTAAAAGAAACAAAGAGAAAGGGAACCAGAATACATCTAGGAAGAAAGTGGGAATAATGCTGGGAATAACTCATGAGATTGCCTAAATATGAAAACTATTGGGCTCCAGTCACCCTCTGTCAAAACAGAAAAAAAAAAGAAAAAAAAAAGAAAAAAAAGAAGAGAAAGAGAGAGAAGAGGAACAGATTTAAAATATCAGGGTTTCATTGCTGAGAGGCTGTGAGTAAGAGATGTACAACATAATGAGCAGGATAGCAATCAGCCAAGAAGCTATAATTTGTTCTGACTCATGATACCAGCCCAATGGAATTAAAAGCAACGAAATTAAAACTGGTAAAAGCAGACACTTTTATATACATAGTTAATGATTAAACTGAGGAACTCACTGCCACAAGACAGCACAGGCATTTAGTGGGATTCAAATAAAAAGAAAGAAATCCCAGAAGAAACGAAAAAGCAGGTTTATGCTCTGATAAATGAAATAATTCCAGATTATGTTTTGGGGAAGTGTTGTAATAACACCTCCAGCATGATTTGGAGTCTCTGTTTTGGGCCTCTCTAGAGGTCCCTTGAGGATGTTCAACGTCAGCTTGCATTGGATCTGGTTTCTAGGATCTGTAAGGCTGCTTTGCGGTTCCCAAAGTGATGGCACTTGATCACAGACACAGATTAAATGGAGATGAGCTTGCAAATAAATTTCTCTTTCTTCCCCCCCACACTCACCATACCGGTACGTGAGCATTCGTTGACTACAAGGGATAACTGTAGATTATTCATGGATATTACATTCAAAATTAAAAATCCTCATCCCAGATGAGCACCCACCACCCTATGCCCATTTGGCATGTACTGACAGTGAGGTCCAGTCTCAGCTGATATTAAAAGCTTGTGGATCTGACCGCCCCCAAAAAATTATGCTAAAACAATTCCTCCAGCTATCTCAACCCTGTATTCTGTTAAAAAGTTAACAAGAACCAATTCATCCAATCCCCTTTTTGTATGGTTTTTAAGAATTGTATTACTTGGTGAGATTTGGACAGGAAAATGTGCCACGGTCTTAAAATCATCCAGAGACATATCCTGCAAAACCCCCAAATTTTCTCATTGTTATTAGGGGAGGTCCTTGCAATCCTGATCACCATGAAAGCCTTCATCTGTGGGACAGATTAGGGTGTTTTTAAAAATAGCTGTTTGGATTCTGATGATTTTTTAAAACTCCATCTCAGGTTTTTCAAGAAAAAATGGACAATCACAGAATCAAAGAATGGTTTGGGTTGGAAGGGACCTTAAAGATCACCTAGTTCTAACCCCCCTGCCCTGGGCAGGGACACCTCTCACTAGACCAGGCAAGAATGGGATGTATGTTCCAAAACTGTCAAAAAAAGCCTATTTTAAAGAATTTTTTTTTCCTTTCCCAAGGTTGTCTGTATGGCATTGGCCACCACCATGGGCTTGCAGAGCTCATGAGCTGCCCTTGCAGAGCAGAGAGCAATGCTCTCAGATGGGGAATGGACACCTTTCTTCCCCCATCTCCTCTCCATTCCCCACGGTACTTCAGACAACACAGTGGACAACAGCTTCTATTCTCCCAACCCCTTGCACTGTCAGAGACAATGGGATGCCCACTCGAGGTCACAGAGGAACCCCACCCCTTGTGGACTTGGAAACACCTGTACCAGACACCAAGCCAAGGACAAGCTCAGGAGAGGACATGCTTAGGCTCCACTGATGTTCTGTGTTCAAACAGAAAGGCAAAGCATTATGTTTGGATGTGCCTTCAGCGTCTCAGACCCAGGTCTCCAAAGATGTCAGAGCGGTGGTTAACCAAGGAAAGGTAGATTCCTCCATGTTCTGAGGCCCAGATTCTCAAAGGTTTCTTTACATCACCTGAGGTTGTCTACCTCAGGAGATAAATGTACATGGGGCGAATGCAACCATTGGGCCAACCATAATTGATCAGACTAGTTTTCTACCTCACTTAATAGCCATCTACAAACTATGCCCAATTAAGGGCTGTCCTGGGGAATGATCTTGTGGGAGACTGCTCAAATACAGCAGTAATGAGTTGCTTTCTGCCTTGGAATAAGAATGCTTCTCACTTTGTCACAATGTACGTTTTTTTTCCCATTTGCTGTTATATGTCCTATGCTTTTATAAAGAGGATAAATGTGTAATCCGTTTTGTTATTGAAATAAATTATTGGCAGTTGTCTTACCTCGATATCTTGCAGCAGTGAGTTCCACTGGTGAACAATGTATGGCAAAACTTACCCTTACTTCAGAAGTGAAAGGAGCATCTCACACATAGGGTCTGGAACAGCACTGCAACCTTTTAGTCAACAGTTCCCAAACTGTTAGCCTCAAGCATATCCTGAATGTGATACAAATGTGGGATTCACAGAGGGAAAAAGGGGTCACCAGCAAAATACTCTGCTACCTCCCTTGTTGTTAGTGTAAGACAATGATTGGAGGATTCCCCAAGGCTTTGGGCAGCACCAGCCATGCTGAACTCCATGGTTCTGCATGCAATTCCTGCGCGGGCGAGAGGCCAACCAAGAGGTCAGACCTGTGTGAAGGGGATGTGAACCCACGTGTCCCAAGGGAACAAGATTGTTCAGGGACGTGGTTGAACCCTGGGTCTGCTGTGCCACAGAGAGGCTGAATGACCCCAGACCACTCCATTTCACCTGCTGTCAGAGCCCCTGGAGTTACAGATCTAAACGTCTGGCAGGATCCCTCTGTCCTGTGCTGATGCAAAACTAAGTCCACCCACATTACAGCACTAAGTGGGCAGCAGTCTGGAGCTGTTGCTGCTACTGGCGGTACCCACAACTAGAGATGGGGAAGGAGTGCAGAGACCCCAGCTCCGACTTACCGTGACACATTGATCCAAAATTGCTCTTAACTGCTGAAGGAGCTTCGCTGTTTCACTAGGTAACTTCTCCTGGTGTGTTACAGTTCAGCATCCATCCTCGCAGCTGATGAAAATGTCCTCGCTGGGAATCTTTATTCCGAGTGCCAGTGATTTCTTCTCACCCTTAGATAGCCCTGACCTGTCTAGAGCTGCCAAATGTAAACAGTCACCGCCATCTAGTGACCATGATACGGCTCACAGCTCCTAGAAAACTTTTTCTGGCTTCCTGAGGGGCAATTTCAAGGGGATGTGGGAGAGGAGATGACATGTTGGCCTCAGACAAAGACACTACGCCTATCTGCAGGTACACGTGAAGATAATTAAGGGTTAAAGCAGGAGACAGCTTTGTACTGTCCGTTGGTTTGCCATTTCTTGAGCAGGAGGGAACAGAATACAGTAGAATCATACAATCGTTTGGTTTGGAAGGGACCTTAACAATCATCTAGTTCCACCCCCCCCTGCCATGGGCAGGGGTACCTCCCACTAGACCACTTTATTCAAAGCCCCGTACAGCCTGGCCTTGAATGCCTCTGGGTATGGGGCAGCCACAGCTTCTCTGGGCAACCTGGGCCAGTGTCTCACCACCCTCACAGTAAAGATTTTCTTCCTAATATCTAATCTAAATCTCCTCTCTTTCAGTTTAAAACCATTACCCCTCATCCTGTTGCTGCTCTCCCTGAAAAAGAGTCCCTCCCTGTCTTTCCTGTAGTCCCCCTTTAGCGTCTGGAAGGATGTTATAAGGTCTCCCTGGAGCCTTCTCTTCTTCAGGCTGAACAACCCCAACACCCTCAGCCTGTCTTCATAGCATAGGTGCTCCAGCCCTCTGAGCATCTTTGTGGCTTTCTCTGGACCATAGGCCCATGTCCTTCTTATGTTGTGGGCCCCAGAGCTGCACGCAGTACTTCAGGTGTGGTCTCACCAGAGGGGCAGAGTCCCCTCCCTCAACCTGCTGGCCACACTTCTTTTGCTGTAGCCCAGGATGCAGTTGGCTTTCTGGGCTGCCAGCACATAATGAATGTTGAGCTTTTCTTCCACCAACATCCCCAAGACCTTCTCCTCTGGGCTGCTCTCAATCCATTCTCCCTTCAGACTGTATTTGTGATTAGGATTGCCCCGACCCATGTGCAGGACCTTGCACTTGGCCTTGTTGAACTTCATGAGGTTTGCAGGAGCTCATGTCTCAAGCCTGTCCAGGTCCTTCTGGATGGCAACGCTCTCCTTCAGCATGAATACACACTTCACTGAAGTGTCCTTAACAGCTACCATATTTGAGAGCAATTAGGTGCTTGTATCCTCAGCAAAAGCTGTCCTATCTATGGAGAGGGTGATTTGAGGGGTTTATGCACCTATTGCCTTTCCAGCGCCTATATTTGTCCTTTTGTCTCAAGCTAGAGCTTAGCCACAAAGGTTCATCCGACAGTTTCACTTAGCAGAGTGTTAAAGTCATTAAATCAATTTATAGTGTTGTCTTTGATGTAAGAGGGAACCCACTGCTAGGAAGCTGTGATTTAAGGGGTCTGTTTCCCACCTATACAGCCTCAGCATTGCATGAGATGAGCTACTTCAGGATGGTCCCAAGCCATGTCTCAGAGCTAAAATTTCAGCCTCGCTCTCAGTGGATCAGCAAAATGGGACTGAAATTACAATTAGCCCCTGGATCATCCATGGGAAAAGTTGAAGTGAGGCTATTTTATCACTCTCCACTGCAGTGTTTCTGAGAAATCCAAAACTGAACTGGCACAACATTGTATAATCACATAATACTGCATGGACAAGGAAAGGATTTCTGGGTCTTCCAGGCAGGGACAATCTTTTAGTCTACATCTGCACACTGTCTAGCAAAACAAAGCTGTAATATGAGGCAAAGTGTGGTGGTAATATAAACAATGTCGGTCCATCTTCTGGAGACCTCCCTGTACAAAGTGCCCCCAAATCTGGTGTGATGCATTGGCTGGCCAGCAATCCCCAGGCCGTGTGCTGGCTGCCTGTTGGTGCTAGATTGGGAAAGGTCTCATTTGCCAGAAGATGGCACTGGTTCTCCATGGAGGAGCATGTGGGAACAGGTGCATCCTTACCCATCCCAGACGCTTATGCTCCTCAGCTTTGGTTAAAGCCCTTCCTCAAGACGCTCATTCCCAGGGATCCTGCGGATTGCTGGGTTATCAGGAACACAAGGAGAGCTTTATTCCCACCTGGCCAGAGCTGAGATCCTGGAGATTCACATCTCTTCCTACTTAACTGGTGCAGATACCATGCACAGTGGTTTCCTCATTTATGAATGTACAAAAAAGTCACCTTTTTTTTGTTCCTTCCTGCAGTATTTCACTCCCTCATCACAAAGCCTTGCTTTCTTAAGGAGAAAAAGCGCCTGAAATAAGTGTATGTAGCTTGACAAGGGCAAGGGTTAGTTTAGGTTCATTGCTATTTATCTCTACACTTGCAGCTAAGTAGCAGCAACTGGAGATGTACATCTGCTCATTCCAGGAGATGATGGGCTCATGCTTTGAGAAGCCCACAGAGATCACGGGAGAAGCTGGAAACTGAGGGCTGTTATCCAGTGGTAGATGAGCAATTTTGTGTAATTTCAGCAAGGTTTGAAGGCCACTGTGCTCCGGATCAGTTCTGTAGCCAATAGATGGGGCCATTTCCACACCTACTCCCTTCAAGTCCACCAGAACAGGTTCTCCCAGTGCCTGCGTCCATGGGATGAAGGCTTCCTATGTATGTGCTTAGGGAATGCTGTCAGAAGGAAGGTCAATGCTTGGGCTTTCCTGCTTCCCTTTGCAAAAGACCAGGAGACAGGCAGGAACAAGTCTGTTGCTCCATTTCTTTCCCATGATAAAAACCCACCGGTTCTCCCAATAAAGTCTGGAGGAGCTGTAGCGTTGGTTCCTCGGAGAAGAAGCAAGGCTTTCCTGGTGTGCCAAAGCAGGGCACCCCAGCAGAGAACCTCACTGAGCTTTTCCCAACTCTTTCCACACCCAGCAGAACCAAAGGCAATGCACCCACTCTGTCCCCAACTTTTCCACCTGTACTGATATGGGACTCTTCTGCGCCTTGAGGAAATTAGGCTGTTAATAATTTAGTGACTCAAGGCACTTTGGAGAGGTCAGGTGCTCCCTGATGAATCACAGGATTCCCAGACTGGGATCTGGGACCAGCAGTGGGTCCATCAGAATGGCAGAAAAAAACAGTTCTTACACGTCTGGAAAAGCAGGAAAAATGGAGAAAGGCTAGTTGGAGAGGAAGATAGGAGCTCCTCTTTTATTCCAGTTTCAACAGTCATTTTTGATTGCTTGTGCAATAGGACCTCAACATGTACAAAGCAGAAATAAAGGCACCCACAGCAGAATTTTCCTGCTGATTAATTCCCCTTAGACATGATGCAATGGCCAAGTGGAAGAGAGTAAGTGCTCTGACTTGCTTTGGCCTGCTAGCTGCCATTCTGTGTGTGGACTTGATTGTCTGGACCTTTGAATAATTAATCATGTCCTGTGGAAAAAAAAAAAGCCTCTAAAACAAGCAAAAAAACTCCAACATCAAAGAATAAGCCAGCAAGCTTCAGTTTTAATCCAGGGCATGTCTGAGTCACCCAACCCTGATCCAGCAGCACAGGTGGGTGCTAGTCCGATATTTTTTACAAGGCTACTGCCAGTCACGCTTGTGGAAGTACTTCTGTTTCCAGACTTGTGTCCCCTCACAGCATCACTCGTGTTGCTCAGAAATCCCAGCAAGGTGGAGAAGCATGGCACTGGTGTCCACCAGAAAGGAATTTCAGCAGGACAAGATAGCCCAGAACATACACCACTTACATATACACCATCAGCACCTATTAGAGCAGGCATCGTATCGGTGCCATAAGTCTCTGTGAATATCTGCACACTGCAGACTTAGGTAAATCTTCAGCTGAGGAAACCCTCCCTTCCTAGAAGAGAGAATTGCATTCACTTCTCCAGAACTCATAGAGGTGAAGTTTCAAAGAAACCCTTCCATCTTTTGGAGATACGAGTCAACCTGGCTGACAAAAATAAAAAGAAAACTTTTCCCACTCTCTCTCTGTTAATTCAAGTCCTGGGCTTCCCAGGTAGAAAATATCCAAACTTTGCACCATAAGGAATGCTGTATTATCCTAGTTTTTCTCTTCCGTCGTTCTCCATGTCCTTCATCTTCTCTCAAGACAAACTGGTTCACCCAAAAACCTCTTCCCAGGCTCTAGGCTCCTACTATTGCTTCTGGCCAAGACTACAAGGACACTTACTTTCAGTATCAAGGTCACCTTCAGCAGCTAAGCATTCATTATAAAAGCATCTGCTGCTGTAGACCTATTTCAGCGCTTTCCAGCTGGGCCTGCCAATCCCAGGCTTTGCTGCAACTTGCAATTGCATGAGCCCTTACAAATTTCAGAATGGCTCTCCTTCAAGACAGGACCTGAAGGAAGGATGGACTAAGTCCAGCCTGTACTAAAACTGCCAACAAACCTTGGCCAACTCATACATACTTTTGAGGATTTAAAGCGAGTGGGTAAAATAGACGAGAATTACTTTTACCTGCCCAACAGCAAAGGCCAGCAGAAACACGTACTTGGAAGCTGCACATGCCTTTAGGTTTTTAACATGCCACAGTAGAGGGAAGGAAGGGCACACAGACTCCTCTCCGCAGGAACCCAAACTGCTGCACCCTTCCCTGAACGTGGGATCACACAGACCTAACTGGGACACCTACTCCAGCCCCTTCCTACCACCGTCATGGTGCACTGAAATCCTGTCATAACCCTGTCCTAACTGGAACGGGGTTAGGACTGCAATTAAGGTTAATTGCAGAAAGATAGAATGATTCAGGTTGGTAGGGATTTCAGGAGGTATCTGGTTGGGTTAGGGGTGAGGGCAGATGTTGGGAGATGGATGGGAGACACTCGTTTGGCCTGGAGGTGGGATGCAGAAAGAATGTGGGAATAGAGGAAAGAGAAGACCTAGGCTAATAAAAAGGTTAAGGGGATTAAGAGAGGCTTATGCAAGCTGACCATGATGATCTTTGTGTTTTCCATCCACATTGCTGTTTGCCCAGCTCCAGCTCACTTTAACAATCAACATTGTGCTTAAGAAACACAAAATCTCTCAGTAGATAACCTGAAGGAGATTCATGGCATATGGCTGATGGTCTATGGTGTACCGTGCTTTGCCCATGCCTTACCCACAGAAATCACAAGAATGAGAGTGTGGTCAATGCGGTGTCTCAGTGGTCAAGTGGGCTCACTCTTGTCAGAAGAGGTAGGTGCACTCTAACATTTCTTCACTGGTGAAACCAGAATTTTCCACGTGTGAGGCATCTGAATGTGACACAGGAGCACCTGAAAATGTCTCGTGCTCCCCAAACCTCTGAATTTCCATGAGGAACCGTCTTGGGAGTGTTGTAAATCAGCAGTATGATGGTATGTTTGAGAGTGGATGCTTCGTTGGTTAGTCCCTGAACTATGGCCTAATATGTGTGAAAGCTGACAATGATTTACAGGCCAGGAGTGGTTTGCATGCCCACACACACACACACTCTCACAGGTGCCGAAATGCCCTTGCCTGCTGGCAGCTATGCACTCCCCTCCATCCCCTGGGCTGCCCTGGCATGGGACAGGTTCTGCATCTCTGGTCCAGTGCCATCAGCTGTGCAAGGAAGGGTGAAAGAGCAGATTGCTTCCCTTTTGCTCCGCATTGAGGTTTAGCAGCAACCAAAACAAGGGGAGAGGAGGGGAGGGCAGATGGGTGATGGGGAATCGGCTGCAGGAGGAACCTGGCGTGAACCCTGCACATCACACGTGAATGCCGGCAGCAATTTTAAAAATGTCACGTTGCTTTTTTGAACTCGGGTATGCCAGGCTGGCTGCAGTGCTGCCTGTGTTGGCCCAACAACCTGAGGTCTGAGCCAGGAGCCTGTGGCAATATCTGTGCCACTAGTAAAACAAGCTGGAGTGTGTTCTCTGCATCTGAGGGCAAGCAGAATGGCACAACACACATCCAGGTACCTGCATGGTGTTCCCCCTCCAAATAGGGTGGCTGTCCTAAATTCGGTCCTGGGGAAATTACATTTTCCCCAGAAATGCACTGGAAGATAAAAGTGCCCAGCAAAAACCTACATACTCATAGAATCGTAGAATCATAGAATGGTTTGGGTTAGAAGGGACCTTCAAGATCATCTAGTTCCAACCTCCCTGCCATGGGCAGGGACACCTCCCACTAGACCATGTTGCTCAAAGCCCCATCCAGCCTGGCCATGAACACCTCCAGGGATGTGAGAATCCACGGCTTCTCTGGGCAATCTGTCCCAGTGCCTCACCACCCTCACAGGAAAGAATTTCTTCCTAATATCTAATCTAAATCTCCCCTCTTTCTTTTTAAAACCATTACCCCTCATCCTATCGCTCCACTTCCTGTACTCATATACATATACATATATACTCTGACCCTTTCCTCCAGATATACACATGTACAAGTTTCATGCAACAACAAAAAGCTTGGACAAATTTTCCCAAGCAAACCACCCAGCCTGTGAGTTATGCACATGGTCCAGTGTTGTGGTACGACTATTTTGGAGCAACATAAAGAAACAGACCTAAGCATCCAGCATCTCCAGTGCACACAGCAGAACATTTTCCTACTATCTCGTCCTTGGAAACCCGGCACTGACTCAAAAAAACCAGAAGATGAAGGACAGTAAAAGTAATGTGAAGGTAAAGTAAACTGGAAATTAATGATCAGGGCTCTCATAACCTCCCTGGTAGGCAGAAAAGGATGTAAACACAGAACCACAGTCAGTCTGTTCTGTGATCCTTCCGAGGTCAAGTTTTGCTTCTCATTCTAGATCAAAGCTGAGGGCAGTGGGCAACGATGTGCAAGTTAATCTGCTACTTATGGACCTCTGGGCCCTAGAAACCTCCTGGAAAAAGGCTTTGCTGAATCCACCAAATTCAAGTAACATTTCCTTACATTCAGGTCACTCCATGCAGCTCAACGAGGTCCAAGCACGTGAGTAGGAGATAAGCAGTCATTGTGTGTCTGCCAAGATCAGTTGAGTGATTGCCCATGTGTTTTGTGATGGTGGTAAGTGCCATGGCAGCCAAGCCCCCTTCACTGACACCAATCCAGACTGCTCTCCCCCATGCTGGTGTGAGTAAGAGACTCAGAGATACCAACACATGGCTGCCTGAACCCCTTCACAGTCCCCATTGATCAGATTTCCACTGATTGTAACAGGAACTTAGATATCCACTTAAATGGAGACCCCAAAGCTCGAATCAGCTGCCTCAACGTAGGTGTCTAGTGCTATTTGAGACACCCTGGGGCATCCAAGACATCCACATGAGACTAGCCTGCAGGACACAGGACCTTTTGTAGGACTGCATTCAGATGTGGTGGCAGCTGGAGGCTGGTGGGGCATCCCACAGAGCATTTTAGATGGCAGTAGGTATCCGTGCTTAAGCAACTGAATTGTGTCTCCAGATGTAGACACTAAAATTTAGGTGCTTTAATGTGCAGCCACATCCTACTCCTATGGCTCTTTCAAGGCGGAGGTTAATCCAAAAACTTCCTATGGTCAGCAGTGGCAAATGAGAAGAAAACAGCCAAACTGCTGGAACCTTGAGGTAGGTCTTTACCTTCTGCTTCATTTTCTTGGATATGAGCTCTCTCACTAGCAGACCCCTACCTAGCTATGAATGAGCTGTCCTGGGCTGCTGCCAGTCTTGCCTTTGGCCATAGACCTGACAGTCCCAGAGCTCACGTGGAGCACTTAGGAAGCAATAAAATAAAACCATTTGCTACAGGAAAGTGGTGGACATTCAGAAGGGGAACCACCGAGAATCAATGTCAATAGCTTTACCCAGGCTATTTTTACACCAATCACATTGTAAAGGAATGGAAATTTAAAATCTGAAGCTTTTTTTTTTTTTTTTGGTAACAATTAGTGTTACCTAAAAAATACCTTGGATCTGCTGGAAAAAGAAACCTGGGTGAGGAGAGACCTATTGGTTACTTGCATTGTATTACAATGATCTGCATTGGGCATTTCTGGTGGGGGCTATCAGCCTCTCTCTTTCCTGGCATTTCAGTCACCACTCTTTTAGATAGTGCAAAGGAGAAAGAAAGAGTGAAAATGGGAAAACTGGAGACCAGCTACAAGAAGTAGCAGAGTGATCTGCAGGCAGGTATGCTGTTAAAAATGACTGATGCATGGCTCGATTGCATAGTTTTTCTGTAACTTGCAGAAGTCATCAGCAGAAAATTAGGTGGAATTTTAATTTTAATTGAATTTCATGAGTTAGGGCCCTTGGAAAAGGGAGAGGTGGCTCTCACAAAGCTGTCACTGGTCAGACTGGAAAATGGTCCTGGGGATTTCATTTACTCTGTTGCCCTGCCTCAAGACAGCACTGCGTACACCCAGATGACCCCAGGCAGGAATCTCCTCCCCAGGCAGGTTGTTTCCAGGTTTTTACTGGCTTCCCAGTTAAAAAAAAAAAAAAATACAAGCCTGGTAGCCAAGGCTTGAAAGACAAAACAACCCATTCATCACAGGTGCCTTTCATGGGGACAGGATCCCAAAGGCAGGAGGATGTGTTGGCACTGGATGGAGAGGAGCAGAGCTAAAATGGGGGGAACAAACAGGCAGCTGTGAAATGTGTTTATTTTACATAGGTTAATTTTTTGTGCTAGGGAGGGATTTTGTGTGTTACTTTGTTTTTCTGTTTTGTTGCCTTTTCCTTGAGTAAATAGCTGTTTGTTGAACTATTTTTTTTGCCTTGGTGAGCAAGGGAGTTTTAGCTCACTGGGCACCAGAGCATTTTGCTGGATGTCCTCAGGTTCCTGAGATTGGAGGCCCAGGCTGGTGTTTTCTGAGTGACCCCTTCACACTTAAGCCCGGTCCATGTTGCTGCCAAATGGGCTAGCAGACGGGTCACACTAATGTTTAACTTCAGCTTGTGTCACTGCATTCGGAGCCTGTTGTTGCCTCCCCTCTACATGAGTGGTTTATTTCCTTCCTCTCCCAGCAGTGACCCCATCAATTCTTGGTTTCCCCTACAGCAAACAAGGGCTCCATTGCCCTTCACAGATCCTTTTTCAAGAGGCCTCTTTTCATCTTGGTTGCTGTCCTGTGACCCTCTCTAGAGGGGACACACCCTTTCTTGAAGCAGTGGAAAGTCTGAGACAGGCCAAGGCTTATTTTTGCTAAGAAGGACATGTGGATTCCTGTGCTGGGGTGAGAAAAGAGTGCTGAAACAGGTCAAATCCAGGACTACAAGGTGAAAGGGCTCTGCCTTATGGTCCCCAAGCAAAAGAAGGTCCGTTTCTTTGTTACCCTTTGCCCACAGTGGGTACAGCTATTTTGTCCAAGGCAGTGGGATCATCTGGAGTAGCTGGGCTGTGGACATAGTCCCACAAACTCCTCCAGCAGTGCAGAAAGCTCTGGCACAAGGACAAGTGAAGAAGCTCATGTCTGAAACTAGGGCAAAAAGGTCTATGCCACCTCAGGCCATCGATGTTTATCTCAGTCTACTTTCATATGGAGAAATGGCAGACCATTTTTAGGATGGAATTTAAGAATATTTTGTTCCTGCAGACAGTTACTAACTTCTACTGCTGATCCACTTCTCTAACCTGGCGGCCATGACCTCTCCCCATCATCCAGCACAAGGTTCAATGCTTAACGACAAAAAAATCTGGTGAGGTTGCGGTGTTGGTGTGCCTCTCCAGACAGGAAGGGGACCTTTACTTCAAAGGTTACCCATCCATGCCCTGGAAGGCTGGAAGTACTTCCCAAGTGACAAGTATCCGCCGGGGAGGAACAAACACTCCAAGTATTTGTAGACCGTTCTCCTATTACCCCTTAACACTCTAGATGATGACACGAAGTCAAGGCCATTGTTCCTAAGTGGACTTGAAGTGTATTGACCATATTGAGTCACAAGCATTTCAAGACCACCATGGGGAGTCCTTTGTCTGGACTGTTAGCCGTCATTGTCTGAGATGTGTCTTTTTTCATCTAGCAGTAAATGTCAGGTTTTTTCCATGTTGGATTGCCTGGCTGTGTGCTTTAGCAGATCAGAAAGTCATTGCATCCTACTCAAAGTAACAGAAATGTATCAAGGATAGTTATAAAGGACATCTCCCCTGCATATTGGTGGCTGGTGATTCCTCCCATCAACTCATAGACACCTGCCTTGGGAAGGGACAGAACGTGCTCTGGAAGTGACCATTTCGAGAGAGTGGGGCTGGATGCTTAGTTTATATGTAATTCTACACTTAGAATTAAACTCTTGCCAAATTAGGGGAGCTTGGAGTGAAATCACCATTACCATCAAGCCCCTGAAGTTTATTTTATCACTGTCACATAGAGACAGAGATTTTTAGATCAAGACATAATTATGCAGTTTGATAACCTGAATATAGTAAATCAGAAAATTGCACCCAGTGACTCCTGCCTTCACCCTGACAAGCTCTGACTTCTCATCCGGATGACTCCAGGTGCTTCCAAGACCCAAAGTGTTGTTGCATTCCCTGTATTAGACATGTCCAAGCAAAAGACACCTCCAAAATGACACCTAGTAGAATTTGGCCACCTGACTCCAAGGTCCACAACATCTCTGCTGGATATTTTCAGACAGCATAGGGTGCAGGGGTGGGATGTGCAAGTTTGGGATGCAGAAAGCTAGAGTTGTATGATGTTCAAGCAATCAGAATAAGAGATACTACTGAAACTCTGAAATCCTGAATGGTGACGGCCCTCAATCTGATTTACGGCTTAAAAGAGTTTGGAGTGAATTTTGCACGTCAGCTTGCAGCCATTTGTGTGACATCTGATAGCTAATTTAATTGTTGGAAAATGGTCTGGAGTTGAAATATTCATTTTAGGTGAGTCTGTGTGTGCAATACACGTATTTCTGCATGTGTATGTACACATCTATGCATTTATGTATGTTATTGCTCCTGTTGTTTCCACCAGATTGAAGTCAGAGCCTCATAGCCTGGCATTTCTCCTCTCCCTTATTCTCCCAGTGCCAAATACTTTCCCTGCTCACAGCTGGGAAGTCGGCCTGTCACATGAACTGTAGGCAAGGAGCATTATCTGCTTGGGTTTACTTGTTGAACAATGTAAGTAGATGATTAACCATTAAAGCAACAGAGTTTGCTGACCCATTAACCAAATAGGAAGGCCCTCTGGATTGCTAAACAATGGGTCCCATACAGAAAGCACCCCGACTTGTCCATCTCGTCAGTGCCGCTGCTGACAGACCAGTGCGGATATTGCGATGTAATGACTCAGTTCGGGCTCTCGCGCAACCAATCGCGTGCCGGAGGCCGGTGCTCCCCACGTTTTCATCTGCACTGTGTTGACCTTGGAAACGAATCATGCTTTGTATCAAACCCCGGGGGATTTAATACCTGCCACTCATTTTTCACCCTCACTTTTGCATGCAACGTGCCTACGCGTTGCAGAAATGCTATGCCTGAATTCAGGAGCCACTAAAGCACACAAATGTGGAGACATTTGCCAAAAGCCCATCGGTCCTTGCATGAGGTAGAATTAATCATTCCTTTCTAGCTTATCATTACTAATTAATCCCCGCATTGCATACCATCCTTGCCTTGTCTGTCAGACGCATTCCCAATCAAACCATCCCTCTTGCGTTTTTGCTCTGTGCATGCTCAGCTGTCCAGTAGTTACTGCCTGTCATTCTCCTTGGTGGGTGCTACTGGAAATTCAGGCGAATTAATTTCTCACCTCTCTAATTTCAAAAGAGAAGGAAAACCATCGATGTGATGATATTAAGAGGGAATATCTTCCATCTGGATGTCATCAAAACAACGTGACACAAAGACCAGATACTGTGATGGGAAGATACTTTTTTTTTTTTCAGGCCAGTACATGGATGTAGACTGGGTGGATTTTCTGCAAGATCTACATTTGGTATATGGGATATTCCTTGGTGTATCTCAGAGTTCCCAGGAATACTGAAATAGGAAGTTCCCCGAAGACAGCGCTAAGTCTGGGGTCCTCAAAGTTACCTGAGAATCAGATTTCCAAAAGTATTTAGTATACTAAAGATGAAAACAGAATACAAAAGATCTGTTTTGGGGCTGGGAAGAAGAGTGAATAAAAATGAAGGTCCAGTATTTGAATGGAAACTTTGAAAGTAAACACCTTTTTGAAACAAATGACAAACTTTTCTTCATATTAAGCTTCATCTCCACTTCCCTCCTGGAGACTGCTTGAAAAATAAAAGAAAACTTTCATTTCCAACACCTCCCCCTTTTTTTAGGTGAGAGATTTTTCCCGGCTCTATTTCAACTTGACATACTCATGTCCTTCAAGGACATGGACAGCAATAGTTAAGTGCACCTTCAGCTCAGGCAGCAGATACTCTGCCCTTTTGCAGTATTGCAGCTTTGTATGCTAAAGGGACATTTTGCAAGATATTATAAATCTCTGGAGTGCTCAGGATCCCAGTGTCAGACAGGACTTGGGTTATTGTGCTTTCTCTTGTGCTCCTCAGCCTACTTGCCAATACTCTACCAAAGTTGCTTCGTAAGAGACTAAGCGTGTTTTGGCTCTCAAGCCTTGCCCTTCAGGGCTGTGGCTCTGGAGATGTCTCAGTCAGTCTTGTGTGGCCTTCAGTTTTGTGTGGCCTCCAGTTTTGTGTGGCCTCCAGATGCTGATCCAGGAGGACCTGGGTTATATCTGCAGCCACAAGTTGTTGTCTGGGATAATCTAGGTCCTTTCAAATGGCCCAAGATGCTCATGTTAAATCAAATGATTCCCACATTTGGATTGTATTGATTAGGTCTTCACTGACTAGGGTGAGAGTTTAGATGTTAAGTGGAGAATTGTCCTTTAGGTTCCACTTCATATATTGCGTAGCTCTCCAATAGCTATAAAAAGAGCCTGACATGAGTGCCTAGGTCAGATGGAGGTATCTACACTGTAGACATCTACATCCTAATTGGTCAATCACATTTAAGGAGTCACCCATTTGGTACATCCAGAATGAATATCCTGCCCTTTAGACTGCACGCAGATCACAGCTTAACAGTGTGGATGGACCCTAATTTTCAGTGCTCACCAACTGCTCATGTAGTAATGTCATATCCCAAACTTCAGCCAGACAATGCAGCCTGGGACTCTTCCTAAGATTTGGACTCTGGGCACATTCAGTCCTTCTGTGAGAGCCTTGTGGACACACAAAGCTGGATGTTGTGAGATAACAGGGCTTCAGGTCGTCTCTCAAACTGTATCAGGTGTTGAGCTTGCCATATAAGACAGAAGGCGATGGGCTACGGAGCAGGAAGAAAAGAGAAGGAAAGAGTGAGGTGGCTTTGCTGAGCATGATGGTGTGCTCGTAAGGGCTTACACTGTATGAAGCAGTATATGCTATTATCATCCTTCGTCATCATGATGGTACCCCACCACAGACGGTATCTGAATGCCTAAATATGAAGGCATCATACAGTTCAGCCCTGAGTCACTGCAATGGCTATATTTGGAGACCACCCCAGCTGCACCAGGGAGCTCAATACAGATAATCAGGTTTTCCCCAGCAGTGAGTTACCTATTGAGATCTGGCATTTTTATTCTGTCTGTTACTTAGATGGAAAGAAACGGTAAAGGATTTCAGAGCTGTGGTGGGCTGGCATAAGGTTTGCAAGGGTCTGAGCAGCAGCTGGCACATTGCAAAATGATTATTTCATCACTGGCTGTGCAGGGAGGCATTAAACATTGAGCAAGCAGAGAGCAGGACTGGCAGAAGACAGGTAGCATAGCAAGAATGTTCCTCTGCTCTCCACTTAGGCAATTCAAACCCTAGCAACGTTTAAGTCTTTACAAGCACCCTGGTTGTTCAAGCTCCCTTTACAGCCAATGGACATACTCAGAGCAGTTAATGGGGTGGGATACAAGTGTCCAGACATGGTCATCTAGTGCAGTTTGAGATTCACTAAAGTGTCCTGGTGACCTTCAGCTGCTGCACCAGAAGACACAAGTCTCCTGCGTTGTACCTGTAGGGATGTCCAAGGTGTCCAAGGCCAGCCCGTTCACACGGTTGTGCCCAGCAGATATGGGCCACCTTTGCTGGAGATCTCTGAATGGAAAGACATGGGTTGCACTGAGGGTTTCTGTGTTTTGCTGTATACCCACCTGGGAGCATCACAGCTGACCAGTTCAATGACTGCAATTCCAGCTTCTGAGTTTGTGTTTTCTTTCAAGACTCATTTTGCTCTCAGGAGCAGAGACTCACTCATGGAAAGCTTCTTCCAACTGGGGCTTGTGAGCTAAAATCTGGCAGTCAACTCATGTGCTAACACAGGTAAAAACACCCAGCTCCTAGACACTCTGGCTGAAGACCAGACAGATGACAACCTTCAAGACAATGACATTTCAGTTACCGCAGTAAATCATAAATCCCACTTTAAAAGAAGGTTAAACACTGTGAAATAAACCCCTTTTATTACCATGAAATGTCCAAAAAGTGAAATAACATGACCGAAATTGCCCTTCATCTAAAAATAAAAGCAAAGAGAGAGTTTTCAGCAGCACTGGAAAATACCCGACACACGTTCAATGGGTGGGCTTGATATTGTGACTACAAAAATATTTTCGCTCAGTTTGTTTCTGGCTGTTTTGCAGCTGACAGGTTGCCAGATCTCTTGGCTGGATCCCTTCTGCTTCGGCATTCAGTAAGATGGGTTTGCTAGCTTACCCGTACAGCTTGAAGAGACAGTGGTGCTGCTGGATTTGGGATTTGGACTTGGATTTGGATTTTGGATTTGGACTTACCTCCCCAGTAAGTCTTCTAGAAATATCCCACCATTTTGAGCCACCGTAACTGTCAACAGTTTCCGAGAAACTGCCCAGAGCTGCTTAAAAAACAACCAATGGCTGCTTCTTGCTTCGGCATTTTGAACAGGGCGTAGCGGGACCGAGAAGCAGCAGTTTTCCCCTTTTGTTTAAATAAGTGTGGCTGCTCGCAGGACGGAGGAGCATGGGAGGACAGGACCCTAGGGAGACATCTGCCATCCAAGAGCTGGCGGTGAGTGATTTTGGACAACGCTCTTGGCTCCTCTCCCCCAACCTGCACGGCCCCAGCCTGGGGGGAAAAGAGGTGGATCTTCTGAGGGACAGCCAAAGGGAAGCTGAACCCAGAAACACAAGGGCTGGAAAGTGGTGACTGAAGTAAGTTCATATAGATTGGAAAGACCAAAGGAGTTTGGTTGGGTTTTTTTCAGGCTTTTCAGCAAAAAATGAAATCAGAGAACTGCAAATGTCCTTTTGGCTCAGCTCATAACAGTCCATTTCAGCTCAGTTGCTGGTTTTGTTTCCTTCTGAGGGCATTTCACTCCTCCCTTTACTGCCTTTCCTTTGCACATACGGATTTTTTTTTAAAGACAGCATGTAATTTTCAAACAAAAAGGTCATATTTGGAAATATCCAAGGAAATCTGTTGACATTTTGGACCTGCCTTGAGAACATTGCAGGGAAATGTTTCATTTTTTCCCCCAGAAATTTTCTCCCACCTTTTCTCCAGCCCACAGAATTTCAACGTGAATTTATGAATATCTGCTGGCCCTCCCAAATCTCCATTTCCAAAAAATTCGCTATTCATAAAAGAAATATAAAAACAGAGAAAAGACACTACCCAGACCTGCACTTCATCCACTATTATTACGATTTCTTGTTCTTTGCCTTGTTAAAACTGATCCAACATCCTGTATCCCTTCTCAGTGGAGCCAATGGAAGGAACTGGATCCAGGACGAGCATCCCCAGCCCCATCCACCAACCCACGCCCTGCTCTTTGCCTCACTGCCCATGGCCACACGTTGACATTCAACACACGCCAGCCCAGCCATGTTGTTGTTGCAACCCATTTGGATAAATGCAGTCCAGGAAAAGCAGATGTTATGATGTGATGACGTGTCATTTACCATGAAGGAGAGACCTAAAATGAAATGGTGGCAAGAAACTGGGAATCAATAAGAGGATTTTTTTAAAAAAATTCTTTTACCAGACCAGAAATTAATTAGGGGAACTTCAAAAAAATCCCATGGTGGATGGCAACATCCACAGATCACTGGGATGTCCAGAAAGTGTTACAAAACACCAACCAAAAATTAATTTGTAGGGTTCTAAAGAGGTTTCTGTGTACCTTTCTCCAAGGGGACAGGAGTAACTGCAGTGAGGGACAAAGAAACAGGGGCCAGCTGGACACTACTGCCCATTCTTTATTTTTTGTCTTTTTTTCTCCTTTCTCTTTATTTCGCACATTATCATACCTCTCCCCTTCCGTGTCAGGGACTGTGCACATCCTTCAGTTAACTGGTTTAATATATGTTCAAGGTCAAAGACCTCTGACTTGGGCATAGCCCTGGTCATTGCCATCAGCGGCTAAGATACAGAGGCAAGGTGGGTGACCTTAAAGATAGAGGAATAGGTTATCCCAGGGCATCTGTCACCCTAAGGATGAGGTAAACAAGAGGTCCCACAGGAGCAGAGCTGATGAGGTCTCCTGTAGACTGCAGACAGCATCTCGACATCTACCCTTGCAGTAACCCTTGCTTCACCTTCATATCCCCTAATGCCTGCCTCCACACATACACAACCTCAATTTCCCAATTTCCCTCCTCCAGTTGCTCCACTACCACCTCCAGTACCTCCACAGTAAGTCCACAAGCAGCATGGACAGAGGCTGTCTCAGGGCTGGCATCAATCAGCTCAAAGGAGATGTTGAGCTTACACAGGGGCCTCTCCCTCCACTTTGCACCAGTTCAGATCTCTCTTTTGTATCTTATTTTCCTAAGGAAGCCAACTGTCACCAGAAGCCCTTAAATAATGGCTGGTAAAGCACTGTTTTACAGCATGGGCTCAGGCGGAATGTGAAAAGCGTCCCTGCTTGCTTGGCACTATTTCTTCAGACCTAAAAAATACCTCCTGCAGCTCTGTCTAACAAAAACACATTCATTCCTCGCATGCCTGACTGTCATAAAGACAATAAGGACCTTATTTTGCACTGGGACTAATTGTATTAAAAAATCAGTCTGGCTCAGACTATAAAGTCCCCAGTTCTCCATGAAATCACTAGGAGAAAGGTGTCCATGCAAAGGACAACCTGTCTGAGTTTACTCAGAGTATTGGTATTACTCGTGTACTTAAGAAGAAAAATCTTTGCAAGAGCAGAGCACAACTCAGGAAAGACATGGAAGGAAGCAGGAGGCAAAATATCCATTTTTAGGTAATTTTTAAATATTTTTGCCAGCTCTTGAGAACATCAGTGAAAAGAGATGTTCTTTGCTGCCAGAAAGAAATAACTGGACCTTAGGAGAAGCTTTTACTGGGCTTTCCATGAGGAGACGATTATTTACAATTTCAATTTTTTAATGATGGAAAGCAATTAAAAATTAAAAAGTTTGAAAATACCTTGTTTCACACACACACACACACACACACACACACACACACACACGCATGTATAATACCAGAAAGCTGTGAGGCTTAGGGGACCCCTGATGGTCCCCCATGTGGTTCAGGCTCATCAAAGCCAATTGGGGGAGTCCCACTGAGTTGCCCTCTACTCTCCACCCTCCTGCAAGGCCCCATTGCCTGAAGGGCAGCATCCGTGCCTGCCCCCGGGCATGGTTTGCTCACGGGTTCACTTCATCGACGGATGCAGAGCTCTGAAAATGCATTGTTCCTCACCACCATGGGGACTTTATAGTCCAGGAACCCAGAAAGCCTTCCCTAAATGGGAGGCATGTCTGCTGCTGGAGCGTGTTGTGGAGTCTCCTTCCCTGGAGACATTCAAAACTTGCCTGGATGCGTTCCTGTCCAGCCTGCTCTAGGTGACCCTGCTTTGGTAGGGTGGGTGGACGAGATGACCTCCAAAGTTCTCTTCCAACCCCTACAATTCTGTGATTCTTTTGGTTGTACTTCCCAAATTTGGATTTACTGCAAGCCTACTCAGATGCTGGGTTATCACTGCCATTGCACATCACTCCAAAGACCAAGAGCAAATATAACAGGGCTTCAGCAGCTCCTGTGGGTCAAGGTTTGTACAGCATTCCTTGTGATGTAGGAGTCCTTGCAAAGGATGCACAAGGGTAGGCCAGTGGCAAGCATCTCCACCTGCATACGATGCTTGTATGCCACCTGGGGGAAGTCTGTGCAGGACCTTGAGCTCACTTGATACAAATAGGTGACGAACTTGGTCCTTCCTTCAGCTTGCAAGGAATAGCTTCTTAAATTAGGGGGAGAGATGTGGGAGCTCCGAACGATCACCCCTTGCTCTTCTTGCATGAGATACAATTCTTGGAGGGGCCGTAAGAAAGCTGAAAATATTCCTCTCACTTTTCTCTTGGTGGTGTAATAGGAAAGCAGAATGCCTACAGATTGTTCTGAAAAAAAATAATTAAATAAAGGAACTGCTCCTGCTGTGAAGTGGGGGCTGGACTGGATGACCTCCTGAGGCCCCTTGTAAACATATTTTATGAGATTGCCCGATTATACTGTGAGCTGGCAATGCTCAGAAAGGATCTGCGTGAGCCTGTTACCGTGGGCCAGGAGTAAGGTGTTTGCTAATGCTTAATGAGATTTAGCTGCTGTGTAACAGATGCCTATTGGGACCTGTTGGTTAAGTCTCTTTCAAAGTATTTTAATATGGGTCTTGTAATCAGTTAAGAGAGGGGATCTCTAATGAGAGTGAGATTTAGGGAAACCGATGGCTTGTTGAGATTTGGTCCGAGGGGCCCTGCTAAGGGTCAGTCCCATAGCACCTTGGTGCCCTGGCCTGATCCTGATTCTGTTTCCATCAGATTTCAGGGTACATGTACAGAGGAACAAGCAAAAAACTCAACGTGTGCAGCCCAATAAGCTATGACTCTGTGTCCAGCATAGCAAATGGATCTCAGAGGACAAAGCTGGTGGCCCGCCCCCTTCTGCGGCTGGGGGGACACACAGCCTTACAGCACCCCTGTGTCCCTGCATCCAGCTCTCCCCTGGATGGAAAGGAGGGAGGGAGACTCCATGATGGAGAGCTGATTGCAGACCACCTTGGCATGAGAAGCTCTCATTTGTTTTTTGCCTTCAATAATGCTGAAGCAATGCACTACATCTGGCTTCAGTGCCTGTTCTTTATTTGGAAAGATGGGGAGACACAGGGGACGATCTGGGACAGGGGTGATCAGGACCATACAGCTCATTACTTGCAGTGATTTGAACTATCCAGGGCCCTGGGGAAGCAAGGATGCTCTCAGCCTGGCTCTCAGTGGCCCAGCTGAAAGCAACAGGCATATTTTGACCACAGGTCTACTGCCCAAAATCGTTGACCCTGGCTAAAGGGCCATGTGCTGTGTGGGATGGAGGGAGAGATGGAGGTATAACACACGGGGTGACTCTAACTGCATTCAAGCCTGATGGAAAAGAAGGAAGAATCTGGCTTCCAGCCTGCATGTGATCACTCGAATGAAGGAAACACCCTGGAAGTCCACATGACGGTGAAAAAAGAGTAACTGGAAAGGGAGGCAGCGGCAGCGGGGGGGACTTGCACGGCGTGATCCCCGAGACGGTGGAATAAACGACATCCCATGGGCAGGCAGCGTTGCCGGGTCTTGTCTGTTATTTCAGACTGTATCCGGAGGGCAGATAAATGCCAGGCCCACTTCTAATTAAGGAAACTGAGGAAGGGAAATGTGAGTGGCTCATCTCGGAGGAGATTTATCGAGAGGAAACGCAGCTGAAGGCTTCTCAGCTATCCCAGGCATAGCCTCGGATACCCAGCCCAGCTCCAGTCTGGTGAGGTCCCCACCTCTTGCTGCTTTGCTTGAGTTACTCCAAGGAGTGAGTGAGTGCCAAGTATCTGGTGGGGAACCCATGCAGAACTGGCAGCGAGGGATGAACGAGATGACCTCATGGGTATTTTCCTTCCCTCTCGGACTCCTATGACTCAACCGCCCCGCTGAGCTGGAGTTGCTGCCCTGGAGAAGTTTGGTTCATGCAGTGAGACCTCGGTGAGCTGGTCAAAGTCCTTGCCTCTCTAACAGGAGCTGCTTGGAGGGCAGATGGAGCCCAGCTCTGTGCTGCAGAGAAGAGCACCTGGAGCAAAGCCGTAGGGAGGGGAAGGGGAACCCCAAGCAAAAGAGGTGATGGATTTCCTGCAAAAACCATAAGGAGGATGGTGGTGAGGGCTCCTCTGGGGTGGGGAAGCCTCTGGAGCGATGCAGGCAGGCTGAGCCCTGCTCGAGAGCTGAGTCATGGAAAAGGAAAACTTGAAGTCACCCTCCAGATCCTCCTGTGGTCTAACGTGCCTGGGAAGGGCCTGACGGGGTGGCCGCAGCAGCCTTGTGCAGTCTGAGGATGTCCCGTTGACTACAATCACTGGCTGTCACGGGTCGGTGTCATCTGTGGGGCTGGGAGGCAGGGCTTGTCCTGGCAGTGGGCATGGGATGCCAGACCCACTGCTGGGATCCTCACAAGTCGCTCCCCTAACTGTCTCACACACAGGAGCCCGTTACAAAAGCACAATGGTGGGGTTGGAGTCAGGGGGTGGATGCAGGTTTTCTACTGATGCCAAAGCAGAGGCAGATCCGGCAAAAACTTCTCTAGGGCTCCTTACCCAGCATTAGCATTGCACCCTGGCATCTTCTTTCCATCCTAAAGAAGATGGTATGGTGCTGGCAGCAGCAACATTCCCTGGTGAGATTGTGGCCCTTTGAAATTGTCACTTGTAACGCCAAACTCCTTGGCTTCATGCTGGCTATGGCGCGTCCCATCCATCCTGGATATAAACCACTCTACTGAAAAATACCCACTTAAAAAGCCAAGCACACGCCAGAGCGTGTCCACGCCGCCCATGACAGCACAGCGCTGCGCCTATGTGGCACTGCCCTCTGCTGTCAGTGGCTATGGGGACACCGGCCAAGGCCACTGCTGCTGAGCAGAAACACCCGGCTTTTATGTCACCCGGGGGACTGCTGAAGGACCTGAAAAGACACAAATCTGCCCTGGGAGGATGCTGTACCCAGGACCAGTGCATGGTCCCCAGGCACGACAGGCAGCATCTGTGGACGGTAAAGCCCTGGAGAAGTCAGCGCCCTCTTGGGCTTCCCCTTTCCCTGGGCTGAAAGCAGAAGTGGTGACTATTTTCGGTGCTGTCTCACTTCGGAAAGAGTCATGCATGCCCCAGAGCATCACCCCAGGCTATGGCACCTTGCTCCGGGCAAAGGAAATGAGTAACGGCGAGGGTCGCACTGCTTTTCCGTGACCCTGCCCTGGCTGCGCGTCCCAGAGCTCTGTCTTGGGGCTGCCTGGAGTAACCGCAGTTTCCTTCCATGTGCTGGGCACACCAGCTTCTAGGGAATGCGCATGAAGAATGACTCTCAAACTGCCTTTTCCAGCAGAGAAACACTCAGGCAAAGCCTCCCAGTGATATATATATACATAACCTTGCTTGTCCTTCCTTACATCCGCGGCTCTTTACTGCCTTTTCTCAAGCTGGAATTGCTGGGGTTGGAGGATGAGGACACCCAACGTGATGCCAGAGCTGGTCCTCATCTCCCAAACTCTCCTTAATAAAAGGCCTCTAGATGGGGCTTTAATGCAATATTGCTGCTGGCCTCTGCTGGGCTGTGATTGCCTGCAGAGCCCCGGGGGCTGCTCACCTTCCAGCACCCATGGGGGGACACAGGGTGGTGGCACAGTGCCACTTTGTCCCAGCCATTGGGATAAGGGAACTGAGGTATTCCCAGACCCTGGTGAATCACGCAGGTTTGAGGAAGCCATTTATTTGCTGGATTGGATTTAACACCCCTCCCGTCTTCCCAGCATGTTTCAGTCCCAAGTCCAAGGGTTGTTGAGGCGTGTGATGCGGAGCTGCAGTGGGAGCCCCCAAAACCCCATCATGGGGGCGTTGCACGTGGACGTGCGAAGCTTTGCACAGTGCTTTTCCACAAGGCTGTGTTGCAAAGGGACAGGCTTGAGAAGTTTTATACGTTTAAAATTAAAGCAGTTCCCCCCCCGCCCCCCGGCCCTGCCCTCCCTGCTTTCCCTCATGCTTTTATTCTGAAAATAAACAAAACCCAAATAGTTTGCACAGTGCTGGGAAGGCTGGAAATGCCCAAGTGCATGGCCAGTGGTGAGAATAAGTGGTGTCACTCCAGGGGCTATTCCAGGACAAAAAGTTCATCCCCATTAACCCACCCCCTGCATGGTTCCTGAATCGGTTTGTCCACAAACTATTGGGGTCAGAAACACAGACAAACCCCACCACGGTTATCCGAGGGTCTCACCGTCTCATCACACACCCTGTTGTCACCTGCTGGGCACAGCTCTGCGGAGCTGAACACCTTAAATCCCTGGCGACAGTGGCTTTTGAGATGAGAGTCCAGTGCCAAGTACCTGCGTGTCCTCCTGTCTCTGTCCCCGCGGGGACACAGGGCGGTTCAGCAGCGTGACATACACACACGCTCAGGAGGGAAACCGTTTCGTTCTTGGGCGGCAGCGGGTGCAAGAATTGCCTCGAGGATGACGTAGAGAGTGACAAAGAGTGACGTAGACCGACCTGGAACAACGCTGCCACCAGGCACCGGCCTGAAGGGCTGACATTTAAGGCATTAACTGCTTCCCAGCCAGGGTGTTCATCGTCCTGTCCGTGCGTTGGGGTGTCTGTGGTGGGGTGATCAGCTCTCACCTGCTGGATCAGCCCTTGCCCCTCCTGCCTCTGCATAGCTGGCTTGCCTTTAAAAGACTGACCGGCATGTCTAACCCTTGGGCAACTGTCCATCCCTTGCACAACTACCTAATCCTCGCATGACGGGTCACCATTACCTGTAGCCCTTGCACACCTAGTCGTTGCACACCTGGCTTGTGCATCTCCGGTCCGTGCACAGCCAGTTAACACTTGCACATCCAACCCTTGCACGCCCAGCGCCAGCACGGCAATCGAGCCCTGCCTGGCCCACGTGTGGATGCCTGGCCATAGCATGCCCGGCCTTTGCACACCCAGCCCTTGCACAGATCTGGCCCTTGCACACTCACCCCCAGCCCAGTGGCCCAGCATTGGCACATCCAGCCCTTGCACAACAGTCAGGCTCTTGCCTGGCTGCCTGGTGTTGGCACATCCAGCTCTTGCACACTCAAGCCCTGTGCCTGGCCCTAGCATAGCTGTCCAGCCCTTGCACACCTGAGGCTTGCACATCCAGCCCTTGCACAATTGCCTGACCCTTGCACAGATGCCCATCCCCAGCACATCCAGCCCATGCACGACTGTCCTGCCCTGGCACATCCAGCCCTTGCACACCCAATCCTTGCACAACTGCCCAGCCCTTGCGCAGCTGTCCAGATGTGACACATCCATCTCTTGGACAGCTGCCCAGCCCTAGAACATCCAGCCTATCCCTGGAACATCCAGCTGGCCATTGCCTGGCTGCCCTGCCCTGGCACATCCAGCCCTGGCACACACAGCCCTTTCATGACTGATCAAGCCTTGTACAGTTGTCCAGATGTGACACATCTGGTCATTGCACAACTGCCCATCCCTGGCACATCCAGCCCCTGTGCACCCAGCCGTTGCCTGCCCAGCTGTGTTACACCACCCCCTGCTCACCCAGAACTGTGTCACCCAAGCTGTGTCACACCAACCCATTGCACACCCCCTTCTCTGGGACACCCATCCCCTGTACACCCCTGCCTGGGCCACCCAGACCAGGGACACCCCTCCCTGGGACACCCAGGCAGGGGACATCCTTCCCCTGCACACCCATTCCCTGGACACCCATCCCAGGGACACCCATCCCGGGGACACCCAGGTGGGGGACACCCATCCCTTGCAAAGCCAGCCCAGGGACCCTCAGGCTGGGAACACCCAAGCTTGGGACACCCCTTTCGGGGACACCCAGGTTGGGGATACCCATACCCTGTAAACCTCTCCCAGGGACACCCGGGAAGGGGACAACCCTCCCAGGACACCAGGCAGAGGACATCCATTCCCTGCAGATCAATCCTGAGGACACACAGGCCGGGGACACTTATCCCTTGCACACACCGGCTGGGGACACCCATCCCTGGGATACCCCTCCCAGGGATACCCATCCCTGGGACAACAATCCCTGGGACAACCATCCCTGCCCAGCCAGACCTGGGACACCCAGTCTGGGGACAGCCATCCCCTGCATACCCATCCCCGGGACACCCAGGCCGGGGACACCTCTCCCTGGGACACCCAGGGAGTGCACTCAGGCCGGTGACACCCATCCCTGGGATACCCCTCCCAGGAGCACCCATCCCCGGGATAGTCATCCCCGGGACAACCATCCCTGCCCAGCCAGACCTGGGACACCCAGGCCAGGGACACCCATCCCCGGGACACCCAGGCCAGGGACACCTCTCCCTGGGACACCCAGGGAGTGCACTCAGGCCGGTGACACCCATCCCCGGGATACCCCTCCCAGGAACACCCATCCCCGGGATACTCATCCCTGCCTAGCCGGACCTGGGACACCCATTTTGGGGACACCCATCCCCGGGATACTCATCCCTGCCTAGCCGGACCTGGGACACCCATTTTGGGGACACCCATCCCCGGGACACCCAGGCCAGGGACACTCATGCCAGGGACACCCAGACCAGGGACACCCCTCCCTGGGACACCAATCCCCGGGACACCCAGGCCGGGGACACCCACCCCCGGGATACGCGTCCCTGCCCAGCCAGACCTGGGACACCCAGGCCGGGGACGCCCCTTCCCCGTCCCGTCCCTCCCGCCTCTCCCCTCCCCGCCGCTCCGCAGTGCCCCCCCCCGGCCCGTCCCGTCCCCAGCTCCCGCCTCCCGTGGGCGTGTCCCCACCGCCCCCGGCCCCGCCCCTCGGCCGCGGCCCCGCCCCGGCCCCGCCCCGCCGCCGGCCGGCCGCGCTCCGCCGGCCGCGCTATAAGAGGCCGGGGCGGGCGGCGGGGCCGCAGCGGGCGCGGCGGGGGAACGAGATGAGCAGCGCCGGCGCCGCCGCTGCAAGATGCTGGATGGACACGTCCTGCTGGGATGGCTCTCCTCCTGCGCGCTCCTAGGGCTGCTCGCCTGCGCCCCGCGGCCCTCCGCCGCCTACTTCGGGTAGGTGCCCCGCGCCCCCGCTCTTTAGCTCCTATTTTATGTTAATTTTTTTGCCCGATTTCGGGATGCTACCCGCACCCTCTTTCCCCTGGCGGGTGCGGGCATCCCCTCCGTCTGCGCTGACAGCCGTTTCGGGGGAGGGACAGCTCGGTCCCGGCGGCTCTCTCCCCGTCCCGTCGCTCGGAGCCGGGCCATTCTAATCCCCTTGGCGTGTGCCTGGCACCGCCGGGCTCTCCGGGACCTGCCGTGCTTTTCCCAGGCAGAAATTCCGCGGGCGAGGGAGCACCTCTTTTATTTTTTTCCCTGACCCGTAGAGGGGTGGCTGGAGACTTCCCCGCTGTAACCTCCACCAGCATGGGACAGCCCCCAAAATACTATTTTTTTCCACCAATTTAAGCCCATGCTTCAGCACCAGGTGCTGGCAAGCGGGGCCCGGCATCGCCCCGGTGGCCTTGTTAATTTTATTTAATTTTATTTAACTGCATTTTTTTTTGGGGGGGGTGCATGCTGCTGTCCCCAGCCTGGGACGGTGTAAAGAGGTGAGGGTCTCTCCATCGGGCTGAGCGCGGAGAGGCGCGGAGCCCCCCGCATCCCGCGGAGCTCACCTGTGCGCGGTGCAGGGGCGCAACCGGCAGGGGGCGCTCCCGGCCCGGTCCGCACCCGCGCAGGTGGATCCCGCTCCCTCCCATCGCCCTCCGGACCCCCTTATCAGCGGCGGGGGGCTGAACTGGGGGAGCCAAATAAACCCCCTCACCCTCTCTCTTTAAAGCCCCCAGCGAAGGATCTGCCGCCTCCCTGTCTGTGCATCCACCCCCTTTTGCTTTTTGGGGTGTCAATAGAGCTGCCTCTTGCCTTTTTCTTCTAAAGATTTGTCCCCAAAATGGGGTCTGGTGTGCGAGGGTAGTGGGGTGCGAGCACCTGGTTAAGACGTTTTGCTGCAAGTTTGCTCAAGAGTGAAGGTTCTTGTCACATTTTGGGATGTTGTGTTGTGACCGCTGGTAGGAGCCACTGGACCAGCCCTGGAGAATGTTTTAGCAGACTTGAGGGTTTTTTTCCTCCCCCCTCCTCTTTCCAGTAAAACGAATCCTGGTGTTGAGGCTTGTCCATTGCTTGTGGTCTGGCAAAGTTTTCCAAACAGTGCTACTTACATCTTCTCTCTCCAACTTGAGAACCATTTAACTTCCTGCTGCTGGGGCTGGTTTTGTGAGGAAACAGCCCATCCCACGTGCACAGGGTTTTGGGAAAAGCCCTTTTCTCCCCCAGCAGCACGCAGAGGGCTGCATCGAGCCCCTTGGCTTGTGTGGCTGCTGAAGGACCACCGGCACTGTGCAGTTGTACTGTGCCTTGGGGACTGATGGGGCTTGGAAGGAGTTTGGCTGTAACTCTCCTATTAATCCACGCGGTGCTGGGATCTGCTGTTGTGCAGCAGGTAACTCATTCCAGTTGCTTGCTTCTGGGATTTCTCTCCCAGTCGTGTGTGGCTGGTATAGATTTTAATTTCATTGTGAACACGCTGAGCTGAGGGAATTGTGCTGGTAGGTCTGTCCTGACCACTTTAGGTTATTCCCTCTGTCTCCGAAGGGCTGCTGGTTCTGATTTGAGACTCCCTCTCCAGCAATAAGGAGAGGAGATGCTGCCAGATGTGCACCCAGCCAGATGTGTGCTGCAGCGCGCAGTGAAGTTTGCTTATGCAAAGCATCTTGCTCTCTGGTTAGAGCCACAGCGAAGTAGCAGCATCTGCTGCTAATCTCCTCTTTGTTCTTCCCAGAGGCCTAAAGCAGAGGTTGCTCTTGCTTGAGCTGCTGGGGACACACGGGAATAGTCAGTGCTGAGGTCCAGGGTCCCCGCTAATCCCCAGCGATACGGGATCTAACAAGCGCGTGTGGAAAAGCTAAGCCCTCCTTGCTGTGGGCTTCTGGATATTGATAAGGAAAGGAAATTTTACCTGGTAAAAGCTGTATGTTCCTGCAGGGCTCTTGGTACCTCTGCAAGTGCCCCGTGAAGGCTGGTATTAGCCCTTCTTGCTGTGCCTAGAAATGTAGAATCATGGAATCATAGAGTTGCCTAGGTTGGAAGGGATCTTTCAGATCACCTAGTCCAACCATCAAGCTAACTCTGACAAAACCTGTTACTAATCTAAACTATATGTTTAGGCACTATGACTGCCTGTCTTTTAAATACCTCCAGGGATGGTGCCTCAACCCCTTCCCTGGGCAGCCTGTTCCAATACTTAGTAACCCTTTCCGTGTAAAATTTTTCCTAATATCCAGTCTAAACCTCCCCTGGCATAACACGTAGCCATATGCATGGAGGGACTGCTCTGGTGAGGAAGCACATCTGTTTATTCTGATACGAACCTTTCCTTAAAACCTGGATGCATCCCTCGTGCTGAACTGAAATATTGAAGAGGGCTCCATTAATGCAACACCCTTTCTAGGCAGTGGAAGGGACACTCCTTCCCAGTCCAAGGCATCATCAAAGCCACTGGGATGTCTCTTGGCCGCCAGCTAGACCCTCTGCTCCGGGTGTGAACATCCCCATCAGAGGAGGTGGTGGGGAGCAGAGCGCAGCCGGTGGCTGCGTTAAACAGATATGCCGTAGCTGCAGCTTTGCCGCTCTGTTCCACAGCATTGTGGGGGACAGGGACAGCTGTGGATGATCCCTTCCACCCCATCCCCAACGTCTTATTTCAGGGAAAGAATTCAGCGTCTCCAAATGCATGGCCCGGCGGGGAATTAGTGCCCGGGGACAGAAATTGGGCATGGTTACATGATAACAAGATTGTGTCAGCATGTAGTTATGTCTGTGTCTGCCCCACTGGGGCAGTACCCCAGTGGGAGGGGATGCTGGGATGGGGGGGGAAACCATGGCTGAAGGCCACTACCTCTCTGTATGTCTGGCTCTGGTGCCTTAGAGGGATGCACAAGCAGCCAAAAAATGATAAACACCCTCTGGAAGTTAAGTTTGGTGTATGTGAGATAAAGCCTTGGTGCAGATGGGGCCCTTCCTGCTTGCTCCATCCCCTGGTTGGGACACGGGCTGAAGATGACAATTCACTGCCTGGGGTGAAGGGAGGGACAGGCTTGTCCCTTGCTGAGGATTATGCTGGCAGCCTGGGTGTTGCCGACCTCGTCCCTGGTGCAGGAGAGGAGCAGGTGCCAGCTTGACCTGGAGCTGGTGCACAGCAAAGGCAGGACCTGAAGGGATGCTGATGGGTAGCAGTGAGCAGAGCCGAGTCCCTGTAGGCACCTACTCAGGAGGGGTCTGTGAGCACTACTTACTGGAAAGCATTAATTACTGGCTGGCTTCAGGGACAGGGTGATGCTACAGCACCTAAGCCTTGTCTGATATGAGACTTCATGATGCTAGAGAGGAGAAAACATGCCTGCAAAACTGAGCAGGACCTGGTGGCTTGTGGTGGAGTCACCCATCAGGGTGCCTGATGAGGATGGGTGCATTTTAGGGTAGGAGTCTGCATGGGAGACTGTTACTGCCTGACTTTATACCAGAGGGGGAAGCATTGCATTGAGATAAGCGTCAGCCCAGCCTGGCTTGTTGAGATGCACTGGCTGCTCTAAAAGTGAGCCTGCTTTTATGTTCAGCTGTCTCCTCTGCAGCTGGGCTGTCTGAAAACTAATTTGGACCATATTACGACTGGGTGGTGGTGGTGGGGGTAGCTTGGAGCAGCCCCAGTCTGCCAGCATCCCTGAGAAAGCATTGCATTTCACTTCTCTCTCTGCTTTTCTTGAACCTGGCAAGCTTTGGGTGTGGGTACCATCCCCTCCCTCCCTCAAATGTGATGAGGAGGTGGTGGAAATGCCATAGAGGCATCTGGGAATTGTGTTGTCTTGCACTCCTGGACTTTGGAAGTGGCAGATGACAAGATTAGCCATGCTGGGGGTGACAGGTGGGCTGATTAACTTCAGTCCTGCTCTGCCCCAGTGCCAATGGGGTGGCAAACTGGGCTGTGGGAGCTTGGTGCTTTCCTGATCTGCTTGGTTGGTGGCTCCGAGGTTGCAACTTGTCCCTGCCCATAAACCAAACCCTTCCTATTTCTTTCTGGGTGTTCTGATTTCTAGTCTGACTCGGTTTTGGTGCACCCCCTCCTTTTTTATTTTTTCCCTTTTCTTGCTGGAAGAAGCGTTGGTTTCTGTGGTTTGGAGTTTGCTCTGCTTTCTCCCAGCAGCTCTGCTCCCTCCGCAAACACTTGTCAAGACAGTAGTAATGTTACAAGTGGCTCATGCTTACATAGTGTTTATATTGACAGATTGCAATGTTCTTCATAAATGTAACTGATCTGTATGCTGCACGCAGGCAACAGAAACCCTTAAATGCTTGTGTGGGGGAGAGGGAGGGAGGGGAAGCATAGCTTGCCCTAATTTACCAACACATCACTAGTGAGAGCAGGTTCCTTACTCCATGGTAGGGGTTTTTTTGACGTGGGAAGTGAAATATATTTTTTTTCCCCCATTGGCAGGTGCAGAATAAGTACCCCGCTATGCTTTAGGCGCTGCTGGGGTAGAAATATTATATGCCCTGCAATTCTGGGTGTGATTCTGCTAAAATTACTTAGGAAAGAGTTGAATACTGAACTCGAAGGGATATTTGGGGGTTATGTGCACCCCAATGGGGTGGGCTCTGAGAGTTAGCATGAGTTTCTGAACTCTGTTGCTACCAGTGTGTGGCATTGGCTTGAATGTCACCTCCAATAAAAGCCAGCCCACTGGGTGCTGGCAGGCTTTGCTGCCTGTTTTTTCCAGCCGGCGGGATACGCTAGGTGCTAACAGGGCTGTTGCATATCAAGAATTTCTGTACCTGTCACTTGATGGTGGTGTGGGGCCATATGCTGACGTCTGCCGCTTGGGCCGAAGGCGTGTGAACTTCTCGGGGGAAGCCGTTGCGTAGCCAGGCCACAGCGTGTTGGCTTTCCAGACGCGCCGTTTGCCTCTGGCGTGTGTGAGATGGAGCAGCTGGTTCTCAGCACAACCCAAAAAAACAAAACCTGGACGCGGGTGGCGAGGGAGGAATGCAGCACGCAGGCAAACACAGCTGGAGCGTAAGAAAGCAGCTCCCGGGGGCTGGGAGGATGGCTTTGCCATCCCACCCTGAGGTGTTCTGCCTCTTCTAGATGGTGATACTGGTTTTTAAGGTGCTGGATTATTGGGTTTTTCTTGGAGTAGGAAGGGTGTGCCTGGCTTGGTTTGTTTTTTTTTTCTACTTCTTTTGAGCTGGGTGAATTGTCACATAGAGACTGATCTGTCTGAGTCCTGACTGGCTTCTGTCCCAAAATTGGCCTCTCTGGGTCGATTGGAAGCAGTGTTTAGCCTCCCTTCCCTTGGTAATGGCCAGGAGAAGTATTTGCTTTCTAGGTGCTTGAAGGTGGCACTGGAATTGAAGTGCCACAAGGATAGTGACAAACGCAGGAAAAAAAATTATGTACTCAGGTAAGATACACCAGACCTGCATCTCCAGCCTGGGGGACCAGGATCTGTCCCAAATCAGGCTGGGAAGTACATGGAAGCTCCTTCCACCTGCAGAGGGCTTGGTAGATGGAGCAAAACTTTATACAGCCAGGGATTAGTAGGACTCGGACTCATGTACTGGATTGACCATGTTGATTGAGACTTGGGGACCGCTACCTTGTGCCTCAGTTTCCCTTACTTGGGTAGACATTGGGGCCATTTTGCTCTGAACTCAATGGTGAGCATTTTATGTGGTCTCAGCCTAAATATTTCATGAGGGTTTTTTGCAGGGGTCACCAGCGCTACAGATGACTCCCCAGGGGGAGAAGATGCCTTGTTAAGAGACTGTTAGCTGCGTACTTGGCAAAGCAGGAGGAGGCCAGTGACTTTCTTTAATGTGACCGGTGATGCAGAACTAGACCAGGAATCTATGAGATTCTGGTCTCCTGGTGAAATGCCTGGTCAATGATTAACTTGCTTTCTGGAAGCTGCTAACAGCAATAAAAGGGAGTCCAGCCCCACAACCCCAACACAAAAAGCCCATGAGTGTTTAATAATTAAAGGCCTTGTGCTTTATCGCAGGGTAATGAGAATCGCCTTAAGGCTTATTCAGTGGTAGGTAATTGAATTAGGTTGTGGGATTGGGAAGGGGGAGGGTTCAGTGGAAGGTCTGGGAGACTGTGCGGAGAAGCCAATGTGATGCTCCTTAATTTGAATCTTTTTGACCAGACTGGGTTTTGTCAGTCTTTACTGCTTTCTTTTTTCTGTTTCATTAATCCACTGTACTTGCAGACATGATGTAATTGCCTCCTGGAGAAGATGTTCCTGTCCCAGGGATGCTCCGTTCCATTCCCTTCATTTACTGGGATACTGACAGTGTTTTTATTCCTGGTGTTTTCCTTGGTGAAAGGTTGATATTTAAAGGCTCACTGAGATTTTGGTGGAAAAACAAAGCCAGAAGACACTGCTGAACTCTATCTGTATTCTTGGAGGAGTCTGACTAGCTGGAGGAGGTACCGAACCAGTGAGCATCACCCGTGTCTCCACTGCATGAGGCAGTTTCTGGTGCAGAGCTGACCAGAGCCGTACAGGGGTGGTGGGACCTAGAAAGCTCAGCTTAGAATAGCTGAAGGCTAGACTTGCCTGTCCTGTCTCCCTCTTGTGCCCCTGTGCACAGCTACTTTCTAAGATGGACTTAGGTTGGAAAGGGGTTTTGAAGCTTTTTGGAGACTAAGGAGATGCTACATTGGACTGTCCCTATGGGAGAGACTGTCTTGAGCATGGTCTGAGGCCACCAGAGCTGTAAGGACTTCTGCTGCCAGAAGCCCCATATAGATCCTGTGCTCCAGTTACATGGGGCAATGTGGCACCTTCAAGGCTTGGGTTCTCTGGTCACTTGAGTTCTGTAGAGTATAAATGGGACACTCTTATCCTAGTGTTTGATGTCTAAGGCATTTGAGAGGAGACAGCTCAATGCATTAAAACTATCTTGACCCGCTAACCATGCAGCTTACAGCTACCTCCTAGAAAAAGCACTTTTGGGTGGGATGGCACTTGCTTAGTTCATACTAAAACCTATGTTAGAGACAAACTTCTTTTACCCCAAGTTCCCTGACTGTCTAGGTAGGAACCTGCCAGCTTCCCAGTGCTTTCCTGAGGGTGTGTGTTGAAGCAACCCAAGAATTCTCATGTACCTGGCTTTCCAGACTGCAAACACACTGCGCATCTGGCTTCCCTCCATAATGAAGCAGCCTTGCCCTCTGCAGCCAAAAAAGCTCTCTAGGGCCTTGTAGCACGTTAATGCAATTGGTTTCTCAATCTGAGGAGCTCTCAAGCAGAGGAACCAGTTGCACTATTAAGTGCTGATGGGACACTACTGCTCCTCATGCAGAATGTGGCTGCAGGGAGACTGGTGCTGCAGGTCCTGGACCAGCACGTGGTTTGGCTGCAGGTGGGGCAGGTAGAGTATGTTTTCCTGACTTACTGGACCCAGAGCTGGGGAGTCTGCTCAGGCAAGTTGAGAAGGAGCTAGAATTAAAATGCTGGGTGGAAAGGGTTAACCCTTTGGAAGCTGGGGTTTTTTTTGGGTTAAGTCTCAAATTTTTCTTCTTCCCTTGCTTTTAACCGTGCTTTTTAAGGTTCCCTCAGATCGTGGCTGTAAGTGCTAATAAGTCTTATCTCTTGAGATACTGTCATAAAATACACTTATGAAGTTTATCAGCCTAGTAAGCTTTACATTTTATTGTAATGTGTGTTTGCACTGTGCTAAGTGGAAGAGGGAGTATTTTGACTACATGGATAAACATAGCAGTTACAGGATTTGCTTTAGCTGATAGAAAAAAAAATCTATTCTGACTGATTTCCCTTTAGCTGTTGTGGAGAATTCTTTTTCAAATGGATCAAGCAGCTCCTGCGTGTGTTATGTGGTCTTCCACTCTGCTTGTGACCTTAAATCATTCTTCTATAAGGTGTGGGGAGTATTTTGTTAATTCGGTTGCTGAAGGATTTCTCTTGGGGGAAGGGGAAACGACAGGTTAAAAAAACTTGAACTCTTCCTTTGGAAAGAACACAGAGCAAAACAGCGCTTCTATATATCCACTAGAGAACATGCAAACTCAACAGTATCTGACATTAATGCTGAGTCTGTGCTGGCTTGGAAGGTAGCATGGAGTGTGCAGCTCATGTTGATGGGATGTCAGGCTGTATGGGAGTTGGCATGAAATTTTTTGAGCAGATTCATTTGGCCTAGTTCATTAAAATAGCATTAATTGGATAGCTAGATGCTTAGGGAGTTTGGGGGGGGTGGGGGGGATGGGGAACAAGCTTGCTCTGGCTTCTGCACTTGCCGTGCACTGGATAGACAAGTTTCACAATTGTAGCAAAAGTTTCCTTTCTTGGAAAAACTGTTCTGAGTCTTCCAGAGGCTGAAGTAGCATAATTGGCCATTTATTGTGCATAGTAGGAGGTAGGTTCTCGTGCTGTGGAGCAACATGTGACTTCCCCTAGCTGTGAATGAAGCACTGAGGTGCCCATAGGAATATCTGAGCTTTGCTTAAAAACCTGTCTGGCTAAGGCAGTACTGGGAGGAATGGGCAGAAGTTTAGCCAGAGCCTTGGTCTGCCTTTGGCAAAGAAACCTCTCCGAAACCAAACCGCAGATCAGCCTCCCAAAGCAAGTAGGGTCAAGCAACTCTTGCTTTTGAGACCAAGTTTTTTTGGAAGAGGTCAACCAATGAGCAAAAGAACTAGCTTCTATCTGTTCTAGGTCTACTTAATTTTTTCCTCCATTGTTGGAGTCCAGCAAAATTAACAGTTTACTTTGAGATACACAAGGGTGTGTCTTGACCTGTGTGATCCAGGGTGACCACCTGACCCCTGGGTGATGCCTTCATGTGTAACATGCAGGTAGGTGAGACAGGCTGTCAAGATGAGTTATTTTGATGCACAGAGCCCAGGGCTTGACACTGTGTTTCTTGCTTCTGTATCCTAAGAACCTTTTAACTTCCCCAAGAACCGGTCATGACTCTGCTCCAAAAGCATCAGCATTTCCAGATGAGCATCTACTGAGGTAGGCTCAACTATGTCTTCAAGAATACGTGTTCTAACTTCCAGTCAGAGCAAGTTTTTACCTTTTAAATTCCACCTCCACAAAGTGCCTTATTTATGTTCCCTGCTGTCATCAATCAGCTGTATGTGACAGCTCCTCCAGCTCTGCATGTGGGAGTGTGTTGGGTGTTGACACAGCCTGCGCAGGAGTACACTGGTGCTAGCTGACCCCTCCGTAGGCTTGGATCTCATGATTTGCTGTGGTCTTTGTACACTTCCCCACCTGATTGCTTAAAAGAAGCAGCACAGAGGCATTGCTGTGCCCCAGTCCTCACGGTTTGCCTACAGCTAATTCCCAGTGTAGATCTTGCTGTGTGAATCCCTGCTGAGTTGGGTGCATTGACTGGCTTTCACTATTATGGTGAGCTCAGGCTTTTAAATATCCTCATTGTAATGTCTTCTCTGCGGGTTGATATTTTTTTTTATTGGTGATCTTGGTATGGCAATGAAACAAAGCCAGGCAGCCCTGGTGGGCAAAACTGCACTTCAGTTAGAGATTACAATGGAAGATTGTAGGTGAATCTGGCTCTACGTGTTGCAGAGGACTCCTTGTGGGCTTTCCAGCTCCATCTTTTAGGATTACTGTTAGTAAAAACCTTGTTCTCTGAAGTTACCAAGGTGAAGTGTTCAACCTTGGCTATGCCGGAAGCTGAGCTTCTGGCGGCTTCATTTTACCCTAGTGATCAACACAATGCTTCACTTTGGATCAATGCAAAGACATCTAGTAGATGACTACTGGTAGGGCATGTTTTTTGGTGGATCTCTACCCTGCTTGGCCTTAACACCAAAGCTCCTCACTCTGCCTGCAGGAAGGGTAGATCTCTTGCCTGCAGGAGGTCTGACAGATCCTTTCCCAAAGTTTCTTGCTTTGATTTCAGTGTCTACTGAGTCCCATGGAAAACCAGTCAGCCCTGTCTCCTATGGGTGCCAAGCATCTTCTAAGGCAGAAACTGTCAGTGTAGTTGAGGGCACATCAGGCAAAGCGTTGTGAAATACTTGGGCAAGCAAAGAAAACGTGCTTCCACTTGAGGTTAGCGTGGGATGCCACTGTGTATTTTGGTGTTTCTCAGCTTCTCTACATCCTATTTCTCTCTAGCCTCAAGCACAGGTATCCCAACCCACCCAGGTCTGAGGAGGCCTGGACACCTCTCTCTTTCAGTAGTCTCAAAGGAGGCTTCTAGTGTCCCCCTCTTTAGGGATGGGACCATGTGTTCTCCACTGACCTGGGGCATGTCACTGCTCTACATGCCCCTGCCTCTTTTGGTGGCATTGCTTGGAGAGCTGAGCTTCTCCATTGCCTGGAACCAGTTTTGGTCTTGCTCAGGGCTGTGAGTTATGATGTGAATGAGTGAGCTGTGACATGTGCTATGACATGGGAGTGTTTGGGAGACAAGTTCAGTTCAGGGTGGGGTGTTTGCCTGTGAGCCAGGGCAGCTGGTGGGACTGGGTACCTGGGAGGCAGCTGAGAGTGGCTGCACTTAGGATGAGGATCCAACTTGGGTGAATCCTTTTGGGCTGATTTCATTGGTGTTGGCTTCAAGGACCTCTCCCAGAGCAATTGATGGCTTCAGTAGAGCTTGCCCAGCTCAGTGACAGAGTTCAGTTTACTGCTCTGCTGTGAGCCCTGCTCTGCTACAGCTCTCCAGGGCTGCCCGTCTCCTTTGACGAGAAACCCTATCCTGGAGCCCAAAACCCTCTGGGGACAGTTGACCAGAACTGATACTTTATTTAAAAGAACGGACTTGTTTTGCTTAATCTTGACAAAAATCTTTTCTAGCCCTAATCCTCTTCCAGTGTAAGGTGAGATCTTGAAATACCTGGCAAACTTATAGCATAGCTCTCTTTCTGCATCTCTGGGCCTCTCTGTAATCAAAGGTGAGGGGGGGCAGGGATGTTTTCAGCCCTTGCCAAAGATAAATCTCCTGCTGGGAGCTAGCAGGGAGCTATTTCCCAGTCTGTGGTTAGCAAGTTGATCTGACAGGCCAGAGGTGAAACAGCCACTTGAGCTGAATTACAGGGTCTAACCAAAGATCCAACACTTCCTTTGGCTCATTAGCACGCCTGTGTTGCATCCCTGGTGACTATTTCTATCTTCTGGCTTGTCCCATGTTGACTCTGGAAATCCAGCGGCTTAGCATGAGTTTGAAGAGAGGACTGAAGCTGAAGAGCTGCTCTTGGGAGAGCGTGAACTGGACTAAAGAAGGCTTTGAGCAGTTCCTGTGGTCAGTGTGACGTGGCTATTCTTTTTACCTGATTGAAGCCATAATCTCCACACTGCTTTCTGGAGCTGATGAAAACGTGTTTATAGGCAGAGACTTGTCTCTGCAAGGTGCAGGGCAGATGCTGGACCAAAGAGATTGCATTTGGAGGGGAGTGGGACCAGGCACAATCCTGCAGTTGTCTCCTGAGCTTGCAGAGGGATCAACAGCCATGCAGAAAAATCTCACTTGATGTACTGGAGATGTCTTAAAGCTAACTGCAGCCTGTCTCAGGGGATCTTGTGGTCCCAGTCTCCCGCAGTGCATGCACTGGGTTCCCTGTGGGCTGTCCCAGATGCCGCCTTGTGGGAGGTACCAGGGTAAGAGAAGGGCATCCTCCCTCAGCACTGCATCCCTTGAGGCACTCACTTGGGCTGCTGCAAGGCTCATGGAAAATCTGAGAGCTGGAACTGGCACTGGGAGCGGGGAGGTGAGCCTGAAGACTTGGCTTCTTCTGACTCATTGGAGCTTGAGACTGCAGCAGGCTCGATGACCCCACTGCACGGTGACACTGGCCATATTTTTACCATGCCCCCTAGCAGCTGGCTGGGGTTGGATGCTCTCCCTCTCAGACCATGCTGTAGGCAGGGGGGCACCGCACCTCATGGCAGGATGGTGACCCCAACCACTCCCAGAGGCTGACCGCTTTGATGTTGAGTGTGGTATGAGGCTGGTGAGCTGCCGTCAGGGATGCTGTGCTTCACTTGTTGTTGGACAGACCAGCAGCACAGGGTCAGACGCAGGGGGCAGTTGAGTAGCCTTGCTCAAACAGATGCTCTGCCCGCTGGTGTGGGACTGTTCACTCTGTTACCAGAGCTCTTTGGAGCACTCCTTTCAAGTGCTTTCAATTGAAGTGGCTCTAGAGCTGGTGTCTGATCTGTCTGGATGTGTTTAGAGGCCAGGGATAGGTTTTACCATGCTCTTCCATGGGGCTGAAGGGAGTGGAGAGACTGATGGGCATCTGCATGGCTTTGGGCACATCCATGAACCTCGGGGTACTTCAGCTTGTAAAACAGGGCTGCTCTCTGGGCGAGCAGACTGTGAGCTGAGCTGACTTGGTGCACAACCCTTGGCTCTTCCTGGGACCCGAAAGGACTGTTGTACTATGGACCATACCTGAAAGTGTCTTCTATGGGTGCCTGATGAAGCAGAGCCCTCCAGGTTGCAGTTTCTGTTCCTTTAGCAGCAATAAAAGGGAGGCATGTGCAATAAAGACAAATGCATGAGACATCTGCTGATGGCTTGGTGGCCTCTGAAATGCTAATAAGCAGGAAAACCCTGCAAGATCTGACTGCACAATGAGTCTTGGAGCTGAGGCTTCATTTTAGGGGTGCAGTGTTGTACCCACTATCCTCTCCCAGAGCATTGCTGTGAGATGCACGGCTGGATTTTCAATGCAGCTGCTGCCCTTGCATAAAGCACCAGCCACACACTGCTCTTGCTACTGTCAGCTGCCCGAGTGCCTCTGTTTATGTATCTAAAGCTTGAAGGCTGGAGAAGGAAGAAATCTGACCAGTGCAATGGAAACCTTCAATTCCCTGCGGTCCCAGGAGAAGAAGAGTAGCTTCAGGCTGGAGCTAGGAATGAACTTCATTTGTACACTGCCTCGCCTCTCCAGGAGGATCAGCCAGGAAAAATATCAACAGTTCCATTAAAAAGTCTGCTGCTTTGCTAAAGTAGTGGAATAAACATACCTGTAGGCATAACGGCCTGAACCGCACAGGAAACATTAACTAGAACGAACACACGCAGACTTGCTCCCTCTCCCCCTGTATATCTCCCAGATAAAAAACACTGTGCCTCCATGGTAATGTGTAAAGCAAACAGCAGCTGGGGGG
Source organism: Larus michahellis (assembly GCF_964199755.1). Classification (NCBI taxonomy): domain Eukaryota; kingdom Metazoa; phylum Chordata; class Aves; order Charadriiformes; family Laridae; genus Larus; species Larus michahellis. The sequence goes on along the minus strand of NC_133897.1, from coordinate 3,401,363 downwards.
GATTATTCTTAGCTGGGGCAGAACTGGCTTGGATCAAACAGAGGGGTTTGGTGCTTTCCTAGAAAGGCAAAACCTGTGCTGGATGCTGCTGCCTGCTCTCGGGGTGGGGGGGCAGGGGAACCTGTGGTAGAAGCTGGGGCAGGATGGGGTTTGGAGTGATTGATAGTGCTCTCTTTCGTGCCTGTCGCCCCTTCTTAGCTTCCTTTTCCCTGTTTCTGTGGGAACTGTGTGGGATTGAACTGTTTTTGCTCTAACCAGTTGAAAAGCTGGGGTGGAAACCAGTGGGAAGTGGTTAACACCCTGGGAGCTTGCAGAAGAGTAGGGTGGGTGTGATGGCACTAAATGGGGAAACCAACTGCTCCTGACCCTTCCTGTATGGTGTAGATGGTCCCTTCAGTCCTCCATGGAGCTCACAATATGTCTTGTGACATCGCTGGGATGGTGGGAGTAGAGACCTGCAAGCTTGTGTTCCATATTTCAGTGAGGGGATGTGAGCTTCAAGCCTGGCTTGAATGAGAGATGCTGCCAGTGCTTCTTGGACCAGCAACTTGGTCCCGGAGCTGCCCATAAAAACAGCTTCCCCCTTGGCCATTCCCAGCATATGGTATGCACAGAAAATACATGTGGAAAATGCCTTCGCTTGCAACCAGATGGCACCTGTCAAGCACAAGTAGACATTTCTATTAGTGTTCTTATTTGAGTGTCTTGGACCACTCCCAGCCTCTGCAGAGCAAAATAGCCCCGCTGTAGCCTGTCCTCCCAGAGCAGCCCCAGAGGCAGATTGATGTGATGATTGCATGCTAGAGACAGTCCCTGTGCTCCCAGGCCTCATCTGCACAGCCACTTAGCACAACTAATCTGAACTGACTTTTAAAGTGGATTAGTTCAATTACTCTTAACTAGCCCTGGTGGAAACACTCTCCTTGGGGGGATTAAAGAGCCTTAATTCACTTTAACATACTTGATTTCAATGCAAATCAGACTAAACTGAATTAAGGGCACTTCAGAGCCTTGCGCGGGAGGCGCTCCTTCAAAACTGATGTTGTTTAACCACCCCACTTTGCATTCCTGTGCTCAGTTCATTCCAGTTAGCATTGCTGGAGTGTCCCCTTACAGATGACTAATATAGGCAGCCTCTCAGATATAAAGCTGCAAACATACTACCTAGGCTAATGTGTGAACCAGCCCCTGTGAAGAGCTCCTGCCTCTGCTGATTCAGTGCTTTAAAACACTCTGGCTGGGTAATTTTGAGGTGTTTGCTCTGTTTGGGTTTTTTTTGCTATTTCTTTTTTTTTTCCACATTTCGCTTTTTTAATTCTTCAAGCTCTTTGCTTTTTCACTTAAAAATGCAGGGCAGTGAGTCACACCCCAGTTTTTCTCTGTCATCCTTGACTCGCTGGATAAAATGTGAGTATTTCACCAACAGTGCACTCATCCTTTTAGCTCAGTAATTTAACTCTCCAGCTGAAGATGAGCTGTGGTTGGGAAAGAGATTGGCCTCTGCTTCCCTGAAGCTTGAGTGAAAAACAGTCATTACATGCGATGCCCCGGGCGACAGGGCAGGATAATTCTTGCTTTGGAGAGAGTTGGGTGGGACAGAGGTTTTCTTCTGTGTTTTAAACATCAGATAATGTGTGTCTTGGGGAGAAGAGGGGAATCCTGCCAGCATCGAGTGAGGGAAAGATCCCTGAGAAAGGGGGAAAAATTGTCACAGTGTGTTTTTTCCCTTCATACTGACCCTAAACTTCAGCTCAGCTTTGCAAAGGCGAGAGGAGGTAACACTGACTCCTGTGCGGATGAAGTTCTCCATCCCCTTGCCTGTATCCCTGCAGTCCATTAACTGATTTAATACCATCCTGACCCCTTGGGCTTCACCTGAAACCCCTGTTTTGCTGCTCTGGTCTTAAATTTAATCCATACTGAGCGTCTGCCAGCAGCCCGGGGAGGGGATGGCTGTTTGGCACAGCTTTGCCATCTTTCACAGGGACGGTGGCTGAGGAAACGAAGGGTTAAACCTGATCACTGAACTGAGTGCCAACATTGCTCTTGGTAGTCTTCTTCAGCTTGCCAGAGTGAAGGTTTATTTTGCTAATAGCCCTGTGTAACTTCACTTTCCCTGCCTTGCATCTCCCCCGGTTATGATATTTCAGCTCCTCTTAGTTTAGCATCATTTAAGAAATAGGTGAGCAGTTTGGGTGGTCACAGGAGCAGATGGCAGCTATATGAGCTTTTTTTCTTGGGAGGGGAACAAACTTTCTTTAGCTCAGGTTTTTCATGGCTCTTCATGAGAAGTCCCCTGGTGCCCCGCAGGCTGTGGAGAAGGGAACAGGGATTGAACACAAGTGGGATGCAGATGCTGCTGCCCTGCTGTGTTGGGGCTGTGAGACCGCTCTGTGCTGCCATGCTGCAGCTCTGAAATCCCTCAAAAGACCCACTGTGCTGCTGTACAAAGTCTGCATCTCACCTACGGCCATGGGGATGACGGAGGAGAGGCATGTCCAAAGCTGCCAGCAGTTCTTTTCTAGCCAGGCATTTGGAGATGTTCTGGGTCTGTTGGGTTTTAGCTGGGGGAGTAAAGATGGAAGGACACAGCACCCTGCTGTGGGTGGATTATAAACTGGGCCTGGAAAGGTCTCAATTTGCAAATTCACGAACAATTGCTGACAGATACTTTCCCACACTAACTTTTCAAATGCTCAATGGAAGCTGTTTTCCTGTGAGCCTGGCTGCTTTCATCAGTGCTGTTCTCTGGTTGAACCATAAGGTGATTTCACCTTATTTTCTTACTACCAAGGAGCTCCTCCTTCCTTCTCTGTAGCAGCTTGTGTATGGCTGAAGAACATCACCACGTTGGTCTTTGGTCCCTGAGCTTCTTCAGGCTTGGTCATGAGGTGGGCACAAAGAAAGACAACATGGGTGTTTGCTGATGTAGTTATGTATTAAATCTGGTTTCTCAGGCTAAGTCTCCTAGAGTAGTAGTCAGTAGCCAAGTCTTGGGAGGTTTTTTTCTTATTCTTGCTCAAGGAATATCCTCAAAAATGAATACTCTGGTATTCCAGAGAATACTGGTATTCTCTACCAGTATGGGGAAAAAAACCCCAGTCTTATAAATTTATTATAGGTTTTTAATTACATGAGCCAAGACCTCTGTCTTGCTAGGTTTTGGTGGCAAGCCTTAATGAATTTAGCACCATGAGGTGCTGGTGTTTCTTCCTTTAAGACATGAGGTCATTAACCTCATCTCTAGCATCTCTAGGGGTATTGCTCTGGGCAGTCCTGAAAAGAATACAGCTACTGAGCACACATCACATCTCGTGTAAGCAGCCAACTTGTAACTTCACTCCTGAGAAAACACCAAGTTCTTACTGAAAGGAGATGTTTCACCTAGGTGCAAATTTTTACCTCGGGATGGTGCTGTATTTTAACCTCATGATCTGTGTGCATCAATACCTCCTGCCAAACTGGGCCAACAGTAAAACCCCCTCCTTTCCTAAGGATGCCTGGAAAACCCTGGGGGACCTGTTGGAACAGGTCCAGCGGAGGGCCATGAAGATGATCAGAGGGCTGGAGCCCCTCTGCTGTGAGGACAGGCTGAGAGAGTTAGGGTTGTTCAGCCTGGAGAAGAGAAGGCTCCAGGGAGACCTTATAGCAGCCTTCCAGTACCTAAAGGGGGGTTACAGGAAGGGTGGGGAGGGACCCAGGGAGTCCTTCAGGGAGCCCGTCAGGGATTGTAATGATAGGAAGCGGGGCAATGGTTTCAAACTGAAAGGGTAGATTTCAATTAGATATTAGGAAGAAATTCTTTACTGTGAGGGTGGTGAGGCACTGGAACAGGTTGCCCAGGAAAGTTGTCAATGCCCCATCCCTGGAAGTGTTCAAGATCAGGCTGGATGAGGCTTTAAGCAGCCTCGTCTAGTGGGAGGCGTCCTGCCCATGGCAGAGGGGTTGGAACTAGATGATCTTTAAGGTTCCTTCCAACCCAAAACATTCTGTGATTCTGTGTGGTTCTGTGACCTTTCCAGCGTAGCTCTTTGAAGGCCTCTCTGAGGCTTTGCTTGTAAAAGTAGGCTTTTCAGTAGAAGACACCAAATAAGGTTGCAGGTGCTAGGAAAAAGGTACTCCATTAGAAAAGAGAGGCCAGCTCCCCTGAGGAATTGCCATCCCTCTATGCAGCAAGTTGGAGGTGAGGATCTGCTTTGGCTAATTAGTCTCCTGCCTGTATCTCAGGGGTGTCACTCTTATTGAAAGCTTGTGGCCAAAACACCTCAGATATCAGTGACTGAAGGCAGCTGGTGTTTGATTGGGTTTGTAACCATCATCTGAAAGAGGGAAGCTAATGAGCTGCCTTTGTGAAGTGGGAATTACTCACATCAAAGAGCAAACTGGAGTGTGGCTTTCCAAGCCTTGGGTCTTCCCAGGGTGGTGGCAGGGAGCTCCAGGGCTCCTTAGGAGTGCTGGAAACCTAAATGCAAGACCTGTATGGACCTGTGAGGTGCATTTTGGACCCAAATGAAAAGATTCTGCCTGAGATGTGACTTCTTCCATTGGGCAGAATGGTAAAGGAGCTGCTGGAGCTGGCCCTTAAAATGTGTTTTCAGTAGGTGGAAGAAATCTGGCAACTTCTGAACTGAATTATCCCTTCTGTGGGCCTGCATTCTGAGGGATGCTGGCCTGTGACATCCATGGAGTCTGTGCGGTTTCCTTGCTGGGTAAAATGACGCCTTCTTTCTACTTCTGCAACTTGTCCATAGGGTTGGAAAGTATTGGCTGTAGAAGATGCCCAACTTCTCTCTACAAAAACATGAACTAAACAGTGTCAAAACTGGGAGTAATGGGGCAAGTGAGTTATTGGTATAAGGGTTTTATGGCTTTTTGTGATTTCGGGTTGATAAATACAAACCTCAGAACTTGAGTTCTTGCTGTAATCACGTGATAACTAGGAAAAGGGCTGGATGGAGGAGATGAACAAAACTAAATCTGTAGTACCTATGCTGCTACCCAGTCCCATCTCTGTAACCCCAAGGACTGATTTACAGGAAACCCTAAAGAGAAATTTCTTTGCAGACTAAGCTCTTGAACAGGTAGATGATGAGGCCAATGTCTTCTCTGATACCTATAAATGTAACTTTAACAGAAAGATGGTGTTCTCTTAAAAGAACTGAAAACTCTTAAAATCAATAAAATCCCTGTTGTGGGATTTTTATACATCCTGCTTAATGGGTTCAGACTGGAACTATTTCTTGATCTCTTGCTGCCCTGTTTTCAGCAGCCTCTGGACACCCTGTGGGCTGTTGCATTTAGATGCCAGTATAATTTGGTAAGGATTTGTCCTTTTTAATGGTTTCTTTCCCACCTCACTCTTTAAAGCTGCTCTAATTCCATATTGCCCTAATTGAGATATGCAAATTTTAAAAGGAAAATCACAGCCAATGTATTTTAAGATCCTTATGGGCAAGCAGCTCCCTGCTTAACGTGATAAATTTGGACAGCTTTTCTTACTAGGGAAAATAAAAAGCCTTCCAAATCAAGAAAATTATGTAAGCAAATCCCATGTGTGCTCTAAAATTAAACCTGCCTTGCAACCTCTGGGGCCTTGAGTGTGAAACCAATGAAGATTATTTTGAGGAGGCTGTAAAGCCTTGCCTGGGGGCTGTCCAGTGGTGCCCTAAAGTTTTCTCCCTCTGACTCATTTGTTGTGACCAAATGTGTAGGAACATCAAACTGCCGGAGACCATCCTTGCCCAGGACCTGTTCCCCAAAATCCTCAATGAGTCACAATAGGTATTGAGCCCAGAAACTTTGCAGAAGCACTGGAAAACTTGTCCCCTGCCCCCATGCAGCATCCTAGTCGAAGGCATGAATGACTCTGTAACACAGCTGTAGCTCAGTGCAGGTAAGCGATGTCTCATCTGTGACCGAAAATGTCTGGTTTGAGCTTCCTAAACCTGGAGTTTGCAGGCTGTGTTTCACGCACTCTGCAAATGATAGTTATTCTAGGATGAAGTTGGCAAACTGAGTTAGGAAGGCTTTTACTTGTTGTCACGTCTCCTCACTCCATGTGCATTGTGAGGAACGCTCTTTTCTTACTGTTGTGTCTTCATCCTCCCATCCCTCCTGTTGTGTTACCTAAACTCTTCTCTACTTTGCAGTCACATAAAGCATGTTTTTCTGTGGTATGTGGCCAGAGCTGCTTTGGAGACCTCCTTTCCTATGCTGTGTTTGGAAAGGGTCAGCATTATCCTCCAGGGATTTGAATGTCTCCATAAGGTTTCCCCATGAGGACTCTGGTGCCAAACTCCCTTACGGTTTGGGGTGGGAGAAGGGAAGACCCTCTTCTCTACATGTGGTCGCTCGAACAGTATCTCCAGCCACAGTGGGATTTAATTGACCTCCTCCTTAGCATTGTGCTGAGATGGTTTTAGGCTGTTGATGAGCTGGGGTGATATTAAGGTGTTCCTGGCACTTCTGGCAGAACCCAAATATAAACACCTGGAAAGTCTTACCAAGGAGCACCTCTCATCTTATGCTCTTAGTTCTTGTTAGGCCCAATAGATCTGTCAGCTCAGCTGCACAAGGTATTTCCATCTGGGGAAAAATCTCCCCTAATTTTCTCTTGCTCTTTTATTTGTAGGCTGACAACAGGTTTCTAGAAAACACACGAAGGATTTGTTAGCGTTGCTAGCCTTTCCCTCTGCCGAAGTCATTCTTTCTTTCTTGGCCCTTGGTCCTCCTGAGTTCTTCCAGCCAGGAGACACTGAAATCACAAATGTGCAAAATACAAGATGGATAAACATCTTAATCTCATGGATACTTCAATCTAAATGTTTTCCGAGGCCCTCCTTCAAGAAGGATTAGCCGGTAACAGCCTCTGAAAGGTCGTAGCCTTGCTTTGACTTGCTCTGCTGCTCAAGATGCTAAACGTGTGTGAAAGCTTCAGCAAAAGGCCTGAGATGCCATCGGTGTTCTCTAAGGCTCTGGGGAGCATCTGTGTGTCCTCTTGGGCTTTGGACATTCGTCTTGGACCTCTGCCTGCCTGTATTAGCCATTGTGATAGCGTTGCCTAGAGCGCCCAAATGTGACATGTATCAACTGGCATTTTGGCTGCACTAAGTGTAAGATTTTTCCAGTGTAGGTTTATATCTGATGTTTTTTTTTTCTCTCAAGTGTGCACATATTAGTGTTATGATTTATTTTCAGGCTGTAACTTTGGTTTTATCACTTGAAATTCTTTGGAAACTTGGAGGGCTTTTTTAATTAGTTGCAAGCCCTCTTTAACTTGGGGGAAAGTTCCAGTGTTGAAGAATGCTTTTGATTCACAAAGAAATTATGTTACAGAGCTTTGGTAGAAAGGTTTCTTCTCATCTTTGGTTTATTTGTGCGTTACTTTCCTCTCTGAAGCCACCATTTGCTTTGATAAAGTTAACTTTGCTTCTCAACAGTTCCAGAATAGATCAGAGTTTGTTATTGAAATGCCAAGATTCTCAACATGGAAATCCTTCAGCAGAAAATTGGGTGGCAAATCATGAGCCTAGGAAACTAGGTCTTGAGCGCTTGCTTAAACTCTTTGACACAAGGTGGAAGAAATTAATACAAATAGTGTTTTTGATGATAAGTAATAGTGATTGTTGTGTGCTAGGATGGATTATTCTTGCTCCCTAATGCCCTGAAACTTGCTAATCAGCCTGTAAGAGCAAAAAAAAAAAAATAATGAATGTTTCCCGGTTGTTCCTTTGCTGTAAAATAAAATGTCTTTCCCTGATTTTAGTTTCAGTATTGCATATTGCTCCAGCTGCATATGCAAGTTATAAGCTGTTGGGGCACTTTCAACCACTGCTATTTTGGGGCTGGAGAGGGGTAAACTAGAGGGATTCCTTTCTCCACCACCAAGAAAACAAACGTCACTCTGGGGATGGTGGTGGAGAGAAAGCTGGCAAAGCGAGTGAGATTCTGCCACTCTTGTTCCTGTGGTTCGGCTTGCAGAATTGCAAGTGTAACCCATGCTTGTGGGGTTTCAAGGAAGTGAGGTGTGAGACTTGTGGGTTAGCATCCCTTGGGGATGCAGGTCAGGGAACGCTGGATGCCTCCATAACCTCAGGGAGGGCTGGAGGGAGCCAGGGAGGTCGGTGGAAGGCTTGGCAGGAGGCATGCGCTCTTGCAAGGATGAGAGACCAAGGCTGGGGGTGGGACAGCTTTCTTGACATGGGGCCAACTGGAAAGTCTTAAGCACAGTTGAAGAAAGGGGAAGGGGAATGTGATATCGTCTACCAGGGAAGGACGTAAAACCGAAGAGAAGGATGTAGCCAAGTTTTGTCGCAGTGCTATAGGGTTTCAGCTGCTGCTTCAGCAATGCTGTTTTGCTGTGATTTGCTTAAAGTGCTGGGAATTCTAGTTTGGGTTGGTAGAAGAGGCAAAAGAAATATCTCATCTTGGTGTATGTATCTGTTTAAGTTTGAACTTCCTTGAATCTCCTAATTTTTTCCCTTCGATTTTCAGTCATAACCCTCCTTTCAAATGTGCTTTGCCACAGGATTCAAGGGAAAATATAACTCAGGTTAAATTAGAGTGCAAGTGGGGTACAGCTGGTGGTTCAGACAGCTTTTAACTTCTTTCGCCCTGCCTTTTGTCTTCTGCATGTTATTTAGCCTTGAGCAGACAGCTCTGGTCCTGCTTCTCCTGTACGGTGAGAGAACCTGCCAGGGAGACTTATTTATGGGCAAGTTGTTTCTTTTCTTGGAAACACAAATCTGTAGTTTTGCTCTAGTATCACTATTCAGTTTTTGAGATTTCATTGTATAGCTAAGCACCTTCGTGATGCTTGGAAATTGAGTTAGACTCTGATTTTTTTTGCTGTGTTTTTTTTTTTTTTAGCCCATTGACTCTAATTCTGACAGGTTTCATGTAGCTGTGCCCTGTATCATCCCAGGGATGATGACTCAGACTCCAGACCCACTGAAAGAGGTGGGACGTGGGAATTGTAAAGAAGCCCACATGCGTTTTGAAGACAGATGGAAACTTCATTTCAGGCTGGAGCTGCTCTGGTTATGAGTGGCTCTAATGAGCATCTGTTGATGGAGTAGTCCAGGGAGGGGGTTCTCAGTGTTTTTTATTCCTGATCATGTTAGGATATGAAGGGCTAAACTGAAAAGGAAGATAAAGGTTGTTTATGAAGACTTACAGCAAAGGTTACAGAATATGCCCAATGTGTTTTTTAATTTTTCTTTTCCTGTTTGCAGTATTTCCATGTCAGACAAATTCCACCTGCACTAAAGCACTGTCACAAATAGCTTTATTATCTGATTGTTCATACATGACGCAGGATTTCCCTGATGTATATATCTCCCAGGTATAGGCTGGAGTCCCTGGAATTTGCTTGTCCCTTGTAGTGCTGAACACCACTTCTGGCAAATTCATGTGAAAACTGAGCATAACTACTGAAATGCATCTGCAAGTGAATCCGGAAGCAGTGGGATTTAATACCAGCACCTAAAGCATCTGGAGATACCTTTTAATATACAATTATGGCTAATGCCAACTTAACCATTTAATTTGGGAAACTTCAGAGGTGAGCTGTGTGAGTAACCTAAATCATCTCCTTCATGCATGCGCACTGCAGTGGAATTTTGTTTCATGGTTGGATGCAAGTTTTGCTCTGCAAAATCCTTGCCTCTTTCAGGGAATGGGCAATTGCTAAATATTTCTCTTTACCATTCTCTTTAACTGTGTGGCCCCAAGGCTCACTTAGAACACATTATCCAGATTCTACAGTCAATGGAAAACACATTTGGTTCCTCGTGGGTGTTTTTAAGATGCACAGAGCTCAAAGAGAAAGCTATCAAGAGTCCACTTATCTACAGCATCCCTTCTGAAGCTGAGAGTCAGCTTTCTTTTCATTACTTCTGAGTACTTAAAATTATTATAGGTCATCCCATGTTTAGTTGTCATCACTAGGGAAAACCAGAGACTCAGTACCTGGAAAACGAGGAGTACTAATGACTTGTGAAAAGCTGTGAAAGCTGCTTGGCTGAATTGTCCTTGTATTGTGGACCTGCTAGAATGAATTTTAATTCTCCAACATGATACTCGTAAGATTGTAGTTGTCTCTTCCTGTGGTGCCCTACCTCCTTTCCACCTGGTTGTCCTGAGGAAATGAAGACAAGATGGGGAATTTGGAAAAGAATATCTATTTCATGCAGTGCTCCTTTGCAGAATGTGGTCACGTAAACATTTTAGCGAGGAATTATTTCCTAATCCATACAAGTAATTATGTTGATGTTTCCTGGCCCTTGAGTGGCTGAATTGTAGGTCATTTGTATATAAGAATTTTGTTCTTTTCACTTCTTCCGCTTCTAGTTCTCAAAGGAGTTCACGAAGAGTAATTTAGATACAAAACTTTCTTCACCTCTGTTTCACAGATGGACTCTAAAGTGTTTTGAATTCTAGAGAAGTTTAGGGATATAAACCTATATAGAGTTGTGTGCAGAAAGTGCACTGGTTGTGTTTTGTTCATTCTTGTTGGTTTTTCCCAAATGTGTAGATTAATGGGCCATCTCTCAGTTGGAGCTTCTGACCTTGCTTATAGTTTCTCACAGTCAGCTAAAACCTTATGCCATTAATTCAGCTGTAACTTCATAAACTTTCTAAAGGAAAAGATTCAAATCCTGCACTGCAGATTTGTTGAGGAGAGTGGACCCAATGACATTTCTGGGGCCTAAGGAGTAAAAATATTAAGGTGAAGGGAAATGGGAAGTATTTTCTCTTTTCCTCAAGTTCTTTGGGGCTGTTTGCTGCATTAGATACGTGGCCATCATCTTCCCCTTCAGTCCTTGGAATGGCCCTTATATGACATGTGGAAAGACCATACTCAGTATTATACCATGGTACTATTATGGATATCTTAATGCAATTCAGGAGGTCAAGATAGGGTGTCCTGTAGTATGCACCCAGAGAGCTCATAGTTCACCTCCATGGCATTTTTGCATAACCGGTGATTCAAGGACTGCCTTTCTGCTCTTCTTGTTTTGCTAGCTGTTGGTAGGTAGTTTAGAAAATGGGAACTTGCAGAAACTGGTTGACAGTTTGGATGACTTTTGCATGCTGGGATAACTCTAAGCCTGTGGATCCTCTTCCCATGAGACAATTTTTCCTTGAGATGCTTTCTAGCATGTTTTCTTGCACTTTTTACTTGGAATTGAAAATGTTTCTCCCTTTAGATGCCTGCAGGCACTGGGAAAGAGTGGTGTAGGGATTAGCATAGGAATAATATGGTGTAGCTCTGCATTTGTTGGGACTTCTGTCAAGCATGAGCAACTTGCAAATCAAATGGCTTCCTCACCTGGTTTGCTGCTTATGAGGTCCTATTTTACAGGCAGTGGTTGTAACTCAAGGTTTGCTCTGAGCTTGTTCTTGGATTTGAGGTGAAACAGTCTCTGCTTCATGAAGTATATCTCATGGAGCTGGGGAACAGTTCTCTGCTAAATGAATATGGATACAGCTGTGGCATCCCACAATGCTGCACCTTTATGTCCAGTCTTAGTGAGGCTCTATTCCACACCCACACCCCCCCCACAAGTAACATGAAATCTGTCAAAATGCTGTGAAGAACAGCTTTCACATTTGGTGAGGATCGGGCTGGCGAGGTGCAGTGTGACATAATGTCTTTGCCCTCTGTAATCTTTTACCCCTTCCAACATCCAGGCACACAAGAGCCGATTCAATTCTTAATCTTGGTGTAACGAAACCACCTCGTGGTTTCTGTATTTGAGTTGATCTAAATTGGGATGGCAGGAGTCCTTGAATCCAACAGCTTTAGGCTATTTTAGGTGGTGAAAATCTGCATTGGCACTATGGAAGGCGTTTGTAAGTAACAAGCTAATTATGTAAAATGCACACTGTCCACTTGTTAAGATCTTCTTAAAGTTTCATAATCTAATCAGAATTTGCTATGTATAACACTTGGCTTGTTGTCCTCCCTCCTGCCTTTCTAATGCAACTTAGTTGGATGGATGGATGATCAATACAAGAAGGAAATGCTTTCCTTAATGCTGGTTGGTTGTGTACCACGTGCCTTTCATACAATGCATAAAGGATTTTTCTTTTAATTACTGAGCTCAAGGGTGTTGCTTTGAAGATGGATGATATGCAGTCCCATCTGCTCAGCAGCACTCATAGAATAAAGCTTTGGGTCTCCTCGGGCTACAGTATTTTGGTTCATATGACTTTTTGTTCATATTGACTCTACATAGTATCATAAAAAAAGATGTATGTGCTGAAGTCACAAAGCATTCTGACCTGAAGTGTTGGCAGAGGTAGGTCTGGCTGAGGTCTTTGCCAATATTCTACAGTCCTTCAAAAGGTAAGTGAGGATCCTGCCAGCAGTACAAGCCTGTTAAGGCCATTTTGGCTATCAGTATCGATTTATTTATCACATGTGATTAGCCACTGTTACAGCATCTGCTTCCCTTCCACAAAACTGTGCATGGATTCAGACCTTTGAGGAAGGGTTGTACCATTCCTATAATGGTGTAAGAGCTTGGCCTTTCTTGGTGGTGGTGAATGGACATTGGGAGATTGATGGCAGATGTTCATGTTGTTTGTTCTTTCCCTCCTCTTGCTGGGACAAATTGTGGTGTGAAGGAGTGGTGTTTTATGGTGCTGGAGGAGATCAAGGGAAAGAGAGCAATGTTGTTTGGTGGATGACAGTGAGGGAAGGACTATGCAGTGCCCTTGTGTTTGGAGCAGAAGGCAGTGTAGTTTGTGATGTTAGTTGGCTTTGTGGAAACATGTTCTGGAGTACATCAGCAAGAACGTAGTCTCCTGCACTGGTGGTTTATCCTTATCTGATGAGTTTGAAACCTTGGCCAGAGCTAGTTTGCTTGGCTGGAGATCTGACTGTGGAAGCTTCATTTGAGGCTTGTAAAACCTCAGGGCAGCAAAGCTCCTCTGGAAAGACATTCATGAGACACCTTTTGTCATGGAGTGGCCTTCATGCAAGAGCCTCTGAGTATCCTCCTGTTGAATTTTGTAAGGAACCAGCCTCTATGTTCATAGTTCATTCCCACAATATCTGTTGGGGCTCAGAAAGAAGAAAAAATTCTACAATCCCATCGCCATAATGCATCTCTCATGCATCCTGCTCTCTCCAGTACCCAGAAAGTTTGTTTTTTCACCTGTTTAGTTTTTAAACCTGCCACGAGGATAATATGACATTAGAGTGGAAAAGCTATCGCTGTTGTGCAGGGGAGGAATTGCAGAGCTGTAAACTGCTCCCAAAATAGATCAGATGATGTGTCAAACGGCCCAACCATCTAAATACTCTACGAGCTGACCTCCGTGCGATATAGAATAGGGGCTGGGTAAAATGTTTTGAGGGGAGGAGGAGGTGAAACCCCCCTTCTGCGTGAAACTGCACGCTTGTTTCTAGAAATTGTTGTTTGTCCAGAAGTTGATTTGGAGCCAGTCTCTGCTTCCAGCTGGGACCTCCAGGTCCTGAATATAAAAGCTAGGGCTGGGGAGAAGGAAGAGGAAGCTCATTCTCCAGTTGTTTTTCTATCCCAATGAACCTGAGGAGCTCTCTGCATTCACTGTGCTTCCCTCGAAGGTTCAATTTCAACCCCCCCAGCTTTGTGTTGTCTAAGGAATGACCTTTATTTTCTCTTTAGCTGCTGTGCTACTTGAGTGTGTGTGTGCACAGGGATATCTCCCAGCAGTGAGGGAAGCTGCTGCGTTGGCTCCAAGGAGTTTCTTCCCTGGCTGCCAATCTCTGTGGTCTGGGCAAGGGCAGCTATGTAACTGCAGCATCTGCCGAGAACAGACTGGGCAGTGTTCGGGAGAGATGGCATGATTTATCCGACAGACGGGATGGGGAGGGGGAAAGGAAGAGGCCAACTCCTGCTGCTGTATGATGTGTGCAGTGGAGCTGTTAAATTTGGGAGATAAAGGCTTAACAAAAGAGCTGGCTGAGGTGTTAGGGAGACAAACGGGCGATTCATTACAAAGTCAGATGCGTTCCCTGGCAGGGGCGGCTGGGAGAGACTGACACTAACACATGGCTGGCCGGGCGGCCGCTGGAGCCGTGCGAGGCATGCCCATGTCCCGGCGCACTGAGGGCTGCTGTGGGTGGAAGGCTTGCTGGGGACATGGCAGGATTGGGGGTGCCAAAAGCAAGCACGGCAGCAATAGCCTCTCCGAGGAAAGAGCAGGGTGCTCCCAATGTATGACTCCATCCAACCTGGTGTTGCAAGGTGTTAGTGTGTGGCGAGTGCTCAACACCGCTGGGTTGGTTATTGCTGTCATCAAAAGGGCTGGAGAGTGCAGGTGGGTTAAACCACAGAATCACAGAATGGTGGGGGTTGGAAGGGACCTTCAGAGATCACCTAGTCCAACCGCCCTGCCAAAGCAGGGTCACCCAGAGCAGGTTGGACAGGAACGCATCCAGGCAGGTTTTGAATATTTCCGGTGAAGGAGACTCCACCACCTCTCTGGGCGGCCTGTGCCAGGGCTCTGCCAACCCCAAAATAAAAAACTTTTTCCTGATGTTGAGATGGAATTTCCTGTGTTCCCATTTGTGCACATTGCCCCTTTTCCTGTTGCTGGGCACCACTGAAGAGAGTCTGGCCCCATCCTCTTGACACCCACCCTTTAGATATTGATAAGCTGCAGCCGAAGCAAGGTCCTGCAGTGCATCTGTTACAGGCTCCTGCCTCGGTGTTGAGAACATAAAAACCGCCATATGGGGTCGAACCAAAGTTTTCTTCAGCCAGGCATGGACATCTGGGGAAGCCAAGGAGAAGTGGGACAAGTGATGTGTCTCCTGGTGTGTCCAGCTTTCTCCTGGCAGTCAGTGGTTTAGAGGTTTCCTGAGGCAGAGGCTGCCTTCAAGCCCTCATGTTTCATCACCCACCTGGGAGGACCTCCCTTTCCTGAATCCATCTAATCCCTTTTGAAATCTATTCATATTTTTGGGCTTCACAACATCCATCAGCAAGGAGCCTTGCAGTTTAATGATGCGCTGTTTGGAAAATGGGCTCCATTCTCTAGAACGTCTTGCATTTATTACTATTTCTTTTAACGTTGCGCCTGGCCTGAATCAGAAGGTCTGACCCCTGCATGTCCCTGAGCAAAGAGCTCCCTGTTGAGCCCCCAGCTCTGGGCAGATCTGTCAGGCTTGCTTAGGCTTCACGTCTTCAGCTTGACCTCTAGACAGCCAGAAGGACAGACACAGGAGGTGTTTTGGGAAGTGCCCTCACCCCATGCGTGATGCTTTCTGATGCCACTTTCATCAACGTGCTGGAATAAACATAAGGCAGCCCCTGTGCAAAAACCACAATAAGCAAACATCTTTGGGATTTTTTTGTTCCTCTTTGTTTAGATTTCAAATACTAAGTATCCTTTACTGAGTGCAACTCTCCCCAGACAAGGGAAGCTACCAAGAAAGACCAAGAACTTGGATTTCCTTTGCTTGGTGCAGAAAACTAAAACTACTGCTGCAGGTTTATAGCACAGATGACTTTCTGGCTTTTAGGAATTTGGGCTTTACAGTAGGAGCTGATGTAAGAGAGTTTGCGTATGGCTCAACTCCTTGTTGCAAGAAAATTGTGTCATTGAGCACCGGGCCTGTTTCCTCTGGTCTGCTGTCTTTAAAATCTGGTATAAATTATTCTGCTGTAGACCTTTGTGTGATTCAGTACACCTGTGGTCTTCTCCTGGTCCTCAACCCCACCAGAAACAATTCCAAGCTAGGTGAGAGGGAGGGATGATGGTTATGTATATTTTCTGTAAAAGTGATCTAGAAATGCCCCTTGTTTTCTACATCATGGAGAGCTCTTAGGCCCAATTCTAGATTAAAATGAACTACTCTAACCCCATGTCAGGCATGGAGCTGAGCTGTTTTTTACTGCAGCAGGGGTCCAAGATCCTGGGATGGGGAGTATTTTCAGCAGTGTAAAAAAAAATAAAAAAACCCACCAAACTAAAAAAAAAAAAAAAATCAATAAAAAAAAATCCGCACAAAACCCCCCAAATAAACAAAACCAAAACAACCCAGAAAAGCCACAAGGATCGAACAACTCCCTCTGCGTTATGGTAGTTTTGTCTTCCTGATGCAAGGATGTGTTGCTATAGGGCATAGATATGTTGTGCATGTGTGTGTCTCACCAATTCATCCTATCATGGAAAATACTCTGAAAACCTCTTTCTTTCATCCCTGCACACCATGGAGACCCGAAAGGGTTAAAACAAGACTTATTTTTTCTTTTCTCTGAGCTTATTTCTTCACCTTCTTCCACTGCATTGCTCTGCACTTACTCCTTCCCTGCACCAAAACTCCCAGCTACATGTTGCCTACGGGATACCCATGCCAAAAGAAATGATGTTAAACTGGGGGGGGGGGCGGGGAATAAACAGTGGCTGGAATAAGGAGCAGTGGTGGGGCGGGGGTCCGGGAGCTGGGGAGCTGCCCAGCTGTGAAGGGGGTGCAAACGAGGCGGGGTGTGTGTGTAATTCCTGGCACAGGCTGCCAAGGGCAAAGCTAATGCCGTCTTAAATCGGGGGTGAAAGCCCCTGTTGCCTCCTGGCCTGTGCATTCCACTGGCACCACGGTTCACCGGCCAGTTTTAAGTTGGGTTGAAAATCCTTCATAAATCTCGTTGATGGCTGTTTCATTCTTGAGAGGATGAAGGGAGAGAGGAAACAACCTTCCCCTCCTCTTCTCTCCCTCCCCCTCCCCATCTCCTTTCTCCACTTCTGCTCCCTTATGGACAAAATGGGTTTTTCCAGAGGAATTAGGTTGCAGGCAGATCTTGGGGACAAGCTACCTGTGACCTCCCAGCCAAGGGCAGCTAATAGTCATTGAGTTTTAAAAACTGAACACCCCCTCAAAAACCCATCAGTGTTTCCTAAAGGTGGTTTGGAGCAGGGAACTGTTCAGCACAAACCATGTGAATTGCAAGGAATGTTGCAAACGGCCTGATATTTGCCCTCTCCTTGTATCGTTTCCATGCTGGTGAACCTTAAAGTTGCAACTCTGAGATATTTGCCTCAAATAAAAATGTCTTTTGCTCTGGCGGACTGGAAATCTTCCTGAATAAGGTTTGTTGTATGGAATGGGGGTGGGGCAAGGAGGAGGAGAGGTAGTTCAGTCTTGTGGTTGAGGCACACCACTAAGGGCTGAAAGACCCAAGTTTGATTCCTTCCTCTGTGGTGGGGTTCCTTTGTAATTGCTTGTGTCCCCCTCACTGGGGGAAGGGAGGCAGAAGGGAAGGCAATGTCTCCTTACTTCAGTGGAGTGCTATTGGCTGTAATTCATAACCTGTGTGGGTCTTCAAGCCTTGCATGAGAGGGAAATGCTGCAGTAGCTTGAAGTATTTGCTTGTGGTGCTCCTGGTCACCACAGCGCAAAAATAGCCTGTTCCTCGCAGCACCTTGGTCCCATAGGTTCTATGCAGGAATTCCAGAACTTCTCCAGCCCTTCACATCTGAACTGAGTCACGTATTCCCTGCTCATGCACTGAAGTATTTTTCCTTCGGTTGCTAAATTTTGCCCTCATATACTATGTGGTGCCAAAATTTTTTTTGGTAATGTGTACAGGAGAAGTTGAGGGCATGCTTTGGCAGGAAATTGCATGGAAGCTTATTTATATGTACAGCAACCATCCTGTATCTGGGAGGCAACCATCTGTGTCTTGCCCCGTTCACCGAAAAAATCCCTTCCGAGCAGATGTGATAACTCCTTTGTAAGGGTTTTGGGGTCCAGGTCTCTTCTCAATGCGGGACAGCTGGCCTGGGGACACTTCACTTGCTTGGACCATGGCATTCAGCAGTGCTTCAGGACTGGAAGAAGTCCTCCGGCTTATGCGTGAACTTCAGCTAAGGCTAAAATAGGAAACTTGGGCATAAATTATCTCTGTGGTAGCACCTGGGCCTAAAAAGAGCTTAATAATTTGGGATCAGAGCGGCCGATGCGAGTATTAGAAACATTCAGGAAAGGGAAGAGCTGGAGATTTGCACCAGCAAATTCATTCTTCCAGAAGCAGCTGTTATTTGTCTTTTTGCTGGATGCTGGAAGTAACTCTTGACAGGAGCTGAGATCCTGACAGGTATGTGTAGCAGGATCCTTACGTGCCAACTCCTCCATCCCCTTGCCCAAGACGCTCAAAGAAGCTCAGAGAAAACCACTGTATAGATCTATACAGGCAGAGGAGTGATTGAAGATAAGTTTGAATGACTGAAGTCTACAAGAATCTGCACCTTTTGTCTCCTAAAAAAAGAAAGAAAATCTGTTTGAGCATACTTCATCAGGAGTCTGATGGAGACTGATGCTCCCTTCCTTGGTAAGTGGGATCTATTGGGTTGGAAGTTCCTCTGTGCTGTAGCTTTTCTCCTCTCTGTCCTCCTAATTCCCACCGCTCGGAATCAGAACCAAGAACTTGAAGGCATTCCTCTCTGAAACACGTGCTCTTCATTGGAGCATGAGTGTAGGGTATGGCTGTTTCCACCTGTGTGAAGTGAGGTTGCAAGGCCCTGTTGCCCCCACCATGTGTTGGTGGAAGCGTGTAATGTAGTGGTCTCTGTGGTGGGGGCTGTTATTTATTTCTTCACAAGTAGAAGCTGCAACTGAGATTTGGGCACAATTGACTGATGAGAAACTCCTTTTTTGAGGGGTTGCCACCTAAAGAAAAGCTCTGAGTGTGTGTACCATGCTACTGAGAAGAAGATAAGGATCCAAATAGTACTTAAAACATACTTGTGATGAGAACAGCTGCATTCGTTACTTGAGTTTCCAAACTTTTTTTTGGCTTTGTTTAATGGTCTCCAACAGCAAGACACCATTTTTTGTGGAGAATGACATAGAGAGCAAAAAGGAAAGGTGAACACAAAGCATCAGTGAGTTGGTTGGGAATGAACATGAAGGAAAAAGATCGGCATGTGCATAAGGGGCATTGGTCTGTGGATGATGACAAGGAGAGGAAACCTTGCAAAGGGCCAGGATGGACAGAGTTTTAGCAAAGCTGTTTGTTGCTGGTTAGCCACCCATCAGCTAGAGGGCAGAGACAGAGGGGAGGGTCCAGGAGTGGAAGCGAGCTTAGATATGAAAGATTGGATGGAGTTAGCTGGGAGGAAGAGGAGTGTAGCATGGGATGACTGTAAGAGCAGAGGTGTTATGGGAGTGGCTGGAGGTACAAAAGTCAGGGTGGCACAGGAGGATAAGGAGCCCTGCGACTTGCCCAATTCAAATCCGATGCTGCATTTTTTGTCAGAGCGGTTGACATAAGTACTCAATGCCTTGCTGCCTTTTGATTTCTAGGTGGAGCATAGGCTCTTTAGCTCTGTCTCGTAAAGCCTTGGTCTACATTTTCTCAGCCAGGGAGAAACGCTTTCCCTCCTGTCACCTTTTTGGACCCCCACAATGTCACAGCATGATGCTGGAGGATATTGGTGGAAAAATTACACTGAGGAAGGGCTGAGCAAGAAGTGAATAACTCTAATGGAGAAATCTTCATGAAGGGACTTAACGTTTGCTGAGATGGCTGGATGTTGTGGAAGCCAAGAAATCCTTACTGAGGCTTGGAGAATACCTTGCATTATTTTTTTTTTAAGGACTCAAAGGAATATGGGATTGTTTTTTTTTTTTTGCATGTGCATACATTACCCAAAGTAGGAAACCTTTGCCGCTCAGTGAATGGCAGTGGATTTTGATACTAGCATGTATGGCTTTGGATTTTATGGTCTAAGCAAGGTGACAATAGACACGAACGCCTCAATACTGGGGTGAGCACTTCATCTTGGAGCAAAAATACTTAGTTCTGACTTTGAGGCATAGAAAGAAAATAGAGTACTAATTATTAAGTAGCAAAGAAGAGAAAGATTTCTCTAATCCCAAATGATTTGGAGGTCCACCAATGCTTCTGACAGCTCTGGGAAGAGCAGAAATGAGGTTGGTGAGCACTCCTCAGATAGTTTCCTCCAAAGGACATTGAGTGTTCATAATAGTAGCACTTATACCTGTGAATGCTTAAAAAACAAACAACACAGTGCAGAATGAGAGAGTTGATTCTTCAATGGCCAACTCTTGCTCCAAATATCAACTCTTCGTCACTCATCATAGAATTCACAGAGTTTTCCTTGGACTTTTGGCTTCCTGTGCTTCAAATAGCAATTAGCCTTTGTGTGTGTGTGTGTGGGGGGCATGGTAGATCAATTTAGGAAAGCTTCTTCACAGTGTGGGAGGGTGATGGTAGGGGAGAGAAAGAACAACTGAAGGTTGTTGGATGCAAAAAATAATAATATAGGCCTGGTGTCCAGCATAACTCAGTCTGTCTCCTTGAGTTATGGAGTCATTAATTTAGGTATTGCAGTGAAGAAGGTTAGTGTACAAGTTGTCAACTTTTCAGAAACCTTTAAACATTCCTAAATAAAGGAAAAGAAGGGTTAGAAAGCAAAGGAAAAGGATTGGAAGAGTAGCAATACTGCAGAACAAAAACAAAACCAAAACACATTAATGTAAAAAGTGAAAATAGAATCAATTCAGCCTTTGTACAGATGTACCAAAGATAAATCTCCCAGCAAAGAAGGAAGCACTGGGATAGGAATGCAATATTTCAGCAGGCCTGTCATTCCAGGCTGGTATAGCAGAGGTGTTTCCTTGCAGGAAAACAGCTCACCTTGGCTCGCGTCTCTGGCTGCACTTGCAAAAGAAACTCTTGAGCATGTGAAAAACGAGAGTGCACTCACAGGTCTATACAGGCGCCTTACTTCTGTCTCACCCCCCTCAAATTCTCACCAGGAAAGTCCCCAGTTAAATAAGGGAAAATACAGGGACACTGTGTGAACTCACGAGGTGATAAAAACTCTTGACTTCTAAGATGAGCTGAAAGCAGGACCCATCTTGAACTGTTTCTCAAAGCATGAATTCCATGTTGCTACAGATAAAACTTGGCTACACAGCTATCGGTGTGAATTGTGCAGTGGCAGGGACTGTGTTTGGGATCTCTCCCCAGTCTGGGTGATTGGAGTCTGAATGCCAAGAGAGCGAAGCAATTAGCAATGTTTGACATGAAGTTCACAACCAAGGCAGCCGAATGCCACCAGTAGTGTGTAAGCAAACTGGATAGGTCTTGCTATTTACAGCTGGTGCTAATAAACCTTCTGGTTTCCTGGCTTCAAACAAGTGACAGATTGAACTGGAAGGAGAATAGTGCAAATGATGTTGCAAAGGTTCCTTTCAGGTAGGTGGGTATGGGACTGAGCAACCAGGTCCTTCCTGAGGTCTGAGCAGTGTAAGTGTGCCACTTGGAGCAGATGTCAAGCAAGGTGCACAGAAGATTAAGTCAAAGTCTGAAGCAGAAAGCACCTCTTGACTTAGATTCGTATTTCTTTCACAGAGGCCAGAGTTAGTTTCCAGAGAGTTAAAGCTTCATGGGTTGCGTGCAATGAGCTGTTTGGTCTCCCTCCAGGTTCCCAGTAGACAAACACACCTTCATCTCATGCTCAGCCCCCTCAATCCAAAATAATACCATCACACAGAATGCTAGCTGGCAGTTTAATTGTAACAGTTGTGGGATCATGTGTGTGGAATATAAAATAAAAAACACCCCCCTTCTCCCCCATCCCAAAAAAACTTCCTTGGAAGGAACAGCTCGGTCTTTGTGAGGAGCTGAGAAAGCATCCGACTCTGACACCGTTGCCTTACGGGACCTCACTCAGCCTAGGTTGCATAAAAGGGCTTTATAGGATTATAAACGTTCCATGCAGCGGCAGCTCCAAGGCAGTGTTTCAGGTGGGGGCACTGGCTCTCCCTGGCTCTGCCTGCACTTGTTTATTGTTGATGCCACGCTCTGAAAAGTGCCACCTCGCCCTTCTTCCCGCGGCGGCTGGAATGTGTGTGCAGAGCTGAGGCATCGCTCTGCATTGGTCCCCCCCTGCTGAAATGGGCACGGATCCAGCACCAGGGAGGGAAAACCTATGTATGCATGGATCTGTGCTCCTTTTGCCCATGGATGTCTTCACGCAGAAGAGCTTTGTTTCTTGTTGTCTAGGAAAAGCCCTCTTCCCCTAAATTTAGTCCTTGTCTTATTCTGGAGATGCTTTCTTAATCCACTTGTTTCGCTCTGATTCAGATCAGCTTGAAAGCCAGTGAAATTAGTCCAAGCAACAAGCCAGGTAGTGATGGACGGGTCTCTCCGTTCAGCATGCGCATTGCATGACTTGTTTGTCGCCAGCTTGGATTTTCACGTCCCCTTTTCTCTAACGGGTGAGGACAGGGCAGAGCTGGCTCAGGAAAAAGTTGATCTTCCGCCTTCCCTATAAGAACATTGTGTTCGTGTCTTCTCTTTTGGGTTGTTTTCTTGGGAAGGGGTGAAGTAGGTCTCTGCACACTCACCCAGCTTCCTCAGGTCACCATGGCTGTTACCCACATGTCCCAGATATGGGAGCTGGTGAATTCCTACCTAAGCCTTTTGCAAAGAGCAGAGACAACGGGCGTTGCTGACGATTTTCTATTCTTTCTCAGGACTTTCCATCTGTTGGAGCTGAGTAGCTGATGGAGGGCTGTCCTCCGGCATTGTCCTCATCACAAATCCTGTTTTCTACCTTCTCCCTGTCCCAGGCTCTTTATTTTGTTTTTCTTTAGATGACTCTTATTTGGGCCCACTTTGGGGACACATGCAGTTGGGCTGTGCTATCAGCAACTACACTTTGAAGTATCCCAAAGCCAAGAACCTAAGGTGGAGGGTGGGGAAGGGATGCAAAATCACCAATTGCTCCGCAGCAATTTTGGCTGTAGGATCAATTCCTGTATCCCTCCTCACTGCGACAGCAATCTGCTACACGATACTTGGAGCTTATCTTTCCCAGAACAGTTGAACAGTCCAACTTAGTTGAACAGTACCCACTCAGTTGGAAAGGTAAACTGGGGAGGGGGAGCTGTAGAAAATGCTTTTATGCCTCCCTCTCTCTTCTATGCCAGTGGAGGATATCTCTTGTGCCAACCGTGAAAGCTTGCGTGAATGAAATTTCTGAGCAGAAATACTGATGAAGGCCAGAAATGAGTGTCCTGGAGGTTTTATTTACCACTGTGAAGCTCAGACCAAGCCACCTTTCTCCTTAACTAGCCTGCTCGGAGCTTTGGTTAACGAGGCACAAGGGCTGGATAATGTCCCAACTCCTCGGGGAGCAGTCAAGCCCAAGTCCAAACAGAGCGAAAACATAAGGGTTAACATTTTTCAGTGCTTCAGATGCAGCTTGCTTTTGGCTGTTGGATGTTTTTATCATTGAATCATTTTGGGGGAGCAGAATTGGGGGAAAAAACCTATTTTTTGGGAAATTTATACTTGGTTACTCTAGTTTTCCATGTTTCCCACAAATCACTCTGACTCTTTGTTTTTACCATTGGAGGTTTTTTGTTTTGTTTTGTTTTGGTTTGTTTTTTTTCTGGAAATCCTAATACTTTTGAAGGTAACTGAAGGAGATAATTTCCCTGCCCATCTCTCTGTTGTCCTAAAAATCCAACCCAGACATTTTTTTTTCCTCCCTCCTTTAGACATCTGATGTTAAATCATTAGTACTTATTAGATCTATGTGGGATATTGCTGGCTGTGGCTCAGGTCAGGATTTTTTGCCTGTTGTGCAAGGAAGTTTGAGGGTTGAAGCACCCCAGGTGCTTTCCCTCTGGGACTGTGCTCCTGCAAAGATGAGTCCCACTCATTAGAGAGAAATCCTTATTAAAAACCAGAAACAATAAACCACTGCTCCTGCAGGGCAGGTGGGATTTTAAAGGGTTTCTGGGATGCCTCAGTTTGGTGAAGGGGATGAGTGTGTGTTCCCCTCCCATGCCCATCACACCATTTACCCCAGGTGGTCCTGAAGCGATGGAGATGTCTGAGCCTACGACCCATCCCTGGGCTCGCCTGCAGAGGATTGCAATGTTCCAGCATGTTTTCAATCCTGGCTTTAAGCAATTCTTCCTTTTTGGCTGGGGGAAATGTGTCTTCAGGTCCTTCGAAAAAACCCTACATAGTGATTCTCATTGACTGCGTGGACTGGCACCTGGCCGGAAAAGGGCAGAGCCAGGAGAGTGGGGTGCGGGCAGCCTGGCCAACAAAACCACTCATGAGCCCAGCAGATGTTCCTGCAGCCTCTCTGCTCCCCGGGGCTGATGCCAGCCTGGTCCTTTTCCAGCAGCTCGTCACTTGACACCGGGAACAGTCCGCTGGCTTCTTTTGTTGCACATTGTACGAGTCAAGGACCTTGCGCTCGGAGAAGGCAGGGGAGGGGAGAAGGCAATGGGACGCGTATTTCTTCAGGTCGTTTTTTAGGTTTTGAGCTCGTTCTGCCTTGTAAAAGCTTTTGGCAGTATCGCCTGTAAGAGCATATCCTGCTCTCAAGCCTCAGGCTGTGGCTCACTAGGTTTTATGTAAGGATATCTTCTGCTGAGGGCAGTGTCTGTACGTGCCTTCTCGGTGTGTCTCCTGGGGTCTGGTGGAATGAATTGCCCTCTATCCCTTCCCAAGCCAGTTCTGCTTGATGTGCTAACGTTATTATTTTTTTTTATGCACACGAGAGTAGCTGTAGTGCTCTAGTCAACTTGCTAGTTTCCTGAGTTTATGCAGTTAGGTACCTTCTATTATTACTTCCCTATTTCAGTTTTCAACGCAGTCCTGTGGTGGAGATTGCCAAGGTCTTATGTCCAAACAACCTCTGTGAGAGCTGGTAGAGGGCACAAATCCAAATATCCAAATTCTCTTCTTGCACACACACTGCAGAGAGCCGTGCTGTAAAATCACTCCTTGCCCAGACATCAGCAAATCCACATGGGTGCTCAACTGGGGAGAGCCCGATCCCACTGTGCCCCCATTTCTACCATGGGCTGTATTTCTCTGTCCTCACCACTGTGTCCCTCTGTTCCTCTGCAGGCTAACGGGGAACGAACCCCTGACCATCCTCCCTCTGACCTCAGAAATGGAGGAAGCTGCCGTCAAAGCCCACTACAAAGTCTGTGACCGCCTGAAGCTGGAGAAGAAGCAGCGCAGGATGTGCCGGCGGGACCCCGGCGTGGCTGAGACCCTGATGGAAGCCATCAGCATGAGTGCCCTGGAATGCCAGTACCAATTTCGCTTTGAGCGCTGGAACTGCACCCTTGAGGGTCGCTACCGGGCCAGCTTGCTAAAGAGAGGTGAGCAGGGTGGGAGAGTCTGTCGGGGGTCCTGGCACCTCCTGCACCCATCAGCTTCTCTAGCGTTTTGTAGAGTGGTCATCCTGGTGCATCCTTTGCCAGAGGTGGGTCACTACCTCCCTAGAGGTCCAAAAAGAGCTTGTAGAAGGTAAAGACAAAGTATGGCTCAGCTCATCCATGAAAGTGCACAGCAGGCAAAGGTTGTGCTGCATGGCAGTAATTTATGTGTTTGTTCTAGCCAAGCAGACCCTGTCCGCTTCCCATTGCTGGACACAGCTCCTCTCCTTGGAGGCTGGAGATGTTTGTGCATGTGTCTGCAGCCAAGAGCTACGGTTCCTCCTCACTTCTGCTGGAAGTTGAACTGTTGCTGGAGGGGAAGGTGTTGAAATTCCCAAAGCTGTCCCCTCTCTTTTTTTTTTTTTTTTTTATTATTTTGTTTTTTTCCTATTTATTATGACAACCTTTCAGGAAAGAAATTGAGAAAATGCCTAGTTAAGGGAAATAAGGCGAAACGGACTGTTCTGTGCTGTCCTGCTAGCGGGGGCAAGGGGAGGCCTATTGAGGACAACACCTGCAAATGTTTGTGTGTCCTGTTACTGCTCTCCCAGGCAAAAGGTCCCTGGATGTGAGCTGTGGGTAATTCCCTCACCAGTTCCCAGCAGTTCAGGTGGAGATGACCAGAAGCTGAGAAGCAGTATTGGAGGAGCAGGTGGTATTTTTGTCTCCTTCGTTTGTGCTACCTCATGTAGTCCAGTTTCCTGAACCCTCCCAGTAAAATCCAGTTCTTATTTCCAAACTGAAGCTAACGATGCAGCAGGACTGTTTTACAGCTATCTTGCATGGGTCTCAAGGGCTTTAGTGACACCCAGAAGGTCCCACACTCAGCAATGGAGCTGGACCTAGAAACCCAGGGTCTACATCTACATCTTCTCAAAGAGAAGAGCAAAGGTTTGCAAAGCTCGCTCCCTCGCTAATTAGTGAGAAGGAGCAATTCAGAAGCGCTGGGGCTTAACTAATGCACTGTCACTGACTGCGGTGGAAACAAGGAAAGTCCTTATGAAACCCAAGAGGTCCAGCCAGAGCTGCAAGACATTTAAAAATATCCCTGCATGCCAGAGGAGTCCCTGGATTAGTGGCGCCTTGGGAAAGCCAAGCACTTTCTCATGCTGACACCTGGAGGCCACAGCTTGTTCCTTCAGATGTGCCTGCCCCTGTGGGCAGCCCTTGGCAAGGAGCGTTTCGAGGCAGCTTGAAGTTGAGCTGCCTTAAAACACCTTGGAGAACCCACCCCCCTTCACCCCTTGTCAGGACCCCGTGTAATAAATGGGAGCTCTGAGGGTTGCAAGGCTCTGCCTGCTGTCTCATTCTTCCATGTTTTATGCCCCTGCAACATCTCTGCCCTCCACCAATGTTGTAAATCCTTCGGATGTTGTTCCCGCGGCATAACACGCTGCCCTGTAAATCTTTCTCCTCCTCTCTGGGAGCTGCCGGTTCCTGGTTCAGTGTTGTGGCAAGTGATACCCTGGGGCAAAGGGGCACATGTATCACACACTAAGACACAACTATTCAAATATATCGGTGTGGGCTTTCTTACTCTCCTCCAGGACCATTTTTAAAGAGAAGAGGGGGAAAAAAAAAAAAGGCAAAAATCCCCCACATCTTGCTTAAGAAGTTTCTCTCTCCATTTTTACACTCAGTCACCAGAACAGCCTGGCTGCTGGTTTGCAACTTGGGCTGATGCAGCCTGTTTCTTAAAGTAACTGGGGTTTGTTTAAGGGACTTGTTATCCTCTCGGGATACTCGCAAACAATTTTGGAAATGGCTGAAACTGGATAGCTGCGGACGGCAGGCTGTCGTTGCATTGGGGGTTAGAATGCCTGCATTGATTTAAAGCTCATTATCTTGTTACAAAATATCTTGGTGCAATCAAATAGTGAGTGGTGGAGATGGCTTTAAATCTGGCCAGAGCCAAATGTCACATGGACTTGCTTGGAAGCCGCCTGAGCTGCCTGTGGGCGAGATGATACCCGTGCTGATGGGCACTGGGAATTTGTGAGGCTTTTAGTGATGGAGAATGGGAGGAGTAGAGCCAAAGCTGGTGGGGAGACTGATGGAGGGGGAGAAGCTGGCAGACAAACCATTCCTCCTGGCTTTCTGTCAAATCTGGCATGCGTTGTGGTTGCACGGCACTGACTTTCTGCTGAGATTTCACAACCGCTGTGAATTCAGTGCTTCAAACCAGGAGGCCTTCAAGCAGGTTGTAGGTCTGGGATACCTACTAAACTGGACCACATCCAGGCTATTTGCTGCTAATTGCAATGTCTCGGTCTCTCAGAGAAGAGTTTGTTCCTGTTCCACCGAGGCCCTTCTGTTAGCACACTGGTACCTCTTCGTTTCATAGCCCAAGGAGTAGCAGTGGCAAGAGGACAACTCTACAACTCAGGAGCAAGGAGGCTTGGGAGCATCTCTCTTTCTAGTAGTGGCGTCCCAGCATCCCTCTGACAGCCATGTCGGCAGTCCGACCTAGGGTGTAACCTAGGAAAATCTGAACCAGCCTAGAAAAGATGGAAGCTTCTTGGAAGCCATGTTCTACCCAGAGGAGTTTGGCCTGCATTCCCATGATTTTTTGTTGTGTGAATTAAATAAGAATTCTCACACCACTCCCAGTGAGAGAGTTTGCAATGCTGAAGATGTTTCTAGGGTGCCAGAGAACATTGTTTAACTTCAGGGAGAAAACAAAGAGGGGGGAAAAAAAAAACCCAAACAAATTTGGTTTTTCAACCCTGGCCACTCTTCATGGTGTCCCTAGTGAGTGTGGAGTTGAGCTTTTTTTTATTTTAAACATCCTTCCAATAACAGAAAGGTTCCTGCTCTTCTTTTCCAGGTGAGCAGTAGAACGGTCGGACAGTTTCTCCCAGAATCTGGTTTGAGTCAGCCCTCTTGGGAAGACCAAACCTTAGTCTTCTGGGCTGGATTTTCATCTGTGTTCTGCTGAAGTTCAGCATTGTGCACCTGGGAATGCTTTGTGAAGGCAGGCTCTGGGGATGGGCCAAAGTAGCGCCCCATGAGCTTGCTTGGACTACCATGAACCTCCTAAGGAACAGTTCCAAAAATGACCTGGCAGTGTCTCTGCATGTCCTTGGTTGACACACCAGCTTACAGATATATCCACTACTGTCACCATCCACTTGTGTTATTTTTGAGTGGGGGATTTCTTGAGTCGGTTCCAAAGCTGTTCTGGAATTGCATCTCAAATATGCAGTCGTTTACGGCTTCCATGGCTGGAGAATGGGGAGCTATAAGTACTGGCGTGTTTGCTTTTTATTTCTGGCTTTATCATTTGGATCAAATTCATGTGTCTCTCTGGGCCTCAGTTTACCTATCGGGGGGAAGGGATGCTGTGGCATCCCTGCAACTGAGCATGGAAGTGTAAAAAAGGGTTGCGTGTGAAAGGTTTGAGGTGTAAACTGCTTTTTGAGGCATTTGAGATGCTGCAATGGGTGACAGACTGGCTACTGTGTGCTTCCCAGCCCTCAGGTGCCTTTTGTTAACAATTTTGTTGAACTGGAGTAGGACCCAGTGATTGATTGAATTTATTTTTTTTTTTTTTTTTTTTTTCTTCTTCTCTGGAGAAGAGGGAAGAACAAGGAGCCCTCATGATTTCTACCCCAACCATCAGACTGGAAGTCTATGCTGGGTTCCTGCTATTTGGTGTACCCTTGGTAGCCGTATTGCTACCGAGTGATGGTACCTCCATGGCCTGTCCAGCTCTTGCTCGCCACTTTCTGTTGTCAGGTAGAGACTGCACAGTGACAGCCACAGACCTGGTCAGATTTCATTTGCATTCTCGAATCCTGGCTTGTGCCATCTCTATGCATCATTCCTTGCTCTCCACTATGTCCTCTCCACCATCAGTGATGTGTGTAGATCTTGGAGTGCTTTGACATTGCTCAGACTCTTTTCACAGTGGGTTTTGCCTTGATTTCCTCATTATATTTTTTTTTTTTTAACCCTTGCTCCAGCTGCAATTAAAGCTGCCGCTTCCTCTCTCCTGCAGGTTTTAAGGAGACAGCCTTCTTGTACGCCATCTCCTCCGCAGGGCTGACGCACGCCATGGCCAAGGCGTGCAGTGCGGGGCGGATGGAGCGTTGCACCTGCGACGAGGCCCCCGACCTGGAGAACCGTGAGGCTTGGCAGTGGGGCGGTTGCGGCGACAACCTGAAATACAGTAACAAGTTCGTCAAGGAGTTCCTGGGGAGGAAGCCCAACAAGGACCTGCGAGCCAGGGTGGACTTTCACAATAACCTCGTGGGCATGAAGGTGCGTTGCAGGCTGCTCAGGGTGGGGGTTCATGCTGTGGTGCGGCTTGTAGGGGCAATAATGTGCTGCACCTGAGTGTGGAAACAGGAGCGTTGGATGCAAAACACATGGAATGATCCTTCTGCAGGATGGGTGAAGTTTTAGTTATGCGCCTATGCCCTGGTTTTGTCACTGTGCTTCAAGAGTTGTGCCAAAACCATTGGAGGGAAACCAGAGGGGAAGAAACAGGAATGTCCAGGTCTAGAAAACATGGGGTGGGAGGAAAGATCTCTGACTTTCCACAGGGAGGAGAGGGTCTTACAATGCAAAGGGATGGAGAGGCAGGTTCTCCAGGCTTACATGAGGTGTAGGACAAGACGGAAGGGATTTATGCTGCCACAACATAGGCTTGAAGGATGCTTTTCTTGCAGTAGCTCAGGAGAGCATGGACACTGTAGTATCTTCATAGCCAGGTTTCTTTAAAACTGGCCAGTCAAACACCTGGCAGGGAACCAGGGTGGAGATATCCTCTCTGACTGACCTCAGTCCTAAAAGTCCCTTCAGCCTTCTTTTCTGGCAGACTTCCACTCTGCCTAAAAATACTGGGTTTGCAGCTGATGGTACTCGGGTGTGTAGTCCCTGCTTTTTTTTTTTTTTTCTTTTTCTTCTTTTCTCTTTTCCCATCCTTATCCTCTCAGCTGGAAGGCTTTCATCTCTTTACCCCATGTACCTCCCATGAGGCTTTACCCTCCTGCCTGGGGCCCTCCCCACAGGACCGATGTAAAGGACAAAGTGTCTGTAATTGCTGGGTTATCCCAGCAAGAGAGGGGAAAGGAAGGGGCTTTCCACCTTCTCCTGTAATCTGCTTGGCTGTACCTAGCCTAGAGTTGCTCGAATATGAAAATCCCTCAGATTGGCCAGCACAGGTGCCTAGGATCAGTGTTTCATTGCGCCAACCTCGAAGGGGGACATACTGTAAGGCTATAAATAGCCTTCCAGCCTTGTTATTGTCCGTGTGATTGGATGGAGGGTTGGGGCTGGGGTGGGAGACCTAGGTCTCCAGTTTCCCAGGCAAATGCAGCCCAGCCAGTTGTGCATTCTAGGAATCGCCACCCCAGCTCAGTTGTTCCTGTGCGTATGCATAAAATGTCATTCCTCGCGACAGAGTTGGGGCATCGGAGAACGCCACCAGTGAGTGCTGGCCAGCAAAACGTCTCCCCCTCTCCCCACCACCAGATACTCCTAGACAGCACTGAGATCAGGATTAGAAATATCCTGTATTTAGCTGGTGTCTGGCTTTGGTTGACAGCTTTTCTGCCTCTGGATTAAAAAGATCGGTGCCTCTGAACTCCTGTTGCAGCTCTTTGGCATGTGAAACAGGCTTTGCAGGGTGATGAAACTTGTTTTAATCCTTGTGGTCTGTTGTTCCCCGAGGGCCTATCTCAACTCTTTGGAGTTGGCTGTGTAGTAGATGGGTCTAAAAATGGAGAAGGTGGTACCTGGAGTCTGTGATTTCTTGCTGGAGATTGTTGTGAGTTGTCCCTGCTCTCCTCCCTTTCCAGAGTCATATAATACAGTCTTATCAAAATCTACAAGGCTGTGGCTTTAGGTGCCATTGACGTATTCTTGTAACTCCATGAATATATCCCCTCCAGAAGTGGTGGGGCCAAAATCTTGCCCAAAGGGCTTGACCTAACTCCCAGCGCTCTCCACCCCAGTAGCTGCAGTCAGGATGCCCATATGGCTGAGACTCAGTCTTGGATTTGGGTTAGGTGTCCTTATTTGTCATGTTTGCTCTACACTGTCTACGTGAATTTGAGCTAAACAAACTCCAAGGATGAGCTGGAGGGACTGAATTTCCCCTCTCTGCCTGCCCTTTCTTGTCCTGATCCCACTGTGAACTAGTTCCCAGGGGAAGGAGAGATATCAGGGCATCCTCTGCCCCCACTTTTTTTGGCATGGTCAGGCTCTGGTTATTGGCAGTGGTTTCTAAGCACTAGTGTAATATCTGCAGCTAAACAGCTGAGTAACAGTTGTGACGGTTGTCCAGACACTGAGAGCCCTCATGGCAATCCAAGTCAAAGACCTTTGCTGCAGGTCAGTGATCTGGTGTTCCTATTTTTGTCCACCCACGCCATGTCTGTCGTGTTTGTATTGCTGTCTGACAGCTTTCCCTTGCCCATTTGCAGCAGCAGTTGAAAGAATTTCTCTGTTTATGCTCCTAGAATAATTTTACCTTGGCCTGGTTGAAAGGCAAGCCAAGCAGCCCACCAGATTCACATCAGTACTGTGAAATCAGGCAGAGAACAAGCAAAGTGCACATTGAGAGGGAAGCTTTTAGGAGGATGGTAGTTCAAGATCAGGAGAACATACCTCTGTATAGGCAGGATGTGTGGACCTAAATGATGGGCACTGTGGTGTCATTAAGATGACGATCAGAGATGTTCGAGTCAGAGATGAGGACCCAGACTGGCTTTGTAGTTACAAGGCCAGAACTTGTTATGCTTGCTTAAGATTTTAAAGTGATTTGAAGCCTGAGCATTGACCTTCTTGGTGTGGTTGGTTGATTGTCTCTGGCATGACTTATGCTTGGGTATAGATTAATATCAAGCTCAATTAGCTTCTTTTCTCCTGGTCCCAGTGTCAGTACAGTGTTGGTGGGGGGATGAGAGTTGCTCAGTACTAGGTTCCCTCACTGAATTTATTCATATTTTCCTTGATGAAGACAGTGTGTTAAATATGAAACTCAGCACGTTTTCTCTACTCATCCTTCTCCAAAGCTGCTCATCAACTAATTACTGCCTTGTAGACTTTTCACCCATTGAGTAGAAAGAGATGCTAACCTAGTGGCTGTGACAGTCTGAATCAACTTTGAACTGACCTAGTTTGATTATTTGGGTAATAACTCATATGTATTTGATGTGAATCGAAGGCAATGTAAGAGTTCAGATAGCTCTGATTTGTGCCATTTTGAAATGGAATAATTTTGAAGTGGAGCATTCATTATATAACTAAGATGGTTTTATGGCCTCTAATGTGTTAAATGTCCCTGTGAGTCTCAAAAAGATGATTACGGCCATTTTGAGCGGGAGCTGAGGTGCAAACTGAATGCCTTTTCCCAGGTTATGCAGCAAGCCGATGATGGAGCCGGGAGACTGAAGCCAGCTCTCCTGAATTCCTGCTCGGCACCTGCTGTGTTTTTCCCTCTAACTAAACTGCAGATGTTATGTCTGCTAGTGAAGCCATACGTGCATGAACCAAGACCTCTGCTGCACTAGAGCCTGCTTTGGGCTGAGAATGGACAAGGAGACTTTCTTTTTGAGTACTTTGCTATGGGAGCTTGCAGCAGTGCCAGCCTCTTGGTGTACTTACAGCGTACGTATGGATGTGCACGTGTGTGTTTGCTAAGGGGATGGAGGAATATCTATTAAAGACATAGCACAAACTTGGTGGTCTCTCACTGATTCTTAACAACATATAATCCTTCCCATCTAATTACTCACAACCATGGGCAAAATGTTTAAATAGCCCCTTGAGACCCAGCAAAAAAAGGACCTGTACTTAATTGACTGATTTGGCAATGAACGCTATACCCTTCTGCTCAACACAGTAGTTTCTCCATGGTGTCACACTAGCAAACAATCTCCGTATTTCTGCGATGGTGACATTATCCTATCCCACCTAGTTTTAGTGTCTCTTGGTAGACATTCTCATTTTAATTAGTATTTTACTTCATTTTTTTACAACCTTGATGGGCCAACTGTAATTTTGCTGCCACCAATGAAATAATCACTGAACATTTTGTGCCCATGATGGCTCACAAAGTTATATGATATGACCTCAATCTCTAATGAAAGGGCGAGCTTGTCTAACGTGAGGATGAGGTAATTAGACCAGGACTTCTCCAGCCTTCTCTTTATTGAAAAGTAGGAGCTCTGAATAGCCCACTTATTAAAAAAGCAATTTCCTTGCCTTTGCGAAATCTACTCTTGCTCATTCAGCTATTCTTTCAGAGGGGTGTTGGGTGGAGAGGGTGTGTGATGGGGGGAGATGTGTGTATGTGTCAAGGGGATGGGGGGCGGCAGTGGTGAGAGAAGTCAACTGCATTAAAGCTCCGTTGCCAGCAATGAAGTTTCTTGGTTATATTAAATGAAGCACAAGCAGCCTTGCTAAAGCTCTCTTCTCTATATCCTCCCCCCGTTTTCCCCCCACCTTGTACACACAAGTGCAGCCCTCTTTTGTAACCCATTAATGAAAAGTCGGAATATTAGAGCACTCAATTAGTTCCACTGGGCTTGAGTAAGTGATGTTTTAATTAAATTTGCCTAGTTTCTCAGCAAAGTATCATTAAACATGACTTTCCAACTCCCTCTCTCGGAGCGTTGCTAAGTTTCTTAATCCCAGGAGTGCTGACCTCTTCCAGAGGTATGTCTGGTCAAGCATGTCTTACAGATCCAAGGGGCACTATTAAAGGGGGCTGCTGTTACCCAAGGAAAAAAAAGATTGTCATATTCTCATTCACTTTTCCCTTTATCCTTCCAGAAGGAGGGACACAAGCAAGCCTTTGCCTTCAGGACCCTGAAGTCAGAGGTATAACCACAGTCTCCTTGAGAGCCAAGAGTGTTTAGTGCAAAACTATGGGAGGGCAGAAATGGAGAACAAGAAAATTCCTCCCCTGAAAGATCTCTATTTAGGCAATAACCACCTTAAACACTGGTTCCCTTCAGGAGATTTCCTTAATTATTTTTGCACAATATCAACTCACATGTTTTGGTCTGCACAGACTATATGCACATTTCTGAAGGATCCTTGTCACCTTTGTTGATGTAGGTAGGGTTCAAGTCCAGACCCATGCTGAGACGTTACGACTGCATCTCTGAAAGTGTATAGGATGCTCTAAAGAGGATAGTGGGAGGTGCGTGGACTATTCTTTGCTGTTGACTTGCTTGTTTTGGAAGTCCATGCAAAGAATGGCTTTTCCCCTTATGCAGTGCTGGCAAGGATCTATCTGAAGGGCTGAGAGCGTGCCTCCAGCACTGGAGACGGACTCTCCGTATCAGGTAGATGTTTTCCCAGCTATCATCTGTCTGAGGAACTTCACGAGCTATCACATAACATGTTATCAGAGCATACCACCCTCTTCATTTCTGTATCTCCATTTTACAGAGGGAAAATTGAGACCCAGAAAGATTAAGTGACTAACTAAAGGTCACACACAGGCGTAGCGAAGCAGAGACTTGCACCCTGGTCTCCTGTTGCAGAGACAGTGTTTACAAGCACTGCCCATCCTGTCTCATGTGGTTCCTACTGGATAACATGATTCCAGTCAAACTCCAGAGTTTGTCAAACAGGCAAGCTTAAATGCTAATCTCTGTTTTTCTGCACCCTCCAAAAATGTAGGAATTGTTCTTTTTGGGGAGACAAATCCATGAGATCACTAATACAGTTGGTGCATGGAAAAAAAAAAAGAGACAAAGTGCATCCTTTAGGGTTTTTTTAGGGGGTGTGTTTCCAGCGAGAAATCTAACATCACACTTTTACCGAGGTACAAATCAACCTAGCAAATAGCAGCCTTTCTGAGACTAGTTCTTGACTTTGTATTCACAGATCAGTTTGCCGGGCCACCACTAGTATTAATTGCTCCAGGTTATGACAGGTAGGAATGCATAAGCATGCTCTCTGGACTTTTTCCCCTCCTTCTTTCAGGCTGAGATTGGCTAAGCTGAAGTTTTTCTAAGGCCTGGAAATCAACACTCTGGAAAAAATTGCTTGCTGTGTCCCATAAGTAATTGCAGTTAGTTGTTTATGTGGAGCTCTCTTAGCGTGTGAAGCACACTAGCAATACTGAAGGGGAAAAAATACTTTTAAAGTTCTCAATTTCTCAATTTAATGTAGGGTTGTGTTATTCTATGTTTAAATACTTGTATCTTAATGCATATTTCACTAAAATATGACTGTTCATAATTTTAAAGGAAGGTAGGGGTAGTGGAAAGGGAAAACGTCTGAAACAACAGTTTGAGAACAGGCTCAAAAGAAGGGTTTGGGTTGTTTGTTTTTTGTTTTGTTTTGTTTTTAATGAGATAGAACTAAGAAAAGAAGGAAAAAGAAAAGAAAACTCCTAACAATCTGTGAAGCCTTTATAATTCAACCAATGACAATGGCCAGTGTTCTCCTAGTCGTTTGAGCCCTATGAAGAAACGTGGACCATGGCTGCTGTCCAAACAAACATTAATACTGAAGCTGAGAGAATAACTAAGCTTATTTAAATTGAAGAAGGATATGAATATAGAGAATAGAAGAGATTTGATTTGTAAAGAAGCATCCCAGAGCCCTTTCTGAAGTAAGACTAGGCGAGGACAGGCTTTTCCCTGGATGAGCTGACTCAAAGGAGGTTCATCTGCTCCCTCCTCTCCCCCAAACCATAGCGAATGGTTTGAAGCCTTGGAGCCGCAGACCAGCCATGACGACGGTGAAGCTATAACCGAGGAATTCCCACGGCTGCATGTCCGCTTCGGACTGCTGCTGCCCAGACAAGAGTTGTCTGAAAACCACCGCCAGAGCCCCGTGACCCAGCTGGGAATGAATGGGAATCTGTCCTCAGCGTTTCGGCTAAAACACTGAGAAATTGTGTGTTGCAGCATGTCTGAGACTGATCATTATGGGGGCACTTAGTCTGAGCTTCGTAGCAAACCATTGTTGTGAGTAAGGATTACATGTTGCATAGCAATGCTCTGCTGTGATCCCTTTTCCCTACGGCTCTTGTAAAGCCATTTGGGCAGGCGGTCCTGCAGTGCTATCTAATTTCCTCTTAGCAGCAAGCACCAATAAAGACAGTTCAGTCTTGCTCTATCATAATTGTTTTCCTCACTGCGCCTTTGTCAGTATTTGGCATTCTCATGGCAAGACCAATGGGAATTTGTGTTCCTAAATTAAACAAACTAATTTGCTCAAAGAGCTTTATTTTTTTTCCCAAACTGCTGTCCTATTTGTGACCACATGACCAGGTGGCTGTTCAGAGGAGGGTGGGAGGATGTAGTTTTGCTGAATGATGCTGTCCCTGAGCCATTGGTTGTCTTCAACTTTGCTTTCATGGTAGAAGTTCCCTACAGCATATAATGCAATAAGGATTCAAATGCGTACTTGTGTTGCTACTCATGAGTTACTAGAACTCTGCTGATGTGTGGTAGCCATGGTGTTTTAGGCCATAGGGAGCATGAAATGTTTTGTACTTTGGATTTAAGCTAATATATTTTCCTTCACATCTGTGACAAGATAGGAGCATGCACGTGGAGACTTACTGTGGTGTAGATGAAATATGATTATTAAATAGGTGATGATGCCATTTGCGTTCAAGAGAGGTTCAAGACTATGTAGGATGGAGGCAGATCAGGCTCTGAACTGTGTGATGTACCTTGAAAAGAAAACAGGAGCTACCTATGGCTCTTGAAATTATAAGGTTGCATTAAAGTCATCTTCTGCCTCATGTACCCTAGACATTTTTGGCAAAAAAAGCTAAGTTATTCTATCCTGGAAGTCCCTCCAAGTTTGAAAGCATCATATAGACATTTACCCACTTGTGCCAGGGCCCAGCCAGGAAAGGTTTCTCCAACACTGCTCCCAGAAACCTGCTGACTTGGATAAGTCTTGCCCTCCTTCCTGGAGGAATGAGATGGATTTAAGTGTCTCTGACAGGAGCCTGCAACAAGAGGAAGAAGGTCTTTGTGGAAGCTGATGAACGAGACGGGAAACAGAAGGGCTTTGCCAAGATTCATTTTAGCTCGTGGGTGGTTAGGGACCCGTAGGCAGCAGTTCTCCATCACGCGTCGCCTTGAGTAGCTGCATTGTGACTGACAGCAGCAGGGGAGGCTGGCTGAGGAAGAAACTTTTCTAGGATTTTCACTATAGCTGCCTCGTAACATTCTTGAGCCCTTCCCGGCCCTTCAAGAAGAAAGTTTATGGGGCGTCTGGGATGCACCACACTTGCACAGTGGCCATATGAAAATCCACATGCTGGATTTCATGAACTGGTGCATTCATGAGAACGGGGACAATGGAAACCTTTTATGCATTGGTCCACCAGCGCATGGTGTCTAAGCTGTCCTAGCCACTGCTTAACGAGGAGCTAGAAGTGGGTCAGGAAACAAACCAGATTGTGGCTCGTTAGGGACTTTGTGCATCACTGTTTAAGCACAGACAAGGAGAGCAGGATTCGTCTACCTAAATATACTCATTAGTACCCTTTGAGAGACATTTCTGCTCCTGGAGGGGGCGCTGGCGATGAAATGCAATGTTTTACAGTACCTCAAATAATGCAATGCTAGAGGCTGATATTTAGACATCTGACTTCTGACCAGAGGGTGGGATTCTGCTCACGGGTTAAGATATCTAAACTGAGGTGCCTCTGTGCGAGCTGGTCCCTAGGCTCCTGTTAGTGAGTGAAGATGTGGTCAGCACAGTTGGTGGAGCCTTGGAGAGCTGCTCAGCTGAACGTGTGCAGGTGTCTACTTCACTGCAGCATCCCCTCCCTGCTTTGGCTCCACTGAGTCTGATGGGAGTTTAGAGGTGTTTCTCAAATGTAAGTGTTTAAACTCAAAAGTCTGCCTTGGTGAGGTCAGCCCTGGCTGGATGGTGTGATTCAGATGCCTAAACCTACATGCCTATTCTTGACTGAAGGTCTGCTGCCATCTGCTAGCTGCCAATCCATCAGGGTCTGGATTCCCAACACGTGTTGTGCCACATCTGCCAGCCCCATGTGGATGCCTTGGATATACTGCACCTGCAATGTCAACACTGAGCTCTGGAGAGGCAGCTCCTGATGAGAGTGGCCCCATGTCCAGGTTCCTTTCCTGCATTTCATGACCATTTCTTGTTCAACCGTCTCTAAATCTGGACAAGGCTGTGCACAGGAGCATATCTACCAGCCAAGCCAATTCCTGCTGGTTTCTTGCTTTCACATCTCCTGTACAATGGTGGTCGTCTTCTTTTCCAGGTGGAGCAGATGTGAATGGGTTGGGGGAGGTGGAAGTGTTGAGAAAAGCTTGGACTGATGAATGACTGCAGTGTGCAGCCCTTCTGCAAGTATCTCAGCAATTTTGCCCAGTTTGCTGATGGTCTGGGCGTGAAATCAGGTATAGGAGCTTTGTTTCACATGAACTCAGCTCGCACTTCTGGACAACCAGTGAAATGTGACTTTGCGTGAGGGACAGTATGGGTGAGAGGTTTTTTTGGTTTTGTTTTTTTTTTTTTTCCCTTGGTGTTGAAATGTGTTCTGTACGCTCTTGTCTAACATTGTGGGATTTCTTGCAGAGTTGGCTAGACACTTTGGCACGCAAAGCGTGACAGCCCCTAACCAAGCCGGCCCAGCTGAGTACTATAAGCAGTAACACATCTCTCTCTGTAACCCGTCACTTGTTTGAATGCTACTGTGTATTATTGGATTGCATTTGAAAAGGTCTTGGCTGTCACAGGAATGAAGTGTGACCATTGGCCAGGCTTTGCTGAAGGCTGTATTATGCATAGTGCCTTTCTAAAAATGTCTCTGTAATATCAGGATTGGGCCAGACCCCAATTCTGAGTCCATGACCTATTGCACATTTGCAGATGGTGCTCAGCAGGACTCATGCAGCCAAATAATTAAGAACCGGATGGTCAGGAAATGGACTGGAGCCAGTCCTCTGCTGTCATGAGGCCGTAATGTAGGCAGATGCTATAATGGGCAGAGGGGGGAGATTTATTTTTTTTTTCTTTTTCGGATACCGTAGATGCCCAAAGGAAGGGCACTTTCAGTAGTACCTTGACAGGAGACCGCTCTATAAAACAGGCTCTGTTCTAACTTGCTATTTTAAGGGGTGATTGTACCTTACCCGTTTAAAGTCAAAATGTAACCTATTTTTGGGGAAGGGGTGGGGAGGGAGAACTAGAGCTATAAATATCTGTTTATAATCTGTGGGAAAAAAATGTAGGTTATCTGTGACTGTCCAAATAATGTGTCTGCTTTCATGTCGTCCATGGAGTCGTCCCACGTGTAAACCCATCTCTGGGAGAAGGTAGGGGAGAACATTCAGGTGTCATTTATAAGGAGATGGGCATGCTTTTGTGCCATGGAGCATCTTTATTGCAGTCTGATTCAAAAAGGATGGGATCTTTTGTTTAGCATCAGTCAATTTATGGGTATGGGTTCCTTTATAGCACCCAGAGGGCTCTTACCATCTTTGTGTCTCTCCAGGGTGAATAACCGTTGACTGTCTGCTTTCTTCTCTTCGCTTCCTGATACTGCTTCTTCCCATGCTGCTTTTTCTGTTGAAAATAACCTTGTCTTTCCATTCCGTCCATCTCGTATGTGAACACTGTGGTTCCACTGGCTCTGCTCTCCCTCTGCATTTCCACTTTGTAGTGGTCTGAAGAGAGTTATTCCCATGCAAGCTATCC
Organism: Larus michahellis; assembly: GCF_964199755.1. Lineage (NCBI taxonomy): Eukaryota > Metazoa > Chordata > Aves > Charadriiformes > Laridae > Larus > Larus michahellis. Next base: position 3,361,471 of record NC_133897.1, on the reverse strand, counting down.
CCAAGCAGGTTCTGGACATCTTGCTATATGGAGACTGACTTTCTTTTGCTTTAGGAATAAATCAAACACACATTTCCTTTCTGATATCTTGAACAAGTTATTTCTCTCCGCTAGGGATCGGCAAGACGAGTCTTATTTCTCATTACAACACCCACTGCAAGTGTTTGAATTTTAAAATAAAAAAAATAATTAAGTAATTACGAAAGAATTTGAAACCAAGCCTTGCCCTTGATAGTTGTAGTCCAGAGGAATAAGCAGGCATAAAGTTTGATATGAGAGTCCCAATGTGGAGGGGACAGAATCCACTTCAGTTTCCAAGGACTTAAATGCCTCCCCTTTCTTTTCCACATTGAGTTTGAAGACCTTCGTCACAAGTGCTCTGTTTTGTTTGGGGTTTTTTGGGGGAGAGAATAAAATATAAATTTCCATCCTAGTCCAAAACACCTTATAGAAGTTTCTATACATTATAGAAGTTATACCAACCTGGGACGTGAACCTTGTAGCCTGTTATTCCCTGGATGGTGGTTTGTGTAGACAACATTTGGGCGCAGCAGCCCCTGAATGCCTGTGTGTGATGACATTTCCCTTTATCCCTTCACCAGGGGCCCTACACAGTGTTTAGCTAAGTGGCTTTCCCACCCCTGTAGCACACTCTTTCTAAATACTTGTGTCCTTGCTCACTGTCTTGCCTGGTCAAATCTCAGGACTCTCTCACCCCAAGGTGCTGCTGAAGCATCAAGGCAGCAGTTGAGATTCCTCATCCTGACATGGAGCAGCTCCTGTTTGCTCATGATGGGACAGGATGGTTCAGCCTTTAGTGCAGGTGGTCTGTTCTCATGTTCTCATGGCCAGAACTAAAAAATTAAAGTCCCCTTATCTCCCTGCAGAGTGACTGCTCCACACCTTCTCTCTGGTTGAAAACTGAAGGCTGCTCCCCTAGTCCTCCCTGCAGCCACCAGCCCTGTCATAGTCCCCAGGGGCTGCTACCTGATGGGCTGAGCACTGAACCCACTGGGACGGACTCTTTATTACTGCAGCATCAACCCAGATTTCACTTTTTTCCACTTGAAACCTTGTGTGTGGGAAGCCAGCCTTCCAAGCTGACAACAACTGGTGCCACAGGCAGAGTAAATCCTGGGGGCTGCATTAAAGGACCTGGAATTACTGAACTCTTCACACGTGTGTCTGTTTTCCATTTCTTCACATCTTAATTTTTCAGAGAAAGGGAGGGCCCAAAGGCGACTGTGGCAGGCTTGGGTTTTACCCTACATGAAAATGTCCTTCGTTAAACACATGTTTGGCCAACATGCAATGTCATGCTTTGATTGTAAAAGCACATGCAGGTGGCTTCATTGCTATCAGAAAAAAATTGGCAGGTCCGTTTGAACATGCTACCACACCATAGAATAGCATCCTGAAGGTGGGTTGGAGAGGCAGAAGCTCCCTGGAGCCGCTGGTTTTGGTGATGGCAATTCAAGCTGTTGTTCTCAAGGGCTTATATATAATTTCAGCATTATTTTCAGCACAGCTATAATTATAAGCACAGCTTAACCATTTTTCTACTGAGTCTGTGTTGCTAATTGAGAGCTGCATGAGTTTAAGGTGGTGTGGAGGAGGTTCCTACTGTCCAAGCTCATGTTCTGGAGCGTGTGCCACCCCACCTGTGTGTTTCTGTGTGTTACAGCAGTGCTCTCCCTCTTCACTAAACCAACTCCTTCCACATTTGTTACATCTTATCCCCTTGTTCTTATTAAAATAGATATATAGGTTAAAATATGTATTAATCTCTTAGTTGCATCACAGCTTCAGACCTTTCTCTACATAGATGAGTGCCGGCATTGGACAGCCTTTGTACACTTTGCCAGTATCATTAACTAGCCAATAAAGTACTGTTTTGGCAGGCAAATGTCATATTCCTAGTAACAGGGAGCCTTCTAAAACAAGTATTTCCTGTAGCGTATGTTTTCTGTCCTCTTCCAATAGATAGTTTCCGTGTTGTCATCAACTTTGTGTTCCAGGAATGTCTTCTACCAATTTCCCCCCCTCCTCCCTACGTCTTGATTTCTTCCCCCATAACTGATTTTCTTTTGGGGCCGTGTGTGTTTGCAGGTCATCAAAGCTGGAGTGGAGACAACCTGTAAATGCCACGGTGTATCTGGATCCTGTACTGTCCGAACATGCTGGAGGCAGCTCTCTCCATTCCATGAAATAGGGAAGCAGCTGAAGCAGAAGTATGAGACATCGCTCAAAGTGGGCAGCACTACCAACGAGGCCACAGGGGAAGGAGACATCTCCCCACCCAAGAAGTCCATCCCTGGTCACAGTGATCAAATCCCAAGGACTACGGATCTTGTCTACATTGACGATTCCCCAAGCTTCTGTATGATGAGTAGATACTCGCCTGGGACTTCAGGAAGGAAATGTTACAAAGACAAGAACTGTGACAGCATCTGCTGCGGGCGAGGGCACAATACACAGAGCCGGGTGGTCACCCGTCCGTGCCAATGCCAGGTCCGTTGGTGCTGCTATGTGGAATGCAAGCAATGCACCCAGAGAGAGGAGGTTTACACCTGCAAAGACTGACACGTCTTCTGCTTGATGGCAACCCTTGGTGACGGGCAATGGCGATCTATGAGAACTACATATGGAGACAAACAGGGTTTGATTGACCTTCTGGGATCTGAAAGCTATGTTGAGACATAAGCACTTTGTAGGGTACAGGTGACCCAGCTGTGTTGCTGTTTTGTTTTTGTTTTGTTTTGTTTTCCTGTAGACTGAATTTTAATGAGGTCCAACCATGTGGAAATAAGTGCCTGTCATGCTGGGGTTAGACACCAGTTGACCTTCACCTTAGTCGTCTACACAGTTTGACAGATCATTTATCCTTGGAACATCTTGATCATTTTACCAATCCTCCATGAACTCCTGGGCTAATATATTCTCTTTGGCATAAATAATCTATACTACTTTATTCCTGAAGCTTACCCAACTGCTTAGAGAGCTAAGCAGATACAAAAGAAAGATCTTTCTGCTTTGAATGCAATGGTACGGGAAGTGGTTAAATTTTTTCCCCTTTTAAAACTGGAGATAAGTGTGTAGGGTAAGCAGGAGCAGCCCTGATGGTTCCTCTAGTGGAGTTTCTGCACATCGAGCAAACAAGGCTCTGACAAAGAGACTCACTGGGAGGGTAAGCTTTTTAGCGAGAGTTCCGTATCCGCATGCTTTGATCACCAAGTACAGCTCAAAAAATGTTGGGTCCACCATGTTGCAGACAGAAATATATCCAAGAAAGAGGTTGGGAAGACAGTAGAAAACCGGACATGCCTGTCCCCTTCAGTCCAATCGTGTGTTCTTTTTTTAAAACAATTTCAAACAATTTCTCCAAATGCAGTTTTTTTAGCACTATCGCTGTCTTAATTTTAATTTTTATTTTTAAAAACCACTAGATTCTTTTGTTTTATTTTCACTTTGTTCATGATTTATTTTTCTCTCCTCTTCCCACCTCTTCATGATTGAATTCACCCTGTGGTAACTGCTTCAGAAATCTAAACTGGAACTTTTTAGTCTTATACCAGCTGAATTTGGACATGTGTTTCTGAGTAGGACAAGAGAAATTCGAGTGCATCTTGGAATGCAGTGCTGTCTTGCATTGTATAGCAGCCGTTTTGGACTGGATAGACCTCTGGAGGAGCTGACTTTTCTTTTACTAGGTCATCATTCCATTTACTCTAACCATGGCAGTGGTACATGACGCAAGCTGTATGTAAACCCTATGACCTTAAGATTTTATTTTTTTTTTAACCACTAGATTGAGAACTGTATTTTAAAAATACAACTGCTAAATGGTAATAAACTACTGGATTTGGAACAACCAATTGACGCAGAGACAAACTATCAAGTGGCCAGAGCAGCCAGAAATTGACTGCAGGGGGAAATCGCTCTGACGCTGTGAAATAGATGACAACTTTCAGCATTTTTTTTTCCCTCTGAAGAGGATACTTAAAATCCAGGACTTGATGTGGCAACATCCTTCACGTAAAAGTGGATCGGAAGCAGTTAGTGAATGCCTCAATGAAGCTTTCTAAGGAAACAATGGAGAGCGGAGGGCATTTTGTTTTATTTTTGGTAGCAAGTTTTGATTGTCCAGTAGTAGCAATTTCCACCTATTTTATATAAGCCATTGATCTGGTTCTCAAAAGAGGAAAGCTGGTTGGATTTTTTCAAGCAGTAATAGGTGTTAGACAAACAAAAAGAGAGCAGTTTTCCGAGATGGACCATTATTTTTTCTTTTCTTTCCTTTTAAATTTTTTTCCCCAAATAGTAGCCACTAATATTTAATCTGTTCATGTGCATCTACTGGGAGGAGAAAAGTTATATTTTTTTTTCCTTGCTAAAAAATACCTGCAGTTCAGCCTGGCTCATTGACATCAAATCTTGAGGTGGGGGCATGGGGAGGGACAGGATGTTACTGTTAATAGCTCTATGGTCCTGCAAAGTGAAGCGCACCGTCTCTTTTTTTGAGGTTTGCTTATTTGCTGTACAGTTCTGGAGGTTGGGGTAGTGCTGGGGAAGGAGGAACTCACACACAGCATTTGTCCCTTCCACCGTGGCAAATGTGCGGTGGTACATTCGACGCAGAAAGTTTGCAGGAAGGTCTTGCAGCTTCTGGGAGATGCACCACTTTGAAAGTCACCCATGAGCAGTTTATCTAATGGTTTAAAAAATAAACTGACTAGAAACATATTATTCAGTGTGTGCATGTGTGTATATATATACACACACGCTGACACATAAATATATATATATAAATATTGAATGAACATTTATTTATTGTAAAGCCCTTCAGAAGGACCTTCTTATGGTTTCAATGTGGTATTATGTTAAATTCTTTTTCTCCCGCTGTCTCTCTCTCTCTCTCACACATATGTGCAAACTCACTGTTACGTTTTTGTGTGTGTGCTAGAATAGCTCTTCCCCTCCAAAGTAAGGCTGGATCCAAACCTGCTCAAAACATGAGGATTTTTGGGTCTGAATTACTATTTCTGGCTCCATTCTTTTTTAAAAAATATTTGTTCTTGATTAAAGAATGGGCCACAATTTATGTGCATTATTATTATTATTATTAATTATTATTATTATTATTATTATTGTTATATTTAAACCATGGGCCTCATTTTCCTTCTTTTCACTGGTGTCTCTGTCTCCGTTGACCTCGCTGGAGTAAATCCACATTGCACTGGTGTGAGAGGAGAATGAGTCCCAAGATGCAGAAGAGAGGGCAGTGTTGGCATCGGTATCGTTGCAGAGAAAATGCCTGGGTCGGATGGAATAAGGTAGCCTGGTGCATTTGGCAATGAAGGGGAGAGAGAGAGATGGGTGAGCAATAAAGCAGACTGTCAAAGCCTGACTAGAGGAAAGAGGCAAAGAGTGAATGAACTACTGAGTGAAAGAGCTCTTCTGTGTATTATAACTCACGCACTGAAGCCTGGATGCTTTCTGTAAGTATTTAAAAAAAAATATCACCAAAAAACCACAAAAAACAAATTGTATTTATGTTAATGTGGATATATTACTTGCCTGTTATATATTGTAAATAGCAAGGTTTATTCTCCTGTGGTTAAAAAAAAATATAAATAACTAAATAGTAGCGAGGCACATGTGTTAAATGTATAGGCAGTGTATAAAATATACTAACACTCTGAAATCAGGAGAACTTGTCTTCTTGGCCTTTTGACCTAGAGTGGTAAAACATATGTGGGTTATTTTTCTTCTTCCCCCACCACATTGCGTGTGTTTTGGGTGTTGGGGGGTGTTTAGTTCCAGCATTTTCCGATATTTGCCTTATCTTTGAAGAAAGAATGGGGGGAAAAGCCTCGTTTTGGAAAAATCCAGTGGAGCTTAAGTAGGATGAAACACGTAGCAGCTGGTAGAAATGATGTCCAACCCTCTCAAAAGCTCTTCAAGTCCTTGACCTGTGTTTTCTCCTGGTGATAGATGTGTGTTGGAATTCAATTAACCCATGGAGCAGAAGCTTCTGCTAGTCATCCATGAGTTCAGAAAACCCTAGATAAGAGACCCTGAAGTCCTCTGTAAAACATTGGGTAGTGTCCTGTAAAACCCTTTTTGTTCCAGCTGTATGAAATTGGGTTTTTCCAGAGAGGCTAATTCTACCACCACACTATTGGATCTCCAGAGCAATTCAATGAAATTGCTAATTGTCGTAAAACTACTACAAGAGTGGATTTGAGTCTGTGAGTCTTTCATGGTGTCATTTCATGTTAAAAAAAAAAAACAAAAAACAAGTGCAAAGAAACTTCTTCCCTTTTTCTTACCCACAGAGAGGCATTTTTTTGCAGCAGATGTAACTGGAGAAGGATTGATGGGTGTAGGGGGACGTCTCTGGTTTCTGATCCCCTTTCAGCCCCTGTCCCCCCAAAAGTGTCAAATATTGGTTCTCCTAAGCTGATCCAGCAAGACTTGCAAGATCAGTTTTGGGGTGGGGGGGTGCAACCATTATTTATATAACTTTTTTATTAATTTTTTTTAAAAGAGAAGTTAGCTGATGGAAGAATATTTTTATTGAATAGTGCATTTAGTTATGTCAGAAATATAAAAAAAATATATAATATTTTTGTAAACAAGGCAAACTGAAAATGTTTGCTGTTTTATATTAGAATTTTCTATTAAAAGAAATAAAAACCCACACAAATAATTGTTGCACCCGTCATCTGTTTTTTAACAAGCTTCTATTCTGTGTGACTGACTCATATATGCGGGATGTGGAGACATGCAAAACAAGTCCTAAACATTACATTCTCATCATCTTCCAGCTCTCAAAAGACTCCAGTTGGTAGAAAAAGCCGCGCTTAATCAAAGGGGCTTTGTTGTTGTTTTTTTGTTTTAATTCTTGACACTAAAAATGAGTTATGAAGATTGAGTACCTTGTAATTAAAATACAAAAACCTACCCCGAAACTTTAAAATTACCCTTTTTCGGTTGTGCATCCTGGTCTTGAGTTGGATCTGGATGGGGGAAACCCAAACCCTATTTACAATAACTAAATATTTGCCGTTAATCTCAGTTGGCCTGGGAAGAATGATTCTTAAAAAGGTTGTTGGTGAAAAAAAAAAAGTCTGAGCACATGGGAAGGTTAAACGAAGAGGACCAAATTCCAGGCTTGATACAACACAAGCAATTTTTTATCTATTTGAATGAGGCAGTGTAAAACTGGGGAGCTGGGAACTTGGTCTGCTGCTGTTCAGGAAGCCTGTCATTCACCTTTGGAAGCAGGGGAATGGTTATGGACCATCTGTTTTCAAAAGAGCTCTTGGGATTGCTGATTTGGAGACCTGAGCAGGGACGAAATAATTTCTGAGGATTTTTTATGGCTGGCCAGCTCGTACACATCTGCCTTCCTTCAGACCAGGTTTTGAATTTCTTTGTTAATCGTTTTTCAGCTGCCCTATTTTAGCCAACACTTGAGGAGAAATTAGGTTGGTTTGGCTGTAGTAGGGTTGGATGAGAACCCAGATGAAGGGACAGATTTCTCAAGGGTACTTTCATGGAGTAGATGCTGCTTAAGGTAATTTTCTGGTGGATTATAGTGCCTGTGAAAAATTCCTCAGTTGATGTTGCAGTAAAATTAGGTCTGTTCTGTACTCGATAAAACAGGTGCAGCAAAGCTCTTCGTTCCTAGTTTATTCAGCTCTGTGCACATCTGTTGGGTTGAGTCTGGCTTCCATGGTCTGCTCGTCCTGGTTTTTGGTTTTCAGGATGCTAAGTAGGTGATGACTTTTGGATAGCAACATTTTCCCGCAAGAGGAATAGTGCCTTTTATAACCATTACTACCCTTGTAACTTGAAGGAGGCTCAGTATGGCGCAGGATCAGGCCAGTAGAAATCTGGTCCTTGCTAAAGCAGTTAAGCTTAGGGCCATGGATATTACCACTGAATAGCTTTTAAATGTATTTTTCACTGATGAACATTGGATTTGACCAAGTTATTTGCAGGTTCCAGGAAACAGAATATTTCTGAACAAAAAAAGGGGAATCTCAAGTATTTGTGAGTGGGAAGGAAAAGAAAATGGATATTGGAAGGACAAGAGAATGGATATTGCAAGCACAGCTTAGCTCTGGCATCACAGTAGGCTTTCCATAACTATGTTTCTTCAGAGGCAAGGAGCGAGTAGGGTGTCATTTAAGACCATAAATGATTCAGACAAATGAAAATTCAGCAGGCTATCCGGGGACACATCTGAACAATGCATTTTTCTCAATTGTTGCTGAAGGTTTTCAGAAATGGGCAAAACCCTTCTCAGTGGCATTTGGCCAGGTGACCCAAAAGGACAGGAGATTCCGCTTTCACTCATGGGGTTGCTCAGGAGAGTTGGGAGAGGTGCTGACATGCTTGGCATAATGGGGCATTTGCAATGGGCCTGGAGTCATCCACCTTAGATAAGGAGCCCATGGTGCAGGTGTGCTTGCCCAGGCTCTGTCTGCAACTAGTGTAGGCACCTCTAGGATGTGTTTTGGTCCATGCGGAGGTGCCAGTTTCTCCCTGCTGACAACAGAAGGGGATAAAGACATATGCACCTAGGTTAATAATGGTGGGGATGAGTTCAGGGCTAAGCAATGTTTTGTGTGGATAACCCTGCCAGCTCCCCTTGGACATGGACCCATCTGAAACAGCGATCACCAAACTCCCACAGGAATTTTCCCTTGTTCCAATCCACCCCAGTCTCTAACAATGCCCATTGAGGCCTGAATGTAAAGTCTAGGATTTGTTTTGCACACTTGGGATGGCATTTCCTTTTAAAGGGAGGTGGGAATACTAACATGAAGGATTAGTATTTTTCTTTTTTTTTTTTTCCAATGTCTTATGGGAGCCTAAGTTATTTTTCTCTACCTCATATGTACAGCTTGTAGGTATAAATCTGATTCTGAGTGACTGTTGAGAATGTATTTAAGTTATTTAACATCTTTGTATAACAAAAAAAGCCAGAACAAATGAAACAATAAATGTATTTTAAATTATACTTGAAGCGTCCTCCTCTTTCTTTGCATCTGTTGAAAAAGGTCTAAGTTCAGCCGTTGCAGGAGCCTCTGTGCCTCCTTCAGCACCACTCCTGACCACTGGTCCTGGAACTAGCCTGTCCCTGGGCTAATGTAAGCCCTGAAAGACTATATAGCCTAATAGGGTGGTGAAATAATCCCCATTAATTAGTTGAGTGGTTGAGATACTCATCTATTTGGTTCCATTGCAGTCTTTCCTCCTTTGAAAGCCACCAGGTTTTCAGGGGAAGGGATGCTCACAACCTTCATAGGAGAAAATGTTCTACTTTTCTCTCTGCGGTAATTCTGCCTGCAGAAAGCAGAGTCAACAGCCCAGGAAACAGGTCCTTAACAAGCCCAACCTTGGCAACAATTGACCCTTGCCAAGTGAACTCAGATATGTCCATCTTAGGTCCTTGACCTGGCCCTCTGATCACAGCCAGCGTAGTGTCTCAGAAGTTCAAATGCAGTTGTCCTCGCAGTGTTACCATAAGCTGGAGAAATGCCTCTATGCAAATTTTGCATGACCACAGAGTGACCTGTCTGCAGCAAGGCCAAAACCCCCAGATTCCTGCTCTCCCCCCGACATCTTCTGCTCTCCCAGTGAAACAGCTCACCATGTACAGTCTGATTCAGGATGGTTACATAGTGCTCTGGGCTGGGCCAGTTGCTGTGTTGGTGTGTTGAGCAATATAATGTTAAACAAGCTCAAGAGGTTGATGGGTCAGCTTTTCACTAGTCATCATGCTTTGCTGGAGAAGTCATGATACCTTGGCGGAATGTCACTGTCATGAAGTGATTGCAAAGTTACTCTGATCGAGTATCTGACAGGAGCTGAAAATAGGGAGGGTTGTGGCCAAATTTAGTCTGGCTGAATGACAACAATTAAAAAAATTGTCATTATCCCAGGCTATGTATTGTCTTGCTTGATCAAATGTCTTTTTCTTCACTAAGGCCTCCTTGGTGCTATTTGGTACCTAAAATTAACTTCAACTGAGCTTTAAATAACCAGACCCTGTTGCTCTTCATCTCACAACCTACTAATGATCCTCGCACATGGATGATTTGGGTTTGCCAAGCCTCTGAGAAAGTACATGGTGTCCCCATACATGTGTGCATGAAATGAGATGCTGCTTCTCTGGACCACATCTGTGGGATGGTTGACAGATGCTGCTTTTTCATGCGGATGGGGACAAAGCTGAGAAATGAACCAGCAGCCACCTGAGGTCCAACTGCTTAAGAACTTTAGAACAAACAAACAACCAACCCAATGCAAACCCTTGCCCTAGCACTGGAATAGACAAAATTTGTGGGAGAAAAGATCTTATTGAGTTAGCAGGTGGTGGGTTCTTAAGCAAGAGGCTATTTAGATTAGTGGACTACTGTCTGTTGAAGCAGGCAACCAGTCACAGTCATCCTTGTCATCTCTCTCAATGGTCAAGTAAGCATGTTAACATAAGCATCTGCATGGGGTGGGGTAAGAAAAAGCTCATAACCAGTAATGGTTCAGCTGGCAGGAGGTAATTTCCTACCCTGCAGTAACTTAATGGCTTCCATGCATGTGTCCAGGTACTCACTCTCAACAGTTTAGCACCATGTTGAGGCAGCTAAGCGTGGTCCAGATGGTTCAAGCAAGCAGACAGCCAACCCAAGTTGCTTGGCAGGCTGACTGGGCATGTGATAGAAAAACTAAGCTTGGAAAGAGCTTTAGATACAGTTGTCCTTTCAGCGTACCCTTTATAGACTTCTGTACATCACAGGTTAGACTGTTAAACAAGGGCTACTGTGTTCTTGATAGTGTGTTGGAGGACTTTGAAAACTCTGGCTTCTGTCTCCAAAGTGCTTCACAAAGTCAGAGTTGGTTGTCCATTTCTCTCATTCCCATGCATGAAAAATTCTTGCACTTATTTTACCTTCCAATCTCATTTTCCACTGTGGTGCTGCAATCACATCCAGGCCTTTAATCAACCCTTTAAGAGATGTCTCCTCAGTACTCTACAGACAATCATCACTGTCCATCGTCAAACAAAGATGATGGTATCTTTATCGTATCACATTGTTGCACTCCTCACAGCTTATTGTCTGCAGCATCCACCCAAGTAAATATTTACTAAATCAGTGAGAACCCTGCACAACCAATACTCCTTCTCCTTTTTGTTTTACTTTGCCCCTTGTTGTGATGAGAATGAGCAGCACCATGCCCTGAGGAACCAGGTGGATGCTTTGGCTGATGTTTGGTCCAGGTGATTTTAAGCAGGAAGTATGGATGATTGGAGGCGATGGGTTTGGAGATGTGGGATCCATGGAGCTACCTCTGTTCTGCCTCCCATCAAACCCTGCAGCGTACCTCCCTGCCGCCTTCAGCTTCCCATCTGACCTTGCATTACACTTCCTGGCAGTTGGGTAATGAGAAATCACAGGCTTGAAACCTCACAGCCAGCCTCCGCCAGACCCTTAAAGAGCTGCTAATGTGAGTCGTAAAGCCGCAGTAGCCTAGGATGTAACAGCGTTTTGACAGCTGTTCCCGCAGAGGAAGTGGGTGAAGCTAGAATGCATATTGTAAGAATTTGGGATTAAAAAAAAAAAAAAAGAAAAAAAAAGGAAAAAAAAAGAAAAGTGTCAAACGGGAGACTTCACCTCCAGAAAAATAAAATGGGTTTCCTTCCCCTTTTTCTCCCATTGCTTTCCTTAGGGACACTGCTAGATCTTTGCAAGAAGGTGGTTTCAGAGTGCATCTGTGGATGTGCTGAGCAGCAGGGTAGCATGAGAATTAAGTAAAATCCCATAAGCAATAGAGATGCCTTTAATTTTGAAACAAGTAAGGACTTGCCCTAACCTTTTACAAACTTCTAACTACGCATCTGAGGGATGTGTTTTGTGTGGAACTGGGTGTGTAATCCAGCTAGGAAACTATTGACTGAGCGTAGATGAATGTAGAAAAGCATGTGCATTTGTGAGCGAAAAAAAAAGAATGAGGAGAAAGACAGAGAAAAAATAACAAGGGGACGAATTTTATACAGAGCTGCTCTTAAATAGGCATGGAAGATGAAAATCTGACTGTTACTTGGACAAAAAAAAAATAAAAATCTAATCAATCACCAAGAGATGAGATGGGAGAGCCAGGTCCCAGATATTGATTTATCTTCATCATTAACATAGCTCAAGCTGTGTAGGTGCTTTTGAACATCTCATTGTAGAGATCCTAACTGAGTTATTTAAGAGAAGATGTTATGCCTACTCTCTTTCAGTCTAAATAGAAGTAAAAACTCAGAGAGATGAAAGAGGGCTAGAAAGGATATGAGACTTGCCCAAATTCATGCCTTGGTCATTTTGAGAACTGTGTCTAGAACCAGGTAGTGATAAGTGCCCTCCACACTATTTGAGATGTGGGGGTACCACAGGTGGCCAGGAAAGAGACACAAAACACGCTGCACTTCAGTGTTCATATCCTGCCTTACTGTGATGGGAAGCAGATGGGATAATGGCATGATTCATGGGTTTCCATATGGATTTGCTTCAAGCCTGGCTCTCCAGGCTAATGCTAGAAGCTGTCTCCTCCACTTCTGCCAATTAGCAGTCTTACAGGAGGAATCAAAACTGGCTGGAGATGATGTTAACCGTATTACTCCCTTGTGCGTGGTTAGCTACAGTACTGATGGGCTACAGCCAGGCTAATAAAGGGCATAGCTGCTGTTAAATACAAAATGGAGCATTTCCCTCAGGACCTGGGATATAGAGATAGTGAGTGGAGATGCTACCGGTTCCTTGGAAAAGAGGAGGAGCCATTTGACTTTCTACATCCTCTCCCAGTTCACCCCTGCTCCTGCTTCCAAGAGTCACAGTGTCAGTACAGGGAGTGGATTAGACTTTCTGGCTACATCTCCGCTAGTTAATTAAACATAGCTCTCATGCTGATGCCACCTGGCATTAAACAGCCCACATCCGACTTATTAAATGCTCTTGCCTTCCAGAACAAGGTGGGCTCTATGCAAAATGCCTCCTGGGAATGGCCCTTGGCCCATGTTAACTCTTGAACCATGCCCAGGAATTGCTTGGGAGCGTGCTTTTACCTGAGCCAAAAGCATGTCGGGGATTTTCTAATATTTTAGCAATATATTCAATCAAGTTCCAGTGCCTAGGAATGTTCCTTGACACTCTTTAAATCTGCTAAAATAGATTCATAAATTCAAGTGCTCTACAAATAATCCTCACACACGAAGCCTGTTGGTCAGTTCTCTTATTCTGCTGATGGGGAAACCACATCTCAGGAAAGGCTGGCCTTCCCAGTTGGCCAGGACTAAAGCAAGAAACAAATCTGTCACAGCTGCTTCAGCACATAAGCCTCCAGGTACCACTGAAATAATTTCTGTAATGGTGAGTAAATATAACTAGACCTCACAAAACTCATCACTTTTTAGATAAGAGGTGGCCAGACATTGAAAAAGATCTCATGCCAAAAGACAACCAAAGTGAGGGTAGTCCATTTGTGTGCTTATCACTGTTTGTAGGCCCTGCGTAGCCTTCTGCTGCTTCATTCAACATGCCCAAGGACTGAACAGCCACAGCTTCCTTTAATTATCTAGCTGAGGTACCCATATAAGGAATGGAGGTAGTACGACCTCCACCTGTGTTTAATAGAGAAGTAACCAAACTTAGAGGACAATAGAGAGGGTAAGTGGTGCCTCTTATAGTCCTCTTTCTCCATTGCCTTGGGTTACCTCTATGTGTGTGTATATGTGCTCATGCTCATATATTTACATTCATATATTCTATAAATTTAATGTCTAGTAGGATTCATTGCAAGAGTGCCAAACTCAGGGACTGATATGAAGCCTTCAGGAGTCAACAGAAAGACACTAATGGGCTCTGATCAGAGAGTGAAATAACACATCCATGTTATAAACATTAGAATTCAAGTTTAGAGCCTGTGTTTCGGTCTATTCTCCACCTCTCCTTTGATGACGAACTACCTATACAAAGTCTCTGATAGTAGCTTCAGTTTACTAGGTGCCCTCTGGCCAATAGCTCCTGCTTTAAAGAGCTTGATATTGCATCAGGTAAGACCAAGGGAGAAGAGTTTCAGAGCTGTGCCCCTATCTCTAGGCTATGTTATCCCTGTCTTCCACCACCACCAGCTCCCACTTACTTTAGTAAGAATTTAGACTTAGTAACAGAATGATGCTTCTGTCCTGGCTACGCTTTCATTTATGGCCTTCTCAGCTTCCTCAGGCAGCGTTATTTTCCAAGGTGCTAATTGCAAGGGCACTTATGATAAGTTATCACTTATTTCTCCCCCTCACTTGCATGGAAGAATCCCTCAAGGGATTATGCTTGCTAAAGCAGGGTAAGCGATGTTGCAGGAGAACTGGGCAGCCTGTTGGGAGGACTGGGGGAATAAAAAGAAAACAAAAGTGGTTGGGCACTGAGGTGTAAACCGGAGGGACCTCCAGCCCTAAGGAATCTCCTGATATCTGTTGGGAAAGTCTACCAGCTAACCCTACTTGATGATTCAGATAGAAGGACAGAAGACACTGCGTGTGTGAGATTTCACTGCTTTTTGTAAGGATTAAAGATGAAAAAACGTGGTTAGTAACTTCTACCAAGGTAGCACTTTAACTGAAGTTTTGGACACAGTTTAAAAAAAAAAAAAAGGGCATAAAGAAGACATCTGAGACACTAGTGAGTGTCCTTTACCTGATTTGGTGTCTTGATTAATTTTACAGAATGGCAAAATGTCCCAAGCATCAAGGCTGGGCTGCTATCGTGTTTTCCATGAGCTACTTCTCTCTTGTTCTTCTGTTATTGTCTCCTGAGGCAAGGAAACCTCAACAAAACCAAGCTTTTCCCTTCCCCAGGTGTGAATGACCTCACTTGTGCCTGTTAGCCTTTCTTTATTCCTTGTGACAGGTGACTGGGGTATGTTCCCAGCTCAGAAACGCAGGCTGCCTGTACAAGGACATAGTGAGGAGGGGGTATAGTTATAACTGAATTTTATTTCTGGATTGCATTGGCTATTAACTTTGAATTCACCCTCCTTTAAAAAATATATTTCTACCAGCTGATATTTGGGAAAAAACATGAAGAAGCCATTCTTAGCTTTTTTGGATGCTGTGGGCGGCCTATCTCAAAGCCCTGGGCTGATTGTGGTCTTGCTTGGTTGACTCTTCCATGATTCCCTATCCCTTCTGGGCTGGCTCGTCTCAGTTACTTCAGCTGTAATGGCACTGGAACGTGCCATCTACCATCAAGAGAAATGAGTTTAAAGACAATCAAATTATTTCTTTCCTGATTTTCATGTCACAGCAAAGTGTGCTTGGAGGCTGCATAGAGCACATAACAGCACACATGATGGACTTGGCATGAAGATGCTCATCCTAAATTGCTTTTCCTTCATGGGTCACCACATTAGAGGTGGTGGAAATCTTCACTCAAGCAATCCTGTGAATTCCAGTGGGTGTCTCATGCTGTTCATTCCCTCAAGGAAAGTTAGTGGTGCCTCCGAGTGAAATGGAAATGATTGTAAATACTGGATAAGTGAAAGAAAAGATGTCAAACATCTATTTTGTGGAGATCTGGTTAGGTCCGTGCAGGGAAGTCAGCTGTTTATTTATTGTGGCAGTAAAATGCATTGGAAATTGAAAGTGCTGCAGTGAGAGGGCTTTATTTTGGAGAAACTGGTGGTACCAAGCAAGTGTTGTATTACCTGGTGGAGGGAAGGTTTTCACTTTCAGTCATGGCTTAAAGCTACAGAGGGGGAGAAAAAAGACACGCATGGAGTTTTCTGAAGCTTCAGCAAGATTTCGTGACAGAAAATGAGCTGGAGTGGGTTATTTCAACGGCATAAACAGGCCACTGGTGCTACTGAATACAACTGATTGGATAATGTTTTGTTTTGTTTCTTTTTCGTCTGGGCAAAAAGCAATTTTCTGTTTGAAAACTGAAAAGGGATAATTTTTTAAATTAGAAAATGCATCTGTGATGCCTCATGAAAATCAAAGTTCAATTGCTTCTACTCCCACTCTCCCCTGTAGACTGGGCTCTTGGTCACACCAGACTCCCCTGATGCACAGTGTGTCCCCTCCACGGGCACTGTGGGAGACGAACTGGCCAGGGAGCTTGGTTTGTATCTCAGAGCAGGGACAGGAGGCATTTGAGCTATAACTCTCATAAGCTAGCGTTGAGGGGGAAAAAAGGTATTTTCAGTCCATGGAAGTACAAAGGAAGGGATGGCAGGGAGGAAATCCGATGAAAATAGTAATATTTTCCATGGAAATCAGAGCATATTTGAACTGAATTGAAACCAAAATTCTCCACTGAAAGCAAGTATTTACAGGAATATTTTACCCATGGTTATCTGCAGATAAGAGAATCCTCAGAGAAGATCATCAGTATAATACCAAAGTCTCCTGATTCCATCTCTTGGCTCCTGTTGCCAAGATCGACCCAAGGCCAACCTTGCCCACACCACCTCAGTTTTACATCTCAATTGCCTGATATTGCTTGACGTATGGGATGTGCTAGAGAGCTCTCAGAAAGTGTAGCTTGTTTACACATGAATCCATACTTCTGTTGTATTTTGGGGTTCCATCAGGTTACACTCACTTAAAATGCAAAAAAGAAAGCTGTGTGGAAGACCTTATAATTTAAGTGTTCAAGAGTTACAGAACTGAATATATGCTTTAGGAATTATTTATTTTTAATCAGTTATCTTCCCCCCCCCCCCGTTCTTTTCTTCCCAAATAAGCATTTTAGAACATTCTTGCTTTACACAGAGCTCCTAGTTCACTATTTAAAAGTCTGGTACATTCATTGTAGGAATCACTAATTGAAGGAAAGAGATGCTGTGATATAGAGTTAGTCCTAATCATTTTGAGGGGAAAAATATTGTCCTTGTGAAAAGCATAAAATCTGACCAGGTAACAAAATGCAGACTTTTTGTTAAATGCTCCCCCCTAAATGCTCTGTCAAGCCTGTCTCCCACCTGAGCTGTAATTCAACTAGAGCTTATGGGAATTATTATGACCACTGTTAAAGTTGCTTTGGAATTAATGATCAATTACTGACTTCACCTTGGTTATTTCCATGCATACTGGCTGATTCTGGAGTTAGGGGAGAGAGTGTGGCTTTCATACTGCCTTTTTTTTTTTCATTGGAAGTGCCCTTTACGCAGTCCTTTGACCCAGGAGAGAGCAAAATGTGGATTTTGTGTTGCAACCTCGGTGCCTTGCCGCTGCTCACATTGGCACCTCTCCCTTCCCAAAGGGATCTACCCGAGTGGGTGGAGGACACTGAGCTGCAGCAAACTGCCCTGGAGATCCTGATGGGTGGAGGTTAGATTGGGACATCTGCTTTGCTGGTCTCCATGCGGCTTTAGATTAATATATACTTGGGCGGTTTATGGAATAAGCAGGACTCCAGTGGGTGCAGCCTTTTCAGAAGTGTTGGTACCATGGCTTTGCCTCCCCTTTTCCCCCACTTTCCTTATACTGTATTGGCTCTGAACAACTTCCTCAATGGTTCTGAACCCAGCATTAGCCCTCTATAGCCCCTATAACTTCCTACAAAGGCTTCACTTCTCCCACCCCGATATTTCTCATAGAAGTGACCTCAGCTCCTGGCATGTATAAGCCAGGCTGTTACTTGTAAACTTGGAGAAGATCCCCAAAGGATACACGTTGCTTTCCCGAGAGTATTTTCTGCAAATGTATATAACAGTAACAGTATTTGTAACCAGCTTTATGTTAAAAGTCAAAGTATTACATCCTTGGGTTTGTAGCATTTTAATTAGCTATGAGCCAGTCCCAGGACTTTTGGCCAGTTCATGCTTTTTGATAATTTTTGACATTTAGAAATTAGATGTTTCTAATTTCTAAATCAAGATTCCAACCCCCCTGCCATAGGCAGGGACACCTCGCACCAGACCAGGTTGCTCAAAGCCCCATTGAGCCTGGTCTTGAACACCTCCAGGGATGGGGCATCTACAGCTTCCCTGGGCAACCTGGACCAGTGTATTGCCACCCTCCTAGTGAAAAATCTCTTCCTAATATCTAATCTAAATCTACCCTCTTCCAGTTTGAAGCTATTACCACTCGCCCTATCACTACATGCCCTTGTAAAAAGTCACTCTCTGGCTTTCTTGTATGCCCTCTTCAGATACTGGAAGGCCACTATAACATCACCCCAGAGCCTTTTCTTCTCGTGAAGCTGAAGGTGTCTTCCCCAGCATGAGGTATTGGTGCAAATTCCTCTCCTTCATGTGAAAAAGAAAGCAGGACAGGTGAGAGACTTTAGGTCATCTCAAAGGACATGAGATGCCTGTGTCTGGGCAACTGAGTTCAGCCTTGGACCTCCTAAAGGCCAAGCTAGAAGATATGACTGCTCTAACTACCTTCAGAGAGGACTCTTGACTGTCTTTCATGATTTTTGACTGTCAGAGTGACTCAGCCCCAAGGCAAATACTGCAAACAGCTGTCAGCTCTGCCTGGCTGCCAGCCCAAGGCTCCCTTTGCTTTCTTCCTAAGTGCCTTCCTCCCAGCTGGGATTTCCCCACCATACCACACACCACGCGAGTGTGCAGGAGACTGGCTTTACTTACCTATGGGGTGAAGGGCTGTTCCCACCACATGAGAGGAGGTAAGCCAATGCCACGCAGAACGGGGACCACTCATGCAAAATGGCAGCAGCAGCAAGTGAATCCCCGTCCCCTTGGAGCCCAGTCCGACGCCCACAACAACAGCCTGAACGTCCTTTTTGCCACCAGGTGGAGCTGGGAGAGAGCTCCTTGGAATGGGCCAGCTGACAGCACCCTGGGATGATTGCGCAATCACTGTGGCTAACGGGAAAGAGGAATTTTTGTTTGGTTGTTTTTCCACCCCCACCCCCCGCCCAACCCATAGAATTCATGTCTGTCTTACTGAGAAATGTCCTCCTGAAAATCAGAGGGTTTGATTCAATCAAGAAAATCAGCTGTGGTTTCATTTTCAAAGAATGAACTTCTGCCGGGACGTAAATCTGGCCATTCCAACTAGACCTTGGCATGGCTGACCATGGGCTGGGAGGAAGAGCTGATGCAACACCGTTGCTGTTTGTCCTATACACAATTACTAGGTCAGGTCCTTGCTGCTGCCCGTGGTCACCCTGCAGCTTGGGACTGCCCGCTCAGGATAGCTGGAAACAAGTCTTCGTTCAAGCCAGTCTCATGGAGCTTCTACCCTCATCCCTGGGTAGCTGCCTGGGGGATGGCTGCAGCATTTCTGACGGCTTCTGTTGTTTCAGCCCTGAGCCAAAGTGCGTGGAAAAGCTCTGCTGACGCACTTCTCCCATCTATAAGAGGCTCTTAACCACATTAGACACTAAGACAACTTCTCCCACTTAACAGCTTATAGGAGCCACCTAAGGTACCCTGCCATGCCTCTCTCTTCTCTAGGCTGTACCTTTTGCCCTCCACCCCCACCGCAGTGCTCGTGTCCAGTCTAATGGTCACACACAGGCTAAATTTATACGAATAAAATCAGATGTGGCCATTCTTTGCTGGCCTCATTCACTGTTGTGAGCTGCAGCTTTGTGACTTTCACGTTGCCGTTGAGGAACCTTGTTGAGACTTAATATTAATATGTGTTATCAGCAGCAGAGATCTATTGCACGAGGTTTGTCAGGTCTCCGCAGATGAAGTCAGCTCACATCTGTCTGCTCCAGCAACATGCTGAGGAGGTCAGACAGCAACGGGCTGCGAGCTGAAAGCCATTTGAACAGGTGAACATAGTGCTGTATCTGTGCTAATACCTACTGCCTCTAAACAGGGCTCATCCCATCAGAGTCACATCTGCTGTACCATGACTATATGGGGCCCAGAAAAGACCTGATTTGTCTGCAGCAGGTCAAATCACGGGTACATTGCTTGTATGTGCTGTTGGGGATTCATTTGATGGACAAGGGCAAACGGAGCCTGGATTGTGGTGCTGTGTTCAAGGCCATTCATGGTCAGGAGCTGGAGAATCCAAGGGTAAAACCAATGTTCAGGGCAAGAGGGCAGCTCTCATGTTAAACTAAACCCCAGGCAATAAGTGAAGGTGATAATAAAGGGGAAAGCAAAGAAAAAATGTGGTCCTGGAATGGACCAAAGGTCAGAAAATACGCTACACAAAGTTAGGACCAGGAAACGGAGCAAGCATGGCTGAGCTAAGGTCAGGTATTGGAGATCATTCAAAAAGTCACTCTTTTACCCATGTTCTACCCAGGCAAACCTCTGCCCCTGTCTGGGTAAAGCAGTGGCAGGTTCATCAGCTGCTGGAGAACTGATGCACAGGCAGTTGCATAGGTCTGGTCTGCACAGGTCCTACATAATTTGGTGCCCTGTTCTCAGATGGGGGAGATTTCACCTTGACCAAATGCCATTTGTGTGGCACATAGGGTCCAGCAACCCACCTATTACTCATCTGCATCTCCTCTTCTTACTTTGGGCTCAATATAAAATAACTGTGTAGGTGATTTCTCACCTGAAATGATTCCTGTGTGATCTTTGCTCAAGGAGCAGGCAGAGCCTCTGCTCTTGTAATGCATGGAAGGAGACAAGTCATTTGATGGCTTGTTCATATTTTTTTCAACTGGACTGACCCTGAGATCTCTTCAGTTCACCTCATACTAGTCTGTTCCTGTCCCTGTTTTTTTTTTTTTAAATTATTATTATTATTATTATTATTCCAGTGAGATTTGCTTTCCATTTGTTATATTTTTTAGCACTGTTGAACTTTAGTACTCGGTTCACGGGCTCTCCTTTGCTTCCTTCCAGCTCACAGATGCTCTTGGTGCAAAGAGATGGAAAAGGAGACCTCTAAAGTGGAGCTGGGCTCTCGGAAATGGCTGTTGGGGCTTTCCTGGGCTTTGTCTCTGGGCTGCAAACCACCAGTTTTCCTGTTTCATACATTATTGTCAGATCTTGTGGCCATAGCCAAGGGTCCAAATTTTGTAGTAAGAAAGATGCTCAACTTTGATTTCAATGAAATCCCATTTGGTGCATTCTGTCCTCTGGTTGCATATAAGAATGGTACTTTCTTCACCAAAAATAACCAGCATGTTTCACATGAGCTGGAAGACAGGCTCTGCTTCATATCTGCAGTGCAGTGCAATGGCCTAACCCCTGATTTTTTGGTGCCCATGCATCAAGCAGGGCTGATCAGCTTCACCATACCCAGTGCTGGCAGTGCCTGATGTGGTTGCTCCTGGAGCAGAAGGTGTGCTGCAGAAAGAGACTGATCCCTCGAAGATGGGACCTTCTCACCCTTCCCGTCACCATGTCTCCTCCATCTGCCGATGCCCAACAAGTCTATGGTGCATAAATTGTAAGGGAGGAGAAGCAAGAGGTCTCTTCTCACCACTGTCTGCGCTTCCCCATCACCAGTTCAAATGACCCTCACTGGTGAGGTGACACTGGGCAGAGGAGAGAAACATTTACTCCCAGGGCATTACTCGCTCTGTTTTCTTTACACCCAACCAGTGTGTTTCTAGCGTGTAATATTTTTTTTTTTTTTTGTTTCACCCAGCTGTGCCATTCCTTCCTCAAGCTGGTTTATTTCTTTTCCATACGCTCGGCATCCTTCACAGGGCCACTGGAAAGGCTTTGTAAGCTAGCATGGAGGTAGTATAGGTAATAAAATACATGTTACTGAACGCTATGCAAACAAGTGAGATCACTGTGTTTAGTAAATCTGTTTTTCCCCCAGCTGAGGTTAAAACCTTGTTCTCTCAGAATGCTGGAAAGTCTAACACCTTCCTTTTTTTTCCTGTCCTCCTCCTACTTTATTCACTTTTAATTCCTTCTGTTGGTTCCCCTTGTGAGTATCCCACCTATTTATCCAGTGCTTATTATTGTTGTTAGGTAACTGCAAAGATCAAGATCTCGATGAGCAGTCTCCCAGCCCACAATACTGCCTTTTTCTCAGCCCCAGCAAAGAAGCTGAGGACCACTAATACCAGCTTTATTTTCCTTGGCACTTTCCAGAGCTGGAGCCACCCAGTCTTTCCTCACAGAGTGCTTCTCAATCAATACTAAATGGCTGACAGTGCAAGCAGCTTCCCTCCGCAAACAATTATTAATCAATGCTGGGTGGCTTTGGTGGCGGAGGGTTTGTGGTAAGTCTTTAAATGGAAATGAATGGGAGGTGGCATGAGTTGGGTTCTGGCAGAAGTATGTGTACGTCAGGTATATGCTTACACAATCTCGAGAGCAGAGGGATGAACATTGCCCCATGTTGGTATCCAGGACCTGATGTCCTGGGTAAAGATCATCAAATGGGAAAGATTCTATTTTTTTTTTGTGTGTGTGTGTGGTCGCTTTGTTTTCTTTCATTTTGTTTTTTGGGTTATTTTTCTCCTTTTTTTTTTTTTTTTTCCCTTCTCCAATATTTGACAATCCACATCAAGCCCAGACTCAATTCTAAGTAGCTCAAGTTGTATATTGACACTTTTTCTTAATTTAAGGAACACTTAGGTTCTGGATAAACGTTTTTAGAAAAAAAAAAAAGGTACATGAATTAAAATTCTTAGAAAATAAAAAGAATTAGCTCTACCTAAGCACTGTTTTAATTTAGCCATAGGTCCTGTACTGTTACTGAATGCACTGATTGAAATATTTAAATTCCTTCAGTTTAAAAGGAATCCTTCAATTGCACTATAACAATTTTTCTGTGAAATGCATCTTCTGGGAAAGAAATAGTTGGGCTGTTTAAATTCTTGGAGAGCAGAAACAAAAAGCACTCTTTCTGACCTTGATATTGCAAGGCCCTGTCCGAGAGCCAATGGGAAATTTTCTGAAGGAACGTTTTCCTGTTGGAAAAAGCCAATTTGATAAAACTCAAATGGTTTGCAAATGTTAATTCCGATGAACTTTCATTTAAAAAAAGAAGTTTTGGTTTTCAGTTTCCTAATGTCTTTTCCATTATTTTTTTTTTTAATTTAAAGTGCTGCAGCATATTGGTTGTATAGAAGCAATAAACCTTGAACTCAGTCAAAAAATTTGTGTTTATTGACTTGAAAAGTTTTATCAGCTACAAGTGTCCTTTTCTCTCAGAATTGTGTGTAGTAGAAAATTTTGAAAATATTTTGCTTTGCTTTGGATCCAGACTGGAAAGATATTTGAAAGCATGGGATTTACCACAGAATGGAAAATTTGATTCCTCTCCAGCTACGGTACTTGCAGGTAACAGGCGCTTTATGGTGCTTTTTAAAAAAGGGTATGGGAACAGATTGTGGAATAGACTTTCCAGGAAAGTGGTAGAACCCCCTGTTGCTTGAGGAATGCTAAAGCTGATTTGACAAAGCCCTGGAGAATATGTTCTTGAGGGCAATTTGGTATTGGCAGGCAAGTGGATGGGTTGATTTAAGACATTCTTTATGCTTCCATGAAGGGAGGACAAAATGTTTATTTTGGTTTCGGGTTTTAATAGGTTTGGAGATATTTCAAGCTACTGGAGGCTTCAAAATTAAAGTATTCAGCTCAGAGACTTCTCCATTTTTTATTTTTTTCAGAAGGACCAAGAGCAATCTGGGCAGCAACAAAACTATGGTTATCTACACAAAACCTTTCTCATGTTACACTTTAGGCCACAAAGCACTTTTCCACCTGAAGAACGAGCTTTTACAGGGGAATGTTTTCTCCCCTCCACAACCACACTATTGAATATCCTTCAACCTTCAGTCAAATTGACATGGGAAAATTTTAATCAGGGGGAAATAAAATTCCTCAAATTAATATTAAATCATCAGTTGTATTCTACAGTAGGGATAACGTCTCATGGCTTCCTCTTCTTCATTGCTGTTGGCTGTTGGCATTTCCCTGGGGCTTTGCAAGCAGCCGTGTTTTCTTCAGAATGTGAAGACTTTCTTGCCTTTCAGTTTTCCAACTGCATGTCAGGAAGCCAAAGTCTTTGGAAATGTCGACTCAAAGGGGAAACAGGTGATGTGAACTCGCCATGAGTAAGGCTGGAGGATGGCTGCAGAACTGCAGCGTTCCAAGAGCTTTATATATAAATGCCAATCTGCTGGAGCATGAAATGACCCTGCTACTCTTTCTTTTTTTTTTTCCTCTTTTTGTTTTCCCCCCCCTCTTCCCTTCCTTTCCTGCCTCTTTTAATTGTGCGTGTCCTTTTCATTGCCCAGTGGGTTGTGTGTTTTGGATGAGAAGGCACCTCCTGCTCTCTCATGTGACAGGATTCAAGGACGTGTCCACCAAGAGCATTAGGAGAGCAGATAAAACCTCGGGAAATCTCTGAATCCAAGTGTGAGTCATCAGAAGAGTTGATTTGAAAGGACAGCTGTACTAACATTGACTAAGATGCCTATTAAAAATATTGGCAGTCAAAGAAGGATCACTCAGTATTTGATCATTCATTTTGGAAATTAGCAAAACAATCCACAGAGATTCTGAATAATATTTTCATGTCAAGATAAGGACTTTTCATTTTGCATTTTATAATTTCCTCCCAATTTTACTCAGGAAATTGTAGAAACACAAAGTACTGCTCCTTTGGTAGGACTGATATCTGAAACAAAACCAGAAGCCTAGGGTATGTTTTGTAAGCCTAATTATGTTTTTCCCCGATGATCCATTATTCTTTTTATTAGCCTGTGACACGCTGCCTGAGGGTTCTGGGAAATGAGCAGTTAACTCCGTGTCCTCTGGGGCTCAGTTTGTGTGTGGTTTAGTGCCTGGGTAATGCATGGGGCTTTTGGGGCAGCTGTAGCCTTTCTGGGAAAATCCTCAGTGAAGAAGACCTCTTTGCCATGCACTGCAAGATAAGCTCCATATCCAAAATGCCCCATGTTCAGGTGTGGTTTTGGAATGACCTCACAAGGTTTGTGCCTGTACATGTAAGCCTGCATGCATTTTACCCATTATTAATGGCTTACTAGGTCCAAGAAGGTGTCCAGCATTATTGCAGTTAAGGTGAGGGGCAATGCTGAACCTCAAATAGCTCTTGAAACCAGGAGGAACTGACTGTTTTTCTGTACTCATTCCAGGATGGGGTAAGCCTGGTGCCTCCCATGCCCCAAGACAGGTAGAGATGCAGGGCAGAGGCTTAGGACAACTTTGGTGGGGAAGGACCCACAGCCAGATGCCTGGGACCAAGGTGAGCTTCAGGCAAGAGAGTTCCCTTGAATTTTTCTTCCTGGGAATCCCAGCCTTCAGCCTCTGTCAGTTGAACCTTTCTCCTTTCCCCCTTAACATATCACTGTTGCCAGAGTGGGATGCATCAGCACAGGGGCTTTACTGGGTGTCTGCTCACTCCAGAGATGTGAGGATGTCAGGACTGGATTCAGTGTGGACACCTCTTGAGAATTTCTGTATTGGACCACGTTTCCTCACTTACCTGCTGCGTTCAGGGCTTGTTGGATTATCAGGGTTGCTTTTGCTGTGTGTTTGAATACAAATGATCTTTTTGATGCAAAAAAAATAATTTTTAATGGGGAGATCATCTTTAACTGAAGTGTTAATTGGAGGGATAAAAAGCATATTTTCCTGGTTTTGCCAGAGCAGAGAGGGGCAAAACCTCTTTTGCTTTTGTAAAGACCTAGTCCCAACATTTCTTTAACCAAATGAATTAAAGAGACTGTGTGTATTTTTCCTCTGACTTTATAGCCCATTCTTTTCATTAAAACAAGCAAGCAAACATAAGTTTAAGAAAGAAGGTACTTAGATTTGTCATTTTATCATGGCTAGATTTTCTTGGGCTTTGTCAATGATACTACAGTAGCTCAGCTTTCTAATGTGAAAATACTCTATGGAGGGAGCTCTGCTCCATGCACAGAAAACTCAGCAGAAACAGGACCACAGACACAACCTTTCTTCCAGCTCTGTGCCATTAAGACCTGATCTGCATGTCTGTGTGAGCCTGTGTATAAATGAAAGCAGAGTGAATATATGTAATGTGAACAAGAAACCATTTTTCTTTCAATTACCATAGAAGTGCTACTTTTTTGTGAGCTTTCATGTATTTTTTACTCTGCATCAAGACAAAACTGAGCTCCCTGAGAGCTTGTCACAAAATAAGAGATGCATGCAGGCCCGTGGCAGAACATCCAAAGACCTGGTACATTTAAGAGCAAAGATATATTGAAATTTGGATTTAGACCTCCCATGTCCAAGACGAGGTGCAACCCCACCATGACAACTGCTGGAGGGAGGATGACAGTCTGATGGTGCTCATGCCATGACAGAGAAGCCTTTGCTTTTTCTTTCATCATCCCAGGTTATCTTCCAAACAGGTCATCAATGTTTGTGTGTGATTGCTGTAACTTAATGGTCCTGGTGTTGTCCTTCCTGAGGAAAGGAGCAAGGGACAGGAGAGATCTGAATCCTTTCATTGCCCTTGCCTATGCTAGGGCTTAAGGAAAGTCACTATTTCTCCAGGGATGGTTTACATTGGTCTGGCTCAAGCCAGACCTTCAAAACCTCTCTCTGTCCATCTGTACCTTGCAGAAAAGCATGGTATCTTTCTGCCTTTCCAACCTTTGAGGAAAATGGAAGAGCTGAATGAGTGGTGAAGGAAACCATCAAAAAAGAACCAGAATTTCATTCTTCCCCATGCTCTCACCAAAAGTTGTCCTCCCCCTTGCCACTGTGGTACCAGTTGACATTCAGATCTGTGCTACTCTCTGAGGAAATCAATTTTCCCATAGTGCTCATGTTTACAATCTGCCAGCAAAGGTTATTAGATACCATCCATAAAGCCTGTGGCACGTTGACCTGTTCTGAAGGAATCAAGTGAAAGCCTATCCCCTCCCCAGACAGAGCCCACCCAGTGAGAAGCAGGCTGGTGGGTTGACTAAACTCAGATTATTCTGTCCAGAAAACTGCACTTTTAATGGATTAAACATCTCCGTGTTTTGTGGTCGTCTTCTTGAGAAAGAAAATCATTACAAGAAGAAAATGTTGAACTGGTGTATATTTTCGTCTTTTGATTCACAGTAATTTTTCTTTCCTCCCTCCTCCCTGCCTTCCTACTCTTGTGCTTTTCTGCATATAAAGAATTAAATTTTGTCCGTGATATTTCTTTGGCTGAACATGATTCAGCACTGCTGGTGCTCTAAATCAAGGTAATCAAAATAATCATGTTCTTTTAATCCATCCACTTGTTCCAACACTGTGTACTACGTATATATTTTTTTTCCAAAGGTTTGGCTCTCACATCACTGAAATACTTGAGTAAAATATCAGGACTAATGTCAGGAATAAACCAGCATTGTTAGTTCCTCCTTTCATCTAAAGCCAAACACCTGCAGCTCTCCACAGGTCTCAAAGAAGACCTTGCTGCCTAGAAATGCCCAAACAGGACTCCTTCTCCAATGCTGTGCTGCTGTAGAAGTGGATTCATTAAGGGGAAAAGCTAAAGTCTCAGATTCCAGGAAAATTGCAAAGATTAAAAAAGCAACAAAAAACAAAGAGGAGGGCCAGATCCTCAGACGATGTCAATTAAGAGAGCTCTGTCAATGTCAAAAGCTATTTTGGTTTACTCCAGCTGACCAGCTAGCCCAGGATCTTCAATCTGAGGCTCCCAGTTGCTATGCAATGAGGTGGTGTCAGTGCTGCTTTTTCTTATGACGACCTAAAAGAGGGCTCCTGGGCTCCTTTTCCCCATGTCCACTAAGCACTGCTGATCTGCACCAAGGTCTGCTCAGCAGAAAGCCATGCGCTTGCCCTCCCTCTGCCAGCCCACCCAGGCTGCTGTGTGTTGCTTCCGTGGGTGGGGATGGTGGTGGTGCAATGGATTTGCCTCTTGAGAGACTGAGAGGCTGATAAGGAGTATGGGAACTCCACCAGGAAGGCGGGTAATATCAGATATCTGAGTCTATGGTGAGGTCCAAGCAAAATTTGCTTGTGTTCTAAATCTGCTGTTTGCTGAGTAGTTTTCCCCTATTGCTTCCACGGCTCTGCACCAGATAAACCTACTGGAGCGCAGAAATTTTCAGCTCAGGTGCAATAATTAATACTGTACTCATAGAATATATTGTTTAAAGGACTAGGCTGATATCTCCAAGTGCCAGATTGGATTATATGAGGAGACTGGCTGGAACTACAGATCAGTGCAAGACCCTGCACCAGACTCCACTGATCAGTCTAAATGTTGCCCAGCTTTGCAGCCTCTTATGTGGAAAAGAAAAAAACTGCTGACCTCCATATGGCGACTACAGATGATTACCACTATTAAGAACAGAGGCTTCCTTGACATCCAGGAAATTTTATATAGAGATGCATCTAAAAGACACATGCAGCTTTTTAATATTTTGTGCCTGCTCCTCCTGCATATGTGTGCCTTGAGAATATGAGGTCTGGGAATCAGCATGAACAGTTAAATTTTACACCCAGTCTCTGTATGCTGATATCAGGGAGACTACATCAATTCCTCATTTGAAATGTTGGCTTTTGGAAATCACTAAAAGTTCCTGGGAAGTAACCAGCTTGAAGTTTCAAGGAATCTCACTGAGAGGCTATGACTAACGGAGAAAAACAAAGGCCAAAAACGGCTTTCCAGCTAACCATTTATTTTCCCAGAGAAGTCCCTTATTAATTTTTATGGTGCATAAATACCAGAAAACCAGACACAATTAATTAGTGACTGGTTTTGGTTTTCGTACTCAACTCAGTTCAGTCCAAGCCAAACCGGGACTTTTTTTCGCTTTTTTCTTTTAAGATTTAGAGAAAAGTACATATCTGGATAGAATGATTTTGTTGTTTCTGTAATTTTCCTGAGCAAATCTGGTCCCAATTTAAATTAGTACAATTTTTTTATTCCAATCACTGAGGCCCTCTCTGACGAGATGTTATTTTTCACATCTACCCTGTGTATTCGGCTGGTAGCTGACACACGCCATAGCGCTTTATGGATAGATACAGGATCTTGAAATCTGAAGTCCGTTTGTTTTAGAGCTTGACCCAACAAATGCTCTTCTACTGACTTCAAGGGACATCTTAGGGTGGCAGGCAAGAGCCCTTTTGTGAAGTGCCTTGCTGAACTGGACACAAGGCTGCATATGCAGTCCCTCTCAGCCAGCTCTTCTACTCCAAAAGTAGAAGAAGAAAGTCAGGAGACAACAGATTCACAGCAGATCCCTGCCCCAAGCCTGCACTGAGGGCTCCAGCAGCAGAAAGCATTTTGGCTGGCAGAGTGACATCGAGAACTTGTTCCTCCTCTGATATAGGGGTCCTTGGACTTGACTTTCATTCTTCATGCCTCACAAGGGTTGTTAGCCAGAGGATGGATTTGGATTTGGACTGTTGTAATCAGGTTTATCATGGGAGACAGAGTTTCTTTTGACCTTGATCGCCTTGTGTTTGAAGAAGGCATGTCTGACAGACATGGTGACTGTCAATGACTAAGCATAGCATCATAGAATCTTCATGGTTGGAAAGGACCTTTGAGATCATCGAGTCCAACCAAACAACCTACAATCTCTGCCACTACAGCATGCCCTGAAGTGCCACATCTAGACATTTCTTAAATACCTCTAGGGATGGTGACTCAACCACCTCCCTGGGCAGGCTGTTCCAGTGCCTGACCACTCTTTCAGTAAAGTAATTCTTTCTAATATCTAACCTAAACCTCCCCTGCTGCAACTTCAGACCATTTCCTCTGGTCCTGTCATTATTCCCTTGGGAGAAGAGGCCAACACCCAGCTCTCTCCAACCTCCTTTCAGGGAGTTGTAGAGGGCAATGAGGTCTCCCCTCAGCCTCCTCCAAGCTAAACATGCCCAGCTCCCTCAGCCTCTCCTCATATGACTTGGTCTCCAGACCCCTCACCAGCCTGGTAGCTCTCCTCCGGACACGCTCCAGCACTTCAGTGCCCCTCTTGTACAGCAGGGCCCACAACTGAACACAGTACTCAAGGTGAGGCCTCGAGTCAGTTGCTCGAGATTGCTGTCAGTTCTGAGAGGTTTCTTCCTCATGTGGAGTTTGTTTTAAGGCTTATATGGTAGGCTCATACTTTAAAAAATAGCAGATAAATGCACCAAGAATCTGATCTATGAATTCTTGAACCTGAGAGGATTTGGGTGTAATAAGTTATGGGCCACTGGGACTAGTGGAGGATGATATTTCTCCGAGTACTGCATCAGCCAGTAAATCACACAGAAGTCTAACTTTTAATCTCATTGTATGTTGAAAGCATGCCTTAGGCATCGTGTTAACTCTTTTGTTGTCAGGCTGTACTGCAGCACTCTTTGTAGAACTGAACCATAGCTAGTTGGAGAGCACAGCAGCAGTAGAAAGCTGTAGCTTCTAGAGGATCACAAGAGGTGTAGAAAGGGAATTCAGTGAGATCGTGGTGCCTAACTCGCTTAGATCCTAAGAAAAAAAGTCAAGCCTAAATATCTAAGCCCAGTTTGGTTTGAAAGCCTTGGAGGTTGAACCTACCGGCAGCATGACACAACAGGGTTATGGCTGTACAATACACCCTCAACTCAACCCAACAATATGCTTCTGTCTCCATAAGTCTTGGGATTCTGTCTGGGTCTTATTGCAGGTCCAGCATTTCTGTTCCATTTTCCACAAAGTCAGGAAAAGAAATTCACCCTACAAGGTGTTTTTCTGTATCCTATACTGTCAGGTTTGGTGGTAGTTGAGATTGGTTATGCTTAATGCTGGTTTTAAGTGCAAAATTTGCGAAAATCTCTCCATTCGTCTGGAACAGATTTGTTCCATTTACGGAGAGGGTATGTGATGGTATGTGATGTCCTCCAGCTGAGAGAAGAGCCCATTATGCTAGTCACCGTGCACGTGATGGCTAATAAATGACAATAGCCAATTTACAAATTTACCTCCCTAATGATGAATTCCTCCTTTGTTTGGATGACATGAATGCCCCCCTTGGTAGAGCCTCTCTACCTCTATTAGCTAGAGGAGTGTCTATGGTTAGCTTGAAGAGATGGGTAAGGCTAGGGCTGAAAGTCACAAAAACTTCTTTACCCACAAAACGAGGAGGTGGGAAAGAGGTAGAGTGGCACATTTTTCTGCTTGACCTTGCTGTGGTATCTTTCATCTCCAGTTCTCAGTGTTCCACCTCATTCTCATTCCCAGATGTTGTGCAGTAAAGTCATCAACTAATGTTGATCAATCCATTCAGGTAGGTTTGGTTGTTTGGTTTTTTTCCGCTTGTCTCTGCTTAATGAAATAGTTATTAAACAGGGGAGCCGATTCCAGAAGCCAATGTAAATCAAAGCACAGAAATGCAGTAGACTGAAAGGGTTTTGTCTACAGGCACTGCCAACTCTTTTGAATGAGAAGACAAAGTGAAAATTGGAGATCTGTGTGTTTAGACCACAGAGCTGGGAAAATGGAGTTGACTGAATCTAGGTTGGTGAGAAATGGTGTGAAAATTACATGTCTTCCAAACTCAAGCACAGCTGTAGAGCACCCAAGGGTATGCATTGCTCTGGGTTTCTGCTATTCTTGGCTCTCTTAGTACCTCTTAAGTGGCAGATGACATCTTGAGAGTCTCCATACGTGACATGATCCGTGTGCTCTGTAAAAACTCCATGCAGGATTAACGTGCTGTTTGTTTAGGAGAAAATCTTGAGGTCTTGGAGAGGCTGTAACTCGGTGTTGTTCAGGGGAATTCACTCACAGAAGTTGCCCGAGTGGAGCACGCAGGAATTTCAGAGCCTTGGGAATGGCTTGTGCCTGTACAGCTTGACCTTCTGTACATAGTACGTGTGATATTATACACAGCAGATGAGCAGATTGCGCAAGGAATGCTTTACGCACTTTTAGTGGTTGGTTATTGCAGGGGGATAAGCAGCCTGACTTGCTTTTTTGTTATATACCGGCAATGAATAGTACGTGTGTGGGCACGGAGATCTCTAAAGAGGCTGGTTTATAGCCCAGCAACTTTACCAGTAATACCGCACTCTTTTTTCGATGTTTGCCTGAAATCTCTGTTGACGTTACAGTTTAACTGAAGGCAGACTGGCTTGCGGCTTAGGACATCTAGGTGCAAGTCCTGAGTGGGCTTCTGGACAAGCCACTTTACCTTCCCCATGCCTTGGCTTTTATCTCAGAAGTGAAACGTTTTGGTTATAAACAAAAATTTCCTCCTGCCCCAGTGGTTTTTCCCTCTAGATTTTATACTTTAGATGGAAAATTTCTACAAGTTGGGTTGGTTTGTTGTTTTGTTGGTTTTTTTTCTGGTTCCTGTTGGAAAACATTTTTTTTTGTGGAAAACACAATTTTTCCCATAAAATGTTCTGAAATCTACAAAAGGAAAGCGCAATATAAGATCTATTATTCTTGTGGTGCCTTTGGGGTCAGGATGCTTTCATTGGTCACGTAGCCTTACCCAGTGTGCTCTCCTGGAATGGGAGTGCTTATGGGACAGAAACCCTCAAAGACATGGTTTTGGGTTTTTTTGGTCTATTTGTTTTTTAAACATTTCTAACCTCTTCTTAAATGCAGGCTTCTGCTCCTTTTTCAACTCTTTCCAAAGGGAGGAATCCCAAATCTGTTCCTCAAGACTTCTTTTTTCTATGTGGAAGTACCACACACAGCTCTTATTACCCTCTTTCACCTCTCCCCTTCCCCACTCTTCATTCTCTCCTCCGGATCCCTCCCAAACACTTCGGTTTGGCTCATTCCTGAAGCCAGTTTGGTTTTCCTTCAAGAAGCTTTTCTGCAGCTCTCATTGCAAACCACACATTAGCAAGGCAATGAGCTTCTCCAACCCCTTTTGCTCCTTGCTAGCGGTTGCGAATCCAGGAAAAAAATAATAATCTGTCCTCAAGAATAACAAACATGCTTTCCCTGTCTGCAGACCTAGGTGAAAAAGTAGGATGGTCAGATCCTGAACAAGAAGTTCAACAGGTCAACATCGCCGAAGTCTGTAGCATAATGGTGATTTGCAAGGAGCTGTGCAACTGAGTGCTGCAATGCTGAACTCTTTTATGTACCCCTTGGTGGATTCACTGTCTGGTTTGGAGCAGAACCCATGACCTAGATAGGAATGTTTAGTTTAAAAGGGAACCTGGAGTCTAATTGTCCTTTGGTTTTGGCTATGCTGTGAGCAAAGCCCTGGTGTGTGTCTTGCAGAAAGTGAGCAAACTGAAAGCTAGTCAGGGCTGATTTGCTTTTGTTTATTTTGTTTAATTCATGTGAGTGTAAACCAAGAGAAAAATGGTTTAGAAGTGGGGTGTCTGAGCAGAGAAGCAAGAATGTGATCAAGGAAGGTGAATAGAGAGCAATTTTACAGCAGCTGGCAGTGATCGTTCAGGATGTGTTTGTACCCGGCTCTCAGATCTCAAGCCAGGGCCTCCGTTTTCTCCCTTGCAATCAAGGACTCTAAGAAAGATGCGAGGAGCTGTCTTGAGACTACAGTAATGAAATCTAATTATTATTTAGATGTCTGGGTTTGTAGATGGGTATGTATCAGTGCATTCATCTGCAGAGAGGCAGACTGGAAGGCACGTAAAATGTGTGGGATCTGACTTCGGCTTTGAAGAGAATTCTGTAATTTAAAAAATACTGTAAACTTTACAAAGAAGCTAATCCCCTTCGTTACCCTCTCTCCCCCAGATTGCTTGAATAACATGAATCATTCCACACTGTACATGTCAGAGAAGGAAATTTTCATCTTAATGCATTAATTTTCTTTTTTTTTTCTTTTCTGGAACAAAATGTTATCCAAATCAATTTATTGCCATGTGATAGTTCCATCTCTTTTCCTGAAAAAGAATAATCTAGAGCAAAATCTCCCAGAGGCTCAACAGCTATCCAGATCCTAACAAATTCTGGGCACAGTTCCTTGTTTTGTCACTGCTGCTGGTTAAAAAGCACTGATAAAACCAACCGAACCGTTGTCAGACGACATTGTGATTCCCCAGTCTGCACCTCTGGAAAAGACTGTGCTGAAGACATCACTGACTCAAGCTCAGGTTCTATTTTGGTGCACACCAAAACCTTGAGATGTTCTTCAGGTCACAGCCATCGTTAACTTTCAAACAAAGGTATTTTCAAGTGCTGACCCTCCTTTCCTCTCTCTTTTCCTGTTTGTGGCTGATATTTTATTGTTTACTCAGGGTTGCTTGTTTCTCCTTCCTCTGCCAAAATCCCTCTTCTTCCCGCTTCGTTGCGTGCGTGCATGGCAGCAGCTTGAAGTAAAACTTTTATTGTCTGATGGCCTTATGGCTCAGTCACATGTGGTTGCATGAAATCAGACTCTGACTTCCCTATAATATACAGAGTGAAATGTTTGAGCAGGGGGGTTATGGGGACAGAGCTAGCTTGTCCTAAGGCTTCTATAGACCCTGTCACCCTTTGAGATGGACTGGTGGGTTAAGCCTGCTGGAAAGTTAACATGGACATGAAGGAGAGCTTTATCTTACAGCGTTATGTGTCATAGCACAGGGAGAAATAGTTTTGTTCATCCCACGCTTCATCCAGAGGAGAGGGTTGCTGAGAGCCACTGAGAAGCCCTGTTGCTCCCTCCATGTTGTGGGGCTTTCCCATCCCACCACACAACTGAATTGCTGTCCACAGTGTTTCCAGCTCTGGTGGGGACAACTATTGCCCTGACCTCACCACCTGGGTGATAAATGCTCCCATAACAGTCATGACCAGAGAACTTGTGGCAGGGCATGGGAAGTGGCATGAAGCCAAGGAGAGGAAAAGAAATTGTCATTTCAATAAATCCCTCCAGAGCCCCGCTGCTCTCTGGAAATTTCTGTACATCCCCAGAAAAATCCACCCAAATCTATTATGGTTCCTTTTTTGTCCTGTCTCTTTACCTCCATCTGTTTCCTTTGGAGTGAATGCATTTTGCACAATGAGTGATATTTTCTCTTCTACCCATCCTTTCCTCATTTTTCAGCCTGCCCTGGAATGTAGGATTAGTCGTTGTAATACGGCATTAGGAGCTGTAAAGGTTAATATCCTGCTTTCCAAAGTCACTTTTAGGCTCACAGGCTTTGCTAATGAAAGAATCCCTTCCCCCTCCCCTGCTCCACCCTCCTCCCCTCCAAAAAAAAGGATTTAGGAAACCGGTCGGGTCTTTTCTTGTCAAGGGTGAGAAAGGGGGAGGGAAATAATAATGATAAATAAATTAAATAAAGACCTGCCATACACAGGAGTCAGGAGCCCTTTTGCATTCGAGACACCCAGCAACTACTAGCTAATCCATTTGGCAAACGCAAGATGGTGCATAGATCAATTCTTCCCAGCCCAGGTTTTTTGTGTGGGGAATGTTTGCTGACTGAATTAAGGGACAAGCAAAGAAAATACCTTCCTTGTTTCTCTTGAGGCAGCAGAGTAGCCGAACAAAGCCGCTGGCTCCTTGGGCTGTAGCTTTGGGAGGTGAAGGCTGCTGAGCCTCTGGTTGTCTGTGCAGGCTGGAGGAGTAATAGTGCTTTTGGGGGAAATTCCTGTCCGCACCTTGGCCCTGTATTGGCCTCCTCTGTGTCAGGGGAAACTAATCCTCTGCCATTGCATCCATCATTGGCCACAGTTCAAGGTAGGCTTAAGCAGAAGGCAGGGGGAGGAACGTGATTGTGTTGTAAAAGAGCAGGGTGGGAAAGCCTGAGATGCCATGATGTTGAAACCACCTTACACGGCAACTCAGGGACTTGAATCTGCAGGGCTCTGGGCTGGCAAGGATAGGTCTTGGCATAGGGAGATGAGTCTAAACTGGTGAGGTTTGTTTTCTTGTTCCCTGGGGATCCTGGGAAGGCTAAAGCTCTCCAGAGCACCTAAGAGGGATGTGTGAACTCATGATTCCCTGCTGCTAATGCAGTTTATGGCACTCAAGGGTGGGATGGGTTATTCCTTAGCCCTGCTCTGCTTATCCATCCTTACCTCTGAAAAAGAGCCCTTTCTTAGGACTGAGGACTACAGTTGCATGCGCCCTTTGGAACGAAGTATGCTTCATACCCTTGTCTGAGTCACATATTAAAATGAAGCAGGTTGAATTTGAAGCTAACATACTGGTCTGAATCATAAGAAATACAGGTCCATGTTCAGCTTTTTACTTCAAGTCCATAGCTGTCAAATAGATGCTTTCAGTGTGTTTTTGGATCTTACCTGTAAAATTGAGAAATTATCTATTTCTTTGTCTAATGAGCTGGTGAGCCAAACCTTGCAGGAAGCCAAAGAGCTGCCCAAGCCAGAAGGTAGGAAGGAGAGCAGGCTTTGAAATAAAAATTCTGCATCATGATAAATCTCAGAAATTGGTCACTGACTGGTTTTCTCATCCAATCTCTTTTTCCAAGCACCAACCTACAGCTAAATTTTTGTGAAGATTTTTCAGGCTCTGATGGGAAATTTTACCCTGAACCTGACAGATTCTTAGGCAGTATCTGCCTGGAGACCAAAGAAGTTTTTTTGCAATGAAATCACGTTTTCCCATTAAAAACAAATAATTAAGCAGCCCTTTGAAACCAAGACGTGCCTCACCAGCAAATTCCCAAGCAGCCCTGAATAGCAAACATGAGAAAGCATTTACATGTTGCCTACCTGTCTTGTTAATTGTCACTGAGTTTGAGCAGGATAGACATGGTCTACTGGGAAGTTTTGATTCTGTCACGTCAGAAAGTTATTAAGGAGAAAATCTCCAATAAAGAATAATATCTCTGAAGCTTAATATTATCTCAGTCTGCTCTGGTTATTTCATGAGTAATTTCATAAAATAAGAGCAGTCCTTACTCCTGCTCTGGACTAGGTCAGACTCAGGCCTGTTTTGTTATTTGAATTCCTATGATATTCTCAGAAAGATGTGTCTAAGTGATCCACATCTATCTGAATATGTCCAGTAAAGTGTGAGAAAGAGTAATTGTAGATGTTTGGGAAAACCTTAAACTGATATTTCAGGCTTTTTGCTTGTTTCTTTTCTTGGTTACAGTACTTTAATATGGATAATACTCCCTGAGTATGATACATTTTCAGTAACCTCAGCACTGATTTCTAGAGATGCGTGATAGAAAAATCAGTAAATAGATAAATCAGTATACTTAAAAATGCCTGAATTGTTAGCACCATGTCCCACAGACTCCCATCGACCACTGCCCTGGGTTTTTGCAGAACATGTACATATATTTCTCCATGAGAAATGGTCAACAGTCACAGTTAGTTACAGGAGTCCCGTCCCAGCAGGCACCAGGACAGTTAGTTTTACACTAAAGTTGTATTGAGTTGGAATATTTGAGAGGTTTTTTTCATTCTCAGATTTCCACAGTCCTCACCAGGAATCTGCTGGAGGCTCCACTCTGGGTATTAAAAATAACTTAGCACCCAGCTCAGCAACTTCAGTAAGCTGTAGTGATCTGGTGGGAGTGACAGCATTTCTCCTACCCAGCCATGGGAAGTGCCATAAAAAGTAGGGAGAGTTTGAAATGAAAATCCGCGATTGATGGTGCTCACGAGGGCCATATACCTAGAATTACTCCAGTGTTCATAAACTTAGGACATTCCACTCAACAGCTCAGAGGAAAGGTGTCCCTTTGACACCTTGGCTGTCCTCCAGCTTAAACTCCAGAAAGACCTCACACAGGGCCACAAAGAAGTCAAATGAACATGAAATAACCTGAGCCTGAGGCCATGGCATGTCAAGACCCAAAGGAATGACGGAATGGTTATTAGTCTGGGAGAATTACTTGTTTCCATGAATGTTGTGTACAGTGTACATTTGTGAGTTTGATGTTATTCGTAATGTGAGATTATAGTCCTGTATTGATGGCTTGGAGACCTTAAACCCTCTGATTAGCCACAGGACTAATAGACCATAGCAACATATGGTCCATAGTAAAGGAGCTCTCCTCCATCCTCCCCCACTGTGGCTGATTCAGTCCTGCTGTGGGAGGACCTGAACTGCAGGCAAAAAAACATGTTATTTTTCTTAGTTTGTTCTACCATTGCCCATCTACTTGTATTCCATGGCAAGGGCCCTATTCCAGTCCTGTCAGGGTTACTAATTAGGCTACTAGTAACTAAAAGGTTACTACTTACTTACAGGGAGCAGAATTTTCCCCCATATACTTTATCTATCTAGGTCCTGGATTTGATGTAAGACCTGATGTGGGTTATTGACTGTTTTTCTCCTTAGGAATTTACTATCTTATTTGACCGGGGGTACTGAAGACATGTACAAATAGTTTGAGCTGTGATGGACCCAGGTGAGGCCTGTAAAAGGAAGAAGATAGAAGACCGCATGTTTTGTCTTTGCAGCGAATTTTGAGTGTCGTGGGTTTGTTTTTTGTTTTTTTTTCTGAACATGGTTCATGCATTTTTAGGGGACATTTGTGAGTATGGAATTTATTCCCATAAAACCGCAGCATATAGGAATTCTATAAGAGTGTAAAAAATGTAAGAGGGTATACTGAATGTGTTAGGGAGTTCCAGCACTGAGAGGTCTCAGAAAAGGATGACTTTGTACAGCACATCTTGATGATGATGGATATGCTTTGTCTGGGATGATTTTAGGCATTGGAATGTCTGTATTTGAAAATGTATGGAAAGAACCCAAATGGAGATGGAAAGAAGGGTCATAATGAAATGTCCAGGAATGCAAGCAGAAATGGATCATCAGACACAGTTTCCATCAAGGACCTCTTCTACATTCTCCAGATCGGCTCCAAATTCCATATGTCTTTGCTAGCACTGCAGTTACCGAATATCTCTGAGTGCATCATAGCACAGAGCACAAAGCAATTGAATTAAGTAATTTATGGCATTCTCTGATACTTTTACATGGAACACGCCACAGACCAAGCAGTGTCATTGTGTATAATGGAAAAAGTGAGGTGAAACCTTTGCTTTCATCCTGATTGTTCCCATGCTTCCCCTAAAACATGGAATTTAAGAATGGACTCTCAAGAACCAGCTCTAAGTCTAATCTCAGCCTTTCTTTTGGGTTTATCATTTTGCTCCTTTGTTATATTTTTGTTCCAGCCCACTAGACAAACAGAAAGGATCACCTCTGGGTTTTTTTTGCACAGCTTCAGGGGACTGGTTACTACCTTGGATAAATTGGCTTGATCACACACACAGACACACTTTCAGTGAGTGGTGGACCCAGCTGGGGACCTGAGGGTTGGATCTCCCCTCCAGGACAATTCCCTCTAACCTGCTGTATTTGCTTTGGAAAAAAGGCTGTGAAGGTAACACCTGGAGTCCAGCAGCTAAATACATCCTGTCATTTGTCTGAATTATAATTGACCAGAAAGTAAAGATCAGCATTTGCTGTTATCCCATCTGTGGATCTTCTAAGAAAAGGTCCCAATATTGACATCCAAGCCCTACCACCTAAGAAGTTGGATCCACTTGTCTTATGGAAAATTTAAAATATCCCTCTCCTATTTCTTCTAGACGGCTAGTTTGAGAGTAGTCTATTTTGTCTGCGGTGGTCAAAGACTGTAGTGTGGTAGCGGTGACTGACATGAAATGAATTTGTGGTCTCAGCCCATTTCTCAGTGCGCTCAGGGGCTGCGTCATCCTTCACAGCTGGCACTAATTCAGGGTATTCAGCAGAGAAGCCAAACCCTGCTCTGTGTACAGTGTTAATTAATGGTCTTTGCAAAAGAAGATGCAGTGGTGGGGAAGTGGGAAGAGGTACGATGCTCTGACCCTGATTAAGTGTGGGTTCATGGATAAAGCCATCTCCATTGCTGAACCCCTAGGAAAACCAAAGAAAACAAAATGAAACAAAGAAAAGCGAAGGAGTGGGGAAAGTCGCTGCTTTAAAAAAGAAAATAATCTCTGTAAGAGAAATTAGTAGAATGTGGAATTTGTCATCAGAGTCTGAAAACATTTCCCAAGATAAGGTGGTCACTAAGCCAGAACCAGTAGAAACTGAATTTCTGCTTGTCTGTCAGTCCTCAGCTCAACCTGTGTGTTATATCCATTGATGCCCATGGAACACTCGATACTTCAACTGCTATGTGGAGCTCGGTGAACTCAATGAGAAGCTTTCCAGATATGTCAAAGGCCATGCAGGTAGAGAGCCATCGTGGCCTAGGAACCCCAGGAAAGAAGAGCTCCTTTGGTGTGTGCTACATAAGGCTCTAAGGACAGACTTGAAAGTCAACACAAAGAATGGAAAAAGATGCCTATTGTCTTGTGCTGTTTTTTTTTTTTTATACTACATCGATACCTAAGTACCTTTCCTTTCCCCTTCTCCCATCCCCACTTACAAATCAACCCAGACATGGGACAGTTTTGTCACAACTTTGATGATTAGCTGGAGTGAGAGGGACTTTGCTTTAGAAAAGAATGCTCCAAAATGCTCAGGTCACTTAGGAGCTGAAGGCTGATCTGGTGCTAGTGTGAGAGTCATGGGCTGAATTAAACACTGGTACTGGGAGGATGGAGTGGGAAGCTAACCACCCGGAAGTCATGCAAACAGCAGCTCCTGATTCATTCCTTTACTCTTCCACCAACCTCCCACTCTAAGGATGGGGTGACTGTAGAGGTGGAATGTAGATGTTCAAGCCTGATTTTGGTTCTCAGCCCAGACAGGGGAGGGGTGATTTTTTTTGTCATGAGCAAGATTTGTTCTAAATTTACCCCCAAGACAGCTGAGATTAGATTTTAACCGCTGTTTTTTTGGAGGGGTGATATAATTTACAGAGGATATGCTCAGGCCACTCTCAGATTGTCATTGGTTATTAGGGCAACCACAAGACTTACATGACCTGTCTGTATTGCATACATCTTGGAGGGCTTTGTACACCTCAACCTACTGCCTTGTAAAGGCAGAGGCTGGGAACATCTTTTCTTTGGCCCAGATTTTCCCATGGACTGTTCCAATGGTGAAATTAGAAGCAGTAAATATTAGTAACATTCCATCTCATCCATTTGATAACTTGGTTTATAATGAAGCTGAAGGTTTCAGTGTGCTAGAGAGATTTTTGGCCTCTCAAAGTGGTACCACACCCTTCTGCTAAGTAAGTTGTCTTGCCTCAGTTTCCCCAACATGAAAAAAAAAAGGCATGTGCTGTCATTCTTGTTTTGTAATGTTGTCCATGGTTTTAAAGGCCTTTGCTTTATTGTCCTTAGTGGCTTGCATGCTGCATCAGAGGGCACGAAGTGCTTTAGTACCTCAGCAGTACACCAGCTTTCTACACCTCGAGGTGACAAACACATCTAGTAAGTTGGGCAAGAGCACTAAAACCAGACATTTAGCTAACTCCTGTCCCATCATTTTAGATTTCAGGAATTTTTCATCTGCTCTTTAATGCTTCTATAAAAGCTTGCTCCACTGGGTGCCAAAGGCTTCCAGGCAGTGATTTCCAGTGGAAGTGAAGGAGGCAGTTTGACTAGGAAGATCAAA
Source organism: Larus michahellis (assembly GCF_964199755.1). Taxonomy (NCBI): domain Eukaryota; kingdom Metazoa; phylum Chordata; class Aves; order Charadriiformes; family Laridae; genus Larus; species Larus michahellis. Next base: position 3,320,126 of record NC_133897.1, on the reverse strand, counting down.
ATCAACCCCAGGATTCAGTCCAAAATAGAATCATATCTATTTTGAGAATTTGATTTTGAATTGTAATTAAGGAAATCTTTGGATCATCAAACAGCCCTGTGGCTTTGTAGCAAGGATAGGAAGCTCTTGATTCACGGGCAGGAGACCTGACCCCCTTCTCTGTGGCATGGTGGTGGGATGAGGATTCTTTCAGAGAGAAGTCGTCTGCACCTCCCGGGGGGAGCTGTTTTTATGGGCTGGCTCTGACCACAGGCGGTTGACTCGGGGGAGAAGGGTTTCTGGGATGGTGCTGGGAGCGGGAGGTTGACAAGCCTGTTGTGACTTGCACGGGGAAAGTGATTTGTCAGAACTTCAGTAGAAGGGATAGCTGATAGAGATCCTTTGTGCCGTTAAATACCAGCCAGGCTTTGCCTCAAAGAGGGAGGTATTCCACTTGGGAGGGAACCCAACAGCATTAGTAACGTCGGATGACAGTATACACAAATCATCTGCTTCTGGTATGAATGGTCCTGCAACCCTTGACAGCAAGTTGCTGCTGTATTTGGAAACGGTCTTATTCATGCCTCCGGGATGCAAATGATACAACTCCTGGCTCCCCCATAATCCCGTATCCTTACACTGCATAGGGCCAGAGGCCAGGGCTGTGCTGTGCCACTGCCATGTGCGGATGGTCTAAGTGACAAGCAGCACACAGAGTGGCTGAGGATATGATGGGAGGGTAATAGCATGTGGAAGCGGTGCCGGTGGAGGGAGGCTGAGGCTCTGTGCCTGTGCCAGCTGTGACTGGGCTGGAGGCACGGGGCAGCCAGTTGTTGCTCCACACGGGAACGCACCCTCCTTCCCCTCCAGATGTTCCTGCTCACCGACACGGACAAACCCAGCCCTTACCCTCCGAACGGATCAATATTCCCTGACTCCAATACTCAGTTCCCAGGGGCCCTTTGCCAGGGTGGCAATTGGGAAATTAGCTGGGTGGATGTTTTGTTTAATAATTACGATATACATGTATAATAATAATATGATCAGATCTCAAATAATGAGCTTAGATTTTTTCCCCCTTATTCCTGCTTTCCAGGGAATGCTGGCAGGTTTGGCTCTGTGCATCATACCACAAAAATCTCACTCCTCCAGAAGAGGGCTAATACACGAGGGAGCTTTCTACCAGGCTGATGTATCACACATGCTTTATATATCAGCTTGGATTTCTTTAGTCCAGACAAAAGGTTCAAAGACATAGGGAGGGGCAGAGGTTTGGGGGAGCTTTAATTCTTGTAGATGTGGAGAGCAGGGAAGCGTATCATGTCTAGAAAGGCTCAGATGTAGCCAAATGTAAGAACTGGTATTTATGAGCTGTGCTTAGAAACTGCCTTTGAAGCTTGTAGAGGTGTCACTTTCAGCTGGTGTCACAGCTGGTGTCACTTTCAGCTGACATTTGTACAACTGAAACACATACAACACAGGCAGGAGCTGGAAATACAAATTACCGACAAAGGGTTGGTGGATGCAGGACCAGCAAATATGTGTTTTGTGGTCCAGGTTGTCTTTTTATAGGTTTATGTCATATTATCTAAAGGAAAGTGAGTCAGGTATTAATCTCAAGGTTGAAATGCTATTGCATATGGGAGTAAATTTAAATGTCTTCAGCTAAACTCTCTTCAAAAGGACACTATTCTAGGCTCTGCCAGAGGTGTACACCTTTCAGCAGGTGAATGTCTGAGATCCTGCCATTCTTCTCCACCTCTGAGGGTGTCCTACAGCCACACTCTTGACTTGGAGAAGTTATCTATGAAGAAACACAGTGGTATATATCTAAGAGCAATACAAAGAAGGATGTCTGAAGGAGGAGCTACGCAGTAGTAGTCATTTAAAATTTATTGCATGTCCTAAATATTTGACGTTTTTTACCAAACATGATTTACAAGGTTTTCTATGCTTATTAAATGCTTGTTAGGAAACTGCATGGTGCCTTGTCATTGAGTTTTGACCGGGAATCATTAACAGCCACTCAATAGGGTTTCACATACCAGGCTCTGGATTTTATACCATTTTAATATATTCAAGACAGACTAGGAAAGAAAAGACCTGCAGCCTACTGTCAGCTAAGCTGGTGGCAAATGCAGACTATCCTATTGACACATGCCCATCTCCGATGACTGTCCCTCCAGTGAGGAAAATCTTCTGCTTGGCTTCTCAGAAAACCAAAGAAACAGCTATTTATGGTGAAGTATGGTGTAAGGATGAAAGACTCAGCGATGCACAGGGTTGCCCCCAAGCTAGCCATGAAGGAGCTGGGATTGTTTAGCCTAGAGAAAAGGAGGCAGAGGGGAGACCTTTCCCTCTCTACAACTCCCTGAAAGGAGGTTGTGTGGATACACTAGCTTACCCCCATGTTAGCTCTGGTCTCTCTGGATTGTTCTTCCCTAGTTGGTATGGGCACTCCCACCTCCAAAACTGCCACCAAAATCAATCATAACGGATGCCCCAAACGTGGAAAGCTTGAGCTAAGTCACGGCCAGCATTAAGTGGGGACCTGTCCTGCCAGATGCTGAATGGTACTGAAGGACACCCTGCAGAAGTTTACAGCGCTGCTATAGGGGGTGTATTGTGGCCTCTGATCTCAAAATCTATTAATTTCCTGGCCTTGAGAGCAATAGTCTCCTTTCATGACAAATAGCCACATTCCCCCTTGCTGGGCCACCTTTGATCTAGACAAGATAAGAGGGGACAGCCCACATCTACAAAAATCCTACAGATCTCTTGACCTTTGGGCTGTAGGAGCTACTGCTGGCTTCTTCTGTGGAGCTGCCTCCTCCTCCTTCATCCCCTCACACAACAGAGGGTCTCTCTCTTTCTCTCTCTCTTTCTCTCTCTCTCTCTGTCTGTCTATCTGTCTGTCTGTCTGTCTGTCTATCTATCTATCTATCTATCTATCTATCTATCTATCTATCTATCTATCTTTCATGCGTGACAGCTTTTACTGGGGACATGAGGCCCGCTGGAGCCTGAATGAGACTTGCCAAGTCCACGAAGACAACGTTAGACTTGTATTAGTGGTGTGGAGACATGGGCGGGAGATCCTGCTCCACCTCATCCCCATCAGCCCAACACGGGTTTTACTGTTCCTTGACGATGTATTTTCATAGCAGGAATAGTTGGAGAGTGCAGCACACATTTTTGTTTGGTCTGCCACGGCTTGGGTTGGCAGGAGGTGTTGCTAAGCAGTCATTGTGAGTGTTTGTGTACACTCGGCACCAGGTTACCGTAAAGATCTGGGAAAGACCTGTTCTGGAGGTGACGTTGTCACCACCACGAGGTGACTCCCTGGGTAGTTTTCCATGGATGTGGGGAAGCTGTCACTCTTTTCAAAGATTAATATGATTTTTTTAAAACAGCGCCAAATTTTTTGTTGTTGTTATAGGCTACCATATAGCTGAAAGCTGATATGATTTTAGCAGGGCTAGTGACAACCCTGCTTGAAGTAAAAAAAGGAAGGAGCTGCACTATCAAGAGCTACAACATCACGCAAATTCATTTATGGCATCACACAGGGACAGGGAGTGTGCATGGAGTAATTTTACCCCTACCATTTGTTTGGAAATTGGGAGTGGATGCAAACAGAGCACCTCTCTCAGGTGCTTTCAGGATTGAAGAAACCAAGCACCCACTGCTCCTCCAAATCTGGCTCAACTGTTGCTTTGCAGGGGTGTCTCACCAGATCATGCAAATCATAATACCCCTGCCTTTAGAGGCTTACTGAGGTCAGAACTGGGAGGTGGGAAGGGATTCTTAAAACAGAGGCTCCTGGACCCATGACAGGACTGAGTGTGAGAGCAGTTCAAGGGAAGTCTTAACCAGTGGGAGGCCAGAACAACAGTCCTGGTGCTGTATCCTGATCTTGCTTCAGTGGATTTACAGCTGGTTCCTTTCCTGGAATGAAAAGATTAGAATCGCTGGAGCTGCGTGTGCGTCTTCCAGCGAGGAGAACTAGGTATGCAGCAGCTGTAAAAATAAAGAGCCCTCTCAGGCTGTCGTAGTAAAAAGGTTTGGAAACTGTTGAAAGTGGGGTGGGGTGGGAAAATCCTCAAATTTCCTACCTTTTTTTTTTTTTTTGTATTCTGAATTTCAGCATGTCAATTTTGAACTTGGGTTGAATGCAAAGGAAGAAATTCACGTTATATCGGTGGGGTGCCTTAAGATAAAAAAAAAAAAAAAAGGTTTCAAAACTTCCTTTGAAACTCAAAATAATCTGTTTGGTTTTGTCTTGTTTGTCCTATTACTGCCTTTCCCAAAAGCACTGCAGATATTGGAGAGCCCGTCTGCAAGAAATCAAGGATACAAAACCTGATGAGAGGAATTTCAGAGCAGCTTGACAAGATTAGACTGTGGGCTTAGTTATGCATTTAGTTCAGCTTATCTTCATGCTATGGGACTTCATCTGAAGTCAGTTATAAGAATGAAGGAGGGGGCATGCAGGTATATATCTGCAGGTGACTAGAGATTTTTCTGTGACACTGAACTTGTGTTTTCCACTAAAGTATTAATTAATGAAGGAAACAGAGTAGAAGGGAAGACAAATAAGACAAATAGTGGCTTAATTGAATCTAGCAAAAGATCTTATTAAGAACTGGAAATGTGAAACCTCATCTGGTTCTTCTGATAAAACTGTGTGTAAAACGTATTGAACAGAATAGCAAATGGCCATTCTACTCTTGCATGTTGCTGCTAAACTTCCTGTTCATTCTCCTATCATAGAGATCTCATGAAAGCTGGAGTTTGACACAATGCTTGGGTGAAATTAAAGTGGGAAAACTCTCTTTTGCTCTCTCTTTGCTCCAACCTCACCTGGACTGTGGGATCTGTTCAGAGGAGTTTTCATCTCACAGTGATGGCATTGGTGAGAGATGGCATTGGTGAGAGATGGCACTGGGAGCTACAAGACCCCTTTTTCATAGAACCATAGAATAGTTTGTTTTTGGAAGGGCCTTTAAAAGCCATGTAGTCCAGGCCTTTAAAAGCCATGTAGTCCAACCCCCTGTCACGATCAGGGGCATCTTCAAGTAGATCAGGTTGCTCAGAGCCCTGTCCAACCTGCCTTGAATGTTTCCAGGGATGGGACATCGACCACTTCTCTGGACAACCTGGGCCACTGTTTCACCGCCCTCATTGTAAAAAAAAGTCTTCCTTATATGTAGTTTGAATCTACCCTCTTTCAGTATGAAACTATTATTTTTTGCCCTACCGTTTTTCTTTCCCTCCTGCCTGGGTCTGGACAACTGGCAAGGCAGCACCACCACAGAGTTTCCTCCTAGCCCTGAACTGGTTGCAGATACCCTCTTCTGGCACAGTCATGGGCAGGAGAAGGAGAAGCACTATCTGGGGAGATTCACAGCCCATGGTGCAGGTAGCTTTTGCTCCAGGGAAGGACACAGTGCCTCGATAGCAGTGCCAAGCAAAGTAAATTTGCTCAAGTCAACCACACCACTAAGATCTTTGGATGGTGTCAGTCATTAGTAGGGGTGGCTGATTTGTCTACTTGATGTTACTGGACATAAGAGCCCTTCACTTAACTGCAAATGCTTGTGTCTCAGCCTCTGGATTCTCTCATCTGTCTCTGATACCAAAACCAGGCTGGAAGTACAGGGAAAATAGTGTGGTATGAAAATGGCTGTTTCTCAGAGACCATTTTATTATGGAAATACACCTCCTGCCCATCACTAAGTTAAATCTGTTAATGTCTTTACTCACTGAACTGAAACTGTTAACTGCAAACTTACTGGCTCGTTTCTTCTAATTTTGTGACCCTTGGTCTTCGCTTACCTTTTGTTTAACTCTAGACTTGCCCCTTAGCTCAGGTGGTTGTGGCCTGTTCTTCCAGAAAGGTGCTCCTCAGTTCTGAACCTTGTAAAGCTCCACACAGGCAGGCGAGCATCACAGCATGCTACACATATGGTTCATCTCATCTTCATTCTATTTGTTTTCTGGACATGGAGACTGCTATTCTGGCTCAGATTACAAATCCAGAACCTGTTCTCAATCTCGAGCAGTGGCAAGTGCCATTTGCCACATAAAAAAGCACGAAAACCTCCTGATCAATAATTCTGGAAAGCTGCCCTTGGAAAGTTTTTTTCTGACCTGCATTATCAAGAAATCAGTTTATTCTGAGAGTTTTCATGCCCTCTCAAAAGCACATGTTAAAATGCCTTATTAATCGTCTTACAACGTTATTATTGATCAACATATATTTTAAGTACACAAGGACAACACTAGGATTTGCAGAATTATTTGTTGTGTAAAGACTTTTTCCCCCTTAATAACTTTTCACAGCCCCTCATAGAATTTGTTGAGCAGCCCCTGAGATTAGAGGCTGTTTTGGACTTGGTCCTAGAAAACAAGCCAAGTATGATAAATAAAACAAAACATCTGGAGGTCTAGCCATCAGAATATCATCAGATATCAACTGATTCTGAGGGAATGTTATGTATGAAAGGTAATAATCTGAAGTATTAGGCTTTTCATAAAACATAACTCTCTGAAAGAATGTAGAATGAGACAAAAAATAATGTTCTGAGTTGATTGTCTAGAAAATTTACTATGGAAAATCATGAGGTCTGTAATGAATAGTTGGATCGCTTTAACAAGCGTCTGTGCCAATAAAATCTAAACATATATTTAAAAAATAAAGATAACAGAAGTCTATCTTGCTAAGCAGAGATGTGAGGAGCAATGCAAAGGATAAACACTGTTGAAAGGGGGAAAAAGGCAAATAAGGTTCTAATTAGTGGGAGGGACTGAATAGATTACACAAAGAAGATAAAAGCAAGGAAACCTAATTGGAAACACAGCAATGGAGTATCAAACAATCCGAAATATGTTATCTAGTACAAATGGGTTTTTAACTCTTTTTACAGGCAAATGGTGAGTAAGAAGGTTGATGCTTTTGAGGTTAGGAGACAGGAAGCAGAGAGAAGGAAAAATATTAGTCATTACTAAAATGCCCACTTCCCAAATTGAGTAACAGGCACACACAACCCTTCCCCCATGGTGAAGACAACAATTTCATTCTCAGCCCTCATAGAATGATAGAATGATAGAATCATAGAATCTTCATGGTTGGAAAGGACCTTTGAGATCATCGAGTCCAACCAAACAACCTACAATCTCTGCCACTACAGCATGCCCTGAAGTGTCACATCTAGATGTTTCTTAAATACCTCTAAGGATGGTGACTCAACCACTTCCCTGTGCAGGCTGTTCCAGTGCCTGACCACTCTTTCAGTAATTCTTCCTAATATCTAATCTAAACCTCCCCTGCTGCAACTTCAGACCATTTCCTCTGGTCCTGTCATTATTCCCTTGGGAGAAGAGGCCAACACCCAGCTCTCTCCAACCTCCTTTCAGGGAGTTGTAGAGGGCAATGAGGTCTCCCCTCAGCCTCCTCCAAGCTAAACATGCCCAGCTCCCTCAGCCTCTCCTCATATGACTTGGTCTCCAGACCCCTCACTAGCCTGGTAGCTCTCCTCTGGACACACTCCAGCACTTCAATGTCCCTCTTGTACAGCAGGGCCCAGAACTGAACACAGTACTCAAGGTGAGGCCCCACCAGTGCTGAGTACAGGGGCACGATCACTTCCCTACTCCTGCTGGCCACGCTATTCCTGATACAAGCCAGAATGCTGTTGGCCTTCTTGGCCACCTGGGCACACTGCTGGCTCATGTTAAGCCGGCCGTCCACCAGCACCCTCAGATCCTTTTCTGCTGGGCAGCTTTCCAGCCACTCTGCCCCAAGCCTGTAGCGCTGCTTGGGGTTGTTGTGACCGAAATGCAGGACCTGGTACTTGGCATTATTAAACCTCATACATTTGGCCTTGACCCATGGATCCAGCCTGTCCAGGTCCCTCTCTAGAGCCTTCCTACCCTCAAGCAGATCAACACTCCCACCTGGTTTGGTGTCATCTGCAAACTTACTGAGGGTGCAGTCAATCCCCTCATCCAGATCATTGATAAAGATATTAAACAAAACTGGCTCCAAAACTGAGCCCTGAGGGACACCACTGGTGACTGGCTGCCAAGAAGATTTCATTCCATTAATCACAACTCTCTGGGCACAGCCACCCAGCCAGTTTTTAACCCAGCAAAGAGTACACTTGTCTATGCCATGATTCGCCAGCTTCTCCAGGAGAATGCTGTGGGGGACGGTGTCAAAGGCCTTACCAAAACCCAGATATACAATGTCCACAGCCTTCCCCGCATCCAGAACGCAGGTCACATGGTCATAGAAAGAGATCAGTTTGGTTAAGCAGCACCTCCCTTTCCTAAACCCATGCTGGCTGGTCCTGATCCCTTGGCTGCCCTGCACTTGCCGTGAGAGCTCACTCAAGATGATCCTCTCCATGATCTTTCCTGGTACTGAGGTCAGGCTGACAGGCCTGTAGTTCCCCAGATCCTCCTTCTGATCCTTCTTGTAGATGGGTGTCACATTAGCCACCCTCCAGTCATCTGGTACCTCCCCTGTTGACCAAGGCTGTTGATAAGTGATGGAGAGAGGTTTGGTGAGCTCTCCTGCCAGCTCCCTGAGTACTCTTGGGTGAATCCCATCCGGCCCCATAGACTTATGTACGTCTACGTGCAGAAGCAGATCATTGACTCCTTCCTCCTGGATTATGGGTGGGTTATTCTGCTCTCCATCCTTATCTTCCAGCTCAGGAGGCTGAACACCCTGGGGATAGCTGGTCTGACTATTGAAGACAGAGGCAAAGAAGGCATTAAGTATCTCAGCCTTCTCCTCGTCATTGGTTGCAACTTTCCCCCCCGCATCCAGTAAGGGATGAAGATTCTCCCTGGCTCTCTTTTTGTTGATGTATTTATAAAAGCTTTTTTCGTTGTCCTTAATGTTAATGGCCAAACTGAGCTCCAGCTGGGCTTTTGCCTTCCTGATTTTCTCTCTGTATAACCTAATGAGATCTCTGTACTCCTCCTGAGTTGCCTGTCCCTTCTTCCAAAGGTGGTAAACCCTCCTTTTACTCCTAAGTTCCATCAGAAGTTCCTTATTTATCCAGACTGGCCATTCCCCCTGCCCTTTAGACTTGTGACACTTGGGGACAGCCTGCTCCTGGGCCTTTAAGATTTCCTTCTTGAAGAGTGTCCAGCCTTCCTGGACCCCTTTGCCCTTCAGAACTATCTCCCAAGGGACTCTCTCAACCAGTGTCCTGAACAAGCCAAAGTCCGCCCTCCACAAGTCCAAGGTGGAGGTTTTGCTAACCTCCCTCCTTACATCTCTACGAATTGAAAACTTGACCATTTCATGATCACTAAACCCAAGACAACCTCCGACCACCACATCTCCCAGTAGTCCTTCTCTGTTTGTGAACAGTAGGTCTAGCAAGGCACTTCTCCTGGTAGGCTCACCTACCAGTTGTGTCAGGAAGTTATCTTCCACGCACTCAAGGAACCTCCTAGCCTGCCTGCTCTCTGCTGTGCTATATTTCCAGCAGATACCCGGCAGGTTGAAGTCCCCAACCAGAACAAGGGCTGGCGATTGCGAGACTTCAGCCAGCTGCTTATAGAATACTTCATCTGTGTCCTCATCCTGGTTGGGTGGTCTATAGCATACTACCAGCACAACATCTCCCTTATTTCCCTTCCCCTTCAACCTTACCCGTAAACACTCAACTTTATCATCACTGGAATCTAGCTCTATACAATCAAAACACTCTGTAATGTACAGAGCCACACCCCCACCTCTCCTTCCTTCCCTATCCCTTCTGAAGAGCTTATAGCCATTCATCGCAGCATTCCAGTTGTGACAGTCATCCCACCATGTTTCTGTGATGGCAACTACATCATAGCTGTCCTGTTGCACAATGACTTCCAGCTCATCCCGTTTGTTGCCCATGCTACGTGCATTTGTGTAGATGCACTTGAGCTGGGCTACTGATTTCACCCCCATCCTTGGCCCTTTATCCCTAGGCTCATTACTAGTGGGAATGGAAATTACTAGTGCTTATGGAAATACATGAGCACAGGCTGATGTTAAATGTTCAAGGAGATCATCAAAGACCCACTGTTTCTTCCTGTCTTTCAGTTTTGGTGGAAACAGAAACCTAAGTTCAGCCTGACCGCTGCTACCATGTCATCTCTCTGTGGTGGCCCATGTAGAAAGACTATTTCTCTGAATTTGGCTGACTCACTGAAGATACCAACTGTAGACTTTGTAGTGTGTAAGCAGGAAGCATCGATGGGTCCTCTCATTCCCTAGTCAGATAATGCTTTTGTAAGTGCCTCTTACAGAGTTAAAATAGTTGGAGAAAGACTTTACGTTCAACTAGGCATGGTGTCTATGAGTAGGCACCTAATCAAGGCTTTGATGCTGCTTTTGGGAATCAACTCTAAATCCAGATTCTGAGGAAGGAAGGACAACTAAAGGAGCAGGAAATCGCTCTTCTGAGTTTATGGTGCCTGTGTCTATCTTATGTGCTGCAGCTAGAGGCTGGAATATGACCTTTTGTTCTCCATGGGCAAGCATCCTTACTAAAAACATCCAGCAATCCTCAATGCTGTGTCGAACTGCCCTCCTTGGTGTCCTTGTTGTCAGCCTCAGAATTAAATGCACAAGAAAAGTGGCCCACTTTTTCCACCAAACTCTTTGTATCTCAAGACAAGGGAGGACACTAGATGTAGGAAAACACCCTGTTGTGAATAACCTATTGGCTGCTTTTCATCACTTTCTGTCTTCATGGGTCATGATTTTCTTGAATTGATACCCCAAATTTGACTTTCCACACGGCCAGAGCGAGCACTTGTTAGTGAGAGGTTGGTTATATGGGGTTCAGCAGTCCCTGCAGATGAGCTGCTTTGGTTGGGTGCATAAGTCATGCAGCAGCAGTTTGAGTTCTTTGAAGTGACACACACAGCTCTGGCAAGTTTCTTTGTAGAAGGAAGATCACTTTTGCGAACAGCTTCCTGCAGCACTGGCTTGGATGCTGGGCATTGCTCAGCAAATTCACCCCCTCACAGAGAACTCAAGGGTTCCTCACTGCAATCATGTAGATTTCACTGCTCCCTTCCCAACCAGCAGACCACCAGGCAGTGCCAACTCCTGTAGAATTTAAAATGCAAGCATATTTGTTGTAATTTCTACTTATTTTGTAGGGCTTTGCACAGGAGTACTTGGAACATGCTGGCCTCATGGATTTCTGTCAGAAGATTGTAGGGCTGTGATCCTTGCTGTGAACAAAGTGCTGGTCTGTCCGTCTTTCTATCTGTTTATCTATCTGTCTGTCTGTCTGTCAATCTATTCCTCCTGCAGTTTGAAGCCTTAAAAGCATAGCAAGCTCACAGCTCACCCATAACAGTGAACCAGAGAAGAATTCCTCGCTGGTGAGGAAGGGAAACTGTCTGCAGGACCATACCACATTTATAGGAGTTGACTATTAATCACATTTTTTTGTTAAAACGTGATGACATTCGAAGGTGAAATAAAAGCAGTCATTCCTGTCTGTTTGACAAATGGGTCTAAAAATGCCAGGAAATATGCTGGGGACAATGGAAAACAGTTGCCTTAAGCAAAGACTTAATGGATAAGTGAAAGGAGCTTTGGACAAAATGTAACAGTAATGAAGAGAGAATATTCAGTGAGAACCAGTTTTAAGAGGGTATATTTGGTTTCTGTAAAGAGCTGAGATACTGCTGAGGCCACCGTGAGGTGCTGAAGAGCAGAACTGAGTCTGGAGGGAGCTACAGTGGGACCATGAGTTGGCCATTAGTGGCTTTGTCTTTTTCCTGTAGTGAGGACCCCACAAACCTTTGGATTAGTTTTGATCTCCAGAGCTTGTTAGACTTAAAACAGGAGCAATAAGCTTCTGGAATAGAGACTTTCAGATCTGCCACTAGAGATTTTTCTGCATACATAAACAGAGTTTCATAGAGAGTTCTCCTGTCCACTGTGTCCTTGCAGGGAAATTCTTCTCTGGCTTATTCTCAGTCTAGAAATTTCCAGATGGTCCTTAGGTTGCAGTTGCTTCCACACAGTCTCCTCTGGGTTCCTAGGAAAAGTCTCTTTCTCCCTGTTCCCTCTGAGTATGGCTGTGTATTTGCTCCTTTGCCTTTGCAAGGGTGTCCCACCTGAGGAATGTGCTGCAGGCTTCATTTTAGCTGTGTCTTTCAAAACTTTTCTCTGCCCCGCTCTCCATCTCTGCTCTAAGCAAGTTCATCTATGCCTGGGGTGGGAAATCTGTTTTCCTTCTCAGGGATCAGCACACAAAGACCCATCCCCTCTCTCAGAAGCAGTTGCCCTGGTTTTCCAGATTTTTCTGTTTATTTTAGTAAACTAGACCACAAGAACATCTTCACTGTGAGTCTCCTTCAACCTGCTGCCGTGGAAAGCTTGTTTTGCTTCTAGGTAGAGGCTGCCTTGCATTTTTGATCTTTTAAATAGGAAAATATATTAACAAATTTTAACTTGGCCTTTTCCTCTGCTCTGCTATTCTTAGCAAAAACAGCACAAATTATTTTCTGTCTTCCTTTCCTTTTTTTTTTTCCTAAATTTTGACAAGTGAACAGACGTAAAAAAGAGGACAGTTCTAGCCTTCCCTACTGCCTAGTGTTTTTAAGGGTCATTGCATAATTAAAATTTTCCAGCACTGTTCACAGCACCTTTGATGTTGTAAAGAGATAAAGCACCTCCGATTAGCAATGTGCAAATAAATTTTCACAAGCCTGATGGTACTAAGTGACCTGAGCACTTGAGTATTGACCAAGAAAGCAAAAAGCCAATGGTGATATACAGCTCTTTCTAAATAAGGACAATAAAGACGGCTTCAGAAAATGAATGCTGTCTCGTCTTAGTATGTGGTAAACTTTTGAGGTTATTGCTGGTGGCAAATATAAAAAGCAGGTCTGCCATATGTTCTCTTGATAAATTTTAACTGTGGGACCACACTGTGGTTGAGGTTTGCATCTCAAATATGGAGTGACAGAGTAAGAGAAAAATTTAGCACAGCAGCCAAAGGTCAGAAATGGTGCTGCAGACACAAGTGGAAAGTTCTGAGGCAGGACCGAGGTTATGAAGTTAGAGATGGGATCCGTTGACTGCAGCACCAAGACTCAAGTGCAGTGATTGTAGTGATTCATCCACAAACAGTTGTTCCTCACAAGTACCGCGATGGGGTTTGTCCCCTTGGGGTTCAGCCTTACTGAGCTGAGCTTTGTTGGATTACTGATAGGAGCTTGCTTGGTTTGTCAGGTTCCCTGACAAATCACTGCATTTTGAGCTTTAGTCTCCTGTGGTGATGGTCTTCCTTTCCTCCCTGCTTCCAAGACCACCTTTCCCCTGAAAGCCATACTGGATCATAGGCAAATTCAGGTCTGAGGACACTGCAGGTCATCTTGTCCAACCTCTTGCTCAAAGCAGGGTCAGAGATGAGGACAACCCACTGCTAGTGAGAGGGTGGCTGAGGTGAGCTCTCACCTCAAGCTCAATGCTTGAGACAGGGCAATGAACCTTCTTTAGCAGCTGACATGAAGGACAACCTTTCATGAATCAAGTGGGATGGCATTTTGCTTTTCATCCCCAACTCTGTGACAAATTATGATGTCAATCTGACAGCATTCCTGTTCTGGCCACCAGACCCTTTCAACCCCTGAAAAAGCCACTGATTTCAAAATGACCCAAACTTGTTAAGAGCAGTCCTTGTTTGTCTGGTTTCAGGAATTAATCTGAATTGGGTATCGTTCCCCTTTTACAGATAATGAAATAAAAAGATGGACCTCTGCAAGCAGAGTGAATGTTCTAGAACAAAGAGTTAGCACTGAAGACAACACTGCTTAACCCTGGCTGCTGTAGAAAGTATTTTCAAGGTCTCCACTGCCACTGCATTATTTTTTATGGCTTGTAACCTTTCAGTACACCATCTGAAGTTTGGCAATGCCAATACCCTCATTTTCCAAGGAAACTGGGGTGGTATAAAGGAAAGAGTAGGATTCATTTCACATTAAATATTAGAAATCTAAAATTTGATATCTTGTCTACATTAGTAATTTCTACTTTTTCTTGAGTAGCTGAAGCTAGATACACATATTTAGAAGGGAAATTAACTGATTTCACAGAAATCTGTCTTAGATGAATCCTTTTCAGACTTTGTCAGAGGATCATTCTGATGAATAGAAATGAAATGGAAGAGGGATGATGCAAAGTGAGCTATATACATCATTTGCAAACATTGCCTCTGATTTGAAAGAGGTGTTTTGCTTGGAATTCCTACTTCAACATTAAAGAATTAATGCATTCAGTAATAATAACAGCTACATAAACCTCCAAATTAGTTATTATTTTCTTAGTCCTTGGACATTCTAGATTCTGATATAACCTCATTTCCCAATTAAAAACTTTGAAGCCTGTGATTTCTGTTCACTGCTCTTGATCACAGGCTTCTCTCTCAGGCAGACGAAACTGCAGAACTGATTCATCATAGAATCACAGAATGGTTTAGGTTAGAAGGGACCTTCAAGATCATCTAGTTCCAAACCCCCCGCCATGGGCAGGGACACCTCCCACTAGAACAGGTTGCTCAAACCCCCATCCCACCTGTCCTTGAACACTTCCATGGATGTGGCATCCACAACTTCTCTGGGCAATCTGGGCCAGTGTCTCACCACCCTCACAGTGAAAAATTTCTTCCTGATATCTAATCTAAATACACCATCTTCCAGTTTAAAACCATTACCCCTCATCCTATCACTACATGCCCTTATAAAAAGTCTCTCTCCAGGTTTCTTGTTGGCCCCCTTTAGGTACTGGAAGACTGCTATAAGGTTTCCCTGGAGCCTTCTCTTCTGCAGGCTGAACAACCCCAACTCTCTTAGCCTGTCCTCACAGCAGAGGTGCTCCAGTCCCTGAGCATCTTTGTGGCCTTCTCTGGACTCGCTCCAACAGGTCCCCATCCTTCTTGGGCTGACTACTCCAAAGTTGGACACAATACTCCAGACTTAGTGTGACGGATGCCATTAATGACTTTTACTATTTTTCTAACTGGCTTAACTCAATTTGATGTCCTGACCTGGTGGTACCAGATTTACAAAGCTGTCACATCTTCAGGATGACTTTACAGACAGCTCCTCCAGGGATTGCTTTAAAGCTGGGTTATCAGCTGTTTTCCATCTGATCTAGCTTTTTTATTATTAATATCTTTTTTGTTTCTTTCCTCTGCTTTTGTTTAGATCCAGAAAATCAATAAATAACTCAGCAAAAAGCATTCCAGGAAGGTTAGAGTGCATGGAGCCACATTAGCCATTAAAAGTGTCTGCAGGGCACAGTTCCCAGTCAGTAAACGTGGGGGTGGGATTTCTCTCATTTTAATATCAGATGTCTGTAAATTATTTAAGTCTGTGCTAGTCACTCAGTTCTCTCTTTATATTGAAGGCAGCCTCCAGACACCCATTCACTCCCTGGTCTCCAGGTTCAATTTCAGTTAAGGCCTCTATAATCCCGTTTAAAAGAAAACAGCAAAACAAACAAACAAAAAAACTCAACCCCCCATATTGGTCCTCATTTGCAGCAGGACAGGTAGAATTTGAAGACTGCCAGACAGTGCTATCTCTGAGTCTCTCAGGGATTTTATAAGTCTATTTTACCTCCAGCTGCTCTCTCCTCTTATAGGTGTTTCTCACCAGAGACTCTCCTAACCCCAATCCATTGCAGCTGACTTAAACCCCTGCAAGTCAAATAAAGAGCAGCTAAATTTTCAGCAAAGTAGGGTCAGTTCTGGTTTCATTCAAAATGTAAAGCCAGGTGCTTTAAATGCACTTTGCAAGAGAGAGTTAAGTTACAATAATAAAATTCCTTGCACTGGCACTAGCTCGTGTAGAAAGAGAAAAAAGAAAAATAATGCTCATCCAATTCTATACAGCTTGGCAGGAGATGGGAAAACCAGAGCAGGGTTTCTAGGAAAGCGCAAGGAAAGTCACTGCTTAGAAAGCTGATCTGGTGAATTTTGCTTTTTTATTTTTTTTTTCCTGGATTCTCACAAAACCACACAGGCCAGAAGGGATTTACTTCAGTGTCTGCCACAGTGCACGGTAATGAGCGCTGTTCCAAAAAGAAGCTTTTTACAGATGATGTTGTGTGTGCTGAGCATTTCTGTGGCCCTGTTCAATTAGATGGGAAAGAAAGTCCTGAAGTGCAAAGAGCACCAAACATGCTTTTATAAGCCTCAGCTACCTAGAAAGCCAGACTGCAGTTCATGAGTTTCTCTATTTACACTGGTAGTTAAGCATATGTTGAAGCTATGACCTTAAAATGAGAGTTAAGCCTCTACATTGCCTTGTAAAGTCAGACAGGAACAGCTCTGCTTGATTTGGAGGTGTGAAACTCATCCTGATCCCCTTTGCCTCTCAGGCTTTTCTCTTCCTGCAATGTGTCTGGACCTTCTCTAGGCGCGCATGGTCCTGGTCCTGATTATGCAGTTATCCAGCACTCATCCAGTTCTCTGCTCCAGCTTGTCAGAGAGTTTGGGTGCACACGAGTAGAGATGGCTTGGATCCTGGTGGGGTTTTGCTTCACCTCCCTGAATGTTAGCTTGTGTGACTTTTCCTCTGGTACAGGTATCTGCAGACTGTGGTCCTCCGGAATGGGTAAAATCAAAGGGGGACGAGGATTTCTTGAGCTTTTTTCCTTCTTAACCCCATCAGCAAAATGGAAACCCATGAAGACTTCATTTATGGATATTTGATATTTAGAAACAAGTACAACACTAATAAAAAGTGAATGTTGATGTTCAAAACTAAAGTTTGCATTACAGAAAAATAAGACATGATTGGTAGTTTAGGGATGAAAAAGTCTCTGTAACTTTAGCTCAATAACAAGGTACAAAGGAAGCTTTGGGGAGTTTGTAGATGAAGGTTCAGCATGAACAGAGGTTCAGGGCTTCAGGAGCACTACGGTGGAATGGAGACTTTCTCTCACTACCCCATCACTAATATAAAATGCCAGGATAGTATTACTACTAACTTATATAATATTTATTATATAAACATGTATATGTATTGCTAAAATAATTTTATTTGATCTAAGAGAAAATACATACTTTGCTGCTTTGAACAAGCTAGCTTTCTGATGTTTGCCAGGGAAATGCTCACTTAATAATTCCCTTAAAAATGTATTTGCTGGCCAATTATTAATTTAATTTAAATTAAATTTTATCTTTTATATTATTTAACAGTTTACTCTGACATTTCCTGCTACCATATCCAAAGGAAATTATGCACATCTATTATTTTTATTCATATTCTGATTGCTTTCTTGCATTATTTTCAATGATATTTTACACTACTTAATGCAGAAAAGCCTAGTAAATTAGTTAACATTAAGAGATGCATCTGCAGTATTGTCAAACAAGTTTAACACTGAGCTGAACGTATAATCAACTCCAAAGATCTTTAAGAACAAAATTCAGGATATATTCTTGTCATTGAAAAGGGATGGTCCAGCTCACCATGTGATGGAGCCCCCTGATGGGTGTTGCTTTCAAAATGGTTAATGGATAGGAAATTTGTGGCAAACTATTACTCTGAGCAGCCAACAGACTGAACAGTCCAGGAGGTACTCTAATCTACATGAAAAAAAAGGGGAAAAAAGTCTGTATTGGTCAGAGTTTGGGGAAGAAGAAAATCAGACCATCTTGAGTTCTGCAACCAAGAGAGCATGGCTATACACAACTGTAGTCCCTCTGCTGAGAAACTTATGATTTAAGTTGTCTAACACAAACTACACTGGCAGCAGCAAAGGAAAGCTCCAAAATCTGTCCAAAGGGGCTTTGCAGTGTTTTCATAAATGAAAGAGAGACATCTCCTTTGTTTTGATACATGGGAGAGGGGGAGACAACTCTGTTGCAGAAGTTTCATGGATTTGAAGGTGGTTATTTGGCCCAAACTCCACTCCACCAATCACATTTTCCTGGGGACTGTGGGCAGAGAATTGTGAACGGGTTAGCAAATTGTCATGTTGGCCATACTATGGTAGCTTGACCACAAGTCCACCGTAATACAAAGTAATAATTTGTATGAGTAATCTTCAGAGCCCATGCACGTGGATCTCACTACATTGGAGAAAGAGCAGACAGGTCCCGAAATACAAATGTCTAGTGTCATTCGAGGCTCTTGGGAGTCTGAGACATCCACACGGGGCTGGTGGATACCAGACAGGTCTTGCAGAAGACTCATGGTCCTCCACAGGCCGGACACCAGCTGGAATATTGTAGATCATCTCAAGTGGCATTGGTCACCTATGTTTAGGTAAGAGAATAATGGCCTTTACTCACCACGGGCAGCTTGGAGGGAGGGGGAATGACTCTCCATTTAAAAAGGCTGAAATCTTTCAAATTGCTCCAACATATGCTTACAAGGGTCTGACCACGCCCTCAATCCATCTGCCATCGCAGCCGGGCAGACAAAGCATTAATCACAGTATTTACTTACTAGCGTATTCCACATAATGAAGAAAAAACAGCTAAGACCACACGGGTACAGCTAGAATGGGGAAATTCAAAGATTGCACGTGCTTTTGTCCCAGTCTTTAGCTGGAGAGTTTTTTATGCATCCCTCACTCTGAAAGACAAGTGAATATGAGGAAATCTCAGGCTTTTTTTAAAAAGAAAATAAAGTAATAATCCTCAGAAGTGCAGAAGAAACCTTAAAAAGTCAAAATGGAAAGAAAAAAATCCAGTACTAGAAGGCAAGTAAAAAGAGCCTACATTTATTTTTGTAAAAGTCTGATGAAGTTTAAGTTGATAATATGACTGGGAGGGGAGGGGGGAAGGCAGAGAGAGGGCTGACTCATGTTTTTTGAATGTTTGGGGTTAGCACCAGTGTATTTGGCAAATTCTTGTGTGTACTTAATATGTGTGAAGGAAATTATAATTGGTCCATAGATGATTTGTTAACTAAAAATAGGGCTAAAGCTGTAAAAATATTTGTAACATAAAATTTCACCAACTCTTCATCATTCTTTAGTGCTTTTCTCAAAATACATTGCTAACTATGAGGTCTCTAAACACCTCTCCATGGTAATTTATTTGAGGGCTGATGGCAAAGCTGAAGATGCATTTCAGCACGTTGGGTGAGATCTGCAGAGGCAGTTAAACCAGATGAGGACCTACCAAGCTAATGGCGCAACTCCTTCTCAATCACAACATTGAACTGCCTCACTGACTTCAATGCCTTTACCCTCCCAGCACCCCTTGTTGCTTTAGACATTTTCTCTGGTCCAGTATTTGTAAGTGAAGGAGCAGCAACTGAGGTTTGTCTGCCTGACTGTCTGGCCAGTCTGTCCTTAGTGGTTGAAAAAGTCCCCAAAGCAAGGAACTCATCTCACCATCTTGCCTTTCTAGCCTTAATTTTGCATGTTGTCTCCGTATTTTGAACATCTTCCTCCCTGTGAGATCGTCCTGGCCACTTCTTCTGAGACAATAGCAAAAAACTTGCTAGGACACCCCAAACATGAAGGTTCCAGGTGTCCTTGGAAAACTTGCCATGAGAGAAGGACCCCAAGAGTCACCACTGTGTGGTCCCACTCATTACATGGCACATCACCTCGTTTTCTCGGGTACATGCAGGGAAAGTCTCAGGCTGAACCTGGAACTGATGGAAAGTCCAGTTGAAGTCGATGGAAATAATCCTCTCTTGACCTTTGGCTGGTATCCAGACTCATGATGTTCACACCTCCTTAATGCAACCTCTGGCACTTGAGTCATGTAAAGCTGGGTCAGGGAAAATGTCAGGTAATGCAGTGTAAGCAGCCACCCCAGAGGAGACAAGCTGGTCGTCTTTTCCCAGCTCTGCCACGGTTGAGCGCAGAGTTTATGAAGTGCTTCTTCTCCGAGTGCATCCAAACTGAGCAGCGTCTTTTGCTGTGCCTGTGACTGGAGACCACAGAACATGAGCTGCCACCGACACCTCGCCATTGACCTCAGCCTTGCTCGCCTCTCTCTCCTCTCCGTAAGTTCTGCCCCCTCCCAGTCACCCCCTTCTTCTTCCTCTCCCCAGCCCCATGACAGCGCTGTGGCTGGCTCCAAAAATCTGTCAGCTGGAGTTCCTACTCCCTGAAATTATAGGCGATGGTTTGTGAAATGGTGGAGGCCTGCTCAGTGTTATCTGCCTGTCACTCCTCATTTGACCTTTATTAATAGGTGGATGAACTTGGACAAATCCTGCAAATTCCTCTGCTTTCCTCTTTTTGCCTTCACTTCTCATCTCTCTTCTGCTGCCCTGCTCCATTCACCTCCCAACCCACCCCCTTCTCCATCTTCCAGCCCAAGACAAAAAAAAGGAATAAAATCAATGTCCTTTCCCCAGGCTGTTAACCAGTTTTATAAGCTTAAGCCTTGTTAACAGCATGCAACTAGAAATGAGAAAGCATGCGTGTGCACACACATGTGCAAAGGCATGTGCACGTGTGTGAAATCACTGCCTTCACGCCCCGGTTTTCATCTTGTTGGGAAAGGGGTGAAGAGCTCGGGGGGAAACCTGTCCAGGAATGGGAGCACACTGCAAGTTTTCAGGTCATTTAATTTTTTGTATTTCGATCTCTACCCCATATCTCTGCATTCAGCAATGTATTTTTTCCCTTACGGAGCAGAGTTCTGCTGCTCACAGGCACTAGATTGAATTACAGGTCACAACTCTGCTTGGTGTGAAATCAACAGTTACATGGCTCCATATGAGCTAACAAGCCAACTTTCACTTATTTTGGTAATTTTATGTCCATTCCCTCCTCTTATTACCCAGGGATGCCTAGCATGGTAGTATTTGAATGGTGACCGGTCACCTAGGTGACTGGTGTCAAAAAATGGATGCAGAATTTAGAGGAGAGAAGTTGGGATCATAGTTGAACCGCATGCTGGTTGCCCTGTGGAGAGCTTATGACAACAGTGTGGGGATGGCATGGGAAGCCAATGCCCAGCAGTGATGGAGTCATTGCTTTCTTGAAGTCAGATATCACAGCAAGCAGCAAAGTCTGCCTTAGATGGATCCAGTAGATTGTTTGTTATGACCCTCAAGTTGCATTTATGCTTACATTCTAGCATAGGGACAAGTAGTGAAGGAGCAACTTCTGCATATACTAATAAACACTCTTATCCTTCGAAACTGCTTGGCTGCATGGAAATAGGCTCCTGGAAATATTCCCTTTCCATGCTAAATCCTGAACAGCACCCAAGTTACTCGCATATTTGCTTGTTCATCTGCTTTCGTGTGGTCGGTGTTAACAAATGAGCAGAATGAATGACCAAGACCCAGCATCCAGAGACAGTCCTGTAACTCTTTGGCTGCTAGTGGAAATCTGAGATTCTAGTAAGCAAAGGTAAAGCATCAATGGTAGCTCCCTCTGTTATAGTTGTGACTTCTTAATATTCAGTACTAATTAAGAAGAATTGGAGATACAGGCTTTAGGCTGAACATAAATAGTTTATTAGATATAAAATGTCATCTGGGGCTTTCTCACATTGTGATCTTACATTTGGCCCATTTTTTCAGGAAGCAAGGTCACCATTACATACCCTCTGTGCATTTGACCTCCACAAAATAAGATTTTTGTCTTTTTCTTTAGGAAAGCAGCATTATCCAGTCATCAGCATCAAAACCAGCATCACTGGAGGCAGGACCTCAACGGTCTGTGCTCCTCTGTGTAACGGCTAGGCACAGATAGAGTTCTTTTTACATATCCCTATGATTAGAGCTAAAAAGAGAAGTTTCAATGGAGGTGACCAGAGTTGTTGCTCACTTTTCCTGCTGGAGGAGCTTTGCCTCCAAGTCTGAGAGTGCAATTCACCCAGATCTTGGCTATTCTCCTGGGTTGTTGGGCTGATGGTGGAGTCTGGTCAACTGTAAAATAAATATTGCACTGGGTCCCTGGAGATTGTCCCTGGAGGGAGACCCTGATGGCTCTAGTTGTAGACCCCTGTCAATGAAGGGCTCCCACTCATCCCGGGGGATTAAAAGATAAGCTACTGTCAGCTGCTCTAGTAGAATGCAGGAGGCATGCCTTTCTCTGGAAAGCAAACATACAGCAAACACCACGGATATTTTTTTTTATTGTTATTCCAATTTCGTGAGTGGCCGGATTTGTGCCAATTCAGGTCACTGCACACAGCAGAGCAGAAAAAACAAAACAAAACCCCTGAGGAACTCAGCACAGCGGAGCAACCCAGGCTTCAGTAGCTGCAGCAGCAGGTGGGCAGTGTTAACTGGGCTTGGCCGTCTTCAGCTGTTTTGAACATTTGCTGGTAGATGGAGATGATCAGAGGTCACGTCTGTGTTACAAGGGAGCACTGTTTCCGGTTTGGGATATTAGTCATTAATTACGAGCAGGTGTTGGTTGTCTAGACAACTATGTGGGCTAGCCAGAAAAAAAGTGGTTTTTCAGGTGATTATTGGCAAAAGGTTTGGGAATTAACCACTTAATGATCTTCATTTTATTTTTTTTTAGTTTACAATGTTTAACCATGGAATACCACTTTTTCCCAGTGAGTGAAAGAATAAATTTAAAAATGTAGAGCATTATCTTTGAGATTCACCCTGATTCTCCATCATGAAATGCAGATGAGACCTGTTCTGGCAGGATTTCACTCCATTTGAGCTTTCAAGTAGAAATATTATATCTCAGACTGATCTTAGCTGCCTAATTATGAGTTTTTCTGGGAAGGAAACAGCTGGCATCAATGGGTTCAGAATGAGGCCAGTGAACCCTTGCTCACTTCCCCATCCCAAGTTGCACAAGGGTATCGTTAACAGCCACACGTAGTTAAGAGATGAACATCACCTAATCCCGTGCTGCTTGGATATTGGTTCCTCTACCTGCTAAATCTTCATCCTCTTGGAGCTATAGAACCTTGTAGGTCCTCACACCTTCTCAGCTGTGATGTGTGTCTTTGTGTATGTGTGAAGGTACGGTTGTATCTGGATAGGTGCATGCACATATGTATACCCATATTTTGCCCCGTATTATTCTAGGTTTGCTACTATTTGAGATGAAGAGACTACATGGCCTGCTGTTTTGGCCATTATACGTTAATTTCTATGTTCCTGTATTTTACTTTGTTGAATTTCTTTGCTCGCGTGGTACTTGAATACAAATTTGTTTGGAATCTGTAAAATGGACTTTCCAATAGGTTACATTAATAATATCGCTCTGGATTAATCTCATTTAAAATTCACTTTCCCCTTAGTGGTATTTGCAGGCTGTCTTCATATCCTCCTTAAATAGCTTCATCAAGTGATATCACCATTTCCCGTACATGGGGGAAGGGGGAAATTCAGACCATGAGGTTTGTCATGCTCAGCCAGTGAGAGATTGTCGGCTTGTGGTCATGAATCTGAGCATATTGGATGTGTGTGATGGAAGGCATCAGAAAATCTGTTTGATACTTGTTGAATTTTTAAGGGGGTAAATAACTCATCTGGATAGAAATAAAATCTTACAATGTATGTGGAAAGCACTGGCTGAGTCTGAAATTGGCTGTTTAATGACCCTGTGTTGCATTTGTGTCTTTTTATCTTAGACGTTTGCAAGACAGAAGTCTCAGTCTAGCCTGATCACAGCAGGCTGCCTTTATACTGCCTCACTCTCTGTACACTTCCCAGTGTACAACAATACACCTAAGACCTACTGGCAAAGACCAAAAGCTAAAATAATAACATGCAGGAGAGAGCACCAGTATCAATATCCCATGACTCTTTACTAGACCCAAGTTGGGCTCTCCATGGAAGGGATTGAGGCTTCTGACTCAGGTGCTTTCTTAGTGGAAGTGGTCATCAGTTTGGGCATCCTGGCAGACAGTATCAGAGCTCTTGGAACCTTTGAGGTACCAATCTCTGTATAGTGGGAGACCATCTTTGAGTCACATCACCCGGTGCCTACCCTGGGCTCGGGCAGATGTAGGCAGTTGTAGGACACAAGATGCTGGGGAAAACAGGTATCTGAGCTGCGCAGATTTGGCTGTCTGTCCCTTAGTGATTTCCCTATTTCTTTTTTCTACTACACCATATGTTAACACCACGTCAGTTTGTATCATTTTCCCTGCAGGTTTAGATACCTCTCAACCACATAGAAGCTGCTAAGAAAAAAAAATAAAATAAAAAAAAATGTTTCTTTTTTAATCAAGATCAACAACTATTTCAGTTCTTTTGGAATAAATGTGAAGTTGTCTTCTGTAATTAAGGATTACACTTGCACACTTTTTTTTTTTTTGAACAAAGGCTTTGATCTCAATTGTACTTTTGCTTCCCCCTCATCCTTTCTCATCCCTTTTCTCATCTGCTACTTCTAATCTAAGCTTGTTTTGTATAAATAAATCCTAAATTGAAGTCATTTGTCTGTGGCATGGAACACTGTTTATGTTGAATCAGGTTTGCTGTTTTGTTAGCGTGGAAGGCAACCTGAATGGTGCAGGTGCAGAAGCCCAAAGCTTAGTGGCTTGAAATGAACATATGGATTGATCCAGTCAAATTCTTACATTAATTAATTGTAATTCTTAACTGTTCTCCTTCTTTTTTGTCCACTCACACACACTCCTTTGTTAAATGAAAACATTATCTTGATTCATGCAGTATAGATTTGCTTTTTTTGTCTGACACAGAATTGAAGTGGGTTTTGCTTGGCAAAGCAACTTATTGCAAAGGTTGCTGAAAACAGCGTGTGATCTCTATGTGACTTTTTCTTCTCTTTTGTTTCTTGCCCTTGCAGGTGAAATCAACATAGATCTACAAATGAGGTGTGTCTAATTTAAACTACTGACTACTTTATTGGTGACAAATTTGCTGTAACTATTTCCTGAAGATATTTGTTTTCTTTTCCCCACTTATGTTGAGAGTTGGGACATTATTTTTTTATAGAAAGGCCATTTAAAAAGTCCACTTCCAGCTGAAACAGCTCTAGTCTTTGCTAAAATATATATTTTTTTAAATGACTTCTACAGAAAAAAATAACAAAAATAACCCCTGAAAAGTACAAATCCGTGATCAGAACTTGGTTGTTTAGGCTTCATTAACAGATTTGCCACAAATTTCCTCTGTAACTTGGGCATGTTATTTTACCCCTTTACCTTATGTATGAATTGGTGGAAAATACGAAAAACGCTCCCCTTGTCTTATCTCTCAACACTAGCCATTCTGCATAGCAGATTTAGTACATACTGTATAATAGATATCTCTAATTGAGTGTCACTTAAGGGTCTCTTTACAATGCTGGAGTAGTGTACATATTTTCATATATATATGTGTGTGTATATATACACACACATATATATAAGAATGAAGCCTTTAATCTCTTGGTGCCTTGATCTGTAATGACCACAATAATACTTGCTTTGTCTCTAAGCTCTTTGATGCAGGGTAGTTTCCATCTCCGTTGCTTTTGGGAACCCCTCGGTGAGCGAGGACCTTGTTCTTTGTTGGACCTACAACAACATTCACTGTTTCCTAAAACACAGCATATGTCTAAACTCTAACTGTTTTTGTGAAACTATGTACTTGCCTGGAAGGTAGGGCTAGAACAACTCCGGGACCATTCAGAGTCCAAAAATGAATGGGTCCCTCTTAGAA
The DNA here is from genome assembly GCF_964199755.1 of Larus michahellis. Taxonomy (NCBI): domain Eukaryota; kingdom Metazoa; phylum Chordata; class Aves; order Charadriiformes; family Laridae; genus Larus; species Larus michahellis. Next base: position 3,294,539 of record NC_133897.1, on the reverse strand, counting down.
ACCAGCTATTCAGTGTTAGATATTATTGACACGGTTTGGGGTTTTGCCCCAGGCTAATTTTCTGAAAGCTGCTTGAGCCCTGATCTGAGAACAGAACAATGACTTTCCTTTTTGACTTCTCTGTGACACTCATATTTCACAACAGCAATGCGGCTGCTTTCAACCTTTTTGTGTATGTGGACATATGGAAAACTACCAAAGCTGCAGCATACCCTGAGCCAAAAATTTAGCTCTGTTAACTTGGACCTTTTTTTTGTGCACGTGAACCAGAAGCAGAAACCATGTTTGACTTTCTACAGAATGTACGTGCATGCTTGGGAAAGAAGAAGAAGGGTCCCCAATGGAGAAACGAAAGGCTGGATCTTAGTGGGTGTCACTACAGACCATCATTACAAAATACTTGTAAAAATAGTAATAATAAAAAGTTCTGCATTCATCTCTCTCGTAAATTAGACTAGTGGGCTGTGTTTAATCTCTTCTGACTTTATATATCTATGGAATTGACTACTTCAGCTGAGCTACTCACTTTCCATTCCTAAATCAGCTTCATCAGCTCCCCTGCCTGGACCCAATTCCCTATTGCTATCAAATCCCGAGAGTATTCAGATGAAGGACCCTGTTGGAAGCCCATCTCTCCTTCACTTACCAGAGCAGGCTGTGAGATTCCATAAGCAGTTCCCACAGAAACCAGGATGCTGGAAAAATCCCTGCTAAAGTGTGAGATGTCAGTGGCAGAGGGGAAATGGTGGAGAGCATGTATCTGACCCAAGGGTGGCCAAATCCGTTCAACGGTATGATGGTGCTGGTTGCTTTTTGAAGGCAGCAATGAAGTGGGTGGTGGCTCAGCGGGGACCTGATCTCTTGTGAGGTTCTTAGTGCCTTCCACATTCAGTGAGGCTGGTGGGAATGTCTCGGTGCAATGATGGAGCACTTGGTAACAGCCCCTCTATGTCAATTTTGGACACTCATAGAATTAGGTGAATTAAATTTTGCTCTGATGCACAGTTCCTGAGATATTTTTTTTTTGGTAGTGACCAAGAACCTACCCTCCTCAGAGTGGTTTGAGACTGTCAGCAAAGGACCTCAGATGGTTTCTAAACCACGTTACTTGAACTGATGTCATGTGAACTTTCTGCTATTCCACCTCCCCTTAATCCAGTCCCCATTTAACTGAGAAATGTGTGAGGGGTTGGTCCACCAGCCAGCTTGCAGTCCTCCTCCGTTACATCAGGCTCTGAAGATCTGTGCAGACACAATATAATGGCATACCCTAATCCTAATTACAGATACTTATACAAGGGAAGATGGCGATTCTGTACAGTAGGGAGCACAGTGACTGGTTCCTTGGAATTAGCTGGGTACTAATGGTAATAATGATAGTAAAGTGATGTTGCTGAAGTGAATGTGAATTGGTCAATCAAAGATAAAAAAATTACTATCTTTCTTTTAAACCTTTTCCCATATTTTTCCCCTCCACCTAAATATCAGATTATGAAATAACTAAACTATATCAAAACAAGGAAAAGAAAAGCAGCTAAGTAGAATTTGCCTTTTTTTTTTTTTCCTTCCTATATTTCTTGCTGCTGAAATTAGGATGCCATTTGGGTACAGAAGGGAAGGAAAGAGATAATTTTTTCTGAGTTTTCACCCACTTAAACTGAATTTCTTTGAAGTAGTTGGGACCGTGTGACAGAGCTGAAAGTTAGTGTGGTAAGGAAAATGCTAAACATTGCTTCGCTATGCAGCTGATAGAGATTTAGCCTGTGGACATGGTTAAATCCTAGCTGTCTAATGCAAAACCTGAATAATCATATGCTAAAGCATACCTGAAAACTATCTGGCCACAAACAAACTCATTTCTCCCTGCCTTAGTGACGCAAGGGAGAACAGTCCTGTCTACTGCCCCGGATTTCTACCTCCTTGTGATTTACCATCCTCATTGGCGTGTTATCAAGCCAGTCCTAACTCCTCCCAGATTTCTGCTGACGGCGGTCCCTTTTCTTCTGGTGCTTAGCGGCTTTTCTGGGGAGTGTCTCAACAGGACTGTCTCTGGGCTGTAAACTGATCCAGCTGTCAGGCAGGAGATTTTAGCCTGCCTAAAGAATTTGGAGGAAGGGTTTCTAAACTTCTTGATGCATAAGCCATGTGAGCATATGGCCATAAATCCTATAAGCTTGGGCACTTAGTGGTGATACAATAGCACTTGATGGACTCCTCTGGATAATGCTGCTGTAATGGAAGGTAGATGCAGCAGGGAGACACTGGAGCCTTAGGGTCGGATCTGTGGGCTTTGCCGTCTTAGGCAATGTGGCAAATGTCCACAGAAGACAGAGACAGCTCCAGCCTGCATCAATACCTCAGGGCAACTGCTTATTGAACCCCCCGACACAGAGACATAACGCTCTGCATCGTCTGCCAGGAGGAGTTTCTGGGGGAGGAGGCCTGATATCCTTGTGGCACAGCTGAGAGCTTCCCCCTTGTCTCCTCCTCTTATCCGCTGGCTGAGGATGGAGAAGAGAAGGCTCCAGGGCAACCTTCCAGTACCTAAATGGGCCTACAGGAAAGATGGGGAGAGACTCTTTATCAGGAAGTGGAGTGTTAAGACAAGGCGTAATGGTTTTAAACTGAAAGAGGGGAGATTTACATTAGCTAAGAGGAAGAAATTCTTTACTGTGAGGGTGGTGAGACACTGGAACAGGTTGCCCAGGGAAGTTGTGGATGCCCCATCCCTGGAGGTGTTCAAGACCAGGCTGGATGGGACTTTGAGCAGCCTGGTCTAGTGGGAGGTGTCCCTGCCCGTGGCAGGGGGGTTGGAACTAGGTGGTCTTTAATGTCCCTTCTGACCCAAACCATTCTATGATTCTCATCCCTTCCCTGCTGCCCTGAAGCACAGCTCATATTAAGGCTCTGGTTTTTGCGTTGAATACTGTGTATACTCTATAAGCATCAGGGCCTTGCAATGCCAGCCCTTGTGCCAACAACAAGATATTTTAAAGGATTTTTCTGATTCATTTCTATCTGATTACAAGGTGATCGTGGCGTTTGCTACTGGGGCTTACTGAATACCACTGACCCCTTCCTCCCCTCTCATATGTCCTGGGTATGAAGGGGCTAATCCTTTACATTAACCAGCCCATTAACTATTGTGCCTGTAAAAACACCCAGCCTGTCACAATTACTTCTGGCTCTGTTCCCTCCTGCCCATCAACTTGATCGAAGATAATGTGTAACGGGATAGTGCAGCACTGCATGCTGTTGACACTAGGAAGAAAGATCCCAGGGCTGAAGTGCCACTCAGGTTACAGATGAGCTGGAAAATCCACCCACTCATGAGGGTGGTGACAGCTTTGTATACAAACTCTTGCCGCCCGTGATACTGAGATTGCAGAGGCTGAAAGTCTGCAAGTGCTTGACAGACAGGACTTTGACGAGAGCCAACAGGGAGAGGGGCTGGGTGGATGTTGCTGGAGGTCAGCTGGGTCATCTCTTTTTAAACCTCGATGCTGTAGCATAAGTGGAATAAGTTATCGGCTTAAGATAAATCAAACGAGGATATCTGCTTACCGCAAAGCTCATCCTTTTTGTCAGTCAGCACAAAGGGCCGATTGAGGAGCTGAGCACGCAACTACGTTGTTGTGGGCGTAGGTTGCTGTTGCATACTTGTGGACGTCAGGCTGCATCTGGATGGATTCCTGTAAACTGTGACTGAGATGCCTGGCAGCCTGCTGCCGTAGCTATGGCATTGAAACCAAGGCATCGGGCATCAGTAGAGTCATACCCCAGAGCCCTGCCTTCTCCTCCTGGTTCTGACATGGGCATTACATACTCCACCACTTTGTCTCGTATCAGTAGTTTTGTAAAAGCTTCAATGCAGGACTTGAAAAGTGTGTTGGTTTTGATTTTTTTTTTTTTTCATGGGAAAAGGTTAAAATGTCAGCTTCCAACCTGGGGTGGCTCAGCCCAAAGCAGAACATTTCAGTTTTATCAGCTGGCACAAAGAGGTCTGTTTCAAATCATTTTTGACAGCATATTAGCTGTAGTATTTATCTCCACTTGAAATTGGCCTGCCCATTGGGCCATTCCCTTTCTCTAGAAAACAATGTGCTTTTCTCCATCTGAAAACCAGGTAAAACTGGTGAATCACTAGGGCATGAATTTGGTTCAGAGGAGAAAAAGAGAGACCAGGATTTTCAGAATATAGTACCAAAAAAAGGAGCAGTTTGATTTTTACTTGATCTGAAAATAGCCGTTGCAGCCAGGTTTGATAAACTGATATGCAATATTGCAGAAATCCTGCAGTTCACTTATCTCTACCATTTGTCTACCACCTGGCAGAACAAGACTTCATTATTGGCTTGGACTTTCCATGGAAGTGTAGCAGAAATATATAAAAAAAAGGCTTTTTCTTTTTTTTCACTCTGGGCTGACGTTGCTTTCCTCAGAGGGATGCTATGTGCTGGGACAAAGTGCAGTTTTTAGAATAGAAGCTCACAGAGACAGATTAACTGTATTTGGATAGAAGAAGTTCACCAAAACTGTATTTATATTTTTTTCAGCCATTCATAGTTGCTGTGGCATTATGCAGCTCCTCTTATTAACACAAAGAATGGAGTAACAGAAAATTGTTTGTCACTGGGTTTCTGGGAACTCTGCACCAGCCATGAAGAGTCATTTCCATGACTTGGGCATTTCCATTCTTTTTTGTGGTCCCCAAAACCGTTGAGACATCTTTCTTAATGCAGCAAACTTCTTGAACTCAAAATATTCTGCAATTAAAGAAATTCTGCAAATTGGTAGTCATAATACCAGCAAGGATGATGTAAATGGTTTCATTATGAATTAATAGTCATAATAATAATTGCTGGGCTGAGGTAGCATGAAAGGAAGGGTTCAGCAGGGCAAAATGAGTTTGTGATGTCATGAGTGCTGCTTGACCTCAGCCGGGCCATTCTACCAGAAATAGGTCTTCCATTTCTGGGGTCAATTTAGGAAGAAAGTAAAACTCAGAGCACTTTGACCTGGACAGGCTGGAGAGTTGGGCGGAGAGAAACCTTACGAAATTCAATAAGGGCAATTGTAGGGCGCTGCACCTGGGGAGGAATAACCCATGCACCAGGACAGGTTGGGGGCTGACCTGCTGGAGAGAAGCTCTGTGGAAAGAGACCTGGGAGTCCTGGTAGACAACAGGATGATCATGAGCCAGCAATGGGCCCTTGTGGCCAAGAAGGCCAATGGCATTCTGGGCTGCATCAAGAAGAGTGTGGCAAGCAGGTGGAGGGAGGTCATCCTCCCCCTCTGCCCTGCCCTGGTGATGCCACATCTGGAGTATTGTGTCCAGTTCTGGGCTCCCCGGTTCAAGAAGGACAGGGAACTGCTGGAGGGTGGACAGCAAAGGGCTACAAAGATGATTAGGGGACCAGAACATCTCTCTTATGAAGAATGGCTGAGAGATTTGGGTCTTTTCAGTCTGGACTGACGGGGGATCCTATCAACACTTATAAATACTTAAAGGGTGGGTGTCAGGAGGATGGGGCCAGGCTCTTTTCAGAGGTGCCGGGGGACAGGACAAGAAGTAACGGGCACAAACTTGAACATAGGAAGTTCCATCTCAACTTGAGGAGGAACTTCTTTCCTTTGAGAGTGGCAGAGCACTGGAACAGGCTGCCCAGAGAGGTAGTGGAATCTCCACCTCTGGAAACATTCAAAACCCACCCGGACGTGTTCCTGTGCAACCTGCTCTGGCAGAGGGTTTGGACTAGATGATCTCCAGAGGTCCCTTCCAACCCCTATCATTCTGTAATTTTGTGATTCTGTTTTGAAAAGAATAGCTCATCACTTACATGTCCTGGTCAATAATCCATCACTGAACAAAGGCAGGTTTAAATGTCCAAGACAATGGAGTCTAAACCAGACTCTTTCCTGTGTGCCTAAACAAGGTGAATACCCAACAGCCCTGGATTTCAGGTGATATTTTTTTCTACACAGGTTTCTCTGTTTGCAGTGGCAGGCATGTTCTGGATGAAAATCCTCAGGAGCATTTGCAAATGAGGCAGCAAAAGCAATGAGAAACCCTAATAACCCAAGAGAGGCAAGCAACTGTCTGGATAAAAAGAATATTTAGGAAAAAATAAAATTAGTTTCTGCTTATTTTAAGCACTTTTGGAGGCCTCTAGGAAATGACACTAGGTTACCATCTATTCAGCTAGCACACTTAATTTAAAGAGTATGGGGTCTGTTGTGACTCTAGATGTGGGAGATGGGAGGGTCAAATTTGTGTTGAGATCTAAGCTTCTCCAAAGCTCAGATATGGCTTTGTATACCCCCATTGATAATTATGTTAAATCCATTCAAAAATGATGCATACACAAACAAAAGGGACTGACAGTAGATGTATGATTACCTAAAACAAGATGTCTCTTTTTAGTAACTCCTAACCTTATGTTAAGAGCAGAAGCAGTGTTTTCTTGCTCCTGCCCCACCACCCATGAACAGCTAATGGTTCGTGATATGATGCCAAACACTTTTCAGCAGTTTGGATGCGAACCAACTGCTCAAGTGAAGTATACTTTACTTCTATACTTTAGAACCCAAGCGCAAACTTGCTGTTCCTGTTTCACCGTCAAAGAAGGGCTTGCCTACCAAGGAACTTGTCTGTTATTTGCTTTTCTGGTTTAGGTTTTTCCTTAGCAATATGTCTCCAATCTAATAAAAAACACTGGCCTTCCCTGCAGTCTTTCCTGATTGCACTGTTGCAGCAAGGCTGCCTTTCCACAAAGGGACACAGATGTTGCAACGCTCCGCCATGAAACATCTGGAAGTTGTTCAGCAACCATTGCAAGCGAGATGCACACGGCTGATTTCAGCACCTTGCTTCCCTCTATAAATGGCGGGGTGTAGAATTTAGCTCCTAGAATGAACTTCACAAAGCCAGAATTGCAGGTGATGAGAAAACTATCCTAATCGGCTGGAAACAATAAAGGGAGGGATGCTGGGAGGTTGTTGGTTCTGTTTCAGGGCTATAAGTAGTGAAAAAGATCATGAACCTTTTTCCTGCTCTGAGTAGCTTTCTGGGAGATTTCTGCAAAGGGTATATGTTATTTTAGACACCAGAAGCCTTGAACAGAGACCACTAACCAGTAGGTTATACAGCCAGATTCCCCTGTGCTCCCTGTTCTTCAAGCCCCATGAACCTTGCAAGCTTGATGCAACATTAGCAGGAGAGAAGACATACGTTTGCTTCCAGATTGCAGCTCAGTTTTTCAGGTGCTTTCCTAGTTTGTGCAGACATTAGTCCACAAGTTTGACATTACTGAGGGGCCTTGTTGACCACTACAGTGGTCTTTGAAAACAGCTTGATGCAAATGAGTTGGCCTTTACCTGGGGTGGTACCTCTGGGGAGGTAAGTGTTGATATGTCTCTTTTCTTGCCTTAAGGAGGAATATAGGTGCTGATCATCCTGTTAATATTTGCTGTTATCACTTGTTATTTATAATTCAGTGAATAAAGGACACTGGCCAGTACATGCATAGGTAATAATGCCAGTTCAGCATCAGAGAGTTCAATGTGCAAGGTTAGGAGAAGGAAGAGTGTGTGTGTGTGGTGGGGCAGATAGATTTGGAAAAATGAAATAACACAGAAAGCAGTAGCATTGCATTAAAAGCCCTTCAGCCTGGAGTCTCCAGAAACATGGAACCGTTTGCTTTTTAGCTGCTGGAATTTTACTTTATTGTTATTCATTTCTCTTCCTTTAATAAGGAATCCTGAGTTGAACTCCTTGCATGCTTGCTGCACTCTGCCTTTGGCTGGCTTACCCAGGCTTTCCCTTGCAAACCCTGGAGTGAATCATTTAATCCCCTGGACCGGAGTTAGAGAAACTCTGGAGCAGCTTGTTCATTCACTAGTGAGGCTGTACTCATACACTGTGGTGGCTGGGACAGCCTGCGCGTGTTCCTGGACTCCATGAGCTATCCATTTCACGGGCTGGTTTGAGCCGTGTGTTCCCTGCATTCCTTTGGTCACAGGGGCGTAGGAAATGATCTTACTGCTCAACTTATATAATGAAATGCCCCGGTAAAGCCAGCCATGATTTTGTGATTAAACATCAATGCCTCCTCTCTCAGAACTCCCCTCCTCCCCTTTCCTGCCTTGAGTCTATGCTTGTAAAAGCAGCAATGACTCTACCATAGAAATTATTAATCCAGCAAGGTAGTGAGGTCTGCATGCGTACGTCGCTGATTTGGACTTTCATCAGTGTGCTTGCACGGCTTTGCTAGCCTGGGCTTACCCCTCAAAGGCTTGGGACTGAGTGGTGGTGGATGCAGGCAAGGACTTGGCCTGACAAAACATAGGACTTAGTGGTTCCAGTAACCACTGGCTCCAACCGAAGACAGAAACCTGGCGGGGGAGGCATCAGAGCGAGGAAGGAATTTCCACCACAGCATGATGTTGGTTTTGTGATTCAATACAATCAATGCGTGGTTTTTTCCTTCTTCTTTTTTTCTGTCTTGGAAGAAAATGGAGGTGGTCACTCTACAATGGAGAGTGAGATCGCGCTGCAGAGCCGAGGGCAAACTGCAATAAAGATCCATCTTGCCAGAGCAGGGAAAGCAGCAGATCAGAGCAGATCAGAGGATGACTGCAGCCCAGATCAGGATTGCTCAAAAAATGAATCCCACCTACACAGTAGAGCCCACGAAACCTTGGGCCTAAGGAACAGGTAGGCTACCTTTTCTCTAAAACCAAGATTCTGGTGGTGGATACGTATAGAAAAGCTATGGAGGAGATGTTGCCTCACACATTACTTTAGTCGTCCATGCTTACTCCAGAGTACCTACAGTTTTGGGGTGGTTTAAATCATCTAGAATGTTACCTCATGGTAAGGTGGCTTTACAGAACGATCAGGTTTACTTTTCTACCAATGTATTCTCTCATGGCTGGAAGCTTTCTGAAGAGATTGTTTCTATGTTGAAAATAGTACTTATTTTTCTTTTTCCACAAATAAAACTTTCAGAAAAAAAAAGTGTCTGTTAGCAGGCTGCATTTTGCAAACATATGTGTGTGTCTGTACATATGCAAATGTAGCATTTTGTAGGATGGAAACATTCTGTCTTAATCTTGTCAGAAAAGGGAACAATGAATTTTCACATTGACGTGACTTTTCATTTTGAAGATTTTTTTATATGCTGTAATAGTCATTATAATTTTTTAATTATTATAATAGGCTATATCTATTTCATATATGTGAAAGATTTTGATTTTAATCCAAATTGTTGTGTCTTCTTCCCCCCAATGAGTAATGTTCAGATTATTTTGATATTGTTGACAGTCATTTTCATTTTGAATGTTCTGAACTATTCCAGAAAAGAAAAGGTCATATTCTTATGCAAAGCTAGAAACATCTCAGATGTTGACAAGCTATATGCCACTTTTCTGCTTATGGTGACCATCAATACCTCATTTGAAGTTGAGTGGATATTACACCACACGATCCAAGAATGTGCACTTTCCCACATGTGCATAATAAAGGTCTTAAGTAAATACTGCTGATATCAAATCTATCAGCAGCTTGAAGTCACAGAGTCAATGGCCAGCAATTCCTCCATTCTACAGAAAAAATATGCAATAGGAAGTAAGCTTTTACTTAATGCGACAATATTACCCAGAGCTGTAGGATGTACAGATTAAGGTCAGAGGGTATGGAGAAGGAGCAGAGTCACACAAGGTCGTGGTATATGGAACTCCTGGTCTAGTCTAGGGACCAGAAGCAAGATGATCATCTAAACATGGCTTTCTGCCTGGGTGAACATCTTCTGCATTGTGTCATGAAGACATCTCCCAGATTCCACTAAACATGGCTTTCTGCCTGGGTGAACGTCTTCTGCATTGTGTCATGAAGACATCTCCCAGATTCCATCCTGAAGAACAGAAGAATAAGGGCTCAGGATCAATGAGAGATTGTGAGAGTGAAGGATCTAAAACACTAACTTGCACTTGATCATGTCTGAATACTGCTTCGTGTTTTCTGCAACATGCCATACTGTGGAGAAAAAAGGCTCGGTGTCTGATGACTCTGGAACACTCTATGGTGTATCTTAAGGTAGAGAAATTACCATGGATGTCAAAAGTGTGGCACTGCAATAGGAGATGTCTGGTGGACATAGCTGGGTGGTAGAAAGGGCATAAAGAATACGGTGGTCAGGGAACAAAGGACAAGGATGCTTGAAGGGGGTGAAGATCATTTATAACATAGATGTGCATGTCTGAGCAAGAGACACTGAGGTCTTTTATAATGAACAGAGAACTAGTCAACACAACAGGTAGCATCTGCAGTGCAATTCATCCCTAAAAATACATCAGATGAATCAGGCTCTGAAAGTACCTTTTTCTCTCCAAGACTATAAAAACAGTTGAGGGAGACCAATTCAGATAGACATGTAAGCAATGAAAGTGAAGGGAGGTAAGCTCTTATTCTCATATTCCTCCTGGGTAAAACAGAAAGATAATTAAGTAGCAGCTAGACACAGGACTAAGTAATGCAGAATAAATCAGAGCAGAGGTGACTTTTGGGACAGATGAAAAAGTAAGGGAGATAAGAAATCGGGACACCAGAACGGGGATGTTGTCAGGACTACAGAAAATAGTCATATGTATACCAGCTTCAGCAATTGTTGAAAGGTAATTTTAGCCAAAACATAATTTTAGCTGAAATGCTAAAAATTCAGAGAGCTCTTTGCAGTGCTGATAAAGACTAAAGAGGACAGGGAATTTGGGGCTTGAGTCTGTCATGCATCTGAAACCATCTCACTGGTATGATTCAAGTCAGTACCCATAACCTCTCTGATGGGAGGCTAAACTCACTCTCCTCAAGATTCTCCAAGGAGAGGTTACACATCCCTTATGGTCTTCTGGGACACTGCAGAAAATAACCCCTTTATCTTGTCCAGCATTTGCAAGTAAACAGCTCACAATAACATCTCTGATGGAGGGTGGTTACTCGTTTCACTGACAAGTTCTGTCTAAGACACAAATACAGAGTTTTTGCAAGCAAATAAAATCCCATCCAGCATCTTTTATTATTACTCGTGGTATAGTACTACTCATGAGAAGACACTTTGACCATGAAAGCTGCCATAAAAAGGGACATTATGGTCCAGATTAGCGACTGGTATAAATTGAAATCTCCAGAGAGATGCTGATTCACTCAAAACTGAGGATATATCCTTCTATTTTCTGCTTGGAAAATGAGACAAATGACCATGTACGTGAAAGCCCAGCCCTGTCTGGAAATGCAATCTGGTAAAGGTACGGTGGTGCACATGGCCATAGTTCAGCGGGTAATCACAAACCACACAGTGATTACCAAAGGGAAAAAAATGGCCTTCCCTTTGCAAGGATCTTCTGTTGAGTTTTGAAACTGCTGCTCTCTCGTGTGTCTCGAGAGGAAAATGACTGTGAAAGAAATCATTCATGTGTACATCTGTTTGTCAGTCTTTTCAGGTAAACAGGGATCTCCCGGTTTTTCATCTGTAGCACATTTCCAAGTAATTTAACAGCAGCCAGGCCTGTTTGTGGCAACTGTGCTTGTTTTTCTACCACTTCTCCCCAGAGGCACTCACAAATCCCAATTTCCCAAACTGCTGCAGCCGTGATCCTGGGTTGCAGCATTGCTAAGCCTCCTGTTCATATCAGCACCTGACTGGGAGCCCAGGCAGCCAGAAAGCTTTCCTCCGGCTGCAGATCTGAGCACATACAAAGGTTATGGTCTCAGCAGTGACAGGGTCCTCCTAGCATCCCCTTTCCTACCCCCTGACCACCATTGGTAGAGGATTTGCCTCCTTTCCTTCTAACAGCAGTGTACAGGGTTGCACCGTCCTGTGGTCAGCTATCCCGTAAACAACAACAAAATGAGCTTATAACTTTAAGCCTCCAAATGAAATAAGAAGCTAATTTGCCCCATCGCATTTCTTGCCATCTGTAAGAATTAGTCCCAGGGGGAAATGAATAGAGCCATTATTCCTACTGTGCTCTTGGCTGTGTAATTCCTACGGTGGTGAAACAGTAGACAGCGAGAGGAAAAACATAATACTTGTGTGACCAGCCTGCCATTGGCTAAACGAGGCTGTGTGTATCTTGTTCGTGAAATGAAGAGTCGGGCAGACAGCTTAAGGGGTGACAGACTTCAATGTCCAAAATGCTTCTTAGGCACCAAGAAATTAAAGCACTGTGTGGAACGGGTAACAGAGGTAGGAGGCAAGTTAAAGGTTCATTTATTGATGTCTGAGGCTCGTGAATGACTCTGCTGCAAACCATGGAAAATATCGGCCTCTGACTGCAATTATATTTATGCTCCCTCAGAAAATCTCTCGCTCCCTTTCTATGTCTCCTGTGTTCTCCTTTTGTTAGAGTTGATGTTAAAAGTGAAGCATGACAGCCCGTTAACCCTCACTGGTCGATCCAAGAAGCGTTGTTCCTGCCAGGGGAGGCTGGATTCTCCCCTGGTGGAAACTGGCCTGATTCCCGTTTTATACTACGTGAGGATGTGGCCTCTAATTTTTCAGTTGAGCCGAGCCCAAGCCATGAAGTAAAAGGTTCATAAAGTAAGATTTTCCAGTCTTAAGTAAACGTTACTTTATCTGAGAGGAATGAACAAGAATGAGTGCAAGCACAAGGAGCAGGAGAGCAATGTGTGAGACTCCTCTCCAGGGTGAAAAATGGTCCCAGGAAAAAAATGGATGCTGTCACTGAGCACAACTAGTAAACACTGCCTCCTGGAAAGGTAAACTTTATTTCCAGGAGAGCATCTAGGAACTCTGCTGCAATCAAAGCTTGCTGTCTGAAAAATTAGAAATACCTTTATACCTTTATCCCTTCTAAGTTGATGAGTGAGGCACAGTCTGAGTAACTCATTATATGTGTCAAAGACTTGCTCAGTATCACAGAACGATAGAATGGTTTAGGTTGGAAGGGACCTTCAAGATCATCTAGTTCCACCTCCCCTGCCATGGGCAGGGACACCTCCCACTAGACTAGGTTGCTCAAAGCCCCGTCCAGCCTGGCCTTGAACACCTCCATGGATGGAGCATCCACAGCTTCTCTCGGCAACCTGTTCCAGTGCCTCACCACCCTCATAGTGAAAAATTTCTTCCTGATATCTAAAGTAAATCTCCCCTCTTCCAGTTTGAAGCCATTACCCCTCACCCTATCACTTCATGCCTTTGTAAAAAGTCTCTCTCCAGCTTTCTTGTTGGCCCTCTTCAGATACTGGAAAGCTGTTATATGGTCTCCCTGGAGCCTTCTCTTCTCCAGGCTGAACAACCCCAACTCTCTCAGCCTGTCCTCATAGGAGAGGTGCTTCAGCCCTCTGATCATCTTTGTGGCCCTCCACTGGACCCGTTCCAACAGGTCCATGTCCTTCTCGGGCTGAGGACTCCAGAGCTGGACACAGGACTCCAGGAGACCTAATACCTTAGACTATGAATTAAAGAGGAGCCCAGCCTTTTCACTGAGAACATTGAATAGGAGCACCAGCAGGAAATTAGCCACACTTGCTGTGTTTTACTGAGCCATTGCAGAGTTTGATGCTTTCTTTTAAACATGTGGTGAGAAAGAGGATTTGAATCACAGTGGAAATGGATCTACAGTGCAATGGCTCCTCAGAAAAGGGCCTTGTAGAGCAGGATCCAAATCACCCTGCTACTCAGATCTTTTCCAGCTCTAAAGATCAGTAGAAGAAATGCCTTTGATGTAGAATAGGCTTCTCAGGCATGGCAGGCAGGTTCAATAGGCTTTGCAAGGTCCACAGCTGCTCTAACATCACTTGGATCTTAGTGTCCAAAGGGTAAGGTGATGGTGTTCTGCATGAATGGTCTGGTAGGGGAGAGAGCAGATTTAATGTCTCCTCCAAGACCAGCAGCTCTAACTGCTTTAGCTCCTAAAAAAGGAAGCCTTAGCCCAATTAATTGCTTATCACATTTGGAGCTGGTAAAGCGTGTTTTGGGGGGTGCAAGTGTATATTGGATGTCTGGAGAAAAAAAATATTGTGTTACTGACTGAAGAAAAGTACCTCACAGCCAATTTGCACAGTTTGAGCTTGTTGCCATGGTGTTCCTGCAGGAGTGGGAGTAGATAGGAACTTGCTGTGGGATTTGCAAGTGCTGAAGCCCTGAGGTCTCTTTCCCCATCCACCCCACAAACTCGTCCAGCTATTAGTTGTACAGGAGAAGCTTACCAGATCTGCTAATGGTGAGCCAACAGTTTACTGGGAAGGGACCAAGACAAAGCACGGATTTTATAAAAGGTAACACCAGTCATATTGATTCTGTGCTCGGAGACGAAACCACATGGATGCACATATGCACACACAGTGGAAAAACGGAGGTTGAATTGCTCTGAGCTGCCATTACGTTAACAAGATGGCTACCCGCAAACCTGTGACCCAAAGTCATATGTTCCTACTGGGAATATCATAGCACAGAACATTACGTCAGCCCCACACAGTTCTCTAAGAACAGCACTGCCTTTCCGCTCAGCGCTATATATTCCTCCCTTTCGTCTCTTGGAGAATTACCAGAACTGCTAGTTCTAGGCATGGAAATCTGCCGCCAGATCCTAAAGCCAGCTAACACATCCCACAGAACACTTGCCTTAAGATGGGTGGGCAACATCATAGGTCAAGGAATTTTGTCTTGTGTTGCCTCCTCTGTGCCAACCTGACGTGGTGATGGTGACCTTCTCAGGTCCCTGGACCAGGTTTGTGATCCGAGGACCTGAGAAGGTCACCATCACCACAGTAATGAGATGGGAAGAAGGATGAGGCAAATGAAAGCTAGGTTTGGAGAAAGCTTCCTGCAAGAGCGAAGTTCAATTAAAATGGCAGAAATGTCCCCAGAGATGTGATGTAGGCAGGGCTGTATTGCCTGCGTTATTTAAAAATAGACTGGCCACAGCATGCAGAATCATAAGGTTGATGGTGCCAGAGAAAGGGAACCTTGTACCAGCCTTTTGGAGAGATGAGATCCATTCATGCTGAAGAAGGCCTTACCCTGATCAGTACTATGTTCCTAGGTGGATGGTGTGGGTCCATCCAACGTGTCTCAGCATCAGCCTCCTGGCCTACATTGCTGCTGAGTGACAGCATATTTTTCTTGTCTCAGACCTCTTTTTGGCAAGCCCTTGCCAAACGCTTATGACCCAGCAGCCACAGTCAGATTCAAAATGTGTGATAAAATGCTTTACTGAATCAGGACACGGATCTTTCTTAATCAACATCCACATGCTGTTTGCGGTTGCCATTAGATCTAGATGCAGACATTGTGAACCCATGTTTATATCTCTGATGCTCTTGACATCACCCTGACTACGTCCCCAGAGGACTGAAGCCAGGGGACAATGGAAAATGTGTCCACCTTCAACCATCAGGAGAACGTTTTCTTTTCCATGGTATCTTATTTGTGAAGAATGAATTCTATTCAGACCACCTATTAAGATGCCTAAATGGATGAAGATGCCCCAGATGGTATAATTTCATTACGTGGCAGCAATGAATAATTCAGACCACCCACTCTTAAGGCTCCTAGATGCTGCCCCCGTGTCTATGGAACAAAGCAGTCATGACAAAAGAAGTAGGCTCCATAAGTAGGTGGTCAAAAGACAGTCCCATCTTTTCATTGACTGGGAAAGGAGCCAGCCTCTGGTAGTCCTGGCTTCTGGGTAGTTTGGGTTCTCATGACACTTTTCGTTATCAGATTAGGAGCCTGTATCTATGAAAGGCACCACAGTGAGCTAAAGGTACCTTTAGGGGAAGCTTCTCCGCCACCTCAGAGTTTCTGTCTTGGACTGATGAGGGTGGTGAAGCTTGTCAGCCAGCACAGATAGAAAATCAGCCATTAGTCACCCTGTGATTAGAATCCCTCTCATTATTTTGATTTTGGTTTTGCAGTGAGACAAGCTGGCAGCCTTGCGCTGTGCTTGGCACTGCCGAATAGTTTAATAATCACCTAATAAAAGTTTTCATCTGGCTTCCCACATTCCCTCCCTTTCCCAAATCCCTGCCCTTCCCTGCACTCTCTATCAAGGATACAGCATCTTGCATAACATACATCATTGTTGTAGCAACCTTCTTCTCACTTGCTGCTGATGCAGGTGTTCAGGTATTTGCAGATATCATAATAATTTCACTCACTTTAAACAAATGGCAGCCAAAGCTGCCATTTGTAGTCAGTCTCCATGAGTTTCCCCCCATTCTGTGGGGTTCCTGGTTGTGTCCAAAGGTAAAGGAAAATCTAGATCTAGTTTTTAAGTTTGTTTGGTCTACAGCACTATGGAGTAGCTCAGTATGAGTGGTCCTTATACTTAGGTGACTCGAGCTGTCATCATAATCTTGACTGTTCCTGGTGGTGATGTTCCAATGAAACCTTGAACTTCATAACCTATGGTCTTCCAAGGAAGGAGTGAAAATAATATTTCAGGCACCAGATGTTAAAGAATGCCTAGCAAAATAAATCACCTGCCTCGAATAGAATTCTTGACCCTTTTTGTAAACATTCTTTAACAAGTAGGGTTCTGATTGAAATTAGTGTAGATTCTGGCCTTGAACAAAAAAATCACAAATTTGTAGCCTGGAATGTAGATCAACAACAGCATGGGCTGATCCAAGTCAAGGTGAGTACTGTCATGCCTTTTATGGATGACAGGTTCCCTTCTCTTTCTTACGCTGTTAAAGTCAGATAGCAGCCTAAGTATAAACCTAACCAAGAAAACAGGCCAACTGAAAAATTAACATTTGTTTTAAAAGTGAGAAATTGAACAATAGATTTTCTATAATTTACAGTACTCTGCAAAAACTTCAGCTGAGCAGCAGGAGACACGACCGCTTGTTTGTCTTGTATAGGATGCTACCCTTTGGGCCAAAGAGAGGAAATAAAAGGTATAAACTTCCTGACAGCAGCAAGGCCTCCCTAGGAAGAAGACATTGACAGAGGGCAGGGAGGGGGTGAGATACAGACATGTATCTTTCTGCAGCCTGCAGAAAGAGCAGAGACCTGGCTGAGAAGACTGGTGACCACAAGAGTGCAGGTTTCCAGTGTGACAAAGAAATTCCCTAGGGTTCCGAAGGGGACTGCCTGGACTTGTTTGCAATCCGGGGTGCTGCTGACATTTGCTGGACTGAAAGCAAGCCTGGGCCCAGGAACTCATCAGGCAAGAGGGACTAGAAAGGGCAGGTGGAGAGACATGTTGACAACCCTTTTTATTTCTAATCTCGCCCAGTGTGAGTTTTCACCAGTTAAAACCAAAATGAGTAGTTAATTCTTTTTCATATTCTGAGCTTTTGGGATGAAGAGTCCTTTTGATGAATTTGGAAAGAATGAATGGCACAAGATAGGGGTGAATGGGATTGATTCCTTTATGGACAGTGCTTGTTTGAAGCGCTAATCAATCCACAGCCTGATGCCACTGCTTGAGAATATGTTAAAATTCACTCGAGAGCTCCTATTCATGGTGGTTTGACCCTGTCTGGATGCCAGGTGCCCACCAAAGCTGCTCTATCATTCCCCTCTTCAGCTGGACAGAGTAGAGAAAATATAAGGAAAGGGTCGTGGGTTGAGATAAGAAGATGGAGATCACTCAGCAATTGCCATCATGGGCAAAAGAGACTTGACTTGGGGAAAATAAATTTAATTTATTACCAATCCAATCTGAGTAGGATAAAAAGAAATAAAACCTAAATCTTCAAACACCTTCCCTCCACCCCTTCCTTCTTCCTAAGCTCAACTTCATTCCCAATTTTCTCTACCTCCTCCCCCTGAACAGCGCAGGGGGACGGGGAATGGGGGTTGTGGTCAGCTCATCACACGTTGTCTCTGCTGCTCCTTCCTCCTCAGTGGAGGACTCCACACACTCTTCCCCTGATCCAGTGTGGGGTCCCTCCCACAGGAGACACTCTTCCATGAACTCCTCCAACATAAGTCCTTCCCATAGGGTGCAGTCCTTCAGGAACAGACTGCTCCAACATGGATCCCCCACAGGGTCACAAGTCCTGCCAATGAACCTGCTCCAGTGTGGGCTTTTCTCTCCATGGGTCCACAGGTGTTTCCAGGAGCCTGCTGCAGCATGGGGGTCCCACAGTGTCACAGCCTCTTTCAGGCAACCCCCTGCTCTGGTGTGAGGTCCTCCACGGGCTGCAGGTGCATATCTGCTCCACTGTTAACTTCCATTGCTGCAGGCGAACAGCCTACCTCACCATGGTCTTCACCATGGGCCACAGGGGAATCCCTGCTCTGGCGCCTGGGCCACCTCCTCCCCTCCTTCTTCATTGACTTTGGTGTCTGCAGGGTTGTTTCTCTCACGTGTTCTCACTCCTGTCTTCTGACTGCTGCCAGAAAGTATTTTTTTCCCCCCCTTCTTAACTACGTTATCCCAGAGGTGCTACCACCATTGCTGATGGGCTGGGCCTTGTCCAGTGGTGGGTCTATCTTGCAGCTGGCTGGCATTGGCTCTATCAGACATGGGGGAAGCTTCTAGCAGCTTCTCACAGAAGCCACCCCTGTAGCCCCCCCGCCACCAAAACCTTGCCACGCAAACCCAATACGCTACTACTGAACAAAAAATGCTGCAGTTTACTGACTCTCCAAAACAAACTTACTGAACTCATTCAAACACTTTTCCACATTTTATTCATCCTAAAGTGCATGTATTCCCTGGATTATATGGATCATGTCCTAAGACCTTTTCTTTATTGACTCTAAGGAGAACTGAGAGTTACAAGCTCAGGTAGCTTTCTACGCTGTAGATGTCTATACTTATGCTACTTGTATCCCATTGAATACAGTTTAAGACCTGAAATATCTGTGTGGGTGTTGCCTGGTTCAAATTCTGCAGCTGAGTTTTACAGCATTGCTCACATGCTGAAAGCATAGCAAGCGGGTAAGGGTTTTGCTGGCCAGGGAACTCTGTTGGTGCTCTATCTCCTCCCTGGCAAAGGGAAAGCAGTAAGACAGATGCTGTGTATAGCATTTTATTTATCAAAGGCATTGTAGAGTGGTGGAAGGTGAATTAAAAATAACTTTGCCCAGGCCATTTGGGGTGAGTTTTCCCAATTTGTGCAAGGTGCACCAGGTCTTCAATGGACAGGCAGTCAGAAGGACTTGGGTTTGACCCATTGTTCATAAGAACAGCTCCATCTGTTCCCAGCTCTGGAGTAATCTTTGGCTGAAAAAGAAGTTCATTGCCAACTGATAGAATAGCGCCGTTTTTGATGGTCAGTGGGGTTTCACTAAGAGGAATCTTATCCAACCTCTGCCCTGGGCTGACCTTGCTTGGTTTGTGAAATCGGAGAAGATCCCAGACCTAGGTGGCCCAGCACGTGTTCAAGTGCACTTGAGGAATGCCAGCAGGCAGATAAGCTGGGTAAATGTCTAATAAGGCAAAGTTTCCTGCTCTGTTATTGTTAAAAACATATCTATAGGATCCTTTTTTTAAGAGGTCATTCTGATTTGTTTCCCATGTGTTTTTTAAAAAGTCAGTGTTTGGCATCTGATACCTTGTGCAATGTATAATCCCTATGGTCCAAAGAGCTTTAGAGCGCCAGGAAATCCAGAATCTTGGCATGGATATGGGGCCAGCTCCCATAACACATGGCTGCATGACTTTTCTCTGTTTGTGGTATCTTTGTGACACCACGGTACGTGGTGTACTCAGAAATCAGCTGTGGGGTTTGCCTCAGAGACTCTGTGAGAGAATCCCCCCACCCCTCCCATCTAGTGCAACTTGTAGGAGCCCCAAACAAAGAAGGCTTGTTCTTTCAGAAGAAATAAATGATGGCTGGAAAGAATAAAACACAGAACGTTGCCCACCCTGAGGGGAGGGGAAGAGAGGTGTTGGCCAAAGGAGTGATTGATTGACCACAACCCTTTGACACTTAAACGCATTCTCTGCAGTGGTATGTGTGTGCATTGATGCACTGCACAGAGAGACAGGCAGCCCTGGAGGTTCAGCCCCATGCGGATTGTGGATCCGGGGATAAATTGCATTTATTATGCAACTTCACTTACATGATCTCACTAATCCATCATTGCTAGACTGACAAGCCCTCTTACATCTCAGCCTCTGAGCAGCACGTTGGCTGAGGAAATATTTAAGTGACTACTCTTTCCTCTCAGCTTTCCCAGATAAAGCCCTCTCCACCTTTTCCTCCCCAGAGTGACCTGAAGCTCAGGATGGGAGCCACAGTCTTTGCACAAATTATATCCATGTGTGAGTAATAGCTGCACCACACAGGTAGCACTGAGCAGGATTAATTTTGTTTAAAGGAATATAGACATGGTGCTTACATTTAAACTGTTTAAATTAACGACCCCTTTGGGGGAAGGATAAAATATTGCAATTACTTGAGCAAATGCCATCTCCTGTTCTAAAGCAGTAGCAAATTCAACTGCCAATATTCAGTGGTCTGGTAGGACCAGACAATGAAAAATGGGCTTTGGACAGGTGGCAGAACTTCTGGTTTCCATCAGCTGAGGATCTGATCCCTGGAAGTTTCTACTGAATACTAACTGTGAAGGAATCTACCTCAGAAGAGCCCAGTCCCTGTGGATACCACTGTGAATCCCCACATATACTCCTTGATGGACCTAGAACATCTCCAAATACTAAATGGCCTCATACTGCAGTCCATTTGCACACGTGTACCAGCATTTCACAAAAACAACACAAAAACGTCCCTAGCATCTCTATTTGAGATATTTTTTTCTTCTTACTCTAAAAATATTATTAACTTCTACATGTTCCCCTCACCACTTCTTCCTTCATGTGACTTACAGAGGTAGAATCCCAGACTGGAGGGACTTTATTTTTCCAATGGAATAATAGCAATACCCCCAAAAATTTTCAAAAATATGAATTATTCCCTTCCTCCAGAAGACTTTCTTGTAACCATGGCATATGAAGAACACTAAAAGGAACAATGTGATTGGAAAAAAAAATTAATATCGGTGCACATGGGGAATTCTCAGTTTAACAGTTCTCTGAATAATATGCTTTTCAGAAATTCTCACAAATTTTCTCATTGTCTATCTCTCTCTAACCAGAACTAGAGAGAGGAGGATTTCATAGAAGGCATGGCATTAAATAAAGATGAGATTGGCCACTGCCAGTCCTAGCAAGAAACTGTTAAGTTACAAAAAAGCAAATCAATGAATTGGAAACAATTATTCTTCACTAGCCTGTTAAAAATGGCAACTTGGGAAGAAATATGAGTCTAAAAACTTTCCTATTTTGGGAGATTTAAGAAGTTATTGTAGAATGATGAAAACCATTTTTGCTTAAGCTAGAAAATGGTCAAAAGCCAGTATTTCTGCAAATGTTCATCTCAATATGTGGATGATGTTTAAAATTAAACACATCCTTAATTTGTGTTGGGAGTTGGATCCTAAATATGGGATTCATCTCATCTGACTTAACTGTTCATTTTAGCTAATCAACCAAGTTTCATTTGATAGTCTATGGGATGGGAGATCAACCTCTAAAGGGTGTTTCCTTCTTTATGGAGGTGCCTGTTTCTTTCCAGAGATTAAGAATAAAGCCAAAAGTGACTAGTTAAGACTTAAATGCCCCATCTAGAATGCATGGTTAATATCCAAAATTACTTTCACTAGAAATGGTGGGGCAACGGTCTGTCTTTATGCAAAAGTTGTAGAGAAACTGATGAGTAGAAAAGACAGGGTCTGGCATGCAATTAAAAATAAACAAGACAATGGAGCAAAGCAAGCTATTGTTTGTACCAACAGTATTCAGGTTTCTAGGACTGTTGTCGAAGAAGAATTGGTGATTTATGTTAATATGTGTTACTGCTTGACTGAGGTAGTAAAAGAATGTGAGCATAGTCATGTCTCGTTTGGCTGCTCACACATAGATACTTCATGCCCTTTAAGGTGCCTTGTAGTGTTTTAGAAACAGGATTACTGGGAGACCTTCAGCTTCTGGGGTGACAATTAGAGGTTGGTTTGGATAACGTGCAACATCCAAAACAATGTTAAATGCCTGCATGCTGGCAACTGAATCCTGTCCTTGCAGTGAGATGTGCAAGGTACAGTGAGGCATGGATATTCCCAGCCTTATTTTTGTGTTTTTTTTGTGTTTTTTTTTTTTTTTCCTATTGCCAGGGACTTCTTGTGTCACATAATGAGATACAGACAGGCTTCACTCTGAAGAAGCTATTTCAGCATACCAATCAAAGGAGGCAGGAAAAGCATTTAATTAATCTGGTGAATTCAAAGTGGGGTCCCTGACAAAGTCTTATGTTAGAGGGACCACGTCTTCTACTATCAATTTTCATGCACCATTTTTGCTTTGACAAAACAAAGCAGTATGGCAGGGTGAGGGGTAATCACCAAAACAGCAAAAGGGAGAGAAGTCTTTTGTGAATGAGCATCTTCTACTTTAGTAAGGATCCCAAATTACTCCCTTTCTATGAATACTACCTGTTCCAAACTCTTACTTGCATTAATTCTGTCAGGCTGCCATAAAAATGACTCTTTGGCAAGCCCCTTGCTCCCTGTTACAGGTCTTTCCTCTGATTTTTCACATTGCATTTTAATTAGAAGTGCACCTGTGGTCAGAGACCACCCAGTCGCATTTTGCAAGGATCAAAGTGGGCCCTCAGAGAGGACTTACAGTGCATCCTTAAGAACCAAATGTAATTATAGGCCTTCCAGATGTATCCACTGCATTGCTAAAGGAAGACTTGTATATGGCAACCAATGCAGGATACACCTGATTTGTGTTGTCAGGGAACTTTATTTAGGCCACAGGAAGGTATTCCTCCTATAGAGCTTCTATAAGCTGTTCTTGCATGCTGATAGATGTTCAGAAGCACTAAGCCCAAGTCCTCATCCCTGAAATCCCTAGGAACCTCACTGAATCCACCAACGCCCATTTCTCCCACTCTCAAGGGCAGACATTGTGCTTTGCGGAACTTGATACCCCAACTTTATACAGTGTTGTTACTAGTCTTGTCTTGCTGTGTCTATACCCCAATGGAGGACTTGATTACAGGTTCCTCACTCCTAGGTAGCATCTGTTCCAGACTCAATCTCTAAGCTTTTCCTGTTCTTCTCAAATGTCTGAGTGCCCTCACTGGTAGCAGTTGCAATGAGTTTCTTTTAGCACAGGGGTGGGATGCTAACATTTTTAGTGCCAAGTGTTCAGAAGTTCCAGTGTCAGATTCCAGATTCCTGCACCACGTCTATTGTTTGCAGGATGTGGCTTTGTTACTGACTGTGAAGGGGAAACACAGAAGCAAAATACTTTGGGAAAGGCCATCCCAACAATGTTTCCTGCATCCTGGGAAGGAGAGACCTGCCTACCTAGCTTCTTCAGTTGTTGCCAATACCCACCGTGGAAGATTCTTAGACCATTTCCAGATGAGTGCATTTGCATGATATTCCAAGTTTTGCAGCTCTGAGTTTTGCTTGGACCTCTGAACTCTCCAGAGCATGAAACATGAATAGTTCTGTCTGTCCCATGGTGGCCCATTGCTGTTAAGAGCATGAGTCTTGTGACATTTCCTGACCTGGAAATGCCCTGATTCCAGAAGTTGTAGTAGCTATTTCAGGCATTCCCAAGCTAAAGATGTCTCTTACTTCCCATGCCCAGGTATGACCAGCTACATTTATTTAACTGCAGCCAGTGTCTGTAGGATCATCTAACTTTGTGATATCTTCCAGCTTTCAACAAGAGAATACAAAGACCACAAGGAGTCCAAGAGATGAAAATTTTACCTCAAGGCAAAAGAACTACAGCTTGTCTTTTTAATACTAGTTTTGTTGGTTTAAATATTCAGGAGAGCTGAATCCCATATTCCACAACTTAACACGCTGAGAGAAGGAAAGTCAAAAGTGGAATGATCCCATATTTCATCTGGAAAATCCCAGACAGGGACATGAGCATGCCTGCCAGACTGTAAATATGCAATGAGCCCAAGATGACCAGGATACATAACCATGATTGTATGTACCCTGTGCTGATAGCTTTTACCTGCATAGTAAGTTCAACCATTTCATGATGTGTGACATTCTGTGCATATACAAGTCATCGGCACTACATATGTACTGTGAAACCACCACGTCCAGTCTCTGTTAACCTTCCTTTTCCAGTGCAGCAGAGCTTGGGCTTTTTTGTCCCAGGAATGGACATTCTGCAGCTGCCTCTCTGGTGGGAAGTCTGGCTAAATGGCAAAATTTTTATTTTCTGCTCAATGGAATTTTGGGATAGCAGAAGAAGACATCGTCATGGGAAGTGGAGCTGTCATAGCTTTACAAAACTGACTTGTTTATCAGGAGGCAAGGAGTGGAATAAATGAGATAGAGGACTACCTCTTCGCCAACTGTAAAACTGCTACATGGGATGAAGATTATGCCTTCTGACACACTTTCTTCCCTGGTGTGGGCACTCTTTCAGGATATGTGTCTGACTACTTGTGTCTTTGGATCGTGAGGCAGCAAGATTACCTCCTTTAAAATGCTCCAGAATGGCCAGCAATGCAAATCCTCATCTCGCCAAGGCATGGCAGCATAGTGTCTAAAGGGGTCTGCATCACATAGCACTAAACTCCTGCGGCTGAAGCTTTAGGTTTGACAATAGAAAAATGGGTCTACCTTGACCTGATCAGTTCAGGAAAGAACTGGGAAATATTTGCAACATAGCTCTCCCTCTGCGCTATGATTCATATGGCTATGAATCTCCCTATGCATGCTCGGATGAGGCAGCTCCGTCAGCAATGTCAGAATTAGTAGCAGTTGCAGGAAGAAGGGATAAATGTGCTTTAGCTCAACCACAAGTCATTGGTAACATTCCTCCCAAGGAACACAGGAACCAGTCCATGACATCCAGTGCTCTGCTATCACAAGCAATATGATACCCATAATCAGTTTATTAAGCTGCATCTAAGAAATGTACTCACATAGTGGGGATAATTCCTTCCATTCCAGGAATCCCTGGGTAAAGTTTCTAGACTGAGTTAAGAAAGGTCAGGTTAGATGATCATAGGGTGTCTGCTGGCTTCAATGTCTCAAAATCTCTGTAGGGATTTAGGAGGAGCCAACACATTTTCACTTGTAAATTAGGATTTAAAGAGAGATTTCTTAACATGCTCCTCTCTCTTTCTCTCTCTTTCCTCTGCATATCATTTAATCAACAGATATATTTATCTTTTTTCCCTTTCTTTCCTTCTTATTGCCCCACTCCTCATTTCTCCTTCATCTGTCTTTCAGAGTTGTATCAGCAAAAAAAAAACCAACCCAAAAAAACCCAAACCCAGCCACACTAGGGAAAATAATTCAATTCCACTGCCTCTCTGCCTCCCTCCCTGCCTCCAAATCCACACCTACCAAATGAATGAACATGAAATATTTCATTAGGCAGCAAAAAGCATGAAAGTTTAATGTTTACTAGCACTTTCAAGTGCAGTCTGTACCACAACATTCTTCTAGAGAGGCCTTGTCCCCCAGAGAAGTCACAGAATCATGGCAAGTCTAGGCAGGATTAGGGAGTGATGGACAGTTTTTCCCATGACTTCAAGGCAAAAGTGCCTTGAAAGTGCTTTATTATTTCCCCTCTCTATTGAAAATTGCATCTGGCAATGGAAAATAGGAATAAACTTTCCACTAGCTTCAATTAATGAAGAAATGGAAGGTTCAAAGATACCTTCATGTACCGGACTGAGAGAGGGCAAAATTGCACAAACTTCATTCATGTTGTGCAGTAGCAGTGTGCTCAAAATCAGGGACTTATGTTCGGGGACATAAAAGAGGGATACTGGTAAGACTTGGGCACTTCTCATTGATAGGATAAGTGCTAAGCTGTCCCTGCAGAAAACCAGGTGCCTTTAAAGGAGTGGGCTTTGATTCTTTTTTCTGAAACGAGCTAAATTTCTAGCTCATGCTCACATCAGGAAAAACTTCATAGCTTCAGTTTGATGCCAGTGACAGTATTGAGCAACTTGGCAAAGACTCATGGAAAAAAGCCAAAGCCTTTAAAAATAACAACAACAACAACAATGCAAGACTCCAATTAAATTGCTGCGACACTGATTGAGAGCAATGCATTGGCCACCAGCTACCATGAATTTATGGAGCAACTGGATAGTCTCCTCTGATTTATTCAGCAGATTAGCCACAGTCAGTCTGTGACTGAACACCAAGTTCTTCTTTGC
The DNA here is from genome assembly GCF_964199755.1 of Larus michahellis. Taxonomy (NCBI): domain Eukaryota; kingdom Metazoa; phylum Chordata; class Aves; order Charadriiformes; family Laridae; genus Larus; species Larus michahellis. The sequence continues at coordinate 3,268,333 of NC_133897.1, read as the reverse complement.
TTGCCCTCAAGTTAAATTATTATTGAGGTCAGCAGAGGTATACTGATGGAGGCCAAGTGAGAATCTGGCACAACAGTACCTAGTACTACAGCTACATTTTCCATGATTTTTTTTTTTATTATTTTTTTAGCAGAGAGTGCAAGTTTCAGAAAAAAAATGTTACTTTCCATGAAAAACGAATGATTCAGCATATTAGAGGCAGACAGAGAGATAGAAAGAGATAGTATGGGTGAAAGAATGTATGTCAGACATAATTGGAACATTTCTGTCTTAAATCAGTTAATTTTTGGTCGGTATGACACAAACTTGATGAGCTGACACTGATGAGCTGTTTATGATGGAAGCCCAGGAAGCTCCAGCTCTTTCCTTGCTCTAGATTTTCATGTGAATTCTCTAAACATTAGGCTAAAGATTCAACATCCTTTTTTCCTGCCCCAGATAACCTTTTGTTCTTTTCTCTGCCCAGCTATATCTGGAACAGAAGGGACAAAAAAATAGTTTGTTCATCTTCCTTTTGTCCAAGCAGTTGCAGTTCTGAATCCTCAAGACTGCTATGGGAACCGAAGCCAGCTCTCCTGCTTTTTTTTTTTTTTTTTTTTCTGCGACATATCCAAAGACTACACTTTGGCATATCAGAATCACCTCCTCCAGTCAGTCTCTTGAACGTAGTGGTCCCTGCCACTGAAGTTCACCTCCGTACCAGGCAAGGTCTGAGTACATGCCTCGGACCAAGTCCCCCAAGAGATTTGTTTAAAGGAACAGGCATTGTATGGGCCAAGACATGAATTCTGGGTCAGCAAGGAAGATGCTTGTGGAAGCAGGAAGCACTGAGAAATAAATTTTAGTACTGCAATTTTTCATGTGGATATCTGAAAGATTTGACCCACTCAATGGAAAGTTTTTCATTGGAGGGATGATCGTTTAGTTATTGTGCATGGTCATGTACTGGTCTTGTATATGGGGTATAATTAAATTTTGGTATTTGTTTCCCTCCTGCTTTTAGTTACAAGGGAAGAGGTAAAGCTGTTGTTTTTGGTTTTCTCTAGGTTGTTGGGGATGGAGGTACAGAGGATGATGAAACAACCTGTGTTTGGGTTTACTCCTCTTTTTCATGTCCCAAGTCTGATCTATCACCCTAGACCTGTGCAACCAGTGGAGAGAAATGTGCAGCCTTGGGAGATGAATCACACAAACGTAGAAACCTGTTTTAGGCTGCGATTTCTCTGTTCTGACTATTACATTGGCAGAGGTTGACTAGCTCAGATTCAGATGTCTAACTTTTGGGTGTATAAAAATAGGGCAGATGAATGCCAGCATGTATGCTTGATATGTGCGTGGGGATTAGCAAGGTAATGAAATGTGCCATCTGCTTTTTGTCTTTCTCCCTGGTGGTAGCTTTAATGGAGGACTTTTATCCCAATCTTCAAGATGATCTCACAGCAAATAGGTGTAGCCATTGGCAGGAGGAAGGTGTATGAGGGATCACAGCAAAGACTTATTTTAGTAAAAATGTTATAACCTTATTAGTATTACTATTAAAAATGTTCTGCAAGCAGTTATCAAGGTGTTTAGCTTCCTGAAATTGGGATTTATTGAGATTTTATAACAAAAAGATAATTTTAAAAAGTGAAATTAATCACTACGTTTATTTTTAAAAAAGGAAAAGGAGAATTGCCTGAAAATTTAGAAAAGAAAAAATAATCTATACCAAGGCCTGGGAAATGAAAACAATGGAGAAATGTCAGTATTGCTTCAAGAATAATTTTTCAAACCTTAGAACACAAGCAAGATTTTGCTAAAAGTTTAACTAAATCATCTTTTGATTTCAGACTTCTCAAAACTTTCACCACTGAACATTTTCTGGGGGATCTGGAAACAGGACAATTCTGCAGGAGGGGCTGTTTTTATAGTATATTTGGACTTGGGAAATAGAAGTCTCCAAATAATCTGAGCTCATGTGGATTTCTCATGTGGATTCCTGACCCACCTTTCAGTGTAACTAAGCCAAATTCTCATCTGGTCTATATCAATGTCACAGGAGTACCTCCAACTTATACCCACTGAGGACCTGAATCAAAATATTCACACTCTAAAATGCAGATTAATCATCTAGAGGAGCATTAGTTGGCTACTGGTATTTCCCAAGAAGTTCTGTAAATTTAAAAGTTGAACAAGAAGATATATTGCCTTAAGTTCCAACTCCTCTTTCTTTCCATTATCTCAGTGCGTCACCCAGGTGACCCTCCGATGGTAATAAACATAAATACATCAGAGACATGCCCAGCCCATGATTAAATACCCCGATAATTTTGAGGCCCTCCAACATATAGTATTTCATGCTATCACAAACACTAATGCAGTCAACCAGTAGCCACAATCAATTACTCAGAGCGGCTGCGCTCGTGTTCCTTCTCCAAAGTTTCTTGATTAGGTGCCAACTGCATTAAAGGCCTATCACTTTCTAAAGTAAGAAAAAGAAAAAAAAAAAAAGAAAACTTGCACAGCGATATCCTCTAAAATAGATATAAACACACTCCCTGCATGACTAGCGATGAAACAGCCCCTGACGAAACTCTTCTGACCAGGGCTGCTAACAAATAGTTAACCCTCAAACCCATTCTGCATCCCACGGACCGAACACACTTGGATAAAGCAATCAAGTGACTGGGAGCCACAACCAGTTCCAAGAACACTCCGGGACCAGAAAGCTCTGGCTGGGTAGGATTTCAAGGTCTTGTCCACAAGGATCCACAATTAAAATTTCTTGTGCTAAAGTTTCATGGTGAAATAAAAACCCTGAGATTCCAACGCTTCCCCGCTGCCCCCCCCTCCAAACATTGCTCACAATACAGCTCGGTGGAAGGAACAGAAAACCTCCAGTATTTTGGCAATCAGCGCTGCCCTCTTACATATTTCAATTCCATCTTTTGGAAGGGCTGTAAATCTTTCCTCCTATTTTTCCTCTTATTCTGTCTTCAGCTAGCTTGGCTATGTAATTGCAGTGTTCATGTTACTTGCATGCATAGAAAATGATGCTTAAAGGGAAGGGAACTAAAGGCCTTTCTCTTCCTTTCTTTCCTCAGCGTTAGAGGTGTACTCACATACACAGTGAAGCGATAACGTAACAAGGCTTGTTTCCTTCTCTCTCCCCTAGTTTCTTTTTTATTACGTTTTGTTTGTGGCCTTCAGCTGTCATGGGGTATTATCTGACAGGCAAGAGCTGATGATTCTGGATGCTATGAATCCCAGCTTGACAGCCTGTGCTTCCTCCAAAGATTACCAACATTCCAAATAAAGTGGGCAGAAGGAACGTCATCCTCTCCGGCTCGTGGCTTGGATATGACTGAGGTGCTTTCTGATGGAAGGGTTGAGGTTGCTCACTCTCCCTGTGGTCACCTTTCTATCAGACAGAAAGGACATGGTAGTTGTCCTTTATTCCAAATAGACATTATAATTCCAGAAGCATTGGGAGCAACACCTGTACTACAGCAGCCAATACTTCACTGCTCTGTGGGTGGTGAAACCAAATTATGGGACAAACTGCAAATGACTCATGCCTAGTGCTTCAAAGGGACACCAGAAGGTGAAGGTCAGTTTGCCAGATAGGGTAACCTCAGGCCTTGTCCCTCACTTGTCAGTATATTTGAGCTGTTGCTCTCCCTTCCTTGGAGTTCCACAGGTGACCTCTGCAGGCAAATCCTATGCAAGTGGTTCTGAGCAATCAAGCAATGCTTTTAAAGATCTGTGGCTATTAATATTCAGGATCTGTGGGCAGAAAAAGTAAAAAAAAAAACAAACCAAAACAAAAAACCCACCCAAAACAACAAAAAAACCCTTAAACTTTAAGGAAGAAAATATTTCTTTCCTTCCCATTTATAGAAGGAACAAACTTGAATCCTTTCAAAACACGATGGGATTTAATGCTGATTTTGGCCTTTGTGCTTGTACATGACAACTAGACAGGAACTGTAGATCAAATTTCTTGTTTTGTTTTATTTCATTTAAATGTCAAAAAACAGGAGTTTTTTTCCCCAAGAAATGTTCCAGTCTCCATGAAATTTTCAATGGGAAACTCCTCTGCAGTGCAGGATGAAGCGGCCAAAGAGAGAGAATGAGTCATGTCCCCTCCAATTTAGAGAGTGGGGTCAGGACAATCTCATGGGATGTGGAAGAATGAATTTCAAGTCCCTCATTGGCACAGCTTGGACTTGTGTCCCCAAAAATTGCTTTATGCACCCCCCTAGTAGCAAATGCTCCCCAAATGCTTCTCAACCTTCTGTGACAACAATAACATGTTTTGAGGAAGGTACAAGCAGTGTCCTTTCGTAAGCAGTTTCACTCCTATATTAGCCATCTGTAGGAAGCTCCTTCCATAGCCTCATCCCTCTTTGGCAAGACCAGGAAGCTTTCTGGCCAGCTCAGTTAATAAGTGGTGGATCCAAGGTGCTTGGATTTGCCCTTGGCCTTCATTTCACTGTGACGTTCTCTCTGCTTGCCTTATTAGCTGTGTAATTAGGGAGGGTAAGAGTGCCTACAGCTGCAAGTGTCTTTGGAGATGTGATAATTATTTTAAAGAAAATCATGACATCCCATAGCTGGAAACTGTGTCTTTGATGGAAAGAAAAATCATTGTAGCCCGTTCCATTGAGCATGTAAACATGTGTTTTACTGATGCCTTTAAGGACTGTCCTAATTTTAGCCTTGTTTAGTGTTGAAACTTGCTTGCAACTTTACTTGGAACAGAAGCCTGTGGTGCAACATGGGGGAAGATGCCAATATGTTTTGCTGAATGAAACATTAAATAAATGGAATAAAGCGGAAACAAGAAGGTAGGAGAAATCAGACAACAACAGGTTGGGTCATGGTAAAACAACACATTATCTGTGACAATCAGAGAGAACCTGTGCTGGGGAAATCAATGGCATGATGCTTCTGCCAAAAAAAAAAAAAAAGAAGGGACCTTTTGATTACAGCATTGCTGTAACTCCCTGTTTATACACATGGTCTGATGAGCTTGAGAAACATCCATTTTTGAGCCTGTTTCCTGGAAGAACTGAATAGGTATGCTGGATGCCAGCTATGCAAATAGGTAATTGTGTCTTTCCCCTCCTTTTGAATCAAAAGGTCAATAATACCCATGTTTAATTGAGGTGTACAAAAAGTAATGACATTGAGTACCTGTAAGCTTGATGAAACTAGTCAGCTTCGGAGAGGAGGGAGTTTTACTGTTAATATCCCCACTGAGACAATGGCTGCAGTTTGAATTCAACATTTTATTAGAGACCCAAGATCTCCAACGTGGTGGCAGAAGGACAGGCAGAAAGCCTTTGAAGTCCCATATAGAGCCAACAGCCTTTTAGACTCAACATCAACCAGCCTGGTATTGCACAACTGAAAAAAACGGGTGCAATTCATCTGATTATTTGCATCTGAGCTCATTGCTTCATGCTCTCTTTAAAGTCACTGTCACCAAAGGCATCTAGCACGAAATTTCTCTAATCTTTTAGCATAATCCTGCAATAGGTCCAAGGAATCATACTCTAAAAAACCTGGGACTCTCTGTTGAGTATAAAGGGAGTGTAAAGGGAGCTCAAGATATAAATTTTTAATGTGAGGTGAGATACTTTTCTTCATGTGCTAAAGAAAGTACCTGTTGCCCCGTCCATTTCTTCTTTCACACCTGCCATCAAGGATGTAGACAGAGCTTCAAAGCCAAAGGGAAGAGATGATGGTTACCAACCTTAACCTTGGTAGCAGAGAAGCCTTCCAGGCCTTTCACAGCAGAGCTTTACCTAATCTGGCTCTCTCTCCCATCAGCCACATCTGCCGCAGCTGGTGTTTTCCATCCTTCTTCCCTCTGGGTGGGGTTTATTCCCAGAAGAGGATAATCAAGACTTTCCAGCCTCTTTTCCCAGCTGCATTTAGGCCTTTCAGTTTATGATGGCTCAAAAAGTCTTTCCAGGTCTTTATCGGAGCTTAGTCTTGTTTACAGTTGCAGTCCAAGGTAGCAGGTCTTTCAAGCCACCCTAGCAAGGATTTCACTGCCCAAAATTCATGCTTTCCTTTCCAGAGTCTTTCTCTCTCAACCCCCCACAATCATTTGGGCTAAATTTACAAACGTGCCTTTATATGACTGATAGGATTGTGCAGGGATTGCTCACCATGCTTTTTTCTGTGGGAAAACCCTGGTCCCCTGCAGAACAAGAGTGTGCAGATGCAATGGTTCCATTGCCTTAATGATTCATTTTCTTTAATTCTCATAGCTCCTTAATAAACTGTTGATGAGCCTTATGGATGGTCCTGTAAAATGAAGAGATTAAATGTGTTAAAAATGGTAAATACTTTCAAAGTCAAGCACACACATGCAGACAGAAATTACATTGTAACGCTGTTGTGGGGGTTCTGTTCCTATCATGTAAAATTGCCCTTTTTGCAAGATTTTTTTACCCATTTTACTCATTTATTCATACACCAGGACACATTGTGGCAACTCTGCATAAAATAAAATGACGGGGTATCTGACTGCCTTCATTTCACATGAACTAAGCATTGTCAGGAAAGATTTCTGCTCAGGATTTGTGGTTTGGCTGCTTTTCAGCCCATGCAAGGTGATGGGGAATCCTAAGTGCTGGTCTTAAGTGTCAGCCCAAGCTTCCTCAAGGACCTAAACTCAAACACTGCACTCAAGTTTAGAGAGAAACACTTATGTGTGGTCACTATTGTGTGGTTTAGGGCACTTTCTGGAGGCAGAGGAAAGCTAAACTGCCGTGTATTCCCAGCAGACCTGATTTCTTAATCGCCATCTCCAGTTATGTGACTCCAGGAGTCCTTTGCTTTACCTGGGGAGGCAACTACACCTGAGCCAGGTCTAACCCTGCTGCAAGCTCCTTAAAGAGCACGCTCAGTGTAAGACAGCAGTCACACCTCTCTTCTAAGGTTACGGTCTTTGTATCGCTGGCATAGAAAGCCTATTAGGAATGTAGCCAATTGTAATATTACATGTGCTATTTGTCGAAGAAGAATTTTCTGTGCTTTCTCTTGTTTCTCTAGGAAGTAGCCACAAACGTCCAGTGTAAGGTTACTGGGCCCACACAAAATTTTATCAGATTTTAGCAGCTATTCCTGGAATTACATATTGTTTTGTCTTTTTGAACAGAAATGACAGCAGCTCGGGTGTCAATTTTCATATCAGCGTCTGTTTTTTTCCCTAGGGCTGCTTGAGGAGTTCCAGTTTTACTAAAACACCAAAATTAGAAGTAAAGGCTTGGAGACTGTGGGATCATTTTGGTTTTTTTTTTGTTAATAGAGCAGAATATTTTTTTTCTAAAGTTCAAAGCTAAAATATGATTAGGGTCCTCTGGGGGAAAAAAAAAAAAAAAAGTAGAATCTGCCACAACACTGTACTGGAGGAAGAAATCAAGACAGACTTGAGATGTTGGCAGTGCCTAAGCGTCTGTGAGTTGTTCCATGGTGGTGTTCTCTGGAGTCGATCTATCCCAGTGATGTGGAATTGCCATTGATAACTTCTCTTTCTCTCCTCCCTAACAAAGGGTGTGTGTGGAGACCCAGCTCGCACTGAGTCTACCAGCCAAGCCTTTTTGCAGCTGCTCAAGGGAGAGAATAGGACATCACCCTATATCAGAAAGATCTCATCTCTCCTTTTGTAAGAGATGCAATTAACTCCCACCCCACATCACCTCACACCCAGGTCTGGATTTCTTGTCCTTGTAGTAGAGCACCCTGTGATCCCAATATGCTAAATGCACCTTTTTGGCCTGACCAATAGTTCAAGTTTTTCTGCGTTCAAGGCCAGGTTGTATGGGACTTAGAGCAACCTGGTCTACTGGGAGGTGTCTCTTGCCCATGGCAAGAGGATTGTATATAAAGAACATGAAATATAGGGTATTGGTCTTAATGTGGTTCACCCTTAAATTTCAGGTCAAATGAATTCTGCAGGTGAAATGTTGAGATAGCTTGAGACATGTAGTGAAAGTCGTCTTACCTAATTTTAGCCATTGGCCATTAAACACTTAGTCTCAGCTAAGCTGTCTTAGCAAGAACAGTTAAACACCTAATCTGTAGTTAAACTAAGCTAAACTAAACCATCTCATTAGAAATGTGATAAAACACCTTCTAGAAGTGCTTGTATGTGTCAATAGAGAGGTATTATGAATGACTTAAGTGAAGGTAGACGCCTACTTTCAGATGATTGAGATGTATCCCACTGCAATGGTACTTCATTTTCTTGCATTGTTTTAATATTAACCATGGAAAAGCAGCTTACTGAAGAGGTGACTTGAAGTACCTGAATTAAAACTCTTGTGAAACACCTCAGGAATATTTCTGGGGTGGTTTTGTTTTTCACCTAATTACTCTGCTTCTTATATTTTCACCAACAAATTGGTCATTGAATTTTAAGAGATTTTATGTCAATTAGCCGAGTGCACGATATTGTATGTTTTGATAAGCAGCTGTCATTCTCAGACAAATGAGTTATTGGGTTTGCTTGTGACACACTGTCACACGGGTATGACTTGAGTTCACCCATTTAACTTTTGGCACAAAGGTACAACGTCCTGAGGAGGAAGCTGTTAGCTTAGACTTTCCACATAGCAGAAAGAGCAGGAGAAACATCTCCAACACATTTGAGAGTCGCCTCTGCAGAGGCCTCTCTCTCTTCTGAGATTAGAGTCGGACATGAAAATAGCAATGCTCTGAATGGGTAACCCTCAGTTTAAAGCGGGATGAAGCTGATCTAATTGCTATGCAGCAATCTGGACTTTGGGAAATGTGGGTGAGCATGGGCAGAAACAGCCCTTTAGTGTAGGGGGTAATCTGGCTGCTCTGGAACTGGGATGGACTCCAACTGTTTGAGCTGACTTGGTTTGTTGATTACTGGTTTCAGTTTTTTCTCTCTTTAACATTTTTTTCTTCTTTTTATTCCCCCTCTCAAAATGAACCTCAGCAAATTTGACAACAACTCCCTCCCTGCCAATCCTCACCATCCCCCCGCCCTGACATGATTTAAATGCCTGCCACTGCTGCTGGTACCAGTGCTGTAAAAAGAACTGGCTCCTGTTCAAGTCCTTCTTCTCTCCAAATGTTTAGGGATTTGGAGCCCATACATACAATTACTGCGTGTTTCTGAGGAAGAGAAAATAGACAGCAGCTGTTCAGTGTCTGATCAATTATGAGCTGAGGAAGAGGAGTGAAAGAGAGGGGAGCTATTGGTTAGAAATCTGCACACAATTAGGAAACAATGCCAAGTATGAGTGCTTGTGAGACGTGGGGAGGATAGACAACCTGATAGTGTGTTGTTAGGCTAACAGACCTGCAATGGTCTTCTCAGCACAAAGAGAAAATTGCCCCTAACCTGATGTGGGTATTTTTTCTGAGGGTTTAGCAAGACGAAGGAGGAAGGAGTCTGTGGACGTGAACACTTGAGAGGAAGCCTGGTAAGTGGGTGCCTTGGAGTTCATCTCCCTGCCCCAGTCAAGCACTGCACTGACTTTGATGGCAGCTTAGACACCCGTACCATGTGAGGACATTTAAATGTAGGCATCTTGGTCTGCAAGATGAATCATGCCTTAGGGGTTCAATTCAGTTGCCCTTCACACAGATGCTGTGTGTCATCAGAGAAGCCCAAGCCTACCTGGGAAAGCCATACAGGGCTGGCAAATATTGCAAAGTACCTTAAAATATTTGTTCCTCAAAGGTCCTTGAAAGGGACTTTCACGCCCCTCTGGAGTGAAATCCAAAGATTAGAAGGTTTCCCGAACAGCAGTGGAGACTACCGTCTCGTACAAATTAATTTAGCACAAAATCCCCATTGCATTTGGTATAAAGAAAAGATTTTTTCCATATTTAGTATCTTGTCTCTTATTTTACCTGAGGTGACTGGAGAGGGTAGTGAGGCAATAGATCTTTCACTTATTAGCATTATCCAACATCATATGCGCCCTTTAATTCACAAGACGTGATCTGTGCAGCCTCCATTTACTTACATTGTGACTGAATGTGGTTTTGGAAGACGCTTATGTTTACCCAAGATCCAGGTGACACCTCCTTCCCAGGTAGTCTGCATGTGGAAGTCAAAGGATGCTTGAGCATTATCATATATCATGTCTTGGAAGTTGGGTATGAAGCTGAAGGGAAGTGTCCAAATGAACCCATAAACCCACTGAGTCAACCTTGAAGATGTCAGGTCCAAAATTTTAATGTATTCTAGAGCTTTTTCCTGCACACAGTTGACTCCAAATCTCAGAAGTTTCAGAGAAACTAGAGTTGTTTTCCTTCAAAGTCTGTTTGGTAATCCGTGATGAAATGGGGCATAGTAGTTTACATCCAGTTTCAGTGAATAAGAATAAATGGAAATAATTGATTTACAATGTACCTTTGGGCAAAAAAGAAAATGTTTTCAAAATTAGTCATTTGTGGGGAAAAAGGCTTTCTAAAGCCTGACAGATGAAAACGTGGCACTTTGTGGTTATGTGAACTGAGATCTTTATAGCTGATGAATTTAACTACATCCAGCATCCAGTAATATGATTCTATAGTCACTACATGAAGTTGCATAAAGACAAAGTCTGTCCTTTCTTCACACTGCAACAGAAGCATTTACCAAGTTCTGTTCAACAGTGTCATCATCATGGACACATTTAACATTTGTATTGTGACATGTGGAATTTTACCTGAAGTCACAGTTCCCTTGCAATTACATGAGATTATTTATCTTCATTAAGATTATTTATCTTCATTATGTATAAAGTACTTTTGAGCAGGAACACCTGAAAACGTGACCCAAAAAGCTTTCAATGTTTAGGAAAAAGAGGCTTATATTGCCCTAAAATGGATTTATTGTTTCACCTAACTATATTAATTTAAAAGTTAGATGTCTAGTCAACATAACTCTCTCTATCACATATGTATTCAGTGGAAAAAGATAAAAAGTATGCATCTGAACCTAAGATATGTGGGATGAGCCTTTCTCTGGACATCCCAGTCTTTCCATTGACTAGATAATTGCAGACCATTAGCTTTGAATAGGCATCTAACTCTTGGATGGATAGAGTTAGGTGAGAATCCAGTTTTATGTCAAAGCCCAAAGATTTAATTTCTTTACAGGCTCTTTAACAATGGTGTTCACCTATAAGATGACAGAGTAAATCTGCTGAAACAGATGTCTCCTTTAGCTACGTGATAGCTCAAACGCATTTTTCTCTGGAGCCATTGAGAGATGCTGACCTCAGAGCAATAAAACTGCATATTCACAGCATGGTGGTTTTTTAGATTAGAACTGCAATTTAATTAAAGCCTGTTTTCCAGGAACACTGATAAAGCCCTCCTTGTTCAGCCAAGTGAAATTCAAAGGTCGTGTTCCTCAACTGGCTCTTTGATGCCATTCAGATTAAATCTACAATGTTCTAATCAGTCAGGTATCCCCAAATACTCAGAGTGCTCCAGCCATATATAGCTATTTATGTATGTCTTAGTTCAGTTGTGATAATGCAAAGGGAAAATCAAAAATGAAAATTTGCCCCCTCAGATGTCCCAGATGAGATTTTTCCTGTATGCTGTTGCAGTTTCCACTTTCCTCAACTGACCTGAAAATACCTATATTCTATACCTCTTCCCTGGCTCAAATAACAGGCCCCCCCAGCTTTTTCATTCCAACTCTGAAAGTGGCCTGGGCCTCCTTCAACTCCTTCTTGTAAGTGACCTGGGCTGCTCTCCTCGGTTCCCTTGAACTTCCCACAGAACCCTCACAGACCTGCTGCCCTCCAAATTTTTCCTTCTGGTCCTCAGGCTGGAGCTCTAGTTTTAACTCATTAAGAAGCATGGGGCACAGAGAAAGATTGTCACGTTCCCTTCTCCACTCCTTGACCTATGAACCTATTTTCAGAGACTCCCAGATGTTAATACCTCAAAGGTCCAGTGTGTGGCCGTTTCCTGATCGCCAGGATTAACACAGCCTGAAGACACTCAACCAGCCACTCCTGCAGCAAGCAGCAAGCAATATAACTGCCAGCTGAGCTACCATACCTGCTGAGACATTCATTTCAGCTTTTCCCTATACAGTAGTTATTTTTAACTGACTGCTTTTCCCTTATCACTTCCCTCTTTCTGTTTTCAGTACAGATTTAATTGTTGTGTTTTGGGCCTAAATGTGACTGTCATAGCTGATTTGGTTCAAAATACAATATTTTTTTTTAGTAAACAGATATTAAAAAGTTTCTTTACTGAATTATGAATTGTTTTGGCTGCAGATCTTCTGGTAGAGTTGATCAAGTTGACAAAAAACACTATTTCCTTTTTGTGTTTCTCAGAAAAAAAAAGCTGGGTTTTGGGTAAAGGCAAGTAAGCAGAACCGCTTTAAATTCTTGATTGATTACTGAACTTGTAAAGAGAGTATTTTAGCAATTTTATTCAGAAACCTGCAGTGACGATTTCTTGCACTCCTTTATCAAAAGCCTGTTCATACGATCATCAAAAAATGGTCAAAATCCATGCCAAATTTGTTGGTTAGGCTCCCTGGATAGTCAATGGAGAGATGAGCACCTCCAGAAGATGAGTCTCCCCAGCTTCCAATAGGTATCTAATACAACTAAAATGGGGCATCCTTTGGAGATATGTTTCTTTCCAGTGATTGTCCAGGAAGCCTGCATGACCAGTTCAGACGACATGTCTATGACTTAAGAAAAGTCTTATGACATTCATTACATGCTCTGTGAGAAGAGTCTTTGGGATCATTCACTTAGCACAAGTGAAAGATTTTTCTTCCCATGTCTTTGCTTTATAAAGCACATTATGCTCCCATTAAAATCAATTGTTGTCTGCCACTATCTTCAATTAGAACAAGAACAGACCGTTGAGGCAAGCCCCAAATGGGACGATTTGCAGCAGTTTAGAAAGCAGAGCATTCCTGCAAACTGACTCCCTTGCTTTGCTATGCTTTGTGAACTCTTCCTCTACTGGTGCTGAATTGAAGTATACTGTGATTGCTGCTTCTACATCTTTTGCTCTCTACTTAGTTACAAAAAATGCCAAGAAACAATCTCCTTTGGTTGGTACGATCCAGATTTTCATCCTAGTCATCTTTTGTTAAAGTTGTCTTCCTAAGATATGTGATATCTGTCAGTCTTTAACAGCTGACGTCTTGTCTACTTCTGGCTAGAACTTAGAATTTATTCTGGCTAGAATAGATGCTTATTAGTCAAGCCAGACTCTATAGGTCATGTAGAAAAAAAAAACAACCTATACTTTCAGATGTAGATCCATTTCTTCTCTGGATGATCCCTCTCTTCCCACACAAGAGGTCTGGCATAGGGTTGGCTGTTTTTGATACTGAAAGCCATTTGACTAATTAAAGTCCTTCCTGTAACTTAGTTAACTTTGCACACTGCTTCAGGGGTTTTTCCATTCCCTCCTCCTGTCCTTATGCTCTCCAGCAGATACTTTTACCAGGTTCTTCTTTGTTCCCCACTATTTCTTTCTTCAGCTTATTCCTCCACCAAGACAACAATCCGAATGGAAGGACAAGAGAAGCTTTTGTACCTAGGATGGAATTAACCAAATTGGAATGAGCTCAAAGACTGGTATGGCACCTGGTATTGCAGGCAAAGCCTGTCCACAGGTTTTGATTCTTTTAAAGCATAGTATCTTCCTTTTCCTATCTCACACTTGAGGGTTCCTCCCCATCAACTAAGTCCCACAGTCCATCATTGCAGCAATGCAGTGCCCATGGTCTTGTCTTCATTGAACTTTGCCCAGCACTTCCTGCCATGACTGATGAAAATATTTTTACAGAGTTTGTTTCCACTGAAAAATGGCTTTCTTTTCTAAAAGAAATTAAAGATTTAACAACAAAGAATTCAGAATATTGTAGGAGGTGCCCAAGTGGGACCAATCTTTTTTTCAATATTTTATGTGAAAAACAAGAGGCAATGAAAATAAATATCATTTAATTGGTTCACAGGAAATCCTTTGGGTTTTGAAGAAGAAACATTTCTTTCAGAATATGCTGAGAGATTTGGAAAACAGCAAACGATGTGTCTGCCCTGCAAGAGAGAAGCTTCAGCCTTTTTCTTCCCCTAAAAAATGTTTTCTTATTTCTCCTCAATTCCTCTCTCTCAATGACATTGACATGAACCTCGCAGTACCAGGGGAACTCCCAACATGGTCATGCTTTCTTACATACTTGTGTGGAGTTGGTCAGACCTCAGTGAGAATACACCACTGGTGTCCAGTCTTTCAGAGACCACTATTAGCACTTTTTTTCCTAAGGAACCAATGAAGGGAACAGCTTCAAAAACATCTGTGTGAAATTATGAATTGAAAATGTGCTCCCCTGTGACATTATTATTATTAACTCCTTTATTAGCTCCTTTGCTTCCAATATAGAATCAAAGAATCACAGAATGGTTTGGGTTGGAAAGGACCTTAAAGATCATCTAGTTCCAACCACCCTGCCGTGGGCAGGGACACCTCCCACTAAACCAGGTTGCTCAAAGCCCCATCCAACCTGGCCTTGAGCACTTCCAGGGATAGAGCAGCCACAGCTTCTCTGGGCAACCTGTATGTGCCTCATCACCCTCACAGTAAAGAATTTCTTCTTGATATCTAATCTAAATCTCCCCTCTTTCAGTTTAAAACCGTTACCCCTCATCCTATCATTACACTCCCTGATCAAGAGTCCCTCCCCATCTTCTCTCTAGGCCCCTTTTAGGTACTGGAAGGCTGCTATAAGGTCTTCCCGAAGCCTTCTCTTCTCCATGCTGAAAAACTCCAACTTTCTCAGCCTGTCCTCATAGCAGAGGGGCTCCATCTCCCTGATTGTCTTTGTGGCCTTCCACTGGACCCGTTCCAACAGGTCCACATCCTTCTTGTGCTGAGTCCTCCTTATGTCCTCCTTTGGTCACCTGAGACATTGCAAGAGAAAGCAAGAGTATTTGTCAATGCATTGCTTGTCCTGTGGAAAAAAATATGAGAGCATTTACTGTGGTCCTTTGACCTTCTTTGAAAATGACCCCTCATTCCTTCTCTCCATCAGACTGCTTGAGCTATGGGGCAGTCCACTGAGTGACTTCCCAGCTGTGGAGTCCTCAGCATTGATGTGTCCAGGCAATAATAGGGACTTGAGGGCAAAAATAAAGTAGCACAGACACAGACATTGGAAAAAGCAACATCACCTGAATTACCACTACCACGTCCTGGAGCAGTAGTGGTTGGGTCTGTCGGGGAAAAGATCTACCTCCCAGCCAACTATTGACTCAGCCTGTCCACATTTTCATGTCCAAGACCTAATAAGATCAAATTGATAATTGCTTGCATTGGGGTAACAGAGTTTCCAGACAGGATCACCAACCCCTTAAAACCAGTGGATAATCCTAGCTCATCCCATTATTAGAAGTTATCAGTCAAGGTGTGCTGAGAGATCACGGGGGGTTCAGAGCTGACATGGCATGGCTGCAATTATACAGAAGGTCGGTGCTGGCATCATAGAATCATAGAATTGTTAGGGTTGGAAGAACCCTAAAGATCATCTAGTTCCAACCGCCCTGCCATGGGCAGGGGCACCTCCCACTAGATCAGGTTGCTCAGAGCCCCATCCAGCCTGGCCTTAAAAACTTCCAGGGATGGGGCTTCCACCACCTCTCTGGGTCACCTGGGCCAGTGTCTCACCACCCTCATGGTGAAGAACTTCTTCCTAACATCAGTCTGAATCAACCCATCTCTAGTTTTAATCCATTCCCTCTAGTCCTACCATCACCCGACATGGTAGGTAGTTTGTTTTGTTGTTTTTTTTTTTTTTTTTTTGTGTGTGTGTGTGTGTATGGTTGGACTCGATGATCTCAAAGGTCCTTTCCAACCATGAAGATTCTATGATCCTAAAAAGTCCCTCACCAGCTTTCTTGGAGGCCCCCTTAAGACACTGGTAGGCCACTAGAAGGTCTCCTCGGAGCCATCTCTTCTCCAGACTGAACAACCCCAACTCTCTCAGTCTGTCCTCATAGGAGCGGTCCGCCAGCCCTCTGATCATCCTCGTGGCCCTTCTCTGGACACATTCCAGCACATCCATATCTTTCTTGTAGTAGAGGCTCCAGAACTGGACGCAGTACTCCAGGTGGGGTCTCATGAGAGTGGAGTAGAGGGGGAGAATCACCTCCCTCGACCTGCTGGCCACGTTTCTCCTGATGCAGCCCAGGATACGATTTGCTTGCTGGGCTGCTAGTGCACACTGATGGCTCATGTTGAGCCTCTCGTCCACCAGCACCGCCAAGTCCTTTTCTTCAGGGCTGCTCTCAAGCCAGTCCCTGCCCAGCCCATATCGGTGCTTGGGATTGCCCCGACTCAGATGGAGGGCCTTGCACTTCATCTTGTTGAACTTCATGAGGTTGGCATGGGGCCACCTCTCCAGCCTGTCAAGGTCCCTCTGGATGGCATCTCTTCCCTCCAGTGTGTCAGCTGCCCCAAACAGCTTGGTGTCGTCAGCAAACTTGCTGAGGGTGCACTCTATGCCACTGTCCATGTCGCTGACAAAGATGTTAAACAAGACTGGTCCCAGTACTGATCCTTGAGGGACTCCACTCGTCACTGGCCTCCACTTGAACATGCACTCATTGACAGCCACTCTTTGGGTGCGGCCGTCAAGCCAGTTCTTTATCCACTGAATTGTCAGTCCATCAAACCCATATTTTATCAGCTTGGAGACCAGGATGTCATGCAGGACAGTGTCAAAGGCTTTGCTCGGGTCCAGGTAAATGACGTCAGTTTCTCTCCCCTTGTCTATTGATGTTGTGACCTTCTCATAGAAGGCCACCAGGTTTGTCAGGCATGATTTGCCCTTGGTGAAGTCGTGTTGATTGTAGCCAATCGCCTCTTCGTTATTCTTCTGGAAAGTGGAATAAAGGGTTTTTGAAGCTGAGTTTTCCCCTTCACATCTGGATTAATACCTTCAGACTGAGTGCCAGTCTGAAGTCTCACCAAACACACGACCCTGGAGTTAGTTTTTAACACGCTCATAAGATGTGCTTCCTTTGGTAGAAAGCTTTTGCCTGCCTGTACAGATCAGCAGTTTTATTGTAAACAACTCATGAAAAGTAAGATTTGCCCCTGGGAGTAACAATCAATTTATATCATAAATGCTAATGAACCAAAGCTGTAGGTATCACCTTTTAATTTGACCCATGCTGGTAAGCCAATGTTCACATTCTATTCTCACTGAACCAGTATTTAAAGATCTGCATTCAGTTTTAGAGATGCTTTATTTCACCTTGAGCAAAGCAGCTTTGCACCTTATTTCCCTACTTGTAATAAGAAAATCTTTTTCTCATTCTTTTTCCGTTTAGCCTCTGTAGCAAAGTGTGTCTTTTAGAAGGTTTTTTGCAATGTGTGAAAGCACTGTTAGGATCTTGGTTGAGAGCTCCCGGGCACTGCTGTAATATTGGTAATAAGGTGGCAATTTTTAGCAGGCTTGTACTGCCTAAAGAAGTCAGAAGAACCAGGTGAAGGCTGAGGAGATGAATACCAAGACTTTTCTAATTTGTGGTTTAAGATAAACTTGGAACTGTAATAACATAAACCCGGAGACTTTTTGCTAATGGAATTGTAATCTGAAAGGAAAATTGATGTATGGAAATCATATTACCGGTGTCTTTCACGTGCACATTCTCAATAGTCTTTTATTTAAGAGTTCTTAACTCTTGACCTCATGACAAATTTATCCCTCATTTAATACTTAAGATGTTTAGACCATTAGGTAAAAACAGTATTGTTATTCAGGTTACGTGTTGAAAGTCATAGCGCCTGGAAAGAATTCTGCTTTGTGGTTTCCAGGCTGACTCGAGAAAATTAGAATTGCAGTGAAGCTATCCATGCAGTTAAATTTAAAACAAAAATCTCAAACCCAAATCCAGACTGAAGCAAATCTTAACAGCATGATGAATCCTTGCAAAGGTTTAAAAATTTTCACCTCACTTCATCGATACCTGCCAATTCCTGAAGGAATCCAGACTGGTTAATCACGCGCAAAATATATATGTATACACATGTAATTTACACATATATGCATATCTATATGTGAATATGTATGTGTGGATGAGTGTGTATATATTATTTTTTTTTTCTTCATATCAAACTTCACCATATGGCACTAAACCCATCATTTAATGTGGAATTACAAAGCTAATGGAATGTGGGGAATGAGGTCTTGCTTTCCTATTGGTCACCAGGCCCCTCTTTAACTGCTGGGAGAAGACCAAACTTATAAACAGAGGTCTGTGACCATAGAAACACCCAGATCAACTTTAAAATTTCATCACATTAAAATAATTGGCTTAATTTTTTTTGCTATACATTGCTCAGTAAAAATGCCTGACATGCGTGTGTTCAAATTTGTATACTGTTCAAATATGTATATTGCGGTTCAAAATAGTGACGGTGATTTACAAGTCAGATAATTCATCCTAGTGACAGATGCCAATTTTTTCTCCATACACTTATTAGTAGCTCATTGAAATACAAGTAAAATTCAGACCAAAAAACTCTGGTATCAGTGGAAGTTTTCAATTTATTCGTGCTTAAGGGCTCCATGCACAGGATCAACAGACTTGTTACTCACTCTTACTGTATTTTTCCCATTTACTTTTCCAGCTCTCTGTACACATATGTGTATTTGAATCACTATGGGTATGCTTTGAACAAATGCTCTTACCCCAGTGTACAAATGGATTTGCACAAATTAGAAATCAATTAGAAGTTGATCCTGTAGAGTTGAAAATTGCTTAGTTAGAGGCTTTGAAAGTCTCACTGGTTTCTCATCATGTCATGAAATCATAAACATGTCTAGTCTAGAAAACACCTCTGAAAGTTCCTAGTCCAACCTCTTGCTCAAAAAAAGGGCTACAGCCAAAGTCAGATTGTGCCCTTATCCAATTGAGTTTTGAGCAAATTTTTGATTATATCCAACCATAGTTTCCCTTTCTGCAGTGTGTGACTCTTCATCCTTCTGCTCCTCGTCACTGAGTAGCTGCATCTCCTCCTCCAATGCCATTTATGTACTGGAAGTTTACAATTTGTTCTCCCTTTTTCCCATGGCCAATTAGGCACAAACACTGGTAAAGACAATGGATACACTTTGAGAAATAACACGTTGCAAACACTCTGTTTGGAAAAAGCTTGGAATCCTATAAAAAGCATCCATATCAGTACCTCTTACTCTCTCTGGCATGAGCACTTTCAGTGATACTTGGCCACGGGAAGTTGTCATTTTCCTTGATCTCCAGCATGACAACTTCTTCCACTTCTCTCATCCTATGCCTAACCCTCGCAAACCTTATTCCTTACTCAGATAAAGCTAAAATTGGTAAACCCAAGCTAGTTGGTTTATCAATATTTTATATATTTTTTTTTCTTTTCCTTTCTAGACACCTGTCATAGACTTATAGACTTTCTGTATACCTTGACTTTCTGCCTTCAAATGACCCATCTAGTTTGGCACATCACAAGAAATTCATTAAAAAAAATGTGAATTCTGTCCAGTCTCTTTCCCTTGGAAACCTGAAATCCGACTTTCTATAGTTCTGCCCCTAGAACTAATCCTTCCTAGATTCATGAAGCTCTTCATAATTCTACCTCTTTGTCTGATTTTCATGCCTATTAGTCACACAGATGTCTCCTTTCTTCCATATTTGAACATTAGGTTTCTCCTATTAGTTCTGTTCTGAAATCAACCTCACCTTTGATGCCTGCAAAAAAAGGAAGGTTATGCAAGGTCAATGGAAGCTGGTCTAAATGTCGTGAAAACCTACATGACATTTCTACTGATTTCTGCAGACTCTGGGTTAAAGTTCACGTTTAGAACTGTATAATAAAGTATTAACCAATATTTCTTTAACCTCGCTATCATTACAGTCCTGATCAGTTATTTATTATTATGATTAACGTTTGCTACTACAGTGGTGCTACGTGACACAGCCAAGATTCAGGTCCTGGTGTGACCTATATAAATGCACAATAAGAAACAGACTTTGCCCTAGAGAAATTATGAAGTGAGTAGAGAACTCAGACGATGAAATAGAGAGCTCTTCCAAAGTTGGCAGTGCCAACTTTATGGTCAGGGACTTGTCTAACACCCTGTGTGCCTTGATTATGCCTTGGAACATCAGAGCACTTAGCTGTTGTTCCAATAGAAATGATCATTCACCCATCTTTAGTTTTGCATTAAAAAAAGAAGCACAAGAAGACAAAGTAGCAGTTGGAAAACTTGATGCCAATAGAAATTCCATGTTCTTTTCAAGTATATATATGCAACTACCATGTCGACATCTGCTAAGGAGCTAGTTCTTGGATCTTTTATAGCCAGTGGAAATGATGCTTAAGCACAGTGTGATCAGGGAACATCGTCCGGCTCATCTAGTTTTCTACCTTTGAGTGGGATGAACTGCATCCAATGCTCTATTGATACTTTTGACTAGAAGTCTACTAACTACAAAGAGAGCTCAGAGTGACTAGTTTCAATGGAGATGTCCAAATTAAATGTCAATACTGTCTGATGAAGACTGCTTCCCCCTCCCTAGTATCTGCTAAACCAGAGTCTACAGTTTTCCAGCTGTGGTGGCCTGCCATCAAAAATCCAGTCAAAGTTACCTAGAAAAGCAGTGGCATCATGACCTTCTCAGAGAGGAGGCTTTGCTCTGTAGACAAAGTTTCCTCCCTGGTGATCACGTTGCAAACAAGTTCTGCCTCGGAGAATCAGGCCACAAAGAATAAAAAGGGATTTGGGCAGCTGGGTGGTGGGAGAAGGGAAGTGGAGGGAGGAGGGGGCTGGAATGGGAAAGTGCAGAAACAGTTTTAAATATTTGGAATCTGCAATTGTATTTCCCCCCCTTTCCCTCCCAGAGCTGCTTTATTTTTTTTTTAGCCCAGATTAACTATTCCCCCTACAATGCTTTTTCATAAAGGGATCAAGTCCATTGTTTATAGAATTTGCTAATAACAGCTTCAGTGGCGCTGTCACAGCAGAGTGATTCAATTACAAGACTTGACAATAAAAGCTTAATAAAGAAACTCAAATCCTTATTAAATTCTTTTTTTTAATTATTATTAAAAAAATACCCAAGCAGGCTAGAGTTGCCAGATTGGGAATTTATGTTGAACAGAAGAATGATATGATCTCTCTGAGTAGCACGGTGCAAATTAAAAGAGGTTTAGCGTTAAGTGTTCATGGCACAAAAGCAATTTTAAGTACCTGCAATCAGCTTAGGTTGGCTAAGCCTAAATATGTACAAATCGTGTAATGAGCAATATCCCTGGCAGTACCACGCAGAGCTCTGACAGATGTGTTCTCTGAGGTTTACAGTGGGTCCTACAACAGCCCTCAATGAGTGTCTGCATGTGCACACACGCACCAGTGTGTGTGTGTGTGTGTGTGTGTGTGTGTGTGTGCGTGTGTGTGTGTGTGTGGTTTGTGGGCCACCTAGTGTCCTGGTGCCGACTAGACAAAATAGTTTCCTTTTCATTTCTGGTGGTAGAGATTATAAGACAAGAAAACATTGCAATCACCTATTTTGACACCTTGCCAATCACAAAACAGGATAAAATGACCCAGGGGTTGCTGCACCTTTCTGTTAACTGCTGCTTCAGGTGGAGACTCTTTCACAGAAGAGCATTTGATCTCTATTTAAATCCTTCTTCCATTGGGAAATCCATTATTTCCCTTGCTAGTCATCTCAAATGCTAGTTATCTTAGCGTAAGGAACTTCTGTTTTTTGGAGATTTGTTTTTCTTTTTTTCTTTTTTTTTTTTTTCCAGCCTGACATAACTAGATGCCAACCTTTTTTAATGTCTGCTACGCTAAAAAGCTCTCCATTATAAGAAAATTTTGTCCTGTATAAGCACCTTGGACTGTGACTCAAACACATCTTCTCTACGTTTAGCTAAACAGTGGGAGCTTTCTTAGTTTCTCAGTGCAGTGTAAAATTTTCAGGCTTTGCCTTATTCTTACAGATCTTCTCTGAATTCTTCCAAACACACTGGTATTCATTTCCATCCCATCCTCAGCCACAGAGTCAGAATCGTCTAGGTTGGAAGGGATTTTTCAGATCATCTAGTCCAACCATTAAGACAACACCACCAAAACCACCACTAAACCATGTCCCTCAGCACCACGACTACCCATCTTTTAAATATGTTCAGGGATGGTGACTCAACCACTTCCCTGGGCAGCCTGTTCCGATGTTTGACAACCCTTTCAGTGAAGAAATTTTTCCTAATATCCAATCTAAACCTCCCCTGGCACAACTTGAGGCCGTTTCCTTTTGTTTTATCTCTTTTTATTTGGGAGAAGAGACCAGCCTCCACCTTTCTACACCCTCCTTTCAGGTAGTTCTAAAGAGCGAGAAGGTCTCCCCTCAGCCCTGTTTTCTCCAGGCTGAACAACCCCAGTTCCGTCAGCCGCTCCTCATTAGACTTGTGCTCCAGACCCCACACCAGCTCCATTGCCCTTCTCTGGACACGTTCCAGCACCTCAATGTCTTTTCTTGCAGTGAGGGACCCAAAACTGGACACAGTATCTGAGGTGGGGCCTCACCAGTGCTGAGTACAGGGGGACGATCATTGCCCTAGTCCTACTGACCACGCTATTCCTGATACAGGCCAGGATGCTGTTGGCCTTCTTAGTCACCTGGGCACACAGCTGGCTCATATTCAGCCAGCTGTTGACCAGCACCTCCAGATCCTTTTCCACCAGGCACTTTTCCAGCCACTCTTCCCCAAGTCTGCCTGATTTGTCACCAGCCTGGTAGTAAAGCCTAATTATTTTATGACAGAGGACAAGTAAGCTATAGGTGAAGATTTTTTGCATTTAAGGTGTACAAGATGTCTCTTGCTTTTAACTGGTTATCCAGCATCTGGTAAGGAATGATCCTAATAGGACCTCTATTCTCCATTTGTTTTTTGTTAAGTGTCTATAATCTTAGCGGAATATCTTGCTAGTCTCAGAAATTTGATTAAAATTGTCCCTCATATTAAAGGAATTTTTGGAAGCATTGCACAGTTACATATACATGTACACACAGCCTGGTGTCATAAATGTCATGTTCTTAAGACATAGGTAAGAGAATATGGCAGAGAAAAAGACTACAAAGAGAGAGCAGCATGAAAATCACATATAGTCCACTTAAGTTGATCATGGTGGGAGCCTGGAGCATTGGCTTAGACTGGGTGACACTGCCTTGGTGAAGAGTGAATACTATGCTTTCAGCTTACCTTTAATGTAATAACATCTCCCCATTGCTGACCCTACAGGATGCAAGATCTGAAAGCCTGAGGTAATGGAAGTCTGATCTACCCTGTACTTTCTTGATCTTAAGACACCACAACAGCCATAATGCTTAAGGTAGGTATCAAAAATGGGGTTAATCTTGGTCACAAGCTGACAATGTGCTCTCACAGCCCAGAAAACCAATTGCATCCTGGGCTGCATAAAAAGTACCATGGCCAGAAGGTCGAGGGAGGTGATTCTTCCAATGTTCTGCTCTCGTGAGATCCCATCTGGAGTACTGCGTCCAGCTCTGGGGTCCCCAGTACAAGAAAAACATGGATCTGTTAGAGCAGGTCCATAGGAGGGCATAAAAACGATCAGAGGGGTGGAATACCTCTCCTGTGAGGAAGGGCTGAGAAAGTTGTGGTTATTCATCTGGAAAAGAAAAGGCTCTGGGGAGACCTTATTATGTCCTTTCAATATATAAAGGGAGCTTATAAGAAAGATGGGAAGAGACTTTTTACCAAGGCCTGAAATGAAAGGACAAAGGTCAACAGTTTTAAACTGTGAGAGGGTAGGTTTAGATTGGATATAAAGAAAAATTATTTTATTACAAGGATGGTGAGACACTGGAACGGGTTGCCTAGAGAAGTTGTGGATGCTCCGTCATTGGAATTGTTCAAGGTCTGGTTGGATAAGGCTTTGAGCAACCTGATATAGCAGAAGATGTCCCTGTCCATGGCAGGGGGAGTGGATTAGATGATATTTAAAAGTCCAAAGCCATTCTATGATTCCATAATTTTAAGACTTTAAAAAAAAAATAAATTAAAAAAAGTCTTGCTTGTGCTGGTAATCCTATCTCTATCTATGGTCAACAGAGGGATAAGCAACAGCTGCAGGAAATTCTCTATATCTTAATCTCAGACACTAAGGGATGGGATGAATTACCTTCTGGCAATGTCTACCAGAGAACAAATCATCTGGACTATGCAGTTGTCCCATAAATCTCCCTCTCAGGTGCTTTGTTCTCTTCATTGACTGCACAGGGAGCCTGATCATCTTGCTTTGTCTAACTGCTTAACTTTTAGACAGCACAAATTAGGTGAAGTGAAGACCACCTGATCAAAAATTCAGTGGGAGACTGGTAGTTTTCCAAATCAACACAACGAGAGGTATGAAAGTTTCGGTTGTGATCCAACCTGTAGTCACATAGCCACTGGGAACTGTGATGTGTGCAGCTGGTCACTGCTGGATCCATTGTTGGATGAGAAAGCTGTTGTAGAACCAGTAAAAGGACAGCAAAACCAGAAAGCCCTCCTAAAAGGCTGAGTGGTGGTCTTAGGACCTCTGAGGGTGCAGTCATCATAGCAATTGGAGCAGCAGGTCCATGAGAGAGGGTATGCAGGTGTTAAAGGAAGCTGGAAAGTGTCAGAAATGAACAAATAAATGGAGATACATAGTGCAGGAGTGGAAGGAGGTTGCTACAGCTGCAGTTTATGAACGTTTCCTCAGAGATCATGCTGTATCTTGGAAACATTAGAGGTTTTGTCCTTCAATGCACATAGCTAACAATATAAGTAAGCAGAAGAAAAATGATACTAGTGCTAGCATTTGGTAGGGAGATCATCACCCAAAATTTCCTCTGTTGTCACAGACCCCTCTGTTGGATTCATCCATCCTTAGATACTTCTCTAAAATAGATGGCATGAGATGCCCTCTCAAGTGACCTTTTGCTCATAAAAGCAGGAAACCTAGCTTAAAGCAGGGGCTTACGCTTTAAATGGCTATAGTTAAGGGAGATTAATTCTAGCCCCAGCACTTAATCTAAGGTAATCATCAAGGCTCTGCCTGTCATCTCTGTAAAGACATGTGGAGCATTCACCCAATCTTCGGGTAGTAGTTTTTAATTGCTGGGATAAACTGTCCAAAATGGCAGTTTCTCTGTGCTGATTATAGCGAGTGTGGAACAAGAAGAATCTTCAGGAAGATGCTTCAGTGACTTTTCTCAAAAATCAGGCAGGATGAACATGGGCCTTTAGGTCTTTGCAATAGAGGCCAGAGATTTTCAAGAGCTGCAGCTGTGTCCTTCCCCAGTTTTTAGGGATATTATGCAGTGTTCATTCATGATGTTAACAATTTCTATAGATACATTTAGTTTGGGGTTTACCTCACCTAAATGTGGAGTCCTATCCTGGATTAGACTTCTAAGACATAAAGTAGAATAAGTCATCTCTGGAAGTACCCATTTCTGCTCGTGGTTTGTTTCTTCCTAGCTTGAATTAAACAATATAATTTTTAAATGACCACCTGTAAACAAGTGAAGTGTCTTCCTTCCAAGATATGGATGAGCATGTCTACCAGATGGAGGCAGAGCTCTTAAAGGTGTTGTCACATGCCTTAGGTACACATTGGAAAGTTTATTTTGGTTTCAGTAGCGAAGGCTGGTGCATTGGAAGCAAGAATGATCTGAATCTGTTCTCTTTTCTCTCCTCAATTAAGAAACACTAACAAAACATGGTAACAGTGAGGCAAAGGTGGCATTTTAACCCATACTAAATAAATGTAAATGCTACAGACTGATCAAATGTAGCTTTGGACACTTTATGAATTTTGTCATATAAACTTCTCAAAAGCAGAATGAATTTCTAGGCTAGCAGGCACACGTTTTTTAATCACGAGAAAAGCATTTACTAGAACGGATGAGAGCACTAAATCTGACCAATATACCTTTGAAGCTCCCAGCTCCCTGCTTTATTCCGTGAACTTGAACTCCCTGAAATGTGGCATGGCTTTATATTTCACAGCATCCATAACATGGATTTATCAAAGGTCACTATGGAAACATCCAGGCAATCTGAGACAAATAGGCGTATGAGCATAGAAACAGGACAAAACAAACTGAAATCGCCCTGTTCCCACCCAGTCTTCTCCCCTGTCCTTTCAACTCCAAATTTAGACGAATGCTATTATTAATAGGCTAGTCGATATTACCTCAGCAGAGATTGAAAAGAGAGTTCGCCCCGCACATACGGAGAGGAATATCTATGTTGTATAGGCACATTGCACGCATAGGATCACTGGGGCTATGAGTAGGTCTGCAGAATAATTGTATTGGCATGTGTGAATTCTGGGAATCAGAACCTCCTAGTATTTGCTTTGGCTGTGTTTCCATAGCAATAAGTGCACTTGCTATTAATTCTTTAGTTTATTACTAGTCTTTAGTCCTAGTATTTGGGGGAGGGAGTTATTCACATTGGCTTTGGAATTCCAGGCCTTACATGAATGAACGTGAAATTACTAATAGTAAATACACATATATATATATATATAAAAATATAAACTGAGGCACTCAGAATTACAAACCTCTACACTGACAATGATAAATATTTTCAGAAGTGATTGAGAACTTCAAGATACACCAATCTTCTTTTACTAATGGTATTTGAAGCTGTTCTTGTGGAAGCATCTAACTATAGCTGAATTTATAAACTTTTTTTTTTTTTCTTATTTTGCTCATTTTAGAAAAGGGAACACTTTTAGCATTTTATTCTCTGGAAAGAAGGAAAAATGTCCAGAAGGTAAAAGAGTTCGGAATATATTTTTTTCCTTCAGTGTTCATGTACATATTCATACATTGTTATACATTGCACATGCAGACCAACACGTTCACACAAATCTATATGAAAAGCTATCAGTGGGACTGCAGTTGCAAAGTGAATTTCTCAGTAATTAAGATAAACCAAAGTAAAAGTTTCTTGTGAAACCTTACCTTTCTCCCTTTTATTACATGTTATCTTGCAACTTAATGATACGGTAGCCTACTATATTTAAAAGGGAACCTCCCATGGTGAGAATCATGCCCAGATAGCAGCAGCAATTAGTTATAAAATTTTAGCTTTATTGTGCAGTAGTTGCTTCCAGGATGTATTTTTTACCCATAGTTCAAAGACTGCTCTAGAGACAGAGCTGTTCGTTTCCTCCTGAGCTTTTTTTGGCATTCCTGAGTGGTTTTCCAACGTTAATCATCTTCAGAGTATCCCTCTGAGATGGGAACATTATCTTTATTTTACTAATGGGAACCTGATACATAGATTAAGATTAACATGAAAAGTATCCGGTTATTTTGGTGTCCAGACTGAGCTCTCACTGCCTGCTTTGGCAAAGGTTTAAGCATTTATACCTTATTAATCTCATCCAACTTTATCTGTCTAAAAGTAATTTCTTTCTCTGAGCTACTTGTTTTCTCATAGTCAGTGGGGAGAAAGAAGCACATTCAGAGATGCTTCATCTAAAATGTCTTGGATGACTATCTTGGGATAAGATGAATTATCCTCCAGAGAAACCAAGGCAGATAAATCCCACATTATTTATTTATTTGAAGAATAGTTTCCCTTAGTTTCAATTGCAGTTAGGAGTGCTCAAGACTTCATCAAGATGCTGTAAACTAAGAGTGTCAGGGACTTGAGGGAGATCATCTGAGCCATGTCTATGCGCCTTCTGACTGTCAGACCTCAGAAACTCAGGTCAGAATACACAAAAAAATCCTTGAGTGACCACTTGGGTGAAGTCTGCACTAAGTCATTTTGCCTGACTCAATCAACAGCCGCGAGGAAGAGGCAGAGTGCAAACCAGGGTTTAATTTATGGAAATGACTCTCAAATTCTGCAATAAATGAGGCAAGGGCCATAAACCTGGCAACCTCATACACTAATTGTTCCCCTTCACCTGCAGACCTTGCAACAACTATTGTCACTGGGGGAGGGGTATCATGGGAACAACAGCACTATGTCATGCAATAAAAGCTTGTATCAGGTATATATTTGAAGGGGCTAATAGAAAAGTTTTCAGACTGTCTTAATTTTGGCAGTTTCTAACATTAAGAACTTTATTTTGCAACTGCGAGACTGTTCCTTTAGTGCTCCCCAATGCAATTTCCTACAAATTAAAAGAAAAAAAAAGGGAGGGGTAGGCAAGAAATAATGACTGTTGGCAAATTGCCTCTTATTGGCACCCACACAGATCTTCCTGTGGTTTGCTGCATAACAGGGGAATTCCAGGAGAGTGGGGCACTCATCCCTAGCTCAGGTAGGGTAACCGTTTCTCAGCAGGTCACAGAGGTGCTGGGAGTACAGAGGACACCATGAGAGTGCCGTGTTTTTCAGCAGATGAGGATTATCCTGCCTGCCGTTGTGCTCCTAGACAATCCTCATCCCTCTCTACCTATTAGCTCAAGATTTTTGTCACAAATTATTTTTCCTGGTGTTTACCATAGCCACTCAAAATGGGAAGGGAAGGGAAGGGAAGGGAAGGGAAGGGAAGGGAAGGGAAGGGAAGGGAAGGGAAGGGAAGGGAAGGGAAGGGAAGGGAAGGGAAGGGAAGGGAAGGGAAGGGAAGGGAAGGGAAGGGAAGGGAAGGGAAGGGAAGGGAAGGGAAGGGAAGGGAAGGGAAAAAAAAATCCACCAAGATTCAGAAAATTTAACCCCACAAGTTGAAAGATATTTTTTTTTAAATTTTAAAACAATCTTGACAGCCAGTATTCCAAGCCTGCCCTATCGATCTCTATAATATTACATTCTTTTTAACTTTCTTCTGCTTGTATCGGCCCATTCCTGAACAACGGTGTAGAACACCTTCAGAATTTCCTTAGCCACTGTGAAATGCATGAAAATATATTCAGGGCTGTATACTAAGGTATTTGAAATCTAATGAAAGACAAGAGGTGATGATGTTACTTGGAAAAAAAGTAGGGTACACTTTGATACAATTTTCCATTAGAAAAAAAAATAATAATCTCAAGCTCCTTTCCTGGAAGCTGATTTTATTTTATTTCATTCTTTGTGAGAGTACCATCAGCAAATCATTGTTAACATTGTACTGTGCATTGAGGTATGCACCTCCTCATAGACACGTACACATTGATGCCTACATTAGCCATGGCTGGAAAAAGCTTTTCCTCTTATGGGTTCTGAATTGAACTAAACCCCTCATTTAACAAGTACATAAACACATGGTTACCCTTATGCAGGCACTTAAATCCCAGTTTTCAGTGAGTTTTACACACGTATAATTACACAGTTATGTAGTGAATTGATTTGGTTGTTAGGGTCACGCCTCACGAAATTCTAAGTGATCAAAACACTTGAGAATGGGATTACTTTTGAGGACATGAAATCATTAGGATTAGTTTTGAGGTATCTTATAGACTGAAACTACTCCTTTTTTTCTGATCAGTTTAAACACAAGAACATAAAATGGATGTACACACATATATAAATAAATATAATACAACTACTGCGAATGAGATTGTTGGTTTTGTTAAAGCATGTAGATGATAACCAATGCCAAAGGACCTATATCAATAAAGCATATAAAACTTTGCTGTGTGATAGTTAACTAAAGTTTTACTTGGTAGAAATAAGGGCAGGGTGTGAAAGTCTCAGGCAACTAATGAATTCAGTGTTGGCCACTGGATTTCAAGAACAAGAGATAAACCAACTATACAGAATTCAGAGGAAAGCAGCAGAGAGATCAGAAGTCCAGATAAAATGGCCCATGAGGGGAGACTGAGGGAATTACACTTACTTATTCCAAAGAAGGAATATATGTGTATATACATGTATAGAGTATGTGTATACACAGCACTTAGAAAAATTATTTTTTTTTTCCATGAAATATTGTTAATCCTATTACCAAAAGAACCCAGTTCCAAATCTTTTTCAAAGATTATGGAATATTAAGGGTCCTTGTCTTTGCTATTATGACGCGTCTCCAAAATATGCCATGATTTCAAGAAAAGACCTCCAGAGCTTTTTCTTCCTAATTCTTCAGCTCCTATGCTTCCAGAAGGAGTGATGGCCATCTCGCCTTTACAGGGAAGGACAAGCTGATGTTCAGACTTTGTGAGTATGGGTTCGGACAGTAGATGTGTAGGTGTACTCTATGACTTTAGTTATTTCACCTAATCTCATTGAGCCTCTCAGTCAACTCACGTAATTTCTTTCTGCCTCTTTTCTTGATTCTTAGATGAACATAGTATTCCTTTCTTTCTGTGTCGAATCTGTGTTATCTGTTCATATGAGAGGATTCAAGGGATGGGACACCTCTTCCAAGCACGTAAAGAGCACTTAGTATAGTGACTGGGTGTTGTAGGGCAGTATGATAATATGTACCTGTGTTTGCTCCTCAGAAGAAGGAATCAATCCTGCCCCATCTCTTTTGCTTAGAACATAATAATCCTAATGAGTTTTTAATGTCCTCTAGTCTTAGGATGTGAAATATATGAAATTCTCCATTTTAAGTTCTCCAGGGCATCCTGTCTGTAATATTCTTGGGCTAATGAAGACAGACTGAGGGATTTGGGGTTGTCAGTCTGGAGAAAAGAAGGCTCCAAGGAGACCTTCTAGGGGCCTACCAGCATCTTAAGGGGAACTACAAGAAAGCTGGGGAGGGACTTTTTAGGATGTTGGGTAATGGTAGGACTAGAGGGAATGGATTAAAACTAGAGTTGGGGCAATTCAGACTGGATGTTAGGAAGACCTTCACCATGAGGGTGGTAAGACTCTGGCCCAGGTGACCCAGAGAGGTGGTGGGAGCCCCATCCCTGGAAGTATTTAAGGCCAGGCAGGATGGGGCTCTGAGCAACCTGATCTAGTGGGAGGTGCCCCTGCCCACGGCAGGGGGGTTGGAACCAGATGATATTTAAGGTCCTTTCCAACCCTAACAATTCTATGATTAATAAATAAACAGGATTTACCAATGTATTTATCTGTTTTAAATGTTTTCTCAATAAAACTGTGCCTTAGTGTTGACTACTAGTTGCTTCCTTGAAAAAACTAATGATGGGAGGAATTTGGCTCCAGGGTTTGGTTGTAAAAATTTTACTATATTCTAAATCCAGGGCCTCTTGACAGCTGGCAGCATGGATTTCACCCTCTGACAGGGTATTGGTTTCCTGGCATGTTGGAGCTGATTAAATTATTTTCATATTATTCTAAATGAGTCTTAGAGAGTCTGTGGTGATTGGATGTTTCAGCAACGCCATAAACTTGGACACCTGTTAAGCACCTGTGAAATATGAAGCATTATGGAGCAGTTTTGATCAGTATAAGAAGAGAAAAATGACGGGTGCAGGCAAAGCATAGAGAATTCCTTGAAATATCCACTTTTATGTTATTAATACAGGGCAAGACTTGAGAAAATGCTCCATGTTAACACCAGAAGGTGGACGTTTCTGCTGATGGATAGAAAAGGGACCCCAGAATGGGAGTCATTCATGCTCATCCTTACTTCCCCACAGCCCCATCCTGTTCTCATTAAAGAAAGGTCTGGGTTCACCTTAGTCTCCTGTGTTGCTTTCTCATCACTCATGCCTGGTTAAATGTCAAAACACAAAACCTGTGCATCAGGGGATGAAAGGCATGAATCATGATCAGTGTGTAGAGACAGAATCATGTAAACTTTGGATCTGTGTCTATTGCACAAGCAAAGAGGGACACTGATTTAGTGAGACAATGCACACAAAAGAGAATTCTTACACAGTTCTCATGGTACCTCACACCACATTATAGATTTTTCTTACACTCCAGACTGGTTAATATCACATTTGTGATTCCTGAATATGGTTACTGACTAAACAGAGATGCTTGCTGTGAAGCAAACATTTCAGTGAGAGCTAGTGACCCAGGCATATGTGGTCTTCACTGATAATCTCACCAGCATAATTGATACAGTCTAAGTAACTCATCTCAAAGTCTTTGCTCAACATGGGCCAGATGAATCAATCCTTAAAATGCTTACTCCGCTGTATCAGAGGCAATGGGAACCTGGGTAATGAATTGAGATGGAAACACCTAAGGTCTAAGACTGAAACATGCTCTGATGAAGCTCATCCTTCCGTGCGTTGAGCTATGAAGCCAGCCATCTTTCCTGCTACCTTCTCACCAGCTTCTTGTCTGTCTCTCCCACTGGTTCAGAGATGCACCCAGCCCACAAGACGCTTAAGTTTCTCATAAGGGGAACTGTGTGCTTTCCTTCAGGTAGCATAAACCTCATTAGTGTTCCTCCCTGACATTCAAGGGCAAGGAGCTGCTATTAATTATTCTGTCTGTATTATGACAGTAATTAGAGTACTTGTGTTTGGTGTGGATATCTGTGTAAGAAGCCTGTCTCTGCTCTAAACAGCTAACATATTATTTTCATCAGTGAGTCCTGATAAACAATGCCTGGATAAGGTAGATAAGGTGTGAGGCACATGTGTGGCCAAGTTTGTCATTTTCTGCCAGCCCACCAGAAGCTGCATCGTTTTTTTTTCCCCAAAATTAGTCTTTTTTGTTTTTCTCTCTCCTTCCCCCTCCCTCCCAAACCCATCCTGTTTTCTGCCTTAGTGAAATAATTTGAGGGTCTGCATAGACTCCTAATCAGAGAAGACACACTTTGAGAGAAAGACCATTGCAGTTGGAAATGAATATGACTTTCAGGAGCCAGTTGCCACAAACTGAATTGGGCCAGAGATAACAAACTGTTATTGTGAGCCATGAGCGAGGATGTGTGTGGTATCTCCTTTCTCAGGAGATCTTACAGAGCTCCTGATTCATGTCCTGTCTTCCTCCTTTTGCTGAGCAGAGCGCCAGCCGTTGGGGTTGTCATTTTGCAGCCTGAAAGACAGATAGGAGATGCACTGGCAAGATGTTTCCAGGCAGTAGGGTAAATGAGCCAAAGAATTCAAAGCCACAGTCTCTTCCATTCCTACCCACTGGATTATAACTGCAGCCAGAAGGGAGATGCAGATGAAACGAGAGAGCAAGAGAATGCGGTTACTGTGCCGAGAGGTATGGTCCAAAGAAACACATTAATTTTGTTAGGGCTTGGGCCAGCAGAAGGGGCCCAGAGTGGCAGAGAGGGAAGGAGATGAAGGAAAAAAGGGGGATTATGAAGCCCATTGCCTAATGCACGTTGCCCGGTATTGCTGGTTGCCTGATTCAAGGCCACCCACGTAGGTTAAGTGACACTCATGAATGACTTAGTAAAACTCATGGGGCCTGTCAAGGCAGTGAACAGGAGTCTCTCTCTTCGTCAAAGAAGGAGTCATTTAAAAAACAGAGCTGTGAAGGGGGAATGGGAGTGTTGGGGGGGTGGTAATAGAAACAACAGCAATGGGAAAACATGAGGTTTCACAAGCAGGGCTGAGGTGGTCAGCTATCAACTATCAGCACCCGGCACGGAGACTGATGGAGTTTTGTTCTCCCCAGACCTGGCGGCAGATGCCAGCTTGGAGGAATGACTCAGGCTCACCATTTTAATTCTTTGGACATAAAACTCAGCGTAAGGTGTGAGGGAGAGCTGCAGTTGCGCTTCACAGAGGCCACTGAGAAAAGCCGGTGTTGTTCTTAGTGGGGGGGACTTACCTCATCATTAGCCAATAGGTGGGAAAAATCCCAGCATCTCACCCTCACCAGCGCTCTGCATCTCCAAATGGTTGCTACAGTCCATAAGAGCTACAGAAAAGCATTTGAAAGCTCTCCAAGCTGAAGGAGCCTCATGAGGCTTTATGAAAGTAATAAAACCACTTCTTCCTAATCCCTGTTTTTCTTCCTTTTTGTTTTTTCTCTTTTTTTCTTTTTTTTCTTTTTGCCTTGCTGGTAAGGCTAAGAAATGACAGGACAGGCAAAAGTCCAGGTTCAGGTCACATCCACTTGCTTGTGTATCAATTTTTTAACTTCCAAAAGAAGTGCAAAGTTCAGTGTGATTACTGATGCAGTGTTGATTTTATCAGAAAGGATTTTTTTTCCCTGTCTCATTCTACAGTCATTTCCTTTTCAAGCAAGCCCAGAATTTCAAGGGTTAATATTAAATTTGTCTCAGTCTTTGCATAGAAAGAGATGACCTACATACAAGCATTGTCACCAAATTCAAACCTGGCTTAACTTGAAAAGTAAAAGTCAGAGGATTTTCAGATGGAGCAAAATTGTGATTGTGCTTGGGTCAAAGTGTTCATTTTCTTATTTAATTGTATAATAACAACCTTTCAGTGCCATGTCTGAGATAGATACACAGATTTCTTCCTGATCAGCAGTGCACTAATTCAAAAGAAGAGTTTAACACTTGAAGCTTGAAGAGCCTTGCCATCAAAATGAATAAGAAAGAACAATTGTCCCCCATTTTGCAGGAGCAAGTCACAAACATGAATGTGTTTGGAATCATTGGCACATCTGGAAATTTGTTGACCTCTACAGGCCCCAACCAACAATCTGGCAATGAAGGTTCCTTCCTCTAAAAACATATCTGTGACTTGCGAAGTACAACTCAAACCCTTTCTTGTGACCCTTTCTTGTGAGTTCACCATAGACAGGATCTCTGAGAAACTCCAGAAATGCAAACAGTCATAATTTAAAAAAAATATTTCTTATTATTTTTTTTTTCAACTTTGCACAACCTCTCAGATTTTGCTCTGCCAAGTTTCACACAGCTCTAGTTAATTCTTGTTCAAGGAGCAAGTCTTCTGACTCAGAGTCATATCCTAGAATTCTTCCTTATGAAGGTTTCACACTACCAAGGGCCAGCAAGGCAGATCCATTTGCTGATGTGATTTGACTAATCCCCCTCTAATGAGGAAGTGGAACAGCTGAGATGAAAGCCTGAGCCCTCACTGTGCAAAGGTATGAACTAATAAGCAAACCTAAGCTAACACAGGGATCCGGGCATTCCCGGAGGTGATTTGAACCAAACTGACTTTCGTGTTTTTGATCAAAATGGATGCCAAAAAAGTTAGGGAAAGGTCCAAAATCTAAAGCAAAAAGTCAACAATACTACCACCTGTCTGTTCATTCATGATACTATTAGCTGTTCAGTGGCAAAAAAAATACTAAAGTTACCCCAAATTTTGATGCGTGTCTGAACTTTCATTGTTACATTTACTTATTTGCAGTGGACAGCAAACATCTGTAGACTGCATTCATATCGCTGAAGAAAGGCATACATCTTTGCTTTCTACGGGTATTTAAAACTGGACAGAAAGATGGGATCAGGCAAAGGAGGAATGTAATGAGATTAATATGGACTGCAGTTAATCTGGGATAAAGCCTACAGACAGAGAGATTTATTAGCCCGTGGAACTGAATTTCTAGAAAAATTGAACCACTAACTTGAGAAATTTAAAACAATCCCAAAACCACACGGCAAAGAACATGTTGTACATCCCTGGTTAACAGATATATATCCTTCTGAGTGGCATTTCCCAGTCTCTGAAGTGTAAGAATAATATTTTGCTGTTTATGTTGCTGCGAGGCTACAGACTTTATAATGATGGTGCTGTCCTCACAGAATAAAAGACAGACTTGACCCTAAGGAATTTCCTTTCTCAATCACTAATTAAATACAGTTTTTAAGCATGAATTTTCCTTTATGTAATATGCCTAAATCTATCCCTATTAAACAACGTATGCTGACACAAGAAGAACTTTATGAGGATTTAGTGCTTGCTAAGCAGCTTGGTCGATCAGAGCTTAAAGAAATAGGGTTTCTCTTAAATTGGTAAGGATAGGAGAATGGGAAACCAAGGCACAGGGGTTTTGAAGTATTGATGTCTGAGATGCCAGTGATGACACAAGGGGGAATAAATGGAATTTGCTGCAAAGCCAATTCCACAATTGATTAACAGTAAAAAAGACAGTTTGAGAGAAGTTGTAGCAGGTTACTACCAATTAGATGGAAAGCCTCGATGTGCCATTTTGTGATTTGGTATTTTACTTTGTACAGAGAGATGGAGACATGGAAAATTCCATTGGTTATGATTCTCATTTTCCTCTCAGAGTAAATTACTGGTTGCAGATCGTTATTATTGTCACTGTTAGCTAGTTAGCCAGCAGTTTCTCCCAGGAATGTAAATCGAAGTGCTAAGATGCGTTGTACTGGATCTGTGAACAGTACTCAATTCAACTGTCCATGACAGGTATCCAGTGCCATTTAAGATGCCTCAGAATATCCTGTCTGGTTTTCATCCATTGCTGTACAAGAACACAAGGCTGGTGTCAAATTTGCCAGACGCAAGTAAGTACTCAAAATACCTTACACGTCCTAAAGGACTCCAGTGCGTGGGTGACTGAATCAAGCCCACGTCATTCTGCCTGAGTGACTTGTCTGGTGTAGAATCTTGAAAATAACCTAATGACGGGGCACGATATTAGCTAAGATGGTGATGATGGGGGAGGGTGAGGAAAACAGATCAAAAACAGTATCTGCAGAAGCTGGGAGGGCTGAGGGGGGAATCTAGCAGACAAGTTGCTGGGAGGCAAAGTGGGAAGAGAACTGGGAAAATCTGGTTCTACAAAGTACAGGGAAGACAGCTTTCCATTACAATGTTAGATCACCAGCACTGCACAAGATCATTTATATCCTCCAAGTTGATAAAGAGAAATTGTGTTACATCACAGTCATCTTCTGCTCCTCCAGCGTTTCAAAGGGAACTACTCTGAGCTCATCCCAGCTAAAATAAGTCTTTGGCATGTGTTCCAAGGCCTTGATTCCACCCCAGTCTGACACTTGGAGCCACCCACCAAGAAGGAAAGAAACATCACCAAGAGTAGCCAGCTGGGTGCTGTCAGAGACAGCCAAAACCTTCATACAAACTGCGGAGGAAGAACCGCAGCCCCATCTCAGGCCAAGAGGAAAACCTTTTCTCTGAATTCATATCCTCCCCTGACATTATTAATCAGGCTGACATTGGGCTGTGAACATGATGAGAGGACAGAAAGCAAACTGCTTTTACTTGAATAAAAAAGGAGAAAAGATCTCCTAAAAAAGTTCTCACAAGTTATGTCCACAGACTTTCCAAGTCCACAATAAGGTGTATGAGCCTCATTCAAGTAGTTCCTGTTTCAACTGCCCCCACAATTACACCTGTATCCCTTGCAGTAACATTTGCCAAGATCTTCCAGGACTCTGTGTTGGTCACAGCTGGTCAGATTGCTCTGAGCTGTGCCAGCCATCTGCGCCCGGGTGTTTAGAGTCAGGCTATGAGAGGGAAGCAGACAGGGCTCTGGAGAGAACAGTTTTATTTGGAAAGTGCCTTTTCCAGCTGCAATGCTTCACTAAAGTCCTTTCCTCCAAATGTGAACACAGACAGACAGTCTTCATCAAGGCACCTAGAGTGAGCCTATCTCCATCACATGATATGCTGCTCAAATCACAACACACTCTCAGAGATAAGCAGGCTGGAAAAGTCAAGTCCTTGTCATTAAGGATCAGGTTGATTTTCCAAGGGAATGCACAGAAGAGTTTGAAAAAAGTATGCAGGTGTAGCTAGAGGGTGCTAGTTGCTCTTCATGGGGAAGTTTGTGAAAAGGAATCCTGGGGCTCCCTGCCTGATCTGGAATTCAGGTTGCAGACCGAGACAGAAAAATGTGTATCTGCAAGCAGGTGTAAAGTCTAGAGAATTCTTCAGTTCATTTTGCATCAGCTATCCAGAGGTTCTTTCAGTTGCCCACTCACAGGTATCTTCTGCCCTGTGAGTTGGCATATGGAGTTTGGCATGTATTCTGGAAAGGTACAAATTTCCTACAGGTCCTGTGACACATCTAGCAGCTGTGCTAGAACATCTCAAATGGCCATAGATGCTACTACCATAGGAAAATGAATTGAGCCCACTTCCTTGAGGTAAATATCTTACTAGACTCCACTGGCTATATTTCCATTGGCGATATGAGAGCCTAGACACTTTAAATAAAATTTGCGTGAACAGAGGCATCTAGTGTTCTTTCAGGTGACATCTAAGACATATGCAAATGTAATGTTAGTTAGGACACAAGACTTGTAGTGGCCTTGTGGTCTTGTGGACTGAAGCATTAAGTAAATTTTTAGACTGTTGACAAGTATGGGCTAGGTCTTCAGTGATTATAGTAGAAGTTTTAACAGCTGCTTCACATGTAGAAATCTATGGTAGATTTCTACCATGTATCAGAGTGGGCATGGACCAGGAATGGATGGTCTCCAAATACAGCAAGTAATTCGATTAATTTCTTTCACTATACAAACCTTAAAAGCTGTATATAAAGAACAAGCACACTAAGTGTTCTTTATAAACAATACAGAAAGAGGTGCTTCTATAACATAGTTCGTCTCACTAAAACCTGACTGTAGATAAATTGTAGAAGACCTGACCTCTCTATCCATGCTTTCCAGTGAAATGCTAAAGGTAGAGGGACTTAAAATAGCCCTTGAACTCTCAAAGCCCTCTAACTAAAAATAATGAGGATAGATTTTATCATGATATGTCTTGGATTACCTGTCTCCCAGGGCAACCATGCTTTTGTTTCTGACCTCAGAATTGAGCAAGCCAAAAAGTGACTCAGATCTGCCACTTGTAACCATCACCAAGACTCGGAGCGAAGTTTATACTGGATACAAATGGAAACACCTATGTTGAATCCACACTGAAACAGAAAGATTACCTGCAAACACAATGATGGTTGTAGCTGTCAGGTCTACAAGCGGAAATCCCTTCTGGAAGGTCATCTGGTACTGGATTGCCCAAACAAGACATCTTTTGCATCACAGTTTTGGCATAATTTCCCCATCTTCCTGTAGGAGAAGGATGTTTTCTCAACCCCCATAGTTAGAAATGTTTCTGTATTCCTTGAAGTGCATGAGGCAGCCTCAGATTTCCATGAAACAATGGCCAATTCTCCTTTATCTTTCATCTTCATATTGCTGCAACATTGTTCATATTGCTTTTTCTGAGATGTGCCCTTTGTTTTCTTCCACCCGTGCACCCATCCACGCACACACTATGACATAGCTGACCTATGCTAGAAGATGCTTCTACCAGATCATACCAATGACTGTCCTGAGTTAACCATCTGCCACGTGTGTTTGTTGCTCCATGGCTAGACTAACATTTGCATATTCTGTGGGCTGCTCACCACCTCCTGCTGAGCTCCCTAGTCTCCAGCATTGTCTAACTTGGATGAGCTATCTTTGGACATAGAGTAGGAAAGAGAGAGCAAGAGTGGGACCATGTGAGTTGCAGGACATGGAGGCAAGAATACCACATTTATAAAATTTCATCCCCATGACATTTAAATCCACAGGGGCAACAACTGCTGTTATTTGTAATGAAGTGCATCATGAAAATCTTGAAGGCATGGTGGAAGCAGAGGCATGGGAATGCGAGAGAGCTTTGAGCTCTATTAGGAGGTAGAAAATGGAAGATAAAATCCTACAGGAACTCCACATGTAGGCAAAGCACTTTCAGTCTCTCTGTGAGAGAGCCCCACTGTATACACCAGTTAAGTGAGTTATGGGAATCTGTCTTCCCTTCCCTCCTCCCCTCCCCTTTCCCTTCCTCTCCCTTCCTCTCCTCTCCCCTCCTTTATTTTTGGGAAAAAGAAAGGTTGATAGTGGGTTTTGCCCTCAAGTTTCCCTCACTCTCCATTTTCTCTTGCCCCAGTTTGGAGGCATGGAACACTTTGCTAGTCCAGCTCCTGAAATCTTGGCATCTGCTTTCAGAGTCTGTTTTGCATAAGTATTGCAGAAACCAGGCTAATTTCAACGGCAACTCAGCTCTCAGAAAACACCACAGAAATAACCCAAAATGTAAAGTAACACACTCCTTTCTTCTGCTCCCATTCATCATCTGCCTTTTACTGCTGAAGTGCAGAATGAGGGCAATTGTTGAAGAAAAATCAAAGAAAAATGGAATATGTTTAGTCTTCATTCCACCATCTTGTACACTCATAGCCTGAGGGAAACAGATCCCTTGAATATACCTGGGAAGGACTTTATAGTCGGAAAATACCAGTTTACAGATAGCCAGAAGTACAAAATTAATCATTGACTGGAACATACAGTGTAATGTGTGTAGCTTGTACACCACATTACCCTGAAAATTGGAAAAAAACAAACCCTTTCTTCAGCCGGTGTAAGTTGGAGCAATGTTGCAGACTTCCAATTTGTGCCAATTAGAATCGTAGAATCATAGAATTGTTGAGGTTGGAAGGGACCTTTAAGATCATCGAGTCAATTCATGCTAACTGATCATCTTCTTTCAGCATTTCTACTGCTTTGTCATTTCTCATTCTATATTTCAGTCTTTCTTGGTAGTAAACAGTTTCAGCCTGTTTTCTTTCCTTGCTTGTGTACAGGACCATTCATTTATCTATAGCTTTCTCTTTTGCAGAAATTAGAATCATAGAGTCATAGAATCATAGAATTGCTGAGGTTGGAAGGGACCTTTAAGATCATCGAGTCCAACCTTTAACCTACCCTGACAAAAGCCACTTCTAAACCATGTCCCTAAGTGCCCCATCTACCCTTTTTTTAAACACCTCCAGGGATGGTGAATCCACCACCTCCCTGGGCAGCCTATTCCAATGTTTAATAACCCTTTCAGTGAAGAAATGTTTCCTAATATCCAATCTAAACCTCCCCTGACATAACTTGAACCCGTTTCCTCTCGTCCTATCACTTGTCACCAGGGAGAAGAGGTCAGCCCCCATCTCTCTACAACCTCCTTTCAGGTAGTTGTAGAGGGTGATAAGGTCTCCCCTCAGCCTCCTCTTCTCCAAGCTAAACACCACCAGCTCCCTCAGTCGTTCTTCATAAGGTTTGTCCTCCAGACCTCTCACCAGCTTTGTAGCCCTTCTCTGGACACGCTCCAACACCTCAATGTCCCTCTTGCAGCGAGGGGCCCAAAACTGAATGCAGTACTCAAGGTGGGGCCTCACCAGTGCCGAGTACAGGGGGATGATCACTTCCCTAGTCCGGCTCACCACACTATTCCTGATACAGGCTAGGATGCTGTTGGCCTTCTTGGCCACCTGGGCACACTGCTGGCTCATATTCAGCCGGCTGTCAACCAACACCCCCAGGTCCTTTTCTGCCGGGCTGCTTTCGAGCCACTCTGCCCCAATCCTGTAACGCTGCATGGGGTTGTTGTGACCCAAGTGCAGGACCCGGCACTTGGCCTTGTTGAACCTCATACCACTGGTCTCAGCCCATCGGTCCAGCCTGTCCAGATCCCTCTGCAGAGCCAACCTACCCTCAAGCAGATCAACACGCCCGCCCAGCTTAGTGTCATCTGTGAACTTACTGAGGGTGCATTCGATCCCTTCATCCAGATCATTGATAAAGATATTAAAGAGAACCGGCCCCAGCACCGAGCCCTGGGGGACACCACTTGTGACCGGACACCAACATGGATTTAACTCCATTTACCACCACTCTCTGGGCACGGCCATCCAGTCAGTTTTTTACCCAGCGAAGAGTACACCTGTCCAGGCCATGAGCAGCCAGTTTCTCCAGGAGAATGCTGTGGGAAACAGTGTCAAAAGCCTTGCAAAAATCCAAGTAGATAACATCCACAGCTTTTCCCTTGTCTACTAAGTGGGTCACCTTATCATAGAAGGATATTAGGTTTGATAGGCATGACCTGCCCTTCACAAACCCATGCTGACTGGGCCTGATCACCCTGTTCTCCTGCATGTGCCGTGTAATGGCACTGAGGAGGATCAGTTCCATGACCTTCCCAGGAACTGAGGTCAGACTGACTGGCCTGTAGTTCCCCGGATCCTCCTTCCGGCCCTTCTTGTGGATGGGTGTCACGTTTGCTAACCTCCAGTCAGCTGGGACTAACCTCCAGTCAGCTGGGAAATTCTCAAAGGATGATTTTTATCAACTCACAGCATTGAAAAACATATCAGTCACTAATATCTGAAGATACTAATGAAAGTTAGTGGATTTAAAATAAGCATATGATGATTTTCAGCTTGTCCAGATTTTTGAAATTTAATGCCATTTATTTATAATTGCAGTTTTCTGTGTACGAATATCAATTTTACCGATATATTTTGGTTATAATCTGGGTAGGTGAGATTGCAAGCTGGTTTTCCCCAGCCTAAGTACTTTGGAACATTTTTAATATTAGTTACAGGCCATGGATTGTAGTAGTGTATTACTTATAATTGTGAAGTGGTGGCTTTTTCCTTTTACCCATTTGGGTGGGGCAACCTACGAGCTATAGAGCTGTAGGACTATAGTTCTGATGATACCAGCCTCATACCCTCCTTGCAGATCTTTATGGTATGTTGGAAGACAGTCAGGACTGCCTCATGGAAAAATCAACAGAATTAAGAAGTCCAACATGTAAACTCCAATCTGATGTTGCTAATGAGGATAAGTCTTAGCTCTATGTAAAAATGACACAAAATGAAGTGTTTTACAATTCTGAAAGACATTTTTTTACCACCAAAACTTCTTATTCTGCAAGAGGCCTCTAGACTTTGGTATCGTCCTATTTTGACAAGAAAACGCATTTTGAAATATTAGAATTTCCTGCTTGATAGACATTTTTATTTTTGTTTAGCAATGTGCTTACTCATTTTTTGGTCATCTCTTTGATGAAATGTAGGGCTTTGCTTTCTTCCAAAATTATCCGGGAAAGATCACAAATTGCATGCAATCACCAAGACATAAGGCTTTAAAAAAGATACCAAGCATTTTAAGACTTGCAATTAATTTTCCAGGTTTGGCAATACAGACAATGTCATAATTTCCTTGTGGCTCATTTTTAACCTTTTCTTTCAGTTGCAATAAATGTTACTGCATTTTTTTCATGTCTGGTTTTATGTTATAGGAATAATCTCAGTATTCCAGTCTTTGTGGAATCAATTGATTAATCTGACTGAATACTTTCACCTTGGGGATTGACTCATCCTGTTTTTTCCTGACTTCCGTAATGCTTGTTTCTTGACATTTAGACCTCTTGTGTCATAGCAGTCTGGATTTGTATTTAGTGAGTCCTTCTTAAATCCCTTCGCAGTTGCTGTGGTGCCCTTGGGCACCGCAAATCTCAAACCCAGAGTAAAGTGGAACAAAATACATATGGTCCCCATGCGGTTCTTTAAATTAGGTCAGTATTTTAATGGTGGTGGTGTTTTAATTACATTTTTAAGGCCCTTGGCTCCATCTGACACCTTATTGCACTAAAAAACCCAAAAGCTAAATCATATACGCACTACGCTCCCGGATTCATGTCACCTAATTCTGGCCACTAAAAGTTAGGGAATGTGTTTTGTTCATAATTAGTCTAAACCAATATGTTTTGCATGAAGATAGATACCCCCAGAAGGTAATTCCCCATATTTCAAGATAGGTATTTAAAGGAGCTGGGATAAGTCTTTTAACATGATAAAATTATATAAAATAAAGCATCTCTTAAGTGTCTCATCTCAGCAACACAGTACAGTGTCTCACTAATCCCAGTCTTTATAGCCAAGAGGAACAAAGAAGGGAACAGATTTTCTCAGGTTTCTGAAAGAAGCCTTTGACATCTTAGGATAAACCCCTAGTTTCTGAGTCTCCACTGCAAAATTAAATTTTGATATTTGTGTATACCAAGTTGAATGGGTCACAGAACTCTTTCTCCTTTAAGAAGGAAAGCTCAAATATGCAATAGCTAGGATTTAATTTTAGATAACTGTAATATAGATACAGGCTGCTGGCATGTATAATCCTAACCTTCCTTTATAACCAGTATAGAGATATAAGAGGTTTATTTTAGGATCAGGTGAATTCTGGACTTTACTCCTCTGACTCTGCTGATTGAGGAGGAACCCTAGGACAGCTCCATCAGGTTTAGATATTGACACTGTAGAGATTTCTACTCAGTAGATGACTGGAGGATTAATTCTGTTCCATGTGTCAAATTTTCACGTAATTACAACATTTTGGAATTATTTTTTGCCCCATTCCATAAGTTTCTAAAATATGATTCTCTTTTGAATACATCAGTACACATATGTATTTATTTTTGTAAGAGCTATTCACTTAGATGTAGTCCATTCTGCTCTGTCCTCTGCCATTCTGCAAAATCAGTATATTCCTGTGAAGCACCTAATTCTGGGTCCAAAGACCAATTTTCAAGATAAAAATATTCTCTATTAATCAGTTTTAGAATATTTTTTTTTCCCCCTAATTTTCTCCTGGTCTCCTAATTTAAACAGATTAAATGTATTCCAAAATGGGGTCTCAGTTTTCCTGGACATCTTTCTGTAGCCAAATTGCTTCAGTAATGAATTTGTGCATGGTACAATAGATTACTCTTCTGCCTACCCCTAAAGAATTAGACCACTGATATAGGAAAAGGTTAAATAATTTAAAAATATGAAAAAAAACATGGACAAGTAGGAAATACCGTGAGACAAAGAAAGCCGAAAGGTATAAAACTGAAACCTTCCTTCACTCATTGTCCTTTCTAAATTGCCTTCTAGGGAGTCTATCTTTCTCTAGTGGTTGGAGGTGAATTATAGGCCAATATCCTACAGAATATAATAAACTTTTCATCAAAATTAGGCAAGATCATCTCCCACTTCTTGTATTTAGACCTCCACATCTGAACTTTCAGCATTAATGCCAAACTTGAAAGTATTAGCCCAGTTG
The DNA here is from genome assembly GCF_964199755.1 of Larus michahellis. Taxonomy (NCBI): domain Eukaryota; kingdom Metazoa; phylum Chordata; class Aves; order Charadriiformes; family Laridae; genus Larus; species Larus michahellis. The sequence continues at coordinate 3,223,644 of NC_133897.1, read as the reverse complement.
GCTTTTTGCTGTGTGAACACGATACGCGGAATTACCAGTCAAAATAGTGCCTTTGTTATTAATTATCCTATAACCCCCTTTCAGCTGTGAGTTATTCTTACTCAGTAATTTTTCAGCTCCTCTGGGTCCATCAGCTAGGCTTGGCATGAAGCAAACTCATGTTTTACTTGATTTATCTTATCAGTTTCCCAAGAGAATTTTATACAAATCTGCTGAGTCTGCATTACGCTGAATTAAGATGCCAGATCACCTGAAGTGTGTCTTCTCCAAAGTTGTTTGATCATCAGAATTATTTTTCCCTAGGAGGCAGTTCTTTCATATCCTTATAAGTAATCCAGTGTCAGAGAATCACACTAAAATACTGACAATAAAGGGAATTTAAATCTGAAAATTATGATCCAGTTGAGCAACTATCAACACCGATTAGCGTATATTTACGATTGAGGTTTTCATGAATTATTGCTGAACAAAAGCTCCAGTGAGCGGACCGCTTGCCTGGATGGAAAAGGCCCAGGAATGTCACAAGCAGATGTATCATTTTTATGACTTTGTGGGGGACCTTTTTACAGAGCTTTACAGTAATTTAGACCATTATTGTATAGCATCCATTTCACCTTGTAAATCTTTTCGCAAATCAAAGATGTGAATGTGGAAGTGGCCACACACAGCAAAATCTAGAAGAAGCAAAGAAACAGCTGAAATTCAGCATAACATTTGAAGGGTATACAAAAAATGGATCACCTTGACATTTCAAAGAAAAAAAAATGGAAGGGGATCAGTTGCCTGTTTTTCCTGTGATTTTGAGGGAAATGATATTCCACTTAAGTACTTAGAAACCGGGGCACTATTGCAGAAAAATCCAAACTGGACATGCTTAAAATTACCTAGAATTTTGTATTAAAATTTTGACGTGAAGAAGGATCAGATACAAACTGAAAAAACACAGCATTTTCAATGAAATGTTTTTAAGAAGTTCTAACCATTTCACAGGAAAAAAACAGTTTTAAGAAGAACTTCAAATACCTTTTTATGATAACAACTGAAATGTTGAAATTTCAGTTTTGAAATTTAAAGTAGTAGTTGAAGTAGTAACTTAAAGTAGTTGAAGTATTGGCAGTTAGAATACACAGAATGAATGAGTTTACTTAGCAGGCTCTAATTCAGACTTATGGAAGTTATTAGTGCAACATCCATTTTGTTAGTGGAAGTTTCTTTTACATATCCATAGGGATTAAGCAAACCATGGCTTCACCATTACTTGAGCATTAGTCTGGGAGAGAAATCTGCATGGAGAGGTTATGGAGCCGGAACCTCAACACGATGCTATCTGTGTGCATTTATGATGGGCTTGGAAAATAAGGAGTCTTGATCTTTCTCACCAATTTGCAATGCAGCTGTGATCCTTATCTTCCACCCTAGACATCTTCATCTACAAACAGGATCCTATTCTTAATTGTATTAAAATTAGGGCTTGAGTTTAAAATGATGCCATTGAGCTCGCGTTATAAAAAACATACACTATAAGTGAGAGTGTCTAAGACGGAGATGTCAAACGACTCACAAATGGGGTTATATTGACACTAAATTGACTGTATAAAGGTGTTCTCAATGACCAGCTTACACTTTACACTTGATTTTCAGACTGCAGCTATTCGTATGACACTAACTTTTATATTGATATCCAGTGTTATATAGTGACTTTCATTTAATGGGAATTAAAGAGGGAGTCAGGTGCTTGAATCTCTTTAAGCATTTATCCCCTGACTTCTGTGTTGCTAAAGGGCAAGGCATTATCTGTTTATCATTCACTTTGAAGACAACTTGGAAATTTCAGAAGGATGGGATTATTTTTTTTCAATTTCTAGTGCCTTCCATTTATGATTTTCTCAGTAACTTCATGATAACATTCTTCAGTCTCATATGAAGCCAAGATGTGGACAAGGGGTAGAAAGGGAGGAGAAGAAAATTGACTCACGAGAAGAAAATACATTCCTTCAGAATGTCCAAAATGAAAGTTTGCAGTTAGGCTTAGAATTTTTATTGTTTGATTTCAGGTTTGGGGGATTTTTTTTTTGTGTTTTTAAAAATTTGTGTAGTTCAAACCCATTTTCCCCTCACTAGTTTCACTAGATTGCTACACATGGGAACATGGAGTCAAAATTTCCTTAAAGCTCTCCTCTTTTAATTGTTTGCACTAAATGCCTATGCGCAACATGAACCCAAGTCTTCCTGATTTTCAGTAGGAATAAAGGACTAAAGTCTGTTTTATGGTCACTTACTACATGCAAGCTTAGGCCTGGTGCCCTCTGTGGCTTCTAAATTCAGGAAAGCATCTAGGCACTGAAAGCTGCACGTCCTGGTTGCTCATAATTTCAACATATTGCCTGTAATTTTACCTGTTTAATGCAGGGATTTTGACTGGTTAAATTGGATGCACCTTTTACAAATTCAAGTGGAAAGGTCTACATCCTCTGATTTAGTGGTGGACTTGGCAGTGTTAGGTTAACAGTTGGACTAGATGATCTTAAAGGTCTTTTTTCAACCTAAACAATTCTATGATTCTACCCCGAGTTAGTCAACCCAGCCTCTTCTTGAAGTTAATGGAGAAAAACAGGTACCAAGTTAGTTGAAATACTTCTAAAAAAAATGTCTTCCTAAAGGAAGGAACAAAGGAACATTTTGAATATGGAAGAGCATCTGAATGAACTGCCAGGACAGAAGGTAAACGTGCAGATACATTCCTGCCTATTTTCTAAGGCAAAGCTGGGACCGTCGCCAACCAGGTTATTCATTGGCTTTAAAAGAAGTGGGCAAAGTACCACAGTGCTTTTTAACACTTTCTGGCTTGTCTAATCTGAGGTGATTGTGGTGTGTGTATCACTACAATAACTTCACTCATCAGAAGCAGCAGTGAAAGAGTCATAAAGCCAACCTGGAGTGGAGCTGGTTCACTGAAAAAAAAAAAAAAAAGACAAACATGTTGTAAAATGGTGTACATTTTATGGCGTTTTCAAACGGCTTCCCAGCTGTTGGAGTTTACTCTCTTTTTTTCTCTTCCAGTGAATACATGTGGCAGAGGCAAAAGCAGGACAGAAGGCAAAGAGAGGAGTACTCCGTATTGGAAAAGACTCATAACTTGGTTCACCCCCAGCCATTTGAACGTTGTGTTTCTGTTCCTGTCAGTGAAATGCTAAAAACAGCTAAAACGCTGAGTGAGCTTTTTTCTGCTTATCATTTTTATTGCAGCCTTTATCATAATTAAACTATTTATTGATATGCAAAAAAAGGGAACTTTTACCTTGCCACAAATTTAGAGCCGACAAGTACTTTGGTTTTTTTTCCTATCACTAACAAAATCTCCGGGCAGGATAAAGACTATGAAGTGTCCCAGGCACACCACAAACTGATACTCTGGTAATAAAGATATGTTTAGACAGCAAGATATGATTTTTTGCTTTGGAAAATGTTACCAACTTCTTGCCTAAAGTGCTTGCTAGCATTCCTCTTGGGTAGGCATTAGGCTACCCGAGGCTTTTGCACTCTTGTGGTTTCCCAATTCATTGCTGGAGGACATCTTCATGGCAGGGACGATAGGGATGGCACCTCTTTGAAGTGAGTGATGTAGATGATAACTCTGTTTCTTCAGCACGTCTGCAGATTTAGACAGACTCCTGCTTGTAGCATGAGGCACCTTTGAGCTCCTTTTTCTCACTCTTGAGGGTTGGAGACTTTGAGGAAATGGACATAATCTCATGAACCAAGATGGCGGACCTATTTTCTATAATGTAAATTGTCTCACAGAAAAAGTAACATTATATTTAAAAGGCAGTCCTTTTTTACCTTCATATATATGTGTCTCACGTATCTCAAGATATCAAGGCCTATACCTGCAACCTATCTATCAAGAACAACACTGCTGTATCTGAGCATCTGAGCATCATCAGCCTTCAGTTAGCTTTAGCTTCATAACATCTGCTGAGACAAGGCTGGCCTGTTTTCACAAACAGGCAGGTCAGGCTCAGGAATCAAAATGAAAAACTGGAAAAATTTCAGAGAGTAGCAGCTAGGACTACTCACCACCCTGCATCATTAGGGTGAACAGTCCATCAAATCTCGTCATTTTGCAGAATACATGGAATTCTAGATTATGCTCTGAAATGTTTGGGAAGTGCTTATCACTAAAATAGATAAGTTGTAGCTCTAGTCAATGATAAAACGTTGATTTCCCCCGTATTTAATATGTCCGATGTTATTCTGTCAGTTTTTTGCTTGTCTCACTCTTACCTGTTTCATGAGATATGATCTTCCATCCGTTTTGAAGGTAGGCTTAAAATATTGTGGAGCTTTGGTTCATCTTAAGTCACAGCTTTATCGAGATGTTCTTGATTAGATTTTAAAAGTCTGGCCAGGGATGTCAGAGAAAAAAGGGGTTTCAAGATCAGTGTTCATCCCATTCTCCTAGAAAGGAAACACTTATTGAAGTCAAATACTAGCATTCAGTGCCTAAAAGAGACGGTCTATCTGATTTAACCATCAGTGCTACTTTTCTGAAATGACAGTACAGGGGTCAGTGGCCAAAAGCCCTGTAAAATCGTCTTCTGAAAGGCAGATGGTAAAAGAGGAAACATGAAATTCCAGTTCCTGGCAAACAGAAAGTCAGTCCTTGCTTCACATCTTTACAGAAAGACCACAGCATTTCACTGGGAGCGCACTTGCCATATCTGGCAGCATGAATGGGAGGTTACAGATCTCCAGAACACTTAAGCACACACTTATGTGGCACCCGCTTGAGATTATTTACAGACATGACTGAGTTTCAATAGTCTGCTACGTGAGGAACACTCCGCAAATGCTCTTTGCCCAGACTGTGACCAGGCTATTAAACATTCAGCATTGCCTGGGAATAGGCCTGGGTTATCCACACCTAAATATTTTGTGAGATTTTTTTTTGTTGCAATTTCTGGATGCAGTTCAAGAGGTAGCATGGGCCAGTGATCATCCTCAACTCCATCTTTGAACAGTAGCAGAGGTTGACTGTTTGGATGGGAGCTGGTCTCTGCCAGCTGGCTTCAAGTCTAGAAGATGGTCCTTGATTCATTTAAACTTGTTAATAGAAGGTGTTTTGGAGCAAATTCCTACTAGTTAAGCAAGAGTGACCCCATCTAAAGTGTTTGGAGTGGCTTTGCTATGATGATGAGTTTGTCTTGGAGCTGCAGAAAACTACAAATGTCACTAGGTTTTAAAACATCCCTGGAACCTGGAAGCTCTTGGACATTGCCTCCAGAAGTTTCTTTTGTTAGGCTAACTGTCTGCAGCATTTTATGCAAGTGATAGCTTTACTTTGCCAATGTTACACACCTAAATATTATTGTTTTATGATACTTTGTTGCAAAGGGATTACATTGAAAAGACTAGGTAAGGAAAAGATGGAATCAATCGCTAAATCAGTTTGATGTTTGTGATCTTCTGAACTCTCTTATCTTAGATGTCTTTTGAGTCATTCTTATCTCTCTTTCCCTTAATAACCTACCCTTAATAATCAAAACATGATAAGAGTAGAAAGGGCACTGGAATAGAGCTATTTTAAAATGAAACTTTGCTTTCACATGGACTGAAGTTCTGATTGGTCTTAATCTCTGCAAACCTTGGTCTTGATCCTAGAAAGGCTTTACCCATACACACTTTGACCTATGTCGTTAATACCAGAGTACCATTCAAGCTCTATAGAACTGGGACCTTAATTTGGCTCAAATCTTTGGTGTTATAGCTGGATGGGTGAATAGGTACACAGGTAGAAAAAGCATCCTATGGATATCCATACAGAAATAGATAATTTTGGAATTATACTTATTCTACTGACATGAGTGTCTCAGTATAGAGTCCATGCTGAAATGCAGCTGCCAACCTCTGCTACTGAGACATAAAACGGACATTGAGATGGGATGTATTGAGAATTGAGTAGAGATGGCAGTGCTGCTGACAGGATTTCTGAAAGGAGACTCTTATGACGATGGTTTTGGAGAGGTAAGATAACATGGTGACTTAGACAGGAGAGAGTGGGCATTCAACCCTCTGAAGTGGGTAGTCTGAAGACATTTAGGAATCTGCTCACATATTAAAGCAATGCTGTTGGGGTAATATTTTTTGGACGGAGTGTAAATGATTTGGCAGTCTAAATAAATTGATACTGGTCATGAAAATCTCTCAGTGGGTTGATGATAGGTTATATTGCACTGGTTGCAGCAACACAGGCAAGCTCTCTTTAAGCTATCAGTCCTGGGTCCTGATACAAGGTTTGCAACAGCAGTATGTATGTCAAAGCTGCTTAAAAATTGTACTTGAGAAAATGGGAGAAATAGCGTGGCCAAACCTAGATGAAGTTGCAAACAAACCATTTGAAAACCAGTTTGTTCACCGCTATGTTGTGTTGCCAAATTTTGTACCCCTGTGGACTGTATCCTTTTAAAAGTGATGAGAAAGCTTCCCTTACCTAAGGAAAAGTCACTGAAATTAAGATATTTTTTCTTCAATAAACAAACAAAACCCCCTTGATTTCCATGAAAAAGCACCTACCAACTTAAAAAAGAAAACAAAAACCACACCAAAAACCTCCTAAAACCCCCAGCCTAAAATAGTCAATTTTATTTTCAGGATTCCTGGAAAGTTAAGTTAATATATACTTAATTTATTCATGTCAAGAACCTTGAATCCTTTAGCAGGACTAGACTTCAAAAGGCCATGTGTTCATTCAAATTATTCTGCAGCTTCTGGAAAAAACTTAGTTTTCCCACTCAGCTGCAGCTGATGTGAAACTCTTACGTGCTTTTCTACCTTCAGTGAGAATAAAAGAGATTTTCCTTCTTATTCTATACTACCACATCTGGCCACAATTAGTTTGGGATCTCACATTTTTTGAGTAGACGTCAGCAATAATTTGTATTTCTCCCTCCTCCTCCTTTTTATATGCAATATGCGGGACATACTTCCACAGGGAGCTAAACCAGAATGTAAGACAGTCATTCCTGTCTGCGTCATTTCTTTCCAAAATGTATTGCTCTCAGGACAACCTGATGGCTCACGTACCAAAGTCCATTTTTTCCTCCTATGTCATTTCCAGCATTTGTCACCACCTCATACTTTAAGCTTTAAGCACTATCCAGGGAGTTGCATAACTTCTGTGCAAAATTCAGATACAAATCAATGCATAACTTAGGCATTAAGAAGAAGTCAAATTATCCTCTGCTAGAACACAGGCGGCTAAATCATTCCTTATTATTTTTTTTTTTAATTTTTTGCTATTTGCATTGGGTCTGTGAAGACAACGCTAATTTTTCATTTTTATGGCCTTTTAACATGAACTCCTTGTAAGCACATAACCTGCTGTACGATTGAATACACAGAAAAACAAAACCCCCAAACAGGCTTAATATGAAAAACAGTGCTAAATTTTAGGCTTGCAATGGAGAAAAAAAAAATAAAAATCACACTACTACCAGAAGGCTTTTTATTTTAGTCCCTCTCCCAGCTGTATATTTGCATAGCAAGCTGGCAGCCTGTAGTCTTGCTGCATGCAGCAGGTAATCCCTGTGCAAAACGAGAGCCCGGGTGCTCCAGTGGTGAAGGATGCCGTTGTCCGAGCGGTGAAACTCTCAGAAAAACTCATGAAACACGATGCACCCTGTGCGTTGGGTGTGGTGGTGAGTGCAATGAATCACTGGCAGCAGACTGAACACAGACTGAAAGTTTGGAAGGGAAAGGGTAACAGTAGGGGGATCAGGAAAACTGTTCAGTCTCTGTAGGATGGGTTCATTCCACCTTGTTATCACTGCTTAAAAATCATATATTTGCCTAAACTAGGGGTTCAGCTTTAGGTGCCTAGTCCCATTTGAGCCCTTAGCAAACTCATCTGGTCTCCATCTGCCATTGCTGAAGGATTTAGATCTTCCATGGGTCCTGAGTTGTACCTGCCAGCCATGTGTGTATTCTCAGACAGCCCCAGGCATCTTGTATAGTATGAGATGTCTGTGCTTAGGCAACTGGATTGTGTCCTAATTATCTAGGCTGCTATTAATGTAAGGGGAGAGAAACTGGTACCTCCAGAGGCTGATTTATTCACTTCTAAGTGTTTTAAACAAGGGTGATGGATTGCTTTTCTCTGCTATGCAAAAAAAAAAAAACACCAACAAAAAAAAAAAACAAACCAAAAACCCTAGACACACTAATTAGAAACTTAAGGTTGCATGCAGTTGCCAAATCTCAGGTATAGAGAGGCATTTGAGATACCTCTGGGTGTCTGTAACATCTGCGTGGGGTTGGCAGATATGACACAGGACCAATGAGAGCTGTTCTCAAGGAGCAGCTACAGGCTGAGCGCGATATGCTATGGCTTCTTATGGACTACTCAGTTTAGGAGATTAGGAAACTTATGCTTCGCAAATGAAGGGATTCTGCCTAAATATAGGTACCTTGTGCCATTTTCAGTACCACAGGGCATCCCAACTAACCTCCAACTGCCCCTCTAAAGGACACAGTTCTCCCACAAGGCTTTGTTTAAGAGCTCCAAATCGTGTTCTTTAAATTTGCTACATGAGCCTCCAAAAGTGCCTGGCTTGCTAACACTAGCGTGTTGTAGCCTTACATTACCTGCTGAGTCCCAAGAGACTCTTTAGAATTAGCTTTCCCTAAACATTAGCTCTTAAACTCATATAGATGAGTAATTTCTCTGTCAGTTCATCATCACTCTGTGGCACTTCAAATGCTTAGCAGCATCCCATGGGAGCAGCAAACTTCATATGATGGTGGGAGACAATTAGTTTTGCCTCTGAGGCCATTGAGACCTCTATCCCTAAACCAATTAGAGGATTTTTATCGACATAAAACAAGAGACCATGGGAGAGATCATAACATTGAGCAAAAGTATCAATATGGATGATGTATTAGTGGTTTCAGATGATGTATTTGGAGGAAGGAACAGTCTTTGATATTGGCTACCAGCTCAAGTTGGGAGTATGTGGTGTAGTTTGAGACACAGAAGAGGTTCATGATAGTCTAAGTGCTTGAATCCACATCTCCAAGTCACTGAATTAGCTTCAGTGAAGCATTGTTGTACCTGTTGTCAGGAGACCAACTAATGGATGATCTATGTTGCGACAGCCATAGATGAAATTTTTAGAAATTTAACCTTCTTATAATGATTTTAATTGTATTTTCTGATTTTTAATAACTTTGTTTACATTTTTGATCTGTTCTTTTCTTATACCCATATTTCTTTTTTTGAGACCTAAGTAGATTTCTGATATTGTAGACTATTTCACGAATAAGATTCAATTAACAAAAATCAGACACCTAAAATGAGGTGTGACCATGTGAACAAAACTTGTAATGGACCAAACTTCGACACTTTCTTGAAGTTAAATGAAATCACCCCTTAGTCTCAGCTGACTCCTTCCTTCCTTCCTTCCTTCCTTCCTTCCTTCCTTCCTTCCTTCCTTCCTTCCTTCATCCCTCCCTCCCTCCCTTCCTTCCTTCCTTCCTTCCTTCCTTCCTTCCTTCCTTCCTTCCTTCCTTCCTTCCTTCCTTCCTTCCTTCATCCCTCCCTCTCTCCTTCCCTCCCTCCCTCCCTCCTTCATCCCTCCCTCTCTCCTTCCCTCCCTCCCTCCCTCCCTCCCTCCTTCCCTTCCTTCCCCTGATCTATTCCCTCTTTCCCACCTGACAAACGGTGGTTTCTCTCTCTGTTTACTAGGGTTAATATTTCACATGGTTTATTTTCGCTTTGCTTTTTAGTTCTCATTTGCTTCACCAGTGTCTTTGCAAGTTAGTTGTACACTAACCCTGAGCTGAAAGGGATGCAGAATATATTAACTGTACACAGATTTTGTCAAAATCCAAGATTAGGAGATGCAGTTCCCTGTCAGTCGTGCCTCCCAGACCCGCATATTTTACAACAATGATTTCACACAGAGCAAATCCTCTTCTATGATAGCCACATTCCTTCATTGACTGGGATCATCCTGGTTACTGGGCAAAAATAGGGGAAAACTGTTCCCTTTCTAAATGTAAATAACGTAGCCATTGGAAGTATAAAAGATGAGGATGCCTGGAAATACGAGAAACATGAAGAAGAAGACAGGGATTATAAGCTAATAGATTCCTAAGCCTCAGTAGAGTTAAGATGAAAATAATGGTTTGGCTGGCTTGGCTAGTCCTGGGCAGCTACGAATATTTCAGTCCCATGTTTTTTTCTTTTTATCAGGTTCTCTTAAAAATATTCAAGTCACTCAAAAAACTCATCCAAAAATGCAAGTATGGACAAAGCCCAGTGTAACTAATGTATCGAATAAGACATGTCGTAGAATGAAGTGCATAGGAATCCATATACATCTGGGATATACTCCCTAACACCCACAGATCAATGGAGAGATGAGATCCATTAAAATGTCTGCTGTCACACATCTGTCCTGTGTTGCTAAGTGCCATGACCCAGCAGGTGAATGAATCCTTTAGTATCTGGAGTCCTGAAGAAAGAGAGAGTTGTGGAGCTGAGCAATGACCAGGAGAAGATGTTCATGGGGGACATGCCACTCCCCAGCCCTGACTACAGGACTTTTTTGTAGATGATATACATCCTTCTTTGCCAATGTGACTCAATAGAGCAAATATGACAGGGCATGGCCTTGTCCCGTTTTTCATGGCAGGAGTAGAAAGGTGAGATGATTGAGGTTACACACAAGCATACATGCAGACAAAGAAGCCAGAGTTAAGCAAGACCCCCAACTGCACCCATTTCCAACTTTATTTTCACTTCTACTGTTTGTGGCACTTGGGATTTAAGGTGCTATCTCAGCTGGGTCTAGCAGTTCAGCACTGCTGAAATCCAGCAAATCCTAAATCCCAAGAAAATACAAAGACAGTACCCTGACAAAACACATATTTCTGACCAAGAGTTGCTCCTCCCCCCGCCAGACCTCCTGTTTGACCTTAGCAAAGTTCTCTTAATGATCATTTTGCCTCTGACAACCCAGATCAATCTTTGGGGATTCCCCCTATGGGACTCAATGGTGGAGCAGAAGGAAGAAAGGAGCCTCAGACAACTCAATGCTGTTGAATTTTCCAGGCTTCTGCTTGAAAGGTTAGTAGAGGGTCTATGTCTAATTCATTTCCTTGTTATATAACCTTGTTGACTGATTTAATGATGACTGGTTATAATAATAAAAGATTTATGTCCTTAGACATTATACACGAGTGTTACTTCTGATACTTTTGATGATGGGGCGTTCCCAGCCCTCCTTGCAGGAAGAGGGTTTTTTTTTTCCTTTTAATTTTCTCATTGAATTACTTGCACATATACAAATACCTGTGAGCACATACACACTTTCCTCTGCCATATGGGAGAAGATGCCAACCATAATTAGCACCAGGGATCACTGCATTTCTTCCCTCATCCAGACTTGTCTTCTGTGAAAAAGACCAGCCCGCAACTTCGAGAGTGTGAATCATGCAAAAATAATAATTTAAAAAATGCCAGGAGTGTCAGTGACTCATGCTTCTCCTCTTTAATTTATTGATAATTTGGAGAAAGAAGATGAAAGTGAGTCACAAGATCGAGTCTTTTCTCTTTCAGGAGAAACGATGCATTTTGTTTCATCATATGTAAGGTGTTTCGGTTTAAATACTTCTAAATTAATGCCTTTAAAAAAAACCAACAAACTACCGATGCATGCCAAAATTAAAATCTATTTTTGAAATTAACCCCTACTTTCTCAACAGTTTTAGTTAAAAAATGTCAATGTAACCTGGCTTTCTGTTTCATTTCTGCTAGTAGACTTTAATAAGTAGTTTGGTGAAAACCATATGAATTCATAACCTATTTCAGTGTTGCCAAACATGCTTTTTTCACTAAGGAAGAATTATTTGCCAAAGAAATGTCACCCTATGGCATTGACAACTGTGTCTGTGACAAAGAGCAAGAGGTATTCATTCTTCTGATTTACGCAGTTGTTTTGGTTTAGATGGGTGTGAAGCATCTGTAGGAAAAATGTCTACCAGTTGTGAAAGCTTAATGGAAGTCTGCAGAATTGCTCCTTCTATAAACTTCTACCATTTTTTCTTGGATTTTTTTTTTTAATTTGTAGTGTATATATTTGAGACTGGAAAGATCCATTTAGGAAGTCAGTGAGCAATCTATTCTCTTTTTCTATCACGACAAGGATAAAAAGTCATGAAATTAAACTAAAGTAAGAAAGATTGGCAGAAAAATCTCAATGCAAAGCAACCCCCCCCAAAAAAAAAACCAACAACCAACCAAACAACAACACATGACCAAAAAATCTCCAAGAAGAATGAAGTCTTGCAGCTGATTTTTGAAAAAAGGGTTGGAGTCTCCTTCACTGAGTTTTTTAAGAAGAGACTTGGCAAATCTCTCTCAGAAATGGTATAGGTTGAGTTGATTTTTCCTTGGAGAAAAGACAGAGTGATGTTTTTGTCCTTTAGCCTCGGTTTAAAATTGCGAGATTGGAGCTCAACTTATTTTTTAAAGCAGGCTGAATCATTTTGTCTTTCACAGGGATAAGTGTATTTTTCCATGTAGATGCTTTATAGAGATGTTTTATTAAGACTTGTTTGGTTAGCAAACTTTCATTTTCTGGCTAAAATTAATATGGGCAAACCCAGATTTTAAGAAACTGATTTTAAAAATCAGTGTACAATTTTTTAAGGAAAGCCAGACAGAAAATAAAGCAGAAAGATTTGTGTTAAAAGTTCAGTGAAACCTGGGAACCAGAACTGTGTTGTCACTTGGAGATGTCTGAAATGGAAGTAATTTGTCTGAGGTAACTGAGAATTCCTTACTTTTATGCACTTTCCTCCATATAGTCACAAGGAACCAATGACTGTTCCTTCTTTCAGAACAAAGAGAATTTCTTCCATTTTTATATCCCAAGAAACAACAAAAAAAAATCTCTTACTCGGCTACTAGTAATAATCAAACAGTAATGACAGGTAAAGCAATGCATAAACCCATTTATGTCTTCAAGTTAACAGGGCTTTTAGCACGTGTTATAGTGATTTATAGACCCAGTGATCTGTAAAAGGATTTGTATAGTTAGAGATGGTAAATTATAGACATCGAGATCAATGAAACTTGCAGATGAGTGGCACAAGTAGTCTGGTCCTTAGAAGAAACATGGGTTAGCTGGCTATAAAAGCTCTGTGGCTGTGGTTTTCTGAGCAGCTGAAGTAATTTAATGATTTATTGACACCCAAAGCAAGAAGTCCTTCCCTCACCCACATCCTCCCCTGAGCTGGCTCCGGTGCTCATTGGATCCTTCTGTGGACTGGTTTGGTACATTAACGCATAAATAGAGTCTCCGTCATCTCTCTCTCTCTTTTTTTTTTTTTTTTTTTTAAGGGTCAATTTTCTACGGGATTAGAGAGTTTTGTTGGTTCATAGGAGAGAGGAGTGTTGCCATGAGTGCTACAGGCGTTGCAGGAGAAATTTCCTTTCCCCTTTCAGCAGATGTGAGCTTTCAAACGTTCGTTCTTGAAAACATAAGCCTGAAAGATTATAGCAAAATCCTGAAACTGTAATAGTAAGGTCAGGTACAAAAGTGATCCCTCTTTTTTGCCCCTGAACCACTTAGTACAGTAGGAAACAGTTTATACATCGATATATATCGAGGATTTTCCTATTTTTCTTTTTTCTTTTTTTTTGAAAGGAAAGTGCTCCATGTCTTGTAGCCTTGGGATTGGTTAGGTGGCCAACACCCCAGACCAATTTCTGGCAGAGCTATTAAGTAAGACCACAGTTTTTGTAGGCTAGCTTGAGTGTTTCATATATTTGTCCGTATCATTTACATAAGTAAAATAAAATTTAACCTCCCTTCCCACCACTTTTGTCCCTCCAAACAGAAATCTCATTCCCAGATGCCTTAGCCTTTCTCCAAAGAGATGAGAGCTACATGTCCCAATTGCAAAAGCCATCTGCAGACCTATTTCCTTCCTCTGATGGGAAGAGAGTTGGGAGAGATTTAGAAATTAACCAAATAGACCCAACAAATTACAGCCACTCCAGGAAACAAGATTCATACTGATTTTTTTTTTTTTTAATTTTGATTTTGAACAAATCTTGAACAAGTTAAAATTGTTCAGTGAGTACAGTGCAATGGGGCAGATTAAGTTTTATTCTAAGCTAAGTAGGGAGGTTGGATAGAAGTCTCTTACAAGGATACTTGAACAGGCCAGTATCAGGTAGGGGTGCAGGAGATGTCCTTCTGTCTCTTTCAGAAGCTCCTGGTCAGATAAATGTTTGTCTGCATCCTGTATTTCACGTGAAATCTGAACCTCATGCTTACTGACATCCAAGGTTTCTTTTTCTATATGATTTTATGGCAGCTGCAATAAACCTACTGGAGAAAACAACATGAAAATCCCATACATCATCCTGCGAGATGTAGCATTTGCGTGGCATGAATGTTCCTAAGAGAGGAAAACACCCAACACAGAGGAAGACAAGATGCTGGATGTTCATTCCCTGAATGCAGACAGCCCTTTCTTGTGCTGCAGCTGACTAGGACATTCCCATGTCCGTCTCGTTATTGTTCTTGGCGGGCAGGTCAGGTTTCCACAAGACAGTGGAAATGGCCTGTCAGAGCAAAAGGGCAGCTGAGTGCATGCGTGTGTGTCTGCAGCTCTCTCCTGAAAGCACATCCCTGACCCACCAGGGAGGCAGAGGAGTGAAGGAGAAATCCAGAATTTGTTCTGGCCATGGATGTTGTGGGTCTGGTCCTTGCAAAGGGGAAAAACACCTGTGATTGCCTTGGAAGAGATACCAATCTCCATGTGGGCAATAGAGTCAACGACGTTACCATTAGATCCAAGCTTCCAGGAAGGAGAAGATATAGAATCTTTTATTTCTCTAAGTCAAGCTTTTATTTTTTTATTGCATTCTTTATGCTTTCTGCTAATTCCTCCCTCCTTCCCTCACCCTATGGCCCATGAGCAATTTCTTCCTCTTCTGCTTTTGAAAGAAATTTCATTTCTTTTGAAAGAAATTTCAGGCTGAGACTGATTTCTGTGTGAACAGACAAGGTTTTGAGAGAGGTGCCATATACTCCTCCCTCTTGTCCACCCACAGGAGGGAAGGGACAGATTCCCAACAGCTGCGTTCTGATATCTGCTGATGCCTTTTTGCATCAGAGAGATGTAGCATCATGTGCATAACAGCACTGAGAGAGCAGTCTGGCACCCAGGTGTCCTCTGTCATGCACTGCAACATCAATCTCTTTTTCACTTGCTCTCTTTCTGTCCCTGTGAGTCCTGGATCCCTGTCTACACATTGTGCCAGCACAGGTGGATTTGGATTCTTCTGCAAGAGAGGCGGAGCACAGTCCTATTCCAGTCCATTGTTTGATGATTATGTTCTCCCAGGGAAATAAGGCATGGAACTGCTTAAATTAGGCAAATGATAAACTTAGACTCGTATCAATGGGGCTAGAAATTATTCAACCCATCAAATATCTAATTTGTTCCCTGAAGGTAACTGCTGAATGGAGAAGGCAAAGGGGTAGCTTTGGATTAAATGGATAGAGTAAACCTAGTGGCTTATGGTTACCAAAATGGGTGACCCTGCAGGCTCCATTATGCAAAATGTAGGTGCCTCCACACATGGAGGTGGGGAATAGAGGCACTAAAACATCTTCAAGGTTCAGGTCCAGAAGGGAGACCCAGACTAACTGGGAAAGTGGGAAGCTCACACACTCATTTGTTTTCCTGGAGGCTTGTGGAAACCTCATGATCTTAAGGCCTTGATGTGCTGTGCCAACAACGGGAGACAAACACCACTTGGTAGTTCAAAAGGATTTTTGCCATCTAATCACTCCCTGGAGGTTCTGATTTTTCTCTACCAAATGCAATGGAAGCTAGAGTTTACTAATCCACATACAGTTCACAGACCCCCAGAGCAACCTGCATACTTTCTTTTCACACAGTGATGTCAGAAGTCAACTCTCCTGACCTCAGGCAAATAAGACATGTACGTCCTAGACATCTCATTCTGGACAGAGTCCAGTGACAGCTGCCAGGTGCATATACTGTGGTGGAAAAATCATGGAAGAGATGCTGTTTCACTATATCCTGCAGAAGAAAAGCAGTTTTGCACTGAGTCTGCACCAGCCAGTATTTGTAATTTGACGATTTTATATCCAGTTGTCAGCTCTCAAGCAGCATGACCTATCCTGCTTCCAAGAGGGGAACCTCAAAGCTGTTCCCTGTTTTACACAGCTTGTTGCAAATTGGTCTGCTGAATGCAGAAGACATGACTTCTAGAAACCATGCCAATACCTACTGTCCTCAGGAAACATTTGTGAATGTCCCAAGGAGCTCTGCTTTTTGCATATATGCTGCTGTACCTTGCTGGATAATTCCAGGGCCTGTTCCAAAGACATGTCTCGCTCTGGAAACAATTAACAGTCACTCTTCCTCCAAAGAAAAAGTCAAGGATTCCTTGTACCTTACCATAAAATTGAGAGAGAGAAAAATATTTCCTGTCTTTATAACAGCTGGACACACTATTCCAGAGCATCCACTGAAGCAAGACCACCATAATTTACTTTCCTCAGCAGGTAGTTGCTAGAGGTTTAAGCAGGGCTTAAACTCCATCCCCTTCAGATAGAAGGTGATTAATTTGGCTAGGCAAGACCTGTATGGATATAGTCTTTCAATAATCTTTTATTAAGTCAGTGAGAGAGCTAGGAGAACAGACAAGCTTAGAGGCAGGCAAAACCTTCTGCAGGTCTGGAACGGAAGCAGTACACTGCAAGCTAAGAACATGTCGGGAACAATTGCTCTGAGTGTAACTTAATTAAGTTAACCAGTTGCAGAATGGATATATCAGGAGCAGGAGGATGTGTTAGCAAGGAAGAGGTGATAAAATCATTAGTCTCTTAGGGTCAGGGAAGGAATGATATGGATAATTATCCCTTGTGAAACAGTGAAAGGTTAGTACAGGGTCAAGAGTGAGGAAAATCGTGCTGTGCTGTGATTTTTAGCATGCAGTAAAGCAATGAATTATACTTGCCAGGCTCATCGCTGAATATCCTGGTAGATATATTTAAGGACTGGGACAGAACTAGAGGGAATGTTAGATGGGAACATTTCTCCCCAATAAATAAAATGTTTCTGACCTTCCCTACTTTCTGCAATAGCAGAACACTTTCCATTGCCTCATGGGCCTTAGTGAATCTCTGGTTTGCACAAGTTGGTGTCTCACTCCTGCCTCTAAGTCCTATGAAAGCTGCTTTCTCCTCTTGGCACTGTCCTAAGAACGTGTCTAAGTCACTTCAGTCATCCTTGCTTGACTCACCCCCAGTGGAAAAATGAGATACAAAATGATTAATCTCCTTCCTAGGAGCATCAGGATGATGTATGGAAAGGGAAAAGCATGTGTGGTTAAGGTAGAAGCGTGGCATGAAGGATGTCAGGATTCTGTTCTCACTTCTACACCTAATACAGCTTGTGAGCCTGGGACATGTCCCGCTGCCTTATGCCTGGCTGTAGTGTAAGCTTTTCTGGGTTACATCTGCATTGGAAACCATGACTGCTGTTGAGTCACCTAAGCAGCACAATAATGCTAAGCCATTTTATGAAATATTTTGATATCCTAGGGTGCAAAAGGCTTCCACTTCAAATAGCTAAGCATCAAAAATGAATTAAATCTCATCCTGTAGTTGCATTTCTTAAGGTTTGCACTCGGAGCATAAGAAACCCTAGTGCAAGAGTTTTCTAATGCAGCTTGTAGCTTTTAGAATTTATTCCACTAACGATGCTTAGTGCAGAGTGGGAGCCTGTCTTGAATAGGGAGTAGAGTCTAACAGTCTGCATATTCAGGCATATTCAGGTGATCCAGGCTATCTATCCCATTTTAGTTTGCATAGACATGCACCTCATGTTTCGTCAGAGTCAATTTCTCTGCTTTGATTATAAAGGCAGCCTATGGCAATTAGTCCAGACTCAGCTATGCTTTAGTTAGTTAACTTTGGTCAGATGAACCTTGTAGTTATTTACACGGAGGAAGCAATCTTCAGTTCTTTTTTCTGCATATATGTGTTATGTCATGGTTGCTTCCTCTACATAGCACACCTAGTATCTGTCGTGTATCTACTTCTTGCCATGGTATTATCAAGTGTCCACCCCATGTGTGCATTTGAAATTATACTCACACTGTACCATTAGGAAGTGGGAGGGCAGCATGTTATGTCCAGCGCTCACAGAGCAGCCAGTGCCATAGCTCAGCCATGGGATATCACATATATTGGACATCTACAGCACACACATGTAGAGTGGGTTTGGTCATCACGGGCCCTGTTTATAAAATTGGCATGTTTAGAGCTTTACATGAAGATAAAATACATCCTGCCCTAGACTGCATAAGATGATGAAAGTGATGTCACTTGCACATTGTCCATGATTGTCCCCTAACTGTCTAGTCTATCTGTGTTATTCTAAGGGACAACTGCTCATTTCTGAGGCAGCTTAGCTGAGCTGTCTTTCTTGGAGAGGAGTTGCATAGACACGTGCAAAACAAGGTGAAACCTGTATGGAACCTTCTTTTCCAATCTTTCAGCATTCTGGCTTGTATCAGGAACAGCGTGGCCAGCAGGAGCAGGGAAGTGATCGTGCCTCTGTACGGAAGCAAGGCAAGGCAAGGCAAGGCAAGAAAAGGAAAGGAAAGGAAAGGAAAGGAAAGGAAAGGAAAGGAAAGGAAAGGAAAGGAAAGGAAAGGAAAGGAAAGGAAAGGAAAGGAAAGGAAAGGAAAGGAAAGGAAAGGAAAGGAAAGGAAAGGAAAGGAAAGGAAAGGAAAGGAAAGGAAAGGAAAGAAAAGAAAAGAAAAGAAAAGAAAAGAAAAGAAAAGAAAAGAAAAGAAAAGAAAAGAAAAGAAAAGAAAAGAAAAGAAAAGAAAAGAAAAGAAAAGGAAAGAAAAGGAAAGAAAAGGAAAGAAAAGGAAAGAAAAGGAAAGAAAAGGAAAGAAAAGGAAAGAAAAGGAAAGAAAAGGAAAGAAAAGGAAAGGAAAGGAAAGGAAAGGAAAGAAAAGAAAAGAAAAGAAAAGAAAAGAAAAGAAAAGAAAAGAAAAGAAAAGAAAAGAAAAGAAAAGAAAAGAAAAGAAAAGAAAAGAAAAGAAAAGAAAAGAAAAGAAAAGAAAAGAAAAGAAAAGAAAAGAAAAGAAAAGAAAAGAAAAGAAAAGAAAAGAAAAGAAAGAAAATTACTCATTCCACATTAGCAAAACATGTTTCTCTGGCTAAATATAAAAATATGGTTCCCCAGAGCAACTTGCAGGTCTGGGTCTTATGACCTAAGAGTCCCTAAAGGTTAAAGTTTCTAAGGCTGGATGCATCCATTCGCAGTATTGTACATCCAATAAAAAACCTAAGGATTCTCAAAATGTAGCTGCTATGTTGTGGGTACTTCAGATGATTAAAATGTGTTTTTCACTTCCAGAGGTATTCATCAGGATCTGTTTCTCCACAGTATTTTGGCCCCTTTCAGCCTCAGTGAAATCAACCCTGATTCTGGCAACCATCCTCATCTGCTCTGAGTGTGTGATGTAAGATGTATTTCCAATAGTATGGAAGGGCATTATTTTGGTCACAAAGAAACCTCTATTTTTCTCTTTTTACATAAATCAAGAACAATGAGGGTCCAAACAGTCCTACAGAGGATCTCAAAGACACTGTGTCATTGCTGTATAGCACCAGGATGTGAGTGGTGCTTCCCAAAGTACTTGTCTGGAATTAGATTCTGCTGTTCATATTCTGGGTGAGAAATCATGAAAAAGAGCTAAAATGGGTAAATTTAAATTACCGCACCAAGCTGGTTCACTGTCTGGTTCTGTGAAATGCATGGTGGGTCACCAGATGTCAAGAAGAAGTGTCCTTGCCTTTTCAGCTGGAAAATGAAACTTCAAAAAGCAGAAGGAAAAACAAGCAGTAGGCCCTCGTTAGCACTAATCCCCATGAAAAAAAATGTGAATCATATTTAAAAAGACCCAACATGTGCTGAAGAATCACAGATATATCTGTGGGAGAGCCAGGAAAAGCCTGGATGTAGCTGTATCCAGTTCCCATATAACTACAGACAGTTTGGAAAGAGAAGAACACACCTGCTCCATTATTAGGTCCAGGAAGATAACCAAGCTCCAGTACCAGGCCCAACCACTGCTCAATTTATTAATAAAGATATAACCAAAGCCTCCCGTTTTTGGACTGAGGTGGAATGGGAACAGCTCCTCTTAATGCTCAGTTTTTTGCAGTTAAGAACTTTTTGGATCTAGAGGTTGAATATGAGAATGGAAGATGGATTGTGTGTATATATGTGTGTGTGTATATATATAAAAAAATCATATATGCATGTCTGTGTTAAGTGGACATAAGGAAAGAGGAGGTCTTGTAATGTGTAAAATTTTGCAATACTTTTTTCCCCACAATTTTCTACTTTATTTAAATACCTGGAATATTCTGAAATACAGGATAATTTTATGTCAGAAGGTGCTTAGCCAAGGAGTCAAGTCAAATCTCACCTGCTCCCCTGTCATACATTCAGTCTTCATTGACATATCTGTGGTAGCTCTTCTTGAGGGTCAGAGCTGGATCAAAGCTTTTGATTTGACCTAGAGTTAAAAATGAACACTATGCCCTTCTAAACCTGCAGCAAAATGAGCTTCACAAGCACCACAGACATTAATATCAGAAGAGACCAAGGTGGAAGCAAAAGCTGTTCTCAGTCAGATGCAGGAGTATATCCAAATATTCACAGAAGCCCTTTGATTTCAAAAGAGATATACCATTTTAGTCCAGAGACAGACCTAACACAGGGACAAAACCAGTCCTCCTAACACCTCTCCCATGACAATCTTCTTCCCCCAGGAATCATGCCTGATTCAGCCCATGGATACATTCATACACGTATATATGTAATCATAGAGTCTTAGAATGGTTTGGGTTGGAAGGGACCTTAAAGATCATCTAGTTCCAACCTCCCTGCCGTGGGCAGGGACACCTCCCACTAGACCAGGTTGCCCAAAGCCCCATCCAGCCTGTCCTTGAACACTTCCAGGGATGGGGCAGCCACAACCACCCTGGGCAACCTGTTCCAGTGCTTCACCACCCTCACAGTAAAGAATTTCTTCCTGTAAACCTATAGAAACACAATTCACAGCCTTTTCCTCTCACCAGTGCTATGGATGTGGCAGTGGGGGGCACAGGGGATGCAATGGACCCACTGTATGGACCAAAAGGAGCTGGTTTTTGTTTATTGTCCACCTTACGTAGTCATCTGCATGTGTGCAAAGTACTCATGAAAAGTCACCCTCTATGAGAAGAGAGGCTTTTACACCATCTTTTTATTCCTGGTTAAACTTAAGGTAAAGAAATCTGCTGTCAGGCATTAGGACTTTATCCAGGCAAGCTGACCTTTTTTGGGAGGAATATTTTACCAAGTGGAAAACATTGCCAATTAATAATATTAAATTAGTGTGCAAACAATAATTTTCCTTGAATTTCCTGATTTTTTTTTGCCCTTAAGGCTGTCTCTGAATTTAGCTGTTATCTTTTTGAAATCAGAGGTGTGACCTCTCTCTTATTCTCTTTCCATAGCCTAGAGGAATAAAATAATAATAATATAAACCTCATCAAATCATCTGTTTAGTCTCATCTCCTTGGTTTTATTGCTGGTCAGTCTGGTGAAGTACTGAGCTGGGAATGTGAGTCTGTAGTGTCAGTGTTCATTAACGTAAATACAAGGAAATGGAAAAACATTCCAGGAGCTGGATTCACACTTACACTAAGGTCCCTTTTTACTGCTTTGGCAGTGGAAAGAGACCAAGAAGTGGGTGGGCATGTCATTTAGTAGTATGTTCCCATGTTTACAGCACAAGTACTTTCTCACCTTTCAACAGCTCTACTTCAATTTGCGAAGATGGACCACTGGAGCTATTGCTGCAAAACTTCATTCATCAAATGGCTCCTACTTTGTTGAGTAGCCATATTTAAATACCTACCAGTAGCAGAGGAGAAACTGAAATCATGCAAATAGGGAAATCTTGGGTCATGCACTGCTTAATGGTTGCCAGATGAAGACCAGGGCTGGGGTTTCTTCCATGTAACTTTAGATGCTGTAGCATCTTTTTCAGAGTTGGCTTTTCCTCTCATAATCAGTGGAGGTGTAGTGAACCCACTCAGTGAGGATTATCACCTCTTCCTAAAATACATGGTAAAACAGGTCAGACAGTCTGTGCCCAAGAAATGTATTTCTCTCCATTGAGAACATGGGGATCCGAGTGTGACTGTATTGTTTCCAGCCAGATGAGATGTCTCACCACCATCCATTGGATTTCCCTGAAGTCTGGCTAATAATACCATATTGACCAGTCTTGACCAGACCTTGGGACATGTCCTGTTGTGTCCCAGCTAGGTTTGTCTAGCAGACATGCTGCAGGCAGTTGGCTTGCCAAAAAACTGTGAGCATGTGCTCAGTTGAAGCAGGGATTGCCCTTGGATTCTACCTTTTCCAGGAAGAGTTTGAAACTCACTGGACTTTTCACTAGACAGGAGCAAAGGAGGAGTTTGCACACAACCAGTCACTTGTCTCAGCAGGATGGTGGCATATAGTGGTGAGGATGAGGGGTCAGCTCCAGGGTCCTCTGCTCAGAGAAGGGAAAGGTAATCTTGTGAGAAAGGCCTCTGAGAGCCAGAGTTACTGCCCTTGCTGTTGCTGGAGGGATGGAGGCATTTGCTTCAAGGACAGCCAGCCCTCAGCTCCTGTGGCTGCTGTCTCACACTGTGGTGGCACTGCAGACAGACTGATTTTCCAGAGCACTGTCATAAGCAGTGGGGTCACGTCTTGGTGTCCCCTGTAGTCTTCTGCCCAAGTGAGTGGCCTACTTTGTACCCCAAGCCAAAGCTGCTGCTAGCTCTGAGTGGTAGGCTTCCTTAGGCTCAGCATAACAAACAAATTGTGTGGTAGACCACAGGCAAGTTGGAACAGATGAAGCTCCACTTTAGCTGTGCTGTCATCAGTGGCCCCTGGGGAATGTGACTCTCCTACAGCTCCGATTCTTGGACAAAATTCACAATTCCCAATCTTCTGTGGCCAACAGAAATCTGAAATCCTTCCATGTTTCTCCAAGGCCACCAGGGACTCTTGTTATCAAGTCCGAGACTGAAAATGCCAGACAAGCCTTCCAGGGAACAGCTGGAAGGACCACCAACATTCTGCAGGCAGGGAACGGATGCCACTCTTCCATTACAACATCACGTCCTGTTTCATATACAGCATCCGGATGCTACTAGCTATTTTTTAACCATATGCAGCTCTTTCCCTTACCTGTCATCATCTCCAAGTGCTTGGCATCTTTGACACAAGCAGCTGAGCTCAGGACAGAAGGAACAGGATGGAAATCATGTGATTGGTTTACATTGGAGATGATTCTAAATAATCCGAAAAGCCCTTGGCCTTAAAATGCAGAAATCCTCTTCTTTTTTCCTTCCCCTGTGGATTGCAAGAGTTCAAAGACCACACAAAGCATCTGCTAAAAGACTTTGGACTGACTCTAGACTCCAGAGCAACTGTAAATAGACCTTAATTCCAAAAATAGAGAATGAGCAGCTTCTCCCTTTTGGATGTTCTGGACAGAAATCAAATTCAGAGAACAGGACAAGTAGGACTCCTTCAGGTCCTCTAAGTTCAGTCTCCTGCCATCTCCAAGTTGCAAATGGATCAGAAGAAAATCCATGCTATGTGCAGTACATATCACAAACCACAAAATGCTGCCCTGCAACCTTTCACAATCTCTGCTACAGATACCAAAAGGCTCCTATATTCAAAGAAGAGAAGGAGGGGAGATAACAGACAACACTGAGCCTAGGCCAAATTGACAAAAAAATTGCTATAAGAAGTTATTATTCCCTCCCTGTGTTCACACAGTTGAAGAGTAAGTTAAAAAAAAAATATCAAAATAATCCCGCCAAAAACCTCCAGCAAAGCAGGGTGATGTTATCATAGAGGAAACAGTGAGGAAAGGGCATATCGATATCTCCAAGGGTCAGTTCATTGTAACAAGAAAAGTCCTGGACTTTATGTCTTTTTTATTTTCTCTATGCTTACCTTCAGTGCAGTCTCGTCTACTCCAAAACAAGAATTTCCTAGAGCCCTTATAGGACAAGTCACCAACTCCAAAAGGCCTGCTTTTCCATCAGAGATTTTCCATGAGTATTTGAAGATGTATTCAGAACTTCATGCATTAAAATTCTGTGAACTAAAAGATGATGCCAAACGGAAAAAACAGTCTACCTCTTGCTGAGGTGCCAGCTGTAGTGACTGTAGCATGAGTTTTGAATTTTTTTTTCTCTTTTAAGTTCCAACTCCTGGAATCATGTGTGTTTCCAGAACTAAACCAAACCAAAACATTTTTTGTAATTATGGACGAAAAGTTCAAGTTGCATGATAGAGGACAGACAAAACCAATCTCCCTTTTATTATTTCTAAAGAAAAAATAATCTTGATTTATAGGTCAGTCTTTTCATTTTCAACAACTTTCATAGAATCATAGAATAGTTTGGGTTGGAGGGGATTTTTAAAGATCATCTAGTCCAAGTACCCTGCAATGAGCAGGGACACCTCCCACTAGACCAGGTTGCTCAAAGCCCCATCCAACCTGGCCTTGAACACCTCCAGGGACAGGGCATCTACCACCCCTCTGGGCAACCTGGGCCAGTGTTTCACTACCCATATGGTAAAAAAATTCTTCCTTATATCTAGTCTAAATCTGCACTCTTTTAGTTTAAAACCATCACCACTTGTCCTATGGCAGCAGGCCCTGCCAAAAAGTTTGCTCCCATCTTTCTTATAAGACCCTTTTAGGTACTGAAATGCTTCAGTAAGGTCTCCCCAGAACCTTCTCTTCACCAGGCTGAACAACCTCAACTCTCTCAGCCTGTCTTCACAGCAGAGGTGCTCCAGAGGTGCTTCTGATCATCTTTGTGGCCTCCTCTGGCCCCACTCTGACAGGTCCATGTCCTTCTTATGTTGGGGCTCCAGAGCTGGATGCAGTACTCCAGGTGGGGTCTCGTGAGAGTGGAGCAGAGGGGCAGAGTCCCCTCCCTCACTCTGCTGGTCATGATGTGGTTGGCTTTCTGGGCTATAAGTGCACATTGCCAGCTCATGTCCTTTTAATCGGCCAGTACCCACAAGTCCTTCTCAGCAGGGCTGCTCTGAATCCCTTCATCCCCCACTCTGTGTTTGGGTTTGGTTTTGCCCTGACCCAGGTTCAGAACCGCGCACTTGGCCTTGTTGAACCTCATGACATTCACATGGGCCCACTTCTTGAGCTCATCCAGGTCCTTTGGGATGGTATTCCATCACTTAGGCATGTCTACTGCACCACTCAGTTTGGTGTGGTCCGCAAACTTGCTGAAGGTGCACTTGATCCCATGTCTATGTCATTGATGAAGATATTGAAGGGTACTTGTCCAAGTACGGACTCCTGAAGGGCACCACTTGTCACTGGTCTCCATCTGGACATTGAGCCATTGACCAGTACCCTCTGGATGCGACCATCCAAACATTCCTCATCCACTGAACCTTTGACCCATGACTTTTGAGTGCTGATAATGCTTGATTTCTTAGCAGTGCCCAAGATTCCCACAGTACTCTCTGCTTGGAGAAAGTCCTGTGCAAGTGTATCTAGCAGAGTCCTGGCTGCAGACTGCAGACAGGCAATTTCAGATTCATATAAAATCTTTTTAAACCTGTCCAAATTTCCAGGAGAAAATGAATGGGATGGTTTTAGGAAATAACTTCTTTTCACTGACCTAAATCATTGTGTTTTCAACTACCTAAGGTTCTCCCACTCACCTGTGGCAGAGAAACTTGTGGCAGTACAGCAGGACTCATCTCAAATCCTCGTTTGAACTAGTGAGGTTTTACGCCCACAGGACAAAGAGAACTGTATTGAATTAGATACATTTTCTAATATTGTACTTTTTTCTAAATGGGCCTGATTTTTGAAAGGTATTTGGCTGAACCTTCAGTCCCACAAAGTGTATTAACAAAAAGATTTTTAAATTTCCAAGCATTTTTTCCTAGGGAAAATAACACACACAAAAAAAAGGAAAGAATGAAACCTTCTCATTATTCTCAGGTTTTTCTGTGAATAGATTGTCTATTTGGGTTATCTCCATTTAGTGTTTACATAGATGGAATCATAGAGAAATGCTGCAAAGTTTAGAGGGGGAAAGAGACTCCAAAGGTGAAGAAATGAAAAGTTAGAAAGAAAAATGAATGAATATCTCTTAAACAATCCCTGGTCATCAATCAGCAAATGAAATTAGCTGCAAACTCAGAATATTCAGAAAATGTTCTACAAAGTGAGTTGAAAAAGTAAAATTATGTCTTTTCTTGCTGCAGTACAAATTATCTTATGGTGTTTATTAATTGTACAATGCCCCAAAAACCTCACTTTTCTTTCATTTTGAGGCTTTTCCATTCCCATGGGCTGTGAAAGGACAAAGTGCAGCATGGTGGGGATTGGGATGGTGTTTACATGTGTTACCGTGTGGTTGAGTTGGCGATGAAAACACCACTGTGTTTGATTTCCTATTTGTTTTGATCTTATGGATAAACAACTAACCGGTGTCATCTGGAAAGGAAAGAGGAAAGTGAAATGAAGCTGGAAGGGAGAGCACAGAGCAGTCCTCTAACCTAAAGTACAAATAGACCCAGATTTGATACATTATGATCAGGTAGAGGTAACTGCTGGGAAGACTTTCCTTAAGGGGTTCAGATAATATAATCCAGAGCAGAATTTAGTTCTTGTGCCAAAATTTTTTTTGCTCTGGTCTTATTAGAAAAAGAATTAAATAAAAAATAAAAAATCAATTCTTTCCCCTGAAATACCACAAGGGTAGAACTTTATGCAGTGTTTCAGACTCAGGACCATGCGGTTTCTATTTGGAAATGCCACATGAAGCAATGTTTCTATGCGATACTTCCAAATGAAGAACACATGGTTGCAGGAAGTGCCTGGAATGGTATTATCCTCTATAAACACTCCCATTAAAGACAGCTAACAGCGTGTTTCAGAGGAAGATGGCCGAGGGGAAGAACAGAAAACTATCAGCTGATTTACATCATATGACCTGCGAGAAGTGATTATAGGTGGTTAAATGCTTCCCAGGGACTTACATGTCTGCTAAGGTTTTCATACCTTCTGCAAAATTCATAGGGTGGAAGGAAAAGAAATAAAAACCCTCAGGAAAAGAAAAAAAAGAAAAGTGGTCTGCAGTTTGGAAGATGGGTGTGACATTTTATTGGGCAATTTTATTAAAGAGGGGAAAACCTGGTGAGGGCATGTCCTCTTCCTGGTTTTGTTCTGTTGCCTTTCCCAGGCCTCCAGCTGTCCTCACCCTTGTCTCTGCTCCATTAACAGTTGCCCTGCACGTCACACCGCAGAGGGGACGTGCATGAGATGCTTTTTCTGCTGTTTCCTGTCTGTGACTTTCTCAGCTGGAATGAACAGATAAAGTAAATCAGGGCAGAATTTGGTGTTATTTCTCCACAGTTACTGAGACAGTAAATTACATCAGTTGAGTTGTGTGGGTGTACGTAGAACAGGCAGAGACCTCTCTGTTGCCAGCCTGAGGGAAAACTTTGATTACATCTGTTGTAGATTGAACGAGCACATTCTCCAGCCCCATGGTCAGCTCGTCTGGAGTGGCTCATGCCTGTATCTCCATGCTCAGGGCAGAATAGAGCCTGTCATCTGGAGGTGTCCCTGGCCTGCGTTTACCCTCATTTGGGAGAATTCTAGTGATTCTGGACCAAAACTGTGCCAGGAACTTTGCTAATAACACTAATGTGATTGTGTTCCAGTGCCTGAGACCATTCACTGGTGCTGCTTAATTTATAAGACGAGATGATGCCTTAAGGTCGGATCCTGATGCTGTCACACAGATTTAAATCCCTTGAACAGAAAGAGACAGAAGTTCTCCCTTAGCAGAGCAGGTCTCCTCCAAGAAAGAGTATCAGCCTTCACTCCCTTCATCAAGGAGTGAATTACTGCCATAATTCATGCTGGGAGAGCAGAACTAGAGCAGGTCAGATTTGGGATTAAGGGTTGCAAAAAGCTTTGCTTGGGTTTTCCTCTGCTTCTCCCCAGGTGGCTGGAAGGAATGAGTCTGGTGGTAGTAAAGAGAATAGACTAAGACTTCTGTGGCCTGGGAAAATATTTTCATCATCAGGGTAGGGGAGCCAACAGGATGAACAAAGACCAGGGAGGATGAGAGACTAACACAAAGCAGTGAAGACAAATTGGACACACAGGGAGGAAACCACACGAGAGTAGAGTTGGAAAAAACAGTTTATACAGCTCCTCTGGGTATGAAAGTAGTCTGAAACAAACCTCCCCACTAGCAGGTAGAAGCAGTTATGCTGACAAAAACAGGGTGAGCATGATATCACAGGGAGCTGCAGAAGCTGAACCATCATTGTGAGGCTGGGCTGGAGACCCAGAGGAGTGATGTCAAGGAGCAGAAAGGTGAGCTTCATTCACTTGATGGGCCTGGGGAGAGTGCACCTGGAATGCTGCACTCACTTCTGGGCACCTCATTACCAGAAAGATACAGATGAGCCAGAGAAGGTATGTTGGGGGAAACCCAACTTCATGATTAATTGGCTGAAGAAAACAGCCTATGAGTCATGTGCAAAGATGAATGGCTTGGCTCTGAAACCACAGCACGAGGAACCTAGTAACAGTCTACAAACATTTGAGGAGAGGTTACCAGAAAGCAAAGAGATAACTTATTTAGCATGGAGCAAGGGGACGATACTTGGACAGAAAAATCACGAAAACCAAATTGCTGTAGCAACAGACACTCAGTGCTGGAGCAGGCTGTTGGTGGGAATGGTGGACATCGCAGGATTTTAGCTGCTGTGTCACCATTACTTGGTAAAGCTTGGAAACATGAGAAACAGTTATTTTGTGTTCTGGGAAGTGAGGGCAGACTCTTGCTTATTGGGGTCATAAACCTTACCTGCGTGAATGAGTTAATGCAGTAGGGCTCTGGGAAGAACAAACAGGGAAGCAATACTATGACTTCCCAGATAAGAAGATCCGGGTACACACTTGAAAGATGGTGGAGAAAGCCATTAGCTCTCAACACTCTATCTCTTTTTTGTGCTTTGTCAGAATAGAGTGTTGCTGGATCAAAGTGCTATAAAAACGCAAAGCGTGGCTTAATTCCCTTTTTGGGGAGTTACAGGGATGCCAATGACAGAATTTCTGCCATCTCAACATAGCTGATCACTAGATGACTGGTGAGTAAACATTTGCAATGGCTTTTATAGATATTGTGGTTTATTTCTTAAAATATTTTTCATCTTTGATGCCTTTGCACCAAGTAACCAGTTTTTCAGTTTTGGGAAGCCGTTGGTTGTTAGATATGAGTTATAATTTAGACTGTCGCTGCAAGAGAGCAGGAAGGTTGTCTCTGAGACAAGCCAAGATAATTTTGCTGGTTATAAGGAAGGTGAGATAGCCTAATGGAAGAAACCAGCACAGTCGTGCTACTGGGGCAGGTGGAGGCCTAGGAGTACGGTTGTATATAAGGAAGTCCCTCATACCCCTCAAATCCCTCGGTCTTTGGGAATCCTGGAGTAGTTGTAGCTGAATGTCAGTAGTGTGGAAGCCCCAGTATGGGACTCATTAAAAACCAACACCAGAAGATGGGCTGAAAGGAGTAAGATGGAGAAAAATATATAGGCCATGTGCTGTAGTTGTTGGGTATATTTATTACCAATACATTTACTAAATTGGCTACTGAGGGCTCTGAGTTACTGGCCTAAATTTTTACAGTATTTGAGCTCCTACTGGAAGTCCCATTGAGCTACATCAGCTCCCATTGGTGTCAACACTGTGCATGTGGATTTTTTTTTATTTTAAGAGTAGCAGATGAAAATCTCAGCAAGACTTTAACCCTAGTGTGTTATGCACTCTGCACAAGCACAAAGCAAGAGTCAGCCCCTTCCATGGAGAACTGACAATACTGGGAAAAGAAAAGTCTCTGTTCCTACTGGGCACATAAGGAACTGGGACTTGAGAGCTTAAGTCACTTTTGAAGGTTACAGAAATTTGTCTATGTCAAAACCATGTACCATAAGGTGTGTGTCTCCTATTTTACAAACATTAATGTGTGCTGAACATGAATTGCTGATGTGGGAACCCATGCCCAGCCCAACTTTTACTCATGCAGAGAGAAATCACTTCAGGAGGTCTGTGCAGCAAGGACTCCAGGATAACCATCTTTGAAGCCTACATCTCTTGCCATTTCAAAAAAGCCTCCTTCCTTGGAGTTCCATTGACAAGCTCTTAGATATCTGGGTATGTGACTACAAGACAAGGAGCAACAATGGACAAAGCACACCAAAGTGTCCTCTCTGGATATACCTGGGTGATCGAAGATGACCTCACTCTTCAATTCTGTTCCTTTCCTGCTACACTCTTATTGACACAGCAGATGATACAGGCTCCACTGTGAAAGTGATAAAGCCTGGTAAAAGGGAGCTAGTAACACACTGGAAAATGCTCTCATTACATAGACTGCCACATTTCTTCCCATGCGGAAACCACATGGTTTCATACTGTTCTAGTCAATCTCTGGCTTTAAGAGCTGTATGTGCTGGGTCTTACTGCAGATAAGCCCATCAAGTCATAGGCAGAGAAACACAACAACTCTGTGACTATTTCAAAGGTGATAATTTCCATAAATCTCTTTTCTGTTTGCTGCACAGTGGGATAAGTTTGTGTTTAGGAACCTGAGTCTTCCTTACTTGTGCTCCTCAAACATCTTCCCTTCTGCAATGCATATCTATGTTGCTTTCTGGGGAAGGAGATTAGGGGGGAAGGCTGATGTCATTGTCAGAGTCTGCATCAGGATTATTTGTAGGTTGAAAGGTATATTGGAACATGGACAGGTCTGGACTATCGCTGCAGTGTGTGAACATGTTTCTGCTTATCGGCACACATGCGTGAACTTGTTGGAGGGCAGTATATGTTTGTGCATGTCTGTGTGATATCCATTTGAAGCCACAGACCCTGGAATCTAACAAGGATGACTGCCAAGTACCACTCATCGCTGGTTCACAAGACCGGCTCTTCCAGCTTCTTCTGATTCGGGCTGTGGGTAAGAAGCTGGCAGCTGTGGGTTTTAGGAGCAAGTCTCATTCCTTTGTTATGGGCAAACACTGCAGGGTGGATTAGTTTCATTGGTGCCGTAGAGACAAAGCAGACTAAAAATGCAGCAAGGATTCCTCGAGGAAGGAGATGCTGCTTGATGTTGCTCACTGTCAACACAGCAAAAAATAATAATAAAAAAAGTTCAAATTAAATGGAGTTTATTAACACGCATTGCTCCAGATTGTATGCAATAGAGTGGTAAGGGAGTAGAGTGGAATAAATGAGCGAAGTCTCAGGCCAGGGCTGCAATGCTGAAAAAAGAGATTCGAATTCCCTCAAGTGAGTTTGATGCTTGTAGAGTTCATCAAAATAGAGATGTTCCTCCTAAAATGTAAGGAACAGCAGTACTATCTTTAAATTTTCTGTTAGTAGAGCTCCTACAAATACAGATGAGAATGTTGGGGGTGTGGGGAAGACATTTTTTCCTTTTTTGTTACAAAAGACCAGAGATTATTTTCATCAACACTTAAGGCCCGGAAAAAAGTTTTAAAGAAATATATTAGTTTCCTTTGTTTTTTAGCTGGAAATTGCTAAGTATTTCCTGAGTGGTTCTTTCTGTTGTCTAAGTATTTTATTGAGATCCAGACTGAAGAAAAAAAAAAAAACAAATAAAAACAAACCCAAAAAATTCTCTCTTTCCAAGTTCACAGTCAACTTTTTAGGAGTCTAAAAGAAGAGAAATGGAGATAGAATGAAAATCTGACTTCCAGTAATTGTTAGAGCTTCTGGTGTTACAGGTTTTTTCTTTCTTATTTGGACTGAGGCAAGAACACATGAACAAGTAAATATATGAACACGTGTAAACAAGTCTAAAGTTCAAAGAAAAACTTGTTCTTAAGTATGGATTACACATGGCAGAAGATCGTGTCTAGTGTTATAGTTGATTGAGAAATTGCAATGAAAAAATATTATGTCAAAACACAGTGTCACACTTCAACTGAAAGATGTTAGAGAATATTATTAATTCTAAAATTCTTCAATACATTTGGGGGGGATAGAGATAAATAGATAATGTCTAATGCAGTCACTTTAGAACTAACAAACTCAGTTCAAACTCATAGAGTGTCTGTGGGTTTCTCACATTTGTGATGAATGCCGTCAACTGGGATGCTACAGATTATCCTGACCTACCTCACTCTTTTTTAATGGAAAGTTTTTGCTAGGTGTTGTTTCATTCTGCGTCAGAATGAAAGTGCATTTGGAAACCTCAAATGCTTTTCTGAGGTAAAAAAACTGCGTTGCTCAGCAGTTCCCAGGCTTGAGTTCCAAAGCAATATTTGCTGTGTTCAGAGACTATATATGAAGATCGATCACAGGCTACATCTATGTTGGTAAATTAGACTGTGCCAGGACCCCATATTCTAGAATTTTGGTGAATTGTCACAGTTTTTAATCTCTCCTATCCTCCAGAACTTGGTGGGTGTATCTTTGCTGCTTGTTGAGAATGCTTCTTGGCTACCAGCATTAATCCTGAACCATACAGGAGTGTCTTGGGATCCTCACGGCTTCTGTGGACCAAAATCACACAAGGGAACATTTTAGCAATTTAGCAGCATCAAAACTAAATCCTGTGCTACTAAATTACCAGTGGAGATGAAGGACAGTGGAGCTAAGAGACAATGTACTCTTCTAAATATTTAAATTCAAAGTGATTGCCACCTGAAAGGGTAAAATTAATCACATATAAAATTGTATGGCTGAAAACTGGAGACCCAATGCAACCAAACAAATTCCTTCTGACCTCCTGTCTGGCTACAGGGAGGGACTGAGCCTTTCAAAGGACAGACTCACCCTGTCCTGAGAGTGTTGTCAACATGGGTGGGATGAATCAGTCTATAGAGAGGTCTATGTCTCTTCAATGGCCTAGAGAAGAGTCCCACCTCCCAGCTGAGATTTAGCCACAACATCTGAGAGTGAAGCTGAGTGAGACTATCCACATCCTTTCTTCCATAAACACATCCTTAAAAACATCAAAATTACTCAGTTAAGGAAGGAAGCTTGTGATTTCCCCGATACCTTCACATCACCTGTAAAAGGACCACTAACAAAATCCAACATCCAGTTTTCATTTCCAACCCCAAGGCTTGCCCTAAGTAATGCATTTCTCTCTCCAGATCAAAGTGATGCACAAAATAAAAAACCTTACAGTGACCTTAAAAGCTTTTCTAGAAATTAGATCAACCCATCTGATGAATACCTGCTCTTTGCTAAGAAAATTACTGTTAAATTTTAATTGAAAAGGCAAGTTTACTCTTAATGTATATTAAATATATGTTAAAAGTAAGAAAACTTAAAAAATAGAGAAGTTTTCAGGCAATCAAGCTCTTTTTCATGATTTTAGAAGATTTTTTTTTTCTTTATGTTGAATCTTAGTCATTTAAAATAGCAAATGTTACCATCATTCAGTTATTTTGTTGTCACAGTATAAAAACACAAGTGTGGAATAGTTTGTAAGTGAGTGCACCCTCAGTAAGTTTGCAGACGACAAAAAGTTAGGTCAGAGTATTGACCTGCTTGAGGGTAGAAAGGCTTTGCAGAGGGATCTGGACAGGCTGGATCAATGGGTTGAGGACAATGGTATGAGGTTCAACATGGTCAAGTGCTGGGTCCTGCACTTGGGTCACAACAATCCCATGCAGTGTTACAAGCTTGGGGAAGAGTGGTTGGAGAGCTGCCTGGCAGAAAAGGACCTGGGGGTGTTGGACAACAGCTGGCTGCATAAGAGCCAGCAGTGTGCCCAGGTGGCCAAGAAGGCCAACAGCATCCTGGCCTGTATCAGGAATAGCGTGGTCAGTAGGACTAGGGCAATGATCATGCCCCTGTACTCAGCACTTGAGAGGCCCCACCTCAAGTACTGGGCCCAGTTTTGGGCCCCTCACCATAAAAAGGACATTGAGGTGCTGGAGCGTGTCCAGAGAAGGGCAATGGAGCTGGTGCGGGGTCTGGAGCACAAGTCTTGTGAGGAACGACTGAGGAAGCTGGAGTTGTTCAGCCTGGAGAAAAGAGGGCTGAAGGGAGACTTTCTCACTCTCTACAACTACCCGGGAGGAGGTTGGTGAGAGGTGGAGGTCGGTCTCATCTCCCAAGTAACAGGTGATAGGACAAGAGGAAACGGTCTCAAGTTGTGCCAGGGGAGGTTTAGAATGGATATTAGGAACAACTTTGCACTGAAAGGCTTGTTAAGCATTGGAACAGGCTGCCCAGGGAAGTGGTTGTGTCTCCATCCCTGGAGGTATTTGAAAGATGGGTAAATATAGTGCTTAGTGATATGGTTTAATGATGGTTTTTGTTAGTGTTAGGTTGATGGTTGGACTAGATGATCTGAAAGTTCCCTTCCAACCTAGGCAACTCTATGATTCTATGATTCTATCAAGGTGAGAACTTTGACTAAAGATTTTGGTAGAGTTATGAATTTTCAGGAGCACAACATGTTTTTTGAATTAAGGCAAGGACAGGTTTCAGAAAATGTTTCTAAGTATTTGTTCTTAGAAAATTTTAAGTTGAAAAAACCTCATTGAAATAAATCCTTTCAAATCTCTCCCTCTGTAATTTCATTATTATTAATTTTACATTTAGTGTCATATACATGTAACAGTAACATTATGCTATAATGTGTCAAACACAGAAAGTAGAAATAAAACATTTTTCTTGATTGAAACAAGATGTTTTTCTTTTAATAAATATTTTGTGCTGGCAGTGTCAAAATGTGACAATTCCACAGTAATGAAAAGAAATATTTCTCTGGTCTTGAATGGTATTTTTCCTAAATTAATATTGTTTTCATATGACATCTTGGAATTCTCATGTTCATTGCTGGTTTAATAACAGCTCTTGGGACTTAGGTGAGACGCGTCTTACCTGATGAGGACATTTGCTCTCTGGAGACTTGGTCTGTGTAGTCAATTGAGTCTCAATTCCCCAGCTGAACTCAGCTAAGCCTAAAGAAAGTAATTCTAACATGTCAAGGAAATCTAATCCAAAAGTACCTATTTCTATCAATCAGTAGTTTTTTATTATTGATAGATAGATAGATAGATAGATAGATAGATAGATAGATAGATAGATATTGACATCAGGTGTTTCCAGTATGATCTACTTTAGGTAAACTTACATTAATTTTTATCTTACTTGCTTTTGTCATTGTGTTTTTAATGACATCTTTTCTTTGAAATACATTCTGGATTGTTAGATAATACTGAATTGAAACTCAGTGGTCACTATTCACCCACTGAATATAAGCTTTTCTCAAACCATCTCACACTAATCCAATTTTGAGGAACTCACTAGAAAGCAAGCATGTTCCTAGACATGATATTTCTGTCTGGGATAGAGGTAATCATATTTTCTCTTCTCAGAGGTTTAAGGTAACTAATTTTGCCATGGAATTGGAGTTGTCTAAAAGCATGTAGTGGGACAATTAAAGAACAACCATTGACCAGTTTTAAGTCCAGGAGGTGTTAGAAGTTAACTGTATTTGATTTTGTGCCCACAGCACAGTTTCTCTATGCAAATGAGCCCATACTCTGTAAAAGGTGGAAGATTCATTTCCTTACTTGACCTCCCCACTGCACACAGCATAACATAGTCATGACAGGTCTGATTCACATGCACTGAAGTCTTCCTATGGATTTCAACAGGATTTTGACCCAGCCTGAAATCGCTCCCATATGTGATGGGAACCAGAGCCGAACACAGCTCTCCTCCGTTGAAGCACGGTACCTTACCCAAGACCTCCCTTCCTCTCCTATTGTCTGAAGAAGAGTTTCAAACAAACATTTGAAGAGTCTCCTTAGACCACTGGAAACAATAAATAATAATAAAAAAAAGCTTCTTGTGAAACAGGCCTCCCAGCTGAACCGAGGGAGATGGCCCAAAATGCAGGAGTTTCCTACGCGATACAGGAGATTTGGCAGCAGGAGTGGAATTATATCTCATTCCAGACAGTGAAAATAACCAAAACCATGAGGTTTTTCATGGAACAAATGGAAACCATGTGACCCGTCACAATGGAAAATGTGTAGCTGCTTTCAGCTCCCTAAGCCCTGACACTTCTTTTTGATTTAACCACAATAATCTAAGTGGAAAATGAATAAATGTCAAGGTTTTTTTTCAATAAATCTGTGCACGAGTGAGAATAGGAACCAGAATAAAAGCTTTTCACGACATAAAGTTCATATGTTTGGATCCCTGACAACATTTTCTTTCTCTTATTTTTTATTATTATTATTAGGCCTGGTTGTACAATTTATTTCAAAAAACAAAATATTGTAAGACAGAGAACCTGCTAGCCGTTGCTAAGCCTGGAGTGAAAGCCCAATTTGTAACAAGATGACCTGAATCAAGATATATCTACTTACTTTTATGAGCTAAAAAAAAAGTAAAATTTGGAAATAAAGTATGAAATTTGCCCAGAGCTCACTTGGGCAAGATTTCTGCATGTTGAAATGAGATTGATTGAGCACGAAATCTTAAATAAATGCTAGCACAAGACATTAAGTGGGCAAAGACTGTATGTCATACTTGTCTTTTGGGGGGAAATTAATGTCACATTGGCCAGTCAGGAATAAGGCATGCAGCATTATATACAACTAACAGTATAAATGTGCAAACAGTGCCTCAAGTACCCAGCCTTAGAAGATTGCGTACAACGTGCTGTATGTTTTCACTTGAAATAGGTTAAAAACTCATAACTTTCCATGAGTATTCACACTTGAGATCACCTCAGTCTGCAAGTAATGAGGTAGTTCCTGCTTGGGTGAATGTATTCCCCAGGGGTCAGCATTAGACTGATTTGTCAAGCATCACGTGAGAGGATGAAAGGACAAAAGCATTGTTGTCTTCATCTGATGACACAATGAACTCTGTGTGGTAACTCTGAAAATATATTTGTCATCTTCTTATGTACTTGACTGAATCAAAGCCTTAAGGAAGATCACTTCACCTTACCATGATGCTGAACGAATGTTATCTTTTAGATAATCTCACCTGAGACAAGAAAGAGTCATTTCTGGATCACTGACACAGCAAGGACTAATGGCATTTGGGACTTTGTGATTACAGGGGAAAGAGACCTTTCTCTGAGGTCCTCTTTCTAGAGAGGAGGTATTGTCTGACATATAACATATTTCTAGGGCAGGACAATATTCAGATAGTGTAATAAAATATATTTACTGCTGCAAATCTTGCCTTGCTTATGACCTTAACCTATCAAAGCTATAAAAACACTACTGTTGTATAATATCTATTTTACTTCCCAATGTTAGCTTATTTCCTAAAGCTGATTGGCTTGGCTGAGCTGTGAATAGTCCTCCAAAGACTTATATTGGCTTTCTTCTGATGGTATGTGCAAAATAACCCCACATGCACAAAAAGAAAGCCACGGAAATTACAATGCTGTAACAGACACAGTCTCCTTCAGGTGGAGGAGAAAGCTCTAAAGTTCAGCACAGTCCAGGCTCTACTCCCTGCCAAACACTAAGGTACCTTTACTGGAAAGGATCCCCCGCAGGTTCCCACTAGCAGGGTTGCTGCTAGAAAGGATGCAGCCAAGGTTTTCTGTTGCATGGGTAACGTATCCAGTATTTTCATTCAAAGTCTCATGGTATGGGGTGAGCTTGGTGCCACCTGTCCTCAGCTTTCTAGTGTCTTCTGCAGGTGGCTAGTCAGTTCGAGAGAACCCATTGCTGATATGGAAAACGTGAACCTCAGAGGGTCAAGATGAGACTAACTCAGAGAAGCAACAGTGAACAGAAACAGAAAGGTAGATGATCACCTGAAGTCTGATACATATAGGATGCAATGCTTTGCCTGTCATTTTTATAGTTATCCAGTCACCTCACTTGACTAGCTACCAACTATGCCACCATCCCTTCTCCGTTGCTATTGTACACTGGGGTTTTGGGGTTTTTGGTTTGTTTTGGGGTTGGTTTTTTTGGGCCTTTCTTTCCCAGGCCAGTCAGCTTTTTTTTTTTTCTTGCTTGATCTACTGCAGTCTTGCAATATTACCTGCTGACTGGTGGATTAAAGATGTCTTGTAAAGTCTGGTCCAGCATATTTCAGAAAGACTGCTATGGTGTCCCACTCTCCTAAGAATAATCCAATTGAGTTGGCTGTGCACCTGCACTGGAAAAGAAACAGACACTTGCAGGGAAGTTATTTAACTGAAAGCAGAGCAGTGTAGTACTTCGATAATAGCCTCTTGAACAATACACGACAAAACACTAGCACCCAAATATGGCACCATGTTATGCCACTAATCTTGCAGGAACTGTAATGACATAATTAACTTCAGCAGAGATAAATTCTGCTTTCTTTGGTTGTCAACCAGCCACTAAGAGAGTTTTAGGTGCTAGCAACAGGGACCAAGAAAAGAGAAGAGGGCTAAACTTTAGGAAGAAACTCAAGGTTTTCACAAAGAAGAGGTGCTGCTGGGGTTGTTCATTTATTCAGACTGGGAAAAACTGGTAAGACAAAGAATCCTCCACAAGAGAAAAGAATTTTAGACAGAATACTTTTCCCATCACCTGGAGGACAATAAAACATCTGGAAAATATTACCAGCCAATTCGTGCAGGAACCCAGCACAGGAATGAGATTTGGAGACCAGTCAAGGGCTCTGGGAAGTGATGGAAGAGTGATGAATAGGTAAATCAAGGTGAGATAAGTGACAAGGAGAAGCACACCAAGCAGAAAGCACATTGCCTCATTCTCCTCCCTATATGTCAGTGGTGGATTGGACTGACTTTTTCCCTCACCTTGCTTTGCCAGATCCTGAGGATATGTTCACTACTAAAGGCCAACAACATTCTCTTCAGGGATGTTGCTGTAGGGTATAAAAGAGATTTATTGTCTTTATCAATTTGCAGACCTGTGGAGGAGCAGATCCTGTATAGCACATTTACACTAAATGACAGCAAACTTGGGTTCTTCTTCTGGCTATGTCATACGTGCCTCAGCAGCACTCCATAGACCTCCCCCAATCTTACAGGAGTCTGCAGATCAGAGAATGAGGAAAGATATGTACAGAATAGAGACAGCAGAGCAAGGATACACCTTTTACATATATACATGCATGTTCTGAGATCCTACCCAACAGAAATAAAATTGATGTAAAACAGGAGAGCTTCCTTGGCTTCATGGACTGGGGTGAGGTGGGGGGTTGTGGTCTATGGCAGCTGAGATCCAGGTTCTGATATTTCAGTGGAATAATTCTCACTTAACAAGCAGAAGATTTCTCTTAGGTGATTTCCATGGAATACTCCCATTTATATAAATTGAAAACAGACTTAGACAATTTAGAGAGGGACTAGCCTTTCATCACTGCCTGTCAATGTGGCCTATTCTCCAACAACCATGGTCAGTCTAATTATCAATCTAATTATCAGCCCTGGAGTTTGCTCTTCAAATGCCTTACTATTGAAAATGATGATTCTTGGAAGAAGGAAGACTTATCCTTAACAATGATATCAAGACTTTGTTCCAGATGTCAAGGTTTGTCACAGCTCCTAACAGTAAGTAATGGAGTAAAGAAGCTTTGATTCCTGGCCCTCCTTTGTTCCCTGAGTCATGCTGTTTGTCCCAGAAGGGTGTTCTTGTAGAAACAAGGGCTTTTCCTGTGGTCACAGCCACTGCCTGTTTGAACATTTTTTTGTGCAGTCCAAAGCCCAGCTGTAAATTTAAGAGAATTTAAGATGAAGGAGCCCAATCTATTGGATGCACCAGCCACTACAATGCATTATAGTCAGAGCTGGGTCACTCAGTGGAGCTCCAAAGTAGCAAAGGTAGCATTTTTGTTTGGTTTTTATTTATTTTGCTCCAAAGTCAAACCAAATAGCTCATATTTACTTATGTCAGAGGTGAAGTCTGGTTGGTGAATACTGGACAAACCAAGAGATGCTGTCCCTCAAACAGCAGTTTCACGAAACCTGTAAAACCTGAGCTGACCCATACTTAGAAGGGAAGCTCCGGCTTCTTGTAAATTAAGACAGTTACATATCCTAACTTTGCTCATTGGAAAACATCAAGACAAAAGTAGGAGAAAAGCAAGTAGCAAGCTGCTCTCCCTGCTCTGGAAAGAGGGGAATGCAGCAGCTAAGAAAGAGGTCAGCCTTAAAGTGCTGCATTTATATATATTGTATTCGACAGCCTGTCTTCTGCTTATACCAGGTCCAGTTTTTTGCCATGTTTCCACAGAAGTTAATGGGAAAGAAAATTCCCATTGACTAGACTGGCAAAATAAAATGTTGCATTAATTTTTAAATGTTTAACTATTACCACTGTGTCAAATGAAGCTTTATTTCTGCTATACTACTCTCCAAGTAACTTGTACTTCATTCACATTAGTATTAGGAAGAATTCAGCATGAACTGTTACTATAGACCCACTGTTTGAGTGGGAGACAAAGATTTATTTAGGTTTTGCCAGCCTAAATTGATTCCTAAGTGTCCCCAGTCCATTTGGCCAATGCCTGTCTCCAACATGGGCGCTACCGGATTCAGAGGAAAGTTCAAACCTAAGTTTTTTGGTCAATGTATGTGATATCTCTCCCTCTATGACTAGTTTATGAAAAATACTCATTTGTCAGAACATGTATTAGAAATTTTCCTAATTTTAGCTCAGGTTGTAGTAATTAATTCTTTCTAATTTAAGGAAGTTCTTAGCTGAATATATGTGGGATTGACCAAGATTGAAGTAATCAGACCGATAGGCAAATGTGACCTAAAATGCTGTCTATGAAAATCTTATCTTAATGACTAATGGAAGTTGGCTCCAATTTATGTTCTCATATGGCTTCACCAAGCTTGGAGCAAAAAGCTGTCTCCTGGAGACCATATTGCAGCCTGGTCCCACCCACGGAGACTCAACAAAAATGTCCATCTTTCCATCCAGTAACTGTTTGTGGTCACAGCCACTGCAGGCACAGAGACTCACGTGGCTCCAATGAAGAATTAGTGCGTTCCCCAGGGCCGTTAGCATGCGGCTGACTTGTGGAGAAGTGACACAAAGTGTAAACAGCAGCCTTCATCAAGGCAAAATGAAAAACGAATGTGTTTCCCAGTGCGCCCTTCACATCAAAGAGCCAAGGCTTGAAGACTACCAGACTCCAGGACAACGTGCATTCAACTCCGGCATAAAAACATAATTAGCACGTTAAACTGTTACATAAACATGTTTGCATTGTTATTTACTAAGTATCACAGGAATGCTTTGTAACAGTTAATCAACTCAAGGGGGTGAGGAGATGAAGGAAATGGCTTTGCAGGGAATAATGAAAGACAAAGATTCCAGATCAAACTTATTAGAATGAAAAAAACCCAAAAACAACAAGAACAAAAAAAAAAGAACAAAAAAAACCCCAACACATACAACAATAAAAAAAAAAATCCCTCCAAAAATCCATACAAAAAAATGCAACCCAAAACCAACTGTCTAGAGATGAAACTTGACAAACTTGTAATTCCTGCGTATTACTTCTTTGGAATTACATGTACATTTTAATTGTTATTTGAAGGAAGGAATTACCAAGGTCATGTTTTCAGGTCATAAATGTGAATCACCAAGAGGCCTGGATTTTCAGGCAGAAAACGTATTGTGTAGAGGTCTGAAAAGAAATTTCCTTGTCAGGACTTTTCATTGGAAGGATGTAAAATTCCTGACAGTAAAGGCAATATAAAATCATGGTTATAACAATGTGAAAGAGTATTTAGGCTTGATTCTGAAAGTAAGGAGAAATTATTTTGCAAGAAGAGATTTATTTATTTAGTTAGGAGTAGATGACAGGCAAGACCCTTGAATAACATGTCATCCAAAGCCTACATAGGCTGTTTTCATTTAGAGGAGGAAAATTACTAGAAGAAAGCTCTTTTCTATCAAATTTAATATACACTTTTTAAAACACCTATTTTGGAGCAAGGTGAAGTTTCAGAGATGGCTGTCTCCACAATACTCTATTGCTGAGAACTCAGGTGAGGTGAGATTCATCCTAACTGCAGTATCTCCATGAATCTCCTGTCGTCTCCTCAAGGTCATGCCACAATTTTTGTCCTCAGCTGCTGTCACTGGAAGCATGGAGGGACACTCCATAGCTTGGAGGAAATGACCTTAGAAAATGTCTTTTTTTCTAGTTGACTGGTGGAAGACACAGTGGT
This sequence comes from Larus michahellis, assembly GCF_964199755.1. Taxonomy (NCBI): domain Eukaryota; kingdom Metazoa; phylum Chordata; class Aves; order Charadriiformes; family Laridae; genus Larus; species Larus michahellis. The sequence continues at coordinate 3,181,222 of NC_133897.1, read as the reverse complement.
GGTCATATGTCTCCACTTCCAGTCAGAACCAGTCCTGCTCCATTGCAGTACAGCACCAAGCATTCTGAGGGTCCAGGAACTGAGGACCTCTGAGTAAAGAAGATCATTTTGGAAGGTAGGTGTAGTTGTGAAAAACACCACCTTATCCTTGCATCTGACAGTGCTTAGCAACGGGCTTTGAACATGTCTCTTAATGTGTCTGCTCTTTTTCAACACATCAGGGAGCAGATTTGCCTTATGATGGCATTATATTGCTAGGATGGCTGATCTCCTGGTGAAGTACTGAACTGCAGTACAAGAAAAACATGAGGTCAAACCTGAGGTTAATGTGGTCCTTTCATACAGTTTCTGCCACTGAAAAGACCGGAGAGATTCACCTGGGAAATAGCCTAGAAAGGAGTCAGAGGTAGCATAAATTTCTGCCTCTGGTTTGAAATGAAGACCTTGGGCTGTGTCAGAGATGGACTGACCCTGAATACAGCCCTGCAGGTAGGATATAGACATCAGTCCTCAAGTAGAACTATGGAGACCTTCCTTCACTGCAGTTTCCCATGTATTTCAGAGACACTGATACTTAGTGCAGTCTGCACTGCATCATGAAGACTACAGCAAACCTTTCCTTAAAACTATATTTTGCCTGAAGAGACAGTGAGCTTCAACACAGCAAGGACAGCAACCACCCTTTGGAGTTTATGAGAACCATGTGCCCAAACAGAGGCTACATTAATATGTCCAGTCTGAGAATCATTGAGAAGGAGGTTTCCCAAGCTCTGCTTCTAGTATACTTAATGGGCCAAGACATTATGTTCCTTGTATTTGTTTTGGGAATTTACCCTCTTCCTTCCTTGCATGAAATTTAGGATTTAAAGCCTCGAAGATGTCTTCCTCATCAATCAGATAAAGAAAGTGGTTGTGTTTGCAGACATAAGGGGAAAATAACCTCCATCTGCCCAGAGGTAGAAGAGTCTCTGTCTCTGGAGACATTCAAAACCCGTCTGGACACGTTCCTGTGCAACCTGCTCTAGGTGACCCTGCTTTGGCCCCATTATCTTTCTTGTTTTGCTTTAGGTATTTCTTTGGCATTGTGCCTCTTCATTTAAGATATGAGCAGAACACAGTGGATTATGGTTCACTGGAACTAAGCCTCATATTGTATAAATCAGTATTCACTGGAAGTCAGAAAAGTGATTAATATTTACATGAGCTGTGAAATCATTGTGATACACGCAAACAAGCAAAAGTAAAGGCAGGTTTCAGACATGAGACTGCTCTCTTAAGACTTTGAAAACACTAAGGTGTGAATAGACTGAGGTAAGTTTACAGCTGCTTCTGTAGTATGGATATATTGATGCAGGTAGCTGCAATTGCAGAAAACAGGTCCTTTTGTCCTTTAAATCTGTGCATGGTCAGTCTTCTATTTTGGATACAGAGAATAATGTTCTATGAAAGATACATAAATCAGAAGTGGAAATGAGAATCCTATTTCACTAAAAAGAACTTTCACATGCCCTTTTCAGAGCACAGATAGCAAGAACATAGCAAGGACCTCTCATACAATGAGTGTGTGCACACCCACTTATTTGTATCTTCATATATTTATAATCCCAGGAAGCAAGCTGCTTCCAACTAGACATGCCCAAAGATCTTGAGAAGTTGACAAAGTCTATGAATGGATTCTTACCTGGGCTTTTCGGACTGACACCTCTGGAGCATCTATATTTATCATGACCAGCATGTATTACACAGATACCTCAGCTCAGATCTGGAGAAATGCTCATTGCCATGAGTCCAGATTCCAGTCACACTTTTTCCTGTATGGGGATTGTCCTGCACTGCCTTTGCCCGCACCCCCAGATGAAGCATCAGCAGGTATGAAGACTTGTCCTCCTTCCACCCATGTTTGCTGCTGATCACCCAAGTGACCATCCGTCCTTCTGTCCACACATCTGATAGTGATCTAAGCTCAGAATAGTTTACAATAACACAACATTCTCCAAACACACACATATGCACAGAGGTGCATGTACAGATGTCTTTGAAGTCCTCTAGGCTTGACACAGAGTGTGAGGCTGATTTCTTCTGTGTGTTTTGATTTGGTTTTGCTGATACTGTTTTGTTTAAGCATACGTTTTCTAGAGACTAAGTTCTTTGTTATTCCCATGGGGAGGGACAGTTTTTTACCCCTCCCCAGCATTTTTTTTTCCAGACGCTCCCTTGATATGGAATTTGCACATGTTCAAAGCAGAAATAAATGATTAACATTTTTTTTCCTTCTCCCTTTTTTTTCCCCTTTTCTTGGAGCTGGATGAAGGCAAGGCTGTAAGAACACGACATGCTTTCCTACAGCAATCATGTGAAAGCCATTACAGAGCTGCTTTTAACTTGTACCATAACCCCAGTCAGCCCCAATAAAAAAGACACAAGAAATATGTACATGCCACTAGATTCTTGTATGGAATAAATCCCTCCCATGTTGTTAAAACAGTAAAGGAAATTTGGTGTTGAAGGAATGTGCATTTTGAAAAAAAGGCCACTAGATAGATCAGGGGCCTAAGGCCAGCAAAGAGACAAACTTACTCTAGATAAAAGCCCGGCTTTTCAGAAGTGTTGCTCCTATTTTATAGAGTTGTTGGTCATTACAGTATTATGTGAAGATTTCAGCTAACTCCAATCTTGACAATGCTAGATGCTTTGAATAAAAATTCATTAAAAGGAGTCCCTGATGTGGAAATGTTGGAGCCTGAATGGACAAGTTGCCCAAAGGAAGGAGTAAAATGACTTTCAAGGTGAGGAGCTGGGGTACTGTGAAATGAAGTAAAAGACTGATTTCAGCTCACTTAATCTGTGTGGAAGTTATATGCCAAATTTTTCTGTGTAGCTACCCCCTAAAATCATTGTAGAGGAATACATACATCCAGAAGGAGATTCATTTTCCCTCTCTTAGTTACCCCTCTCATGATGGGAGATAACCTGGCTCTCTCTTTGACTCCAAAGTCAGTCTGGATGATTGAAGTTTAAATATCTGAAAGCAGATGAAAACAGTTGCAAACTTATAGATATCTCTGATGTTACATAGCCTATGCAACAGAGCCAAGATCTATTCCCAGGCTTTTTGAGGTCCTGCTCAATATCATAATCAGGATGCCATCTTTTCTCAGTCAAATCTCAGATGATCTGCAAACACTCAGTATCTCTGGAAATCTTCATGTTAAAATTGAATAAAAATTGTTATTATTATTCTAAATCTTAAACCCAGATCTATATAGTCAAATTAAGTTGTTTATCCTTGTTAACTTAACAAGGATTTAATTTATTTGTATAATTTGTATCTTTTCAGAATATATTTCCATGAAAACTTCCATCCCAGAGCAAAGAGGTCTTCCCTGAGATTTACTTTTTCTTGTTAAGTTTTTTTATATAGGGAATGACTTTCTGATAGTTTAGTGGTGGTGTATCATAGAATCATAGAATGGTTTAGGTTGGAAGGGATCTTTCAAGGTCACCTAGTTCAACTCCCCTGCAATAAGCAGGGACATCTTCAACTACATCAGGTTGCACAGAGTCCCACCCAAACTGACCTGGAATGTTTCCAGGGAAGGGACATCTACAGCCTCTCTGGTCAACCTGTATCAGTCTTTCACCACCCTCATTGTAAAAAAATTTCTTCCTTATATCTAGTCTGAATCTACCCTCTTTTAGTTTAAAACCATTACCCCTTGTCCTATCACAACAGGCCCTATTAAAAATTCTGTCCCCATCTTACAAGCCCCCTTATTGAAATGCTGTAATAAAAAAAAACCATCTCTCTCAGCCTGTCCTCGTAGGAGAGGTGCTCCACCCCTCTGATCATCTTTGTGGCTTACTCTGGACTCGTTCCAACAAGTCCAGGTCCTTCTTATGTCGGGGACCCCTGAGCTGGACGCATTACATCAGATGGGGTCTCACCAGGGTGGAGCAGAGGGGCAGAATCACCTCCCTTGACCTACTGGTCACGCTGCTGGGGTTGCAGCCCAGGATATGATTGCCCTTCTGGTCTATGAGCGCGCATTGACAGCTCATGGTCAGCTTTTCATCCACCAGTACCCCCAAGTCCTACCTGGCAGTCCTTCTCAGCATGAATTGACCTTTTTGACCCTTGGCGATTTTTGACTCAGTGGTGGGTAGTTACATCATCCGAAAGCACACTGCAAAAACTACAGGTAGGAACAACCGACTGACTGAAAGGGACATTTCAGTGAAAGGAGCTACTGAGTGGGGAAGAAGGAGTCACAGGGGACCTCAGAATTACAAGTGGTTGCATGACTATACAACAAATATTTTAAGAAGAATATCCCAGACATACACCATAAAATGCATTTACCACATTACATCATGTGGGAAGGTGAGACATTGGTCACAACATTTCGTTGTGACACAACTTAGTCTCACCGCTGTCCCTGGGAAGGTAATGGAGCGACTCATTCTGGATGTCATCTCCAAACACGTTAAGGAACAGTAAGTCATTGGAAGTGGTCAACATGGATTTACTAAGGTTAAATCATGCTTGACCAATCTGATAGCTTTCTATGATGTTATAACGGGTTGGCTGGATGAGGGGAGAGCCGTAGAGGTCATCTACCTTGACTTTAGCAAGGTTTTTGACACTGTCTCCCATAACATCCTCATTAGGAAGCTGAGGAAGTATGGGCTAGATGAGGTGACAGTGAGGTGGATCGAGAGCTGGCTGTGTGACAGAACTCAGAGGGTTGTGATCAGTGGCATAGAGTCTAGTTGGAGGCCTGTAACCAGTGGTGTCTCCCAGGGGTCAATACTCGGTCCAATTTTGTTCAGTATATTCATTAATGACCTGGGTGATGGGACAGAGTGTATCCTCAGCAAGTTCGCTGACGATACCAAACTGAGAGGGGTGGCTGACACTCCGGAGGGCCATGCTGCCATCCAGCATGACCTGGACAGGCTGGAGAGCTGGGCAGAGAAGAACCTAATGAGGTTCAACAAAAGCAAGTGCAAGGTCCTCCACCTGGGGAGGAAGAATGCTAAGCACCAGTATAGGTTAGGGGCGGACATGCTGGGAAGTAGTTCTGAGGAGAAGGATCTGGGGGTCCTGGTAGACAGTAAATTATCCATGAGCCAACAATGTGCCCTTGTTGCCAAAAAGGCCAATGGAATCCTGGGCTGCATAGGGAAGAGTGTGGCCAGTGGGTCGAAGGAGGTCATTCTCCCCCTCTACTCTGCACTGGTGAGGCCACAACTGGAATACTACATCCAGTTTTGGGCTCCCCAGTTCAAGAGGGACAGGGAACTGCTGGAGCGGGTCCAGAGTAGGGCAACTAAGATGACTGAGGGACTGGAGCACCTCCCTTATGAGGAAAGGCTGAAAGAGCTGGGACTCTTTAGTCTGGAGAAGAGAAGGCTGAGGGGAGACCTTATTATGGCATACAAGTATCTAAAGGGTGGGTTTAAGGAGGATGGAGCCAGACTCTTTTCAATGGTTCCCAGTGACAGGACGAGGGGTGACAGGCACAAGTTAGAACATAGGAAGTTCCGTTCAAATACACGGAAAAACTTCTTTACAGTGAGGGTGACAGAGCACTGGAACAGGCTGCCCAGGGAGGTTGTGGAGTCCCCTTCTCTGGAGATTTTCAAGACCCGCCTGGATGCAGTCCTGAGTAATGTGCTCTGGGCAATCCTGCTTTAGCAGGGGAGTTGGACTGGATGATCTCTAGAGGTCCCTTCCAACTCTGAAGTTTCTGTGATTCTGTGATTCTGTGATTTAGATTTGGCGAAATAAGGATGCTCCAGCAATGACTGACTGTGAACAGAATATTTAGAGAATATTTAGTAACCATTCCTATTCAGTCAACCTTACTTCCCCATCCCAGAAGAGGAGGTTATCTGAAAAAGGTACAGGGGGAAAAAAAAGCATTAATAAGGTATGAGACCATTTTTATTTTTTTTTTCCTTCCTAACCTAACTGGGAAATCTGTTAATCACATTTTTCTGGTTAGCTACATCTCTGGTGGCTCCTGAGATGAAATGCAGCAGAAATTCCCAATTGGATCTAAGAAAGTTTCCAACTGGAAGTTTGAGTTGAAACAGACCATTCCTTTTGCATTTTTTGGGGGATAGAGATAAGCGTTTTATATAAACTGTTGTTTTCCAGAAGCATTCAGAACTCCTCAATTCTTGTACAACCTACATTTGGTTATACATTCTCATATATGTGTAAATTTCTGTTGGTCAGAATTCTTATCTTCCCAAAACTGCAGAAAGAGGAATATACACAAAAATTCCTTCCTGAAGAAACCTACTTTGGTCTGGAGCTCCTTTTTCTTCAGGGTAAACAACTGTCTTTGCCAGTCTGGGTCTCCTGTTTAGTTTGTTTCAGCTGTAAACAATTTCAGCCGTATGATGGAGAGGAGACTAAATGTGCAAAGCATAAAGTCACTTATGGACTAAAACTGAGTGACATTCCCTTCAAATTAGTGGCTTTGGAGAATGATGCTCTCAGTTTATGACGATGTGAAGGATTTTCATTTCCATGTTCAGACACTGTAGCAATGAAGAACAAAAAACAGCAGACAGCACAGTTTATATAAGAACAGCATTTTTCGTAAGTAAAATGGATTTCAGATTTTCACTGGAAGGTGTCACTATATATATATAAATATATATGTGCATATATACTTTAACGGTTGAGAGTAAAGATTTGCAACCTTGAAGGCAGATATGGTGAGGTTTTCTCATTCGCTGTGCTATGCTTCTGCCTTTCTGTTCTGCACAGCTTTATTCTTGTCAACATCTGGTAACAACATTGTTCCTGGAATCCAGGCTTGCGGATGTTCTTCCTTCTAGTTCAAACATTCTGACTTTTGATAATAAAATCAACCCCAAATTTGTTCACGTGTTCCTAAAGGGAAAACATCCCTTAATTAGACAGTCAAATTGCTTTCATGTAATCAAAATTAATTGTTCTTGGAGTGTTTCTTGAATAAATAGTTTATTCAACAGAAAAGACAAATAAAAACAGGCAGAGGGGGAAAGACAGAGGACAAGGATGGAAAATTGCTCTTTGTTGAAGTGAGTTATTTTTGTCAAGACCTGAAGACGCAGAAATATGGCTAATGAGTCACTTTTGTTAGCTGGGATAAGGAACAAAGTCACTGAAGAGGGTATGAGAGCAGACTCAGCAGTAGATTTTATCTCATTACTGTAAAGCATGAAGGATTGGACATGTGTGGAAGATACTGGGAGAGCTCAGCTGAAGTAGAGTTGAGACTTTCAAGGGTAAGTACAGCTTTTCATTCCAGATTAATAATAAAAGGATGACCAAGGAAAAATTGTGCCTGTTTCGGTGAGGGATGGGTGATTTAGTGACGGCAGACACGCATAAGGCTCAGATACTCAATGTCTTCCTTGCTTTATTCTTCCAACAGATCTCCCAGGTCTCTATGACTAGTGGTGGGATTCAATAATGAGAATTACTAACTTGAAGAAACTTCCTATATGAGTCCATGGATTGCATCATAGTGTGCTGAGAGAACTTAGGTCCTTGAAAGAGTGTTATCATGTCTGAAAGATGATGGAGAACCCCTTGGAAGGGAGGCCCTTACACTCGGAGAAAGGCAAATGTTGCACCCATTTTCCAGATAGGCCAAAGAGATCACCTGGGGAACTCGAGGCCAGTCAGCCCCACTTTGGTCCCAGGAAAAATCATGGAGCAAGTCCTCTTGTAAGATTTCTAGGCACATGGGGAAGAAAAAGACGGGGAACAGTCAGAATGGATTTACCAAATGTAAATCCATGACAAACTTCTTTGCCTTCTAAGATTAAATGACTGGATTTATGGAAAAGGGGAGAGCAGGGGATGACATTTATTTTGGCTTTAGCAAGGCTTTCAGTATGGTATCCCATAAGAAAGATGCTAGATCCATGTTCTTCATAGCAGTTTATGACTGGAAGATAAGAGTCAGCAGGATAAATTGAAAGAAGAGCTACGCAGACTGGAACAACCTTTACAGACAAAAAGAAACATCTTCCCAATGACAACAGTCAGAACCCTTGCAGGTTTTCAAGACCTGGATAAAGGAAAATAAAGCCCTGAAACTTGGTCTGACAGTATTGCAGCCCCAGTTGAGAAGGACATAGGACTAGATGTTCTTTCTGACAGATCTTGTTTCCTAACTCAACAGGAACAACAAAGGATGAGGTAAAGGAGACAGATAATTTTCCCAAGACCATACAATCAATTACAGTTACTGTCTCAAATGAGTTCATCCCACACTGTTTGTCCTGATTAAATGGGTTTAAAGCATTAAACACCTGACTCTATAGAAGTGGAGGGGGTGGTTAGGTCCATTGAGGTGGAAGGGACCTTAAAGATCATCTAGTTCCAACTGCCCTCTCATGGGCAGGGACACCTTCAACTGGATCACATCGCCCAACTTTAGTTTGCAGCCAGTAACTTTAGTTTAAAGTCCTTTTCTCCAGCGTGACAAGCCTTTGACATATACCCAAAGAGGTGTCCCTTTTAAGTTTGAGGTTAATGAAAACCTATGAAAGATTTGTCAGGCTGGATGGGGCTCTGAGCAACAGCATCTAGTTGAAGATGTCCCTGCTCATTGCAGAAGGGTTGGACTAAATGACCTTTCAAGGTCCCTTCCAAGCCAAGCTACTCGATGATTCTGTGATTCTATGATTAGGTTTGCCTTAGGACCTCAGTAGGATGGATACAAAGAACCTTTCACAGATAACTGGCCTACTTGAACAGGGTTGTTTGACCAGATGACCTCCAGAGATCCCTTATTACTTCAACCATTCCGTGAAAACATGAAACAGTTTAGCTTCATTGCTTTTGTTACACATAGTTGTTTTTGATTGTTCTGTAAATACTACTCAAACAGCTGTAGTTTTGTATGCAAACAACTGTAATGGCCGCTGCGCTTTGATCCTGGAACAAAGCAGAAACCACAGAAAAGAGAAAAAAAACCTAAGTGTTCCTATTAAGATTTGAGAAAAGAAAAGGTTTGGGTTTGTTGGTTTTTTTTAATTTTTTTTTTTTTTTATTTCTAAGCATATGTATTTCCTTCATGCATGCGTCATGGGACTTAGGCCTGGGACCCTCAGTCTGAATATTCAGCATGCCGGGCAGCTTCTCTAGGGAGAAACACAGTCCTTTCTCATGTGTATGTGATACAGATTTACACAGGGGTATATAGTACTTGGTCTACAGAATGTTAAGCCAGATGCATGAATAGAGTCATATTCAGCCCCATCAGATCTCTTGGCATTTGTACACATCATTGCAAATTTAAGAATAGAAGAAGATTTTCTTGGTTTACAACTGTCCCTCACTAAAAAAAAAATAAAATCTACGCACTGCACATATAAGCAACACACCTCAACAAACCACTGGGTATGCTATCCATACCCTCAAACCAGGTTCATGTTGCCTCTGCTAGAAGACACATTCATCCTTCTGAGAAGTTCCTAATCCATGGCAATCCAAATGATCTTAAATAATTTACATAGTATGGATAATTGTGAATGATGAGGATCTGAAAATACTCATAGCTTCAGTTTAGCTCGCTGATCAGGAGGTGGTGGTTGAAGGGGAAGCTGATACTGATAGTGACATTTGCTCCCAGGGCAGATGGATCAGGAAGACAATGCATGAACACAATCGTTTTGGTCTGACTGAGGTGTTCAGGACCATTAGCATTTTACTGCGAGAACAAAATTTACTCTTACACGGCAGCGTGAAAGAAGTTATTTGTATCATCTGACAAAGGCCTTCAGCTGGACTGCAAGTCATAATCTGGGTTGGTGCTACAGTTTACTGAGTTTCGCCCTGCATGATCTCACAACACAAGCTGTGATTTATCTTCCCAAATTCATAGCTCCTCTGCTGCCACACCTTATTACAAACACATCTAATTAGCTTGCTGCTGTTATTCAACTTTCAAGATTTCTTTTTGGCATTGCAGAAGTGTATTTTGGATGAAACCTGAGTCACATTTGATAAATCTGTTAAAATTCAGCATCTGAGATGTGTAGGAGAGGACAAAATATATTTGTGAAATTAATTTCAAATTTGGCAAAATTTGTTTCAGCCAAGAAAAAAAGAGGAGACATTTGAAAGCTGTTCACTTTCATATTTTCAGAAGAAAATTTTTAGATTTTTTGTAGTGCCTGGCATCCACCAAGCTGAGTGGTGCAGTTGACACGCCTGAAGGGTGAGATGCCATCCACAGGGACCTGGATGAGCTCAAGAAATAGGCTTGTGTGAACCTCATGGTTCGACAAGGTCAAGTGCAGGGTCTTGCACCTAGGTCGCAGCAACCCCTGGAATCAATAGAGGCTGGGGGACAAAACTATTGAGAATAGCTCTGCCGAGAAGCACTTGAGGGTACTGGTGGATGAAAAGTTGGACAGGCAGTCTGGTGAAGTTCTCACTGACTGGAAAAGGGGAAACATAACCCACATTTTCAAAAAGTGATAAAAGGAAGATCTGGGGAACTACAGGCCAGTCAGTCTCACCTCTGTGCCTGGCAAGATCACGGAGCAGAACCTCCTAGAATCTCTTCTAAGGCACACGGAAAATAAGAACATGATTGGTGACAGCCAACATGGTTTCACCAAGGGCAAGTCATGCCTGACAAATCTGGTGGCCGCCTACGATGATGCTACAGCATTGGTAGATAAGGGGAGAGTAACAGACATCATTTACTTGGACTTAACGCAAAGCGTTTGACGCTGTCCTTCATGGCATCCTGTTCTCTAAATTGGAAAGGCATGGATTTGACAGATGGACTACAGAGTGGATAAGGCACTGGCTAGGTGGCCGCACTCAAATGGTTGCAGTCAAAAGCTAAATGTCCAAGTGGAAACCAGTGACAAGTGGCATTCCTCAGGAGTCAGTACTGGGACCAGTGCTGTTTAACGTCTTTGTTGACAATATGGACAGCGAGATCAAGTGCACCCTCAGCAAGTTTGCCGATGACACCAAGCTGTGTGGCACAGTTGACACACTGGAGGGAAGGCATGCCATCCAGAGGGACCTGGACAGGCTTGAGAGTGGGCCTGTGTGAACCTCATGAAGTTCAACCAGGCCAAGTGCAAGGTGCTGCACCTCAGTCACAGCAATCCCAAGCACAAATATAGGCTGGACTTAGAATGCCTTCAGAGCAGCCCTGAGGAGAAGGACTTGGGGGTGTTGGTGGATGAGAAGCTCAACATGAGCTGGCAATGTGTGCTCGCAGAAAGCTGACTGCATCCTGGGCTGCATCAAAAGAAGTGTGTCCAAAAGGTCGATGGAGGTGATTCTGCCCCTCTACTCCACTCTTGTGAGACCTGACCTGGAGGACTGTGTCCAACTTTGGAGTCCTCAACATAAGAAGGACATGGACCTGTTGGAGAGGGTCCAGAGGAGGGACATAAAGATGCTCAGAGGGCTGGAGAACCTCTGCTATGAAGACAGGCTGACAGAGTTGGTGTTGTTCAGCCTGGAGAAGAGAAGGCTCCAGGGAGACCTTATAGCAGCCTTTCAGTACCTAAAGGGGGCCTAGAGGAAAGATGGGGAAGGACTCTTGATCAGGGATTGTAATGATAGGATGAAGGGTATTGGTTTTAAAATGAAAGTGGGGAAGTTTAGATTAGATATTAGGAAGAAATTCTTTACTGTGAGGGTGGTGAGACACTGAAACAGGTTGCCCAAAGAAGTTGTGGTTGCCCCCATCCCTGGAAATGTTCAAGGCCAGGTTGGATGGGACTTTGAGCAACCTGGTTTAGTGGGAGGTGTCTCTGCCCATGGCAGGGTGGTTGGAACTAGATGATCTTTAATGTTCCTTCCAACCCAAACCATTCTATGAGTCTGTGATTCTATGATATTAGGAAAGCACTTGTTATTGAGATGCACTGCATGCTTCAGCCAGCCATGCAGCCTTTCCTGCTGGTTGAATTACAAGACTGTTCCCACCTACACACAAACACACACACACATAAAGCTCCAGGCCAAATAACACCTTAGGAGAGAAACCACTAAGGAAAGATTTAGGAGAATGGGAAGAAAAGGGGATGAGGGGATGTAATTTTTTTCCTCGAAAAGTCCAACCTCGTATTGCCAGATCAGATAGTCATTTTGATGAATGAAATAGGAGACATCCAAAACCTCAACTATCACCAGAGCTTTCAGCCCAGCCACCCCCAAGATATGTTTTGTAGGGCAACATAGAAATGCTCAGCATTGAAAGGCGGTGCTGGAGATTATGACAAGAGGTGGCACTTCCCAAAATCACAGGACAGGCTCATAGACTGCCACTTAACTCCATTACCTCCATTTGTGAAGTGGAGGTCATCATCCTTCAAAGCCCACTTTCCCAAGAGAGACTGGGACAGACTTAGGGCTGGTATCTTCTGGGCCTAAAAAGGAGAAAGAGCTTTTAATATTCAGAAGTGGGTGGCACCAAGGCAGCATCCTTCTGTAATGGACAGTATGCATTCCCAGCCTGCCCCTCCAACTGGGCTAAGAAAGAGGCTTGTCTCCTGTAGATCCACCAGGGAAGATACAGCTCAGATTTTACTTATACCTTTAGCACAAGACATGTCCGATTCCTTTTTTGCTTAGTCTATAGGATAGCTAGTTACAGAGAAAACATAAGCTTCTAGTGAGATGACTGGAAAGGGTTTGAGATGTCTGAAATGAGAGCTGAACTGAGCTGAGCTACCTTCTGTGGCAGCTGAAAGCGTCCATTATCTACTGGAAAGCCATCAGCAGATGGGTTGAGAAGGATTTTCTGAAGCTAGACAGCTCCCTGAGAATGAGTTTCCTTTACTCTCACCTTTCATACACGTGTAGGGACACTACATTCACTGATGTCGTGAAAGAATATAGATGCCTTCTACTACTAAGCACTCTTAGATTTAAAAATGAGTTGAGGTATCCCATAGGAATTTGGTTCCTAAATATATTTGAAGCTAAATATCTTTGTCCTAATAAACAAAAGTGAAATACTTAAATCCTATGATACTGGGTAATGAGTGATGAGACATCCCATAATGAGGTATTGAAAGCAATGAGAAGGGCAGAGTTAAGGTTCATTAGTTTTTGAAGATTTCATTTCATAGCTGCTATATGACTTCATAGGTGCTTTAGACACATTTGTTTCCCTGCTTTCTATACAGTGGCAAAGATGAAGAAGCTGAGGAAGGGCCTAATGGTGTCATGAAGGCTTATGACAAAAAAGCCCTTAAAACCATTGATTGATTAAGCAGCTATAAGTCCTGAAAGCTGCAGAAGAACTTAAACCCATATTAGACCAGAATTAATTGAATGAAAGAGAATGAATGAAAACCTGACTGCTGAGGAACTGAGATACCAGGTGAGACAAGCACCTAGGGAGTCTTCAGTTGGGGTACAAACCAAATCCACAGCACCTGGAGACAAGAAATCTTTGACTTAGTTTGCTTATCTGAATTGACAGCACTTCTCTGATAGAAGTACCTAAGTCTCCCTAACTGCTTCTGAAGTCTTTTCTTAAGCTGTGTTGCTTTCTGTTTTGTTGTTTTTTTTTTTTTTAACTGTCCCCAAACAATTCCCCCAAAAAACAGACAATAAAATCCCCAAAGGAATGCTGAACCCTAGACCTAGGGAGATATGTGGAGGTAGGTGGAGACAAGTGGTAGGTCACAGTCTTTTCCAGTATCAATAATTCCCACTCCACACAGGCAAGCCACCTGGAGGGAGTGTGGATATTTGGTGCTCTCTAGTGACTGCTCTACAAAGGTATTTACTTCTCCTGTGTGGCTATTAGTGACAAGGGTTTTTTGATTTCATTAGTTTTATTTCATCTGAAAACCATGAAAAGCCCTTTCTTTCAGTACTTGTGACCAGCACAAGTGTAGCTGGTCAAGCAGGTTCTAATGATGTTAATAAATTGACCTTTTCTATTGTTTTCACTTTCTCCCCTCAAAGGTAGGTTCCAAGCCGCTCTTACATAGTAAATAGGTTGTTTTGGGATTCAGCCATCTTAGGAAGATCTCTCCTATTCTCTTACAAGGTAGCATGACAATGGTAAACGATGCACTATGGTTTTGTTTACCAGTAAGCATCACACTCTTGCAGTTCAATAGCAGCCAGGAGGATCTGTGTGAGATTTTCTAGCATGAGAAGACCATGATCAGGCAAAGAATATTTGAGCCTAAGGGGCTGCTCCGTGGGAATATGAACAAAACTGCTCTAAAAGGTGTTTTCCTGAGTGTATTGGTGGTGAGTCAGTCCCTAGAGACGGGTATGGTCTTTTGGAAGTTATAATACTAGGTGTCTACTGCAGTTGATGGAAATGTCAAGTTCAGAACAGGACTGGTAGACACTAGAGCCAAAATAAAGATGGAAGATTGTTTTAGTGAAAGAAGAGAGTACAAAAGTAGAAAAAAACCTCTAGTAAATGCAATCAGGGTTGCCCAGTGTCAAAGAATAGATGAGCTCACCTTGTTTGTCTTCACTTCCTCTCTTCTAGCCCTCCTGGGTTTTTAGTTCTGCAGTGATTTCATCCAAATCTGACATATAGGTAGAGGTCAGAAAGACATGTTTCATAAGCAGAGGCTGAGAATGGAATCCCATGAGACATGAGAGAGGCCAAACAGGAGCATTGCTGCTATAAAAGTCCTAACCTTCAGAGAGGAATCTGCACATGGATGATCCAGGCTTCTGACACAAACCCACAGGAAAGAAGGACTCACCGTTTCTACCATTCATGAAACAACACCCAGAAAGACCATTGCCTCACCACAGTGAGTACACAAAAAATGTGCATGACCACCTTGACTTTCCTCTGTCTTGCTGTTTCTCTGCTCAGTTTATTTGAGCTCTTAGTGACACATCAGTCTGATACTTGAGAGTGGGAAGAGTTCTCCAGGGATGAGTGAAGTTCAAATTATATTTTCCCAATGGACTTGACCTTGACTCAAGACACCTATTTCATCTTTGCCCATGACTTCAGAAAAGGTCTTGATCCAAGCTTCAGTCTTTCTCCCTGGCTGACTTTTGTGAGTCCCATAACAGAGAAAGCCTGGTTGCCTCCAGAGCCACGTCCCAATGCTTTGGTGCTGAAGAAGGTATATTATTTTTGCAACTCCTCTCTGAGGAAAGGTGATTTTCTGTACCTGTAAAGAAGCACAACTTTTCTTTCTAATAAATATCTGCTATCCAAACCCTTCTTTTCATCCAAACTGCAGGACCTTAATTTTCTAGATCCACAGGTCTCAGATGTCTGTCAAATTGTGTTCAAATTGGCTTATTAAAGAAGAGGCCTAAATATAGGCGCACTACTTGATTGCATAAGCTTCATTTCCTTAGGAAAGCAGACCAGAAACCTCCCTCTTGACATGCTTTTTGTAAAATCTGGAGGGGAAAGGAAAGGAAGGAGAGAGCCATCTCCCATTTGGGTTAGATGTTGATTCTCATTCATACTGGCACCTGTGTTTAAACAGAATGCAGTCTTTTTCTTTTTTTTTTTTTTCCCCTCTTATTTTTTCTTATTTTTTTTTTTAGATTTATTTTGGCCAGATGTTAATTGCTTTAATATAAGGGAAGAAACAAAAATTTAGCAGTGAAGATCTGGCCTGAGCCCTCTGTTTGGAAGATTTATGGGAGATGTAGGCTTCAAATGTCTGTGCCTGGAAATATTCCTTCCTTTTTGGCCCCCTCCCTCTTTCCCATCACCCTCTCGCCCCTGGGTTGCATATGCTTGTGTGAGCATAAAAGAGCTTCTCGCACATCTGTCTTTATTATTGATAGACATGCTGGCATCTGATAGCATTTAGATTTATTGCCGTGTGAGCCGTGGGCTTTTTAAAGTGCTAATATTTTACCATCTTTCATGCTGAAAGAATGCCAACTTCTAAGAGGCCCAGTAGCCTTCAGGATAAACCTCTGGCTACTCACCTCTGCAGCCTGAGACGGCAGCTCCTTGGAGACCATCCTTCTTGCCTGAGCTGCCAAGAAGTGAAATCTGGGGTCTCTCAATCTTTAAGCATCAGCAGTCTTCAGAGTACACTGGAACTTTGCTGAGCTTGTGTACTTCCCCCCGCCCCCCCTTTTTCTCTCTCATTCCCCCTGTGATCCAGCTGTTTATTTTAAATTTAAAAGTTTAAAATGGGCTAGGCTCCCCCTCCACTGAGCTTTTCCACCCTCCTCCTTTCCATGTCCACAATGGCAAGTTATTGTTGCTGGCTTAGAGTTGAATTTTCTCCCTCTATCACTAAAAACAACAAAAAATTCTAATAAAATTAGGAAACCACACACAACTCTAGACCAAACTTTCCACTGGTGTAAATCAGCATTGTGCCATTAAAATCTACGTCAGTAAATGCACTTGGCCCTCTAACCGGGAGACAAAAGGGACATTTGCAACAAAAATATTAGCTTTGCAGCCCTGGGATCTTTCTCTGACCAGCTGTTCATTAGCTCAGGAAGCATCGTCAGCCAGGTTAGTTTCTACCTTTTTCAGCAAGGTGATAAAGATATTTATTCCCTTGCCTCTTGTTTCCACCCAGCCCCAAGCAGCAGTGTCTCTGCTTTGAAAAATATCAGTAAATGAACCTATTTGCTTGTGAAAGCAAGACCCAAATTCTGCTGGCATCAGCCAGGCAAAGCATAAGACAAGTTTTATTTGCAAACCATCACAAACTCACCTATCATAGCAAAATACAAAATATCCCCTGATAACAGGGATGGCCAGAGCAGTCTCTTTTTTTAAGTGCATATAGAAAAACATCCATGCACATATGTGTGCATGTATATATATATATGTGTGTGTGTGTGTGTGTGTGTATATATAAAAATACACTGATTTTCTTAGGAACTCTGTTTCCTAGTTACAAGCCTACACATCTGTGTCTGAAACAAATAGTAGATTAGTCTCCTATTACTTGCCAAGCAAGCTTTGCCCAGAAGAATTGTGTTTTATGTTGTATCTTTGGAAAACACGTCAATCCGCAGAAAAAACAGCCATTTGTAATGGTTCCTGATATGCCAGGTTTGTAAGTGCGCCCTTATGAAGCAGGGCAGCATCAGGTCCAGCAGAGTGCTGCTGCTGCTCAAGAGGTTTCAGGGTGACTTGGAATTTTTCCACATGCTCAATTCCTTGTCCTAGAAGGTCTCCAAATGCAGCCAGACCTCTCTGATCTGGAGGAACTACGGCAGGAAACCTCAGAAGATCAGGCTTCTTCGGCTTCTTGCAGTACCTATGCATGGCATATAAATGGGTATGGATAAGGTCTTTTGATATTTCTTGCTTTGCTTGCAATATCAAGCAGAGGAGCTACTATTCTGCATAGAGATGGGGTCTCATGGTCTATTCTGTAAAGGCTTTTACTGTTGCCATGTGACAGAAAATTCAGCAGTCTGCACCTCGGAAAGCCACTTTGAGTTTCTGTCTGCCTGTGTATGCAGGGAAAGCAGTCATTTTAACTAGTTGTATGAGTGACGTGATTGACGTTGCAATGCTTCATCTTCATGCTTTTGCCAGGGGAGGCTTAGGATGAATATTAGGAAAAAAATATTCACCAAAAGGGTTATCAAACGTTGGAACAGGCTGCCCAGGGAAGTGGTGTAATCACCATCCCTGAAGGTGTTTAAAAGATGGATAGCCATGGTGCTGAGGGACATGGTTTAGTGGTGGTTTTGTCAGTGTTAGGTTAATGGTTGGACTTGATGATCTTAAAGGTTCCTTCCAACCTAGACAATTCTATCATTTTATGCGTTCTCTAGACCTTTAAGCATTCCTTATATCACGCCTCTTGAGATGTGACACCATCTCTCAGATTCTGGGAAGACAGTGCGATGCTTAACTTCCCAGTTTCTGTCCGTATTTTGGTAGATCTTGTTGGGGTCAGCACAACCACAGTCAACTTCACTTCTTCTGTTCTCAGTATGATGAGGGCTATGTTTTTATGTATAGCCTTGGAGATACATATGGAGGGTAGAGAAAGGCAGCCTGATGTTCAGACCCCTGTCTTGACTCTATTCTGGATCCAGTTTGGGCAGATGCGTCTCTTCCGCCTTGTGAGTGGTTGATCTTCCTTGTTCTGCTAAAGAGTCACTGTACCTTCTGTGCATTCAAAACTGGGTACTGTTTTCAACGAGATACTGTTGTGCAGGGGTCAAAAGTCAAAAGCTGGGGACCTGTGTTTCCACAGTGAGCACGGTGAGACTCCAGCCACCCTGCTAAAGATACGTAATGGTGCTCTCACACCCTGTGTGACCAGTTTCATACTTTTGCAGTTATCTTTTCCTCTCTGTTCATTCTGGTGCAATGGCTGCTTCTGTCAACACCCCAGAGGCATCCATGGGTAAGAATGGGTAAGACTGCAGCTTCTTCAGGCATCACTTCAGCCAGTATTAAAAGAAGGAAAGTCTACTTTATGAAACACCAGTGGCTTGTGTAAAGAGACAAGGGTCTGAGCTCAGTTCAGCCTATGTGGTGCTTTGTATAATGTCCCAAAACAGCGCTTGAGTGCCGAATGTGGGAGTAAGGATATCTGTCACAAACCAGCACCTCTGGGCTGAGGTGGGAATTGGGAGACCATGCCCCATTTTAGTGGACCAAAGAAGGCTTGCTGGGGGTATGAGACTGCAGGATGTCACCAAACCTTCCTCAAGCGCAAAGGCAGAAAAATGCACACCCTGATGTAACCACAAGGCCATTATGCTAGATGGGTCCCTGTAACCATCCTTTCTGGTTATCTCACTCTCAGGAATCCAGAGTAACGAAGCCCAGATCCTGCTCTGAGGTTTCGGAGTTCTGTGGTCATCACTGGTTTTCTCTAGATGCATATAAGGTTCAGGGTATAGAATTCTTGAGACATTACCTCATACTATATTTGCTGATGAGAAAAACAATAAATACCCACACAGAAAAACCTGAATACAATATTTCAAATAATTGAATAGCAGAGACTGTAAATTAAGCCAGGCAATATCAATGAAATTCTTAAGCTTAGAGGAGCTGATTGAAAATCCTCTATTGGTTGCAATATTTGTTCTGTCAGCTTCTCTGTCCCTGAATTTTGTCATGGAATTACTCTATTGCTTTAGGCTCCAAAACACGGCAAACAACTGTAGAGGAAAAGAAAGCTCAGCTGCCTTCCTGACCCACGTTCACTTCTGCTCAGCAAACAAAGGCAATTTTGAGTCTGCAGCTTGAGCTGTGTGAGAAAGAGTGTCCCTGACTTAACTCATTGCTCTTTCTGGGTCTTATCCAAAGCACACGGAAATCAAAAGGTCTTTTCCTACTGACTTCATTGTCCTTTGGAACATATCTAGCATGTCCCCTTACAAAAAGTCATTGCACTTTAAGGGTGATTTGGCTGCTATCAGGTTTCAACAAATGTTTCAGTTTTTGTGTTTGGAAACGTGGTTTGGTGACAAAGGAGCCTGTTTCTGTAACTGTGGTTAGTTAGGTCCCTGGCAATCTTTCTTTTGTGGAACTTCTTCAGACCTGCCTAAAATGAGGAGCTTTTGTGGAAGCAAATGCTTAATTTATGGCTATCACTAATTAAAAATAAAAATAACAAAACCCAAGAAGTTGTCTGCGGATCTCATGACACTGTGAAACTGAGCTGGAGATATCATAAGGACAAGATCTCTGATAGCATTCCCTGGACCTCATATTTATGCTCAGGCTGGAAATTCTCTATCTTGGCACTTATGCCCCCTTTTCTGGTCAGAAAAAAAAAAATAGATTTTTTATGATTATATTTTAAAAAAAAGCACAATTTTGGTTGTTTCATCTACAGATGAGATGATCAGCTGTATGGATTTTGTACAATATGAACAGAATTATGACCCCAGCAGCAATCTTCAAGAAAAAAAGAGAATTTGGGTTAGAAAGGAACTGTAAGGTAGGAACACATAATGGGTTTCCTACTTGACCACCCAGGAAAAGCGGACAGACCATTTGAAGAAACCATTTCTTGTGTGAGGTTAGTTACAAAAACCAGTGAGTATTTTAGACACTTTAACTCAATGGACTAGTTTTTCTTAGGGAGGTTGTTGAATCTTGTTTCTTTATTCTGGTGCTTCAGCCCACACAGGGATGAGAGGTTTATAGAATCATAGAACGGTTTGGGTTGGAAAAGACCTTAAAGATAATCTAGTTCCAATCCTCATGCTATGAAGCAGGGACACCTTCCACTAGACCAGGTTACTCAAGGCCCCATCCAGCCTGGCCTGGAACACTTCCAGGGATGGGGCAGCCACAGCTTCTCTGGGCAACCTGGGCCAGCATCTCACCACCCTCACAGTAAAGAATTTCTTCCTAATATTTAATGTAAATCTCCTCTCTTTCAGTTTAAAACTGTCACCCCTCATCCTATCACTACATTCCCTGATCAAGAGTCCCTCCCCATCTCTCCTGTAGACCCCCTTTAGGTACTGAAAGGCTGCTATAAGGTCTCCCCGGACCCTTCTCTTCTCCAGGCTGAACACCCCCAGCTCTCTCAGCCTGTCCTCACAGCAGAGGGGCTCCAGCCCTCCCAGTGTCTTCGTGGCCCTCCTCCTGCCCCGCTCCAACAGCTCCATGTCTCTTCTTTGCTGAGGACCCAGAGACGGAGGCAACACTGCAGGGGGGTCTCCCCAGAGCGGAGCAGAGGGGCAGAATCCCCCGTCTCACCCTGCTGCCCACGCTGCTGGGGGGATGCAGCCCAGGATGCAGTCAGCTTTCTGGGCTGCAAGCGCACATTGCCAGCTCATGTCCAGCTTTTCATCCACCAGTACCCCCAAGTCCTTTTCCTCAGGGCTATTCTCAATCCATTCTCTGTGCAGCCTGTGCCTGGGATTGCAATCTTTTGTGCTTATGGTTTTGGGGAAGAAGAGTTTATCAGCAGCTGCATTTGGATTGAGTTACAAACCATCAGGGGGAAGATAGTACGACGACATTGCTGTTTTGGGAAGCAACGCAGTACCATGCCTCTGTTCTTCCAACAGTATTTCAGTGGTGCTACATAACTTGGTAACTCCATCCAGGCCAAAAAATTTTTAACAGTCACTTGCTGCCAGCAGTTCTGTGGAAACAACTTTTTGACAGCTCTTATAAGTATATCGTAACTTCTAGGACTGTGGATGGCACACAAATGGGATAAAAACTCACAGCTTACAAGGCCCAGACTCACCAAGGCATGTTCGGGTCTGAACTACACTGGATTCAATGGCAATAATAGGTGAGATGACGCATGCCTATCTTTAGTTGTATGAAAGGAAGATCATAATGTACAAGCTAGTAATCACAGAGGGCATTTACAGCCAGCGAGGAAAAATACATCTGAAAAAATAATTAATCCGAGCTTTTTTAGATGCCTACTTGGAATGAAATGAATTTTTGTATTGAGTTTTGAAGTGATTAGAGAGAACAGCCTAGGGTGTTGCCCAGGCTTTAAGATTTAACTTTAATATTAGGTGAGATCTTTGCTTCCCCGCGTCATCTGAATATCTTTTTTTGTAATTTTTTTGTATTATTTTGTTCTAGGGTCTGAATTAATACATTGTGAGGAAAAAAACCAATCCCATCTCAAAGTGGTTCTGAGAGTTGCATTGTGAATGTAGCCTGATGAGCAGTACATTTGTCTCACTTGGAGACAGGGTGGTGGAAGAGATGGGCTCTTTTCTTCTTCCAAAGCAGCACCTCTTTTGCCTCTTCAGTAAGGGAACATTAGCTCTAATCCTAGTGACGCCAGTGAATTATCACCCATCAGGAAACATGTATCTGCACTCCAGTCAAAGTTCCTTCAAAAATGATTAGACTCAGCAGTATGAAGCTGAGAAGGGGGGAGCAGGATGGTGAGCTGTCAAACCATCTGAAGCAGGCTCCATCCACAGATACTCAATGAGAGGAATCACGAACCTCTCTAAATCGTAAGTTTGGTCTGAGTCTGGAATCCTGACTGTGCTCATAAACACAGACCTGCCACTTAATAACAAGTAACTACCATGCTGACTCGAATGGCATGTTTACGAGAGCAAACCCAGCAAGTACAGGAAACAATAAAACACTTTGCCAGCATTGTATTCTGGCTCTGACTCCATAAATGACCACAGCGCCTGACAACATCAACCTTGGCCACGTTTTAATGACCCAGCATGTATTGTTCTGCAAGCTGCGGATCTCTCTCTCAGCTAAAAAAAGTAAAAAATTGTGTACCTGTGTTTTCTTTCTGTTTCCCTTCTCTGTACTGCTTCCTTCTCCTACATTCTTATATAGGCAAATTCCCACAATCGCAGAGCCAAGTCCAACAGCTGTTGTGGCTAACACTGTTGAGAACCCTGTGGTTAATAGGCTGGACTTGGAGTGACTGGACTTGTTCAAATTCCAGCTATGCCACAGGTTTCCTGGGCAACCTTGCTCAAGGCATCTAACCTGTCTTTGTGAGTGTAAGATTATTTCCAGTCTTCTCCAAAAGGCTGAGAAGAAGCAGTCCTGAATGAATTTGAGGAAAGTTAGGAAGACAGATGAAATTGTGTTTCCATTTGAATATCATTTTGATAGTTTTTTTTACTGTCCTGCTCCTGACCAGCTTTCAGGTGTGCGGGCTTTTTTCTTACAAGTTATGCTTTTTGGCCACTGTTTCCCTTCCTAAATCATACAAATTTTGAAGCTATAAATGTGCTGTTAAGTTTGTAAGCCAGTCAAGAAGAGAGGAGGATGCAATTTTAGAAAGGAAACTTCACCTCTGAATAAGGAGGTGAAGTTGAATACTTTCTTAATCCATCTGCCCAGGGTCTTTAAGTCTCTCTGACAGTATTTGATTACTACCAGTGTCAGGGACTCTTCCACTGTGCTCGTTGCTGTACAAAGAGAGTAAATGAAAACCTCTACTGCAGAACATTTCAGAAAGGAAAACAATCATGGAATCCTCTCATTCTGTCACCTCTGATGAAACAGAAATATTTTTATTTAGGGCAAATAAAGAAATATAAATGTGTGTCCCTGCCCATGGCAGGGGGGGTTGGAACTAGATGATCTTTAAGGTCCCTTCCAACCCTAACAATTCTATGATTCTATGAAATACTGAACCTGAACAACAACATTACTCATTTACACCAGATGAGGAGCCGGTCCAGATGTCTACAAGGAACCACTGGAAGCCAAAATAGCCACTCAGCTCCCCAAATGAAATACACAGTTAAGTGGTTACTTATTAAATCTGACAACAACCTATTCAGTTGGTGTGAAATTTCTCTCATGCATCTTCCGCTTGTAAACTCTTACATGGGAGCTGAACAGTGCAGCTACAATACTTGGGTGGGATTTGTTTTGCAGATTAAGATGCCAAGACATATGAGAATTTCCATGTGAGCAAGTATCCAAGATCCCATGGTAATTAGTAGCATTGATGAAGTCTGGTTGGCGGAGTTGAAAAGCAATCCAGCTGAGCAAAGGTAGGTGCCCGCAGCAGGGTAAAATGAACCCCTCTCTGTAATTTGTTAGGAGTGAGACACATTTTACTCAACATTTAGTATAATCTGAGGCACAACAGGACATCTGACATCCACAGGAGGATGGCAAATATGACACAGGGTGGAGAGGAGACCTATCCATTGTGGTATGAGACAGGATGCCCTCAACCTTCTCAAATGGCAGCAGACACCTTAGTCTGAGAACCTGAATCACGAACTTAAATTTCTGAAAAATGAAGCAAGGCTCTCCTCTCATCACGACTATCCTAAATTTCAATAGAAAGACATGCACGAAGCAAAAAAATATGAAGTGTTAACTCCTTTCTTTACAAGCAACTTTTTAGATGCTTTATTCTGGCTTGAGAAAGAAATTTATACATAGTGTGAATTTCAGAGAAGATGCCAACTAAGTGCTTTATATGGTAGAGTTTATTTTGTTTATGCTGTTAGTTTTGCAAGGAAAAAAAAAGTATAAATACATACACTGACCAAAAAATAATGGGAAATTGTATGAAAACAGACCACAGATTCTCAGGAGACAGCTTACAATTATATGGGACATGACAGAATTTAAAAAACAACACACAGAACATGTAGAATAAACAAGACAAAACTATCCCTCAGGTCTTACTGATTCTGAGGGGCCATAAATAAAAGATAATGATATTTAGGTAAGAGGGGGAGGTAACACATAGGCTCCCGCTACTATTAATTTTCAGGGTCAATATTTTGTGACGGGCATAATGTTGTATTTGGATGCCTTTACTTGCAAAGAAGAAAATTCAAAGGACAGAAAACCCACCATGTAGTTGTTAGTGTGAAATTGAACTTCAGTGATCTTTAAAAAGCAACATTTTACCCTTGTTTCTGAGGTGGTAAAAAATAAAGAAAAAGCACGGATCTACTAGGCAATAAATTGGCTTTGGAAAAGTATAAGGTCCTCTTGTTTCTGACATTGTAGCAGGAAATAGCTTCATTTTGAAACCAGAACAAGGAGATCCATACCTGTGAACATCACCTTTCCTTCAGTGACATTGGGGAGGGAGTCTGGGTTATTAAAAGTAATTCTTGTCTAGGTAGGAATAAATAGTTGCCACCTATGCACTTCCCTACCCTCAAATATTTTGGGGATATTATATTCTCCTTCCCCTATCAGCAAAATATCTGGATCCCATTTTTGTCTTGTCTTTGAAACACCCCAAACACACATTAAGCTTGATACTCTGCCGTTATGAAATATCCTAAAATTTTCTTTATCAGCTTATAAATCAAACGTCTTCAGTTTGAGCACAATTTTCTTTGTAAGGAAGGGACAAAGATAAACCAGTGGATGGGTAAAATTGATGTTATGAACAGAACCTAATGAAAATCACAAGGGTGCCCAGTGCCGCGAGTAGATGCAGAGAGATGCAAAAATGCAAAGAAAGTGGTGTGGGATCTACTGAGATGCAATATGGCCTGAATCCTCCCATCCTTTGTGGAGTAGGCAGAGGATACACTCAGCAGAGTTTTGTGAATCCTTCAGAAAGCAGAACCATATTACAAAATGTACAGGGATACCAGAGTAAGAGGCTAGCATTACTCAATCAGGTGGAGACATTTAGAACTGAATAACAGAATCCTTACAGCCAGAGCTAAAGCAAAACCTTCGGGTCTTTAAAAGACCTTTGTCTTTTATAAACCCAGTTTGGGAATAAGCACCTCCTCCCTCTAGCAGGTTGGATGTACTGATTGCGCTGAAGAATGAAATTCAGCATTCAAAGCCTCTGAAATCAGCCATGTGTTGACGGGAGTTGTGAGTATGTTGGAGGACAGGATAAAATTCAATAGGATATTGAAAAACTGGAGAGACCCTGGGGGAAAGCTTGGATGCAATTCAATGACAAATGGAGTTCTGCACTCTTCAGGAGATTTTCTTTGCATCTAACTTCAGGCATCTGAATATTAGGTGTCCAGTTTAGCCATCATCTGGGACTCTCTGAACATGGGGTGGACATTTTCAGTTGATGATACATCCCACTTATTTTTTTGATGGCAGGAAATTCTTGAGATTCTGATATTTTTTCCATTATCCATTGAGCCAATCTAGCTGATAAGTTTAAACTGGAAATTTTCTGATGCTTAAGATTAGAAGGATAATTATTAGGCGGGGTTAATTAACTGCATAGATGGAGATGTTGAATCAGAGATTAGATATAAGTCCTGCAGAGACAGAACTGAATAGATCATAAGATGGTCTTATTTGCCAGTTTTGATGCATTATTACAAGGTTTTACAACATCTGGATCTGCTCTGTCACCGGCAGCCAGGAACCAACTTTTGTAAGGCCTTATCTGGAGAAAAGTATTAAAATTGAGATATTGCACTTCAGGAGCAACATGGACCCAATCTTTCCTTTGCTTGAGAAGAACCGTCATCCACTTGGCTGTATTTAACTAAAGGAGAGCAGGTCCTGTTCTATAGACCATGGGGTGAGAAGCACACAATGTCTGTATTTATGCAGCTGAAGTATCTCCTCCCTGGAGGTGGTGGGTTATCCTGCCTATTGGGAATTACGGTGTGGGTGACACTGTACAAGCTTGAATCAGTGCTCTGGTCCTCTTAGTTCACTTAGCCTAAAGTGCCCTAACCACCAAAATACAGGCTGTAGCAGATAGTGAAAAGCCCTGGCAATGCTTCTGGTTTTAGTCTGGGATGTCAGGTCAAACTGACATGTAAAGATGGGTCAGGATGGAGAAACAGTTGAATGAAAAGTATAACCCATTAGTCTTGTCAGGTCCCCCTCAAAAGAGGGAGGTCGTAGTTTCAGGCATTATTCCATGGGCTTCTTACACCTCTTTTGTGAAGAATCTTTGGTAGGTCTGGGACAAACTGACCTGCCCAGCAGCCCTAAAAAGAACCATAGAATCATAGAATCATAGAAGTGTTGGGTTGGAAGGGACCTTTAAAGGTCATCTAGTCCAACCCCCTGCAGTAAACGGGGACATTTTAACCAGATCAGACTGCTCAGAGCCTCATCAAGCCTGGCCTTGAATGTCTCCAGGGATGGGGCCTCCACCACCTCTCTGGTCAACCTGTTCCAGTGTCCCACCACCCTCATTGTATAGAAAAGATATGTAAAGAATCAGGGACTTAAATATGAATGAAATGCCCTCCAAAGCTGCCTACTTCTTCATGAACTACTGAAGGAAGCACAAACGATTATACAAAGCAAGACAGTGAATTTGTAGACATCTCAAAGAAATTACTCCCTCTGTAAAGCATTACAGACAGGGAAAATTTCTAATTATGCATATGTGTAACACCAAAGACAGTGTGGTTACCACCTTGATAGGATTCCCACAAGCTACTGTATTTCATATAATAATGAAAAAAGGAACTCAGAAAAGAAACCCAATACCAACAACTTCCGTCAAAATCAACAGAGCTTTTTAACAGCATTCACTGGCTGTGTATCTGGTGCAGGACACAATTGTTGTTCACCATCCGAAAAGTATTAACTTCTTCTCCCTTGTAAAATATTTAATTCCACCTCATAATGACAGGCAAACCATTATGTAGCAGAAGTGAAAATCCATAAGGTTTGCATTTAATAAAAAGGCATTTATTCTCTCCAGCTGACCTTTTTAAAAGCATGGCATTTCCCAGAGAAAGGGAAGCAGGGGTTTGGAAACAGGTAATATTAATAAAAAGTGTAATGCAAAATGCAGTCTCTAAGAGGCTAAATCTTTATATGAGGTTTGGTGTCTTTAGAAACCTGGCAGCTTCTAATTAGATTTCTCTCAGGGAGATAATACAATTGAAAAGTGACACAGTAAAGTGGCTGATACTATTATTACCATTGTGGTTAAAAATTTTTAAAGTGATACTTTAAAATGGTTTACAGAGCAGAATGTCAAAACACTGTGCCCCAGCAAGTGATTTCTTTCACCAAAACTTTTATTTCTTCCAGCAAGAGTATTATTGGATGGATTTTAATAGCTGAACATTTGGAAAAAATGTCTTTAGAGGATTAGGTGGCTGGAGCTGCTTAAATGTTCTTATGCAAGCTGGGAAAGCCATTTCTTAAAGGACAAAATTCAATACTTAGCATATCGTTCGGGCAAATTATTTCCAGGCAAAAAGTGATAACCTGAGCTGGCATTCATGATAGTGGATTCTGTGATATTGTCCCTCAGGGCTTTATCCAATATTAAAAGCCAAAGAGAAGAGATTTCCCACCCTTTCCCTTGGGAAACTCTCAGTCATCTGGTAGTTGTGATTTTCAGGAAATATATCCTAATCATTAGCCTTATTTTTCCTTCTGTCATTTTTCATCTCCCCACACCTAGTTTTGTTTCAAACAGTATTTCTTTTTCTGTGCCTATTTGATACGTGTGTACTGTTTTTTTGAAGCCTGATCTCCTATTAACACTCATAAACTTGTGAAAATATAACTGATATTTGATATTTTTTCAGGTTTCAGTTCCTAGAATCATGATTTTAAAAAAAATAAAATATATATATATATATATTTTTAGGATTCATTTTTTGTGGGAAAGGCTTGAAAATGCTTCCTGTGAAATATTACAACTCAGAAGGAAAATTTAAAATTTAAATATTCCAACAACATTGCTAATCTAATTGTAAGCCAATTTCATAATTTGTGGGATCCTATATCAAGACTTGTGGCAACTTGGGTGTAGTGACCCTGTACTTGCTGCTTATCTGGAATGCACACATCGTCCTGTGAAATCTCTATTCCTTGTGCTGATTCTCACTGGAAGCGCTCTCTGAAGTCAGTAAGACCATGTACACAATCCACACCTCACAACTGTCTTTGGTTAAAAAGGTGTATCGGATGATCCCTAGAGATCCCTTTCAGCCTTTCTTCCCATTATTTTAACACTCCATAAATATCAATAAGCTGTCGACAATCTTCTTCACAGTATTGTCTGCACTTCACATGATTAATGTTGATGGTCTTGATTAATCAGGTTCTTCAGTGTTGGAGCCACCTGAGATACCCTTCTTTCTCTGTCCCTTCTTGCGTATCGTCTTGGTTTCGGCTAGAATAGGGTTAATTGTCTGTCTAGTGGTTTCTGTGTTCCAGATGCAGCATGCCACAGTTTACCACACACACCATCTCTCTTGCTCAGAAACACCATTATGACAGATGAAGCCCAAATTTATGGACTAAATTAACTCAATGGACATTTTAGAGGGATGGCACACACACTAAGGGAATGATATCTGTGTGTGTATATAAATATATGTACATATATATCTCAAAGACAGGAAAAGTGGTGGTGACTTATTGAAAAGTGTAAGACCTGGGCATGACATCAATGGTATGGAATAAGGGGTGGATACTGTCCTGGTTTCAGCTGGGATGAAGTTAATTTTCTTTCTAGTGGTTGCTGTATTTCAGATTTGGTATGAAAGGAATGTCAATAATAGGTATTGTTTTGGTTGTTGCTAGTTGATGTTTATACTATTCAAGGACTTCTTTCAGCCTCTGATAGAAGCCGTGAAGGAGCATAGACAGAACAATGGAATGGCCAATGGAATATTCCATACCATAAATGGTCATGGTCGGTGTATAAATGAGGGTTGGCCCAGGGGGCGGGAATCCGCGATCGCTGCTCGGGACAGGCTGGGCAACCAATTCACCAGATGGAGAGAATGTCTTGTGTTGTATATTCTTTCACCATTATTATTGTTGTTGTTGTTGTTGCTGGTGGTGGTGGGTTTTTTTTCTGTTTTTGTTCTATTAAACTGTCTTTATCTCAACGCACAATATTTTTTTCCCTCCCTTTTCCTTTCCCCTCCTTTGCTCCCTCTTCTGCCTAGACTTCTGGGTGGAAGGAGGACGACTGCATGAGCCGTTGTGTGGTCCTAGGTGCTGGCTGGTGTTAAACCTTGACACATCTTATCAATGTAATTTAAATGTTCATTTCTAGGATGAGCATTTGAGCACAGTTTTGTTTCTCGCTCCTCCAGAAGTTCAAGTTTTTCTCTGCATATGAAATGCCTGAAAGTATGGCTATGTGGTGTGGGATCATGTATTCATAGAAAGTACATCTTTCCAGTGTGACTCAGCACTGGACAGAAATATCTAAGCTAAAATGGCAGCAAATCAGCTACCTGAGGTCCCAGCAGTTTTATAACTGGATAAACATGAGACTGTTTAGGGCTAGATGAAATACTTTCCAACTGCTGTACCCTCTGGTACAAGCATGGGGAGAAAGTAAGGTCTAGATGACCTTGAGGAGATTTACCCCTTTATCTTTGCCTGCTCCAGTTTCAAAAAGACACGGCAAGGTCTGGAGTTACCATAACCCACTGGGAGTCCCACATGACACATTTAATGGTTTTGTGGGAATGGGGAAAAAAAAAAAAAGGTACGGACTATCCAGTCTTTTTAGAAAGACACAAAATTCCCTGGCTTGCAGTCAGAGTCTGAGATAAGCCACGAGGCTTTATTTAACTCCGGGCTGTGCCTATATTAGCAACAGCCACACGCCTGACAATATGCAAGTTGTCTATGTTGAAGCATCTCAAAGCATGGCCAAGGCACGCAGCAGGTAACATATAGAAGCACAGCTTTGGTTCTTTTATTTATTTATTTATTTATTTTTTACAAAGAAACGTAGAAAACCATCTTCCTATCACAAATGCACGAGCCCGGATTCATCTCACTTAATCAAGGCACTCAAGCCAATGGTCTGATCAAACTCATCTCCACCATCAGTTGGACAGGCTTTGATTCATAGCAGGATACCTGATTTATTTGGACACCTCTCAGGAGAGGGGTGAAACACACTTCGGAAGTGCTCATTTCTCTCCACTGTGTGTATAGGGACCGTAAAGTAACTAACTTATGACCTTACCGGCCGTGTTTCAGAGGATTTCCACCGGTGGTGTTTGGGGTCCCCTCTCTGCCCAGGCTGTGCGGGAGGATATGTACGTGTGGTACAGGGTTAACAGGCATCAGCCTGCCTCAGCTCTGTGGTGAGAACCACAGAAAGATCCCATGTGCAGGAAAAGGCCTGAATGGCTCAGTTAGCACTGCCGGAGACGTGAGCCACATTCACATCATGCCATGTCCCTTCTCAGTCACACCATTCGCTGTCCTCAAACCACTTCCCAGGCTCATCAGACTGTGACAATTTCTGCTTCCACTTTCTTGTTGCCTTCATGCTCACATCAGGCCCAGCTCTACAATTTTCATCTACCACATATTATGCCCCAGCATACTCTCACAGACTGCCCTTCGCATTTTTTTTTTCTTATTATTCTACACTTCTTTTTTCCTTTCACCTCCTATTATTCTATGGACGTCTCTAGTTTTAGAGGATATGATGTCATCTGAGGTATTTATGTTTGTTCTCAGAGTTGAAATTTATAAGCAGGTGTCCTGAGGTAATGCTGGCTGTCATTGCAGCAGGACAGGGGCAAGAATGTTGCTTTGCCTGAGATGTGAAATCACTTATAAAACCAAATCCTTGCAAAAAATTACCTGGAAGGGTGGACTTTGGTTTGCAGGGCTGAACCTCAGGGCTGGCAGATGCAGAGAGGAAAGGACTTACCCTGCCTTCACTTCGAGAAGCAGGATTGTGCTCACATCAGGTCACAACAAGCTGCCACCCCACAGTAATAACGCTTCCCAGCTGCATCAGCTACGGGTTTCAAGCACCTTGAGTCCAAACTCACCTACTTGCTTTTCTGTGAGCCTGCAAGTACGATGTCCTGCATGCCCCAAATCCCGTGCAGAACTGGAGGCAGCTGAAGTGTAGGCAGGTGATGGGCAGGAGAGGTAGCTCTGCCTGCTTCTGCCTGCTCTGGGGACAGGTATCCCAGGGCTAGATAGAAATAACTATGTTTATGGACAGAAGACTCTGTAACTGACTCCTCCTGCCTATTGTTATACATTCTGCCATTAACTATGTCATCCCCCTAAATTAAGTGACAGGTTTCTTTTCAGTTTATTTTCAAATCCCTTCTGAAAGCCATCCAAGCTCATGAGCCTGTGAAAGTCTCTCAGGAACATCAGCTGCTAAGATCTTCATTTGGTGATGGCTTCTCTTTGACAGCTGCTTTTTGAAATGTGTCCTCCGGCAAGTTATGTACTTTATACAGACTTTAGTTTTCTGATATTTCTGTGGGTTAAATGCAAATAAAAATATCCCAGAAAATAGGGCTCCAGGGAATCTCAAGAAGCCATTTACTTTGTCTGTTGAGAAAGCAAGAGTTAAGTTAGCACTGACAATCAATAAATGTTCTCAGACTTCTGATTATCTGCTGCACTGTTTCATTATTTTTATGATTAAAAAATTCCATTAGCATTGTCCACTCCCAACCACCCAATTTCTAAATTGGCTCTCTCTGACTGAAGTTTAAGACCAAGGTCTCTTATCCTACTCTTAATGGGCAGGCAAGCTGGTTTGTTTTCTTTATATGCTACTGTCTCCAGATTAGAAAAGTGGTATCATGTTTCCTGTCTGTTTATTTTTCCCTGGACTTTAAAAAAAATAATATCTGATCACTGGAAAGGAAAGGTATGAATCCCAGGGGGAAAACACTTGCACTTTTTCTCCTACTGAGGAACCACTTCTCAAATAATAAACAGACTATGGAGCACTAAGTCAAAGGTCTCTTTCATCAAATCTGAAATTTCCTCAGTGAACAAAACTGATTTTTATTGACCCGAGGTTGTGTCCATAAAATCATATTCACCAATATCAGGCATATTCTTACCCTCCATTTCTCCCTGTTGAATTTTATCAGTTGTTCCTTTCTTGTCCTGGAGCCGATTTTACACTGGTTCCCCACAGGCTATAGCGTCACTGCCTTCTTCACTGCTAAACATGCCACAATAGCAATAGCAGTCTTCATTGTTTTCTAGCATTTAGCATCAGCCTGTTTTCATCACTGCTTATGTATACATTGACACAATGTTTAATGTTTAATAAGAAAATAGCCAACATGCTTCTGTTGAAAAATTAATACTGCAAAGCTATTTCAAAGTGACTGCATGTGGAATTTATATTTTTGACATGAAAGAAAAAAGATAACAGAAATGATCTTGAAAATGTTTGATCATTTGATCAGGTCCTGCCTGACAAACCTGATCTCCTTCTATGACAAGATGACACGATTATCGGATGAGGGAAAGGCTGTGGACGTTGTCTACCTAGACTTTCGAAAAGCATTTGACACTGTCCCCCATAGAATTCTCATGGAAAAACTGGCTGCTCATGGCCTGGATGAGCATACGATCTGCTGGATCAAGCACTGGCTGGATGAGCGGTCACAAAGAGTGGTGGTCAATGGAGTTAAATCCAGCTGGCGGCCGGTCACAAGTGGTGTTCCTCAGGGCTCGGGGTTGGGACCATTTCTTTTTAACATCTTTATTGATGACCTTGATAAGGACATAGAGTGTATCATCGGCAAGTTTGCAGATGACACGAAGCTAAGCGGGAGTGTTGATCTACATGAGGATAGGGAGGCTCTACAGAGAGACTTGGATAGATTGGACCGATGGGCCAATGCTAACGGTATGAGCTTCAACAAGGCCAAGTGCTGGGTCCTGCACTTGGGCCACAACAACCCCATGCATCACTACAGGCTTGGGGAAGTGTGGCTGGAGAGCTGCCTGGCAGAAAAGGACCTGGGGGTTCTAACTGACAAACGGCTGAACGTGAGCCAGCAGTGTGCCCAGGTGGCCAAGAAAGCCAATGGCATCCTGGCTTGTATTAGAAATAGTGTGACCAGCAGAAGTAGGGAGGTGATTGTCCCCCTGTGCTCAACACTGGTAAGGTCACACCTTGAGTATTGTGTCCAGTTCTGGGCACCTCAATACGAGCGAGATATTGAGGTGCTGGAGCGAGTGGAGAGGAGGGCAATGAAGCTGGTGAAGGGCCTGGAGAATAAATCTGATGAGGAGCGATTGAAGGAGCTGGGACTGTTTAGTTTGAGGAAGAGGATGCTGAGGGGAGACCTCGTCACTTTCTACAACTACTTGAAAGGACATTGTAGAGAGGTTGGTGCTGGTCTCTTCCCCCAGGTAATTAGTGATAGAACAAGAGGGAATGGGTTCAAGATGCAGCAGGGTAGGTTTAGGCTGGACATTAGGAAAAAATTCTTCCCAGAAAGAGTGGTCAGACACTGGAATAGGCTACCCAGGGAGGTGGTGGAGTCACCATCCCTGAATGTGTTTAAGACTCATTTAGATGTGGTGTTAAGGGATATGGTGTAAGGGAGAACTTTGTAGAGTGGAGTTGATGGTTGGACTCGATGATCCCAAGGGTCTTTTCCAACCTAAATGATTCTATGATTCTATGATTTTAAGTTTTGCTAGAGTAAATTTACCATAAGCGTGTAAAAAGATCGTACTGATATGAATCACAGTTAGAATTCATGTGCGTGTTAAATTTTTGTAATAATTTCTTCCTGTGTAAAGAATTTGATTTCACCAATCCCTGTCCATTTCTTTTTTTTTAATAATAAATATTCTGCTGCAAGAACTCCGAAAAATCACTTTTTAATCTCAAAAGACCCTAGTATTACTTAACCTTTATATGACTTCTCTCTCCTTTCTGCTCTTCTATGTTCAAAATCAACAGCTTTTAAAGTCTTTTACCTACATTCACGTGCCTATGCTAGGCTGTCAGGAAACTGATCTTCTTATGCCCCAGAGATATGTTGTCTGTGTCCATGTCCATGTACCATGTAACATCTTTACTATCATTTGTCCAAATGATTGTCTTGTCACTGTCCTATCCTTGGACTTTTGCCTGACATTTCCATGCAAATGGATTTGGCCTCCCTCCACTTGTTTTCACAAGCTGTGTTGGGCCATTACCCTTTCTTATCCCATTTTCTCCTTCCTCCACTTATAATATTAGGAATGTGCCTACTCTAAAATATATCTTTATCAAGTCTAGATTAAAGATGACCTTTGAAAACTGAAAGGTTCTTTGAATTAGATTTGTTCCACTCGTAGAGCACATAGATTAGCAGCATGGTCAACTGAAGTTTTTTAAATCTGAATAAGAACATACCAGTTTGCACAAAGGCCAGTCTAAGAATAGATCCTGAGTCTGACTTGATCAAGAATAGTTAAAAGGATTTGATTTATTATGCTTCATATGGGGTAGGATTAGCTTCATCTAAAGCCAGAAGTTCAACTCATAGGTAAAGAAAGCTAAATTTTGGGATTTGTGTGTAGATGCCCTGAGGGATTTCATCTGGCTTTCAGCTGCTGTTCCAACTGGCACAGTTCTCCCAAAAGTCCTTTGTTGTGTTAGTCATACGGACATCTCTGATATGCATAGCTTTTTCAACTGGCAGTAGAGATCTATGAGTACCCATCTGAGTTCAGTCTTAGTTTATACTTAAGCTCTAAAGAAATCATGGCTTTGATTCAGTAGCCCAAACATAGCTGACTAGTGCCATCACAAATGCCAAAGTTTTCCTGTGAGGTCTTTAGATACTGCTCCAGAAAGGCAGAATTTTCAGCCTGAAAAGGATTTCTGTATTTTAGCTACAAAATAATTTTTCCAGACTGCTCTGACTGAGCTCCCCCATGACACGCATGGCAAGTCGGTGCTCTTTAGTTCTCTTGTAATCAGGAGATGCTCCCCTTAAGAGCGCAGTCAATCTTGCCTATATAAACGTGTCTTTGGTTTGATAAATCATCCCTTAGGGATGTTTGCCCCAAAGCTTAAGACAGTATTTGACAGATCTTTCAGATTCAAGCTTATCAGAAACACTTTCTACGGTAGGCACTGTGTAACAAGCAGATGATGAAGAGACACAAAGATCAACACTAATGGGGCAACCATTGATGAACTGACACTAAAAGGACATAGGAATGGTGATAAAAAAGAGCCCTAAATTATGGAGAAAGATTATGGTCACAAACTTTAACCCTGTTTTTATTTTTATTTTTTTATTTTTAACTTTCATTAACCTGCCCATCTTGGTGAAACGATATGATTTTCTTCTTAAATGGTGAGATAAATAGAGGTAGGCTGACGTTCCTGATATCTCAATAACAGAATGACTGGGAAGTGCAATTCGTTTACAACATTCCCATGCCTTGAGAGGTAATGTGAGGAAAAGAAAGGTTACACAGATTCCGCTTTGGGTTGATTACAAGATGACGCTTTTGCACAGTTGTAGATAAATATTGTGCCTAGTCAAATCAGATCTTAATGCTCATGCACCATTTTTTAGACTGAAAAATTGGGTTGGTGCTCTGACTTCATTTATGCATAACTGGTTCTATTTTCCTGTCTTTCCTTTATTAAATATATAATATACGGAATTAATAGTAAACAGTGAATAATATAAATATAGAACGCCTTTGATCTTTTTAGAGTACGACAACACATGAATAAATTAGCTGTTGAATTAAATACTCAACTCTGAAAACAACCAATGTCTAGTTCTGAATTTTCCCAGAAATATCACATCAGGGTTTTAATCCCCACACACTCACGTAGGTGAGTATTATTCTCATTATTAGAAATTAATATCCATAACTATAGCTACAGACATAGCTACAACCATAACAATAATAATAAGGTCTTACCTACTAATGAGAACAACCTGTTAAATTTCTATCACTGCTTCAAGTTATCAAAAAATTCTGCTGGTGAAAGTCACTTCCCTTATGATTATTTAATCATATTCCCACCTATACGAAGTGGGTGAAAATGAAAAGCATCTTAAAAATGCCTGTGGCCCACAACAATGCACAAAGATTGTTGTCCACCTTAATTACGGGTCACCTTAGTGCAATCATCATTTTCAGTCACTAAAAAATTGAAGGAGGGGAAGAAGCATAAAACTTAGTCCCAAGGTTTGGATATCAGCAATTTCTTTACACTGGAGGAAGGAGGAGCAGGGAGGATGCTGATGTATCATCATTACAGTCATAGGAAAAACAGATCACTTTATGAAGATTTGCTTCAGAAGAACTCTACAGGTTTCACAACACAGAAGTTTACCTAAGAAATAACGTCATATATCTTTATTAACCATAAAGACTGCACGAAGGAGGCCACAAATACCACTCTTCTATTTTGGCGGAGCCGTGTGGCTCTCTTGCCGAGTGTGGCTACTGTGCTCTGGCATGGAAACCAAAAGGTGGGGAATTGCTGGGGAAATGGGTGTTTCTGGCAGCTATGAGGAGGTGGCTGAAGGAATTTGTTTTTACAGGGACTCACAAGGAACTTTAATGTGTGAGCTACTTCTCTCAGGGATGTAATGGGAATTTGTGGCAATAAAATGTGGCCTCAGGAGGGCCATTCAGATTTTATTAGCTTTTGTGGAAAGATTAAAAACTCATCTAAAGGCCATCCCACTGTTGCTTTTCAATTATCCTACCCCCCAAGGGCTGCTTGGCCAGCATTTTGGGGAGGAATACTGTCGTGTGGGCAGGTGATGCTTTAGGCATTCCATGGGCCACACTGATTCTGTCTCCCCCCTCCTCCTTCTTCCCTTCCCCTCTGTCCTAATTACCTTCCCTCCTTCGTAACACGCAAACAGGTGTGCACACAGAGCTCCTGATTGTGCACAGGTCTTTCCGTGCTAATAAGACTACCTGTCTGTCTACTTTAACATCCTGAACTAGAGGCAGCGTCAGAGTTTAAATGCAACCCAGACCACATCTAAAATCTCCTATTTACTCTGGGAAGAAAGTAGTTGCTTGAACATATTTGACTCTACTACAACTCTCTCTGTCATTGCTGATAGACCTTCTTTTTCCCCAGACTGGTACCTTCTATCAAAGTTTGAAAGAAAAAAGCCATAACTCCTTTGGCTGTGCACTTAGCCTTAGTGAAAAGGGCATCAGCAATGCAAAGACTTCTTCCCTTATAACGTCAGTATGTTTTCTACTTCAGTGCATGGCAGAGAGCTACAAATTCAAGCCTTTCATGTCTGTGTGGGTACACACCATTTTCTCACTTGGCAGCAGCCAAATGAATCCCTATGATGTGGGAGCGGGATGACAACTCCTCTGCTCATGTTACTGGCACCAGTACTTACCCATGGCAGAGCAGGAGAGCTGTTGTTGTGCCTCCATAAAACAAGGCTGTGTTTTGGCTAAAACCAAGAGGGTAAGTGATGCTAAACCGCACAGCCTCAACAGCCTTCTAAAGACACTCACTCATTAGTGCACTCCCTAAAAAAGCAGCTCGTTTTGATAGAAGGCTGCTGTTGTAATTTCCTACAGCTGGCTGGAGTTTCATCAGTACTCATAAGGTTAGTAATTTGTTTTGTAGAGGTTGGGAAGCCTCCAAAGAAAACTAGTGGCATGTAGGATGCAGTCCTGGCAACCCTAAGACTTAAGTTTTCTCTCTGAGTCTATAGGAAAGCAATATTCTAGAAAAACTATTCTGTTGAGGTGTAAAGCCAAATCCCTACATGACTGTGCATGTAGGAGGTTCATTGGAGCTTTTTCTCTTGATCATTGAGTGGCCTGATGGTAGGAAACATCAGATTCACCCTCTGTTGCCTACGTTCATATCACACAAGGGACCCTTAGTGATTTGTTGGACTACAAGCTTGGAAGGGAGAGCAGAGAAAGATCTCAGGTTTTGTACAGGCTCTATGGAAATAAACTCCTCCTTATGACTAAAGACAAATGAAGAAGATAAAATAAGGCATTTTATTTAGAGTCCTAATGTGGCTTATGAGAGCCTAAACTTGTGCTCCCTAGCTTGAAACATTTCCCAGTTTGAAAATTAAAATAAAATCTTACAAATTCCCCCACTAAATGACAAGTGGAACACATGTCTGGCTTGCTTTCAACAGCATTAAGGAGCAGGGGAAAAAAAACATAAACTTTGTCATTATTATTTTTGGCACATCGCCTGTAAAGTTACTTAAGTGCTCTTGCACAGTGGATTTGTTTCAGCTTACATTTCAGGTGTGGAGGAGCCAATTCTTTTTGTTAGAATGACAAGCACTGGTCACCCCATCCCTGGCTTTGAGGAAATGGACAGGCTGACGTGACCCCAACAAGCTGGATCTGAAGATTACCATTTCTACAATATCACAGCTAGAAGCTTTTTCAAGGCCCCCACACTCTTGGCCCAGCCCAGATTGCCAGGTGGGATCCGTTTAATGTTTGCTATACTGGTGTCCATCTGAAATCCTTTGGCCCTTTCCGGTGAAGGAGGAGAATAGAGCTCTTCTCAGGGCTGCTCACACCATCCCGGAATTCCTATCTATAATATCCCAGTTCTGATACATCTGTAACTATCCGATGGCAAGAGCCTTCAGACCTTCCTTTCTGCAACAGAGTCATTACAGGTACTGCTTCTCTAATCACCCTGTAACAGACATTGGGTTAGGAGCCCAAGCCACTTATCTAAACATTGATATGTGTAGGCACTATATGGTAGCCAAATAAGCCTCCTGCTATCACTCCAAAAAAAGTCAGGTCTCACATAGCTCCGGTGTCACGTTTAGCCTCCTATGGATATCTTGGGGTTGAGTCTGCTCTGGACCAGACATCAAAGTTTGGGCAACTAGAGCTCCACTGACTCTAGCTGACAGTCAGTGCATAAGGAGACCTCTACATGTTGAACGTAAATTTAGGAGACTCAGTCTGTGAACTGAACACTACCCCTGAAGTCACATGAGATAAAGTCTCTCTCCTTGGACAAAAATGATGAGTAATATCTCATTTAACAGTAGACATGTTCATTTTAGACAACCACATCTCAAGCTGTTAACCCAGGCTTTGAGCTGATGGAAGATTACACATTTGCAAATGAGGATTTTAAGAGTTCAATTTAATTGCACACCTACAGGCATCTTGAGCCAATTGAGATGCTTGAGGGCATTGGATGCATCTGCACAGGTCTGCCAGATGTGACATAACAACTGCAAGAGACTTTTATCTTGCTGGAGCTGCAGCTGGAGGCAAAGTAAAATTATTTCAGACATCTCAAAATCCATTAGACACTTATGCTTAGACGGCTGAATTAGCCCCTCGATACCTTTGAGGGAGGAAGATGACTGCTCTCGAAAGGAATGGTTCACCTGCATAAACATTGACATCTAGTACCATTGGAGAACACCTGGGGCTTTGAGACATCTGCACAGGACTGGAAGCTATGACATAGGACACACAGGAGACCTGGTCCTTTTCTTGGAGCAGACACCTACGGCTGAGGCAGGGGGGTACCCAAAGCTTAGTAGACAGTTGCGTTTTCATGCCCGAATTCCACCTTAAATGTCTGTATGGTAAAGAGACCCTTTGGTGGATCATCTCCAGTGCTCATTCATGTTTGCTCAGGTGAGTCACACCTATGATTTCTCCAGTTTCCAGGAGGTGAACCTGCCTGATGCATTCCTGTGCAACCTGCTCTAGGTGAACCTGCTTTGTCAGTGGGTTGGACTACATGATCTCCAGAGGTCCCTCCCAACCCCTATCACTCTGTGATTCTGTGAGTTCTCCCTGCCCTCCTGTGAAATTCAGCAGATCCCACATAAATCCTTTTTTCTCCAGCCATGTGACTGGAAAGACCCACATACTTCCCAGAACAGACACATGCACTCCATGGTCCTTGGGCTAGTCCTTCATGAAGCTTTGGGGAGTACCTCTGACACCTTGGGAGCCAGTGCTCGAAAGGAACATCACCTCTTTATGGATAAAGACTGATGTTTCCTCCGGAGTGGGGAGGAAAGGTGAAGGTTTCATTTCTGTGCAGTGCGTGGTTGAGACCAGAGTGATGTCTCAACTTGCCTTGTGCTGAAAGAACTGCCTTTTCTCATCTTGCTAGGCTGTGATTGATTCAGAGCAGCCACATTCGCCGGTAGAGGTTTTGCTGACCACAGAAGCTGTCTCACTAGTTCTGGAAAGCTTGTTATTCTCTGCCCAGTTCTGTCTGGGATGGATTCACTCACTTTCACTTGTCTGTCTTTCCAAAGGTGCGTTTGCAGCTCAGGAATAAGGCAAGGGCAAAGGGATGGAGCAGGGGCACAAACATGTTAAGTTAGATGAGCTACAGATAACTCCCAAAGATCTGATGGATGAGTAAAAGAAGCCTTTAGCTTTGGGGGCAGGATTTTATTTTTTCCCCTGTGGTTTTGGCTGCGAAGTGAAGTGGAGTTGGAGATGGAAGTTGGCTTGTAGCATCGGTATGCTTTGCAATTCGCTACCAGATGGCAGAAGGGGACTTTTCTTTTTTTCCTTTTTTTTTTCTTTTCCCCTACAGTGGCAAACGCTATTGGTCTAAGCCTCCTGCAAAGACCTGAGAGCTCCCTCCCTGCATTGATTTTTGTCTCTCCCCCTCTGTCATGGTCTCCATAATTACACACAACCACATTCATTTTTAGCTGTGCTGCATATTCCTTTTACTTCAAATTATGCATTTTGCTGGCATCTGTGAGAAACCAAGTATGTAAAACTGATAAGACCTTTTAATATTGGGAAGACTGGATCTTCTGGTACACTG
Organism: Larus michahellis; assembly: GCF_964199755.1. Taxonomy (NCBI): domain Eukaryota; kingdom Metazoa; phylum Chordata; class Aves; order Charadriiformes; family Laridae; genus Larus; species Larus michahellis. Next base: position 3,140,308 of record NC_133897.1, on the reverse strand, counting down.
ATTTTTTGGTTATCATCATTCTCTATTTGATCTTCAACATTAGCTTCTGTACTGACTTTTAAATGGAGCTGGTCAAAGGGGCACAATTATGGTACCTTGTAGTTCTGGGTCTCTGCTGAGTAGGTTTTCAAATATTTCTAATAATCACCTGAATCTGGAAATGTATTTGCATGAAGCATCACGTAAGAAATTGCTAACGGAATGGAGGTTTGTAATTTGCTATCTGAAGAAATTGTAGTTATTTCTATTTCCTTCTTGGACGAAGATATACATTAGGCATAGATACACAGGAAGAGGGATTAACCACTGAAACTGGCTGTTACTAGAAATGTATGTTTTCCCTCTCTTTGTGCTTCTGAATCAAGACTGAACTTCTTGTTGAGAATATATGTTTCGAATAAGTTATTAGGCTTAAAACAAGGTAACAAATGAAATCCCAAAGATTCTATTATACAAGGCATACTATTATACACATTAAGAGTTAATTCTTGGCCTGAAAATCTTTAAAAACATTTATATACTATTTTCACCTAAAACAAGTCTTTTTTTTCTTCGCATAATGAACTTACACTCAGGATACAAAATGCATGTCTTTTGTAAATTCTTGACCAGACAAATCGCTAGGCCTGATACGTTGACCTTAACAGACATTCTCATCTGCTAATTGTTTTTCCACCAGACAGCAGACACTTTTTTCCTCTTTGTTTCCATTGGGAACAGAAAACTTCAGATGCCCGTGTGTTAGTTATATAATCCTAGTTATTTTTCTAGCTTCTATGTATAGCAAAACAGAAAGAAAATTTCAAAATGTGCCTTGTGACTCCAGCCTTATAACAGGAAGGTCTGACACATCCAGGTGCCCATATATACCTGACTTTTAGAAGGCATGAGAAATAACTGGCTTAAACTAGAGGGTGGACTTTCACATGGCTATGATTTAGAGAAATTAACCCAGTACTTGGGACTTAGTAGGACCAATTCTAGGAGGGATATGAAGGTAGCTACCTGCCAGCATACCAGCTCCCATAGCCAGGAGTGAACCAGAAAGTGATGCAGCTGCTATTCATATCTGCCTACACCTGAGCTGACAGACAGAATAACCAGAGCATCACTTACCAGTGAGGTACAGCCTTCAGGATACACCCAAACCAAGGCTGAAAGTCCTCATTTGGAATCCATAATCGAAGGTCGTATACCCTATAGGACCTTCCTACTGAGACCACCAGGTGAATGGGTTCACAGAGTCCTCCATGGCAGTTTACCACATTCTGAGCTATTCCAGCCTATAGCTATAAAGTTTGGCTCAAGTCATGATGGTCATTATTATTAAATATGGAGGTGCTCTGTTGAACTGCAATTTTGTTAGCAAGTCATTTAACACATAATAATGAAGGTGCAGCTGTTCCTGGTATAGAACTAAACCTAGAATCTGGACAGAGCCCATCAGCATGTGTGAACACAGGAAAATAAGACAGGAAGAATAGCTAGAACTGCAAATTCTCAAGTCAAATGGAGAAGGCATTTGGCTTGAAAATGATGTACTTAAATTTAGACATCTAAATGTAGGAGTGTAAATGTATTACTGGTATCTAACCTCCCACCACAGTTGATGAAGAGACAGTCAATCTTGTCAACAGGAGACTCAGTTCAGCTGCCCACAGGTAAGCACCTAATGTTACATGAGACACCCTAGTGTATTCAAAACATCCATCTGTGGGTAGCAGATAGGAAATAGGATTTATGGGAAACCCTCTGCCCTTTGGAGCAGCAGCTGTAGGCTAAATGGAACAACCATGACCATGGTTAATAGCACGAAGCTCCAGTGTCAGGGCAACTGAATTTTTTCCAGAGTCCCAAGGGTGATTCAGCTCACCTGAGGTATGGAGCAGGTTCCCGAGTATGGGTTTCTAGTGCATTTGAGACATCCTAAGGCAGATGAGGCATCTTTCTGGGCAGGCAGGTATGACCACAGAACTTGTGGAAGATGCATTTTTCTCTGAAATGATAAATAGAAACCAAGCAAGATATTCTAAAGCTCATGGATGGATGTATAGCACTGAAAACCTATATTGAAGTAAATGAATCACCTCCAAAAGACCTCCATTCACTGGATCTGCTTGAATTTTAATCACCACTCAGGCATGTAAATTAGTGACTGACATTTTTCTCACTATTTTCAGATGTTAATCTTGGGGAATAAACTCATGAACTGAGAAAACAGAAGAGACCCATCAGAGCTAAGAACACCTCTTCACCTTGGAACCATATTAGCTGGATCTCCAGCTGCCACCACCTGATGTCACTCTGTGGATATTTCTCAGGCCAGGTGATGTAGGGAAGCCATCTGCAAAACACAAATAGTAGGATGCATGCATCGCTTATTTGGCTGGCAGCATGTGGAGCTACACAGATGTACATTGGCTTCTGGTAGAGCTGTTCCCAATCAACAAAGGTGTGCAGCTTGCTGTAAGGTACAAGTGCTTGGCTTTGTATACTGGGAGAATGTGGAAGATTACGTCTTCCCCCTTCCCCTACCAGGGCCATTGAATATGCCGTTTCAGAATTCCTTTGGCCTTTTATTGTCTTGATTTAAGGTAGGAGACCTGTGAAAGAGGATTGTTCAGGGTCACGCAGTGGAACAGATTCATTGTGCCTTGCACAGAGATATGCAGAGCTGCCCAGAGATGGAATGATAAGGCTTGGACCACGCAGAAGAAGTTGAGTTTTCTGTTTTGTTTGTATTATTACAGTAGATTCCAATTAATAGGTCCCCTAGTAAATGTCACCCTCCCTCACCTGGCAAGATTTCCTGGGAACAGACTCAGTATGAGTCATTTCATTGCCTTGAAACAATGAATAAACAGCACATCTAATCCACAGAAAGGGCATGTTAGAGGGGATGGCTTAACAGGCTAAGCAACAGATTTAAAATGTGTAGACTCTCTGGAACCATAGCATTGAATTCAAGTAGTGTCATTAGTTCTGTTTAACTTTTTTTTTTCCCTTTTTCCTTTTCTTTTCTTTCTTCTAAGTGTTAAACCAAAGGAATAGCAGCACACAGTAATGTGCTGCAGTATTTTGGACTGCTTTACAATCCTAATTCCTGATTGCTCCGGATGGACCTTGAAAAGCTCCAGACATATTTCATATAAGTGGGAATTTACCCTGTTGTCCTTGGACGTACTTTCCTCCTTCCTATTGTTATGTCCAGGACAGGCTGGATTTCAGCATCAGTTGATATGACCTTTGGGTGTGTAATTTGCTGAGTGCTTTGGGATCACAAGGGATGAAGAGCTCCGTTTAAACGCGAACTTTTTATTATTAGCTCCTGTGAATAGACTGCAGGCAACAGGTGTGAATTGGTGCTCGCTTAGATAAGACATCCTGCTGCTCTTGCCTTGGTCATCTCTGCCTGGACTCCAAGCACTGTCACTGCTTCCAAAGCTTAGGCTTACCTCCACAAATGCTTTCATGCTTCCTACAATGGCTATTTTTAAAGGGATTACTGAAAGGGAATGATACCCTAAGGATTCCCCGTAGCCCCTAGGGATCAGCAGATACAGAAAGGAAACCCTACTTCAGGGCTTTTCTACCCGGGGTTTGCAGATTCCTGATGGCCCACTGAATACCTGGAAGGAGTCTATGCAATATAACTCAAGCCCACAGACAATAAGGAGGCATCTTCATCTGTAGCAGAAAATGTTTAAAGATCCAAAATTAAAAAAAAAAAAGATAACAAAAAAAAAAAAAAAACAACAAAAAACCCCAAAGACAAGGCCCAAACCAACTGAAAACTACTGTTTGAGTCAGGGATATAAATAATAAAAATTAATCTAAGGGGTCAGTCTCCCACCGTAAATTCAGTCCTCCCTTTTATTGCAAGTGTCCTGCATGACCTTAAGTAACATTCCTCTTTTTGGCCCGTTAATAACATTTTTCCTGTTCTTTGTCCACAGGGATGAGTCAAACTTTTACTCTGTATGTGGTATGGTGCCATTATTAATTGATTCATTAATAGTAGGTAATAATACCTACTTATTAGCAGTCCTGGGAAAGTTCTGGTTCTAGTTCCTTTTTTTTTTTCTCTCTTTTTTTCTTTCTTTTTTTCTTTTAAGTAGTTGGAAAGCTCTGTTGAAATTGCATTGCTCCTTTCTGCCCTCAGCTGCTGGTAATTACAGTGTGATAGCATCAGTGTCAAATGACACAGACTGGCAGTCACTGGGAAACAATTCCAGGAACAGTGACTGCGGAGAACTGACCTGTGAGTAGTGGCAACTCGTTCCCAGGGGTTGCCCCACGGGAGCCAAGTGATGAGAAAACATGGAGAGTCTTGCACGTTTAGCCAGTTAGGAGCTAAAATTGATGGAGGCTGGTTTTCTCCTTGGGGCAACTCTGCTTATTCTAGAAGAATGGGCAAAAAGCTGTGTCTGTCTACCTAAAGGCATCACTCAATGGCAGACCATGTCTTTGCTGGCAGCGATGGGGCTTTTTCCACTTATCCCAAAATCCTTTCTTAGCTTTTCTGAGGGATATACTCTTATCTTTGCTCAAGCTCTCTCCTGCTTCCCCCTCCATCCACCCGGGTTTCTCTGTTTTTTAGTCTTTGCTGTTTAATGCAGACATACATTAAAAAAAATAGTATTTCTGAACAGAATTTAAGCTGATGGAAATAGCTATGGATAGGGCATATATATTAGTCTTTGTTGAGGTTTTACATACTCTCCAGAAATGAGGATAGCTCAACATGGTTAATTAAGAAGACAAGTATCAGACAGCTGGTTCAGATGGCATCAGACAAGCATCAGCAGCCAAATCCTTTATTTTTTTATGGCTCAACACAAACTGGAACAACATGGGATTTGTCAAAATCAGTTTCCTAGTGCTGGTAAAACAAGGATGGGATAATTCTTTTGAGGAGATAATAACATATTATCCCACTACCACTTTTGTAATAAAACCTGATATTTTTTTAAAAAGTTTTTTTATGATGACTACACAATATTCCCAGCTTTGCCACAGCACCAGCCTGGAGAACTGCATCCTGGGGATCTGATTCACGTGTGTAAAAGCACCTCTTCAGACCAGGCTAGCAGTCTAAAAAAAAAGCCTAATTGTGAATGTGTCCACATCTTCATCCCTAGTTTTAACCAGGTTGCAATAAAAATGATCAGATGATCAATGAGAGAGAAAGAATAATTAACTATTTTAGATCAAGTCACTGCCAGAGAGAGAAACAGAAGAAAGCAAACAGAACAGAAGAAAGTACAGGAATTCATCAGTTTGGGCGGAAGAGTAAGGAACAAAAAAAAATATGAAAAAACTGGGGAAATTACAAGGAAAGGAGCTACTTGAGCTCAGAAGTATATCAGTAAAGACTTTTTGTTATTGTTATAAATCCAAATAATGATGGCACAAAGAAGAATCAGAGAATAATGCAAGTCCACAATGGCAGAACATGTTAAGTTTTAATAAGATGCATTAAATAAAAAATTTAACTGGCAATACTACAATCACACTAAATACACAAATGTTCTACAGCAAGACCCAAAGCCCATTGAAATCAGTGGAAAGACTCACACCTTTTTCAGATGATTGTGGAACAAGGTCTGTGCTTCTTTAAATAACAAACACGAGCAATTAGTCAGGGCCCTAAATGTAGCTGTTTTAGTACTGAGGTCCTGCTTTAAAGCTGACAAACAGCCATCTTTTCAATGGCTTACTGAATTTCAGATTAAGAGCTATTGGGCATTTACCTCTTGATTTGAAAGATTATTAACTACCAGTGTTACTGAACCCTCGTTCTTTCTGAGGAAATTGCGAGAACAGAGCATAGAAACAGAAATAACTAGAGATGTATAACTTCAGGGATACAAGAGGATGCTCACAGATGCAACAGGCAAAGGTCTTCTCCTGCCCGCGACACTTTCAGACGTGATCTCTCTCTCAAAGGGAGAAAATTTACTGACTGTGGTCATCATGTAAAGGAAAAATAAACTACTCTATGTGTCTCCATAAATATAAAAAAAAATATATACAAGGATGCAACAAAATGTTCCAGCCTTCAAAGATGTGCATGATAGGCTGAAATTTATAGGTGTGATTTCTTTTCTTAAGATCAAGTTTTTTACTGGATTCTTAGCTGGGGTTTGGGTTTAAGACTTGTTTCTGTTTGCTTCTCTGAAATTGCGAAAGCACGATGAGTAATAGCAAAAGGTTGTCATAGGTTGTGTTTTTCAGGGGCTCCAGCCTAAAAGCATGTTAAGGAAAAGGTGGGTAATAGAAGCAGTTGATGTGGGAAGAGCTTTATGTGCTTTCTGTTTGAGTGTTTTTCATTCCTACAGAAGGTTTCAGAATTTGAACTCGGGTCATATTTCCAGGAATGGTGGAAAAATGGAAAATTCCATCTCCCCTTTATGGGATCATTCTCTTTTGTTATGAAACAATTGTGAAGTGATGGGGACTTGTTAGGATAAATCAATAGTTCTTAAACTACTAGATGAAGTAACAAAGCAAAGGTTAGATTTCACAGTGATGTAGATATAGCTCTGTTTTACCCAGATGTATCTTGGAGTGCTTTTTTTGACACAATCTTTGACAGAGAAAAAGAGATCTGATGATGAGTTCTGAAGGTTTCGACTGAATTAATTTGGGCTAGTGGGATTGTAGGCAAGGAGCAAAACCAAGAATAAGTCACAGATACAAACTGAAATTTATGCTGGGAGTCCATGACTCATTTGGTACAAAGATGCATCTTCCAGATGCCTCACATCATATAGACGCAGTTTTAGAAGTGCTGAAGACAAGTTTTCCTTGGAGATATGGCTTTGTATGCCTTCATTGAAATGGTCAGACATCTCAGATGCTGGCTTAGCAACTGATCTGCAGATGTCTCCTTGTTCGTTTGACTCCAAAGGGACTGAAACAAATATTCATAGTTTTTCTAGACCTAAGAATGTCCCAAATGATAAACTAAACCATCACACTGAGAGAAGTAGCTTTACCAGGAAACAGGTGGATCCATACGAGTCTATATTTCACTTTTTTAATGTTGAATATTGTCACCAAGGAGACAGAATTTGGTATCTTTTTAACTACAGTTTTCCCTGCAGCATTGCTAAGGGTAATGAAGCACACAGTTATAACCACTAAAAGCATCATACGAGACTAATTCAAGCAAAAATGCTTGTTCAGTAGAAAGCCCCACGTCCTCTAGAGAATTTAAGTGAAGACCTAGTCCCAAAACTGAGTTGAGGTCTTGGGAGCTGCAGTGGTTGGAAAGGACATAAAGAAAGTCACGGCTCATTTATTCATACCTCCTGAGAGACTTAGTTATTCCGCAGGGCAGGGAAGGAGCCACAGTGAATCCCAAAGGAGAAGGGAAGAGGCTGAGATCAGCATATTCACAATTCTTTCTCCCTCACGATCTGCCAGACTTCAGGGACAGGGGTTTGATCCTGCCAGATACTCACCCATGTACTGGCTTCAAAGTGCTGACTCTGAAGTTCATGTTCACTTTGGTGAGTATTGATTTCATAGGAGCTCTATGACAGAACACTTTGGGAGAGTTTTATGCAAGGTCTCAGTTTTTCCCTCTGTGTGTTTCCACTTTACAGGGCTACATTACTGGATGGGGGGAAAAAAAAAAAAAAAAAAGCAGAAATTTCAAAGGGATCTTATTTATCTCTCACAGTTACTGGTTTCTCTGGTGGTTTTGGCCTCTGAATTTTGAAGAATTTCCTTCTTAGTCCTTGCAGTGCAATTTTAGAAAAGAGGTTGCCAATTTTATTTCCTTTTTTTTTTTCCCATTAAAATTTTGAAAATCATCGCAATTTCTAGTGCTATCAGAATCACTCTTGTTCTCAGTCTTAACTTAGGAAACAGCCTAATGTATAATTTAAACTGCAGTGATGACATTCTGGGCTTTGCCAATTTTGCTGGCAGCTGAGTGGGCTGGTTTTTGTAATCTGGCCGTTTTTATTAGCTACAGCTGAAGTCATACAGTGTCTTCATGGATCAGTGCTTCTGATTGAGGGTCACTGTGGATGGGATCCATCTCATTATTTTCTGGTAGTCATCCAAAAAAATAGACATGTAAATATGAGTTAGTCACCAAAGGTTTTTTCTGTAGTCAGTGCAAAAATAGGCACTTCCAGCCAGCAATTCCTTTGACCAATTTTAGTTATTTATTTTGGTATCATGTGAAATAGACCCTTTAGTTGAAGAGGTCTGTACATCAATCACTCTAAGAAGACCAGTAGCAATAATGTTGATACTTGGGAGCTTCTGAAAAAATATTTTCTCATGCACAGAAAACTTCACAGTTGCTCTGTATTTTGTCTGTGCGCAGCAAGAGGTGGAAATCACCTGGAGCTATTGAAAGGGAGTTGTTTGTATGTACTGTACATCCAGCTTATAATCTATTGGTGAAGACTGTGTGCAAGTCCCTTGCATAACAGGAACACTGCTCATTAACCTGGGGAGGGGATTCTGTGAGGACTTTAGATGTAAGCAAATTTAGGAAAACTGATGAGGTTTTCAGAAGTGCTCATGGAATCATAGAATAGTTTGGGTTGGAAGGAACATTTAAAGGTCATCTAGTCCAAGGTCCCTGCAATAAGCAGGGACATCTTCAACTAGATCAAGTTGCTCAGAGGCGCATCGAACCTGACCTTGAATATTTCCAGGGATGGGGCATCTACCACCTCTCTGGGCAACCTGTTCCAGTGTCTCACCACCCGCACTGTAAAAAAAATTCTTCCTTATATCTAGTTTGAATCTTTCCTCTTTTAGTTTAAAACCATTACCTCTTCCTATCACTACACTGCCTGATAGAGTCCCTCCCATTCTTTCCTGTAGGTTCCCTTTAGGTACTGAAAGGCTGCTATAAGGTCTCCCCGGACCCTTCTCTTCTCCAGGCTGAACACCCCCAACTCTCTCAGCCTGTCCTCACAGCAGAGGGGCTCCAGCCCTCCCAGCATCTCCGGGGCCTCCTCTGGCCCCTCTTCAACAGCTCCATGTCTCTCCTTTGCTGAAACCCCAGAGCTGGAGGCAGCACTGCAGGGGGGTCTCCCCAGAGCGGAGCAGAGGGGCAGAATCCCCCCCCACCCTCACCCCGCTGCCCACGCTGCTGGGGGGATGCAGCCCAGGATGCAGTCAGCTTTCTGGGCTGCTAGTGCACATTGCCAGCTCATGTCCAGCTTTTCATCCACCAGTTCGCCCAAGTCCGTCTCTGCAGGGCTGCTCTCAGTCACTTTATGTTGATTCCTACCGAAAGGATTTTCTGTTAGTTTCATGAGGACAGGAAAAGGCTTACAGTAATGCCTGTATTTAGTTGTGCACACGTAGGTGTCTGGTGCTGCACTTTACTATTTTTGCTGCACTGTTTATACCATTTTTTGCTGCATTTTTGCTGCACTTTACCATTTGAGACAGATGAATGTCACAAATGCAGATTTTTTTCAACAGGTTGTCTAAAATGAAATAAAAATGACCCACTCATACCCAGATAGTGGGCTTTGAGTACAGATATCTAAATTTACATGTCTATTATGTAGATGCCTATAGGTGAGCTAGGATACTGATTTCTTAATCTGATTTAATTAATTTGTTCCTTTTGGTGCACTCTAGATCATCTTGGTTGGCCCTCATATACCTCTCTAGAAAGACACAGGCTCTTTTAGATCCTGTCTTATATCTGCCAGCCTGATGCAGATGCTGTAGATATCTTAGATCATCTCAGTTGGCAGTAGATGCCTCTGGTTGTATCAGTGAATAACATTCCCTCATTTGGTCCATTGAATAGCTCTTTGGATCATATTGGCTTTACTAACTGAACTTCACTGATTTATAATGAGAGCTTAGATACCTACTGACATGTAGATACCTCCATTGACGTAGCTGTGGGCTGAGAGCTGAATCTTACCATGAATACATTTGAAAAAAAACATTCTGCTGCATGCTCACTAATCATCTACTTATGGTTTAGTCCTGACTATATTTCAAACTGAGCACACTGTGTAGGTGGACATGTGTTCCCAACTGAAGCTCAAAATATAACTACAAATCATGACATCACATGTAGGAAACAGCTAGCAGATGTCATAAATGTAACTAAACAATCTATGGTACTAACATTAGACTTCCCAGAAAACTTTAAGGAATCATATATTATAGTCAAGACTGGCTTTGGATTCTCTAGTCTGACCTTATGCATAACACAGGTTAGGGTTAAAAAAAAAGAAAAATCATCCACTCCACCCCAAATATGAGTTCAATAAGTTGTTTACTTAAAAAATTATTTCAAGGAAAAGATATCATCTTGAGATGAAAGCACCAGGAAACTGATGCTTCAGCTTTTCTCTTGGAAAGTTTATTATTGTAGCTAAAGACCCTAATGAAAACAAAGGAAAAAAAACAAAACAAAACAACAAAACAAACCAAAAATCAACCAAACAAGAAAATTTCATAGAATCACAGAATATAGATTAATTTAGTTTTAAGTGACTTCTGGAAGTCATCTAGTTCAATCACCTGCTCAAAGCACATCCAGTTAAACTATGCTGAAGGTGTTTTTTTTTTGTTTTGCTTTGTTTTGTTTTGGTTTGTTGTTGTTTTTTTTTTAAATTTAAATTGCATAGCTGCAACATTATTCTTTTGGGGAGGGGAGGATCTTGGAACTAAATAAGTTTTTAGCACTCAGTATTTTCTTTCCATGAAAGCCACTCTATTTTTATGAGGTCTTGTTGACAGGAAAGATACCTATATAAGGCTGTTGGATAATTAGTAGAGCTACAAAGCCTGAGAATGCAAGTGGAAATAATATATTTTGGACAATGTCATGAGCTGAAATGTTATTTTAATTTGGAACAAATAAAATATTGCATCATAAATGCCTTCACCATGCATGTAAGTTTTTAGTCTTTGAGAACTGAAAAAGAAAAAGGAAAAATGTTATTTCAGATCAAGTCATAATAAAATATATTCCTAATAGGGAATTTTATATGTATATACAATATTGTTGACATATAATAATGTTAATATGAGGACAATGTCAGCTGTATGTGGCAGATTATGCATGTGTGTACCTCAGAGGCTTTGTCTCAAATTTTGGTTTATAGAAGTGGCATTTACATATGCAACTTTTAAAGCATTCTTCTTTAGTAAAACGCTTGAATTTATGACACAAGTACAGCATCTGGAGTTCCATAGGAGATCCACCTCCACCTAGTAAGACAGAAATTATGGTTTAAGACCAGAGGTTTGAACAGAAGGCAACTCTGGAGATGCTGACCCAAGGAATGAAGATTTTGGAGGCTTGGAGGAGTTTGCTAAGCATAGATGTTTAATGACATTTCAGTCTTCCTAGGCTATTCAAGGCATACACACAGGGTTGGAGACAATACACAGGATATGTAGGAGAACCATGCTCTTCCGAACAAGTGGGGACAAGCAGGGGCATCCTGTGACTTCTCAAATATCACGACACCTATGTTTAGGAAACGAAGCTGAGTCCTTTGTGATTTGCTAGTGGTGAGACAGGAAATTGATGTGAAAATAAAGCTCAGACTCTGATTTCCTGAGCCTGCACCTGTTCATCTTAGCCATAAAAGTATCCTTTTATTTAAAAGAGCAAATAAATTTTGAAGGGTATGGTTAGTATGAGATAAAAAAAACCCAACACTGTGAAGTCCTTTACTTACAAAATGAAAAATAGAGAAGGAATAGAAAAGGATTTGTCAGATGTTAAGATACACAGTCAGGGCAGTCTTTAAGGATCAATATTTTAAAATGCAGGTAGGTCACCCTGATGCACCTGCTCAACTTTAGACATATTTCTGAAAAGTAGGATATAAGTACCTGCACAACCCATATGTAAAACTAAATGAAAGCAAATCTGAAGCTCAAGCTTCCTTTGAGGACTGTAGGAGTGTGCAGGGCAAAGACAAGGAACATGCTGGTCTGGTCTTCAGACAACTCCTGGACGCCCAGGCAGATACAGATGAACTGAGACTAGATCTCTAGTGGCTACAGATGCAGCTTAGACACCTACAACACACATGTATGTCTAGACTGAAAAATTTAGTGGTATCTTCAATCTCAAACTGATTTTTTCTCTTGCAGTCAGATTTCCTTTCCCTTTACTGTTGTGTTCTACTCATACTGAAAAGTTTGAAATCCAGGGAAGTAGAGGAAAAATTATTGATAACTGCTGTGTCCTTTAGATAATATCCTTTTTCTGCTCTCAATGTGTTGTAATGTTAGCCCGGAAATCCAGGGACTGAGCCCTCTTGACTTCACAGACAATAGGAGTTGGGCTGTCTGGCTCCAACCCTATGAAACGTGCAAACTAATCTATTTTTTACTTTTGTTTTTAATTAAAAATTAAAGGGCTTCTGGAATATTCATAGACATCAATTCATCCCCAGTATGTGAAATATAGTTAGAATGAGCTTTAATTTATCACATCTTTATTTCAATACAACAGTTTTACACGTCAAGAAGATGACTTTGTGCTAGAGAATTTTAAAATAAGACATGAAAGAAGAAAACTTGTGAAAATACAGCAGTGAAATACACATGGAATAGGGTTTATTTTGTGCTTCCATAATGTACAGGTTCATATTTGGTGGTCAAAATCCTGCCAAATAGTGATAGAAACTATTATTTTTATTTTTTTTTTTTTTTTTTATGTTGAAAATCACCCCAAGATTTCAATCCTTTAGAACTAGGATTTGGTTTTGGGAAAAAGTTATGTTCAAATAGTTTTGACTATTTTTTCTTCCCTTAGAAAAAGTTTGAATATTTTTGAAACACTTGAGTTTCATAGAATCACAGGGTTGGAAGGGACCTCTGGAGACCATCTAGTCCAACCCCCTGCTAGAGCAGGGTCACCTAGAGCAGGTTGCACAGGAACGCATCCAGGCAGGTTTTGAATGTCTCCAGAGATGGAGACTCCACCACCTCTCTGGACAGCCAGTTCCAGTGCTCTGCCACCCTCAAAGTAAAGTAAAGAAGTTCCTTCTCATGTTTAGGTGGAACTTCCTATGCTCAAGTTTGTGCCCATTATCTCTTGTCCTGTCGCTGGGCACCACTGAAAAGATTGATTTCCATTGATTGAAATCTAGAGTTTTGAATCGAAATAAATTATCAGAATATATTATGAAAATTAGAGGTGATGATTGTCAAAATGATCACAAATTGAAACAAATCTTATCCAGATTATTGGAGAAAAAAAACAAAAAAAAATAGTGTTTGACCTACTTAAATGACTTTTCTCCCATATATTTTTTGCTTTTGAAAAATGCTGTTATTCTAGATTATTTAGATCAATGAAGAATAGAAAAACCCATCCCAAATTTGTAGACTTGAAGAGGTTTTTAAAGCATTTCCACTCAAACCTAATTGCTCTGCTTAATCCGTAAAAACTAAAGAAGGTCTGAGCCTGAGAAAATAGCTTCTTTACGAAAATTTGCTGCTCCTATATCTCTCTCATACAGGTTATTTAAAATCTTAAAGCATTTTGGATGATTTTGATCTGTGTCTATTAGGACAAGGTGTTCATTACTGAAGACCTCCTGCTGTTAATAAAGATGGCCAGTTTATGATGAAACAGTTATTACTCCTGGCTTAAGCTCTGCGTTTGGATGTACAAAAAAAAATTAAGTTGCTTAGCACACCTGATGTATGGTAACTCATTCAACTGTGGAACCACATCCCTCCACACCTAAGACAGAGGCAGCAGTGGGCTTTAGCGGTGATGCTACATCTGATATCCACAAAGTGGCCTTTTAAAGAGTGAACAAATCAATGGGAACCGGGGAAGGACAAGGAAGGATTTCACTTCAGTATTAAATGGGTGATCCTCCGTATTGGAAAACAAGGCTGTGGGCTGCATGGAGGGGTGAGCTTACAGGTTACGGACTGTAATCAGGCTCTGGATTTTCACATTTTGGAGTTACACAACAGGTTTTAAATAACAATAATGTAGGAGATAGATAGTTTCCAGCTCCTGTTGCTTGGTTAGGAGGAAGAATACGTTATGTAGAGCTATAGAGTTTTGCTGGTTTCTTTTTTCTTGACGTGGGGAGCAGAGATAGGTACTTTACAATAGGTAATTTAGATTAGGCCATCCTGGCTTTGGATGGAAGGGAGTTTAGACTCATGGACATAAAACAGATTATGCTGCCTATTTTGAAACCTCTCTCCTGCCTGTTTTATTTGTCGGTACCATTGTAATCTTTGAATCTGAGCTTCAGGTGGACTGGGGACAGGCATTGTAGGGGGAAAACTCATAGCTAAGAGGACTTAACACTGGTTTCACCTTGTGGTAGGGTCACAGCTATGCAGTTTTCCCATACAAAACCTGGGTTTTTAGCACAAGCCATAGATATTGACTCTTTTTCACCTTTATAGGTTTTTCATTTCTGTTGAGCAATTCAATTTGGTCTACTAAGCTTCTAGGATAACTATTTCAAATGCTTGAAACCTACTCAGCAGCAGATGTTAGCTTTTTCCAAGGAAATTCAAGTCCAGTCTCCTTATTGGTTCCAGTCTCTCACAGCTGGAGTGCTTTATTTTTTCTTTATCCCTAGTGGAGAAGCAAATTAGATGCTTTTTCGTTTCCTTCTTTCTCTATGAACTTCCCTCCTCAGGCTAGATTATGCCTGAGGGAAAGAGGATGAGGACAGAAGGTACCACTACATGAGGAGTCCTGGGAGATGCTGCAATTCAGAAACATTTTCCTGAGATTCAGTTCCCTCCTTGTTTCCTCTTATTTTGAGGACTACGGGGATTTCTTAGTAATTTGACACTTGTCTGTGCTAGCTGTAGTTCTCAACACCCTGCATACTCGTTTTTCTTCATTGACTAGTGAACTGCTGGGTAACCAAGGCTATGGTCTGTCCGTGTTGTGTACACAACATGGAAATGATAGCTATTTCTGCTGCCTGAAAACTCGTATTTCAGGAAGCAAGGACAAGATACTAGGGAAGAAAAAAAATTAGATATATTTCAGCACTAAGTAAAGTTTTGTGAAGGGTCTCTCCATCTTGAGTAGAACTGTTCACACCATGAGCCCTTGCTTTCCCTAATTTCCTCCACAAATACATAGCTTCCAAGTCACAGTCTGGCTTGGTTATATCATCTGAAATATGAATTCGGTGGATTGTTTTTTTCTTCCGCTGTTAGGACTGTCCTTGCAGTAACCTGCCTGGGCACCCAGAAATTTTAAATTGGTATCTAGATTCAGTGGAAATGGATATGGCAGAAGTTCCTGAAGGACTGGTCTTAAACCTGGCTCATGAGAAACAGGTAGAACATGAAGCCAAGGAACTCTTCATCAGCAGAGCAACGTCAAGCAATAATATATATTTTTTTACTTGCACAAGAAATTTAGAATATTAATAACATTACAATGCTTCATAAAAATTGGATGACAGAGCAGTAAAGCACACTGATTGCTCCCCAGTGAATGTAATTTAAAATCCCATATTCTGTCCCAGGCGCACAAACCTTTGCAGATATCTTCCTCGTGAAAACATGCTACGTCTGCTTTGTCTCTGGGCTGACCCAGGCAGAAATTAGTTGACAAAACTAGACTAGAAATAGACATAAATTGGTACGGTATTTTCATCTCAGAAGACTTGCAAAGATTAGTGTTGCCTGAAGATCCATTTTGAAATATGCATTTAACCGCCTGTCTTTTAAACTGGAATTAGCAAGTGTGAAAATGAATCAGAAAGTCACACACCCCAAAACTGCATTTGGCTTTGTCTGAAGTACTTGCGAGTTACAAATTGGGTTGCTCCCTCCCTCCCCATGTTTGCAGAAGAAACTCAATACCCGTCATGGCAAGATATTTTGGGCTGCTTGTGTTTTTCCATGTCAAATCCCCTTCGGCCAAGCAAATATAATAATAATACCAGTGTCACGCATCATGAATTCACACTTCACAGACCAATAGGTGAGGACTAAGCACTGAGTGTTGAAGCAAAGGAGAGGGGATATAGGCTGTAGTTCAAGATCCTTTCAAGACGTTGTCTTTTCTCAGCTGTAGCTGAACTTTTTCATATTGCTTTAACAGAATTTGTGTCACTTTCTGGGCAGGGCAACACCATTAAAAAAACCAAACCAAACAAACAAAAAAAAACACCCAACCCAAAAACCTTTTAAAACCCCAACAACAAAACAACCTCACCACTTAAAAATGGGCAAAATGTTTGTTTTGCCTGTATTGACCACCCAGCATAAACCTAATAAATCAAGCTATTAAATCGTACTTAAAATTTTTCCCTAAAATAGATTTGTGTGAACACATTGAAAGCTAGGGACCATGTTAATCATAGTAATCTATGACATTTCATGCTTGTGTAGTGTGAGGATGCCAAAATGCTTTCCGAGCATTAATTAATTGAGTTTCACATTACGCTGTGTGAGCATGGGGATTATCCTTGCTGTATAGCTAGAGGGAGATGGCTGAATGATTTGTTCAAGCAACCTCACCCAGCAGTCAAT
The DNA here is from genome assembly GCF_964199755.1 of Larus michahellis. Taxonomy (NCBI): domain Eukaryota; kingdom Metazoa; phylum Chordata; class Aves; order Charadriiformes; family Laridae; genus Larus; species Larus michahellis. The sequence continues at coordinate 3,123,796 of NC_133897.1, read as the reverse complement.
GCCAAGACAGGGAGCTGAATCAAGATAAGCCAAGTACAGGAATCTGGAGGCCTTTTTCTGAAGGCAAGAAGGCTCTTGGGTATTTGTCAGTGTGTGAGCCCAGTTTCAGAGGTCACTTGGGTCAGGAATAGTTCCTTTGACATCAGTGTAGTTGCTGCACGGTGATACCTTTATGTAGGATCCAGATATACTTAGGCAGCAATACTTTGAAGGCAGCTGCATGCCAATCAACAGCCAAGGAAAGAAGACCTGTTGGCATGGGACAAGTAAAACAAGTCACTTAAAGAGTGGCAGTGCAAGCTGCCCAATACTAACCTCATATCTGTATGGCTTCAGCTTGCTTTCCAGAAATAAAAGGCACCTCCTACTTATTCAGCAATTAAGTTCTCTGTTAGGAAGTCACCAGGCAGAGGAATGCTGCTTCCAGATAGTTTAAATTTTTCAGAAATTTTACCAAAAAATTCAGCTTTGTGGCTGAGAGGTGGCAATGTTATCCACAAATATAAAATAAAAGATTCCCGAAGAACTTGTGAATACCAAAGAAAAGTTGTATGTATGGTTAAGGGAACACATGTGCTTATTAAGGGGATGTTCAGCTCATATTTTTCTTTTTTTTTTTTTTTCTTTTTTTTTCTGTATGCCCTTTTCCAGTCAGTGTTGTTGTGTTTCGGTGTGGTATCAGTGCACAGTTGCCTGAGATGGTGGGGGACTGAGCTCAACATGTACCTTCTACCCCACTGTTTTCTAAATATGATATATATCCCTGTCACTTCTTATACCCATATCCAGACATGATGGCAACCATCCTTCATGGTCTTTTTTCTGACACAATCACACTCCTCATCATGTCATGTTCAACCACGAGACCAGCAGGTCAAGGGTGGTGATTCTGCTCCTCTACTCTGCTCTGGTGAGACCACATCTGAAGTACTGCGTCCAGCTCTGGGGCCCTCAGCACAGGAAAGACATGGACCTGTTGGAACAGGTCCAGAGGAGGCCAAAAAAATGATCAGAGGGCTGGGCACCCCTTCTATGAGGACAGGCTGAGACAGTTGAGGTTGTTCAGCCTGGAGAAGAGAAGGCTTTGGGAAGATATTATTGCAACTTTTCAGTACCTAATGGAGGCCTACAGGAAAGATGGGGATTGATTCTTTATCAGGAATTGTAGTGATAGGACAAGGGGTAATGGTTTTAAACTAAAAGAGGGAAGATTTAGACTAGATATAAGGAAGAATTTTTTTATACTGAAAGTGATGAGACACTGGAACATGTTGCTCAGAGGGGTGGCAGATACCCCATCCCTGGAAACATTCAAGGTCAGGTTGGACGGGGCTCTGAGCAACCTGATCTAGTTGGAGATTTCCCTGCTAATCGCAGGAGAGTTGGACTAGATGATCTTTAAAGGTCCCTTCCAACCCAAGCTATTCTATGATTCTACGATTCTATGATCTTTTCTTTCCCTCTGACCTCACTTCTTACCATTTCACCATTTGCTTATCCCACACACATACCTTTTGACAGTGGGAGGACAGACATCTTTCTATTTTTCTTATATTTCTCTACCAAGGCTAACTCCAGGAACATGTCTACTAATAGCTGGCATTTGCCTCACTCCTCCCTTTCTGGACTCCTAACCCTGGCCATGATGCCAGGCAGCAAAGATTTCTGTGGGCAATTTGTATAACTCTGTACACGTGCAATCTGTTTTTCAGGAAGTCCCTTCCACTTCTGCCAGCACTGAGTCATCAGCAATGCGCAATCTTAGAGCCATGCCAGGAAGAAATACCCAAACTACGGAGGGGGAGAGGCTTTCAGTTCATTGAACCTAGTGACCGACTCTGGGAAAATCATCAACGGAGCAAAATGTAACAGGAGGACCCATCAATACCCACTGCCAGCCAGGAACATTTAGTTAGTTTGATGTATTTCCAAGCCTAGTTATCACACAGGTTTCATAGCCTATTGGTGAGTCTGACCTGTCTTTGGACAGCATATTTTTCCCAAATCATTGTTGTAAAGATCAGATTAAAAAAAACCACATTTCCACCTGTTTATTGTTAGCGACTAGTCCTCCATTTACTAGCACATCTCCTCTCTATGAAGAGAAACTCAATATTTTCAGTCCATACACACAAAAAAATCCCCATCGCCTATTTTTTATGTCTTCTGAGCCCATTCCCTTCAATACATTTGCCCTATGATTATGCAGACCTGTCTCTGTTGATTTCATTAGTATAGCTGTGGTGGATGATCCCTGTAAATGCTTCATTTTACTGAGTCAGTTTAGGACGGCATTGCCACACCACTGACAAACAGGCAGTGCTGCCTTCTCCCTCATATCTACCCCTTCACAGTCCTGCTACCTCCTTTATTTAGGGTGGAGATCATTGCATGGACAGGGAGCCAGAGCAAACTAATCTAAGTGAAAGTTAACCCTGTCAAGAAAGAAGTAATTTACAGCTAGATGGATGCTCTGCTTCCCCATGGCAGGTCTACCAAAACGGTAATGTGAGCAGCAGGTTCATTGCTGGAATGTGTGGTGGGACCAAGTTATTTCAAAGCAGGTTGTATTTCAGTAGATATAAAGAAATCAAAATCATAGAATCATAGAATCATTTAGGTTGGAAAGGACCTTTAAGATCATTGAATCCAACCATTCAATTTCACAGTGAGCAGAGTCAAAATACCAGGCAGTTAGAGTGATACTTTTCTACCTCTTGTGTCTCCTCTACAGTCAGGTCTGTACCTCACATGTATGCAATAGCCCTTCTTGCTCCTCAGTCCTGCATGCCACATGCAGTCATCAGATTTTAGATTCCTTTTCTTACACTTCTAGGTGCTCAGCGCAAGAAAAGAGCTGTCCCCAGGACTGCTAGGCTGGTCACTACAGAATATCCATGTACCACAGCGGGCATGTGGGATGCGTTGGGATGGTTATAGACTCAGCAGAAGGAGTTTTCTTTAGCAACAGGATGTGGACAGAAGGAATGTTTGAAAGACACGCTAGAAGCAACTCAAAAAGTGCCATGACAAAGAGAAAAAAATCCAGAAGAAAAATTAGTTGAAGCCCCATGCAAGTGCCCGAGCTAGTCAGTGGCAAATAAATGGCATCAAGTGGGGCATAATCCAGCCAACAGACATAAACAGCTTTGAATCATGCCCTGCGTCTAGTGCAGATACCACTTTAGGATTATTACTTACTATTGAATTGCCAGTGGTTACTCCAAAGGAGCGTGAAATCCTTCTGACAGCCAGACTTCCACTGCTCTCCTTGGAAGAAAATGTGAGGAGAAAGTGAGTCTAAGAGAGGTGATATTTCTCCTTGATAATTAACTTGGTAGACTCTTTTACCTGCTTCCTATTTTATATCCATAGTACTTCTCTGGCTACATTCATCCTGCCACGAGGGCACCTCATTTGTCTTTACAACATTCCTTTGGATGATACTGTTAAGAGGTGGGTTGTTCAGCCTGAAGAAGAGAAGGCTGTGGGGAGACCTTATTGCAGTCCTTCAATATGTAAAAGAGGCTTATAAGAAAGATGGAGGAAGACTTTTTACCAAGGTCTGTAGTGACAGGACAAGGGGCAATGGTTTTAAACTGAGAGACAGTAGGTTTAGAATGGACATAAGGAAGAAATCTTACAATGAGGGTGGTGAGACGCTCGAACAGGTTGACCGAAGAAGTTATTGTTGTCCTATCACTGGAAGTGTTCCAGGTCAAATGTCAGCCAAAAGGACAGGATTTTGAGCAACTTGAACTAGTGAAAGATGTCTCTATCCATGACATGGGGGTTGGACTAGATGATCTTTACCTTCCAATCCAGACCATTCTATGATTCTATGATGATTCTATGATTCTATGAATCTATCATTCTATGAAATAGGTCTTCATACCAGACAGGGACATGGCAGTTGACTGTGTAACAGGAAAGGAGGAGAGAGTAAAGAGGTTTTTTTGAGGGAAGGAGGAAGAGGTTAGTTGTGTTTCTGTATCAGGTGATGGCATAGTTTGATACAAGGTTTAAAGCATATTTCATGAGAAGAGTGTGGATGATCGGAAATGAGAAAAGTGCCATTTCCTGGCTGCTCTCTGTGTCAGGCAGAGCCTTATGCAAGGAGGAAGAAATTATTTCTTTCCTGAAATTACCTGAACTGTCTCAGTTGGGAAAAGCTTCTGGAGAACAGGGAGCAAAAAAAAAAAAGGGAGAGAGGCGTCTGGCTAGGAGCCCAGAGCATGAGGATAGGCTGGGACATTTCCTGAGGGGAGCTGGAGGCTTGCCTCTGGCAGGGAGCAAAGCCACAATGAAGCCTCAGAAGTGATGGAAAAAAGGGACCTTCTTTAGGATTCAGAGGGGATGGAGTTCATGCAGGAAGTGACAGGAGGCAGTGGGAAAGCAAGGCAGAGGCAGAAGGACCTCCCACAAATCTCCGAAAGGCACAGTGGGGAGGACTCGTTTGCAAATCTTTTCATTTAATGTCTCACGCCGATCTGAATTTCACTGTTTAATGAGTTACATTGATGACATGTATTAGAAACCTAGCTGTTGAGATTGGATCTCTTGTCTTTTGACATGCTTTATTGAAAAAAGACATGGTCTGGTCTGTCTCCAGGCCCTGACTACCCTGGGGGTCTACCACAGCACTTGTAACTCAAGGCACAAGATACTTGCCAGGAAATGAGAAATCTGCCCTTTGCCTCCCCCCACCTGCCCTTCCTCTGGTTTTGCGAAGGACTTGAAGGTCATTATTCTACAGCCTGTGGGAAGGGGGTGATATGAAAGCTTTCAGCTTTCAAGGGCATCACCCTGAAGCTGCAGTATTGGAGAAAAGACAGGGAGAGAAGAAGGAATTGGACAAGGTCTAACAGTCATGGTCACTGTTGCTGCTTTCTAACCCTTTATTTTTTATTTATTTTTAGAAATTGAAGAGCTAAAGTCAGCCCATAATGTCATCTCTTGGATTCCAATCCAAAGTATCTAATTTGCACACAAAAGGTAGTTGGGCAGCTCAGTTTGGTCAGCAGCTCAATGCCTGGAGAGGTGCAGGTGTTCTGGAAAGGATAAGGATAGTGAGGCACGACCAACCACTCCTCCACAAGTTCCTCAATGCTTTTGAAGGTGGAATTGAATGGGTCCTGACAATCCAGTCTAGAGACGATTGTAATTCTTGCATACCAACTAGATGGCTGCCTCAACTATCAGCATTGAGGCAGAGACTCCTTTTGTGCATCTAGTCCTAAGAAGATTGAACCCACGGCTCTCCCAAAGGTCCCATCAGGACCTTTGTCTACTGGTTCATCTTCTTTCAACTTTCAGTTTGTCCTGGTTCCACCGGGGATAGGGTTAATTTTCCGCAGGCTCTGGCAGGGACACAGGTATTCCATCCCATGTGAGCCATGCCCACTCTGAGCTGCCAGGGGAGGGGGCAGGAAGTCGCTGTTTGGAGGGGTCTGGGGCATCCCAGGTCTGGTAGGTGAGCGGCGGTTCCGTAATCGTGTTTGTATATTCCTCTGTCCACGTTATTGTTGTTGTTTTCTTGTTCCTTTTGCTGTTGTGTTAAACTGCCTTTGTCTCAACCCGCGAGTTTTGCCTTTTTCTTCCAATTCTTTCCCATATTGGGAAAGCTCAAGAGAGTGGCACGTGGTTCTTTGTTGCCGTCTGAGGCCAAACCACAACACAGTTGCTTCCAGTTACATTTGTGGATCACGAAAAGAGCCCTCAGACTGTTTTCGTCTCTTCAAAAAAGGACCTGAAGAAGGTCAGGGTCCAGCTTTTTTTTGTAGCAGGAGCTAACAGTCACACTGCATGCTAAACTACATGCGTGTCCAGGAGTCCTCTGCAACCACCTATGACCAGAAGAAAAGTGATTGCTTACCAAGCACAACGTTCCCTGTTTACACCACAGACATCATTCCTGGTAGATGTTCACAGCTTGTATTCCCAGCAGCCTTGTCTCCTCTCTGGACTGGACAGACCCCTTCCTTTCCACAGGTGACAACACAAAAGAGCACTGGTATTTGGCTAAAGTAGTGGGAATCCTCTGTATGGTCTCTGTAGAGTCCCTTCCCCACATAGAGGTGTTCAGTTGTACTTCAGGCCTAGGCCGGCCACACAAATCGGGGCAGGTCTCTCTTCTCCTCAGCCACTAAACGAGTCCATAAAATGGCCTGTTGACTCTGGTTTTCTGAGTGCTCTGCGTCAGGAAAAGGACCACCAACAATTTGCAGCAAACTATGTGGAGTGTACGTTTGAGAAAAGGACTATTTTGCAGCAGCATGTAAGCTCTTAATGTCCTTGGGAAAAGCCAACATAAAGCATTTTTATTGCAATAATAAAACTTGAAACTTGCATGTGGTGGAAGGAGGAAGCAGAAAAAGGAGTTTGTGGCAAGAGCTCCTATGATATTCCTACACAGGCTACAGAGCAGAAAAATATCAGAGGTGAGAGACATACATCCCAAAAGTGGCTGCTTGGGAATCACTTTCTATGAGTTCTTGGGAATCTGGGAGATTCTTCAAAACCCACATCATTCTTTTCATGGAAAATGCTGTCTTCTCAAAAATCTTTTTCTTCATCCTTAATCAGGGGATAAAAGCAAACATTTAGGAAAAAAAAAATCTTATGAGGCAAAAAGTTCAACAACATGTTTTGAAAAATATTTTGTCATCTTGAAACAAATTGTTTATTCTATCTGTTTAACCTTTTATATCAATTTATATCGGTTCATGTTGCCTCGGGTGTCATGCACAAATGCCTCACTACTACAAATGGATGTCATAACATGGCCATCTAGTTTTTAGAAAAGTCAAATAATTTTGTTTTGCATCTAAGGTAATTAAGGACAGCTGCTTCTTAGTACGAATGCAAACATCTTTTTTCTTTTTCCCTAGATAAATTTCCTCTATTCACCTTATCCTGAAATAGTTTGACAATTCACTTTTTTTTCCTAGTTAAGTTCCCTTGAAAAACCTAAAAAGAGATCTGAATACCATTCTTCAACTTGACTTCAGGCTATGGGGGTGGGAGCATTGTATAAGGAAGAGTGCCTGTTTACGGTATGGTATTAGAGAAGTTTATTCATGCAGTGAAATCGTCATAAAAATAGAAAATGATACAAAGGTGCAGAAAGGGAAAATACGAATCTTATGCAGGAGATTAAGTGTATTATGGGAGTTCTCCTGGACAAAATGTAATGTGTGTTAGTTCAGCCAATGTTAGGTGCTAAAGCAGCTACACTCCCTCTCCTGGACTTGAACTAGTTCAGTAAGTGTTTTGGGACTCTATGCAAAGCCTTGAAAAGTGCAATAAAAATATACTGCATAAAGGGTGTGCGATAGTGTGTGTACCATAAGGGAATATGATTGGGAACTCTCCATGGACCCAAAGGTTAGCTTGTGTAATAGAATCATAGAATCATAGAATCATAGACTCTTTGTGGTTGGAAAGGACCTTTGAGATCATCGAGTGCAACCAAACAACCTACAATCTCTGCCACTACAGCATGCCCTGAAGTGCCACATCTAGACGTTTCTTAAACACCTCTAGGGATGGTGACTCAACCACCTCCCTGGGCAGGCTGTTCCCGTGCCTGACCACTCTTTCAGTAAAGGAATTCTTCCTAATAGCTAATCTAAACTTCCCCTGCTGCAACTTCAGACCATTTCCTCTGGTCCTGTTATTATTCCCTTGGGAGAAGAGGCCAACCCCCACCTCTCTCCAACCTCCTTTCAGGGAGTTGTAGAGGGCAATGAGGTCTCCCCTCAGCCTCCTCTTCTCCAAACTAAACATGCCCAGCTCCCTCAGCCTCTCCTCATATGACCTGGTCTCCAGACCCCTCACTAGCCTGGTAGCTCTCCTCTGGACACACTCCAGCACTTCAATGTCCCTCTTGTACAGCAGGGCCCAGAACTGAACACAGCACTCGAGGTGAGGCCTCGCCAGTGCCGAGTACAGGGGCACCATCACTTCCCTGCTCCTGCTGGCCATGCTATTCCTGATACAAGCCAGAATGCTGTTGGCCTTCTTGGCCACCTGGGCACGCTGCTGGCTCATGTTAAGCTGGCCGTCCACCAGCACCCTCAGGTCCTTTTCTGCTGGGCAGCTTTCCAGCCACTCTGCCCCAAGCCTGTAGCGCTGCTTGGGGTTGTTGTGACCGAAATGCAGGACCCAGCACTTGGCCTTATGAAACCTCATACAGTTGGCCTTGGCCCATCGATCCAGCCTGTCCAGGTCCCTCTCTAGAGCCTTCCTACCCTCAAGCAGATCAACACTCCCACCTAGTTCGGTGCCGTCTTCAAACTTACTGAGGGTGCAGTCAACCCCCTCATCCAGATCACTGATAAAGACATTAAACAAAACTGGCCCCAAAACTGAGCCCTGAGGGACACCACTGGTGACCGGCTGCCAAGAAGATTTCATTCCATTAATCACAACTCTCTGGGCACGGCCATCCAGCCAGGTTTTTTACCCAGCGAAGAGTACACTTGTCTATGCCACGATTCGCCAGCTTCTCCAGGAGAATGCTGTGGGGGATGGTGTCAAAGGCCTTACCAAAGTCCAGATAGACAATGTCCACAGCCTTCCCCATGTCCAGAAGGTGGGTCACATGGTCATAGAAAGAGATCAGGTTGGTTAAGCAGCACCTCCCTTTCCTAAACCCATGCTGGCTGGTCCTGATCCCTTGGCTGCCCTGCACTTGTTGTGAGAGCTCACTCAAGATGATCCTCTCCATGATCTTTCCTGGTACCGAGGTCAGGGTGACAGGCCTGTAGTTCCCTGGATCCTGCTTCCGACCCTTCTTGTAGATGGGTGTCACATTAGCCACCCTCCAGTCATCTGGTACCTCCCCTGTTGACCAGGATTGTTGATGGAGAGAGGCTTGGTGAGCTCTCCTGCCAGCTCCCTGAGTACTCTTGGGTGAATCCCATCCGGCCCCATAGACTTATGTATGTCTAGGTGCAGAAGCAGATCATTGACTCCTTCCTCCTGGATTATGGGTGGGTTGTGCTGCTCTCCATCCTTATCTTCCAGCTCAGGAGGCTGAACACCCTGGGGAAAGCTGGTCTAATGGAAGCAGAGAGAGGCACCTGAGTGCACCAGATTCACCCAGATTTCCTACGTACCTTTCCCAGAACGTTTTGGGGTTCAAATACCAGACCCACATAGTTGCCAGCTCGTGCGAAGGCAGGTCTTCTTCAGAGTTACTGCCTTCTCCCACTCCTTTTTGTGACCCATCACTCCACTTTTCAGACACGTTTATTGCAGCCAAGTTGGACTACAATGTTTTTCCTTGGTGTTGGGGTCCTTAATGTGGGGATCACCTGTAGACATTTCATTCCATCACGTGTTGACAGAAAGTCTGTCATATCCTGACAGGCTGCAACGGTTGCAAGAAAAGGCATGAGCCAGGATTATTTTTTAATTTTTTTTTTTGGTTCAGCTTCTTTTTTTCCAGGATTGAACTTCATAAGCTGGCAAGAGCTCACATAGACATACACATTCATGTGATTCTTCCCATCTCGATGGGGACTTTTGGGACGGCAGGACTCCTGAGCTATTTCAGCTGAGGATAATGTAGCTTGCTCTTAAGGGCCCCTTGTTAAAAATAAGCCGCCTTCCATGTGGTTCTCCTACACAGGGAAACCAAATCCTTCGTTGGTCAGCTGGAAATCTGCTCAGCCACCTGAGATTCATTGTGGATGAGAGTGTTTACAATGCTTTGTGTAAGTATCTCCACTCAAATGTCATCCAGGGGCCCTGTTAAGTCGACAGGAGCTTTTCCCATTGACTCCAGTGTCCTCTGAATGAGCCTAAAGGTGGTGGATGTTTCAATACTTCATTGTGTGGAAGCCTGATTTTGTATTTAAGGCGCTGGTGTGGATACAGGAGAACTGCGCTGGGTCCCTAACCTGTACGATTAAGACAGAGACAAGGCAAGGCAAACATCTGATTTTCATCATTTTGACAGTTCATTGGCAATTCCAAAAAAATACTAGATTAAAAAAAAAAAAGAATTTATTAGTTATTTTGATGACTCAGAAAGTAAAAAAAAATATATGTTTTTCTTAATTGAGAGTGATTTATTATTTGTGGAATTTTATTCTGCTTTCTCAAGCAAGTAAAACTTCTGTGGATACACTGTGTCTGTGTGTCCTCCCGTCTTAAAATTCAATCTCAGACACTTTAAGAGAAGGCAAAAAAGGTGCTGAGAACTATAGCAGATTGGCATTTTACCATTCAAAACTGGTTTATTAATGAAAAAACATACATATTTTTGGACACTGAAGCACATTGTATAATTCTTTTCAATTCACTGAGTTTTGAAAGATCCAGATGTTCAGTGCCAGGGTTTCTCCTAAGTGACACATTTACATTTCTTGAAATGTAAAATGCTTTCTCCTGATGGCACTTCCAGTATTTTAAAAAATGCTTATACATCATTTCATACAACCCAGGATGGTTTTCCTAGCAGTGGAAGTAAAGAAAGTACCTTTCCTACAGCTTTATGTCTGCTTGATATGTGACTTTAGTGTCTCAGATGGAAGCTTGGGCTAAAGCTTTTCCTGTTGTGACATTTTCAGTGACTCTCTTCCATCTGTATTCTTTTGTGCTTAATGTTTAAAGACATTTCTTACTGAGTATTCATGCCGTGTCTAATACAATGGGGTCCTGACCTCTCTTCAGCCCCATGGATGTTGTCCTAACATGCAGAAGAGTAGTCACAGCTCATGATGTCCTTGTTTCTTTTCCCTCTATTTTTTTTTTTCTTTTTTAACCTGTCTATAAAGCAGGGTCTCTGCAAACCTAAACTTAGAAAGAAAAACATACATGCTCTGGCTAAATTGAACAAATGTAATTGTGATGGGAGGACCCCAGCAGCTCAGGCCATAAAACATTTCAGAGTTCAGGAGTTTAGTCCTACAGATGAACACGCACTTTGCTAAGCAATAAAAGTGAAACAAAACTAACAAACAGGCAAAACATTCATTTTAGCATCTGTGGTCGTAACAGATCCCTTGAATCAGCTTCCCATTGCTTATATCTGAAACTTTCTTGGTTCAAGGCAGAGAACAACGTGCTATAACTCCTTCTGGGCTTGGGTGGACCCAGGAATCTTCTCTATACCCTCAAGGTCTTGTTCTTCATCTCCATCCCCTGGTGCAATTCAGGGAATGACACTTTGGAGGACCCAGGGATTTAATCGCACCAGATCCAGGCTACATCAACACAGAGGCAACACACTTTGTGATTCCCACACAAAAGACTGCATGTGAAATTAAGTGTCTCCAAAGCATTACGTTTTCTCAAATGGAATCTTTGGGGAAGGGCTGGATTTACCAAACCAACACAGTACAGCTGGAGTAATTATCTCATTTTAATTCAGTAAAGCAGTGTTTATGGAGTTCTCAAAACTATGTAGACTCAAAGACATCCTCTGCTTAAAAAAAAAAAAAAATCCAAAAAAATTCAGGAGAATTCCCATTAAAATGTGTTTAGAATATAAGATTCATATTTCATGTAAGCTTAAGTTACATTGTATTTGGTGTTTCCAAAGTTTACGTGAAGAAAAATTTAAATTCCAATGAAGTATATGTTTTTCATCAACTCAACTCCTCTCTATAAAGTGTGATTTTTATTTAATATTTTAATGAGTTCAAAATAAACCAGTTCCTTAAATAACGCAAAATGAAAATTATTTCAGTTTTTCCTGAAAAATAAGTTTATTTTCCTCTTCACAAAACAACTATTCTTGTGAAAAATATTTGATTTACTTGAACTTTGGTTTTTTTATACTTATATGCAAATAAATTATCCCAGCTGCAATTAGATGGGCTGTCTTGTGACTTATGCTAAAATCTCAATTTCCATGCACATGGTATAACATTTTAAAGAAACTATTCTCGTAAGAAAATAGCAGAAGTGGCACATAGTACTTGCCATACTCACACTCAAAGGGAGCATTAAGAGCTTTGAAAAAGAAGAGTGACATTTTTCACCTACGATCTCCAGTTTAAGTTTATTGGAGTATCTAGGCTGACCTCCAGCTGCTGCTCCAGGAGGGCATGAGTTTCCCATAGGTCTTCTCTGCCATCGGCCATTTCCACATCTATCTCCTGAACACCCTGAGTATCTCAAATGTCACGAGGTACCACAGTTGAGGTATCTGAATACCTCTTCATATCACCACTATTATAAGAACAGGCTTCCTAAGCACTGTCTTTAGTGCTAAATAATAGTAAATATTTGCTGTACTTAAGAATTAGAATATAATTTTCCCACAGAACCTAACTACATTCTCAACCAATGTTCCCCACTCTTCTCCTCTCCCATTCTCAAACCTGATTTCCCATACCCCATGGTATGAAACACAATAAAAAACATAAACATATGGGTTTTTTTCAGTTAGGAAAATGCACTGGTATGTGCACACAGGCACATCCCAGGCAAATATATACAGCTACAAAATCTCACCAAAAACAAAACAAACAAAAAACCCCAAAAAGATACACACAAGAGAATTAAATCTTAGAATACCCCAGTCTGATTGTGACTTCAATTTGGGAATGAATTACTTTTTATACCCCCAAGTACCTGGATACCATACCAAAACCCGAAAGGAATAGCAGACTTTGAAACTGCAGCATAACAAGGATTATTACTGATGAAAATGGATTTTAACACACACAGTGCTGGAGTGTTTGAGAGCCTGGCAGAAGCCAAGGACTGACCCGATTTTTGAATGTACATGGGTTTCTGTATGTGTGTCTGTGAGCCAGTACCCAACCTTTCCACTTGAGTAGGGGTTTTGTGACTAAAACAGCATTCCAGTAACAAACGCCAAGTACCCTCACTGGAACCACATCCTCGCCTCACTCAATGGTGGCCGGAGGCATGCTCTTCACCAGCCAGGAGTGGTTTCTATGATGTACCTTATGAAACAATCAGCTGTTCCCTCCTGGTGACAGTCAGGACAGGAGAAACCACCAACACCTGTCTTGGCAGGGATCCGAATGAAATTCTTTCCCCTGCAGGCAGAAGAAGGAGGAAGAGTGAACTGAAAGGCCTCCTTACTTTGGAGGCAAGCAGATTCCCAGTGCAAGGTATTTAATCTGGAGCGCTGAGCCTAAGTTGGGAGTGATTGAAAGCTGGTGTCATTGGTGAGGTTCTGGGGGCCTTTTCCCAACAACCTGAAGGATGCAATCCTAAGTCCCACTGGAAAATAGTAATGTCAGGACTACATTAGTTTAAGTTGTTCAGTCCGGATGGTGAATTGAAACAAACAAACAAACAAACAACCCCCCCCCCCAAAAAAAAAAGGTGACCCTGAGTATTTTTCTTTTTGGTCCCAGAAAAAAATAAATAGATAAAAATCAAAGCCGTTTTATATCAGCACTGAAACATTTTATTTTCCTTTTTTGAAGAACTGCTTCCATGTTTCATGGGAGCACCTCTACGGAAGCAAATAGGCAACCATGTACCCTTTGCAGAAGCAGCACAGAGGGGCAGAGCTTCCCTTTACTAAGCAGTTACAATGCTTCCTCCAGCCATGGGAGACCCAGGATTACTCATTGTTTCTGCCAACTTAGTTTAGACTCTTCCTACCCTAAATTATAACAGAGTGCCATCGCTTTTGTGACAGAAGAATGCCAAAGCACCATGTTCAGTAAGCTTCACCCCTTCCTTGCTGTAAGCTTGCTTCTGGATTGTGACTCCGCTTTCAAGCTCACAGCCCAAGTAGGGCCATGACCCAGCTTTGAAAACCACTGCCCAAGCCTTTTCTGGGAGACAGTGCACTTAATCTTCTTGGAAACATTTGGGTTTGTAAAAGATGATCAAATATTTTTTGAAGCAGGCAGAGAGGGACTGGTTCTCACCCAGGATAGGTTTTCCTAAGGATTACTCAAATCAAGTCAAAGCAAGGGTTAGTGTGAAGAAGTTCTACCTTTCAGAGTGACTTAATTATAGTGTGGTAAAGGATGTTTTAAGAGTTTTATCACAAGCTCTCTTTTTCACTGAGTCTCTACCACTTAAACATGAAGAAATAAAAGAGGAAGAGAGATATAAAGAATGGGAGTGACTAATTTTTTTCCAGACAGTACTTACCCTGCAAAGAGATGACTGATTGGTAACTTATTGCTTCAGAACATCTTCAAATAATTTATATAAAATACCAGAGGGACATTGGGCTATGGAGGTGTAGGACTGTGGGACCAAGGATCCAGCTGGACATCACTGTCTGTCTTTGCATCGAGGCTGTGCTGACAAATGGTGTTTCTACAAACTGAATAATCGATGCAACACATGTAAATCCTACCTTCATCAGGTCAAAGAATTCAAGGATATCTGCACCACAGTCTGCAGAGATTAGTTGACATGTTTATCCATAAGGAGTAGCTAAATTAGTGAACTGTCTTCCTTGATTCCCTGTAAGTCATTAACCTGGGCTTCATGAAGGAAACTAACCTTTCAGGCATTTTTCTCAATAGTTTAGAGTTCTCATAAATTTTTTTCACATACAGCCCCTATGCTGGAAAGGCTTTCTTACCAGACCTTTTCTTTCTTTGCTAAAAAACAATTTTCCTCTCCTTTTCTAAGCATATTTTAGGCAGGCTTGTAATACTGCTGGCAAGTTTCCAAGTGTTTAATTTGGAACATGATACCTTTCTTTAAAAAAAAAAAAAAAAAAGTCTAGCTGAAAGATCAGAAGAGTTTACGCTGGAGCTGCATTGAGCTGCTCAAGGGAGACTTGAACTCCGGTGAACAAGCCCCTGAGGGCTAGCTGGGAAAAGCAGTTTAATTCATTCTTGTTCGCCTTTTAGTTTTAGGATAAAATTAGAAGTGGAGAAGCCATTGAACAGCTGTTTGCTGGAGGACATCAGCAATTCAAGCCACCCCAGGACCTATGGATAATGATGCTGTCTTTGCTCCCTGTGGGCCACCATATGGGAAGGGAGCATGAAGGCTAAGAGACACCAACCAAAAAAGAGTAAAGAGACTTCAAACCACATAGAACTCTTTCCTTTGGGCGTCTGTTGGCCCTTGACAGTAACCTCCATCCTCTAAAGAGTTGTCATTGTAGCATAATCACCGGCTAAGCAAATGAATTCTCTTGTATGAGGCAAAATGGATACATAAAGAAGTTTGTGTAATTTGATCTATTTTCTATGATAGTACAAGGAACTTTTTTTTGAAAAACTTTCTCCCTCAATTTCTTGTCTCCTCATAAGGAAAAGCTTTAGGTCTGCATTTCTCTCTACAGTTTTCCTTCTCCCCAAACTTCTGAGTTTTGTTTCACTGGAAATCCTGGTTACAGAAATTCTTACTCTTCTTAGGTGCGTGACACTAACTGTGCATGTGCAGTCAGAATTTGTACACAGGAATACAACGTCCTTCTCTTAACAAGGGGAGTGAATAACAGGACAGCTACCTGGGGGTTCTTGCTCTTCCTTGCATACTTGGTGAGGGGAAAGCAAGGGTGTCAGCCCAACCTACAGGCTTCCCCATGGGCTTTCTTGGAAGCCCTGGGAGAACTTTTACTTGTGATACTCCCTCTTGTATGTGCGATATCAACCGTCCACTGTGATAATTTGCTTTTTATTTATTTATATTTTATGCTAGCCAAACAGCTTGTTGGGGAGAAAGGTGGTCCCAAAACAAGGTCCTGAATGAAACAGAAAATAGAGGAGAGATGATGAATAGGAATGCCTTGCGTGAATATTGGATTACAATGATGAGTTCTTGATAACTACATTCATACTAAGACAAATTAGTCAATACCAAAAATGTTTTTCATTTGCACACCTCCCTCTATTGAGGGAGCTTGAAACATTTTGCAGTAAGTGTTAATTGCACCTTAAAAAAGTTTGTAGATACTGCAAGCATTATCAAAGTTCTTTTATTTTCTTAAATACACATACAGAAAATATAAATTGCACAGAAAAACTGCAGTCTGGTTAAAAGAAGACAGAGTCTCACCATCCTGTTATCACCGATGGACTTAAGTACTATTAGCTCTAGTTTTTTCAGTACTTGGATTTCAATACTAGGTGCAATGGTGTTAAATAAAAAATATCAATAAAATAATAGTCTGAGGTTCCTCTTCTTGTAAGTAGAATTCCTTATGGTCAGTGGAGATCTAGTTAGTGGACTGTGGGGGCAGTTAATTGCATTGTAAATTGGATGTCTAAAATACATTTGAATTACTTCCTAAAAGTGCCACATTCTCTGTCAAAAAAGGGAGTCTGAGGAAATTTTTTTTCAATTAAAAAAGTCTGCAATGTAGATACCTGAAGTTAGGTGAGATAAAATCCATCCCCAGTGACTTCTCTGAGCTTTCAGACAGGCCCTCACTCCAGTGAGCACAGTAATGTCTTTACCATATTTTGCCAAATTAAGGAATTGAACTGAGTCACTCCTGGGATTTATTTCTTATTTTAGGCCAAGGAACAGTGATTTATTCTCCTTAGAGGGCTTTGTTCATTAACTTCTGAGGAGATTTCCTATATGCCTGGACCCTTCCAGGTAATATGGTCATGTGAAATTCCTGGCAATCATCACCATTACAGCACATTTTGCTCTGTCCCAGGGGACCAAAACATCCTGTTTAGCTGTTGAGCTGTTACTGCGACACCTCTGGAGGAACTTTAGACCAGGGTGAAGTGATTTCAATACCACCTAAGAAATGTATCCTGCTCTCTCTGTTATGCTGGTCTATTCTATAGGTGGGCAAGATTGAACTGCTACCAATATTTTGTCCCCAAGTATGTTTGTGTTTTATCAGGTCCCAGCAGTGCTCCATAATGCATCAACCTCTCTTCACTCAGCAGAAGTCTCTGGTCAGTCTTCCCCTGGATATGTGCATTATGAGACAGTTTCTGCTTTTACAGGCACAGAGTGATATTTTGGGGTTTTTTTAGGAGCTCAGTCTCTTTCAGTGTGTGAAGACAAAGAGGCTGAGATCCATCTCACCTCATTTTACACACCTACAATATAGATCTCACCAGCTGACCTAGTGAGTACAAGCTCTCATGAGATGTAATGAGAGAAATGATCATCTTTGGGCCTATTTAGGGAGATATCTACTTTAGGAGGAGGTAATGTGAGCCTGAGTTTCATTTCATTAGGGGCATGATTCAGTTATCTACACATGGCCCTTTGCTCTGCCCTTGGGCATCTTTCCTTCTAGTTACCATTCTAGGAGCCTGAAGGTCTCTTCTGTCATATCCACCAACTCCTTTTGCGTGTCTTGGACACTCTAGACCATCTCAAATAGGCATATAGATTCCTGTGTGTGAATGGCTGCTTTTTAACCCAGGTTTCTGCTCAGATACAGATGTCTTCAATTATTTGAATGAAAATGATACTGACTGAATAAGGAAGAATGTTCCAAGAAATTATTCATTTTTTACAGTAATGGAATGGGAGGAACAGGTCCAGTTGTTGGCATCAGCAGAGGGTGCCAAGCTAATGGTGGTTTGAACTACTATGATGCTCATATGAAGTGACCAAATAACAAGTTGTTGTGCCTAACTTAATTTTGGAATTACTCCTCTTTATAGCCCCTGACCTTGAAGTCTTAATTTTCCTTTACAATGTGTTCTTGAAGGAGCCAGTCTGTGCTCTCTGGTGTTGAAAAAAATATTCCCAGTAAGGCATATTTCTAAGATATTGTGTCCTTCCTTCCCCTCCAAAGAATATTCTGTTGTCTCTTTCAGCTTGTCCCAAAATGCTCTTTCATGTTTCTGAAGCTGCTCAAGACAAGAGGAAATTGTTTTCAGGCAATACATTTACAGTTATTGATAATTGTTAGCTGTGCCCTATAATATAATTCTGAAACCATAACAGTGTTGGATATATTAGAAGAAAAGTGACATTGCTTCTTTACTTATGAATGAAACAGGGTAGAATTTATTATCACTAACAAACACACCTATTATTCAGTGTTTATTTTTTTGTGTCTATATGAGAGCAGAATGACCTAAGGTCAGTGGAGACCTAGTCAATAAAATAAGATACCTGTACTTGGTCAGATGAATGATTCCTCAGATTTCACAAACTGTGCCTAGGGCCTGATTCAGCTGCTTTAAAATAAGCGTTTAATGCCATTATAGCTGTGGCTTCATCATGATATGAATATCCTGATCCAGAAGAGAATGGGTTTCCTCTACACTCTATTTCATATTTCAGATGAAATGAGTTTAGATGTCTATGTTAAGGCAACCAAAACAGGTCCTAATCTCCTAAATCTCACAGATAAAAAATTGGATATAGACACTAAATATAGGTGTCTGTGAGATGAAAACTACCCTGAGAACTGAAAGCAAAGTATCTGAGATTAGTACTTAGACTTTGCATGCGTTAGGACTGGCCCTGGGAGAGCTTTCTCATTCGTGTACTCCGACTATCTCTTGCCCTACACATAGGTACATTTCTTCAGGCTTTTGCAGCCAGAGTCCATGCTTACTTTGAATTTCTAAGATAAACTTTTTTTTTTCCATCTTTTGCAGCACATTTTCCATTTTATCCCTCTTGTTAGACAATAAAATCTGATATAATGACACTTTAAAAAACTCACCGTTGCCTGTGATTCATTCTCCTGTGAAAATGCTACGAAGGTCCTAGCAAACCCAAGTCTGGTAGCCATGGCTCGTATGGGGTACTGGGCCTGAAGCTGATCTGCAGGTGAACTGATCTGCAGTCCTTTGAAATTCAGCCTCCAGCTGACCTTCCCATTGCCTGAGGGGTCTTGGGTTCTTTAGTGTCAACAGGTTCAGTTGTTGGGATCGAGCACTTTCACTGCTCCTATCAAATCATTGCTCATTTACTAGGTCTTTCAGTATCTTCCTCTTATCCCTCCAGGAAAAAAAAAAAAAAAAAAGCTTTGGACCCTAAGGCAATTAAGTCTTTCAATCTATGTATTTGTTTCCCTGTTCCCTCCCAAAATATGAACATTAATTTTCCCAACATGCCAGAAATGCTTATGGACCTTCTGTATACCATGATTTTTTTAAGATCTGTATAAAGCACCCATTGTAAAAACATCTGTGTCACTATACACAGATGAACAATAATTAGAATAATCATAGCTTGGTCATATGGAGGTCTAGGCCATTATTACACACACAAGAACCAGAGGGAAAAATATCCAGGCCAAAATAAACAAATAAATAAAAATGCAGAGTTAATGAGGCAGGGAAAGTTGACACTGTGAAGGAGAGAAAAAGCTGCCTGGGAAGATTTCCACCATGTACCTGAAAGGGTCACATATTACTATAGGATCTCACAATTAAATTTTTCATAAATCTATCTGACCAGACAGTGCAGGTCAAGGAAGCTGTCATCAGTCATCATTTATGAAAGAAAGAATTGGTTTGGTGGGATCGTAGGGTCTGTATTCAAGCTACAGGCATATGGTTGAGTTGTAGGGATAACAGTGTTGTTTAAAGTCAAAAAAGCAATGCATAGTTCGAAAATCGTAGTATTCAGGGCTGGCAAACTGTATTCCTCCTTTCGAAGTAATGAAGAGAAGTAGCCATGGAGCTGATGAAGAGGTGGGAGTCTCTCCTTTCACCTGACATACCTTACCCCACACGCCTTCCATTAGCTGTATTCATTTTGGACCAGGACTACTGTCCCTGTGACCATTCTACCTTGCCTGTGCTGAAGCTGCCCTGTGATGGGCCTGGCCAGAACTGTTTATCTGTATCTGATTGCCCTAACAGAGTCAAACATGTGTTAGGTGCCTTCTTGTTGGCTTCCAGTGGGATGCAAGCAATAAAGTTGTTGTAAGGGGGGAGGTAATGTAAAGAAAGAGCAGACGCTTATGCCTGTATTCACCATCTCTAAGTAGCCATAGGATGAGAAAGAACTGGCCTCCAATCTGGGGTTAAATCTACTAATATATTGGTGGGAGAGAGACAGTAAAACCAGAGACTAAATTTAGACATCCATCTGCATTGCTTGATTGAAATTATATACGAAGTATATGTGCCTACATCTATACCTTTATCTATAACCTTATGTGTATTTTTATCCTTATGCTGTGGGTCAAGGGCTGGGGCTAAGTGCGTAGGGACTTCGGGAATGACAATTTGAAATGCAAAACCACCCTTGCAGAGATCCCAGAGTTGATGGATTGAAGCAGGGAACCAGGGGAAAGACAGCCCTGAAGCCATCAGAACTTTCACAAAGCATTTGTACTGTACAGTGGTCACATAAAGGCAGTGGGTTTGTTGGGATGGAAAAGTTATGTTTGGGAAATCATGTAAACACACATACTTAATACATGGTTACTCAACACCCTGTCCAGGAACAGGGGCCATTTACTGTTCATACTTCAAGGACAATTTGTGCTGGCTGTCCTGGCTCTTGGTGACCGGGAATAGCAATGGGAACTGATCTACCCACCACCTGGGGCAAAGAAGTGCCTACCCCAGACAGCAAATGCAAAGCACAAGAAGTCTGTTGGTGCTGTTTTTGTTTGTGTGTTTCTGCCTGTGCTGATCTGTGCCACCAGCCATGTATATGTACACGTAGCTATGTGTTTTGTGTGCGTGCCTACTAAAAATATGTTCATCACTGTCCAGAGCTGGAGCCATGGGGCTCATCTCTGCTGGACTACCAGATTTGAAAATCCCTAACAAGCAGGAAATTTTGCACTGAATTTATTTATTTTTTTATTAAATTAAAAATGCCTTTTTTTATTAGAGATGTTTTATTTTTATTTCTTCTCTGAAAAATACTTGTCTTCAATGAAGCTCCTATGTATATGTGTGGGTAGTATGAAAGGAAATTCTTTGAGTATTTTATTTGCTCCTTTATCCCAAGAACCTAGCTCATCTCTGTCTGATTTCCCATCTCTCTTCTTCTGTTTTGGGGTTCCTTG
This sequence comes from Larus michahellis, assembly GCF_964199755.1. Classification (NCBI taxonomy): domain Eukaryota; kingdom Metazoa; phylum Chordata; class Aves; order Charadriiformes; family Laridae; genus Larus; species Larus michahellis. Next base: position 3,102,912 of record NC_133897.1, on the reverse strand, counting down.
AGGGTACAGATTAAATGAAATCTTGTTTGCAGGTATTGGCAGAAAAGGATGGTTAAGGACCATGGTTAAATACTTTTTTCTTTTTAGTAAAGGAGGGTCTATGAAGCTTCATCAGCAAAGAGGATGCATTAGACTGTGGTTTGGATGGAGACATGTAATCACTCGTGCCATGACTGGCATTGTGGAAGTCCCGAGACCAGAAAATTGCAGTGTTCAGGACAGGGGACACAACCCCAAACTGTGCAAGTCAGATCCTGTGAAAAACTCTTAGTAGGAGAAGTTATCAGAATTGTCTTTTTATCCACAATTTAAAGATATTCAGGAATTCCCACTGATTCCAATACTTGTGTGAATCAACACTATAAAGGAATAATAACTGAAAAAATCATATATGAAGACATCTGACATACTCAATTATACTTATGTTTAAACAATACGGTCTACATATTTATAGAATCTGACTTTTGTTGTTTACAATAAATACTCATGAACTTATCAATTTACTTACAATGAGAAATCCATTGGTCCATGCCTGAGAAGAAAGAAGCATTGAGCTTTTCCTATGCCTGAGGTTCCTCTACCCGAGTATGAGGCTACTGGGTGCTAGAAAAGACATGAAACACCTTGTAGGTGCTACCACCAATCCTTAGTAAAAGGAAATAAAACTGTGGGAATTTCTATGGAGTGGGCATGTAGGCAAAGCTAACCAGTAGCAGTTCCATGCAGCCTCCAGTTTGGAAGACATCTAGCAGCAGCAAACAGAAGGTGGTGGGAGGTAGAAGACATGAGAACATAATTTCCCCATGTACTTCATCCTGTCTTCTTTCATCTAAGTTAAAGGAGATCAAGTGTCGAGAGGCTAGTCACTGATATTGTTATAAATTGGAACCATCTCCACTGAGGAACATGAATTTTGTGGATTTTTTACACTGCAGCACTATTTATACTCAAGCAAAAGATGTGAAAAGTGCTCTTATCTAAACACACTTATTCTAGAGTAAATAACATATGATCTCACATGGCATCCTCTTCTTCAAAGTCATTTGAACAATTTTGCCATGATATAAATGTGGCCAGCACGATGCAGGCTACCACTGAATTGCAAGCACCTTGGTGTTGTAGGGGGTTAAAACTGCACAGAGAAATACACCACAGAGAAGCCAAATTCATGTTCACATTTAGCTTGCTCAGAAACTTCATCATATATCCTTTGCCTAAGACACATCAAATTCACACAGACTTAACGAGACAACGAGGACCACGAATTTCACATTATTTTGCAAGGGGGGAGGGGAAACATAAAATTACTTCAGTAGAAGAAATATAGATTCAATAAGCAAAATGCTGACAATTACTTAACCACAGAATATGGAGTAGTTAGCAAAAAAAGACACTAGCAATTATTTAATCATATCGTCTGGAGGAGGTACCTATTAGGATATCAACAATTATTTAACCACATCGTCTGGAGAATCCAGTAAATTTGAGATCTTTTGAGTATATAAATGAAGTTTCTAGAGATCCGGTGGAAAAAAAAAAGAAAAAAAAAGGACAGTTGCAGTTATTTAATCACAGTGTCTGGAACGTCAACTGAACTGGCAATTTGGCTTCAGGATTTGGAGAAGTAAGCAAGAAATACCACCCCCCAGACCTCCCTGGATCATGTACACCTTTTAATGTAGAACCAAACCTGAGCAGAGGACTCCGTTCCCCACAGCTACTAGCAGAATTTTTGTCCTGGGTGCAAAAAGAGGTAGGTTTTTGTTGGTTTTTTTTTTTCATTAGGCGCATGTAAAAGAACCAAATAACCATGTTTTTTAGGATTTTTCATCTATCATAAGGTCCCAGGTAAGTCTCTGAAAATTGCATTTTCTGTTTTCATATCTGCACGTTGGGTATAAAAGTAGAGGAGAAGGGTACTGGAGTTGCTTTAATGATCTGGTTGCTAGCCTTGGACTTCAAAGACACAAGATCAATACCCTGCTCTGTGAGGTTGTCTCTGGGTCTTCATGGCCAAATCACGCAAAGTCTCTATGCCTTGATTCTGCTGAAGAATGATGATGGTGCTGTCCTGCCTTGCAGATCAAGATAATAAAGAGCATGAGAGATGTGAAGTGCACTGAGATGGAAATCTGAGAGATATCCAAAACAGTTTGATTGGAAGATGGCAGTTGACCAAGATAAAATGGCTCCCAAACCAGAATTAAAATTGCATCAGCAATACTTTGGGATGAATAATATAAAAATCTGCCAAAAAATGTTAAAGATTTCCACTAGGAACTTATCTTTGTTTCAGTGGAAGGAGGTCTTCAGTTTATATGGCTTCTGTATCGGAGCCAGGCTTAAATCTCCAGCAAAAGGGTACAAATATGAGCAGATGAGCAGCCTGAGCCAGATGTGCTGACTTGCGCTTATTAAATATGAAGAGGCTTGTATATCATGTGGTTAAAAAAATTACAGGGGACTCAGAGTGTGGATTAAATATCCCAGCTCCCTTCGAGAGTTGCTGGGAAATGAAGGCAAATGGTTTAATGCAAGAGACGTTTAACTCCTTAATCCTTAATTCACCAAAACATATTTCAGGTTGCACCTTTATTTGGAGTTTGTTTAAAACTGGAAAAGGTTCCATGTGGAACAGTCTTCAAGGCATTTGCATTTCTAGTATGGGATGTATGTGCCACAGCCTATGTCCTGGCAGCACCCATTAATTCAGTGACCTTCTCATCCAAAAACTCCTGTGAAATTTGCAGTAGTGGTGTCTCTTATCTCAGCCATAGATCTTGATTCATTGCGTGTCTTTATAACAGGTTGATTGCTGCAAAAACGGCTGCCAGGGAAAGACTGCTGATGTACTTCCTTGCACACCTTACACTCCTGCCATCCATTAGCACTGTGCTCAGGGCAATGGGCAACATGAACACGGGGGGATTCCTCCCTCCTCTGCCTGTTGGGATATGAAACCCACACCTGTCATCTTAGTGTCATATACTTCTACAGAAAAGATGCCCTTCTACTCCTTGAAATTAGTAGATAAGTTTAAAATGAACAAGGTAAAGTTCAATCTTTCTAACAAGAAAGGCTGACCATCTTCCCAACCTCAGTGATCTTCAGTTATAGAAACCTCCTGCGAAGTAGTGCCCCAAGAACACAGACTTTCCACTTTTATTGAAGAATGCTTCAGTTTTTGTTCTATTTGGTATAAGGAAGGAAGACTGACTCTTTGAAAGGTGGGAAGGATCCCACATACATGCCATGAGCCAGGAGACAAGACAGCTTATTGCTGAAATATTTACTCTACTTAAGTGTGTGAATTGGTACGTAACCCATTGAAGGACAACATTCAAGTTACTTTCCTCTGTATTGTCTGCTCTCTGCTGTTTTTTATAACTCTTCTGATAATAGTTCAAGGATACTTGGAGTCCTATTGACCTTCCCGGGCCAGCATTAGTACAAGAGTAATAATAGTGTCATGCTAATAGGAAATAGCAGTCTTGGAATCAGCCGTGGTGGAAACTCAGCAGGACTTTCACTGAAGCAAAGAGGAATCATACAAAAAGAGACACTGTCTCCTTTGCATGAGAAGAGATCCTTCCCCTCTGGCTCCACCACCACCACTTTGGCAATTCACCAGCAAAGGAGCAGGATGAGCTCTGCAGACAGCGTGGCTAACCCAAAATGAGCTTAAGATCTGCTTCATTAGTGTTTGACTCTGTCCTCTGTGCCCTTCTCTTCCTCCCCTCCTTCCTTTTAATCAGATTTCTGTCTTTTTTGGCCCACTACACATGCAGACAGTATCCTCCAATGATGAGTGCCGTGCTCTGCTCCCTCTCGTCTCTCTCTGCCACTTAGCACAGTGCTCCTCTGTCAGACACTATTGCTCCCAGATTAAAACAATATATGACAAAATGATACCCGCTGACTATTGACACTGGCAATTATATAAGAATTAAATGGGCTGTGTGTTTTGGACGAGCTTCAAAGGCTTGTGGGATTCCCACACATGCTCAGAAAGCTGTGGGGTCCTTTTTAGTTCTCAGACATATGGCCTCTTCCAAGCCTGCTATTTCCTATTAACATGAAACTATTATTACCCACTTACTAAATGCTTCCTGTCGCTATCCAGCCAGGAAAGAGAGTGTCCAAGATAACAGCATCTGAAACCCAAAGAAAGGGGGCTGGCAGATGGGTTTGTTTCCTAAGGAGCCGTGTCCAGCAAGATTTATCTGACTTTCCGTTCCCCTGCCGGTGGGTGTGGTTGGAAGGGTGATGTAATTTCTATCAGCGCTGGCTGTTGAGCTAAGCATCTGTCATAACAAGTGTGTGAACTTCTTACACCAGCCCAAGGTATCGCACATGCCATGGGAAAAGTTCCTACGCGTGAACTGTCGAGTCTTAAACCTGCCACAACCCTCAGACTCCCTCTTGGCTCTTGCTTAGTGAGTTATTTTGAAATGCTAACCCTGAATGCACTTAGACCACTGCATTGGTGTTGGTGGAGAAAAAAGCTTCTAAGAATTGTCTTTCTGATAACTTTTTGAGATGCAAGGGGCTATATAGGTATTTTTATATGACATCCCTCACTCCAGCCATTTAGTATCTCAGAGGCATTTTAAGGAGTGGCGTGGAAGGTGAGAAAAATATTATTCCATTTTTTAAAGTTAAACTGAAGCCTGAATTTTCTGCTGTATTCAGATTCTTAAGTCTCATGAAACTCAGCAACCTGGTCTAGTGGGAGGTGTCCCTGCCCATGGAAGTGGGCTTGGAACTAGATGATCTTTAAGGTCCCTTCCAACCCAAACCATTCTGTGATTCTGTGATTCCACAGTGTGTGAGACCAGTTAAGGACGAAGATAGAAGCAGACAGCACTTTGCATTTCTCTGCTTTTGTACAGAAACTAACAGGTCTTAGCCATTTCAATGTTTACGAGAGGGAATTTATACACTCGCTTTTAGAAAATCTGGTCCTTAAGGATTTGTTTAGTAACATGGTGAAACCATATAACAAAAGGAGGTCTTGAAGACCTCCAGCTTTTTCCCACAAGGGAGTCTCATGCCTTGAAATAGATGGAAGTATTCTTCCTTTAAAAGAAAAAAAAAAAAAAAAGAGAAAGAGAAAAAGAAAAAGAAGAAAAAGAAAAAGAAAAAGGAAAAAATAAAAAGAAAAAGAAAAAAGAAAAAGAAAAAGAAAAAGAAAAAGAGAAAGAAAAAGAAAAAGAGAAAGAAAAAGAGAAAGAAAAAGAGAAAGAAAAAGAAAAAGAGAAAGAAAAAGTGAAAGAAAAAGAGAAAGAAAAAGAAAAAGAAAAAGAAAAAGAGAAAGAGAAAGAGAAAGAGAAAGAGAAAGAAAAAGAAAAAGAAAAAGAAAAAGAAAAAGAGAAAGAAAAAGAGAAAGAAAAAGAAAAAGAAAAAGAAAAAGAAAAAGAAAAAGAAAAAGAAAAAGAAAAAGAAAAAGAAAAAGAAAAAGAAAAAGAAAAAGAAAAAGAAAAAGGAAAAGGAAAAGGAAAAGGAAAAGGAAAGAAAAGAAAAAAAGAAAAAGAGCTTTTTATTCCTAAAGGGTTCAGGGAAAGCTAGGCCAGAGCTATGCAGCAAGGGGTGCCGATTTGAGCTTGGAGAATGACCCACTGTGGTTTTGATTCAGGTCCCTCATTATGGTTTCAATGGTCTACGCTGGGTCTTGCTTTCTGCCCAAGGCCTGCTTGTGGCCAGGCTCCTCAGAGCACATTGTCCCAGCTCTTCCTGAACCACGCAGAGCAGGCTGGATCACCCCGTGTGCTCCCCCCGGGGAAGCAGGCAGCCCCAAGACAAAAAGCGTGGCTTTGTCCTCAGTGACTCCAAGCACATCCCTTCCCAGAGGTCGAGAGCTTCCCTCAAACAGCAGGCTGAAATCAAAAGGAAAACACAGCGGCACAGCTGCCACCAGCCCTTCTGGTATTTTGTGCTTCTATTCTCAGTCTCATCTTCCTCCACATGGGCTGTGGGTATTAACATGGATGTTGTCCATGGAGGTCCAAAGCATTGTGTTTACCCAACCTCTCTCAGGTCACAGTGCCTTAGTGGTACAAATGAAAATAAAATACAGCCTGCTGATGTGGGGAGCACGAGAGAAGACAGAAATGTCATCACAGCAGTGTCTGTCCACAGCGTTAAAGCATTGGGCAAAACAATCTGTTTAATATCTCAGCCTTTGTGAAGACATGCAGCCTGTTCCTTAGGTTAACCAGCCGATGCATGACATAACCCTGTTATTACTGCTTCTGTTATAGGAAGGCCTTGGGTCTAGGTGGAATTGGGCTTTCCTTACAGCACAAGAAGGGTATGTGTGCAGCAGGAGGTGGTCTTCTCTGCACTCTCACTTCATACCCAGCATCCCAGGGAAAACTGGCAGAGAGACAAGGAGGAGCTGAACCCAGTAGAACCAAAGTCAGTTGAGGAGTCACTAACACTTCCAGAACTTGTACCCACAGCAATACCTACCACATTAGGGCACAAATTCTTCTTGAAAGAGCTTTTAGGAATCAGACCACTGTCCACCCTGCCTTGACCTGCTGCTCTCTAGGGCTTCAGCCATCACTGCCACTCTACATATCTCACCCTCTGAGCAGATTTTAATTAAAAGGCAGGAATGGATTTGGGTGGGCAGAGCCTTCTAGCCATTTATTCGGCAGTTATCTCTCACTTGAGTGGCACTTGTCTTTGGTTGGTGTGACCCATACCAAAGCCTCATTCTTCCTGGGTGGGCTTGAATCTTAAAGGGATATATTTCCAAAGGGGATTTTAGCTACATGATGGATGAAATCCAACAGATGTTGCTTTGAAATTGTAACCCGTTGTATATACACTATACTGCTCTCACAAACAATACATGATCTACACATGCAGAACAGGTAATCCAAAATAATATAATATTGCCATAAAAAGTGTTATCATAATAAAAAAAAATCAAGTTTCTCTAGGAAAAAAAAAGGTTAGATGTTTTCTATATGACACCCATGAAAAGTCCAGCTGAAAAAAATCACATTTAAAAAATGTGAAATGTTCATTGTTTTAATCTCACGATAACTTGAGGGGAAATCATGAATAGTACCTATCACATCTAGGCCAAAACAGAATCAGCTTTTACATGGCAACATCTAAGCAGTAAATATGACTGCAATTAATTCTTTTAGTCAGATAGTGCCTAGTGAACCTCATTGTCCCAGCATTTTATTAGCAAGAAATTGCTATTCTTTCCACTGCTCCTGCACTTGTTGACACAGCAAAAATTTTGAAAGCACTTTTATAACTTTTAATAGGATCACAGTATCACAGAGTCCTTACATTGGCAGGGATTGCTGGAGATCACCTAGTCCGTTCCCACTGTTCAAAGCAGCGTCACCTACAGCAGCTTGCCCAGATCAGAGTACCTTAGGGTTTTGAATATCTGCAAGGATGGATACTCCACAACCTCTTCGGGCAAACTGTGTTCAATAACTACCACAGTAAAAAAAGTGTTTTCTTGTGTTCAAATAGAATTTTGTGTATTTCAACATTTAAAATATTTTCACTCTCTTGTGTACATAGTAAGTCATGTGTGAGTTAGTATTTTCCCTTGGCAGGTGGTTCCTGCATTTGAGTTTGTGCTTGCTGGTGAAATAGCAGTGAGATATCAGGATGGACATCCAATTCCTACCTCAAGTATCTATGTATGAAGGAGAAGACTGAGGAAGAAGGGGCTGAAATGAATCCTGCTGAGTTTTATGGAAATAATTCAAGAGGTCTGGAGAAAATTCTCAATCTTTTAGTGTTTTTGCATGTTTATACTTGGAGACAAGTATATTGCTCACTCTAGGCAATGAACTCACAATGTTCCATTAGCCATTTGACAAATGCTGTTAACGATACTCATAATCATATCCTATAGAAAGAACTCCACCCACTCCCCCTTCTTCTTAGTATAAATACTACAATAATACAGATCCTTTCTTTGCCTTGTAAAGAAACAAAAGACTAGAAGTGACCTCCTGAGGCACTGAAACTACTGCAGACAGGGACATGTTAATAACTCCTTCATAAACCAATTAAGTGTTGCCTCAGTATCCCGAAGGATTTTTCCCCCATTGATATCAGAGGGAACTTCTTCCTGACTCTAAGCTCTGGGTGGTTATATTGGCGCCACTGCTCTCTCTTGGGTTGTGTTTGCCTCCCATTGTATTTCTGCACATCAGTTATGGCCCTTCTGATGCTGTGGTCTACCGGGTGCTTGCAGCCCAGAAAGCCAACCACATCTTGGGCTGCATCAAAAGAAGTGAGGTCAACAGGTTGAGGGAGGTGATTCTGCACCTCTGTTCCACACTGGTGAGACCCCACCTGTAGTACTGCATCCAGCTCTGGAGTCCCAACACAAAAAGGACACAGACTTGTTGAAGCAGGTCCAGAGGAAGCCACAAAGATGCTCAGAGGGCTGGAGTACCTCTGCTATGAAGACAGACTGAGAGAGTTGGGGTTGTTCAACCTGGAGAAGAGAAAGCCTTTGGGAAGACATTATTGCAGCTTTTCAGAGACCCTGCCGGTACCTAATGGGGCCTATAGGAAAGCTGGAGAGGGACTCTGTATCAGGGAGTGGAGCAACAGGATCATAGAATCATAGAAACATATAATCTTCAAGGTTGGAAAGGACCTTTGAGATCATCAAGTCCAACCAAACAACCTACAATCTCTGCCACTACATCATGCCCTGAAGTGCCACATCCAGACATTTCTTAACCACCTCTAGGGATGGTGACTCAACCACCTCCCTGGGCAGGCTGTTCCAGTGCCTGACCACTCTTTCAGTAAAGGAATTCTTCCTAATAGCTAATCTAAACCTCCCCTGCTGTAGCTTCAGACCGTTTCCTCTGGTCCTGTCATTATTCACTTGGGAGAAGAGGCCAACACCCACCTCTCTCCAACCTCCTTTCAGGGAGTTGTAGAGGGCAATGAGGTTGCCTCCTCAGCCTCCTCTTCTCCAAGCTAAACATGCCCAGCTCCCTCAGCCTCTCCTCATATGACCTGGTCTCCAGACCCCTCACCAGCCTGGTAGCTCTCCTCTGGACACGCTCCAGCACTTCAATGCCCCTCTTGTACAGCGGGGCCCAGAACTGAACACAGCGCTCGAGGTGGGGCCTCGCCAGTGCCGAGTACACGGGCACAATCATTTCCCTGCTCCTGCTGGCCACGCTATTCCTGATACAAGCCAGAATGCTGTTGGCCTTCTTGGCCACCTGGGCACACTGCTGGCTCATGTTAAGCTGGCCGTCCACCAGCACTCCCAGGTCCTTTTCTGCTGGATGAGCAGGATGAGGGGTAAAGGTTTTAAACTGAAAGAGGGTAGGTTTAGATTGGATATTAGGAAGAAATTCTTTACCGTGAGGGTGCTAAGACACTGGCCCAGGTTGCCCAGAGAGGTTGCGGATGCCCCATCCCTGGAGGTGTTCAAGGCCAGGTTGGACGGGGCTTTGAGCAACCTGGTCTAGGGTGACCTCATGGCAGGGGAGTTGGAACTTTATGACCTTCAATGTGCCTTCCAATCCTGGCGATTTTATGATTCTATAAGTTATATAAACCAACCCAGCCCAACTTCTTTGTCGTAGCCACTTAACTCACCAAAGCATGTATTGGCTTTTCTTATTTCCTTACCTTCCTAGTCAGTCTGCTGGGTCACACAGTACTCCTGGCTGAAAGGGAGGAGATAATCTCCTTTTTGGGTTTGGAAGGAGGGCTTCTGTGCCTGAAAAGTGATTTTTCTTTTTTCCCATATCAAATGAAAAAAGGCAATCGTGTGGAGTATAATTAGTTCCTACACATTGGAGACAGGTGAGATGAATTCACCTTCAGGATAATGTCTGTCTATCTCTTATGATCATAAAAGGAGTGAATAGAGATTTAGTTAATGAAATCTAAAGAGACATTCATCTCCCTTTTTGGAGGATGTCCAGATGAATGGCTGCCTGGACTCCTCTGACTAGATCACCACTGTCTTATATGGGAGCTTGGTCATTCATGTCACATGGAGACTTCTGTCTGAAGACACCTTTAATGACATCTGAGATGCTGTGGGAGTTCTGAAATATTCATATGGGAATCATAGATATGGCACTGGGCCTGTGGGAGACCAGTACCAATCAGGACTGGAAGCTGAACCAGAAGGGATACACTTAATTAAACTATTACATGTTAATCCAAATGCTGAATCCCACATCTATGGTGCAACATTTTGTTTGTTTTCTTAAAACAAGCCTAAAAATTCCCATTGATTGATGAAACGTGCCATAGCTGATGCTGCAGGTAGTAGGGTATTGTTTTTAATTAAATGGATATATGCAATGTGTAAAGCAATAGAGATAGATTTAGGTGTTCACGTGTGTAAGAATGTCTAATGACACACCACCCTTCTCTGTATTCTGCTTTTGCTTTTTCTTCATTTATTTACGTTTTGCACCCTCTCAATTTCTACCTTTAGTGGCACCCATCTGTGCCAATGGGACATCTCAATTGGCAATATATGAAGCTTGGCCTCAGCTGATTAGCCATTGAGGGAAATAAAAAAAAATAATATTTTTTGTGAAAAGGTGACTGTTTATTCTCACTATATTTTTCTTACTTCTTTTTATTCGTTTGTTTTTATACAGATGTAAAATGCAGCTCTTCTGTTGAAAACCCACAAACCCAATTATCTGGAAATGGCCCAAGCCCATTCCAGCCTATTACAATCTACTGGGAGACAAGTGTTGGCAAGTTTCTTCCAGATACCGCATCAAATTAATGGCCATCAGAGGCCTTTCTTGATGAAAAAGAGGAGGGGGTGAAAGTTATAGACACAGACGGGACATAAATAATGTAACTATGGCAGAAAACAAACCACCATTTGTTTTTAGTTATGGTCTTTCAGCTTGAAAGTGACAAAAAACAAACAAAAGAAATTTGTTATGTACATTGAGGTTGGAGGAGTGTAGGAACCATGCAGCTCTTGAGAACGTTCAAGGAAATGGTCTTTTGCCAAGTATACTACTGCCATAAATCTGTATTTCTGCCTGCTGTTTGCTTATTATATCAGAGATTTTGCTGACAGAGTGGGGAAATTCAGGGAGATGAGCGACAGAACACTTAAAAAAAAATAAAATAATAGCAATCTTGAGTTCCCTTTCCTTAAAATTAATGAAGGGTGAAAGCACCCCCAAACTGAAAGGGTGTGACTCAACAGGAAGCCAACAGACTACCCCAGACAAGGCTCTGGGAAAGTTATATCCAGTAACCTTAGGGTGTGGCTTTCCAAAGTAGCTGGAGAGCAAAATATTTCTCACTTAACTTTGGCCACCTAGAAGTCAAACATCCCTAATATGCAGTCCCTAGTCACCTCCAGGAGATACTCAATTACTTATCTACAAAATTTGGGTTGCTTTTCAGAGGTAGCCCTGTTTCTCCATTGGCAAAATGAGAGTCTATACTCCTGCTTTAGACTAGGTACATAAAAGTTAGGTCATCTAGGTTAGGCAAGGAGAATCTCACCTTAACTGGGTGACAGGCAACACTTCCATGGGTGCTTTTGAAAGGTACCTGACAAAAGCAGAGCTGGGCTTTGCTCTCCTCGGTCACATGGGGAAATTTGAAAACCCCATGCATCCCCATGTGCGGACACTCTCATTAATCCAGAGGAATGCCTCATGTTGTGAACAGTCCCCTTGAGCCCAGTGAGATCACCTCTTTACAGGAGTAAGCTGCCTTCGATGAAACACAAGTGTTCATTTACTCGGAGTAAGATAGGTCTGTATCAAAGTTCCTATATCTACTCCTCGATTTTCCGAAAGTGCAGAGCACATTGTAACTCCGTATCCACTGCGTACAGCTGAACAGCAGCATGTTCAGCATAGCTTAGATCAATTTCAGAGCCTGTAAGTGAGTTGGCCACACCGCTGTCAGTAGAGATAAAAGGTGGGACCCTAGGTGCCAGTAGCTGTCTCAGATGTCATGAGACCTCTACATTTGGGCAACTGAGTCACACCCCTAATCAATAAAACTAATATATCTCAAGGATCAATTCACCTCATCACCATCTATACTGGTCAGATGAATCTCTTTGCTGGTTCTACTGGCTGCATTAATGAGGGGTCAATTAAGCCACTCGTACATAGATATTTCATGGGATTTGAGATACCCTATGGCATCTGAGACTTGCTCACAGGCCTGACAGATACAACACAGGGCCTGCAAGGCAACTGTACCATTCTGGAGGAGCACCTAAAGGTCATTTGGGTTTCAACCTTATGAAGGGTTTCAACCTTATGAAGGGTTTCAAATGGCATTAGATGCCTGTTTGTGGACCACTTGTTAGAAATACAGATCTCCATTAGTTATAACAGGTCTGAGACATCTATGTCTTATGAAGATTAATGTACTGCAGACTGCAGATATCTGTACTGCAGGGCAAGATACAGAAGCCCACATAGACATCTGATGCCATTTTAGATGCCCTTAGTCTGTCTGGGTGTTCTCACATGTAGATATGACACAGAGTCTGCAGAAGATTCAAGTTGTTTTGCAGCAGGAGACTATACAATGACTAAATGACACTAAAAAATTATGATTAAGCAAATGAAATACACCCATAAAGTGTATTCTTCTAGACATGAATAATAACTTCAGAGTTTAGGCTTTAAGCCAAACCAGCTTCTCTGTGTAATTTAAAGTAACTTATTTCAACAGCCCGCAAGATTAAGATTCAAATTCTCAAAAAAATAGAGACATTTGGGTAACAAATTACAGGTTCATTTTAGCTCAGCCCTAAGAGACAGAGACAAGGCTTTTGTTTTTTACTAAACTAGTTTGGTTGGGTTTTATGGCCTAATTACAAGGAAACACTCTGAAACAGAAGGGATTAAGTGAGGGTAGAAGAGAATTCATGTGTTTCAAGATGTATTCACTCTAAAATTAAGCAATAAAGTTAAGAATCAGCTCTTTTGTCACCAAACAACACCTTGCGCATTTCAGGGCAAAGCTGAGTATAACTCTTCTTACGTTCCTGGTATAACATTTGAATTTTACCCTTGTGTAGCTGTTACCAGAATTGAGTGTTTTCTCTCAGGAATCTAGTCTAGAATCTTGGAGAACTCAGGACTGATTCAAATTAGTTGCAGGTCACCTCGGATAAAGAAAAACAATAAGTGAAGCTCTGGATGAGGAAGGGAGGTGTTTAACCAACAAGCTATATACATCCCAGTATGTTTCTACCAAAGTGCTGGCATCCGCTGTGAGATACCTGTTGTTTTCTTGGTAAGTAGGGGTGTCTGGAAGTCACTATGGAAATGCTGATTTAGGGTGATGCCAAGACCTCAAAGAAGAAAACTTTTAAGAGAAGCTAAAGTCATGAATCTGGTCAAAGAAAGAAGCACTGAGCAGAGAAGTTGATGAAGGAAACATCCTGGAGGTGGAAGATGAAACCTATACAAGTGTTATTCCGCCCCAGAGAGTCCTGCACATCTAGCTGCTGATTACGACTATGTGGATCAAGGATCATGTTTCTCACTACATGCTCGTTAATTTTAGTCACTCCAGTGGAGCACTTCACCTGGGTGGAGTGCTTCATGATCATGGCTGTTTTGCTTTCCATATTAATGCAAGGGTGATGTAGTCCACCAGTGCACCTGGCTCACTGATCTGTAAAATGCTTTTGAAATCCCACAGAGCAAAATGAGCCATGGAAGTGTCAATCATCTTCACTGAACATATAAGCAAGCAGGTATGATGTTGGGAATTTTCAGAAACCTGCTCACAGCCGAAGCCCGATGCCTGCAGCTATTTGGATGGGAAGCCAAACAATTTGTCCTGCTTTTATATAGAAGTGACATGAGCTGACTTTGGCCAATTCACACACTCCTTTTTACATGCTTTCCTTGGCCTCTCGTACACAATATTAGCAGTCAGTTTCCTGTACTGATTCTTCAAGTCAAGTGGCTAAAAATGATTAGCACCAAATGACTAACACAAATGTCAGTGGATCAGTAACTTTCTTATGGCATTCATATACTACAGTACTAATACGCTACCAAGTGAACACTTTCTTTAAAAATAGTGCAGAATCTCTCCCCCTACCCTTTTCTTTTAATAATATGGAGAGTTTCAAGCTTGTGTTTCCAAATCACACCCTGATGAAATGCCAAGGTCTGGTTTCACCATGCATATGATTCTCATTTAGGAGACACAAATACTTAGATGAATCAACGTCAAAGGCTCATTTAAACAGAGCAATTCTGCAATGAGCTAATAACTCATGCACAACAAGGTATTTCATTTGCTAGTTCTAAACAAATTATGAATGTTAAATAAACATCTTCTTCTTGCTTAAACTAGGCAAAGGGAGAGGAAGCACCCGTCTGCTTTTAATAAAAATGTTGTGTAAAATGAGAGAGTCACAGATGGCAAGGTTTATTTTTTTGTTTTCTAAAGGGCGATTTTAATTTTGATTGAAGCTTGGTAATTTCTTTTCTTATTTGATTTCCCTAAAGCAACGTTCCAGCAAATGTAGTTTTCCCGGTTTGGATACTTACGCAGTGCTAAGCTGAAATTCTCATCTGGAAGAGTTTTTCAGTCATTCATATAAGATGTGATCCAGTGCCCATCAAAGTCAATAGGATTCTTTCTACTGATTCCAATAGGCTTTGGACAAAGTCTGTGGGGTTTGAGCTAAAGCCCAGTAAAATCACAGAAAGATCCTCTTGATCTTAAGTGAAGGTGGTTGAGACTCCTGCATTCTGCCTCACTTGCAAAGATAGTGGAGACTCTCTGACAGAGGCTTCACCCAAAATAAAGCAAAATAAAGCATTTGAATTAATGGGAAATTGTATTGACAGATTTTAAACTATATGAAGAAAAATAATATTTGTTTGGTGTGAAGTTATGATTTTTTTTATTTTTTTATTTTAGTTCATTGTCCAAAAAAAAGGAAATAACCACTGAACCAAAATACTTCATTCCATCATTCCTACTTTATTCAGGACTACTTTTTCAGCCATAGAGGAAAAAGAAACATCATATCCATATCAAGGGTCTCTTCTCCCAAGTAACATGGGCAAGAGGACATCACGTCAAGTTGTGCCAGGTTTAGATTGGATATTAGGAAAAATTTCTTCACTGAAAGGGTTGTTAAACATTGGAACAGGCTGCCCAGGGAAGTGGGTGAGTCACCTTCCCTGGAGGTATTTAAAAGACCGGTAGACATGGTGCTGAGGGACACAGTTTAGTGGTGGGTTTGGCAGTGTTAATGGTTGCAGTCAATGATCTTGAAGGTCCCTTCCAATCTAGACAATTCTATGATTCTATGTATCTATGTACAAACCAACCATTTTGTTTTGTGCTGTTGATTTTAAAAGTGGTATTTTTTTCCCCAGTACTTCCTACATGACTGTACACATTTTAGCAGACCTTTGGTCTCTTTGGCTTTGTACAGTTCTAGCTGTGACTTGAAGGAGGCGAGAGAGGGTCTGTCTTGAAGACCACTCTACTGTTGTGATGATTCATTCCCCTGGACTACTGGAAAGCACCAGTAAATTGGTAGAAAATAAACTGAGATCAGGAGGCACAATTGCGTTAATCTCTTTTCCAGTCTGAGGGAATACGTTGGCTTTTTACCTAAAGGAAAAGAAGCTCATAGTTCTGCTGTAGGAAGAATAAATCCACTTCACTAGATCAGAGAGAAGATTTTTCAGCTACAATACAAAGAAATGTGCAAAACAAACTCTAGTCTTTCGAGACAATGAAAGTTGGATGTTTAAAGAAACAAAATATCATTTTTCAAAAGATCAACCTTTTATTTTGCATTTTTTTGGGGTTCTGTTTTGAGTGGCCAGCTAGAGATAAATGTTGTTCAGAAAACTACTTGCAGTTTTTCTGTGAGGAATATGTGAGTGAAAAGCAAGTAAGAGTACAAAAAAAGGAAGTTATTCAGCTGGAATACAGGAGGATTTTATTTGATCTAAAAAAATTTCCTTTCATGAAAAAAATGTTCCATTTTGTTGCAAGAAGACCTTGTCTAGGAAAGGAGGGGCAGGTGGATAAAAACTAAAAAGAAATATAATTTTGATGGAAGCATTGAAGTAGCTTGAGTAGAAAATACATATGCTTCTATTGACATATCCAGTACTGTTCGTTTACAGAATATTTAATGGTCCCAAAAGAGATGGAGGAGCCTAGATCCTTAGCATCAGGCAAAGAAATCCCACCCAGAAGCAGAGCATTTGCAGAAAGATATCACTGGGTATTAGTAAGCAGAAAGAGTGAGCAACGGGGCACCCAAAGGAGATAGCCACCCTTAAAGGCTCAGCCAGAAAAAATGTGCTTCCTAAATTTCATTCACACGAAGGCTCATCAAGATAGTCTGCAAGCCAATGTGAACAGAGCTGAGGTGCGTTCTCTCTCTCTTCCTGCTTTAGTAGTTTGTCTCGGCTTTATTTTCTCTTTTGTTATTTATGGCGTTTGGTAACCTAGGGAGAAGTGAGCGCAAGGGCAGGAAGGGCACTTCCCCAGCTCTCCGTTTCTGATTGTTCAGAGGTGCCACTCCCATTGGTATTAATCAGTGCAAGACCATCAGAGCTTGGCTCTGGCTACAAGTGAAGCAAGATTCTGCTCTGTTGCCTGGAAAACATCTGCTGGGGTGGAAAGAAGGAACAACAAACACGGGAGAGAGGAGGGAGAATTAAGACACGGAGGACAGGCGGTTGGTAAAAAGCTACAGGCCTTTCAAGGTCTGATCCAAAGACCACATTGAGTCAGTGACTCTCACAAATGAGGTCAAAGAGCTTTGGATCAAGCTCAAGAAGGCTCTTCTAAGCTTTCCAAAGCTAGGATTTTCAACCCGTGGCTTACCAAACCTTGATGGGTTATGATCTAGAAATGTCAACTACAAATTGTAGCAGAAACGTCAACTACAAATTGTAGCAAAAACCTCAAAGAAAGGCTTAAGTTCACTAAAGGATGGGAAGATTAACTTCACGTGAAAACCTTGAGGGATCTGTAAAACAGAAAAAGTAGACCACCATCACTGAGACGTTTCACTGTTTTTTCCCTGCATCTCTCCTGTACTCCACTACCACTGGGAGCTTCCTTAAAATCTGCCACCTCAGAAGGCCAGCAGAAGAAACTAATAATAACTGGTGAACAGAAAAAGAAAACATACCCAGACATTTGAATACATTTCATTTTCGTGAGTCTTAATTCAACCAGGAACTTACACTAACATAACCACAAATTTTACCTATGCAAGGAAATATTGATGGAAAAACACAAACAATTAAACAAATGCGCAAAACCTTGAGGGGATCCTGGAGTATGGATCAGCTCCATTACATTGCGGGAGTAGTTATCAAGGTTTCTATGGAGCTTTGCATTCTGTGGTCAACATATATATATATATATTTTTTATTTTATTTATTTTTATTTTTTTTTACATAAAGACACATAGAATATCAGCTCATGATCTAGGAACCAAGAGTTGCAACCCCATAGTTATTCAGGGGTGGATTCAAAGCTGGGGTCAAAGCCAAATTTGCTGGACTGTCTGTCCACATAAATGCTTTTAAGTCAAGCCTCAAGTGACTGGGACTGCTTCAGCCTTAACTCTGTCTAATTTTTGTGCATGCTCTGGGGAATGTTCTGGGTTCATCTTCAGCCTGGCCCACAGTCGCAGCCTCCATTTATCTCATGTGCTCATGGGAAGTTCCATCTAAATATGAGGAGGTACTTCTTTACTTTGAGGGTGGTAGGGCACTGGAACAGACTGCCCAGAGAAGTGGTGGAGTCTCCATCTCCGGAAACATTCAAAACCCACCTGGATGTGTTCCTGTGCAACCTGCTGTAGGTGACCCTGCTTTGGCAAGGGGGTTGGACTAGATGATCTCCAGAAGTCCCTTCCAACCCCCATCATTCTATGATTCTGTGATTCTGTGTAATATTGCCTTATAAGAGGTGTAAGGGAGGCAGGGACCTTCCTAGAAGTACCAAGTCTTCTAGAGGGGACAGAGTCAGTTTGTCTGGTCTATAAGGTAGCAGCTTCCAGGAGTGCTCTGAATTTCAGTCTGTTCTCCTGCAGTATGGCATAAGAAAGTCTCATCTTTCTTTTTACTACAGTTCCAAGATAAAGATAATAATTTTAAATCCTTCCATCTCTTGATGGCATGGTTATTACACCAGAAAGGCACAATAACATTCTTACTAAGAGGCAGAGCACAATATAAAACAGCAATCCTGTACTTGGAAACACATCTAATATCTTTTTTTTTTTCAGAACTGCAGGTACGGATGTAGCAGTCTTGGAACCAATGAGGTTTCTCAGCCCCATGACCCAGCCAGACCTGGTAGGTTCTAAGTAGCTGAAGTCACATTTATATTAGCAATTCTGCCAAGAAAACTTTCACAGCATGGAGATGCCTTTGTTTAGTGACACTAAAAAGATCAGCTGTCAAGTCCCACACCAAACAAGCTGCATTAGGAAAGGGTAATCTGGTTATGGGAACAGTTCCTACATTAAAGCTTTGTCCTGGCATAGATTTTCCCAGATGGAGATCATCCACCTGCTTCAAAGCTCCTTTACTAAATCTGTAGCAGAGAGTCCGACAAACTTGATGATGTGTTTCTGTCTTTATAAAAGCCCCTGGTATGTAGAAATGATTTATAGATAGATATTTGTTTGCCCGGTACAAGGAAGCACTGAAGAAACCCTCATGAGATCTCTGAGCAATGCTACTGTGACCACACCATACAGTGCAAGGCACGTTAGCATCGGATGAACTTTGAGCTGAAGCAATTATACTGGTGCCAATTCTCAGCTCACTCAGGCTGCAGAGTCCTGACATTGTCTGGTAGAAACATACCTGGATTTATCTGCCAAAAATCTTTGGAAGGAATCTACTGGGGAAGTTACAAACTGCTCAAACCCCATAGATCTTTGTTCTTTTGGTTTCCTTATAGCTGTTGCCAGATGGCCAAAAAAATGAGTTTGGAATCAAAATTAGTACAGTACAATTAAAAGTGCTGGTGGACGACATAAAGTTGCTACTACAGGACTTTGGTATAAGGGATATGTTATTGTACAAGGAGTCTCCAGGCACTAATATTGTTTGTGTCACAGAATCACAGAATCACAGAATCTTAGTGGTTGGAAGGGACCTTTGAGATCATCGAGTCCAACCACATAAAAAAAAAAAAAAAGGAAAAACAAAAAAAACCACACACACACAAAAAAAAAAGCACCCACCAACTAAACTCCACACCCACAACCCCACACACAACACCCCACCACAAACCAATAATCTTGGGCACTAGAGCATGCCCTGAAGAGCCATGTCTACACGTTTCTTAAATACCTCCAGGGATGGTGACTCCACCACCTCCCTGGGCAGGTTGTTCCAGTGCCTGACCACTCTTTCAGTAAAGTAATTCTTCCTAATATCTAATCTAAATCTCCCTTGCCGCAGCTTCATACCATTTCCTCTGGTCCTGTCGTTATTCCCTTGGGAGAAGAGGCCAACCCCTGCCTCTCTACAGTTTCCTTTCAGGTAGTTGTAGAGGGCAATGAGGTCTCCCCTCAGCCTCCTCTTCTCCACACTAAACATGCCCAGTTCCCTCAGCCTCTCCTCATAGGACTTGTTCTCCAGATCCCTCACCAGCTTGGTGGCTCTCCTCTGGACATGCTCCAGCACTTCAATGTCTTTCCTGTAGTGAGGGGCCCAAAACTGAACACAGTACTCGAGGTGAGGCCTCACCAGTGCCAAGTGTCATATTGATCCAGTCTGCAATGCTTACACGCTCTTCTTGAAATATTTTTTGAATCCTTTGATCAACTCCTGTCAAGTTTGACAGAAGGCAGGGAGCTTTAAGTTTGCTAGTTATGATAAAAACATGTGGTTAGGAAAGGGAAAGAGAATCTATGAGTGCTTTACCAAAAGAAAATGTGAACTTGCCCAATATTAGGCACTAAGGCATCTAAAGAGGTAGGAGATAATACAAATATCTAATTTCAGAAGATTTTTTTTAATCTGAACTCATGCATTAGTAGACACATAAAACTCCAACCATGAGACCTTGTGCTATAGGAAACAAAACTTCATCTGTTTCATCACTCAGGACTTACTAACTCTCTGGTTAGCAGTATTAATTCTGCTTTTCCTTTCCTCTTTTCTCTTGACAAGTATTGTTTGGCTCTGTATGTTTGTGTTTGATCACTCTCCCCTTTCCCATTTCCAGAGTATCCTTGAATACCAGGTCTTTGAACAGCACTTCATGAAGCAATTGCCCACGAACTTTGGATTTTTCTGTTCCAAATGGGTTGGAGCCAGCTTTATATTAAATCAAGTACCTTTTAGGATTCCCCCCAACTGCTCTGTACTTCTGGAAAGCTATTTCTTGTCAGAAACCTGGGGACTGTGATCACTCCACGCTTCAAATTTTCTTACTGAGTTTCATGAAGAATCATGCTGGCCATGATCCAAAACAGCTTACTGTGCTGATGGATATTTGGTTAGAGACAATTCATTTAACCCTAACTTCACACTATGCTGAATTCAGGCACAACATCATCACTGATTCTCACATTACCAGGCCCAAAACAGTCTCTTAACTTGTTTTTATTTCTGTTAAAAATTAAAATCAAATGAATGGCTTTTGAGAAGACACTTTCAGGAAAATATTTCCACTTTTAACTTGAAACAGGTTTTTCTGTTCTTAACAACAGATTGTGGTTTTCAAAAGCCAAAACTCTTTCAATTTTTTTTTTGCCTTTTTCTTTAACAAAACAAAACAAAACAAAAAATTCCTAAAAAGAGAACCATGCCCAAATGGGACAAGCACAGAGGGCTAGGGTAGTCTACCTGCAGAGACAAGAGTATCTTACCACTCCAGACTACTGCAAGTGTGTTAGAAAATGGTCTGTAAAGAATTGTATGCAGAAGCAGAGAAAGTAGATGGGAGGTAGAAATTGTCCAGAGTTTCCACAACTAGACCTCTACCTGCTGTAGTTAATCTAAGCTGATGCAATGAGCATCACAGGACTAAAATACCTTTCCCTCACCCTTCCCATTGGCATTAGCTTTGGAAAACAGTCAGACCAACACAGGGAGGTAACATACCAGCAGTCATCCCTTCTGCTAATAGGGGACTAAGTTTTTGTCAACCAGTCCAACCCACCATCAGTAACACAAGATAAATCAGCTTTCCAGTGCTTTTTGGCTCTTCCCTCTCCAACCACAGTGGCTGGATAGATGGTTGAATAATTTACCCTTTATCCCTGAAAATAAAAATAAATCTTCTATATGTGTGCATGGGTGTAATCTTCATTTTATAACCCTGCCTGAAGGCTAGCTCTGTCAAGCTTGAAGTGTTTCAGAAAATAATTTCTAGGATTTGAAGCCACTCCACTCCTGTTCACTGGGGTGTTGCAGACTAGAGCTCTGATGTCATATTTTACTTTGACTGGATTATATGTGGTATGAGTTCAATAATAAGCAGCACACAAGTTCAACAGCATACTATTCTGTAGGCCTGCCATTAGGCTATTTGTTATTTCATAAGGCAGTCTCTTTGTTGGGGGGAATTGTAATCTTAGTCCTCTCCTAGTGACACTTGTTGAGCATCACTGCTTAAAAAGGACAGAACAGGTGGGAAACCCTTTCCTTCCTTTCCCAGAAACTATCCTATATATTCTGCTTACTCCTTTTTCTTGAAAGACCAAGAAATGAAGTCTACTTGGCACACAACCATGCAGTGCACTACCAATGCAGGGCTACCCTTAGGGTCCTCTGTTTATGAAGTCCCTGTTGGCCCAGCCCAGCCAAATATATTCCCCCCGTTATCTTACCACATCTGCAATGACTGTCTGGGCAGACTCTTTTTCAAGGCAAAAAACATACCTTTCTTTGACTTATCTATGGGTAGAAGCTATGTGTGTGCAGTTGCAGGGGCCTGGTACGTTATTGCTGAATGAAGACAAGGTTTATGGATCCTTTTCCTGCTCCAAGGCATCTTGTGATGGAGCTCAGTTGGGGCAAGATCTGCTCGTCCTGATGAGGTTGTGGAGGGCGTGGAAAAACACATGATAGCAGACAAGTCATTACAGGGATGTTTTTAAAGCTATCCACATAGTGTTGAACTCCTAAGCTTGAATGCCAAGAGTCTGAGGACTTAGCTCTAGGAGCAAACAGGCCATGAGGCCTATTGTTGTTTTGACCAGGGACCAGGGAAAAAGTTGAAATCAAAAGGCCTGTTTCCCCACATGCTGTAGATCTCCATGACACCACGCAAAGAGCAGGTAGGGGACCTGTGACATCAGCCTCTCACAAGAGGGGAGTTCTTGTGTCTGCTGATGTTAAGTCCTTACCATAGCTCATTAACTACTAACACAATCCTACCTGATTCCCATGTAACACACACACAGACACTCACACATCTCCTCTTGAACATGCCTGAGGTGTGGATTATAACAAGGATCCCTCTATATCCCATTTTATTATGATTCACAGGTGGCAGGAACCTCTAGATTTGATCTCTTCCCTCTTCCTTACTCAGTCTTACCAGTAAAAGACAAAAATATAGTCGGGTCAGGAGTGTAGGTGTAAGACAGCAACAGAGAGAAGGAAAACAAAAGTGAGACACGTGTTGAAGATGCACTTTACAGGACTGTTGCCCAAGTGCTTTCAACATCCCTTCTCTAGAATCCCTTCAGTATTTTCTAGCTGTAGAAAGAGGGCTCCAGCGTGCCACCCCAAATTGCAGATGACCTCATAGCACCACAGGGGTTCCTTTTTGTTTGAGCTTACTTCTGTTTCAGTGGAGTTAGGTATCGCACACAGATGAAAATGCCCTGGATGGGTCTAGTTGGAGCTGAGAATGCTGGACACTTAAAAGCAATTTCCCTTCCCTGTTTCACACCTAATCAGCCCAGGAGTGTGTGTGAACTATGTAAATGTTGATGGCACTTTGTTTTTCCAGCTGCAAACAGACTGGCTGCTACTGCTTGAAGAGCAATGTGGTGTGGCCGCTAAGACAGATCCCTTATCCTTGATCTGTATGGACACCATAGGGTATCCACATATATTCTTTTCCTCTCACCCTGACATGCCCTTGGTTGAAAAGGGCATGAAAAGCTGGACGTGAGCCAACAATGTGTGCTTGCAGCCCAGAAGGCCAGTCGCATCCAGAGAGGTGATTCTCCCCCTCTACTCTGCTCTCATGAGACCCCACCTGGAGTACTGTGTCCAGTTCTGGAGCCCTCAGCACAAGAAGGATAAGGACCTGTTGGAGTGAGTCCAGAGAAGGGCCATGAAGATGATCCGAGGGCTGGAGCACCTCTCCTATGAAGACAGGCTGAGAGAGTTGGGGTTGTTCAGCCTGGAGAAGAGAAGGCTCCGGGCAGACCTTATAGTGGCCTTCCAGTACCTGAAGGGGGCCTACAGGAAAGCTGGGGAGGGGCTGTTTGCAAGGGCATGTAGCGATAGAACGAGGGGTAATGGCTTTACTATAACAGAGTAGGTTTAGATTAGACATTAGGAAGAAATTCTTTACACTGAGGGTGGTGAAACACTGGAACAGGTTGCCCAGAGAGATGGTGGAGGACCCATCCCTGGAGATATCCAAGGCCAGGCTTGATGAGGCTCTGAGCAACCTGATCTAGTTAATATGTCCCTGCTTACTGCAGGGGGGCTGGACTAGATGACCTTTAGAGGTCTCTTCCAACCCAACACATTCTATGATTCTATGATTCTATGATTCTATGATTCCATGACTCTATGACTCTCCCAGGTCTGCTTCCATGCTGATACATAGGTCTTTAAAGGATAAAAAATTTGTTTTAAAGACATATTGCATGATATCACCTTAGTACCTGTCTCATCAGAGACTTTTTCTTTTTCTAAAGACTTCATCTTTTGCCTACTGGTAGATGGGAGCTGTGACTTGGATCCACGCAGATTTGTTTTATAGGGTATTAAGAATAATTTAAGGAAAATTCTAGTTAAATTCAACTGAGCAACAAGGTGGAGGGAAGCAGAGAGGAAGAAAGGACTGTAATTTGGGATGGAGTTCCATCCCTGGCTTACCATTGACTTTTTTTATTGAGATCACAGGACATGGGTTTGGAGGATCAGCTTTTGTGTTTGCTTATCCCCTTCACAAGCTATTGAAGGAGACTGTTCCAAACTAACCTAAGTGACTAAGTGAGGATGTTTCTGGGTCCTAAACAGAACACAAAGTTAGTCATATCTGAAGAGTTGCCAAAAAATAGATATGCTGATCAAGAAGATGCTTAAACTCCACTCTCAGTGTCACACCTGTAAAAAATAAGGGTCACTCTGGGTCTGCTGGTGCTGAATTTCTCCATTTTTGGATCAGCATTGGTGCTTTCCCCTACCAAATGTATATAGAATCAGTCCAACCAATCAAACATTGGAAATGTAATGATAAGGAAAAAACAAAACAAAGAAACAAATGAAAAAGAGAAAACAAACCCAAGAGATCAAAGTACTAGAGCTGAAGTGTTTTGGCTACTGGATGGGGTAGGACTGGAGCACAAGTGTTCCAAGCTATTGATAAGGTTGTGAAAGATTGAATTTTTATGGAAATTTCCCCTAAAAGAGATATTCTCCAGCACGTTTCTACTTTTTGTTTGTCATTTAATAGCTTGGAATGATATCTGCTGTAGGCTTAATAATACATGGGGAGAAACATGGTAATCTTTTAAAATCTTAAGTTTTTTTAGAAGAGTAGTTACATCTAGATGATTCATTTCAACTTGAATACCTTTTTGTTAAGTTAAGGTAGATGAATCTCGCCTATAGAGTATAGAATTTTGCTTCTAAACTTGTCTTTGGCTGCTGTTCCTACAGGAAGCTTGTCAAATAGATCTCTAAAAAGTCACTTTTCTTTCTGACTGCTTGTAGGGATAACTACAGTACTAAGGCTGGAGCAGACCACACAATAGCTCAAATATTCTATCTTGAGGCATTTTTTTAAACTGTTGGTCCCAGCATCCACTTGATTTCCTAAATATGTCTCAATTATTTGCACCGTTTTGTACTTTTGTTGGCAGGTTGTGCCAGGCATCATTTTTCAAAGCTGTCCTCTGGCTTCTCTATTTGAAAAGAAATCTCTCCTCTATCATAAGACACAACCCTTCCTTCCTCTGTTAACTAATATTGTTGGGGCTATTTTTTTTTTATTTTTTTTCAGTGAATAAGCTTAAATAATACCCTAGGACCCCTCCTTGTGTTCGGTGCAGTACTTCACTTTCAGAAATTTCACAGCAGATGATGTACGTCTCTGAAAGGCACCATTTTTATCTCGTAACTGAAATAGATTAAACCAAAAAGGAGAGCTTCACTAAATATTCATTGTAAAAGAAAGTGTTCTACATCTATTGCTATTTGCATTAACCTCAGATCTTCCAGTCCCAACAGCATAGCTTCTCCAGTGATGATTTCCCCCCTCTCTTTCTCTAGGTGGCTCTTAGTCTGTGGCAGATCAACCAGTCTGGTCTCTGTTCCTGCTTCACCTCTTTCCAACTCCGTGTTGAACTCTGAGGGGCAGGAAGCCAACACCTGGCTGCAGTATGGACTCCTTTTAACTGTAAACTTTTTTGCATGAACTAGAGCAGCCCTCAGGCTAGTTTAGTTTGGCAGAAGCAGACTGGCCATACCAAGAGGTAATACCAACTCAAAACTATTTTCACACACAGAATGCTCTGGCTTGAGCACATGATGTTTATCAGCAGACCCCCAAAACCTGGCTTGAAGTGCTTTTCTACAGCTCTTTTATGACAAAGCATATGAGGAGGATAGTGCTAGTTGGACACATTGGCTTCCAACTTTTTCTGAACTGTCATTGCCTTATATGTTTTCATTTTTGGCAGGTGTTCAGGGTCTGCACAGTGAATTTAAACATACTGGCAACAGAAGTGGCACAAGATCCCCCACTTCCTCAGGCAAGGGTCCAGGAGCTCGGTAAGTCTGTCATCAAATACAGTGCCCATCCACCAAGGACTTTAACAGTCATCAAAAGAAGACGTTGCCTCCTGCAGACACTCTCAGATCAATTTTCTTGTAAGTCCTTCATGGATTTCCAAGACAGCCATTGACTCCCAAGGAACTTTAGGCCAGTGCTTGCTCTGCTCCAATGGGACACAAAACCAGCAAACAGTGGCAGGAAATATCAAATCACAGACAAAACCTTTGAAACATTACAGAAAGCAGACTGATGAAGCTGAAAGCGCGTATTCCCAGCATGCAGTAGAGAACTCCACCATAGCTAAGCTTGGAGAATGATCCAGGGATTGATATATGATTTTTAAGGGAGATTTTACTTCTGTTTATGCAATTACTTAAAATGAACTAGCTACCTCTGGGAAAGAGAGTGTACATTTGATTTAGGTTTTTTTTAATAAATGGAATCTATCCAATCGCTTCACAGAGTTTTGGGTAGTAAAACGTCTATTTGTATGCAGCAGTGTATATATTTAAATGTTCATGGCTATGCAATAGATTCCCAGATTTCAAGGTACAGAAGATCAGGTATGACCTACTTTACTCGTCTCCTACTTTGCACAGGCCTTACACATTATTTACGCTGAACAACAGTTATAATTTTGGATTCTGGGGGGTATTCTAAGATTACAAGATATGTTTTCACTATGAATTAGGATGGGAAGATTAGTCCTTCTTTTTTTAACTAAATGGAAATGCATCTGTCAAAATGTTTTCCTTCAACATTTTTTACAAAAAATGAAATATTTCAGCATTCCTTGAAACTGGAATGTTTCACTTGGATTCACTGATTTGACCGGAAGCATTTTATTTGACATTGGTTCAACGGTAATCTGCTTTTATTTTCTTTGTTCCCTGCAGCACGCTGCCACTTGGAAGCTGTAGTCCCAAGCCTGCTGGTATCATTATCACCTTTGGTACGGGTTTTATAGCTGGATTGTCCTTCCTTAGTGTCCTTCCTATAATCCCATAGAGGCACTGTACAGTCTCTATCCTTGGACATTTTCAAAATTGAACAGAGCTTGTTCTAGCTTTACAGCTAGCCTTGAAAAGGAGTTAGCCTTTGAAAAGGCGGTTGGACAAGATACCACTGGAGGTCCCTTCCAACATAAACTTTCCCATGATTCTGCAATTAAAAGTCTGTTTAAGAGGACTGGAGTTGTTCCTTGTACAGATCTGGTAAATCTAGTTTTCAGTCTTCAGTCCCACGTTTGACCTCTGCTGAGAGCTGTCACGCGCATAGATCCTTCATTTACTACACTGATACTTTCTAGTCGTACTTGTTCTGTACTTGTACTTGAAGGCTTCAATCGGGCTTCAGCTATGAGTGAGTACTTGAGATATGTTGCCCACAGCTCAGATTAGGTTGACAGAAGATGGTTTCATCTTGCCTGAAAACATATGCAGACAATGCATGCTAAAAGTGATGGAGCCCCATCCAATATCTTTTCTGTGTTTCTCTCCCTCTATTTCCTTCTTTACCCAGGTCATATGGATGTTGCAGTAGGGTCTAGGAAAAGAGCAATCCCGTAACTTCCCCTGCTGCTGATGCCAAGTTTACACCAAGGACTCTGGCAAGAATGTGGCTGGAAGATGTCGAGCCAGAGCTTTCTCTCTGGAGAGCTTCCCAAAGTAATTCCATCTAACGGAACAAAAGCTCCAGAAAAGTACTGTGTTTCTTATAAAACAGATGTTTTAATGCCTTGCCAATGCCTAATAAATGGCAATGTATTCACACTGTCAAGGTTGTAAACTTAATAAATTATATTTAATACTGATATAAATACAGAAAACCACTGAAAATAGACAAGAAAAGTAAACGTGTCTTATATAAGAGCAAAAATGCTGGTATGAGATTTCACCCAGGCACATGCAGGGTGGATCTGTACATATCTGTGAATATATACAAGCAAATGTTACCAATTAGAGAAGGTTCTGGGTTACTCAATCAAGACTCACCTGCAAAAAGAAAAAAAAAAAGGAATGTGTAATGTCAGGAGGATTGGGTAATGCTTTGCAAATTGCCATTCAAAAGTCAAAGCTAAAGCCTTAGCACTGACTAACGGTTTCCATAATTCATCTGATTCTTTTCCTCTTCAGTATCCTGACTTGCATTGGAGAAGTAAAACGAGGACTAAAGATATTTCAGGTAATTCTGACAGCAACAAAAGCCATAGCCAACACTGTGAGGGAGTCAAGATTGACTGATTGCCTAAACACTTCCACCTCCTGGCTCCAGAAAATGAATTCTAGAGACTGATTCTCCACCATCTTGCAGCGCTTATACAAAACAGATAAAAATTACTTGATAAAAATAGCTACTGTTCTGCGCAGCCATTTACCCTCATGTTGGACACTCAATTTATATGGGCAGGATCTCAAGTTGAAAAGTCTATTCATGCCTCAGACCTTTCAGATTGGACAAAATGAAGGACTTAAGTACTAAGTTTTTTTCATACTGGTATATGCTGGGTGCTGGTTATAGACATGGGGTGGTGCTATCAATGTATTTACAATTCTGCTCTCCAACAACCTAGATCTGTCATTGCAGCATGGGGGGTATTTTATACCTACTTTGCTCGTGTTTAAAACCTCCTAACAGCTGTGAGGCCATAAAAAATCAACTTCATCCTAAGTCAAAACTGAAATCCTGAAACTCAGCAACAGCTGTATAAGGGAGTAGAAAATAGATTTTCCCCTTTGTCCTGAGACCTTGTGAGTACCAGTAACTCAGCATTTTCTCTGTCAAGGGCTTCCCCCTCCCTCTCACTTTGGAATTTCCTCCTCTTTGGCTTTTGTTCAGGATTTGTCTTCTTACCTTCTGGGTGAGGCATAAGGTGCATATATTGCTTTAGTGTTTGTCTCATTTTTTTAATTATTTGTTTTCCTTGGTCTAAGGAATGTATGCTCTTCAGTGCTGTACATAAACATCTCCCTGTTGTGAAGAAAGGTGCAGCACTGTGGAGCCTGGTCTGTGTAGCACGAGGCACAACGTTTTCCTCTATCAGCCAAACAGTCAAAACCCTTAATTAGTAAGACCCTTAGTTCATGTCAATGACCAATATGTGCAAGTTTGCCAAATAGAGACCCTTATGTTTATCTTCTGTTGTTTTGGCTTATTCTCTTGTTTCACCTAGGCCTGGGGTAGGCTCTGTCCTTTTTATGGTTCTGGATGCACCAATGCAATATTCATAGAATCATAGAATTGTTAGGGTTGGAAGGGACCTTATAGATCATCTAGTTCCAACCCCCCTGCCATGGGCAGGGACACCTCCCACTAGATCAGGTTGCTCAGAGCCCCATCCAGCCTGGCCTTAAAAACTTCCAGGGATGGGGCATCCACCACCTCTCTGGGCAACAAATATTACGGAATTGCTGAGGTTTGGAGGGGCCTCTGGAGATAGTCTATATATAGTATAACCCAGCTGGAGAAGGATGTTCAGGGCCATGTCCTGGTTTTGAATATCTCTGGGGATGAAGACTTCACAACCTCTCTGGGAAACCTGTTACAGTGTTCAGCTACCCTCACAGCAAAAAAGTTCTCTGTTTAAACAGAATTTCCAGTATTTCAGCTTGTGCTCATTACCTCTTGCCCTGTCTCTGGGCGTCACTGGCAAAAGCCTGGCTCCAACTCCTTTTCTCCTTCCCCGTCAGGTATTTATAAGCGTTGATAAGATCCTCATGAGCTTTCTCTTCTGCAGGCGAAACAACCCAGCTCTCTCACTCTCTGTAAATGAGAGATGCTCTGATTCCTTAACTGCCTTCACGACCTACACTGGACTCGCTTCACTATTTCCATTCCACTCTTGTCCTGGGGAGTCCAGCACTGTTCACAGTGCCCAAGACATGTCTTATAACTTCTGACTAGAGGAGAAGTACCACCTCCCTCAACCTGCTGGCACCATACCTGCTAATGCAGCTGTGGACCATTTGTGCAATAAGCGCAAACTGGAACAAAGGAAATTCTGTCTCAACATAAAAAACAACTTCTTTACTTTGAGGGTGGCAGAGCTCTGGAACAGACTTCCCAGAGAGGTTGTGAAGTCTTCTTCTCTGGAGATATTCAAAACCCGCCTGGATGTGTTCCTATGCAACCTGCTTTAGGTGAACCTGCTTTGGTAGGAGGGTTGGACCAGATGATGTCCGAAGGTCCCTTCCAACCCCTACCATTCTGTGGTTCATCCACAAGGACATATTTCTGGCTCACTTTCAATTTGTAGTCTGCCAAGCAATATTTTAATCATCCTGACCTTGTCAAAAATTATGGTCTGATGAATGAATGTATCAAGTCCCACTCTGTGGAACTTTGTGGAACAGGAATCTGTCGCTGTTCCAGAGAATTTAGCTCAAGGCCTAGTATCTCCTGGTTATCCAATAAGGAGATTGTCCACTCCAGCTCTGAAGCCCCTCTGAACAGGAGCACAGGTCGACTTCTCCCTGTCTGTTTGTGAAGTTTACATGGAAGATTAGCCTGTGGTGATGTCACTGCTTTCCAGCAAGTCACTTCAAAGGGCCTGTTTCTTTCCTTTGACTATGAAGAATGCTTAGGGTGGTAGCTTGGATGAAGACATTCTCATGAGATGCATCTGTTTACTTAAAGGAAGCCCAGCCATAAGCTCCTGGGTCTCAGACAAACAGGGATATAACTATTTATTTTAATTATTAGTTCCCTGGGGTGTCTTGTAATGAATCTCTGTAGCACCTTGCTTGACACATCTCTTATCCCAGTGATGGCCTCCATCAAGGCAGAGGATGAAATTACCTCCCACCAAAGCAAAAGAAGTACAGATATAGGTGTCGTTCTGTTCAGGGAGCCATCTGTTTGCCATCTTCACATGAAAGCTGTGTAACCATGTGAACAGAGTTGGGATTTTTGCTTGATTGCAGCAATATGCCCAGTCGTTGTTTTTCCTATTAACCTTCCAGTGATGGAGCAAAGAGATTAGGAAATGAGCTACATGAAAGAATTCTGAGTGATATACCCTATCAGATCTGGCTGTTCCTGAGGTATGTTAGAAATGAGCCTTTCAAATCGGGGGAGGGTTATTCATCAGAGTCCTTTTAAACTGGGAATTCACAGGTCAAAATGAATGTGTGTTTCTCCCTCTTCTTCTTTCAAAAGAGTATCTGAATAAAAAGGGACATGTTGACCTTGGAAATTACCTCCTTCTGTTCCTGAAGGAGATGAGAGGCAGAAGGAAGAGGTTAGAAGTACGAAGTGCTTTGGGGTTTGGATGTTGAACACTTCAGCCTTGTGTTGCAACACATTTGCTAAACAACACAAGTGATGAAAAATAGCATTCTTCTGCTCACAGCCCCTTTATCAGCCTTCACATCTGACAACAAGACTGCGAATCAAGACTGGCTATTAACAATTAAATAGGAAAAAGGGTGACCTGATGACCCCCATGGTGCTGAAAGAATCCTTGCAAAGCATCTAAGACCTGGCTCGGTACTAAACACTGCAGACAACAGCATCTGTACAAAAGGATCATGTCAAAAATAACTAACATTAAAAAAAGGCACTAGATCTGAGCAAACCTAATTAAGAGCAGGCTCTGTTTCTTTCATTTTCCAACCTGCCTTACGATAAGCCTTTATTCAAATTCCAGACAAGCCAACAGAGAGACTTCTAGTAACTGGATATGTGGATATTTTGTGGATTTTTACTTGTAATTTGCATAATAGAGACAGACAACTTGCTGGTGAAACTGAATTTCCAGCCTCATTAGGTAGTGTACTCCAGAATTTGGAAAAAACAATTTCAGTTATGCAAAATTCTTGGGACAGTGCTGCTTCAACGCCAAGATGTATAGACCAATGTACACGCAGACACACTGAGTACACCGCAAAACCAGTCTTATATACCATCCTGGTCTCTGATGACCCAAAACTAGTACTGCCATACTCCTATACAGCAAAGTACAGTTCCTCCTCCAAACTGGTAAAAATTTTAATTTATTTAGAATTTGCCCCACCCAAGCATGACTCAATCTTGCCTGAGTTTAGTTGTATAAAAGCTGGACATCTATCCTGTGCATGTTTTCTGAGCCCTTTCTAAAGGCAATGGAAAGGGACAGGCCTCATCTGCAGGAGATGTCACCCCACTCATGTGTTCTGGTTAAACCTTCTCCTAAAGGACCTAATGCCCTTCCCTTCAGTAGAGGGTAAGACTACCAGTTTAGATCTCCTACCTTACTGTGAATTCTTGATTTATTTGCACACTTGTAAGAGTCTAGTGTCATGTGAGCTGCCCAAGTGCAACCCTGCTAGTGTCTAGGTGCCACTACAAAAGGATTGAGCCTTGCAAAATTTGGGGGTATTTCAAGTTATTTGAAGGATATTCATATGACTGGCATAGTCTAGACATTTAGCTTCCAACCTTCGGACAGCTAAAGACTGATGAATACACCCCTCATTAAAGGTGACAGCAACAGTCAGTAATATATGTCTAGCATTTTAAGCAGTACACCATATATTCTTTTTGTAAAATAGGATGACATACTTGGAGATACAGGCACTGGTACAATTTTTCTCCTGTCATTAAAACTCCTGTTGATTTTCAACTTTCTGTGCTTCTATAAAAAGTCTCATCCGTCATTGTTGGGTTATTACTGCACCGTGTATCTACCACACGGGTGACAGCCAGACCCAGGGCAGCTGGATGTTGAGGTGCAGAAGGTGTTTGCCATAGGGCCATTTTCGTAGGTAAAGTCATAAGAATCTCTAAGGATAACACCAAAAATAGAAATACGAAATCCCATTGAGTCAGGCTGATATATATTTCAGTCTGACTTCAAAGCACACTATGCACTTAGTAAACTGTGGAACTATCTGGAGGTATTTTATAATAAAAACCAGAAAGCCAGCTGGGTGGAATTACCATAGTTGTAAAATTAAATGAAGAGGACAGTTCCCGAAGATTTCTCCCAGAACTGCCATGAACAGTTTAATTGTCAAAGGGAAGGAATTAAGCTAGCCAAAGGATTACTAGCACAGAGGTAGAATAGGTGTCTACAAATATTGCAGCTAAAGGCAAGGACTGACAGCAAAAAGAGTTAAATGCCATGAGGAGCAGGATAAAAACAAGAAAAGGATGGGGAAAATATCCCAACATTGAAATCTTTTTTATTATGTGTAATCTATCAGCAGGCTTTGTAAAAGCTGCTCAAGACTCTTCCATATAGCACTAAAAGTTCAGAAATTTAAAACTCATTTTCTAGCTTCAAAATGGAAACATTAAAATATTTTCATTATATTTTATCAATATTTTAATGGATTTAATTTTCTGTGCTCCTTTAAAAGCACCAGGGTTTGGGTTGATGAAGAATGCCAGTCACTGTGGTTATTTCATCTATAATGTTTTGAAGGGAAAATAATCATCAAAAGTCACAAGAGAATAGCAAATAAAGTTTTTATGATGAAAATATTAATTTAGGAATTCTATTTTTATTTAAAACAATCTAGTCTGAAAAAAACTTACCCTGCATGTAAAAGTGGACTTGAAAGAGCAGTGGAAAACTTAATAGAAAATATACTTTCTCAAAGGAATGTAGATGACCTTTTCCTGTTCTATGTTTCGGACAGAGTGCCCAGGTCCTGTTTTCTGGTTACTTGTGGTGATGAAAACTAAAATTACATGTTGATTTTGATAACCCCAAATCCAGAAGACGTAACATGATCCATGAATTTGAAAGTGCTTCTGAACACATTCAAATGGCAGAAATTTAAATAAACTTTTTGGAACTTTGAGGATTATTGTGTTTTTTCGATCCCTCCAAATCTCCTCTCTTAAAACACAAACCGACAAAAAGCAAATAAAAAGAACAAAATTTAAATGCAGAGCAAAACTTCTCTGATGGTACAAAGGGAAAGGAGAACAACAGGAGAGCAAAGACAATAAAAGAGACATTTGGAATAAAACTAGAAATTGAATTAGAATTAAAAATATTTTTATTTTAGCTATTAAAAAAAAGCCAAAACAAACCAAAACACAAACGCAAAACTTTTCTGTTTTGATAAAACAGACGGATAAATGAGGAAACATTCCTTAAAGCCAGCTTGAAAAAACTAAGCAAGTAAAATGTTAATCACAATGGAAAATTAATAAGAATGGGCCTGATCAAATCTAAATTATTTTTAGTGTCCTGCTGTTGCGACAATTAAGGAGGAAATTTTCAAAGCTTCAAACCACAGTTATTGATGGGATCCACCTGATTATTTGTGGACAGCTACACTCAAGCTAATCAACTGGGTTAATCATCATTGGTACTTGAGGGAGATTTAATGGATTTAATGTATGATTTGTCCAAAGCAGAGGTCTAAAATGGCACTGAGGAATCAGGCCGTAGAAAGTGACATTTTTCTCCATTGGATTTAAGTGAGAGTAAAGATGACAAGTTTGTCTTTAGAGGTTTTCATCATAAAATTAGGCAAGATGAATCCCATCTTTTGTTGCCTGTACCACCTCATGCACTAAATCCTTCATGGACATTAAATACAAGAAGTCTGTTCAAAAGAAGACTTGCAGTACTTATAGTATAGCCTTCCACACAAAACTGGCAAGTACAATAATGGTGATTTTAAAGTGATGGTAATTTTGTACTGGTCTTAGCAGTTTGATTAGAATGAATATCTAGCTAGCCCATTCTTCTGAAATTTGTACAAATTTGCATGCATTCTTTATTTCATTACTTTAACATTTTTTGTTGCAATTGAAAAAATGGAGGAGAGCAGAGGAAAATAAACTTAATGGTTGCAAACTCCTCCTCTTTTTTCCAGCTATCTGTAAGAACCTGGAAATCTGTCTGAAAAGACCGAGTTACGCAGTCCAGGATGACTTGTAAAACTCATTCCACGTCTCTAACAAAGAGGTTCCTTTCCAGACAGTTGGAAGTGGGCAGATTCGTCTAGCTCCTGTTTTTCGTGCCCTTTCTTACAAACAAATCCGTCTCCAGGAACCCAGGGAGTCGACGAACTTATGTAAAGAAAATGACTTTGAGAATTAACCCATGGTTCCTAGGCCTTCGTTACTGGCAGGAGAACTGGAATCCTTTGATTGCACCACTATTAATCAATTTAACAGCAATACAGTCATGCACTTGGTTATGAGGTCACCTTGGGTTACTAGCTGAAGCACGGAATGACCTCAGACCTTATTAAACCTCTAAGGGGATTTTGGATAACATATTTACATGCTTTCATTACATTTTGGAGAAGCGCAAGGAGGGGAAGGCTGGGGGAAAGGTTTGCTGTGTGCTTTGTCTATCGGTTTTGCTCTTATCCCACTTTGCTTAAACACCTGTTGTGTAATTGAAAAGTTTTCCCGTAACTAGAAGAAATGTGGCAATTATTTTTTTTCTGGAAAACAGGGAAGGAATGGCTTGGAAAATAGAAAGTCATCAGCATAAATCTTAGCCCTTCCAATATCTCAGCGGGTGTAATGCTTCTTGCCACTCGTATGAACTCAGAACTCTTGAGTTTAATTTTAGATGTTCATTTGTATTGGGTCAGTTCATGCATAAATGCTGTGACAGAGTCCTGGCAAATGAGCTGATCTCCTGGATGTTCTGCTGGATTAATTATAGTCTAAGATTTTTTACTGGTTATAAATGCAATTTGGATTTCAATGCCCTCATTTTCTGGATGTTCGCTTTCTTAGCTCGTTTTAAGAAATGCTTTAAAATAGTTATATGGGTCTTTGTTTTATTTCATAAATGTGCTAATAGCACTAAGAATTGTATGTATTATTCTTTTATCCATATTAAGATCTAACCTTACAGGTTTATTCAGTTTGTTTTTGAAAGAAAGAAAAGAATCTCACTGAAATAATTTTGAGGATTTTTTTGATAAAGATTTTGGGGTACAGTATTTTATTAGAAAATGTTTTCTAATCCTCTACCACTTCCATAAAATGAAATTTCCCTAGAAGAAGCTAGCAGGAAAGAAACATTAAAGTCTCTCTTTTTTCCAGACTTCAAATAAATTGGGAAAGATCCTTACCTGAAATATATAACCACAGAATTTATTTACAATGTTGGAAGAAAGTTGACTTTATGGTCCATTTTGACATTTTTCATTAGTTTTTCCTGTAACTAACTACACAGGGAGCCAAGAGAAAGGTTTTTCAACCTCTTTCAATTCAAGACAGATCAATTCAGGGGAAAAAAAAAGGGGAAAAAAAAAAGGAAAGAAAAAACCCATGGACTAATTTCTTAATACTGATTAAATATTTTTCATTTACAACTGAATAAAACTTAAACTAAGCTTTAACACTTTCTGTATCATTTTGTATTCCATCATTTGTTTTATTTTCTCTGTTGTGAGCATAAAGTCTGCTTGTGGTTTTCTATGCAAAGAAAGAAATTAAATACTGTGTTTTCATTTTAAGAGATCTTAGAATCCACATCTTCATGTCAGCATTTCTACTAATTCTGCTTGCATCTTCTGTGGGCACCTATAAGCCATATCAGATTGCTTTGAGAACAACACATGTTTTGTAAGATAGTGCCTTCCCCTGACATAACAGCGGAGTGGAAACACAAAAAAACTGGCTGTATCTGTCAGAGCAACTTGGGCCAGTATTCTCTCTCCAACACAGGATCCTAAAGTAAGTACAGAAGGAAAAAATAGGAGGAATTCAGACAGTATAGAGTTACTTTTCCCCACCACACCCTCCCAGCTTTCAGCAATCGATTTTATAGACTTCCTCAGAAAGTCACGTTTAAGTCTCTGCTGGATTTCTCCCCTGTGATGTGGCCTAGCCCCGTTTCAGTGCATTTCTGTTTTTCCTTTCAGAACATCTGGAAGCAACAAGATGCTCACTTTTTTCAGAGGAGTGTGAAAAAAGGCTGCCTTTTGCCTCCTGATCACACTCGCCACCACTAATCTGCTAGTGCTGATGTGCCAAACAGGATTTCAGAATCCACTTGATTTATACCCCCTTCTGTAATCCTGATCCACGTCTGTTTCCTTGGCCTTGAAACAAAGTGTATTTCATTGCCATTTAAACTGGGATTTTTAAGCGAGTTGAAAACTATTAACTAGATGTCTCTGATTTTAATAGACTTTTTTATTTAAAAAAAAAAAAAAGACAATTCCAGCTACATAATGTGACACAACTGTAGCAAAGAATTGTGACCAAAATAAGCATTATTAGATAAGTTTAGAAAACTTTTGTCAACTACATCCAAGGAAATTAAGAGGTATTAGTTTTACAAGGCAAGACTTGGATTTGCCTACAGAGTGCTCTTTGCTTCCCAGGCCCCCTTCCTTCCATGTGAATTCACAGGGATGCTTAACCAACACATCGGTTCATCCTAAATATCACCTGAAACTATGCCTGTGTCACATTGAGCACAGTGCTTTGGTGGAGCTACCACCTTCTCAGAAAGGATATCCACAGGGAAAAAGCCCCCTCTCAAACAGGAGTTTTCTCTCAGGAGAATCTTAGGAGAATCATCAGGATTCATCTGATGAAACATGAGCATCGTAATGAAGTAGTTACACCTGAACTTCTGCTTTATCTTTATATTTGGACGATACTGAAGCAATCCAGTAAAGGCAATCTGGGGTGCAATTAATCTCTTGTCAGAATTTTTATTTAATTTTTTTCAGATCTGCTCAGTAAAAGGTGTTCTTTTTCTCCAGTACCTATAAGGAAGCTCAGGTGTCTTAGCCCTGCTCTAAGTATCCACCCTACAGACAGGAGAAGCAGGATTTTTGCCTGGATTATCACCCCAGTTGACTATTTTGGGTCTAGCAGTTCCTTCCTCTGTCCCTGTCCTTTCATCCACCTTTTAGCACCAGCATTTTCACAGAGTAATTCTGGATGATTTGCACATGGATCTCCAGCAAAAGCAAAGTGATCCCTCCTCCACCCCTTTTTTCCAGGTTCTTCCCAGCAAAGAGATGATAGGGGTATGGAAGAACCCAAAGCCACACACCAGGAACAGTATGATTATTGCTCTGTCACAAGAACTGGACAACTAACTCAGTTCCCTCTTTATAGTCCTCTTCCATACTTGCTCCTCTACGAAGCTTCTCCTGAGGCCCTTCTCCAGAAGACGTGTTCAGAGATCTTTCTTTATTCCTGGACTCTATTTTGCCATGGGAAAAAGAGTCATTTAATGTACAGCCCTTCTCTTTCCAGCAGGCTTTCTTTTACCCTCAGGTGATGATCCTCAACAAGCTCTGGTGCAAATAGCAGCGGGGTCATGCTAGAAGCAGCTTGCCATGGGGTTAGCACAACTCAGTACTGTGACCTGGGATTTAAAGAGTCAACCTCCTAATGCTATTTGCTCGATGAGTTTGTCAAAGAGCCATGCAGCTGGTTCAGTACACAAAATGGCTATCTGGGATTTACCTAACTACAAACTTCAGGGGAAAAAATAATCTGATTCAAATAATCCTAGAGAAATGCACTGTAACATCATACGGTAACATTTTATGTAGTAAAACTACTGTAACTAAAGACTGAATTTGCTATCAGTTGGTGGCTTCTTACCAATTTTTTTTTCACGTTTTTAATCAAAAGACCTAGATATACTACTCCATATTAAAGTCTAGCCCCTCTGGACATTTTCTTGATTAAGGAAAGACATTTTTAGCTCAGCACTTGGCAAAAGAAAAATCGTCTGAAACTATCGATCACAGAAAGCTTAACAGGTTAGAAAAATGTTTGGACAAAGGGAGAAGGCAATAATAATAAATTGCATCTGGGTTAATAACCTCCTTGCCAACATCTTCAGCCAGCTGGAATCAGAAATGGCAGTGATATGAAGCTCTGTATACACAGTGGTTACTAAAACTTAAAGCAAAAAATAATGTACAGTAAATGCTGAAAATATGACTTTGTGATCAGTGTACATTTTTTTAGAAATCAGAGTCTAAGCATTGCCTGTAAAATACATATTTGCAATTTTTGCTGTAGGAAAAGCTAATGTTGTTGTCCATGCCACAATAGGTCATGGAAAAGGGCTCGTGTTGGAGATGGCAAGTCATAAAATGGAAACATTCATGGTGGGGTGTTACAGCTGCCAAGCACCTCCCGAGCAGGACCTTGTCTTCTGGGTAAAGCTCCATTAGTAGGACCTGGCAATGCTGCACAGAGCTGAGATCTCCCTGCTCATCTTCCAGGAATGGAGAAAGATAAGACAGAACTAAATGGTCTGAATCCTATACTCAGTATAGGAAAGTGGCAGCTCCGAGACACTCAAGCAACAGACATTGCAGTGGTATGCTGTCATTTATGCCCCAGGACAATGACACTCTGTGGTACAAGTCAATGGCAACCTAATGTCAATGGGATTTAAACGTTTTAAACTGCTGCATGGTTTCATTTAGGCTCTAAGCCTAAATGCTTGTGATGCCCTTTCATTGGGACATGTTTATTACCTGCCAAAAGCTAAAAAAAAAAAAACAAAACAAAAAAAAAAAAAGAAGGAAGAAAACTAGTTAATTGCACAAGGAATAGCTTCCTAGATATCTCCCTTTCCATTCACTTGCCATAGGAGAAAAAACGTATTCTCCTACACCTACTCACCCATTTGTTGATCCATCTTCCTGCCATCCACCAGTTCAAGCAAACCTGGAACCAGCTGGGATCTGTTAAGCACCTTGTGCCGCTGCAGCTTCACACACATGGTTCAAGTCAAGGGCATGCTTAAGTTTTTTCCCTGAACAATCGTTGTGACCTCTAACACTTGATCTTACATGCTGGACAATTGCAGCTGCCATTTACCTTGGAAATAGAAGTGCATTTCTAACAATTATTAGGAAGATGCCTTTTCATGCTGTAAAGGGATGCCCAGCTAGTTCAGATACCTAGAAGGCAGCACAGCCCACTGCTTAGGGAACCTGACCACAGGCAAAATAAGTCCAAAATGAACTTATTTTTAAGTCCATATTTTAATGATATTAATCATTTTTTAATTAATTTAATGGTTAAGTTTAAAATGTTTGATTCAAAAAGTTCTTTTGCCTTTCCTAAAGAGTTTTATGAAATGGCACTGGTAACCCAGTACACGGGTTATGGGTCTCTATGTACGTCCATGAAGATGTAACTAGCATTGACGTACAACCTAACAGAAACTTCATCTTAAATCCAAGGGTTTGGTGAGAAGTTTGGTAACTGCCACACGTGCTTA
Source organism: Larus michahellis (assembly GCF_964199755.1). Classification (NCBI taxonomy): domain Eukaryota; kingdom Metazoa; phylum Chordata; class Aves; order Charadriiformes; family Laridae; genus Larus; species Larus michahellis. The sequence goes on along the minus strand of NC_133897.1, from coordinate 3,062,738 downwards.
AATGCCTTTTTTTTTTTTTCTTCCTTCAATATAAAGCTACTTATCTCCAGATGTGGAAAACCATTACTGCTACATGTAAAAGCAAGTGCACCGCAGTTTCAATAGGCAAGACTAAGTGTGCAAAAATATGTTTGGCATGGCTGTTCTACATGCTTTCAATTTTCAAACCAACTTAATCATGATCCATTGCCACTACTGCCAGGAACAACTGACCTCTGAGATGAAAACTCTTGGTCTAATTTTAAGGTCAATGCCTTTCCATTTTAAATCCCATTTTGTTTAATTGAAAACATGTCCCTTTTCAGCTAAATTAAGTCTCCAAAATGGGAAAGCATACAAAGAGAAATAATAATAAATTATTATCATCACTATTATTATTTTGGTTTGGGGGGTAATTACGTCATACCTGTTCATGCCTCATCATGATATCTGATCAAAAATGGCCCTAAGGTGACCAAGAATAACGTGGACTGTTTCTCTAACACTGATTAGGAAGCCTGGAAGAGGGTGTGGATAAGGATTGCCTAAGCAGGACTCACACACTGAAAGAAACAGAGAAAGTGTTAGTGTGGGCATTGTGTCCTGCAGGTTGAATTTGGTATGCTAGAACAATTTCTGCAGCTCTGCTTGGATCTCTGGCTTTTCTTTCCAGATCTTCTTCAGCATGCACCCACAAATGCATCTGCCACAGGACCTGAAGTTTCACACCCCAAGCTCCATGAAAAAGCGGAGGATGGTCCTATGCCAAGAGTGCAAATGCTTATCCACATACATAATGGATGTGGCACACATTCCTTGTGGTATCACCAAAATCACACTTTTTTCATACTACCGGCAACACTTGCACCTGAAGGGACATCCTTCCAGCCACATGGAGGGACAAGGATGGAGGACTGTTGCATGCCTCTGTAAAAAGCTAGACAGGCTACAGATGCGATTCATCTTTTTTGGGCCCCTCACTACAGGAAAGACATTGAGGTGCTGGAGTGGGTCCAGAGAAAGGCAAGGAAGCTGGTGAGGGGTCTGGAAAACGAGTCTTGTGAGGAGCAGCTGAGGGAGTTGGGGTTGTTCAACCTGGAGAAAAGAAGGCTGAGGGGAGACCTTCTCACTCTCTACAACTACCTGAAAGGAGGGGGTAGCCAGGTGGGGGTCGGTCTCTTCTCCCAGGTAACAAGCAATAGGGCAAGAGGAAATGGCCTCAAGTTGTGCCAGGGGAGGTTTAGATTGGAGATTAGGAAAAATTTCTTCACCGAACGAGTTGTCAAGCATTGGAACAGGCTGCCCAGGGAAGTGGTGGAGTCACCATCCCTGGGGGTATTTAAAAGATGGGTAGACGTGGTGCTGAGGTACGTGGTAGTGTAACTTGGTGTAGGTAGGTAGCTAGTGTAACTAGTGTAACTTAGTTAGGAGTAACGTGAGTTAGTGGTAACTTGGCAATGCTGTGTTAATGGTTGGACTTGATGATCTTAAGGTCTTTTCCAACCCTAATGATTTTATGATCTTCTCCAATCAACACTTCCATCTGATCTGGTCACTCTTGTCTCCCTTTATACTTCTTGGAGATATAGTTAACACTGTGAAAGGAATTTAAGTTGCAGAACATAGAATCATAGAATCATAGAATTGTTGAGGTTGGAAGGGACCTTTAAGATCATCGAGTCCAACCTTTAGCCTACCCTGACAAGAGCCACTTCTAAACCATGTCCCTAAGTGCCCCATCTACCCTTTTTTTAAACACCTCCAGGGATGGTGAATCCACCACCTCCCTGGGCAGCCTATTCCAATGTTTAATAACCCTTTCAGTGAAAAAATGTCTCCTAATATCTAATCTAAACCTCCCCTGACATAACTTGAACCCGTTTCCTCTTGTCCTATCACTTGTCACCAGGGAGAAGAGGTCAGCCCCCATCTCTCTACAACCTCCTTTCAGGTAGTTGTAGAGGGTGATAAGGTCTCCCCTCAGCCTCCTCTTCTCCAGGCTAAACAACCCCAGCTCCCTCAGTCGTTCTTCATAAGAACACTTCATTTTAAAGGAGATGTTCAAAAGAGACCAGCTGAATCACACCCAAAAATGCCCGTTTCTCTCCTTTGATGAGAAAGAGAGGCTAGGAAGATGGTTTTAGATGTAGATTCATACAATACAGACATATGTCTGTCTATGATCAGCTAAATCCCACCACTTTGATTAGCACAATAGCTGTTGCTCACATCAGAAAACTAAATATCATCAAGTTGTTTGTATAACTTCACGACAAGGAGTGCTGTAAGGAAGGCTTTGAAAGATCAACACAGCACCTTTAAAGATGTTTGCAGGCACCTCCTCCTGTATTACAGACAGCATGGCAGAAATTGCATGTGCACTCTCTAAAAATACAGAAAGCAGTAGGTAGAAATGGGTACAGAAAGCAAGAAGAAGCCTCAAGACACTAAATTAAACATAATACCAAGACGACAAAAACATGGAAATAAAACCAAAATTCTTACTTTTTTTGCTGATTTTACATGACATTGATTGAAACCATACACCTATAAAAAATTAAATCAATTAAACTTAGCACAGAAGAACAGGAACAGTGATACAATTGGATATTTAAAAAGACTCTTTTAAGAACAGTGTATTCTTCTATATTTTCCGCCTGAGCCAGAGTTTAAAGAGAAAATATGTATTACTTTTGGTCTGGAGAACACACAGTACTTTGCAAAACCTTGGCTTAATCTTCAGCTCCTCTAAGTCAGCATTGCTCCCCTCATAACAAGTGCTCATAATGTTAATTGACACCAGCTGAAAATCCATTCCTTTGGGTATAGCCCCTCTGAGATTCATTTTGCCTTTGTAGTTCAAAACCAAGCAGGTTAGAATGTGATGTTGATTTTTCCACAGAAAACACTGATTTTTTGGTAAAAACTCATGCAGCCAAAAATTGAAAGCTTTTGGTGAAAGCAAGAAAATACATGTTTGGAAAATGTGTAGTAGTTTCTCAGTGGACTAATACCAATATTTTCTGTACCCACTCCCTTCCCTAGACAGTAAATACCTTGTAGTTTTGTCTCCCCGAGAACATCATGAGACCACTTGGCACTGCAGCATCATGGGAGATGTAGTCTAACTGAAAAATTTGGCCCAGACTAGGGAAAGGGGACTTGACGTACCAAAAATACAATTCCCCCAAGGTCCTACTGTGCTTTGTCCATGGGAACATTTGTGGTCTTTAGGTATTTCCTTTTACTGCAAATATTGAAATATGCCATGGAAAGCAAACACTTTTTGGAAGGATGAAAGAATTCTTTTGCCAAGAATCTTAATATTCTATCAGAAAGCAGTTTGAGTGGAAACATTTCCACCAAGCAAGCTCCACAGAGGCTTTTTGAAGAAGATGCTGTAGAAAACATTGCTTAGCTGATGGCAAGTATTGAGTTGTCTTCCAAATAACTGTGATAAAAGGTGTTCTGACAACAGATGCCTCTACTTCAGATACCATAATTTTATGATTTATTACATTGCAGATCAGAAGCTGAAAAATGAAGTTTATTTAAGTTTCCTTCAGCCTTTCTAGAGCCATATCTGCAAGGGGAAGACAAACACATACAGTTATATTGCTGTGTACAACCTAGGACATCAAACATATTAATGGTGAACAAACATGGTCAAACTGTCCTTCCCTCCAGGCTTGATCATTAAATGAAGGTAATTCAAATCACTTGACTGGCAGCACTGCTGAAAATGCACATCACCTCCTATGCCCTCCTTCACTCTGCTCAAACTTATGATTGACATCAGGTGTTTCTCAGGTCAAACTGTATTGGACATCACAATCATCACGATAGAAGTGTATTGCTTTAGAAAAAAAAAAAAAAGCCGTAGATGCTATTTCCTTTATGGAGCTCCTTGTCAATTCCTTGATATAAAGAAATAATGATTGCCAGAATATCACAGTGAATCTACAGCACTGACAAACACCATTCCTATATTTTCCTCAGTGTTCTTTCAAAGTTGAAGATAAGAAATGAGATGCAGCACCATGATTTCACCCTGACAGCAAAAAGGGGTGCTGGAATTTGCTGGAAGAGGTGCTCAAACATGGTTAATGACATACAGAGTAGACAAACCTCTTGTGAAAGAATGGCTCAAACATGCTTGCCTATGCTGCAGTGAGGTGAATACTGTGCTGATCACAAATTAATATGTCTGAGAATTTTACGTCTGCAAGGACCAGGGTTTCCAGCATCACACAGAAAATGGAGTTTCCATCCTCATGGTACCCTCTGAGACTACTGTTACGTGATTGAGGTGAGCAGAAGCCTAGCTGTGATATCGATCCTCTCACTGCTTGGGCTTTCCATGTTCTCCAGATGTTTCCCAGCCAAAATGAGATTACAATGACACACAATCACAGAATGGCAGGGGTTGGAAGGGACTCCTGGAGATCATCTAGTCCAACCCCCATGCCAAAGCAGGCTCACCTACAGCAGGTTGCACAGGAACGCGTCCAGGTAGGTTTTGAATGTCTCCAGAGACGGAGACTCCACCACCTCTCTGGACAGCCTGTTCCAGTGCTCTGCCACCCTCAAAGTAAAGAAGTTCCTCCTCATGTCATGACAGGAAACGATGTTTTGGTTGTTAAGTGATCAAGAAGTCTCTCTCCTTAGAAGCTGGTGCACTGAGACTCACATGAATTCTGCACAGGGCAATTGAATCGCTCTGTGTTCAGAGAAGACCTCTGTAAACCAGGTTCAAATATGCCTATATTAATACTGACAGATGTTTATCTCACTTTCTCATAAAGACATCCGCTGATGGAAACTCCACATCCTTTCCAGGAAACTCATTCTAATGTTTCCCACTCTTCAGCAGCAGAAAGATCCCCTTAGTATCCCATGAGAACACAATATTCTCAAAGGGCCTGTGTCTGGAAGAGCTCTGTGAAGGAGGGTGTGTTTCTTGGATGCTTTCTCTGTCTAGGAGGTAAAGAGAAGAGTATTTTTATTACAGCTTTTAAGTATTCCCTTGTTTCCAGTCCATACAGGATGCCTGGATATGCAACGTATCTTCCACTTAACAGCAAAACCACCCACAAAACCAATAAGCACTAATTAATTTCCACTTCTCATAACAGTCAACTAATTTGATTAAGGGTGACCACACTTTAGCCAGGGACTCTCTGGTTACTTTTTAGTCTGTCTGAGATAAGACTCCTGGTGAATTGCAGCACAGAAAACAGTCGATAAGGATGAGCCGTATCATTCCAGAGCTACTCGAAAGCTTGCTGAACAGGGATGGACCGCAGCCATGAAGTTATAAAACATAAGATTACTTCTTCCAGGAAATATCCCAAGACAGAACAAACTGATCAGTCAGCACTTTCACTATGATCTGAGGAAGAACAATTCAGTCTTTCCCGGTTTCCCTTCAACATTCACAGAGATTATGAAGAGCAGACAAGCTTCAAGATAAGGGATGAGGTCATGAATATCCTGTAAAACCCTGTCTTGCCAGTGTATCAAAACCACTGACATTCAGTAAATAAACTTCTTGGAGATGTCCAGCACCTGCCTCCTGCTGTTACCAAAGAACCGATCTCCAACTGTTGGAGCTCTGACAGCAGCATCACAACGGCGTCCCTGGTTGTCAGGATATTGCTCCCTCTCCCATGCCCAACAGGTTATTGTCCTCTGACCTCCAGTTTCCTGGATCAGAGGAGAAGACGTCAGATTTTTGGGTGGGGAAGGGAGTTAATGTTAAGCAAACCTAATCTACAGTATAAACCTTGCTCTGTGGGTTCAAAGAGCATGTCAGGGAGTGTTTGGGACACAGTGATAGCTCTAGGACAGACCAAGATGGGACTGGTGGACTGCTTACAAAGGTAAAAATCACACCCTGGCCTCAGCAGTGCCTGCCACCATCACATGATAGGAAATGGATTTTCTGCTGGCACTTGTAAACTAAGCCTTTTCCATTTTTAATCCCTTGATGACAAATATATTTCTAGACTTCCAAATTATGCCTGTCAGCTCTATTCATTATATTTCTCAGTGTCTGAACAGTGGGATCATTATTCCACTTTTACTTATTGCTAGGAAACATTTTCTCTGTGGGACAAGGCAACTTTTGGTTCTCCCTTTCCATGTAGATACACTACGCATGCTGGCTACATTTAAGAGGGACTGGACATATAGCACATAATTTCCCAATTTGAGGCCAGAAATGCAAGCCCTCAATTTCTTGCACATTAAGTACAGGAAAAACCTTCTTGCTGGGATGTGTTGTGAGCCTAAGGGCTTTCTGCAAGGAAAGGGGAATCCATACTAGCAATGTAGTACAGAAAATACTAATAGGACTCCCTGGAAATGGAAAGGTGAGTGTCTGGAAGGATATGGGAATTTTTGCCTTGTGTAATCTACCGGTGCTGCTAAGACACAGTCTGGTGTTTATTCATTAGTAAATTAGAACATAGAAAAGGAAAGCATAATAATAAATCGGTCCAAATTGGTCATAAGTTAATGTAGGCTGTAAGTTAAGAAAAGCTTCCTAATAATAAGAGTGAGCTTTTGGAAGAACCTCTTCTCATAGTAATGATGGAAAACAAACTAAATGGGAGAAAGGTGGATGATGCTCTGTTGCGTTAACAAAGGTGCAAGGATTTCCATTTTAATTCTGTGGTCCTATCAGGAGAACCTTTATCCCACCTTCATACAGCCACTTCAGAGTGAAAGTTAAGTCATAATTAGATACAACTGATAAGATACAATAGCAACAAAAAGACAGCACATTAATGCAAAGGAAGGATGCCACTGACTCTGACCATGGACCTGCCTTGTCATATGGACTTGCCTGGAGATTCCTGCTAGTGAGGCCACTGACTCTGCTGCCCCTATTGTCGTGCTTGGTTTCCCCTTCCCGTAGCACCCTGACAGTGGGATACCTGAGTCTGTTGGAGTTGTCTTGTTCTGCTAACAAAAGACTATCTGGAAAACCTAGCATCTATTAGCAGGACACAGTTAAAGCAGAGTATTATCAGTTTACTCTGCCTGGAGTTCCCCCTAACACCAGGAAAACCTCAGCCCAGGAGCCAAACCCTGAAATCCTTCTTCAGATTTGCAAATCCCTCCAGGCCAAGCATCTTTGACTAACTCTTTGTGAAACTTCTCTTTCTCCATGCTGGAGTTTGATTTGGACATCAGTCTCCGTTCCATGTTTGACAGTATAAGAAACTTCAAACTGCTGCTTAGTTTTCCATCTGTGAGTTTTTTCTGATTGGCCACCAGCCCATTATATCTACAATGGTGTCAAGGTTTGGCAATTCTGATTCCAGAGATTGGTCTGGGGTTTCTTTAGTTTTAGGAGGGGGGGTGAAGTCTGCACATAGAGGAATGGTAAATTCTTTTTTTTGATTGACAGTATGGGAAAAATCTAAGCCAACCTCAAAATGGAATTTGCCTGAGGTGGTGGCACTAACCATTGTCTTCTGGCAGAACAGCTCTGAGCTCCCATTACTGATAGAAGGTGGTCAGGGTTCCCACGGTGCATCTTCACACTCTTCCAAACTTAACTCCAGTCAGTCAGAGGCCCTTTTAAATTAAATAGTGGAATTAGTTTGGTCTTGTAATTTTGCAGAGAAAATTAGAGCTACTTTACTGGTACCTCACTAAGCATCCCAAGGAGCTTCCTGGGTAAGGTTCCAAGCCTTGTGCTAGTAAGGACATTAGACTCAGTGATCACAACAGACTGAAAAGGGTGTCTGGGGGCATTATATGCAATTATGAACTATACCAAACAATTTATTCTTTCAATTCCTATCTGCATTTATCAAGTTTCATTTTAAGACCACTAAGGACTCTTCCCCTCTCTGTCACCGTTAGGGAATCTTTCCAAAACATGCAAATCTTCTCATTTCTGACCCAAAATTTATTATGGTCTATGAATTTCTTTGTATGCTTGTACCATCAACATCCTTTGGTATACACAGCTTTCTGTCTTCCTAATATTTACATGCTTCAGGTGCTTCTAGACTAAGCAAGAGTAGTTTCTTCATTTCTATAGGCTCTTAAGTTCCCTCATCAGCCTTATAGCTTTTATTGCATTTATTGCACTTGGAATGGAATCTTTTTGAACAGACACAATCAGAATTATGTGTTGCTTTAAGGAATAAGAATTTTGTACAATTTTATCTCTGCCTGGCACATTGCTCTTAAACCCTGTCTGTTGTACCATCCAGCCCTATAAATAAGTTTTTCTTTTCCTTGCCTGTGTTAATTGCATCACATTTATTCTGCAGTTGACAACTACATCTATATTCTTATCCTCCTCAGGTGCTTTCAGTGACTGAGCTACAACCCTGCTGCAGAGCAATCTGACCTAATGATAGAAATATGAAGTCACCAACTTTCCTTAGTGCTTCCCATCCAGACTTAAACCAAACCTTTTTCACATATGTCACAAAAAGCTTACAAATTGGTTGCTTGTTATTTAAGAATAATGCCATCTGGATACTTTCTACGCTCACCACTTTTAATGTGTCCATAGTTCACCCATAAATATGATCCCTTTTTCAGACCTCCTGGTTCCTGTGGTGATTCTACGGTGGTTCAAAACCAAAGAGCTCCCTTGATTCTACAGGACTAATTCTTTATGGCTTGCTGAAAGAAAGCAATTAAGGACACAGGAGAAGAATCAACTTTGCTTTGCTGAGCATATGATTCAAGACTATGAGAACTATGAGGAGGATGAAGAATTGGGAGAAGCAAGGATGCTTTTACTTACAGGTGTTGTGATGAGGTTAAATGCTAGGAAAGAAAAATAAAACAGAGGAGTCCTTCATAATAAACTACCAAAGAAGAAAACACTTGGCCAAACACACCAAAGGGTGTGTTATTTCCACATTTAGCCTTAATTAGGCAAGTGGACATATACATGTCATCAAGAAACTCAGTGAATTTTGTGACTATCATACTTACATATTTCTGTCAGAGATTCAATATAAATATGAACAAACAAATAATAATTCAGCATCTTGTCAAAACCAAAACCTGTTATACCTGGAGTGGTTTAATAGATACCTGATGTTACAGCTTACAAAGTTTCTAAAACAAACTGGGTTTGGTTATTTTCCTTTGGGAATAACATAGGTATAGTCAATCTGCTGGATAATGTAACCCAACATGCATCTGGAAATAATAACCCTCTGCAGGGGAAATCCAGTGTAGCAAAGGAATAAAAACACTTTTTTTTCCTCTCCTTTCTTTTGTGAACATGCTCTCATGTACCTTCAGTGAGAAGCACGCTCTGTATGACAAGGAGAGCTATTCCCCCAGCGTATGGTGGGATCCCTCTAGCAGGTCAGCTTGAGTTTATTTCCCAAGCCAGCAAAACCCAACAAATCATCAAAGTCACTAAGTTTGTATAAATATGTTTACAGTCATTAATGTCCCATTTGCTGCCTGGTTCTGTTTTCTGGCTTCCTTTCATTTTGAATGTTAAATGCAAAGGAACAGAATACACAAGGATCTGCAAGAGGGAGTCCTTATGATGGGCTCTTCAACGTCTCAGTAGTCTTTTTTAGCTTAGATTCACTTACCTTCAATTCAGACCTCTGACAGTTGGGTGTCTAAACTGTAGCCAGTCTTCCTGGGCTCCTAGTTAAACTTATTGGAGAGAAAAAGGCACTTCCAGAGAGCAACTTGTTGAATTTATGGTGGAATTGCCCTCATTTGTTTCCAATTATTGACGTTAAAAGAGGTTTGGGGTAGGTGGCTAAGACTCATATATCTGACTTAAATGTCCTAAACTAGACCAGATTAACCCCTGTCAGGAGGTGCATGCCCTGAATTTCGGCTTCTCTGCTACTTTATGGTAGCAACCTCAAAGCCCCTTGATTGCAGCAGGTATGTGGGCTCATGGAGGGGGAAAGAGTTATGGCATTGATCTTGCTGTAAGAGGCTGTAAGAGGTGGGAATCTCTCACGTGAGCATCCTCCTGAGCTTGTTCATCTTTCAAAAGCACAGCGTTTTTCCTCCCAGAAGGCACGGTTAAATAAAACTAATAGATTAAAACCCCCTGTATTTGGCCACTGTGATTTCTCTGACTACAACGGAATTTTAGAAAGCAGGAGAAAAAAAAAAAAAAAAAAAGAATGAGAGAGGGATCTGAGAAGAGTGGTTGCTTGTTTTTACTTCTCCTGAATTATGGCTCATTTCCTTTGAAGTTCTGCTGACTTTGTACCACAGTGTGTTACAGTGAATTAATACATCTTACCCTAGCCTGCCATGGAGGTGCATCTCACTCTGCCTTTCTTTCTTCACAACCCCACCCCAAACTCACCCACCACCTCCTCTCCGACTTGCCCTGCTTCATCTGAGCGTAGAAAATAGTTTCAGCCTTCAGCCAAGAAGTGACTCTGGACTTGGCAGGATGGATGGACTGGTTTACATAAAAAAACAATTTTTTAAAAAAGGAGGGAGTGGAGGGAGAAGAAGGTGTGTTCTCTCCTTTATGGGAAACAGACATTTGGAGAGCTTTCCGGGGAAGATAGTCAGGGGACACTTTGCCATTTAAACTGACAGCTCTATAGCAGACACCCTGGAAAAAAAATACAGTGATAAACTGCCCAAGATTTTATAGGTAGAAAAAATAAAACAAAACAAAATAAAAACCCCAGCAACTCTCCACTGGTTAATATTACAGCTGATTTGACGTAGGTTCAACTAAAGATGATGTCAGTTATGCAAGCTCTTCTGTAGAGCTGGGCTTATTTCTGAACAGAAGGAGAAATGTGATGACTTTTAACCTCTCCTCTGTGACTGCCCCTGAAATTAGATTTAAAATCACCAAGTTTAATGTCACCACAACTCTGGATGTGATTTGCAAGCAAAGAAAAAGCTGATTCTGTCTGATCACCAGCTGGCAGATACGTAATACAATGGGTATTTCTTGAAGATGATCTGACTTACCTCTGTGAGCCGGTGAGAAGAATTGGATGTTTAAGGAGGGCACTTGCAATAAACACCAATGGGTATTTTCACTATTTTTAGCTGTTAGGTCTCTGTGGAAAAAGGAGGAAAAGGGAAGAAAAGAGAGGAAAAGGAAAGAAAGAAAGATGTGTGGAAAAGGCTTTAAACCATGCAAAGCCAACTGAGCAGCAGAAGAACAGACACAGCCAGGGACATGGGACACATTTTATTCGTTTATTACATTCATTCTATTTTTCCCGTATTGGTGCAAAGGTGCCTGTTCACTGCAGCTGAATCCAAAGACCCTTTTCAGATTCAGAGACAACCTTATTGAAGGAAGGTACTGAGCACAGATACAGTGATCGTAGAAACTAAAACTCTTGTGTCCCGCTTTTTCCCCCTTGCCAATGAAAAGTCTGTATATGACACTTAAAATTAGTTTAAGGCCAAATTATGAGGACTGAGGTGGATTCAGAGATTTGGTTTGTTTCTCTAGATCTGCCATGTATTTGCCGTGTGTCTTTGAGCCTTTTCTGTTTGTTTTTCCAAGTGTTCAGAGTTGTTATATTTTCCTCCCACGAAAAATCCAGAGTTGGGATTTTACATTGGGAAAAAGAAATAAAAATCAAGGAATAAAAGATGCTACTCAATTCTTTCTTCCAACAACTTGCTACCAGCGGGTGGTATAGTGCTATTGCAACAGATGTTGATCCTAACCAAGGCTATCAATGCAAATTCATGTTCTGGACATATCCATATTATCTGCATAGTAATGAAAAGTAGACTTCACCTTTGTGGCTACCATATTTTTATCTTATTCAGCAGGATACTACTGAAGCAATCAGCTGAAGAACCAAGCCTGACTTTTCAGATAAAGCTATAAGGATCTTTAGAGTTTAGCTCACGAAAGCTCTGATCATGTTCCTGGTGTGCTGAAGGTTGTCCTGATTTTACAGTATGATACGAGTCTGACCAGCTCAGCATTTAAACAAAAGCTGTGCACAGGGAAGGGAAATACAGGTAAGAGGAAACAGAGTAGGTAAATATAATCAGTTAGGTCTAGCTAATTTTTTGTTCTTATGCATCGCTATCTTGAAGTTTTGATATGCAACTGCTGACACAGGCTTCTTGTGTAGAGCATCTGCTCTACGACTTTTATCTGGTGGGATGGCCACAGAAGAGTTAGTTTAATTTCCAGTCCCGGACAAGATTTCTTCCAATGTCCACCTCTTTTAGTTCCAAGCATTTATCTAAAACAGTTCTCACCTTTGATTTTTTCACCATTAGTCAGACAGGAGCAATGTCAGATGTCTCATGGGTAGAGTCGTACGTTTGCTTCTAAAAGCAAAACTCTCATGGACTTAATCCAGATGTCCGTTAATTTGGGCTGTGATGCATGCCAGTCATGCTGGTACGTACCGTAGAACAGATGGACACTTAACTGAGACACTTCTAAATCAAAACACATTCTCAACATGACTTGCCTCTGTGTTCAAAGCAATTTTGGTCATTATTTTTTGGGGAAGTGGAAGGAATATCTTTGGTAGCAAGAAAAAAATTCCGGAGGAGAAAGTTGCTCCCCTAGTCAGAACTTGAAGGCACTTGGTGGAAATAGGTTTCCCAGGAAGGCGGGTCCACCAGACCTTTCATAACTCATCTGACTTCCTGGCAACTCACAGCTTCAGGTGTGACGGATGTCTTGGTGTCCAACATAGTTTTCATTTTAGGATTGTAGTGAGAACCAAAGCCATGTGTCTTAGTAAAAGCATTGTTCATTAAAAGGGTGTTTGGGTGAAATATAATATTGAGGGAGGAGTAGGAGATTGGATTAAATGATCTAATTCCACTTAGGCCTTAAAATCTGAGAAACTTGACTTGACAGCTTCCTTAAGTCTTTGTGTTTCCACAGTGGAATTGTTTTCTGCTGTCTTAGATGAATTGATCAAAGAGCTAGAAAGAAACTTTAAAAACTTGTGTTAATTCTTGACTCTTGCCTTCTTTACTAATCTTATGCAAATTATTTAATTTGGCTGTGTTTTAGTTCCTACTCTGATTACTGAATAAGGCGGTACTTTCTTCGCTACTGAGACTAGGAGTTTCTCAGGACAGGGACGGCCTGTTGCGAATTACAAATTTTGTACAGAATTTAGCACAATAAAATGCTAATCTTGTGTGTAGAAGTGCTTCAACAATAATTATAATTACAATGTGCAAACAGCTTCTTGGGAGGCTGCAATGCTAGACAGTTGGCTGCAGGCATTTATCTTACACGTGCCTCTTGGGATGGAAAATGATTTGGAGAGTTCAACTCATGATCATCTTGACTTACCATTGATTGATTCAGCAAACCTAAAGCATGTGATAGGAAACAAATGATCATCTCCCAGGCTCAGGGATTGCTTAAGTGTTTCTGAATGTGTTTATGATGGGCGGTTGCACGCTAGTAAGATTTATTACGCCTGGCAGTCTCCGCGCATGTTTATTACATGATTAATACAGTTAACAGTTCTGAATCAACAACCTCCAAATATTGTCTCAGAACTTGCCAAGGAAAATCTGCAACTCAAACCCATCCAGAGAACAGTAGCAGCTTTTATACTACTGTATTTCAGCATTAGCGAGTTGTCTTGCAATATTAGCGATGGTGGTGTGGGCTGGGGAAGAAGAACTGAAATCGTCTTGGATTAAAAAAAAAAAAAAAGTCAAACTACAGATTAAGATTTGGGAGGGTGTGTGGAGAAAGACAGATGAACAGAACTGCGCAGTTAAGACTGTCCTGGATTTCAAGTCCCAGTGGTACCAGTGCAACTTCTTGTGTTTCCCATCCTCTTTCAGAGAAGGACCAAATTAACTGGGGACGAATTGTGAGAAAGGTCCATCTAAATCACATTGTTCTAATTCTTTCTCTCTTTCTTTTATTTTCTTTTTTCTTTTATTTTCCTTTTTCTTTTATCACCTGTACAAAATGTTGGCAAGCCTCAGGTCCTTTTTGTTCAATGTAGCTATGGAGCAGCCTTTCCTAACACTGCAGATTACCCTCCCCACAGTAGCCAAGATCTATCAAACCTCAAGGTTTGAAGAAGACTTGAACAAGTTTAGGAGTGATCCTTTTCTGTAATTCCTATACACAAGCAGAAAGACTTTCCAAAATCGTTCAAGGCTACAAGAAACCACTAACAATACACTATTGGGAAGGCAAAGTAAATATCTGGTCACTTACCTGTTTTCTAGGAACCTGAAAAACTTGAGGACCATCTCGTGTGAGACTTCTGTAGAATGATTTTTTTAAGCACTTTCACAGATTAACAGATTTAAAACCAGGAAACACTTTTTGACTTTTACAATATGCTAAAGTGACCTGACCTCCATCGTTAACTGGACCGTGGAATTTCACCTGGTAGATTCTGAATATGATCTACAAATCTGATGTTGAACTCTAATATACATACTTTAGAAAGGTGAATGATCGGAGTTGAAAATAAAGCATAAGTCACAGCTCCATGAAAAATTGTCCCACAATAAATTATCCTCACTGTTTTTTTTACCCCTCTGAACTTTCTGACTTCAAATTCTAGTATTTTGGTATTATCCTCTCCGATGGATTACAGAGCCATCTGATGCAAACAAGCGTATGCTACAGAGGAATAAACGATGCTTGCTATGAAGAATCTTATTCTCTCTTAGGAGCAAGCAAATGCTGATCTTACCTCACCTGCTAGTAAATGAAGTCCTACGGCAGACACAATAAATATCTTTTGCATAGATTTTGCAATTATATCACCACTACTAGTAGAAAGCAACTTCAACTGTTCACACTGAATGAATACGAAAACGCATGTCATTTCCAGCCCATACTCAGAATCTGTCTTTCTATGAAGTTTTGCAGCTTGATACAGCCTGTTCCACATGGCAATCAAAACAACAGCCCCATCTTCCTTTCAAGTATAACTCCCTGCTGACCTCCTCAAAGGGCAGCATGTCAGGGCGGAAATATTTATGGAAAACTGATCTGCTTGTTTGCACCACAATCACAACACGGCAGCTCCTCAGAAGCATTGTGTTCTTGGCTCCTTGTCCCAGGTCCAAGGTCTGAATTAGAGGAGTATCTTGACTGGCAGTTGAAGTAGTGAGGCCGCTGCTTATTGCACCAATCCATGACTTTTGATTAACTTTACCTAGTGGTATGTATTTGTTATTTGTTTTAGTTGCACATTATATGTTACAGAGGCCACATGTACACATTCAGCTCTTAAACAGCATCTTTTCCAACAGATCAGAGCACAAAGGCAAGCCTCATACACCATTTTTCTATCTAACAGCCTTTCATAGAATCATAGAATCATAGGGTTGGAAGGGACCTCTGGAGATCATCTAGTCCAACCCCCCTGTCAGAGCAGGGTCACCCAGGGCAGGTGGCACAGGAACGCGTCCAGGCGGGTTTGGAATGTTTCCAGAGAAGGAGACTCCACCACCTCTCTGGGCAGCCTGTGCCAGGGCTCTGCCACACTCCAAGTACAGAAGTTCCTCCTCATGTCGAGATGGAACTTCGTATGGTCAAGTTTGTGCGCGTTACCTCTTGTCCTGTCACTGGGCACCACTGAAAAGAGCCTGACACCATCCTCCTGACACCCACCCTTTCAGTATTTATAAGTGTTGATAAGGTCCCCCCTCAGCCGTCTTTTTTCCAGACTGAAGAGACCCAAATCCCTCAGTCTTTCTTCATAAGAGAGGTGTTCGAGTCCCCTAATCATCTCGGTAGCCCTTTGCTGTCCCCTCTCCAGCAGTTCCCTGTCCTTCTTGAACCAGGGAGCCCAGAACTGGACACAGTACTCCAGGTGCGGCCTCACCAAGGCAGAGCAGAGGGGGAGGATGACCTTCCTCCACCTGCTGGCCACACTCTTCTTGATGCAGCCCAGGATGCCATTGTCCTTCTTGGCCACAAGGGCCCATTGCTGGTTCATGGTCATCCTGCTGTCCACCAGGACTCTCAGGTCTCTTTCAGCTGAGCTGCTCTCCAGCAGGTCACCGTCAACCTGTCCTGGTGCATGGGGTTATTCCTCCCCAGGTGCAGCACCCTACGCTTGCCCTTATTGAATTTCATAAGGTTCCTCTTTGCCCAACTCTCCAGCCTGTCCAGGTCTCACTGTACGGCAGCACAGCCTTCCGGTGTGTCAGCCACCCCCCCGCCAAAGTCTTTGTTTAACTTTACTATAATTTTCCAGAACAATTAGAATCATAGAATCATCTAGGTTGGAAGGAACCTTTAATTACTTATGTTCTGGAGGCTTATAGAAGCAGAATGCATAAAAGACTCATAATTTTTCCTTATCTTTTTTCCTAGGTTCATGACAGCGTGAAGACAAATAAGATCTGACATACAGGCAGCATGGACAGCCAGAGAGTTTGGGCACTAGAAAATCTGCAATAGCTTCAAAACAGTTGAAACAGATTGAACAGCAGCAGCAAAGCTGTAAATCTCAAGACAAATACACTAAAAACGTGTAAAAGAAACAGATATTTTCCTGTTGGCTTTGGGAGAAAAAAAAAAAATAAAGTCAAAGACAAATCTTGGCTTTGACACCACGTTGGGCACAACCCGTCCAAGGCCACACAGTGAGCCAATAGCAGAGCCCTTGGTGCACCCTCTGGGTACCAGTTCTCCCCACTGAGCGACGCTCCCTTTTGCTACCCACTCCATCCATATAAATAACCCTGTTCTAAAACTACCATCTTGACACAGAGCTCAATAAAAGGTCCAGGAAACCTTACCACTGCTAAGCTGATCAGGAAGTAAAGATTTGGATGGGCAGACAGAACCTCAGCCGCAGGCAATCAGCTGACATTGGATGGTCAGCCTTGCATCAGATTTCAGGATTATTGTCCCGATTTCTTTCCTATGGTTACCCGCAGCCAATCAGGATCCAGGCTTATTAGAGACTTTTTTTACTTTTTTTTTTTTCTGGGGAGATTGGGGGGGCATTGTATGAGACAAAATGTATTCTTGCCTGAAAGTTTTGTAAAGTGACACTGGGTTCCTATTTCTTTTGGCAACCACATCCAGCTGCACAGGGAGCAGAAAAGCCACATGAACTACATTATAAAGCCAAAACAGCCCTCGTGCTTTTTTTTTTTTTTTTTTCCTTTTTGGAAATTATTTATGGGTATATTGGACACAACAGTTCATATCCCTAGTGCGGAGCAAACTATTCAACAAAAGTAGCCCATTCTCAGGTAGAAGGAACACCCAAGAGCCACACCTATGTACCCCTCCCCTCTGCAACATCAATGACAGGACACGCAGGGAGTCCCCGTCTCCCTGTCTAGTCGTAGGGTGTGTCACAGACTGTGTGGAAATTTTAGAGCTTGGTAATCACAAGGTCTGCTGCTGCCAGCAGCCACACTGACAAGACTTTGGCATGTTCACTATGGTGCAGTCCTGTCTTTCTCAGCAGTAGGAAACACCACAAACCTGCTCAGGACCAGAATATTCGTTGATGTCAACATAAAAATTAATAATTCATGAAACTTCCATGCTGTTTAGACACCACCGCCTTCCTTCCCAATTAGGGACATCTGTAACCTTACCAATTAATCTGTATGTGTGTCTGTCCATGGGACAAAATGTGCTGGATTTTTGGAGCATTGGGGACTTTTCGAAATATTTATCAGGAGGATGTTGTGGTTTGGATAAAGTGTGCCATGGTGACTCTAGAGACTGCAGCTTGAGTTTAACTCTGGGCTGTAGCTACTGTCTGTTCCATTCCTTCAGTTTAGCTGAATGGAAATCCCTGAAGATTCAAACTGGATGTAGTGCCAGACGTACTATCTTCCCAGTGCTGTTGGCTGTGGAAGGTGGAATACCTTGACCATCCCCCAGAAAGAGTTATCATTTGTATCCAATCTGCAAAAAAAAGACAAAGGGATGTTGCATCTAGTTCATAAAATAATAAGATGACTGGTCATTCTGTCTTTTGCTGTCCTTATTCTCAGTTTTTGAATATCAGGCTGAGATGACCATGATTAGTCACTACCATGAATCAGCTTGTGGTGGCCAATGTTTCGGTCCTGTTAGGTGACATGGTAGAAGAAGTCTGTCCTACAGAGATGGGAGTTTGGATAATGCACCTGAAACTTTGAACTGGAGCTGGTGGCCCCAGCAAGCCTTGGATTACTGGGATGATAGTGGAGGGGTGAAATGAGGGAAGGTGCCTGTGACCCATGTACAGAGGGACCCATGTACAGCTTTCTTTTTTTTTTTTTTTCCTGGGTAAAAGCAAGAGTAAAAGGTTGAAAGAAACCTGCTGAGCTGCACCATGGGATGCAGCAACAGCCTGAGTCTTCCTCAAGTCCCTCAGATTAATCGCTCCTCTACACCAGGACAAAAAGGACTATAACTGGACTCTTGCCTCCCAAGTAGTGGCTGCAGCTGATGTGTGTTTTCTAGACAGCCTCCTTCAAGCGCGCTGACCTCTAAGGTGGCCACCCCATGTAGCTTCATCCTTGGTCTTGCTCTGTGACCCCTTTGTGTCAGCTGGATGCAACTGATGACTCGCAGTGGGTGATGTACGAGGCTATGACGTAGGAGAATTAAGGGGGACATATATGTAGCTGTATGGGGCATATAGGGCTAAAGTCAGGTATGTGAGCTGTAGTGATGTGCTCTAAGATGTGGAAGAAGAAGATGATGTCCTCTGGTCTTAGTGTTTGTACAGCACCTACTATAAGCCAGGTCCTGATCCACATCCAGACCTCATAGATACTCTGGCAATTTAAATCCTCCTCCTTCCTACTACAGCTCTTTCTTGGACTATGGAAATTGATGGTTCTGTAGTTACTGGGAAAACATACAACAAATTTCAGAGCTTGAAGGATGCAATTCATTTTTCCTGGTGTTTGCTTCTGTTGTGTTAGGAAGTCAGTCACTTCCACAGGGACACCGAAACTCTTCTAAGACAAGTATATCAACAGGGTGGGATCTGTGTCCCATGGAATACATCTGTCTCATTAACTGTAGGTGACTGACTCAAACCAGAATGCTCAACTGTTGGATGTCTACTGCTCATGGATGTAGATGGGAATGCAGAGCAGGACAATAATTTTCTGTTACGAAGCTTATCAGGTAGTTTTGATGATAGAAAGTAGCATGTTGAGAAACAAGAAACAAAAAAATTTCTGGAGAAAATTTCTGTCAAAATACTATTATTTAAAAAAAAAGCATTTTTTTCTCCTTTTTATTTTTGTGCTCAGAAACTTCTTTGGATTTACAGTGTTGAATCTGCTGTCTTTAAAATGCTATTGATAGTCAGGTGCTCAACATAGCCCATTAGTTGTCTGTAGAGCAGTTAGTAAAAAAGCAATGAAGCTCTGAAGCACCTAGGAAAAACAAGAAGTGAAACACCAGCAAAACAAAAGAAAATATATATATATATATATATAAAAAAAAATAAAATCTGCCTCATGCATTCCTGTCTATCCCAATATCTGATCTGTCATCTGGTACAATTACACATGTGCTCCTGCCTGCAAGGGATGCAGGCAGAGTCAGTGTAATGTGCTGTCCATGTGCTTTTCGCATCACCCCCCCCAGACCAGAGCCCTCCTGCGTCTTAAACTTCAGAAAACAAATTGCGGTCAGGTCAGGCTGGCCTGACAGTTTCCATTTTGTTGTCTCACAAAAGTGAAGGACGGGTTTCATCACAGAGGAAAAAAAAAAGGAAAAAAAAAAGGAAAAAAAAAAGAAAACCTGGACATGAAAGGCCTTTTCTGCCCATTGCCATCGCTGCAGGGGGCTTGTAGAGGGATGTTGTATTGATTTATCGGCTGTTCCAAGTGTCCTCTCTGTTCTTACTTTTGCAGCTTCCTAAAAACCCTGGTGAAAGAGGCACAGCAGGTGTAGGGCAGTTAATTTTATTTTCCTCAACTGTAAAATTCAGGAAGAGGTCAGCAATTAACAAAATATATCTTTTTGGTAAAAATCAGGTCCACAAGGATCATTGCAAACTTTTGCCAGCTTTCCAGATATAACCTCCACTGGGTTCCATGGTTTGAAGTGTGGGATGAACTGATGCTGAAGATTCAGAAATATCTGCATAAATCATGTCTTTTGTTTTTTTACTATTTCTTTTTTTAAGCAAAGCCTACAGAGGCTAATTGAACTTTCTTGTATTCACTAAAGTATACTTCCTAGGAATAAAGGCGGTGGAGTTCATTGCCTGAGGATGGTGTGGAGTCCTCAGTGCTAGGAATTTCTGGCAGACACGATCATACATCTGTCAGGGAGGACACAAGTATAAGGGAGATTTTATGGGAGAAGGGTCCCGTTGAGATCCCTTCCAAACCTGCATTTACGGTATTGATATGTGTTCAGAAATGGCTTAAAATCTGTGTTACAGTAGATACCATTACAGAATCACAGAATCTTCATGGTTGGAAAGGACCCTTAAGATCATCGAGTGCAACCAAACAACCTACAATCTCTGCCACTACAGCATGCCCTGAAGTGCCACATCTAGACGTTTCTTAAACACCTCTAGCGATGGTGACTCAACCACCTCCCTGGGCAGGCTGTTCCAGTGCCTGACCACTCTTTCAGTAAATTCCTCCTAATAGCTAACCTAAACCTCCCCTGCTGCAACTTCAGACCATTTCCTCTGGTTCTGTCATTATTCACTTGGGAGAAGAGGCCAACCCCCACCACTCTCCAACCTCCTTTCAGGGAGTTGTAGAGGGCAATGAGGTCTCCCCTCAGCCTCCTCTTCTCCAAGCTAAACATGCCCAGCTCCCTCAGCCTCTCCTCATATGACCTGGTCTCCAGACCCCTCACTAGCCTGGTAGCTCTCCTCTGGACACACTCCAGCACTTCAGTGCCCCTCTTGTACAGCGGGGCCCAGAACTGAACACAGCACTCGAGGTGAGGCCTCACCAGTGCAAGTACAGGGGCACCATCACTTCCCTGCTCCTGCTGGCCACGCTATTCCTGATACAAGCCAGAATGCTGTTGGCCTTCTTGGCCACCTGGGCACGCTGCTGGCTCATGTTAAGCCGGCCGTCCACCAGCACCCCCAGGTCCTTTTCTGCTGGGCAGCTTTCCAGCCACTCTTCCCCAAGCCTGTAGCGCTGCTTGGGGTTGTTGTGACCAAAATGCAGGACCCAGCACTTGGCCTTATGAAACCTCATACAGTTGGCCTTGGCCCATCGATCCAGCCTGTCCAGGTCCCTCTCTAGAGCCTTCCTACCCTCAAGCAGATCAACACTCCCACCTAGTTTGATGTCATCTGCAAACTTACTGAGGGTGCACTCAATCCCCTCATCCAGATCATTGATAAAGATATTAAACAAAACTGGCCCCAAAACTGAGCCCTGAGGGACACCACTGGTGACCGTCCGCTAAGAGGATTTCACCCCATTAATCACAACTCTCTGGGCACGGCCACCCAGCCAGTTTTTAACCCAGCGAAGAGTACACTTGTCTATGCCACCATTCGCCAGCTTCTCCAGGAGAACGCTGTGGGGGACGGTGTCAAAGGCCTTACCAAAGTCCAGATAGACAACATCCACTGCCTTCCCCGCATCCAGAAGGTGGGTCACATGGTCATAGAAAGAGATCAGGTTGGTTAAGCAGGACCTCCCCTTCCTAAACCCATGCTGGCTGATGCTGATCCCTTGGCTGCCCTGCACTTGCCGTGAGAGCTCACTCAAGATGATCCTCTCCATGATCTTTCCTGGTGTGTTCACTACCAATGGGGATGAAGCTTTGCAATCTTCTTACACGCAGACTATAAACTTAATAAAGTAACAGAGATTGGATTTTTTATTCTTTTTTTTTTTATCTGTAATCTGTAGCTCTGCCCCATGGAATTTCTTTTCCATATAGAAAAAAAATTGGCCTCTGATAGGTGTTTTCTTAACACCTGAAATCAAGGAGAATTGGATTAAACCCATGACCACCTCCTTCTCTTTCTGTCTTTCTGTCCTTCTGTCTTTCTCTTTTTCCCTTAGATACCCCCCCAACCTAGTATGTGTCGCCTCTGCAAAATTCCCCCTTCCTTCTCTGACATCTCAACCTACTTTTCCTTAGTTTACCTCCTTCTTAGTGTATGTGACCTTTTCATATTTATTCATTTCATGACAAAGACAGCCAAAACATGTTCATTTACCATCTTGGTAATTTTCTTATTGTTTCCTATGAGTTTCCTTGGAGGTTTGTGTATTTTTTTTTTCTTGACTTATTTTGCCTATTCATAAAATGGGCCTTTCATCTATGTTTCAAGATGGCTGCAAAATGAACAAAATTATGCCAAATCTATGCCGACCAGGGGAAAAAAACCCAAAAACTTTGTTAAACATTCTAAGAGAATAGCTAGGCCTAAAATTATACAGGTGATGTCATTAATCTATCTTTCTGTTACAATGATAGCAGATTTTTATGCTGCAAATCACAAACCAGTTAACGAAGATAGAATTATTTTTTTCTTTTTAATGCAGATTTTTCAAGCCAGTTAATTAGTTTGCTTTGGCTGACACTCACTGGCAATGATTTATTCAAGGTCCTTTTTTCACATGCATGTTTCACTGAGTGCTTTTAGCTATTAAGCAGCTTGTGACTAACCTATCCCATTTGCTGCAGTGTTAAAACACATTAGCAATTTATGAAGTAAGTTCACCAGCAGATTCTACGGTTTAGCAGGAAAATGTTCTGAGAGACCATCACTGGGAGTTTTTACTGACCAGCTGAAGTACAGGAGTGGCAAGACTTAGGAAGTTGAACACTTGGCAGGATAAAGGTCGCTTTTGAATGAGGAGTTTAGATCAGAGAGAGGTCAAATTTTATTTTGGAAGAACTGTCCCAAATTATTTTCATGTAAATTTAAATAATTTAAAAGTTAGGTATCAATTCCAGAAAAATTAACTATACAGATTGAGGTACGACAGCTGGTGATTTATTCCACCTATCCGAGAGGACCTTCTTGAGATGTAGACAAATGTCCCTAGAAAGTGCTCATCTCCTTCTTTGCTATTGGAGGAAGTGGGAGAAGTTGCTTGAACTCCTAATTCTTTGTCAGCTGTCATTAGATGGGATTAGAAGTTTTCTCAGTTTCAGTGATCTGTTGACACCTGAAAGTGTACATCTAATTTGGATATATGTTTGAAACACAGTTGAAAGTTCAGAAAACTTTATCCAGAGCAAAACCTAACTCCAGAGCCCACTTTGTATAAACCCTCACTCTGACCTTGAAAAGTAGGGTTTAGCCCTTGGAGATGTCACAGCAATCTGCAGTTTCAGCTGGGAACTACACTGTAATGAAAGTACTATGGGAATTATAAGCTAAATTACTTTAACCCCCTTGGGGCTTAAAATTAGTTTGTTCAAAATGGATTTTTTAAAGTGCATTTTCCCTCGTGTTTTAAATGCTCTGGACTCTCATAATCTGTGACCCGTAAGTCTCACATTAGACCGCTTGTATGGAACAGTTGCTCTTTTAATGATTACAGCACAGTTGACATCATCTTTGGGAAATGCCCTGGTAGTGTTTGGGATAGTTAAATCCGTCATCACCATTATTCAGTTAACTCACATACTGCAGCTCTAGTGGTTGGAATAAAACCAAAAGGAAGTGAGGGGAGAGCTCTACAGATGTTGTCTCATTAGTAGATGACTTGCTCATCTATATGCAAACACAAGGGATGCTAGCTGAGCTCCATCCTGCTCATACTAAAGCACAAGGCTGATGTTTCCTGACATCAGCTTTGTCACTGTGGGAGGTTTCTCAGAGACCATCATTCACAAGCCACTGCTCTCTTTCTCCTGTAGCTAATGATGGTTTGGCTGCTAAAAATGGAAGTCCTGGAAAGAAGGTGAATCTGGCCACAGGAAGGCCCACCTTTACCAGTGACTGCAAAAGCACCCTTAGTGACTAGACCAGCTGGAAATGTCCATCCTGGAGTTCATAGAACATAGAATCATAGAATTGCCTAGGTTGGAAGGGACCTTTCAGATCATCTAGTCCAACCACTAACTTTGACAAAAAACATCACTAAACCATATCTCTAAGCAGTATGTCTACCCGTCTTTTACAAACCTCCAGGGATGGTGCCTCAACCCCTTCCCTGGGCAGCCTGTTCCAACGCTTAATAACCCTTTCAGTGTAAAACTTGTTCCTAATATCCACCCTAAACCTCCCCTGGCTCAACTTGAGGCTGTTTCTTCTTGTCCTATCACTACTTGGGAGAAGAGACCAACCCCCACCTCTCTACAACCTCCTTTCAGGCTGTTGTGTAGAGAGTGATAAGGTCTCCCCTCAGCCTCCTTTTCTCCAGGCCAAATAACCCCAGCTTCCTCAACCGCTCCTCATAAGACTTATTCTCTAGGTTTCTCACCAGCTTCATTGCCCTTCTCTGGACCCGCTCCAGAGTTGTCTAACTCTAGCTGTGTAAATCCAACCATCATGTTTCTTCTTGTCCTCCTTAACTATAGGCTTTCCACGTGTTCTTCTGCATTAAAACCTGAATGGCACTATGGGAAATAGTCATCTTTGTCATTCATTCAAAGTTGAGAACCTGAATGTTAGAGGTAGTATTAATTGTAGCTGCTTGTATGAAATAAACAGAAAAAAACCCAACCAAACAAATAAAACAATTAATTAATTACTTAATATCTGCTACCCAGGAGAGAGACAAAAAGATTCACTCACTCCTGTTTTCTGCCAGAGAGTGGACCATGATTCCTACACAACCAGGGAACTGGAAAGCAATAGGAATATATATTTTTTTGTCACATATGTGATGTTGGCACTTTGGAAAAGAGACTAAACAACAAGGTTCTGTCTTCAGGGAGTATCTGCCTCAAGGATGCCAAGCAGCTGGGTCTAAACATAGTACTTTCCATCTGTCCATATATATCTTTAAAACCGTAAGGAGTCATTAAAAAAAAAGTATTATTTTTTTGGGCAATGAGCATGCCTGTAAGAGGAAAAAAACCTGATTCTCATTCATTTTCTAGACAATAATGGTCTTCTTGTGCAAAAAAATAGCCTCTGGAGTAATTCTAATAGTACTGTGCTACTTAGTTTGGGGAAAATGGCAGAATATTTGTTCCTAATTACAGCTGCTCTACAATCTTCCAGTCTGAAATGGGAGGTTGCTCTGGCTCCTTCTTCCAGGATTGCATTGATATTGAGACAATTCCCTGGTTCTCAGGGCATGGAAACATTTGTTCATTGATCTTTTTTTCCTTGACTGCATTATGGTTGTCGTCCACATGGTTACACCCCCTTTAATATCATCTACAGTATATATTTATTCTACACACACATATTTTTTCCAGCATGTAAGTCGTAAAGTGAGATACAACAGCTCAGATGTTATTAAAACAGTACAAAAATTATTCTGAAAACTAATTATTTAAGTTGCAAATATTGGATTCAAATCAGCTTTGGGGAAATGATGCATTATAATGCAAATCAAACCCAAATGTGATTCTGACTAGTCATCTATTCCCTAATATTTTGGAAATTACAATTCACTCATTGATTGATTTGGGCTGTAACTTGACTCATGCAGTTCGGTTCATGCAGGATATTTGTACTGTTGGATGTAGGTATGTAGAAGCTCTTTGCGGTAAAACAGTCCAGTGATTCCCCCTTGTGTATCGTATCAAATTCTAGTTCTGTAGGCATACTCTGATATCACATCTTTTCTCTCACAACAGTTGATGACGCTTTAAAATGTCCCAAAGGCAGCCATGACAAATGAATGGAGGAAAATGGTCTGAGTTAAAAGCTTGGATAACTTTGAAGTGGGGAAGAAAAGATTGTTGAAGCTGCAAATTGCTAATTTTAGACACCTATTTGTCTCAGGAGGCTTTGAAAATCTTTATGTATGAAGTGGGTGTTGGTTTATAAAGATGGTTTACAGCTTGGTAAGCTCTAATATAAGATGGCTGAATCATAAAGCAAGAATTAAGTTCATTTCATGTGAAGCAGTACGAGAATGAAAGAGAAGGTCATGATCTAAACATAGATATTGTCATCAAGGATAATCGTACTGGCTTCCCTTCACCGTGGCGACCTAACCACTGTCATCAGAAGTGCCTCAAGTGTCATGCTGAGTAGACATCTAAAATACATAACTAGATTTATGCGCTCAAAAAGAAAACATATCTGGATTTATGCACTCGACATGAGTATTTCTTACTGGTTTATGATAGCACATCTTCCATTGACACTTGTGATGTGATGCAGGTACCACTGAGAAGTTGCAGTAATTACAACGATTCGCAGAATCTGTTGTGCTAGGTGGTGCACAGACATGGTGAAACATAAATATGTCCTGACACAAGGACTCTAGAATATCATTCTAATTGAGACAAATGATCCCAGTCCACCTGGAGGGGAAAAAAAAAAAAAAAAAAAAAAGAGTAAAAAAATAGTGGTGAAATTCTTACTATCTGGTTACCTTTGTAAAGAGGCCTAGGAAGCTGTATTACAAGAAATAGTGAATTTATTTCACTTATAACCATCTGAAATTTTGTTGCTGGGGAGAAGTTAATGTTTTTTGAATACATATGTTTCTAAGTATATTTCTACAGATTTCAGATATGTGAAATAGATAGTTATGAGCAGTCCTTTCCAACCCCTACAATTCTGTGATTCTGTGAAAATTAGGTAAAAAAGTGTTAAAAATATCTGTTTATATTCAAATAACGTGCATGTTTAAAAGCAACTGTATTTTAGATTTCTTCATAAGAAATATTTAAATTATTTACGTGAAACTCTTCTCCCTACTGTCTTTATTTCTTCCTAATCTTTCAGAATCCTTAGTGTTCAGGATCCTTCTTTCCACAAAGCAAGAAAAGGAATAATATTTAAGGGCTTCTGTAAAGTCGCATAAGTAGACCCAGGAATGGCAAGGATTACAGATAAAGTTTCCTGAATCCCAAAAGAAGACTTATTTTACCTAACTTTGGATGTGGGATTCAGCTTGCAGGTTCTGACACCTGAAAGTAGGTGATGAAATTTAAGTGCCTACATGTGAACCAAACATCTAACCTCCCAGAACAATCAATTTAATCACTTCACCTCACAGAGCTATTTATCTAAACATAGGCATCTAGAACTTTTTGAAAAGTCCTTGGGAACTGTAAATCCCATGAGATTGGCAGAAATGGACATGACTTATAGTAGTTCAGCAGCATGAAGGGTTGAGAATGCTAATTCAAATGATGCTGAATACCTTTGCTCAGGTATAATTACCCCTTCAGCCATATATTCAATAGTACCTAATTAGGAATTTATCACGAACTAAAGTGGACATTTCCATTTGAGTTACACGTAGACACTTACATCTCAGTTCAATTGCCCGTAAATAGGTAATATAATCCATAAGATGCTGTAGAAGTCACAGGATATCCTGATGCGCACCCAGGTGCCATTGCAGAAGTACTCAATTTTCACATTTTTCTTTTCTCGTATTTGCCAATCCCAAGTAGAATGATGGATGAACTGCAGACACACATATTTAATCAGATGAATCCCACTGTCATTGTACTAGACTAACTGCAGTTCCACCCTTTTTCCTCAGTGTAATTTTTTGTTCACTTTTTCTTTATATACATAATAAATATTATAAACAGATACAATGTTCTTGATGTCTTTGAACCACATACAGGAGTTATAACTAAAATTAAAAGAAAGTCCTAACAAGAAAAATTGAAAGATATTTCAATATAATATATGTTTATTTCAAGCTAATAAAAGTGATTTGGAAATTAATTCTCTAGGTAAATGGTTTTAATTAACAAAGAGAAAAAAAAAAGCAATAATTAAAATTTTCTTTCATCAATTTTTAAACCATACATCTTTTTGGAAATTCTATGTCTTATTTCTGAAAAATGCATTTCTGAATTTATATAAATGTACCTAATCTGAGAAAATCAAAAATATCTTCTTTTTTTGCTGAGGAGAAAAGTTATTAAGTTTTTAACTGTAAATGGTATTGCTGAAAATTTACCTTTTGGAATGTAACCACTGAAAAAGTTATTAAGAGTTGGAGAGAAGGGGGCAGTCTACCTAACCTTTTTATTGCTATTATTTAGTTCTTAATTTAAGGTTTGGCTAGGAAATATTCACAAAGCTCTACTCACGCCTCACCTCATACATACTTCTGTCTCCATTCAAAATTAAACAGGGCTCTTTAATGGCTGCAAAATGTTCAGTTTTCATCCATCCTCTGGACTACATGAGGTTTAGCTGACTCTTCTGTAAACCGTAGGACATGACCTGGCACTATTTATCATGGATATCTTTTTGGCAAGATGTTTCAGTGGAGGTTATCAAGGAGGTAGAAGGGCCACAAAGCCAGGATGATGTTCCAGAACCTTTGGTAATTTTCAATGCCACAAGCAGCCAGGTACCGGATTTCTAACGAACCTTGTGTAAATACTTTCCCTATCTAAAGCTTAGAGCAGAGGGAAAAGTGATTCTTAACTCAGGAATTCAGCTCAGGTGTTAGAATAAGAAGTGTGATTATCCAAGATCCTCTATGAATTTCTTTTCTATGGACCTTTAAAGGCAATTAAGATTGGGTGGGATGAGTCTAGGTCACTGTCAGTAGAAACTACATCAAAGTGGCACTTCCAGAAAAGCTGTGATGAGTATATTCAGGTCTGGTGGAAAACATAAATCCCATGGGGATGCAAGCGGTGGAAAATGATGGCAAAGATAGAAATTTCCATAGTTCTTGAAAGGTGCATCAAAGACTATGCTGCCTCAGTGCATGGTGCTGTATAATTGCACAATGAGAAGCAATATGAGCTCTGCAAAAGTACAGCGTAAATACAGTGGAAAAGCAAAAAGCAGGAATGAAGAGAGTTACCCAAGGTCGTACAATGAAACAGCAGGAGAGTGAAGAAATGGGACTCACACAACTGAAATCCCAACTTACTGCTGTATCCATTAACCTAGATTGATTTCCCTTCTGGTTTGGGGTTTAGAAATTGAAATTATCCTGACTATTTATTCTTCTCCTGAGCCATCCATTCAACAAACATTTCTCTTCTTTGAACCATTCTCTTTCTCCTTTGACATCCAACCACCTTCCCCCTTAAGTCCCCCGAGAAAGGTGCCTGAAGATTGATGGAAAACCAAGACTTCATAAACGGTTCTCCTGCAAGTGGATTTAATCCAGACTCTCAATGGCACCCAAAAGTGTATTTTGGGGTGTAATTATAAGTGATACACTCCACAGAGAGCTCATTTACTCTGAAATAAGTATGGAAGACATGTTAAGCAAGATGTTTTCTCTCTTCTCTTTTTTTTTTCCTTTCACCTGACACCACAGCATCAGGACACAAAGCTGCAGTTTGACTGAAAATAATGAAGTGAGATGTTCCATAAAGTTATTTCCAGCTGATGGACTACATGCTACATAAATATACGGGAGAGTCCCAGAGGAAACCAGCAGGTCACTCTGACTTGCATCAATTTCAGTCCAGCAGTGGATGGGAGATCCATACCTCTCTTGTAAGGGAGGCAGTTTCTGTGAAGAAGGTATGCAGATTGTTAAACTTACATATTTTTTTAATTATTATTTTGTATTTTTTGCTCACTACCAGGCTAACACCTACTGCTAAGTTCAAGCAAGCATCAGCTGAGGCCCGTGCAAAACTCATTAAATCAACACCACCAAATGCAAGATCCTGCACCTGGGTCATGATAATCCTGAGCACAAATACAGGCTGTGTAGAGAATGGCTTGAGAGCAGCCCTGAGGAGAGGAACTTGGGGGTGTTGGTGGATGAGAAGCTCAACATGAGGTGGCAATATGTGCTCACTGCCCAGAAAGCCCCCCACATCCTGGGCTGCATCAAAAGAAGTGTAGCCAGCAGGGCGAGGGAGGTGATTCTGCCCCCTACTCTACTCTGGGGAGACCCCACCTAAAGTGATGCATCCAGCTCTGGGGTCCCCAACATAAGAAGGACAAGGACCTGTTGGAACAAGTCCAGAGGAGGCCACAAAAAATGATCTGAGGGCTCAAGGCCCTCTGCTGTGAGGACAGGCTGAGAGTTGGTGTTGTTCAGCCTGGAGAAGAGAAGGCTCCAGAGGCACCTTATAGACCCTTCTATAGTAGCTAAAAGGAAGCCTACAGGAAAGCTGGGGGAGACTATTTATCAGGGAATGGAGCAATAGGACAAGGGGTAATGGTTTTAAAATGAAAGAAGGGAGATTTAGATGAGACAATAGGAAGAAATTCTTTCCTGTGAAGGTGGTGAGACACTGAACAGGTTGCCTAGAGAAGCTGTGGCTGCTCCATCCCTGAAGGTGTTCAAGGCCAGGTTGGACGGGGCTTTGAGCAACCTGGTCTGGTGGGAGGTGTCCCTGCCCATGGCAGGGGGGGTGGAACTAGATGATCTTTAAGGTGTCTTCCAACCCAAACCATTCTATGATTCTAAATATTTCAGTCCATGAGGATTCATTTGTGGGGTCAGATAAGAGCATGGGAGGGCAAGTGTTAAGCAAGAAACTGATTTTTTCATGGAGAAGGTTAAAAGCAGAAGTGGCAGCAGAGCTTTTGTGGAAAATGGACAGATTCAGGACATTTTGCATCAGACTGAGAAAGGTCAGCATTTCTGGCAGACTGTGAGGCTGGTGCTCTGATTCAACTCAAACAGAACCTTTTCTTCCCCAGGCTCCCCACTGAGAAATTCAGAGGAGTTTGGATTTGGATGAGGAAAGTGTCTCAGGAAAAACAAGACCTAGACATCCACTTTTGAACTAAACCTGAACCCAAACTGGACTTGGATTTAAATCTGGAGAAAGCTTAATTTCTTTTTTTTTTCATTTCTCTTTTCCCCTTTCCCTTCCCTTTTCCTGGAAAAATGAAGCAATGCGTCTCTCTGTTACGGATTTTCAAGGTCAAGAAAAAAATCCCACAGGCTCAGTGATAAGAACTGCAAGAGATTAGGGGTTTGGGTACCTGCTCAAACTAATCTCTCATATTTCTAAAACTTATTCAGTTGTATTTGAACTGACAGTGGTGTCCAAATTCTGGTTTGAAAATTACCTACCATGTTATTTTCTGCAAACATAATACCTGTGCCTCAAAGCCTGCACAGCTTCTTGGTCTATCAGTAACAGGGGTTGCAATAAGCATGCAGAATTTGTGAAAACAAATTTCTTCCAATTATACTAAGAGTCACTGCTACACCCCAACCGTCACAGTCTATGCAGGAGTAACTCATGCTCTCTCTTACCTGGTTGATCCGTCTTCCAGGATCACTGGCAGCAGCTAGGTTTCTGACGAAGGGTGATGGTCTTTCTCCAGTCCCACCTCACTTACTGTTCCCTCCATTTATTTTTCCACTGAGAACAAATTAAAGTAAAAGTGTCTCGGAAAGAACATTATGGTTTAGAGGCTTGAGAATACCTTAAGGGTGACCTCAGTCCATGCTTTCTACGGTACACGCTGTCACTGATCCCTTTGGCAGGAGAAAAATTTCTAAACTGAAATCCTGACCCCACTGATGTCAGTGGCATTGCTACTGTTGGCATCTGCAGAAGTCGAATTTTCATAGAATCATATAAGCATAGAATGGTTTGTGTTGGAAGGGATAAAGATCATCTAGTTCCAACTGCCCTGCCTTTCCCTAATAATTGCATAAGAACCAAATTCAAGAAACATTTCCTGTTGATAATATATCCATTGTAGAAGCCCAAGATGGTATCTTACTCTGAAAGAGTAAGAGAAAGCAGCAGGAACAATAAAGCTTCTTGGTTGAAGGTAGTGGAAGATGTTTTATCCAGGACAGCCTTCTCCCTTTTTCAGTCCACATCATGAGATCCCTTGAATTTCCTTTGACCTTTCAAGAGGGGCAGTTAAGATATATGCCACTCACTCCTAACAGTGTGTGCTAGAAACCAGGAACATTTATTTCATGTAAAGCCACAAACATATCTGCAGATTCAGTATCTGTGGCACAGTCCAGCTTTGACCTCGTGGTGAAAGGTGGCCTGTACAGGAGGGTACAGCATCCACTGATGTTCAAAGGGTAAGCGAAGCAATAAAGAAAGAAGAAATAAAAACCAAGAAAAGGACAAGAGGTGATCTCATGACATGCATTTTCTCTTGAACCACCTGGGAGATCTCTCCAGAAGCAGATTGTGTTCCAGTCAAATAGCACCGCAGCTGCTTCTTTTGGCTGAAAAAGCCAGGACATGCCCTCGACAAGTAACATTCATGAATATCATCCAAAACAAAGCATTTAAAAATAGGAAAGCTGACTTCTATTTCTTGTGTGACAGCTCCGTGATGGGAGAAGCACATGTAAAAAGGACTGAGGACTGATTCCTAGACCCAGGGCTTATCAGCATGCTGCATTGAACACAGTGTACAGCTCTGCAAGCCAACACTGGATGAGCTAAATCTGGACCTAGAGGAAAAGATGTTGCCTTATCACGGTGCTTTACCCAAATTAATTAACCTCTTGGGGAAAAGAAAAAATCTAATTATTCTTCATAAGACAGATGTGCAACTACTGTGATCTGAACTAGTGTCTTAGCATGGTGCGCTGCTCCGCTGCGTAGGATATTGGGTTTTGTCATTATCTGGGGACACATCCCACTGCTTTGTTGTTGCATTGTGCAGTGCACGCTGCGTCTCATTCTGCTTCTGGCTGAGGAAAGCACAACCATCCCCACAGCCTCGGAAGGACCATGTGAAAAGCAACACTTTATATTGCTTTGCTGCGATCGACTAGCTCTTCTGCAGGAGAAAATCTTCCCCCAGAAAGGTGCAGTCCTGCTGGAAGTCCCCGAGGATGTGAGGCCCAGACTTTGGGAAATGGGAACAATCCTTGCCTGAAATCCCAAGCCGAAGATAGGAGATATTTCTTGTAACTGAGCAGGAATAAATACCTCCATTGCTGCAGAATCACACAGACACTGAGCACAGTGCCGCTCAAATCAGTGAACTCCATTAAATCAATGTGAGACAGATTGGTGAACCCCGTATACTAAATGAGTCCTGAGGGACTGGATCGCACTGAAGATGATGATGCTGAGCAGCTCATGCAACTCTTTCACAATCTAGGGTTGCAGCATTAATCTGATGAGAAACTAGATCTGGTTTTGGAGGATGGATGAGTCTGTGCGAGTCTTTCTTGGCTGAAGCTGCACCTTCAGCAGAGAGACATAACATCTGAAGCATGTTTGAATGTACCAGGTCAGCCCATCATCTCTCATAGTTTGGCAAAGCTCCACCAAAGTTAACACAGCTCCCCTCTATTTACCCCATCCGAAGATCTGGCTCAGGCCACTTAACTCTTCCTACTTTCAATGTAACTATGTGTTATGCCTTATAAAAAGGGTGAACAGTGGCTTCTGGCCAGAACATACCAACCTTTTGGAGTTCATCATATGAAAATAAATGAGTGATACCCAGATGAGTGTGTTATACATATAAATATATATCTCTCTCTTTTTCTTTATATATATAGATACATTTGCCCTGTTCTCTGTCTTGGCTGGGGCCTGTTTTGGAATGGAGACAGCAGTGAACTTATTAAGAATCTCCACTCATGTTAAAATACCTCTTTAGTACAACAAAACATACTATTGTTGAACTGGGAAAAGATATTCCATAAATCTCCCAAAGTCAAACACCATGACGGGAATATGGAAAAATAGATCTATATATTAACTGCTCTTTTAACAGCATTATTTGACCCTTAGAAAAAACAAACAGAGGAAAGAAAAACGTTACAAGCCCAGAAAAAAATTCTCTGACTCTTATCAAAAGCACATTTGAAGAGAGGCCTCGGAGGCATCTATTGTTTAATGGGCTATGCTTGATTTATTGATGATTATGTAGCAAAAAAAAAATTAATGTAATCATTCCAAGGCCATGAGAGGTGCAGGGCTTCAATTTATTAGGACTTGGAATCAGGGATTTTTTTTTTCCCTCCTTCATGCAAAGAGCCCTGTTTGACCAACAGTGTGAAACAGTTTGATGGGCAAGTCCCTCAGTGCCGAGCTATACCTCACTCCTTTTCCATAAGTAACTGGCCACACGAGAGCAGGCCTGCAGTTTGAGTTTACACAGCTGTATGCTGGAGCACAAAGTTCACTGCATTATTTTAGGCTTCTTTTAGCAACAGCAACAAAACCATGTCCCTTCTTGCCCTCCCCATGTGCGCAGGCACGCATGCTCTCCCGCTGTTTGTACATGCAGACACACACATGTCTGCAGCCCCATTTCATTCACAGGCCTCATAGAGTCACCTTTTTTTAGGCACAGGACATGGAAAAAGTATCTGAGACCAAAAAAATCAGAATAGGAAAATAGGGTGAGGTGATGGTTGCTTACATTTATCATTGACATGATCTGGAGCCCCTTTCCTATGAAGACAGGCTGAGAGAGTTGGGGTTGATCAGCCTGGAGAAGAGAAGGCTCCAGGGAGACCTTAGAGTCCCTTCCAGTACCTAAAGGGGGCCTACAGGAAAGATGGGGAGGGATGTTTTACAAGGGCATGTAGTAATACGATGACGGGTAATGGTTTCAAAATGGAAGAGGGTATAATTAGATTAGATATCAGGAAAAAAATTTCCATGATGAGGGTGGTGAGACACTGGCCCAGGTTGCCCAGAGAAGCTGTGGCTGCCCCATCCCTGGGGGTGCTCAAGGCCAGGATGGATGGGGCTTTGAAAAACCTGGTCTAGTGTGAGGTATCCTTGCCCATGGCAAGGGGGTTGGAACTAGATCATTTTTAAGGTCCATTCCAACCTAAACCATTCTACGATTCTATGATCTGGGCCAGTCTAGAGATCTAGCTGCTATCCTGGCCAAAGCACTGATTTGTCCCAGATTTGTTGTCTCATGCTCAAATTTCAAGGTCCCAATCCATCCTTTCCTCTTTTAAACCCACTTACAATGCAAAAAAAAGTTCCTTTTCCCCCAGTAACCAGAGCTGTTAGGTAATTTTTAGGGGTCCACCAACATGGGTGATGTGGTAGAAGCACATATAAGAGACACCCCCCACCCTACAAGTCTTACCACATCAACAGACACAGGTCAGGGAGAAAAGCAACTGGCGGTGACTGGGAAGCAACTTGCTCCAAGCAAGGGAAGGAGTCCTGAACCTCTGCTGCTGGTCCTTCATGTGTCCCAGGAGGTATTAATCTGCTGCCACCCACTTGGGTCTGTGTGTGAAAATAATGGCATTTCTAGTGTATTTGCAGCACCAAACAAATTAAATGCAAATTGAAATGATGATTGTTGGCTCAGCATGAAATGATTTATTTTGGAAATTATCAGAAAAAATGAAATGAAATATAAAATAAAATAAAATAAAATAAAGTAAAATAAAATAAAATAAAATAAAATAAAATATAAAAGTCAATACAGCTAGAGACAAGCTATGTTGTTGCCCAGTACTAGATGATCTCTCACAAGTTAAAAGTGAGCAGAATTCATCTTTAATTCTGTGGGAGTTAATGACCATCTGCATTATGGGAGATATAGTCTGCCTTGGCAGTCTGGCCAGAAAACAAAAATGAGATCAGGAAGTATATGCCCAATAAGTCCCACAGGGGACTCTGGTGGTGGTGCAGAATAAAACTTCTCAGCTGGAAACATTTCACTTTTTGTGTATTGAAGTTTTTCAATGAAATGTCAAAATATTCCACGGAAAACAGACACTTTTTTGTGGAAAATTTAATTTAGGTGAAACCTCAGTTTGCTGTTGAAAAATGGCTTTGGTAGAAGTGTTTTTTCTGGCTACTATTCAGGACAGTGTGGTTGCTCCTCCCAAACTCTTCCTTCAAAATCCTCCTTGAAAGACTTGTTTTCTGGGATGACTACAAAAAGTGAAGAAAAACTTATATTTATTGAACTGCTTCTGCTTATGGATCACTGTCTTGTCATCTTAACAACTTGGCTTAGTATATTCCTTGTCCTGACATGTGTTTTTTCCTTCGCAGATGTCTTGTTCCAGCATAGATCACAATTTCATTGAGTTAGGTACCATTTCTCTGTCCTATGCTTTTGTTGTCTCCATTAGGATAATGTTTTATTTAACACCTGGGATATCAGTGCACTAGGGCGACACAAATTGATCGTTCTGATGCCAAAACTGTGTATTGAATTATTGTGGCCTAATTCATGCGTCTAAAGGTAAGACATCTGAGATCCTCATCCTAAAATGCATCAGGTGAATCCCGAATTGGCTCCTGGGAGAAATTTCAAATGTGTCCTTCAGCTCTCCCCCACGGAGTTACTTAGTTTTGTTGACTGTCAAAAGAGTTTGGTATGATGCTATGAAATATTGTCAACAGGTGAAATGAATCTCACTTCTTGCATCTACTGGATCCTGTTGGATGGGTTTCACCTGAAAAAAAAAAAAATCTAGCAAAATACAGCAGCAAAATTCTGTTCTTGGCTGGTTACTTGTTGGTTACTTCATCTCTGCTGATATTTGTGATTAGGAAAGATGACCTTGGATTTTTAATGTCTGACATCTTCAGTACAAAATCTTTCATAAGATACCTATTTTCCATATCAGGCAAACAAAAGATTAAATAGAATAGAATAGAATAGAATAGAATAGAATAGAATAGAATAGAATAACTAAACAAAGCAAAACAAAATAAAATAAAATAAAATAACAAAACAAATCTCCTTTTGATACTTGAAGATCCATAAAAAATGTCTCCTCTGAATTTTCTAGTTAGTGACACTTCAATGATACATTACTCTCTTATGGTGACTCAAACAGACCAGCAAACAACTGGGCCTCAGGAGGGAAGACAGCTGGGCATGAATGTGGTGAAGGCAGCCTCAGGCTGCAATCATGACATAGAATTTACCAGGTATGGAAGAAAGCATGGAGTGGCTTCCCAACTGAAAATTGTTGGTCACATGAGTCGTCTTCTGGATAGGTGGAGGAGAACCTAACAAAAACATGAAGGTCGTCATGTGCATCAGAAGTCACGAGAGCATACGTGAGAAAGAAAAGAAAGTTCAAAGCCTTTCAGAATAAAGATTACATAGAAGTGGGAAAGGGTGCTATTAGAAGGTTAATCCTATAAGAAATACTCCATAGGCTTCTGGAAACTACTGATTTAACATATTTTTATGTCCTCCATTGTGATTCTCTCAGAAGAAACTAAAGAGGATATTTCACCTGAGATCTGCATTTAGAAATGTAAATCCACATTATCACAAAATGTCTTGATGAGCTGGCTGAAAATTTAACCCTAGGATTTCTGAATAGGGGAAGTATGTATCTGTGGTATAAGGAAGAAATTCCTTCCTGTGAGGGTGGTGACACACTGGCCCAGGTTGCCCAGGGAAGCTGTGGCTGCCCCATCCCTGGAGGTGTTCAAGGCCAGGTTGGACGGGGCTTTGAGCAACCTGGTATAATGTGAGGTGTCCCTGCCCATGGCAGGGGGGTTGGAACTGGATGATCTTTAAGGTGTCTTCCAACCCAAACCATTCTATGATTAGTTATGACTCTATAATATGTACAAATTAAACTGAACTACTATGCACGCATATTCCTTCAGGTAGGGCACACATCTGGAACTTGAGACATTTCCAAATAAGAATAATGAGTGTTCTTTTACCAATCTTGCCTCTTTACTGGCCTCCGGTGGCATCCTATCTCATGTATACATGGAAGGTCTTTTACATTACTTTTTGCTGGGCCCCTAAACAACCCGGTCAGCAGATGACAATAATAGAACCTGGACCTCTGCCAAGCACAATAATGGTATTTCCTGGAGTATTCACAGAGTTTCCAGTTCTTCAGACAGGGTGTAGCACGGTAAACCTAAACATCATGGTATTTAAATACCCAGCTCCAAATATTCACAAGTGACTCACGGTCCTGGGAGCTTCCTATTTCGCTAGGGTGACCCAAAATACTTTTGCCTAATGAGGCTTTATTGTTGGCAAGTCTGAAATACTCATTTTCTGAGAATCAGACCCTTTTATGATTTCTTCACTTATATGTATACCAACAATAGAGAAATCAAAGAGAACTGTTATTGAAAAGTCCGACAATAGTTTTATAGATTGGGTAGCTTAATCCTAGAGCTCTGGCTGTCTTGGACTGGGTACCTTTGAAAATGTCTGCCCTTGGAAATAAATCTATGCCTAGCTGGTGCTTGTCTTATGATGTAACAAGCAAGGGTTGCCTCAATGTCCAAGGGAAAGATAAGCTTATTAACCTTTCTTTCAGTGGAGGTGCTGATAGGGAACCTCTAATAATCATCTATTGCTGATACACGTAAATAGCTGCTCTCCTCAAGACCTCTAGTTTTGTCATTTTGACATGAAAATATCTGGGAGGTTCAGAAGGTATTAAGGGAAAGAATGACAGATTTTCAGCGTCAATTTATGTCCTGTTTGTACATGAAAGCAGAATACGCTGTAGTCCTGAGGGTATTTGCCTGCTGTTGGGTTTGCTAATAGAGAGCCATACTAGCAGTACCATCTCAGATACTTGCACCAGAGCTGTATTCTGAGTAAATAAATACACAGATACTGTACAACACAGGTAAAATATTAGCAGATAGCCTTAAAAGATGATCTTTGGTGCTTTGGCTCACAGTAGTCACATTACCACCACCCAGAAACTGCAAAGTTTCCTATTTTCTTTATGACACTTCAGTGAAGAATTATGGGCATGATTCCCTTCTCAATATTTATTCCATTACATGGATAATGAGACCTGATATCACTCTCTGCTCTCCTCTAAATGTATGTGCAACACATGCCTGGGTCCTGCAGGAGCAATTCCCTTCCTCCTGCTTATCACCACCCTCAGATTGGGTGGGAATGAAAATTAAGACGATTTGCAAGTGTTGTCAGAGGGCTGAGAAAACCCTCAGAAACATGTTCTCTGCCATAGTGACCAAAAGCCGTGATATTTTTTTATGCTGGGTTGTATTTGTCATATAGTACCATCTGGCATATAATCATATCAGGATATTGTAGGAAGGGTGATGAAAAAAAATAGCCAAGAAAGGAAATGAAGATAATTTCTCACATCCTTGCTTTTCAGGAGAATAAGGAAAGCTGTTTTAGACAAGAAAGGGTGGAAGACCTATTGGGAATGGAAGTTGACTGGAACAGAAGTGGAAAAGGCTGATCAAAGACCCACAGCACCACTTATTTTATCTGGGAGAATTGCATCTGTGAGACGAAATGGCACAGTGAAAGCATTTTCCAAAGAGGAAGGATTTAACATAGCAAGCTGACTTCAGATGGGTAGGACTGAAGTACCTGACTAAATCCCTTGGGATGACAAGGCTCATCTACTTTTCTCGACTGTTTGGCTCTATAGATGTCCACATATGTCAGCCACCTCCCCTAATGGGCTGCAGGCAAATCATGTTTTTATTTCCCAGTGATCACAAATCAGCAGAATGCTGACCTTTGACTATGCAATTACTTTAATTGCCAAAACCATTTATTATACCCTTTTTCACCGTATTCTTCTGTCTTAAGCTGCCCCTGTTTTTTCCTCTCCTGTACTCAGAGCCTTCTTTTCACAGCAAAAGACACTTTTCTGACTATGTTTCCTTGAGAAATACCATCCTACCAGCATCTCCAACTTAATTTTCAGTGGAAAGCTCTGTTATATTGGTATGTCAAGGACAGGGATATTAAAATAATAGCAATAATAAAGAAGACTGTAAAATCCAGAGCCAAAATCCCGATGTGGTTCAGTGTGGGTTTGCTTTAAATCAAATTTCTGAGGCTGCTGAGGCTCAAATTATACCATTAAACAAGATGTGTTGTCCCACCCTACCTCATTTTCCCATTTCAAATAGAAGATTCAAGATTCAACCCACCTAATAAATAGCATCTTATGTAGAGTCTTGGAAAAGGCTGTATCGGCTGTGCATATGAGAGAAAGAGTAAATGCCCTCCAGATTTGCTAATATGTAATTTAAGAAAAAGTTCCATCTTTACAGATATTTAGATGGTGATCACCTTTGCTTTTCTTTCAGAAAGCAGTCTGGTTTGACAAAACTGGATTTCCTTGTAGATTTTTTCCATATGTTGAGAGGGGAATAGTGTTTTTTTCTTTCTCATACCTATTTAAAAAAGATAATTGCTTTGTTTATTTTCGGTGCCTTTTGCAAAACCGTGAATAGTGAAAGTAAGCAACAGTTAACTTTTAGTAAGGAATCAACTAGGAACCCTTTAAGTCTTATTTAGCTTCCGTCCTCTAATTTTTCAGCTATTTCCATACAGAAAAAAACCTCAATACCTGGTCTCTCCCTGCTACCTTGAGGACCTTTTGGTTAATTTCAAATTTGACACTAAGGTAGAGATTTCAAGGATATTAAGTTTCTACAAATGTTGTAAAAATGTCAGCCAGAGAAAAGAAGGTTGTAGCCATAGTATTTGTCACCAGGAAATCCACACAGAATAAAGACTATTACAACAAGCTCTCATAGTTTGCAATTTATTTGACATTGAGCAATCCAGGAATGGGACCTGCCACCTCAAGAACATGGACATCAGCATTTTGTTGCTCATTATCCTAATGTTCCCCAGGTAAGATACGCAGTGATCACAAATGAGATACAGGAATCGTAGAATGAAAGAATCCTTTAAGTTGGAAAAGACCGCTAAGATCATCCAATCCACCCATTAACCTAACACTGCCAAGTCCACCAATAAACCATGTCCCTCAGCACCACATCTTTTAAATACTTCCAGGGATGGTGATCCCACCCCTTCCCTGGGCAGTCTCTTGCGATGCTTCATGATCCTTTTGGTGAAGAATTTTTTCCTAATATCCAGTCTAAACCTTCGCTGGTACAACTTGAGGCCATTTCCTCTCATCTTGTCTTTTGGGAGAAGAGACCGACTCCCACCTGGCTACACCCTCCTTTCAGGCAGCTGTAGAGAGCGATAAGGTCTCCCTCAACCATTCCTCATAAAACTTCTTCTCCCAACCCCTTACCAGCTTCATTGTCTTCTTTGGCTGCAAAGTGACTTGGAGGACAGAGTTCATGATGTCTCACCTCCTACCTGTCTGAGTACTTCCAGGAAGATGATCTCTGAACAGAAAAGGGAATGATTGTTACATAGCTCTCCCATCTTTTTTCTTCCCATCTCCCCTTTGCCTTCTGAAATACAGCTTCCCATCAAAATATGACTTTCCTATGGGGAGAGCTAAGGTACCTCCACTACTGGTGTCAAATGGGACAACTCTCTGAGATTTGGTGAATTTAGTTCATGCCAAGGAATATCCTTTTCCAGTGTCTGACAGTCTGGCCACAGAGATGCAACGCTTCCATGTTGCTTGTAGGAAAAACTTTGTTCTGTGGGGTTTAGAGAGAGGTTTGGGTTTTTTTAAACTTTTCTCCCCCTGTCAGAGAAGTAACCATAGTGTAAATTCTGAGTGTACATCACATTCTGCTAAAGAATATGTTTCCCATTATCAGAGAGCACTGCTTATTATTACACTGGGCTTAACAGTTTCTTTTTTTTCTTTTTTTTTTTTTTTTTTACATCAAATGATTATACATCAAATATTTTTCACACCAGGCAGGGCTGACAGCTTTCACCCTCAGGAAATCTTCTTTCTTTCCATTTCATGATCCCTTTTTTTTATTCTTTCTTTCTTTTTATTTTTTTTCTTTCAATACACATAACTGTTTCACGACACAGACAACTTTTGTTTCAGCTCGTTCATGCACTTTTAAATGACTATCTAATAGGCCAGCAAGGGTCAGAGAAAAAGGGACAAAGCAAAGAAATGCCATGAAAGAGGAATGAAAAAGGGGTGTTCAAGTATTAAGGCCCAGATTTTCAAAAGTATTCTGATGTTGATGGATACTCATCATGGATCTGGGGTAATGTCCTCATTATGTGGCATATCAGATATATAATCTTATAGTAAAATTGTAGGAATCATCAAATAGTAATTAATTCCATTTGAACCTTGTTGGTTTTTTTGTTTTTCCTAACTTTTGACCGATTTAATGTTTTTCAAAAAAAATAAGAAATGTGAACGCAGTGTTCCCCACTGAAAATTCAAAGTTTGGAGATGCTGGCTGTGAACCTTTCATAGAGTCATGTGTCCCATTTTCAACTGAGAAAAAAAAATCATTAGGAAATCCTTTTCAGCTGGGTGAATTAGCTGTCCACATGATAACTGTGTCTCCAACACTGGAACCTATCTGAAGGCCAAAAGTCCTTGCCCTCAGATTTTCAGGAATTTACCAGCTTCCAAAAAGAAAATAAACAACAAAAACAACAATGACAAAAAACAGGTGAGATTTTCAAAGTAACTTTCTGATAAAAGGAAAATGTAGACTTAAGGCAGTTGATGTTGTGAAGGGGAGGGGAGGACAGAAGAGGATCAGGGAGGGGAGAGGAGAGGAGAGGAGAGGAATGGAATTGGGGAAAACGAACACATCACTACGTGACAAATCACAAGCTAAGGAACAAAGTACTCATTTGCCCTCTCGTACACTCATGATTTATTTGTGAGTGATTAATTTTCTGTCATGTCTACTTTGTGTATTGTATGACTGCCCTTTTATAAGATTCCGGAGGTTTCTTTCTTTGGAAAAAATGACTGTCTTTGGTGTCTTGCTCATGAAAATAAATCAGAAGGCCAAGTCCAGATATGAAATG
The DNA here is from genome assembly GCF_964199755.1 of Larus michahellis. NCBI lineage: Eukaryota > Metazoa > Chordata > Aves > Charadriiformes > Laridae > Larus > Larus michahellis. The sequence goes on along the minus strand of NC_133897.1, from coordinate 3,020,139 downwards.
GGAGGGGGAAGTGTTAAAGTTTACCTTGAGTTTGACAGTGGGTATGTGTGTGGGAATGAAGAAAAAATTAGTTTAACTGATTATAAATATGTATGTATTACTCATAAAACAAACTGATAGGCCCATCAAAATAAAGTAAATGTATTCCTGCACCACAAACCTCAGGTGGCTCTGAGTGACACTGTTTCTGGTAATGATGATAAATAAGAACTCAGATAATTCCTGTCCCTTCAGTGGTGTTGGCAATGAATGTTATTTCTTAGTCTGGAGCTTGAGCCCAGGAGGAACCATTATAATCATATGCTCTGACCTGTTCCATAACACATGCCAGGGAATTTCATGCAGTAATTCCTGCTTCAAGACTATAACGTCTTGAGCTACAGCAAATCTCACAGACTGATTCCAGTGCTGATTTAAACTCATCCAGTCAGGGAGAAGGTGATGTATTCATTTCAGGTGCAGTTTTGACAGCCTTTATTTTTAGACTGGTGCAATATATAATCATTTTAAAAGTTGGATTACAAACCTGGAAATATTCTTAACATCTAACTCAAGAATTTAGGAGCTGAAAACAAGACTTACAATGACTACAATCATGAACGTCCAAACTGTAATACAGCTGTCCCTAGTTGTCCAATCTGAGCATCTGGCTTTGCTGGGTATCTCCTGTTTTGACCTTAAAATCCTCTACAATTCTGCTTCTGGGCATGCCTACAGCTCCCTTAGCCAGTGCAGGTGAGCACTTCAGGTGAAAGTTATCTCAGATAGCCTCAGGAATGTAAAATACAGACTTCCAAGTCTGAAGTTCCCTTATAGACATGGTGAGAAACAGGAAAACTGATCAGACACTTCTGTTTCATGTTTCACTCTCTGTATCTTCTGTTTCTTCTCCTACTGTAAAGGGATATTGGGGTGACTGGAGAAAAATTAAATGTCTCATTCTGAGACGCCTTTTGTTATGTGAGATGCATCCTGTCACTACTGACTGTCTTCAGCCCTGATGAAACTATAAAGATATCTAGAGAAGTATCCAAGGTGCAATGATTGTGCTTGGAGCCTAACTTCATCATTCCAAACAGAAACAAGACCTCCATGAAGCCACAGTGATGAGGATGCCTATTCTTGCATAGTAGTGAAATGGTTGGAAATCAAATTCTTTCTACTGTCTGAAGAAATTAGAATCCTAACAGACTAGAAAGAATGCTGTTCTCCGCCCTTTCTTTTCAGTCTTAATCAGACAGAAAACATAAGTACAAAATTGAAGGGTAATGAGCAAGGAGAAGCAAGTTTGGCCCTGTAGTCTAATGGCTAAGACCCTCAGCTGAGAGATGCATCCTACCCAATATCTGAAACAAGCATTTTTTTTCCCCAGATATCCCATTCTAGTACATTGCTTGTTTGTTTTTTCAGCCTCCCACTCAGGAATATTTGGCTATGGATGCTATGAATTCCTGTCACCTCTCGCAAATGTGTTTCTGAGGCTCACTCCTGAACTGCCAAGATATATGTATACTTTCAGTGGGGAGTGATTAATCTTGATATCTGCAGTATTATATGTTTCACACACACTGGCAGGAAGTTCCCTGAGTGACACAAGTTCCTTTGCCCTGTATCATGTGCCAGACACGCCGACAGCTGATGCTGGAGCAATGTTCACAAAGGATTGCAAATGGCTTTTTCATGCACATTGACCCAACGGAATCACCAGGGACACCAGCTCTCAGGGATAAAATTGCCTGTAGCCGGAGATTCCCTGCAGTCCACCAGAGCAATAAATAACCTGAAATTACAGTGCTGGGCACCAGTGCCTAGTGTATTTCTCTTGATTGACTGGTCTTATCTGCAAAAGGGTTTTCATTCGAAACTTTTGTGTAAGGTCATCCAGATGGTGAAGCGTATGGCAGGAGATTTGAGCTTGGAAGATGCTTGGACATTCTCATGTTAAGGTTTGTCGTACTGGGTTGGGGAAGGTGAGCAATGTGGTTTGTTAAAGACAGCTGGTCTAAGAACATACATTGATGAAGAGGGCCGTGATGCCTGTTTTGCCTGCAGGAGTCAACAGCCATGAAATTGAGAGAAAAACATAGACACAGTCATTTTTACCTCAATACTTCTCAGCTGGCAGAATGAGATATACAAAGGTAGTCAGTGGGGCAGGCTATATAGATGTCTGTTGGTGGTTTATTCCTGTCTGCCCTTAATTTTCATTTATTTGTACTGTCAAGGCATGTTGGGTGATAAATTACGTAATGAAATACTCTTTGCAGAACAGAGTCACAAAATGTAAAAAGTTTTCCAGGTCAGGAACAAGTTCATGCAACTATTGAAATGGAATGCACTGCCAAAGCCCAGTCCTAGTAGGAGAGGGACTACATCAACACAGCCCAAATCCTTTTCCATTGGGAGCATTGGCAAAGACACCTAGCAGAGAAACACAACAAAAAGTAGTTTTGGATGCAATGTAGAAGCAGGATAGTTGCTAGGCCTAGAAAACCAAGATAGGGGAATGATGTTTAGGCAACGCTGACAGCAGTTTCAATTGCCTCATGGCAAGTTTAAGAAGTCAGAACCAGAAACCCACCTAGAGAGAAGACCGCAGGAGCAATCCTGAAAATCTGTGGTTATTCAAACTGACAGATGTGGACTTTAAGTCTTTTGAACATTTTTTCTGGGATTGTTATCTCACAACTTCTGCTCTAAGAAACTAGTTGTTATCAGACAAGAAATGCAACTGACACTTAACTGGAGCTCATCTTGTCTTCCTTTCAATATACAGAATGAATTACACACATGCAAATGTTCTTTTATTCTGTTTTCTGGTGCAGATTGACAACCAAACTACCAAATGTGTTACCCAACAGCTATTGGAGATACATTTTCATCTCCTTTCTGAAGACTGAAAGTAGAACTGAATGGAGAGCCTAGACACTGAAGACTTGTCTTTTTGCCAATCTGTTGTGGATTACTTTACAAAAAATTTCAGCCTGGAAGTTCTTAACCTGCCACTTCAGCTATCAACATTCAATATCAGTGATTAAATCTTGACTACTTAGAGACAGGAAATGGTACCAAAGCCAAACCTAGTTAAGTTCAGCCCAATACTTCTCTGTTGGCTGGATGAGCTCTTCAGGGTCACTAAGGAGTCAAAACCCACAAGCTCAGGCTCCAGGCCTCTGGAGTTTAATGTTTTATAATCTGGTTATTTTTGCCAGAACTGTGAACTTCTTACCATGTGGCTGGTAATAAAAATTAAGCTATTCCATTTCTTCTTTATTCCCAGACTTATACAATATTGCCCCATTTCTAGTCCAGTTTTGCTGTTTGAGAGAAGGTATTTTATCTTTCAGGGGATTAAAGGGAACTCTGCTTCTCAAAAATTATTTGCTGGAAAAATGTAATCTTTATCCCTTTTCCCTTGATCGCCAAGCTTTTTCTCACTTGGCTTTCTATTATATTTTATTATTTTTGTTTGTTGGGTTTTTTGCTTCATGGACACTATCTCCATGTTGCTACAGGAAAAGGGAGATGCTGCTAAAAGTACTCTTGTGTCATTACCCTGACTAATACTTTGAGATTTATTTTCCTAAAAGCAGACTACTCAAACTAGCCATACACAACCAGTTAAACTTTATTAATATATCCCTGATTTGTTAACATATCCCCACCACTCACCTTTAATTCAGGAATTAAATCCCTGATCTGTTCTAGCTAGGGTAGTCTTATTTGAGACAGCCACTTTGCTTCTAGCTTTGTTTCAGCTGTTTTCTAATCCAAGTAACAGAAGGAGGCATGAGCAGAGAAAACAGACATATGCGCACGATTACACACATCCTGCAAACAAGCAAAAGAAAAGAGTATAGAGTGGACTTGAAGCTGAACAGAAGTGGAGCTGCGTGCCCAGTCGATTAACAGAATTAATCTTCAGAGCTGTCGGGTTTCACATTTTATTTTATGATGACTATATTCATCACACACACAAACCTTCATTACAGTGCTGTTTTGGATACAAGTCAGACGGAATGAACAGCTTGACCTTGGTCGTAAACCCCACTACTGAGGCAGCTGCAGGCAACCTGAAACAGAGCAGAATTAGTTATGTACCCTTAACTGTCCCTTTCATTCTCTTGCTCTTTTTCTGGCTTGATTAGTTTCCACCTGTTTAGTCTTCATGGAAATGTTGACTTTTATACTTTCCTGTCTGGCAAAGACACATCCTTTTTCCTTTTTTTTTTCTCTCTTTCTTCCCTTCTTTCTTTCTTTCTTTCTGGGAATTGAAAAGTGAAATTAATGGTACAATTTTAGGGTTCCCAACAGACAAAACAGTTTTGTGGGCCAAATGAAGTAGTCTTCCTGTGGAATACTTTTGTTTTGAATGGAAAGGTTCAGTCAAAGTGATAGAGACCAAAGAACATGTTACTGGAATTCTAAAACTCCTTGATGATCTTCTGGGCTCTTCTGTCCAGTTTTCTTTTTCCAATGAATAATAATAATAAAAGGTAACATCTGAGGTTCACCTAATTTTTTGACTGCATGGCTTTGTTGCCTATAAATGTTTTCTAAATTGTTCTCTGGCCCGCCTTTTTGCCCAGTGGGCCCTAACGCTTGTGACTGGTGTTCAACACTGAGTTATACCTCTCAAGAGAGCAGATCTTGGCTTTAGCAGGGCCGACAGACTCATTAATTACAACGTAGCAGACATTTGGCAGTTCCTCTATAGAAAGTTCCAGGGTTGATCTAAATTGGATACGTAAGGATTCCTCAATCCTAGGAAGGGTGTACCTTCCTTAATAGCATGAAGGTCATTGGCGGGACAGTGCATCTTACTGTAAAGGTCTGGATTGAGCCTGGGAATGATGAGTAAATCTGAAGCTCTGCTTTCTCAGTAATGTGGTTCTTCTGGTCCTTTTAAGCCAAACATGACTGGGTCCAACCAGTAGTTTGGTGAGAGAGCTCCAAAGACATCCTGGTTTCTACACAATAGTGTAACGTGTAAGTCAGGGAAAGCCATTCCTTTTCTTTGAATCACTGTTTCTATAACTCCTAAAAGTAGTGGCTTTCAGATAAGCAAGTTTTTGACCAGACAGGCAAAAATAGGGCACTATAGAGAGGGTTTTATCCAAGCAGTGCTAAGCGTTTCTGTCCTGGGGATTTTCACATATAGACGATATCTATTCCTAGGGTTTCTCCATCAGTTTCAGCTGGAGGTAATCTCTTGCAGGCAAACCTCCATCGTAAATTCCAAGAAGGGAGCTGACAGCATAAGATTATCAGGTTCAACAAGACTCCATTTCATGTTCTGAACCATGGGAGAAAAGTGTTGCACAGTTAACAAGCTGTTGTCCTGTTGAACAGGTCGCAGAACTTGACTTTGCCTAGTCCATAAAGTGCTTTGAAATCCTTTGGGACACAAGGTGCTATATATGTGTGAGATATTATTGTTATATGGCTTTTTTTGCTTTGTTTTGTTTTTCATTTGGTCAGCTTGAACAAGCTCTCCCTGAGGCTTAAGTAGCAAAGCATTAGCCTAGAAAACTTGGTGGCTTGGGGTTTTAGTCACTTAAATGGTCTCTGTTGGCTTGTTGGCTGGTTTATGAGGAGGGTGGAGAAAAAAGGAAATGTTCTCCGCTTGCATTCACTCACATGGAAGCATAACGGAGAACTAGATGACTGGGATTTTTGCACTGGCTGTTTTTCTCCCATTTATCAGTGTTATTTTTCACCTGATTGTTCCCTAAAGATTTTGATCTTCAGCAGACAGAAGAGCAAGGATTTTTTTTCCTTCTCTCTCCTGGGAGGGTGGAGGTCAGAAACACAGAACTCTTATTTTCTTTTCTGCTTCCAGCACTATATCTAATAGCTTGTCAGGAGTACAGATTAAGATCAAATTAAATCTGTCCTGTTGACCAGAGTCCAGTCATACTCTGTCATGAGACGGCTATGGAAAAAAGGAGTAACCTGTCAAGCTCTTAAATGCTACTGTATTTTACATGGTGCCAAACTGTACTTGGACTACAGATACATTGACACTGGTGCTATAGTAATAAGAATAACAATAACAATAATAAATTCATATCACAGGGTGGTGGACCGGTACCCTGTAGGGAATGTCACTGTAGGGGACTTTTAACTCTTTCAGCTAAAGCTACAGATCGTCCAGGTTTTCAGAGGTTACAGTGTTTGCAATATGAAAAGTGTCTTCAAAATAGACAGTTATCATAGAACTGTAGAATCATAGAATAGTTTGGGTTTGACCTTTAAAAGTCATCTAGTCTAAGGCCCCTGCAATAAGCAGGGACATCTTCAACTAGATCAGGTGCTCAGTGCTCCATCCAACCTGACCTTGAATGTTTTCAGGGATAGGGCATCTGCCACCTCTCTGGGCAAACTGAACCAGTGTTTCACCACCCTCAGTGTAAAAGATTTGTTCCTTCAATTTAGTCTAAATCTATCCTCTTTTAGTTTCAAATCATTACCCCTTGTCCTATCGCAACAGGCTCTGCTAAAAAGTTTGTCTCCATTTTGTAAGCCCCCTTTAGGTACTGGAAGGCCACTATAAGGTCTCCGTGGAGCCTTCTCTTCTCCCAGCTGAACAACCCTCTCAGCCGGTCCTCATAGCAGAGGTGCTCCAGCCCTCTGATCGTCTTCATGGCCTCCTCTGGACTTGATTCAACAGGTCCATGTCTCTCCTGTGCTGAGGGCTCTGAGGGCCTCTGAGCAACCTGATCCAGTTGACAACTATGTGGGACTATGTAACTGTCATTACTCTAATTAGTCATTAGTTAACAACAATAATAACAATAATATTAGCAATATCTATCTTACAGTGGAACTTTTTGCTACACATCATGTGTCAGACAACTCTCTGATATAAATCAGATAGAACTCTGATTGTGCTGGTGACTGGAAAATAATTAAATGATCGTGGTCCAGAGCTCAAGGTCATACTCTCACCTTAGTGCAGTTATAGCCTAGCAGTCTTTGCTAAGACCGGAGACAACATGATGTTTGTTATGGTGTAGGCAGGGAAAAACCCCCACAGCCAAAAACCTATGTCCTCCACCTCCCTTGTCTATCTCTACAAATTTCAGGTCTAAATGAGTCTGGATTAAAGCAGTGTACTAAAAAGGTGAGATTTCAGCTATCCCTTAAATCAGTAGCAACACAGCCACTGATAGGATTAAACACAAAGCTTTGCCTAATTTTGAAGTGTTTTAAAAGCCTTAGTTGTATTTTTCCTTATGAGGACAGGAAATATCTGTAAACCAGTAAAAAATGATAGGAATGGTTTAGTTGCCATCCATGTGTTATTTTTAGATTTTATCAAACATGAACAAAAAATATAATCTGAGATTTTCTCCCTTATTCTGCCAGTGAAATCTAATATGGAAAAAGTCCAAATATCTTTGGAATATAAAATTTGAAAAGAATCTTCAGGCACCTGCATAATCAAACACAGCTCAAACAGAAAACCAATAAGAGAATTATTATGTTTTGCCCCATTTGATAAGAAAGAAGATAAGAGAGAGAGAAAGACAGTGAGAGAGAGAGAGAGAGAGAGAAAGAAAGAAAGAAAGAAAGAAAGAAAAAGAAAGAAAGAAAGAAAGAAAGAAAGAAAGAAAGAAAGAAAGAAAGAAAGAAAGAAAGAGAGAAGATGAAGACAAGGAAGAAGAGTAAAGATTAAGAAGATGAAGAAAAAAGGAAAAGGAAAAAGAAAAGAGAAAGGAAAAGAAAAAAGAAAAAGGAAAAGAAAAAAGAAAAAGAAAAATAAAAAAGAAAAAGAAAAAGAAAAAGAAAAAGAGAAAAAGACCATACTCTTCCTTGACCAGAGGGAATCAGGGCTTGTAAATTTGAAAATGCTTTCAAAAAGTATAAAATAAATCAATTTAAAGAAATAGTAGACTGCGTTCCTTTGGGCATTTGTATACTTGTGTACGTATGTGTGTATGTGTATGCACATGTATATGTTAGTGTTGGCATCTGCACTCTAATACAGTGTGACAGAAATGACATCCAGATCAAATCTGTTTTTTCTTTGCTTATATTGATTTTTTTCCATCAGTATGTCTCTGATATCTCTGGTTGATTTGTTTCTGCTTTATAGTGACAGAATTGCTTTCCCTTTTCTTATTAATCACTATATTTATAGCTCTTAGTATAGTCAAATAAGCTGTACACATTTTGCTAGAGGAGCCCATTGTGGTCAGACTCACTCTCCCGGGGGCTCAGTAATGTTTCTGTTTGTGCAGGGTTGAGGCAAGTTTAATTCACCTTCAGTTATCCTTTACACTCTAAGCAATTCTGTGAAGATCTAGGCAACTACAAGCACCACAGTATATCTAAATGTGGGTTTAAAAACAAGACTAGCATTGAGGCAGTTATTCAGGTGTCCCTTTCGTACACTAATTAGCAGAGTTTAGCATTCTAGGCCACAATAAACTGTCGTTTCTATGTTGACATCACCTTTAAATTCTCCATAATCTCTCCCTCAGACATTAGCTACGTGGAAACAGAGTAAAATACAGTTATGCTTTTCCAAGGATATTTATTGCCTAAATAGCACCAAAGGGAGTAGCAGCGGCTCCCTTCCAATACTGTATCTGATTCAAAGGATATCCAAGAAGATCTACTGGCAAAACCATCCCTGGCAATCTCCCTTCCTTTGCTGTTCATAAATTCTAAAGACAGACGCTTGGATCTTTCTCTCTGTGCTCAGGAAGGCTCCTCCAGAATTTCCGGATTTCCTTTTGGCTTCATCATTGTCCTTCTCAGAGGACACTCGAGGAATCCTGACTTCACTGATAAACTTTATCAGTTTGATCATTTGCAAGGGATGAATACGAGACGGTCAAGAATCACTGAGCAGTAAGATTCTCAGCATGTAGCCAAATCAGGTGTTTTGTTTATTCTCACTGCTGTCATCTGGTCAGAGGTCAGTTCCAGTCTCCAACTAATACTTAGAAAGTTAAAGCCACAGTAGCATTGACACTGTAAGTAAAAAACAGGTAACAGTGAGAGGATAACTGAAGCTAATGACTAGTAGAGATTATAATGGAAAAAGGGAAAGAAGAAAAAAAGAAAAAAAAAAAACTTGTGTATAAATTGGCACCAATAACCTGTGATGTCAGGGTGATGTCAGTTCGGCAGGTGGTAACTTTTTCCAGTTCAGCTTCAAACCTAGCAGGCCTTGTTTTTGTTTACTTTTCCTCTCCACTCTGAAAAGGCCAGTGAGAGCCTTCGCAGATGGGGGCTGTGAATCACTCAGCAGGGATCTCTCTGCCCTCCAGGCAGCTCAAGATCTGCCTTGCAAAGGTGGGGCTCAACATGCAAAGGTGAGGGCAACTAGTGCCCTAAAGCATGGATGGGAACATCAACAGCCACTGATACATCTGTTTTGAGCTAACTTTTCCTCTTTTTCTTTCTTTTTCTTTCTTTTTCTTTCTTTTTCTTTCTTTTTCTTTCTTTTTCTTTCTTTTCCTTTCTTGCTTGCTTGCTTGCTCACTCTTTCTTTCTCTCTTTCTCTCTTTCTCTCTTTCTCTCTTTCTCTCTCTCTTTCTCTTTCTCTCTTTCCCTTCCTTCCTTCCTTCCTTCCTTCCTTCCTTCCTTCCTTCCTTCCTTCCTTCCTTCCTTCCTTCCTTCCTTCCTTCCTTCCTTCCTTCCTTCCTTCCTTCCTTCCTTCCTCCCTTCCTTCCTCCCTTCCTTCCTCCCTTCTTTCCCCTTCTCTCTCTACATCTCCCCCCTTTCCCTCTTTCCCCTTCTTTCCCTCTTTCCCTCTTTCCCTCCTTGCCTCCCTCTACCTTTTCCTCCTTCCCTCCCACCCTCCTTTGTTTTATGTCAAAACTTTTGGTTAAACCTAAACAGCGGTTTACAGCAATCCAGTGCTTCTTCCTCCATGGCATATCTGAATAAGAAGCCTGTTTATATTACAATGTTTTGGGCATCAGAAACAAAGGCATTCAAAATAGTACTAAACTAATGGATGACCAAGTTATTGGTGGTACCAAAAGCTGAAATTCTGGTCTCAGACCACAAAATGCCATCTGTCTCCTAGGTCTGGTTGCTGGCACAGAATGAGTAGGGAAAGTGTTGCATTAGCCATGCACTTTTATGCGTTTCTTCTCTGTGCATCCACAACTGTCCACTGTTGCACATAAGATGCTGGGATAGTTGCACCTTTGGTTTGATGCTGGTTTGTAGTTCTCATGCTCTTTCATTTTTATCCTTGTCTTCTACAGTCCCCTGAGTCTCTGCATCACCTTATCTAGTCCAAACTAAACACAGGTCATATTATCCTCAATATCATGTTTTTTTCAAATTCTTTACAAATTTCTTCCTTTCCAACCTGGCATGGTCAGATGCTTTTGGGCCCAGGGAGAAAAACAGGGGATCATGCATAGTGGAGGAGTTCCAATGATTCATTAATAAGTTTATTGCTGATGTTTTCTTACTGCAAAGCAATTTGCTTTCCATCTCACATGACAGTTACATGGATATGTTTGTTTTGATATACATACTTCCTAGAACTTACTTTTGAAAGACATAAAACTCTCTATACAGCTTGAAACAAAAGATTAACTCAAATAAATGATAGCAGGACTAAAAGTAAGAATAGAATCATATATAACCATTTTGTAGACACCATAGGTGAAGAATCTGATTATTTGGATTTTTATTTTCTGAGTACAAATGCAATGAATTGATTGAGAATTTAATTCCTCAAGAAACAATGAGGACTTGGTCAAGGCCAAGGGATTATTAATATTAACTGAAATAAGTGAGACTCAAATATTAGGTTTTACATCATGAAATTAATCTCATGCAGCCTTTAAATCTGTTGTGCAGGTGTTTATACCTGAACTATGGAAAAAAATGGACATTTCTCGGTCATGATTCATTTCCTCCAAAGACAGATGGGAAAATAAGTCAGACGAATCATCTGCTAGAAGCGCCTCTTTCTCTCAGCTGACTGTAATTGGAGTCTGGGGTGACTGTACATTTCTACAGTACAAATGCTGAAAACAAAATGGGATGAATCCTACCACAGGTTCGTATCCTGCTCCTCTGGGCCAAAAAATATTTGGATGGTAGAGGATGGATTTATTTTCCATGTCATTGGAAATGGATGTTCATAGATTTAACATGCCAAGGCAAGGTGCGGAGAGCCCCCACACACCTCCTCTCCATGCAATTGAACTGTAAAAGAGAAGGGTTTATTTTAGCAGTTGGAGTGTTGATGGGCTGATGCACTGATTCTTAGCAGTTTATAATTTGGATTATATTGGTTTTCAGAGAGACTAGAAACTGCAAATCCATTGCTCCTCACTCCATGCCTACCTCCCTCCCAAGTGCAGAGTCACCATTCACAGCACTGATGTTCAAACTCACATTCAGGTGAAAAGTTATCCAGAGCCTGTGACTAGTTTAGACGCAGGGGGACTACCCTCATGCTGAGCACTCAATGAAGATGTGAATTCTTATTTGTGATGTTTGGATGGGTTGAATGCAAGTATACTTATGAATGAAGAGGCTTAGGCTGCAATTACCTCAGTGGCTGAGGGTGGGGACACATGAATAATAGACAAGCAAAATTTGAGGCTCTCAAACATCACCATGGTGAGAGGATGCTAACTAGCAAGCTGTGCACATGAAAGTCTGATGACATTATGAGGATATAGATAACACTGATTTTTTGTGGGGGCTATGCTAAGTGCTTGTAGCTTTTTTCTGTTTGTGCTTTTTTCTTTTTCTTCTCGTTAATCAGGTCAGTTTGGCTTACCACAGAATCACTCTTTTTTTTTTTTAAATTCAGGGACTCAATATCTTATGCTACATCCATACTTAGAAATGAAACATGACTACAAACTATTTTCTGGCCTTGAAAACAACTAATCCAGAATAGTTTGCATCCCCTAAGCCTTCTTTCTCTCCCCCTTTTGGGATGGCCACATCCACAATCTTTGTTAAGAATAGTTCCTCCCTCATGTAAACTCCCAACTCATGCCCAGGAATTAATATTGGAGATTGATAGGTGGCCTGGGCTAACAACATACTAAGGACATTATTAACAATTTAACAGTGTGGGTGACTGAGTTCCATTGCCTATGACAGTTTCCTGGCACTATTTATTATTATTAAAGATGTAGCCTCACTGCCCAATCTTTGCAAAGACGTATAGGAATGACATATTTCTACTTCACTGACCAGTTGGGAAAATAATTTCATTAAAATACTATGTGGGGCTCAAAGAAAAAAATTGGGCCCCTGGAAGCTGGGTTTGGTTTCAGATACCTCAAAAAGTAAATTCCTGTGCCTCCCCCTTCTCTTTCTCTTTTTTTTTTTTTAAATGTAAATCAATATCTATATATGTGCTAACTGTGATCATTAAAATATTATGTGATACAGTGAGAAAGTGTGTACAATGCCCCCTTTTGGTGCCCTAGAAGAGACCATGCAATTCATGAGGGTTAAAAGCTTTCTCCTTCTGTTCTAGAGGCGAGTGTTAAGACACAACAGGTAGCATCCCCCTGCACAAGACCCTTACACCTTACGAACCAGGGCTTGACGCTAGTAATTGAGAACACACACCTATCCAGCCCCTCCCCTTGGTTGAACCTCATCCATGAATTGTGAGAGGCACTTCACAAACCTGGATGTTGCAGTTTATGACTGAAAAGGAACATTACACAAACTGTTACCCAAGGAGGTGACCTTATTAGAGCATTTAACAAACAGGAGCTGATGTATTTTATTTTCCTTTAGCGAATGTTATTTAAACTAGACAATGGGGAGACTTCCCCCACGCCCCAAAGGATCAGAGATGAAATTCCTTTCAGGCCCTAGCTCTCACATTTGTGTATGACTCAGATGGTTAAGGTCTCCCCTCCCTGCTTTCAGCCTCTCAGCCACAAAGAGCTAAGAAAGAAAATAAGTTTGTTTCTAAAAATGAAGTCCTGGAGGGAAATCATTCTGATGCAGTAGGGAAAGGATCTTAGCCCAGTGACATGATCAATCTCTTGTTTCATAATTTTTTTCCCAAAGATTTGTTTGGCTTTTTTTTTTTTTCTGACGTTCTTTTCACATATCTTCTGGTTTCTCTTTCTTCTCTTGATCTGGTATTAATTTGTTTCTTTTACATTGATAAATTTCTTTCCCCTCGATTCTTTTCTCAGCACAAACTTCTTTTTCCAGTCTTGCAATAATTTCTGTATAACTTCAGAGACATTTTCCGTCTTTGGTTCTGTTCATCCTCCTTTATTATCTTGACCATCATGTCTTTCTATGGATTTAAAACTTTTATTTTCTCCTTTTCTGTCAAGTTCTTTTCCCTCAGTTATTTCACTTCTTCCTCCTACCCTTTCAAATGTTCAGTCTCCTTTTTATTTCTTACATCAGTGGAGGCAAGTATCCAATTTAGATATACCATCCAAAAAACTTAAATTATGCAGCACTGGTATCGAAATATTCATTTCAAAAACACATTTCATGACAGAAGAAAGAGATTTTCACAAAACTTTTGAAGTTTCATATAAGCATTTGAAGTCCACAGACAATTTCAATTTCCAATGGAAAGGAAAATTAAATTTTGTTTAGTTAGAGTGTCCTTGTATACTTCACTTCTGAATTGAGCTTCACATACTGTATCTATGTATTTATTTAATAAGTCTAAAAATACCAGTTAATTAAAATATATTTTTCTCTAGCAAATATACTGGTTTCAGCTCTATTTTCATTTATTCAGTTGAGGGTGGAATGTCTGATTGGCAGCACAGGAAGAAAAAGTGTGAGAAAAAATAGACAATAGTTAATGTATTCAGACAGGATGTGAGAAATCCAGAATCAAGTCATTGCAAATGAATCAAGCACTGCAGCTTCATGAAACTTGTTATTTCACATCCTCTTGGTGAGAAGACATTTCATACCTCCATCTCTTTCACTCCCACCCTTTCATGGTTGTTCACAACATATTTTATTAGGTTTCAGGTCTGCTTTTCTTCCACTTTTTATCAAAGAGAACCGAGATTTTCTGGCCAGACGTTGTTACTTCTAACCAAAATACTGCAAATATTTTTCTTCATTAGGAAAATAAAAGGTATTCTTTTACTTCTTTGTTTATAGATAAAAAATCATAGAATCATAGAATGCTTTGGGTTGGAAGGAACATTAAAGACCATCCAGTTCCAACCCCTTGCCCTGGGCAGGGACACCTCCCACTAGACCAGTCCTGTCCAACCTGGCCTTGAACACCTCCAGAGATGGGGCATCCACAACTTCTTTAGGCAACGTGGGCCAGTGTCTCACCAAATCTAAAAATCTATGTGGAAAAATGTCGTGTCTGATTGGCAACTGAGGAATCTTGTACCTCAAGAGCTGGGAGATAAACAGCCAGTTGAACCTGTACACATGTTGTTTCTTCACCAGTATCTCCCAGCACATTATTTTTTTTCTGCTATTTTTACAAAAGCTACTGATAATATATGCTGGGATAGACAGTTAGCACAGTCTTTTGGCTTCAGGGCACATAATTTTATTTTGTCCTTTTTAGGAACTCCATAGCTGTATTAAAGTGACACTGTTTCTTATTAGTTTTAATATTATTTTAGGACTATTCTATAGATATAGTTATTTATTTATTGGTATATTGCCTTTTTTCCTTAATCTATCTATAAGATTTTACACTGCTCTCATTCAGGTTTCACTCATTGCAATCCAGGGATGTGAAAAAGCTAGTGCATGGCAGTGGACAAGATATCTGCAAGACATGCCTCATTACTTGCCTGAATAAATAATGTCTTCTGCAAAGCTGAAGAGTCAGGAGAAGTGGGTCTATGAATGGTGAGTGTTTCTTGCAGTCTGGGATACCCAGTGCACCTAGAAAGAACTCATTTTTTTTTCTTTCTATTTTTTTCCCCTGGAATATTTGCAACCAACCTCACCTCTAGGAGGCTGCCAAATGTGTTTTTCAAGATGACCCCATGAAGAGTTTAATGGACTTTTTAATTTTTTACATTTGAAGGTGAACTTTCCTTTGACAAACAACCTATGCAGCCAGAGCAACTGGTGAGAACAATGAATCATAAAAAGTTTGTTATTAAAAATGTTTGCTTTGTTCACATCCTGAATTGATTTCCTCTAATGATTTCCCTCTGACGGCTGTGGTCAAAAATAATAGCAGTAATAATAAAATAAGAGAATATGCCCCTCCCTGGTTCTTCTAACAGAGGTTTTGCTCTCCATGTGTTGACAGAGCAGCCCTACAGACAGACCGATATGTGAATTCAAGTAATAAAACTCAAGGAAATACTGGGATATTACTGCTTTTTACTATTACTTGTGCTTGCGTTATGCTAGTAAAGTAGAGGCTATAATTGAGATGAGGGTCTGCAGTAGTACAGGTACCATTTGGTGGGGCGGGAGTGGTGGGGGTTTTTACTCTCTCTTTGTATGCTTGCAGAAGGGTCTTGCTTACCATTTAAAGAAATTATTTTTTTTTTAACTGCAGTGTAATTGTGCAGAAAATCAGGTTTTCAACCTGCTTTTTTCTTCCATAAAATTACGTTTGTATTTATAGAATTCTCACCCTTTCTCTCTTACTACCTGTAAATATACAATTACTACAAAATTATACAACTACACAATAACTGCATAAAGTGTGAAGTTATTACATCATTTATATTATTGCTATACTACTATTATCACAATTAATAACACAAATAATTATTCTTTTTCTCCTTATGTAATGAGACAGGTTATTTGACCAAATAAATCAATACAGATGCATAAAAGTTAGTAGGTGCACAAGTAGACACACAAATATATAAACAATGTATAACATCAAACAATCAAAAAAAAAAAAAAAAACCACAACCTAAACCAGACTTGTGGTTATATTTTATACATATACTTAATATGTTATTGCTCTTCATTATGTTGTCTTATTCAATATTTAAAAATGGAGGTACTATAACAACTATTCAGAATTGTATTTGTGATTCAAAAATTCATCTCAAAGGGTATTATTAACCTTAATCCTTCACAATTTTTCTGCTGAAAATGTGGTCAAATCAGTCCTTGCAGTGCCAAGTACTTGAAGAGAACAGCTCAAAATCAAGTAACTGTAGGAAAACCTTATGGTCCAAAACATTTCTTTAATATATATGATTTTTTCCCCAAAAAAAATCATGTGTAAGAAAAAAATATATTTAGCTATGAGATTTATTGTGTTGAAAAAATTTGTCTGATCCCCTTCCAAAGGATAAGCACATTGAACACAAACAGTACTGAAGACATGTGCATTAATTTCTGGAGGGCATGACTATTTTATTAAAACTCGGAGAACAGCAAACTGTAACATCACCGAAAATTAACTTTTTTTATACACAATATACATTTATCCCATGTAATGCAACTGCCACAAAATAATATAAGGTCTGTAAGATTTCAAAAAAGCTAGAACATGCAGGATATTTAGACATACAATAATGTTCAGTTTTGTAAATTTGCAGTGCTCAGGAAGGAGAATTTTGGGGGAAATATTTTTTGTTCACTCACCATGACAAAAATCGTCTTTAAACAACTGAAAGAAAGAAATAGTGAAAGTAAGCAGCATTTTGCCTTCACATGATTATCTTATGCCCTCATCTCTTTATCCAGTTTCTTACATCTTCTTCCAAATAATGTTTTACTGGCCATTGGTGCACACAGAGCATGTCAGGAGGAACCCCTGGTGTGACTCTATACTGGGATTCCCACACTCTCCCAATATAGAATTAGATCGTGGAGAATTCTTTGACCATAAAGAGCCAAAACTCCCACTGAAGGCCCCTATCTCAGATGCTTTAAGTGAGATGATGTGAATGTATCTCTTTTCCCCACTCTTACAACCTGGTGGTTCAAGCACTACAGCTAAGAGAGAAGGTCCCTACCCAACATAACAGACACAGAAACAGGTCTTCAACAGTACATTTACATTCATGACACACATGGTCCTATTCTGGTCATGCCCTGAAGGACCAAGGTATCTGTTCTCTGAAAATAAGCTCCTTTTCACTCATACAATAACAACTAAATAAATAAATAAATAAATAGAAGTGGACAGAGAATAACATGGTAAAAGACTGACACAGCTTGAAAACAAAAATCTAAGTGTGTGTACTCTTGAGTAAGTCAAGAAGTTTTAAATTCAGGGTATTTTAAAATAATCCATGGAATCATTTTCCAAATATATATATGTGCCTATGCATACATATTTAAAAAATTGAGGAAAAATTATTCTTATTGCAAACAAACAAAAGTTTAAAATCTCACAGGCACTTCAGACTGTAATTTTGTCATGTAAAGTCATAAGAAGGTCGTGGTGATACTATTTTGAGCCATGAAGACTAAGAATTTGAAACACGGGCATGAAAAAATATTAGATCTCAAAAAGTTCCAAGAAAGATTTGCAGTCTGGCAAATTTGCTGATAATGAAAACTCAATCTCTAGAATTTCAACAGCTGAACTTGAAGAGTTTATTTTTAAGTCACCGGTAAGTACCTGCAGATGGAAGAAGAACAAGGAAAAGTATGTGTCAAAACATAGAGAATTCCCATGATTTATGGCTGTTAAATTTTTATTAACCATATTAAATATGGTTATTGAAAGGCTGTTATAACACAAACAAAAATTATGGACATGGAGCAAGCAGACTTAGTCAATGAAATCCTTTTTCACGTTGTAAGAACATAAGAAGGAATATCCTAGCTGATTTGTCATCTTCTATTGTAGCCAATTGAGACATTTCAATCATTCAATTAACTCTGCATAAGTCCACAAGGAAGCCCAAATGAGATGGTCATCTTGGCAGTTCACGGTCATGAAATCACCATCATTTTGTAAGATTTCTGATTTTCCAAAGCCATGAGCACATTACTCATAACCATTCAGCTTGCTTGGAAAACAAATGAAGATATTTGTAGCAGACAGAGGTCTAACATCCTTTCCTGAGACATCCATTCTGACAACATCGCGTTTAGTTTATGGTACCTACTATAAGATTTTTTCAGAAGAAACAAGGGTTCAGTTGAAGCTTAATCTTCCCTGTTGGGAGTAGAAGTAACTCCCTAACATAATTGCTATGATTTCCTAAAGTACCTTTGGTTACCAAAACTTCATGCAAGGATCAGCAGAAAATAACGCTTGAAGATAGCTACAGGCCACCTAGATGTTAAGAACTGAGACCAGTCTGAGGAAAAGAGCAGGATAAAATAGCTGGATAATGTGACAATAGACTATAATCCTGAGGAAATAAATAAAATATCTTTATTTAGGGTAGCTTTAAGTAGGACCTTGTTGTCACTTATAAATTATTTAGAGATTTAGCCTAACAGTTATCCATATTTTTTGGATGGTATAACACAATATAGTTGTTTATGGTAGAAAAAAAGTAGGGCTTAGCCCATGAAGGTGATGTATTCACACCCTATGATTCATCATCTCCCCTCAATTTCAACATTTAAAGGATAGAGAGTAACAACCAAACTGTTTTTAAAGCTGATTTATTGGAACTGGAAAGAAAACAATATATTCATAATGCAATGTCCCTACCCTTATTTTACACAGTTGGATTAAGATAAGTTAAAATTGTGCCACAATTGTGCCGCATCCAAGTTGCTCAGATCTCCATTGACTGGTAAGGGAACCTGAGTGACATCTTCAGATGTAAAGCCCAATATTTAAGGAGCTATTTCTGTTTCCACCCAGAAAACTGAGGCACTGTAGTGGCCGTGACAGCTTTAACTTCTTCAATGCCCCAACCGCGTCTGATGCCCACATTTCCAAATCCTCCAGTATATGAGGAAGGGAGTTTTGTGATGAGGAGGAGAAAGAAGGTTAAAAAAAAAGAACTAGAAGTGAGTTGGCTGCTAAGTTTCAGGTGGATTTATTTCCGCTGGCTAAGAGGTTTTCTGAGGTAGGGAAACATACAGCTCATTATCTGGATTAGTGTTATTACCTTCATTTTTCAATAAATATACCATGTCGGGATTTATAGTTTCTCTGTTCTTTTTTGTGAAATTCAATAGGCCTCTCTCCCGATGCCAGAGTTTCAGCAGAGCCACAGGAGAAGTGCAGGGAGGGAAACACGCTACTGCCTTCTGCGAAGACTTGCTCCTTTCTTGGGCCAGGGCTGTGACAGCTTTTGGCTAACTCTTAGCTGAAGTGAATGGGAATGAAATGGAAGACACATCACTTTCAGTAAATGACCTGCTCTGGATTTCTTTGATATGTTTATTTGGGCCTCAAGGGAGATTTAAGTGTTGCTGAAAAGAGCTGACTGAACTCTTTGCAATAGCTGTAAAGACTTCCTAGTGCCCTCTTTTGGATGGGTATAAACTAAAATAAACTTTCAGGCTGAGAGAGTTGGCGTTGATCAGCCTGGACAAGAGAAGGCTCCAGGGAGACCTTACAGTGGCCCTCCAGTACCTGAAGGGGACCTACAGGAAAGCTGTGGAGGGACTTGTTGCAAGGGCATGTAGTGATAGGATGATGGGTAATGGCTTCAAAATGGAAGAGGGTAGATTTAGATTAGATATCAGGAAAAAGATTCACTATGAAGGTGGTGAGACACTGGAACAGGCTGCCTAGAGAAGCTGTGGATTCTCACATCCCTGGAGGTGCTCAAGGCCAGGTTGGACGGGGCTTGGAGCAACCTGGTCTAGGGGAAGGTGTCCCTGCCTAGGGCAGGGGGGTTGGAACTAGATGATCTTTAAGGTCCCTTCCAACCTAAACCATTCCATGATTCTATGATTCTATAAACACTGCCCCTTTATCCCCTTCCTTATTTTCTCATAAGACAGCTGCCCCTCACTCAGCTGCAGGATTCCATTTCCTTCCTTGCACTTAAGCTGCGTTCTAACCCCACTATCAAAGCTTCCAACCTTAAAATTTTGGGACAAACGCTCACATTTCCCATTTTGTCCACGGGATAAACACTGCATCGTGCATCTAGACCATGCATAAATTATTTGAGACCTTGCACTGCTAAATTGTGAGCATTAGTGATATTTCTGTGGAAACTTTCAATGAAGTACTACTATTTGACCAGCTGCCTGGAAAAGTCAGAGATAGGAATAAAATCAGTATCTGATGTCAGGCAGTCCTATTGTGTGTCTCTCCTACATGCCTCTGGTTTTTAGCTTGATACCTGTGCTGTTTACAAGTTGTCTGTGTATTACGAAATCCTCCCTTGCTGTGGTCCCCACAGAAGCCCATTTACTGTCTTCAAGACTTTCTGACATAATGGTTGTTAAAACTTATTGATTCCTACAGACCATGGTTGCTATCAACAACTTTAGAGTGATTTTAAAGCTGGCAAAAAAACTACCAAAATGACAGACTTAGAAGAAAGAATCCTCCTTACTAACCTAGACAAAAAGTTAACAAGGAACATGCATAAGATACTTATTAGTATAAGGGCTTTCAAATAAATCAGCAAGTACCAATTAAAGTTTGGACTTGACAATATGGAGCACAGAATCAATATCAAGAGCTGTAGAAAACTCATATCTGGAACAGACGAGGCACAGAGAGGCCCACACAGTGTTTACATGGACCAGAAGGTTTTATTAGTGATGCCAGCTTGCATACTGACACATCTCGTACAGCATACAGAGAAATGTCCATCCACTAAGGATGACAGAATCACATTTGGATTTTGAAAGAGCAGGATGAAGAGCATGTCTCTGGTACAGACTTATAAGAGGTACAGCCACTCTGCTCAGCTGCTGGATGTTGGGAAAGGTAAGACTTCTGAATCTCAGGTGGCTTCAGCACCTCCATTTAGGCAATGGAGTTAATCCCCTATTGTCAATGGAGACAACAGAGACCAAATGATGGTGATTCAACCCCCTGTAAGATCTTAACTTGCTCCTAGAGACATCTGCCTCTCTCCATTCCTCGAAGGTGGTCTAGAGTAGCTGAATTCCTACTATAATCACCAGAGTTAGGTAAGAGAAAGAGTTAGGAGGGACTCATGTACGATACAAAATTCATACTATACTTAAGAAGAGCAGGACTCTGGGTATTTGGTAGTGGTCTCAGTTGCTGAGTACTTTGGTCTGCTCAGGCCAAATCCACTCAAAATCCACCCGAAAGACATGAACAAGAATTGGCCTAAAGCATCAGATTTGCTTGGAGTCTGCTTTTATGGGAAGATCTGGAGCTCTAGCGGAGGTGGCGTCTTGAAGTGATCTTTATTGTAAAGAATGTATATAGTGGACCAAGAGGCTCAGGCCCATGGGTAGCTCTACGGTGAACTTGCCAGTCTTCACTGCCAAGTGAATCTTTGTCAACTGTGTAATGATAAGCAGAAATGGTGCTGACTGAGGTCGTATTTGTAGCCATGGGAACATTTTTGTAACAGGACCTCTTGCTTCCATGAAATGCCAACAGAGAACATCAGTTCTTGCCAACGTCTGGCCCGTCTACTGTAGATGATTTTAATTCCCAAGGCATTTTTGTCCATCTCTGCCACAATATTTCGGGTGGATTTTTGTTATTGATTAACTTTCTTTTACATGGTTTCTTCTGGACCTGGATAGAGATTTGAAAAAGCAACCATAAATTATCCCTAGGGCTGATTTTCACTTGTTCCCTATTGCATGTGGGCGTTAAAATGGACAGAAATTGCCTCTCCCTTTTCTCTGTAATTTATCTAACCCCACTGGCTTTTATTAGGCTGATATTTTTTTTCCTTCCTTCCCACTCGATTTTAAGTGGCTGCTCCCTCATCCCTAGCACTGGCTCACAAAATATATATGGAAAGAGAAAGAACTTACTGTTCAATTCTTTGCTTTCCTCTTGGTAGATGTAGCATGTTGGCTTTTGTTTGCTTGTGTTTTTTCTCCCCCAAGTAGCATGAGGGGAAATAAATTAGTTTTTTTATTTTTATTTTATTTTTATTTTGACTTCATTCTTTTATTTTCTACCTTTGGAGAAAAACTTTCTGATCTCAACAAACATGTAATACAGCTATGAGTGAATAACCAGGCTATACGCTAAATGTTTTCCTGGGTGTTCCCGTCTGTACCAGCCAATTTTTCCCTAGTTGCAGGAAGGCAGCCAAGATAAGGAAATATTCATCATTTCTGCACAGTATTATTTCAGTGGAAACAAAGGATCACACTGTGCATTTGTGCCGGCGTGCGTCTATGTGTGCATTCATTGTAGGCGCTGTCTTTCTGAGTCCAGGACTTCAGAATAGCTTTGAAACCTTCCAGTTCTTCAGTCATTCATGTGAAAGCCACAGAGATAAGTAAGGGAGACTGTGGTTACAAGTTTTGTGTTTCTGCTCTTGGCTAGTAGGCCAAATATCTGCATTTCTGCACCCAGTGTCCATCACCTTATCCTCTCCTCCTCTGACACGCACACTTTGTCTGCACAAATGTTTGTGTGGACACGCATTGAACCTGACCAAGGAACTGATCCAGCTGAAAAAAAAAAACAGGAAAAAAAAATCACAATTTATTTTTTTCCGCTGGATCAGTTCCCTATTTGGGTTCACTGCATGGTCATGAAAAATGTAGTGCAGGAAGAGCTCTGGGGATGACTTGAGGGCAAGAGAGAGGAAAGCAGGAGGGGATGTGTAAACTATGATTGACACCAAATAAAAAAGGCCTTGCAAAACTTCACCCTGACTAGAAGTTATCTGAGTAGACCAGCTATGGGCTACAAGAGATTATGATATAGGAGATTATTATGGAAGCAATAGTATCTGTCAGACAGCCTCTCACTATAATGTCTGGGACTCATGTTCATAGCTTTCTGGGAGTTGTTTATGTTTGAGCAAAGCTGTCCTCTGAAAATAACTAAATTGAAGGGGAAAATAAAAAAGTTCAGACAGCACTCAAGTCATGCTAACTTCCAAAAATTGTGTCTCCTAGGTCTTTTATTGGCAGCAAGAGCAAATCCAGGAAAACATAACCTGTTTTCCCTTAAATTTTCCAGCCACTTGAGTGCAATGCTTCTCAAAATTTCATACATTAGGAACATCCGCAAAGACAATGGAGAGAGGGCAGAAATCAGCCAGCTTTCTTGTCTACCTCTCTGAGTTAAATTCTGCTAAAGATATCTCTGAACTACTAAAATCAAGATATTTTGCATTTGCACCTTAAACTTAATATTGACTTTTCCAGCTTAACCAAATGACACACCGCTGTCCACATGAGAGGAATCTAAGGAGTGCAGTGGAAAAAGTTTGGGTGAAGATTAATATCTCACACGACAGAAAATGTGAAGAAAAAAAATAGTGTAGTAATTATAAATATGGACAACAAGGTTGTGCAAGGATGAGCAGTTGGATATCTTTCCTCAGGCAAGATGAGAAGTTGGATATCTTTCCAACATCATTCACCGTCCAGAAAGTGGAAATCAAACCCTTTTTCACTGCCCTGAACAAATAATCAATAATTAGCAAATATTACCACACTGTGGTAGTTAAAATGTTATTGTGAATGAAAAATTTAATCACCCTGTGTTTTAATTCAGGGAGGGGAGGCTTTCTACATATTTTTATTTCATTCCCATGAAACGCTCCTCTTCAAATGTCCCATTTGTCCAAAGACAAATTCCAGGGCTCTAACTTGCCCAGCAATTCCCAGCCTAAGCCTCATTTATGCAGATTTAGCAGTGTTACCTAAGGGAGTGAAGGTTGTGAGATCAGGACATTGCCAGTGAGTAAAAAGGTCTAATCAGGAAGGAAGGCTGTGGTAATGCGGTTAATTCAACCTTAAAGGCTGGGCAGGTACAGAGCAGCAATCAATGAGATCTCTCCAAGGAATGGAACCATATGCGAAAAAATTACACATACTGCTTCCTTCCTTGAACATCGGTACACAGTTCATAAATGCTCTTTAGTTTCTGGCCAAAATAGAAGACCTTTATGCTCCTGAGATAACAGAAAGGAAAAGGAGAGGCAGTGACCAGAAAAACTCCCATGATGTGTCATCCAAACCTAGATAAAATTTCTCTGACACTAGAACAGAGATCAGACATCTTCAGCATCCTCCAGCTAATCTTAGCCTCATTCTTGTGAACGTAAAACACATAGTAGTGTGACTGCCATACTTGGAAGGGAAACATAAAAATTAAATTATTTATTTGAAGCTGTGGAGAAAATTAATATGGGGTCTGTAGCAATAGGAAAATAAGACATGGCCTCAGGTTGCACCAGGGGAGGTTTACATTGGATATTAGGAAAAATTTCTGCACCAAAAGTGTTATCAAACATTAGAACAGGCTGCCCAGGGAAGTGGTGGAATCGCCATCCATGGGTATTTAAAAGACAGGTAGACGTGATGCTTAATGACATGGTTTAATGATGGTTTTGTCAGTGTTAGGTTGACAGTTGGACTCAATGATCTTAAAGGTCCCTTCCAACCTAGGCAATTCTATGATTCTCTGACTCCTGTGAAGCTAGATTCTGACCCTTTTGTCATATCATCTTGTCACATTTTTGAGAAATACAAAACGTTTAAGGTAAAAGACCACAAAGCTCTATTGCAGTCAGGGAGTGGAAGCGTGGTAGAAATGCATAGGATGGATGGACATATAATGAAGAATTGTAAAAAGAGAAAATGTTGTAGGTATGTATTAGACTTCCTGTTTTTAGGAGTTTGGGTTTTTTCATGGAAGTCATACCCATAAATGTAGAGCAGACTACCCCTCTAGAGGGATGGCTATACATTAATCAGCAACAAGATATACCCTACACAACATCCTGCTTGTTGCAACCTGGCAAAGAGAGGAGCTATGGCTGGAACAGAAGGTGCTCACATCTTAAGCTGCTTTCTTTATGCTTAAGATCTGTGATCCTAGTTATTACTACAGTCTCCTTCCTACAGCTAGATGAGCCATAGAGGATTTCAGAATCAGTCTGCCCCGAAGTTTTTCACCATTTATTCAATATATCTGGCTTGGTACACTCATATCTATCACCAGCATAAGGGTCGAATGAACTGCACTACCCACATATCACAGTAGATGATCCAAGTATAATCCAGAGGGTAAGGCACAAAGCTGGTTTTAGGCTGTGTGAGAGTTCTGTGCATGCTGTGAACACATGCACATAGTCCAGATTAGAATTTGACTCCTTGTTAGAGTTATAACCGTGTCTCTTCCTTAGCCCCAAGTCAATCCATTCTTCCTCCATCTTCATATAGTACCGGAAGGTTATTAAATTTCTTCTGAATAGTTCAAGGAGATTGTAAAAAATCCTAATGAGTACAAATGGGGGGTTTTGCCTCAGAATATAGAAAGCTGGTGGTGATGTAATATGAAGTTTGTAGACTAGGAAAGAGAGATAATGATGCCAGAAGTAATGAGAAAGGAGAAAGTGTTCTCCTTTGCTGGATGAAAGCTTGGAAAGGGGCATATCTAGGTCAAGACTTGCAGGGCATCCTGTGAAATAAGAGCAAGTGTTAATATAGCTGTTGCTGGTTTGTGGTGAGTTCGGATGCTTGTCTGTATCAAGCCGGGATGTTTCTTGTGCCTGAACTGTGGGAACAGCTTCAGTCAGAGCTTACTATAAAAAAAAGGCATTTCAGTTCTTCAGAACAACTTGTTCATGTCGTGAGAAGTACTTTTAATGGACAATCAATCCCTCATACAACAGTTTGCAGATTTAGCATCGTCCATAGGGTGAGACTGATCATTCAGGACTGGGGGAATCTCCAAATTTCCATTGGCTGAGAAGTTCCCGATGCATAACCGGTCCTGCCTATATGGGTCTTCTGCCTTGATTTTTTTTCTTGGCACTTAGGAAAATATTGGCCCTCCCAACACCACTTCTCTGCCCTGGCAAGCATCATGACATTGGGCCTCAAAACCATGGGTGTGGTCTAATTTATTCAATTCTTCTCCTCTTTCCTCTGGTTGTTCCTGAACATTAATTGTATGGAGACTGGGGCAGGAGCAGTGCGTGCTCTGGAGGCTGCCAAATACAACGTATCCAGCCAAGTGAAAAATAAAAAGGTCAGGTTCAAAAGTCTAAGTGAGAGAGCTGTAGGTTTTCCGATGGGTTTGACATCTCAAATGGTCTGATGGATGTTTCCTTTGTTTGTTCTGTGACCACGCAAAAGGACTATAGAAATGCAGGCAAAACCCATGATCTACTGCTCTTGGCTGATCTGTAGCTAACGTATCTGGTATTATTGATTTATAATTTTTATTATTATTTATGCCACTCAAAAAGGTAGTCCTTCCCTATGACTAGCGCCTTTGACGCTATTTAGAAATGTAAAATATACACAATTAATAAACAACTTTATGCCATTATTCCTGTAATACCATCTTACAACTGTGGAAAAAAAAATAAGGAACTTCAATTCTCCACCCAAAAGTTCACTAGGGACCCCTCAAAACAACCTACCTCTTGCTTCTTAATTTGAAGCCTAACAAGCATAGAGAAAGTATGTCCTCTATATTTAAAGTGAGTCATACCATGGAGCACACTGCAGATAAAAGTGGGTGTGGTAGTTGAAGAATGGAGGGCAGGAAACAGATGTGTCTGTGGTTTTTCTGTCTGGTCAAATCGGTTAGCTCAGGGACCATTAATGAGGGCCTGGGATAGGTCTTTAGCTGGTGTAAATTAAGGCAGTCGTGCTGAAGCTATGATGATTTACTCCAGCTGAGCATCAACCCTTTTTCTGTTTGCATAGGTCATTCGGAGTCCAATGCTCAAAGGCTGTGAAGAACGAAATCTTTCTGGAGTTGGCTTGTCGCTCTTCAAGTGAAAGCTCAGTTTAAATCATTGCACTTATCTTTTTCTTTACCTAAATCAATTTTGGTAGTTTTATTTTGTGAAATAAGAGAGATTTAAGGAGAGAGACTAAAAATCCACACCTGGGAGTTCAGAGGCAGCTGTATCTCCTTCGTAATTCTGAAAGCTTGTCTAAATGTCAAAATAAAGAAGCAGTTTCTTTCCATGAGACATCTGCGTTTGAAAGTGATTGGATAATTGGTTTCATTTAGGCCATGGGATCAGCACTGGAAGGAGAATGTAATAACTTTCTCTTCTGACTTCCCCAAATTCACTCTCTAGCTCTTCTTTGGGCAAGCTTTCTGGTTCAACTTGTGCATGTTCACTGATTATCCCATCAGCGGTGAGGACACTGGGAAGCACCTGATGAGGAAACACAGGCCTAAGAAGGAAGATCCAAACTAAACAGAAGTGGGAACAGAGCAAGCCAGCTCTGCAGAACTTTGTACAATTGCAGTGTTTAATTTTTTAAAGAAAGTTTTCCACTTCACTTAAAGGCCACATCTGGCAAACATTGTAAGAGTGTTAACAATTAGAAAAATGAAATATCTTTGCCTTCAATTTTAGTTGACAAAATAAATATAAGAATTCCATTGATCCTTTTAACAGACCATTGTATTATTCTTTGGGATATAGTGCATTTCCAGCCTATTCTAATCTTACCCAATTACAGGAAACTAAACTTGAATGGCAAATCATGAGGTCTCTCCCCACTCTGGATCCAAAAAACTCACATAAATACCTTAGGAACCGCTTTTATCCTCCAGGGACTCAACAGGATCTGCATAAAAATTCAGGGCCACATTTTAGGTGAGCTATTGCGGTGGACACCAACATTGGGACCTGTAACAGGGAGCCTTTGTGCAGCCTTTATTCCCCTTCACTGACTGTATTACCACATAAGGCCTTGTAGCATGGTGCAATAGGAGATCTGAATTACTTAATACACCCTTCAACTGCAGTGCCTTCTTAGGCATCACAGTAGGTGGTCTGCAAACTCCCTTTTCGGTGTTGACTTAGGAGAAATAAGAGACGATTTCTTAGGTTATTCTTGTCTGCGCCCCATTATTTAGGCAGAATTTTTCCAAAGCATCTTAAGTCTTCCCCCAAGCTTAATGAATTGCTATGACACTTTGTTAAAAGGACTAGAAACCATGGTTTCTGTCTGAGTACACCTCATAGAAAGAAGAAAAATCCACCAAAATTTTCATATAGTCATTACATTGTCTATTCTTATTCCTTGTTTAGATCTCCTGAATCTACAAGATACCTATAAAACTGAAAATGCTTAGACATCTGGCTTTCTGAAATTCCTCTCACATCATGTTGACTAGTGTTGCCTCAGGTCATTTGAGCTTCCCTGAGTTTTTCATTCACTCATTGTTCCTTGTCTAATACATTTTGGCATAAGTATTACTATCTTGTTCTTATCTGTAGATATGAATTAGACTGGTTTAAAGAAGACCCATTATATTCCATTAAGTCACACCATCTTCGCAAAATTAGAGCCCTGAATACTTCTGCTGTATAGGTTTTTATTTTCTTCCCACTCACCCCAGTTGTACAATATCAATAGAGATACTTTACACTTTGATGACAACAGCCGATATTCAAGCTGTCGCTTTTCAAGCACACAACAGGAGAGGAATTCACGTCACAGATTTCACTGTCTTGTGAGACGTGTGTCTCACTTCCCATTGTGGTCAATAAAGATGTTGACAATAGAGTACAAATTTTCTGCAGAAATGTACAGAGTTTTTGTTGCATCTGGAAAAGGTATGTTCTAGTTGCATGAGTAGGTTTGATTTTCTGATGACAAAAAATTCAAATCTGATGACATATTCTACTTTCTGAAATGCTTTGTGGAATCAATTTTAAATACACTTTTTTTTCATCGATTTTCTTGTTTGTAATTCCTGAAAGTAAGGGGTTAGAATACCAAAAATAAGATTCAGGACACACAAGTTTTACAGAGCTAGTAGAAAATGCAAATATTTAAAAAAAAAATTAAAACTTTTTCTTCAAAACATCACATATCACGGAGATATTAATTGAAAAATAAACAGTGAAGCAGTGAGGAAATTTTTGATTCTTCAAAACCTCTTTTGAGAAATGAATATCTTGCATTCAATTACAAGAAACAATTTTGTAAATTTTTACAAAAATATTTCACTTTTTTTTTATTGGTTTACATATGTAGAAAAATCCAGAAATAAAAAAATAAAATAAAATAAAATAAAATAAAATAAAATAAAATAAAATAAAATAAAATAAAAATAAATTAAAAAAAAAAAAACAAAACCAAACAAACCTAGACTTTTTTCTTTCTATTTGTAAATGAGAAAAGTTTTGTATATTGGAAAAAAATAAATAAAATGGATACACCTTACCTTTTGAAACATTCCTTGAACCTTTTGTGGCGTAAAAACAAGATAAATAAAAGGAAAAGGAATAATATCTAGCCCTCGTTGAGTCGTTTCAATCACTACATAAAAGTTCACAGACAGTTTCTTGTAGCAAGTGCCCTGCTAAACTTGCCCATGGTCTGTGGGTACGGTGTCAATGCTTCCTCCCCTCGAGCCTTTTATTTCTATTTGAAAAGTCTCCCAGAATGTTTTAACTCTTTTCCTTGATCCTGCAGCAACCCTGTGATTGTTTGCAGCTGACAAAAGTTGAAGAAAAGACAAGACATGGAATATCATCAGAGGAAACTGAATTTGAAGAGAAAAACCCCTAGTGCTGTAACATGTCAAGATTACCCTTGGGGGTCAAGCACGTTTTCCATGCCTTACCTAAAGGAGCAGTAGGGTGAACCCAGTCTACTAGGTACAGCCACCAATGGGTAATCGTCAGAAGGTCCATGGGCCTCCAAACTGGATGACATTCAACAGCTCTTATACAAGCTCAGTAAGCAACATCCACAACAGAAATGGACATGGACGGGTCCCTTTTAACCTTCCTTCCCCTCCTCTAGGATTTTGCAAAGCCACTTGAGCTACCTAAGAAAAACAGGCCAATGCCTGTGTCTGGGGGTGACTTCTATTCCTGTGCACAATCCTCAGCCACAGCAGAGTCTGGCCTTATTCCACCCAATTTGTTGGCAGCTTCAAAGCAGCAAACCTGCTGCCTCACTACCTCACTGCCTTCAGTTACATCCCCTAATCCACTGCTCCTTTTCTCCATCTTACTTGTCGGTCTCATGATGTCAAAATTCAGTTTCGTTTACTCTGCTAAAAACCACCAGCTATCTGCTTTCCAGCCCATCTGTGCATGGTTCATTTGTGCCCTTTTATTCTCATAAAATGAATAGCCACTTACACAGGTAGTCCGTCCCTATTTTTGGAGGTTATTCCCCAGCTGTATTACTAGAGAACAAATATCTCTTCCCATATTTTGTTTGGGAGGGCTAAAAAGCCAAGTTATCTCATTTACTTTCCTGTTACACGACAGACCTACCTTTCCTTAATTTATCCTACTTTTTCAGTGCATCTTTCCCACCAAGTGATAGCCAAACAGCTAACACAGGTAGCCAGAACTGTGTACAGTATTTCTGATGGCATCAGTCCCTGAAAACAGCAACAAAGAAAGATTTGACTTTATTCCAGACACAACAAAGAAAAGGTATTTAATTTATTAAATTTGTTGAGAAATTTAGGAGATATTGAGCTTGGGGTTATGTGTACGCTCAACATTGTTTTAATCAATCGTAACATAATCAGGAGATAATATAATGTTAAATGCTAGAACTTCTAATATTCACTGTACTCCCTTACTATGTTGGTAGAAAGCAGACAGCTAGAAAGAGGCAGATACATGCAAGGATTTGCAAGCGACAAAACATTTTTCAGTAGAGATGATATCCTTCATTAAATCAACTAATAATTAGAGTTATCTGTGCTGAAACATTCTGGGTCAAATTCAGCATATTCATATTTAGAATCAAAAGGAGAGGAGAACCTTTTGCTTCTCCATATAATGAGAAAGAGACATGAAAGCATTTCGCAAAATATCTTTAGTGAATAGAAAATTCTTACCTGTTTTGAGACAATGGTAATGTTGCTTTAATTGTAAATGATAGCTTTTTCATTTAAAAAGTATTTCTAAACCATAATTTTGTGAGTTGGAAATACGAAACTTTCTATTTTAGCAACATTGGAATGAGACATTTATGCGATTCAACCCTTATATTTATTGAAATAGTCAAGTCACTCTAAGTGAACCTGCTCTGACAGGGGGGTTGGACTAGGTGATCTCCAGAGGTCCCTTCCAACCCCTATCATTCTGTGATTCTGTGAAACAGAAGTCATTGAGATTTAACTACATGATTTTAATTGTAGAGAAAATTTGGCCTAGTAATTATATTCTTATATTTTTATATTTCCCAGGGATTTGTATATTTTTCCACAGACTGTTCTGTAAACTTCTGTGTGGCTAAGATTTAATACAGAAAGTCTAAAGAGAAGAACTGTCTTACTGTGTGTTTGAACAATACCTGGCACAATCAGAGTCTGCTGGGAAGATGGTGCAGGTCAATATTGTTCTGGGAGACAAAGATTTGGAAGCGGCCAGTGTCCTTCTGTCAGAGTCTGCATCAGAGAAACAGGCTGAGCTATTGTGTTTGTGGGAATGATCAAAAGAAGAAGGAAGCAGTGAACATAGTAGGCAGTGAAAACCTTCCCTTCAACGCGAAGAATTAACTACAATTTACCATTATGCATCAACATTGTCCAACACAGCCTAAAGAATTTAAACATAAAAAAACTCTGCATACTAATACTGTGTCAAACTCCTTAAATGCCTCTATAAGGTCTGAAATCTGAAATCCTCCCCACACAAGTGAGCTAGGATTTGAGCGATCTCTGACTTCAACTTGTGGGAAGAAAAGTATTTTTCTTACTTCACTGTCCCTGCTAATATTAACAAACTGTTTGAATCTCTTAGTAAAATTTTTATATAATATTTTAAAGGTCAGAGTTTGTGGGTAGACGTCTTTTGTATAAAATATGACTTTGTGTTGGCAGTACTATCATGAAATGCGTTGTTTTTTTGTAACTCCACTAAGTAGCAGGAAGGATATTAGGGCTGGATTCTGCTTCAGATTGAAAAAATAATAATCCCCATGCCACTTTATGTAAAAGCTTGTGACTCTCATTTAATTTGGGTTAGCTGATTGACAAATTCACCTTTTAACTGCTCTACAAATGCTTTTTCTTCCAGGACACAAACACTTATGATTTATTTTAGGCTCAGAAAAACTGTAAGATGAGATTTTCTCAAAGTAAATAAAATTTTGCTGTTCATACACATCTATTGAAGAATACTAGAGTATTCAAGAGCTAAATTATCATTTCTTTCTTGAGTGTTTATACTCCTTGTCCCTACCTATTGGTTCATTCATGTCTCATGATGGGTTTAGAAGCATTGCAGCCCCACCAGAGGGGATGCGATACTGGACCTGATGGTTGCCAACACAAGTGAACTTGTCGGTGACGTCAAGACTGGAGGCAGCCGGGGCTGCTGTGGTCATGTGCTGGTGGAGTTCACAGTCCTGAGGGATACGGGTCAGGTGAAGAGTAAAGTCAAGACGCTCAATTTTAGGAAAGCAAACTCCAGGCTCTTCAGTGAGTTAGCCAATAAGACCCCTGGGAAACTGCCCTCAAGGGCAAGCGAGCAGAGCTGAGCTGGCGGATATTTAAGGACACTTAGCATAGAGTGCAAGAGATCTTGATCCCCAGGTCTAAGAAATCAGGAAAGGAAGGCAAGAGACCATCATGGTTGAATCAAGACCCTTTGGTCAAAATAAAGGGCAAGAAAGAGATGCACAGGCAGTGGAAGCAGGGACAGGTATCCTGGGAAGAGTATAGGGATGCTGCCTGGTTGTGTAGGGTTTGGGTCAGGAAGGCCAAGAAGTAGCTAGAGCTGAACTTGGCAAGGGATGCAAAGAATAATAATAGGGGCTTCTACAGGTATGTCAGCTAGAAAAGGAAAGTCAAAGAAAAGAGGTACTCCACAACTTTTTTGCCTCAGTCTTCACTTGCAACCTCTCTCCCCACACCTCTCAAGTGGGTGGACCACAAGGCAGGGACTGGAGGAGCAAAGTCCCTCTCGCTGTAAGCGAAGATCAGGTTTGTGACCACCTGAGGAACCAGAACATATGGAATTCTATGGGACCTGACAAGATGCATCCCAGAGTCCTGAAGGAATTGGCTGATGTCATTACCAAGCCACTCTCTGTGATATTTGAAAAGTCATGGCAAACAGATGAAGTGCCCAGTGACTTGAAAAAGGGAAACATTGCACCCATTTTTAATAAGGGTAGAAAGGAGAACCCTGGAAATACCAACCTGTCAGCCTCACCCGTGTGTCTGGGAAGATCATGGAACAGATCCTCCTAGAAGCTGTGCTAAGGCACATGGAGGACAGGGAGGTGATTTGAGACAGCCAGCATGGCTTCACCAAGGGCAAGTCCTGCCTGACCAACGCAGTGGCCTTCTATGATGGAATGACTACAGCAGTGAACAAGGGAAGAGCTGCAGATGTTTTCTATCTGGACGTCTGTAAGGCCTTTGACACGGTCCCCCACATGATCCTTCTCTCTAAATTGGAGAGAGATGGATTTGATGGGTGGACTGTTCAGTGGATGAGGAATTGGTTGGATGGCCTTGTCCAGAGGGTAGCGATCAATAGCTCAATGTCTAGATGGAGATCAGTGACAAGTGATGTCCCTCAGGGGTCCGTACTGGATCGAGTATTCTTAATTATCTCTATCAGTGACATAGACAGTGGGATCAAGTGTACCCTCAGCAAGTTTGTGATGATACGAAACTGAGTGGTGTGGTTTACACACCCGAGGAATGGGACGCCATCCAGAGGGACCTGAACAGGCTCAGGAAGTTGCTTAGGTCTATGTCCAGTTGGGTTGTGATATATCCAAGGATGGAGACTTGACAACTTCTTTTGACAGCCTGGTCCAGTGTTTAACTACCTGCTCAGTAAAAGAAAATTAAAAGTTAAAAAAAAAAAAAAAGTGTTCAGATGGTATTTTGTGTTTCAGTTTGTGCCCATTGCCTCTTTTCCTGTCACTGGGCACCACTGAGAAAAATCTGTTTCCATCTTTATTTCTTTACTCCCCTCATCATGTTTTCATACACATTGGTAAGATCCCCCTGAAGCTTCTATTCTCCAGGCTGAACATTCCCAGCTCTTTCAGCCTCTCTTCATATGACAGGTGGTCCACTCCCTTAACTTTTGTGGCCCTTTGATCCAGTATGTCCATGTCTTTCCTCTACTGGGGAGCCTAGAACAGAGCACAATGTTCCCAATGTGTCCTCACCAGTGCTGTTATTATCAATTATAGGGATCTAAGTTTGCATTAATGGATAAACTACTAGACCAATGCACATGAGCATTCAAAGAGAGATGCCAAATCTAGTCAAAGAAGCACAGGCACAAAGAAAAATGGGCAGAGGAAGACAGAATAAGGTCATCTACTCCAACTTCCTGCTCTGGGAAAGAAACCACTCTACGTACACAATTCCTGACATACGACTGTCTAGGATTTTTCCAAAACTCTCCAATGAAGGAATTCCCACAGCCTTTCCGGGCAGCTGATTACAGCACTCTGCTGTCCCTACGGTTTCTCGTAATGTTTTATTTGAATCTTCCTTCCTGGAAGTTGGGACAACACAAGCACTGTCTGCCAGCCCTGTTTCAACTTCAGAAAAAGTTACTGGTGATATTAATGAGATTTGCAGGAAGAATTCAGGCCCTAAAGCAAGCAATTCACTGAATATTCCATGCTACACCACAGTGTGAGAACATTTCTGTGGGTACATTAATATATTTTGGAAATAACTAAATAGAACAAGCATCTGCATGTCTCACTGTGTACCTACATACTTAATAGTCTTCCCGTACATAAAAGCGGATCATTAACTGGCAAAACTGACATGGAGTTTTCAAGAATGGATTGTTACGTAATTCATCTTTATCTCCTGTGGACCATAAAAGGAGAAGATTTCGGCCAGTAAGTCTTCCTCTAAGTTTCTCCTCTTCAGGAAAGTCTTTACATGAACATTAAAAGTTGACTAATCCTCATTGCTGTTGGTGAGTGGATGGTAGGCACATCAAATTGGATCAATCTGATTAAATATACATGTATGTTTTAGGGTGCAGATCAGCTGTCTTTGAGTGGCTATGTCATGTCATCTGAAATTTCCTGAAGACATCTGGCGTCACCGGATACACCACAGGAACACCACTCAGATGGGACTGTGCCCCTCTGTAAGGTGGAGGCTCAGGGGGCCACCATCATGCACATGGGGTCTCCATGTTTAAATGGTGGATCGTGTCAGAAGTTGCTGGATTGTGAGGATTTCAGGACCCAGGGTCTTCCTCCTGCCCCAGTCTGATAGAGGGAGACAGAGTCTATGGTCTGTGTGCCCTAGTTCAGACAGTGGCCAGGCTGTCACAGAACATATGTTCCCAATCCTCACCCAGTCTTTATTTAATGTGATTAGCTTTTCTTCAAATAACCTCACAAATGGCATCCCATATATCTATCTGAGGAAATCTGGAATTTCTCTATAGCCAGTGGAGAACATGTCAATATTAATGATGCAGAACTGCAATTGCACTGACTACTTTTTTCATGTCCCTGCTCGTTTAGTGTCTTGGGGGACACTGAGTACACAGGACCTGTAACTTCAGGGACCTGTCAGTG
Organism: Larus michahellis; assembly: GCF_964199755.1. Classification (NCBI taxonomy): domain Eukaryota; kingdom Metazoa; phylum Chordata; class Aves; order Charadriiformes; family Laridae; genus Larus; species Larus michahellis. Next base: position 2,984,628 of record NC_133897.1, on the reverse strand, counting down.
CTGGTGTCTTTCAGACTACAAATCATAATTCTAGGAGTGGATCATATAAAACAGGAAGAAAACACTTCTGAGTGTCTTTGCATTGCCCAATAGCAATATCAATCTTTCCTCAACTGTCCTTCGACATGGAAAAGTTGTGTTTTATTGGATTCAGGAGAACTGGCTGGAGGAAGTTCAGATGGGATTCATCCCAGCTAATTATACTCTGTCTTTTTGGTAAGCTTAAAAGGTCAGTTAAACCTCAAAAAGCAGATTGTTCTCAGGGTTGTTCCCTCTGTCATTTCCAGTTTTAATGCCTCCATTTGAACATGATATAGCATATTTGTACAAATACACAGTACAGTAAGACAGCAAGGGAATTCCTCTGTCCGCCAAAATTTATATATTATGTAGATAAAATAAGTGGTATTAAGGAAAATAAAAGGATTGTTATCCTCATTTTGTAGGTGAGAGATAGAGATAAGAGGTAGATGGTATGTTTCTTCAGAGTTGGAGGACAGTCTATAGTGAAGTGAGAAGATCCCTCAAGACCTCTTGAGGTTTTGGAGGACACGGCAACTACATGTCCCTCCTCCACATGGTCGAGTTTCACTTCTTTACTGAAAGTAGTATGGGTTTCCAACACACAGCTGATTTCAAGTATCCTGAGGGTTTAAGTCTCACCAGATCCTGTTGCAAAAAGAAAGGCTTCACAGAGAGTTGTGGTTTAAATCATCATTTTGTCCCATGCCTCTCTCATCTTTCCGCACCCACTCTAATCTGTGCTCCTGCATCTGCAGATAAGAGTCAGCAGAACCTCTGGGTTTGAAGGATCATCTGAGATTAATTCTTTACTTTGAAAGCCTGGAAAATAGTCCCCTGCGTGTGTCATTAAGCCGTAGGCAAAAGCAGATGCAAAGGTTAGATTATCTGTCGGTGACAGCCTAAATAAAATGCAGTAATGGTCTGGGGAGGGGGTGGGTGACAGAAGAACAACTGCTGTGCAATTGAATCTGAATGAAGAATGGCTGTGATAGAACAGAGATTCTCCTGCGAAAGTGAGTGGAGTTTCACTTCTCTGCATAGGAAATGTGTGTGGGGACCACACCCTACATACCTCCTGCAAACAGACGATGACACTACAGAGAAAACGTATCTATATTATGGTCGCACTCTTTCCAATTATTATCCTCACCGCTGGACTGGTGCTTTACTTTATTGCTTAGCACATGGGAAGAAGTGTTGCTTCTGGAGTTTCTTCAGAAGTTCACAGAAACTGATATTTCTCTGAAGCCTCCCTTCCAGTCACTGACCAGGTTAGACCTACTTATCCCATAATTTTTTTTAAAAAAGCGAAGAACAGTAAGTCCTGTCAATGTGCCTCAGCAGTCAGTCACCAAGACAGAGGCTGAAGAGTAAAACCAACCAACAAAATGAGCAAAGTTACTGAAGATACTTGTCACCCACTAATTTCAACCTGAGGAAGCATCCCTTCTGGTTATTGACCTGACTGTATATCCTTGACCTTCGCATAGGTGCTACTGGATAATTTAGGCAGGTTGTAGCTGCTGGTTCATTTCATTGGTAATTATGTAGTATGTATGATTTCTAGGAATAGGCATTGTGGATAAGTCTTGTTTGTTTTGGCTCTGTTTCTATGGGGATAAACAGAAGTAATGTGATTAATTTCCATTCTGTTGCCATGGTTATTAATAATAATGAGGTGATTATTACTGCACTGTAAACCTTACAGCAATTCCAACACTGCTATAAAGAGAGAGAAGGAGAAAGAGAGAGAGGAAAAAAAAAAAAACAACAATGAAAGAGCTGGACCAGATCCTCAGCCTGGGCAAATCAGCACTCACACATTGCCTTCGATGAGAGGCAATGAAATAGAAGATGTGTTCTTGGAGAGTCTGGACCTGTAGACAGCAATATTAATAAAACAAGTGATACATGAGAATCCCTCACTGACTTCATCAGAGCTGTGCTGATTTGTACCCACTGAGATTTGATCAGGAAAGAGATTTGCCAGCATAACAGTTCCACCTGGTTCCCATGGCCAACGGAAAAACCCTGTGATGTGCTCAGTATTTCTGGATCAGAGTCTATCTTACTAGTTTCACTACTAAAAGTGGTGGTGTTGGGGGTGTGGGGGGGGCGAGTACAGGCAAATAAAAATAAAATAAATATAAAAAAGCAATAGCTCTTCCCCCTGGGTGACTAATAAGCAACTCCCACATTCCTGGTACCTGCTCAGCTGGCTCTATCTCATTGCACTAAGTGATTTGTATTCCTTCTGGAGACATTGCCATGGTGTTGGAACAATAAGTAACACTCATTTAATCAGATTGTCCCCGTGGGTGAGATCGCATTTTTCAAGGATTCTGCACTCCTAGCTGGGATGTTTTGCAGATTTCCGTCTTTCTGAATCCTGATGTAGGTGCAGAAAGCTCACAATTGGCCAATCGCAGCCACTGGGCAGACTTGTTGTTGTTATTTTATGGCTAACTGGGATTCAACGTCAGCCTTTTCACACAAGTTTTGGAATGACAGAAACAGGATGAGAAAGTGACTGTTTGCATTCTTTCTCCCAAAAGCCACAACCTGTGCTTTGAGGCTATTAGTTTTCCATGTTTCCTTTTCCAAACCAGGGGAAATTATTTTGCATATTTGTTTCTTCCTTCACATCAGTTTAATTTCTGTTTGCAAGTATGGAGACCACCCTCCCCATCCTATCATTTACCTTTTATGTGTTCAGGATGCCAGCCTTTGGCAAAACAAAAATCAGAGCCTAGTTGCTTCCCAGCTTTGCTTGTCTGCTGAGGTTCCTTCAAAGCAAAGAGGACAGCAGGTCATATGCTAGTACTGGCTGTCAAATGCTCACGTATAGCCAAGTTATAAAAAGGCATGGCTGTGCAGAGCTTTAAAAGCGAGATGGGGCTGTCAAGTGTTTTCCCTTTCAAACAGGCCTCTGAGTGCTTACCTCCACACCATGTGGTGGCCCAGTGCCAACAGGGAAGAGCATCATCACCTTCTGAGCACCCATAGCAGACTGTGTACAAGTCACTTTTCCTCTGCAGACAGACTTCATTGTGGTCATCCACCGCACTTTGCTGTGGGACAGCCCGCACTTTAAAGAAGGCTCCTACAAGCCAAGTGCACAAAAGCAACTACAAAGGGCAGAAGATGAAGTGTTGGTCCCCACTGCCCTGAACACCAGGGTGATTTTCCAATCACCAAAGAGCTAGCAAGTGATGCCCTTTAGCGTGGGTAGCTGCAAGAGGGGGACATGTGCCGCATCGATATGTGCTGCTTGTGTGGGAATAAAGTCAGGGTGTACATCCAGGGATTCTCAGAGACCCTGAAGCCCATAGCAAAACTGTGGTTAGGACGCTCTCTACTTCACAGAATCACAGAATGATAGAGGTTGTAAGGGACCTCTGGAGATCATCTAGTCCAACCCCCATGCCAAAGCAGGTTGACCTAGAGCAGGTTGCACAGGAATGCATCCAGGTGGGGTTTTGAATGTCTCTAGAGACGGAGACTCCACCACCTCTCCAGGAAGCCGGTTCCAGTGCTCTGCCACCCTCAAAGTAAGGAAGTTCCTCCTCAGGTTGAGATGGAACTTCCTATATTCAAGTTTGTACCTGTTATGTCTTGTCTTGTTGCCAGGCACCACTGAAAAGAGCCTGGCCCCATCCTCCTGACACCCACCCTTTAAGTATTTATAAGCATTGGTAAGATCCCCCCTCAGTCATCTTTTTTCCAGACTAAAAAGACCCAAATCCCTCAGCCTTTCTTCATAGGAGAGGTGTTCCAGTCCCCTAGTCATCTTCATAGCCCAATTCTACCTTCCCACCTCTGGGCATCCTTTTCTGGATTCAGAGAGCAAGGATGGGGTACGGATGGCGGCAGAGTTGGGGAGTGTTTTTATCTAATACTAAAACAAGAGGGTTACCTCCCGTGGTACAGTTCATCAGTGCTGCTGTTGATGGTGCAAGACTCTGAATATCTTTTTTTTGGAGGTCTGCAATAGCTATAGCTTCCTCACACGCCTGCTAAACCTCTCCCTTGCCCTCTGTTTTACTGTGAAACTGCCGTGGCACATGCCCAGGTATGGCTCTGATCCACAGCACCGTATGAAGCCTGTGGGTCCTATTCAGAGGCACAGTTACGGTTGTATCATCATCTTGGTCATCAAAACACAATGTCAGAAACTTCCCAACAGGTATAAGGCAGATTGAAGATTCGCCTGCTTTTGTTACAAGAGTGTGCTAAAATTGAAGAGAGGCTGTATCACTGCGCAAAGCAAATGTGGGATGTACCCACATGCAGAGAAATGAAGGGCAGACTCACGCCGGAGTCCTCCTCTCCATTCCTCAGACCCAAATTGCATGTTTGATGGTCCCTGGGGGGACTCAGCACTTGTCAGGATGGACCTGTAACTTAAAAAGCCTAGACAATAAATAGATGAGAAGGACAGTAGGAGACATTAATTTTTAAACCATAAAGGACCACACTGAAATGAAATTTTCAAGAACTGTAAATAAAATCTAAGGATATTTAGAAGCGGTGGTGTAGTTCCTGACTGTTCACAAGTGCATACCACAACTTACTACACGCCCACACACAAGCACATGTGAGCGACCAAACACGTATTGCAGGCACGCACACATACACATGCACACATGACTTTTGTAACAACAACCCGCTTTCGTTGTGAGTCCATGGAAACAGGAGAGATTCACAGCGTACTTCATTTGAAAGGGAAGGAAAAAAAAATAATTTCCAAACCAAATTTTTGGAGCAATTATTTCTAAGTGATGCAGTATGATCCTTCCTCTGGTTGGGATGGGGGAGGGAAGGGGATGGGGAGAAAAAGAAAAGGAGGGGGGGGAGGACAAGTTCGTGGTTAGATGGGAGCTCCCACCCATTTCCTTTCCTTGCCCTTCCCAGGCATGTCAGAGCTGGGAGCCAAGACAAATCAAACTCTCAGGAGCTTGCAGACAGACAGCACCACTTACCGAGAGCATAATTGCAGCCCTTGGAGGACCGTGATGGAGGGGATGAGTGTGGAAAAAAAAATTAAGAAGGGGGCAGTGCCCTCTGCTGCCAAAGTAAAGCTGTGGATGTGGAGGATTTTGAAGAGAGAAGCGAGGGGGATGGAGCGAGTTGGGGCCTCTGGGAGTTTGCAAATAAATACTCAGAGCACATGGTTGATGGAGGTTCATCTAAGGTCAGCAAGGTTCATCTGAGGCCTCTTCCCCCTGCTCAGCTTACCAGAAAGTGAAATGGATACGATTATGCCTACTGCCCTCACGTAGGTATTAACCTGGTTTCGTTAGCTTGGGCAAGCTGAGGTTCTTGGAGGAGAAGTGGAAAGAGCTGCTGTTGCTAAGGAAAACTGACTGCAGAGCAGCAAAACTCCTGTGGTAGGTACATGTGGGGCTTGTGGTTGTTGCTGTGACGGAGCCTAGCAAGGTCCAAACAACGCAACCAGAGAAGGGCAGGTTCCCATCTTCACTTCACAGGATGGAGACTGTGGAGCCATGAAACTAAGGTCAGGGTTCATGCCACCTAATTTAGCTTGCTGAGTGCTCATCGCTCAGCTTGTTCCATGAAAAGAGAGAGCCTGAATCCACCAGCCACCCCAGACCAGGATGAACTGACATCCAGAAGAGACCACGGGTATCAAATGTCCCCCTTCTCCTATTCCAAGTGTCCCTTACAGGGCTCTTTAACCCAGAAGAGGCAGTGACACCAGCCTGCAAACTGAAAATTTTGAGTTCTTTTTTTCTTCTAAAACTTCCCCAAACCCTGCAACCTCCTCTCCCCTTTCTCTCAGTCTGTGGCTTCTCTCTTTACAGCATGAAGACACTTACTAGTGTTGCAATATTGCTGGGAACTTTCTCCTTGCCTGCTGCCACACTAAGCAAGGTGTATTTGACTCCTTAGGGAGCAAAGGGACAATTTGCATCATCAGGGCAACACAATACTGTGTCAGCAGCTGCTCACTGCTGTGTAACTTCAGGCATAGTTTGGAAAAACAGGGGTAATTCTAGCATAATAAACAAGTCTATCAGCCCTGGCACTGACCATCCTAAATATCACAGCATTTTGCTAGTGATACGAAATTATAAGAAATTATAATATCAAAAATAATATGCATATGACAGAAATATGTATATAGCATGTGTATAGCTGTATATGAGTGAGGCCTTGTTAATATTATTGTCTGTTCAATCTTTCATGTAACTAGAATCCCATTTTTGAGACCTTTTTCTTGACACCTGGGGAGTCAAAAATTTTCTTCAGCAGATGGCGGAGGCAGACATGACTTCCCACGAGCTTTTGGAAAAGCATCAATTATCAGGAAAAGTGCCACAGATTTGTAGAGAATTTTAGATAGTTCGTATAGAACACTGAGAAAAATGTTTGTGAAAACACTTGGGTACAGGTTTCAACAGATACCACGACTTGTTAGTTGGTGTGGGATGATGGCTTGGCTGACCCAGGAAGAAATGTCCAGTCCGATCGTGCTGTCATTATGAGGAGGAAAGACTAAAAATCTGCCAAATTTTCTAATGGAGGAAATACTCCAATGTGTATTGGAGTACACCAATGTACAGGTGTAACTAGGCAAACTCTTTATTTTCATACCCTCATTGTTATTATCTCCATCACAAACCCCTTGCAGTTAAAAAGTTTTAGTTTTCCACTTTTTCACCTTTCACATCTGTCACATCACTGGCCTTCTCCTGTCCCTCTTCTTCCTCTTTTGATTCCATCATGCCTCCAGACCATCAAGTTTTCTTGTCTCGCTGCACAGGTCTCCGGCTACAGATGAAGTAAGAGGAGTCCAGGGGTTTTCTCTCCTCCCCTCTCCTCCCCTCCCCTCCCCTCCCCTCCCCTCCCCTCTCCTCTCCTCTCCTCTCCTCTCCTCTCCTCTCCTCTCCTCTCCTCTCCTCTCCTCTCCTCTCCTCTCCTCTCCTCTCCTCTCCTCTCCTCTCCTCTCCTCTCCTCTCCTCTCCTCTCCTCTTTTTTTTTCTTTTCACTAGACATGCAGTAGGAAGGGAACCTGCTCTATATGCCGCAGTAAATAAACCTGTTGCTGTTGTCCTCTTTCAAGTTTAAGCTGGTTGCAGCCATCTCTCTTTTGCAGACCAATAGACAAGCCTACTTGTATAGAGCCTGAAAGAGATTTTCACCCCGTCAGTTTTCTGTTAGATCGAGTCATCACTTAGGATACCCCTGAATTTTCCTCTTCCTTCCTCCTCTCCCAGCCAGTATCCCACTCATCATTGTCTCATAACCCTTAACTGGTGTAATTCTAGGCATTATTAGACAAGAGATGTTGTGCACCCAATAAAGAGGCAGTGAAGAGGCTGGAGAGGGTATGGAAGAGAGAGGAGGAGGGTGTCCCTGTTGTACCAACAGCTTCTGAGCTGGTATTAGTCTCACTTTGTCATATTGTATAGGCCTAAAGATAGCACTCAACAACGTGTTTTCTATAAAACCAGAACTGGTATCCTGTACCCAGAAGATCTTCTGCTTTAGGTATAAAATAGAAGACAAGACGCAGATGGGTGCTGTTGAAATTGGGGGTTGCAGAAGGGGGTAGGAACCGGGATTCCTGTTTCAAGGGCAATTCTGAAATTTCAGGTAACACCTGCTTCATTCTGAAATGGAGTGTGAGCAAAGCTATGAAATTTCAGAGTGCTGCCTGTTCATCAATGTCAACATGATGAAAACTGCATAAGCAACTTTGGGAATTAGAACAGCTGTAGCCAGAGCTTCTGTTCACACCTGCACCCTTGCAGTTCATACGCTATGTGTGACAGGTCTTATGCAGATGGAAAGACCAGTAGTTCACACTTCTTTCTGATTGATGGATAGCTTCAGAAACATGCTAGATAACAGGCCAGGGAAGAGGATTCTCAAGTTTTGGTGACCCCTATATGACAGCTCCACTGCAGGTCACGTAAGGACTTCAACATTAAGTTGAAGTATGGGAATATACATTCTTAGACGGCTCTATTGAGCATAGGGCCTACTAGCTGCTATGAAAGACCAAGGATATTCTGCTATTCTGTGTCTCCGTGTATCAGTCATGATTGTCCTCTGGACAATAGATCAGTACACGGAATCACAAATGGAGTGAAAAATCACAGTGCTGCACTACCTATTCATTATTCTGTGAAGTAGCAAAGGTTTCTCATGACTCTGAAGGTAAAGAGGAGCAGGCTCCCCCTTACTCTGCAGACACAAAATTTGTCTTTCAAGTCCATTAGTTGAGTGGAGGGTAGGTGTGGTAGGGGTGTGGGTGTGCGCATCTGTGTTTGCAGGTACATGAAGGCTGTCTGTAGGTGTTACAACAAGTAGTGTGGGTTGATGATTGATTTCCCGGAGTTTCACTGCTTGGACAAGTCAGCTTATTTGACAACCATGTGTTCAGGTTGTGTTTATCTTGAAGTGTGAAATAGACTGGAACCTGGCAGGACTAGGGTCTGGAGGGGGGAGTGAAAGGAGGCAGAAAAATTAGTAGAAATGTCAGGCTGAACACAATCCAATGACTCCAGTCGAGGTGGGAAGCATCTCTTGCAGTATAGGATTTGATGGGGTGACATCCCTTATTCCTGCCTCTTTCCTACCTCCCTCCTGTATACAAATCCACCTGGCGAATAGATAAGTACATGACGCCATATTAAAATTCTGTTCGCTAGCTTGAGTGAACAGAATGAGCATCTTCTCTTTTTCCCAGGCTCTGACATGAAAGCCACCGTCCACAGCCTGAGTCACCTGCTAGCACGTACTGTCACAGACATGTTTTCTTTTCCACAGCGTGCAAATGTTTGCCAAACTTTGTTTAGCAGCAGTTGTGGCTGGTAAACTAGGACCTATTGCTTGACTTTTCCCAAACTCTCTTCTCCAGAGCTGCTGCCTTCACTGCAGGGTTCCCTGAGCAACTCTTACACATAGCTGGAGCAGTGCTTCCGTGTGTCCCGGCACAGAACTTTCTCTAGGGAAGAGCTAGGGTGTTGCAAAACTGCTTGCTGGCTTTTTTCTTACCACATAGAAAACAAAAATTACCTCCAGTTAGGACGTACCTGAATACCCTAGAGGGACCATTCTGCAGTGCTGCTGGGTCTTTCTGGCCATTAAATCATTACTCTTGCAAGATCATTGGGCAGCCCATTTTAGGATCCCTCTCCCAGTGATAAAAATAGTCTGTATGTCATCTAACTCATTGAGTCTTACAGCATGGATGTCACACCCATTAATGTCAGCTTCTGCTTTTCCCCCTATTCTTTCCTTAGCACGCACAAAGGAGAATAACAGAAACTGTTTGTTTGTGGCTTTTTGGTCAGAGGAAAAAAGTCCCAATATAAGAACAGTCTTGAATGGCTCACAGAGCAAGGACCATTGGATAAGTCATTTGGAAATTCCAGCAAAAGGTCCTGGCAAAACAGAGTTTCGGAAAATAAGAAGGAAGGGCACAGGATGCAACGTCATGATATATCCCTCTATAAAATGGCCTTGAAAGGCTGGAAAAGCATTGGCATATCCCTCCTGTTGAAAAGACAATAGCAGTGAGGGCTTGGCATGATCTTCCCTGAAAAAACATGGAAAGTAGACATAAGAGCAAAAGTTCTGGCAGCACCATATTTTCCCTCAGCCGCCAAGAGCTAGCGGTATTTGGAACACACCACAGCAAAATATAAAATATATATATATATTCGAAGAAGGAGAAAGTGGTATGATTTTTTCCCTTGTTTCAAAAAGGAGCAAAGAACAGCTTGTTACAGCTTCTCCTGGAGCTCAGTCAAGGGAAAGCAGTTAATGATCTGTTACTATCACTGTACAAATACTCATCGATCTACTACTTCGTAGGTGGCAGATTCTCATTATGTTAGGTGCTGTACAAACACAAAATTAAAAAAGGAGTGAAAGCGCAAATGCCCAGCTCAGTAAGCCAGAATCTTTGGTGTGGGAGGGCTGCATCATACAGAGCCATACAAACGCATCTGGAGCTTCAAAATACATGCCAGAGAGAAGGTCAGAGGACTCAGCCTGGAGTGGGCAGAGCCAGGAGCACAGAGCTTTGGGTGGGAAGGTAGCACAACTCCCTGTTGCAGCACAGGACCATGGCTGGCACTGCGTATTTCAAGATTTGCCACAACAAATGCTCTCCATAGTTGGATTTTGCATCAGAACAACAGGTTGAGGCTCATGCACAGGGTCCTGTAACAGCAACAATATCACAGCCCTGGGTACAAGTTGCAGAGCACAGGCCTAGTGCAGAGGACCAAGAGAAAAAGGGTCAGGTATGCATCTTGTATCACGTGTGGGAGACTGGGGTGGACTGCTACAGCCTCTGGAAGGTGTGGGTTTGTTATCATTGCATAACACTTAGGGAGTACTATTAGTATTACAAGAGAACAACTCAATTTAATTTATCCCTTTCCCTCTGGAGTACAATTTAGGATTCATTCTGTTCCTACAGGATGTCAATTGATAAAACAGGAGAGGTACTAGAACATATTAATGTCATGAAAACATAAGTTTCTCTGTGTTACCCCTTTGGTCTCAGCACTACAGGATTACCAGCATTTTAAAGTCCTGTACTGTGTCAGTTCTGGATGCCGTTTTTGTGCAATGCTGTTTGCTGCCAAGTTCAGTGAAAATCACCCTTGGGACCTTTTATTGTACAGCTGAGCCTTCAAAGGTCTCATGTGATACCTGCTTTTCAAAGGGAGTAAGGCACTTTCTTACCTTTGAGGACCTGGGTCTAAGTACCTTCATGGACTTGCCTTCCAGTTAGTAAAAACAGGAATATTTCAAGCCCCTTCTGACCCCTGATAAGTGCCTGAACTTCACCCTCACCTTTCTTTGTCTTTGCTTGACCACACCAGTTACAGCTGACCACAGTCCATTCCCCAGGAGATTTGGGACTGTACTGGAAACCCAAGTCGTGGTTTCTCCACCCATCTGGGATAGGAAGGAGTCACATCAGTTGCTTTTGGCTGTTCAGTATGCAACTTGGCTGCAGCTACATTTCCGTGGCTTGTTCTCACCCGCCTGTCTTAGCTCTGACACGTTTTTTTTTTGCCTCTTACCAGCCCACCTGACTTTGTTTTTGCCTTGTGGGATCCTTGCCCTGTTTGTACACGCAATGCAGGCACTGTGGCTTCCCACTCTCTTGTCTCACACTTGGGACTGAATCACTCTTTGGCTTCTCTGTTTTTTCTTCTTGGCTTTTCTTGACTATCATACTTGGCTGCTGTCTCCTAAAAATCAGGTCCAACATCTCAAGTCCCTCACTCGACCTCAGCATTGGACAGACAGGACAAACCCCAAAGCAGAATTTTTGTTTATTTTCCCCAAATGAAGACAAGGTGAATTTGATAAGGAATTTTAGATGAGCTGCTCTCATATAGGTGATCACAGGATGACATGAAGTCATTGCATGGCTGTGGTCCTGTGCAGCCAAACCCCAAGAAACGCAGGCCTTATCCAAACAATGACACATAGGAGACTGAAAAAGACAGAAATATTTTTGCTGCAGCGACCTCAAGCTCAGGTCAGCACCTCCTCAAAATCAGTGGAAAAATTTTTTTATAAACTTAAAGATCACTGGTTTTCTTCTAAGTCCTGAGGTTGAAACAGGGTGGTGAAAAGAATTCTTTACCTTCTTATGCACTAAATCTGAGACTTATAGAGGGGTTCCTATGTCTTAATCTCTCATTATTTGGGATACTTCTGGCCGTATTACAATTTAGACACATGGATGCTCTGATGTTCCTTCACCTATAGTCTTCCAACCAGCTGTGCCTGGATCCCAGAGCAGGCTGTGCATGCTGCTGAAGCTGGGGACACATCCCGCAATGGGACTGGGGTTTAAGAGGTCATCCCTGTAACTATGAGATCCTTCCCCCCCTATACCTTAGGGCCGTATAGAGGAAATCAGTGACCTATGTACATAAAGACTAGGTAGGACTCAGGTTTCATACTCTGCTTAAAATGTAATCTGATAATTCCAATTTCACAACAAAAGATTGATAGCTTTGTTATCTTCTCATCTTAGTCTATCCTGATTGGAATTCCCTAGATTTATTATGACAACACCAGTATTAAAACCCTTACTCAAGTCACATACGTATAATCTACTACTTCTTTGAGTCTCTCATAGAGCGTAGTGGATTGGTTTGTTACATTGTTGGGGGGGATTTATCGTTCTTGATATGTCCATTAGCCACTCGTTATGATCCTGATATTATCTGCCTTTTGCAAGTAGTTTATATATACATGACTTATAAGTGTTTATATATATGTATATATATGTATATGTGTAATTATAGAGATATAGAGGTAGATATAGATGTCTGATAATGAAAATCTAACAACAGAGTCTACTTCATCAGACTCATCTTTAAATATTTAGAAAATTAGGCCTTTTCTCTCTCCACTGCAATTCATGGCTAATACCAAAATGGAAATATCTGCGGAACACAGCTCATTCATTAGACTTGGATTTCTATCAGTGACTCCTTCATACGCAGCATTGTCCTCTCCAGCATCCTGCATGCCATCAAGGTGTGTTTATTTTATTTTAATTTAGCAGTGAGATATTCCACATCCCTGTAAATAATTAAAAAGTAAATCTTTCGACAGCAATATTAATATACAAATATATAAATTCTGTGAGTCTTAAACAAGATGGTCAAGTCTATCATGGGAGAAGCTAAGGAAAAATCTTTTGACTGTGAATCATAGCCAGAAATACAGACTCTGCCCTGTCCACATCGTGTGCAAAATAAATCTGTTCTTGTATGAAAGACCTACACACTGAGTTTATTTTTGAACTGGGAAACATTCAGTGCTGTATGATAATATATCTCACCTTACTCTGGTAGCTACTCATCTCAAATATTAACTAATTAAAGCCCCAGTACCTGAACTGATGATTTTCCTTTTGCTTTTGGGAAAAATATACATTAAGAAAAAACTAAAAAATAGTTTTTCAATCATGTCTGCCATATCCTCAAAATTCAGAAAAAACTGTTTTCCTCCCATCAAAAATAGTAAATGCATGAATCACAAGAAATATGAAATAAACGAAAACAAACAATGAATTAATAAAGCACCTCGTACAGCTTAGGTCATCAAAAACCTAGTGAAATATAAGACATTTGTCCTTATTTATGGAGAAGGAGATGATGTAATAAGTTGATAAAGCAGTTGTGCTAGTCGTCACAGTATTTGATATTCTTCTTGCAGTTCCAGCTTCAAGAAAGTAGTCATTATATGGGAAATTCACCTCTTTTTAAAGTAAAACAAAACGGGAAACAAAGCAGTTTTTAACCAGTTGTTACCAGTTTAACCAGTTTATAGAGTCATTAAAACAAAGCCCAAGGAAGTAAAATCTAACAGAAAGATAGATATCTCCTAGTTTCAAATACCTATAAGTTAGCTTAGTTCTGAGTCCCTACTGTGTTCAGTAAGAGGAATCATTATATATATATATATATATATATTTATGTTGACTCTGTTCCTCCTTAAATTGGGTGGGATGAATCACCTTCTGGATTCTTAATTTTCTCTCCTTTGACTCTAAGAGAAGAATATGTGTTCAGACAAGATGCCTGAGGTGGATTTATGGAGACAAGAATCATCTCGCTAGATATAAAGTCCAGTGGTGGTGTCTATGTTGGAGGTGGTCAGCCCTGGGGTAAATATCAGCTTTGGGTCATGTGTTTAGAAAGGACTTTTCCTCCCTCCTACCCTGCCATCACAGTGTGCCATATTATTTTAACTTCCTTAGATTACAAGATGTTCGAGAATGCAACATTAGGAGGCAAAATGATAGCTGTCTTCAATATTCCCACTCTTACCACAAGAAGCATAGAACACCAGGTTGGAAGGGACCTCAAGGATCATCTGATCCAACCTTTTCTTGGCAAGAGCATGGTCTAGACGAGGTGGCCCAGCACCCAAAAGTGTCCAATGTTGGAGAATCCACCACTTCCTTGGGGTCATTATTCCAATGGCTGATTGTTCTCATGGTGAAAAATTTTCTTCTTTTCTCCAAGTGGAATCTCCCCAGGTGGAACTTGTGCCCATCACCCCTCATCTTTTCCACGTGACTCCTTGTAAAAAGGGAGTCTCCACCTTCTTTGTAGCCACCCTTTAAATACTGGAAGATAGTGATAAGGTCTTTTCTAAGTCTTCTTTTCTCAAGGCTGAACAAACTGAATTCTGTCAGCCTTTCCTCATACAGCAGGCTTCCCAGTCCCTTGATCATCTTGGTGGCCCTTCTCCAGCTTGTCCACGTCTACTTTGTATAGCAAGGACCAAAATGAATACACTATTCCAGGTGTGGCCTGACAAATGCTGAACAGAGTTGGATAATGATTCTTTCTCTCTTCTGGTGATGCTGTTGTTGATGCAACCCAGCATCTCGTTGGTTTTCTTTGCCACAGCAGCACACTGTTCACTCACATTGAGCTTGTTATCCACCAGGACTCCCAGTTCCCTTTCCACAGAGCTGCTTCCCAGCCGGGAACATACAGACCGTGCTGCACTCCTAGATTATATTTTCCCAGATCTTATACCTGTCCTTGTTGCACTTCATAAGGTTCTTGTTTGCCCATTCTTCCAACCTATACAGGTCTTCCCGCAGGGTGGCTTCTCCCTTCGAAAGCGTCAACTTCCCCACTCAGTTTGGTATCATCAGTAGACTTTGTCAGCATACACTTGATCCCACCATCCAGATGACTTATGAAGTTATTAAATGGAAAACTAAAAAGAAAAAGTAAAAGAAAAAAAGAAAGTAAAAGAAAAAAAAAAGTCTCCAGTGCCCTCACTCACCAGATGGGTCTTCCACTTGTCTGGAGTCTAAAATGATGTTTATGTCCCATCCCCCAGATTTCCTCTTTTTCACAGGGAATAAAACAAAAAAGAAAATGAAGGAGGTTACTTTTCTTCCCCACATCTGAAAATAATGCTTCTTCATTCCAGCTGCAGAATATCTGGGCTTTCTTGAACATTTTGATTTGGGCCCAGTGTGATTTGAGACTCCATGAGATAAAGGTTTAATGAGAAAAAATGCTAATTGCTTAGAGTTATGACTGGAAAACTAAGCCACAAAATATATTAACTGCAAATAGTTTCCCTGCTGAACTTCTCATTTTGTAGAAGGGAAAGGTTTTTTTGCAAATTAGGACATTCTGAGTGAGATATCCTCCCCCTTTCTCCCTTAGCTTGATGCTGTATGGGTAACACTTTACTGACAAAGCCTTCCTTATGTCCCATAAACCAGCAACCCCATTAGTAGAGGCAGTGACAAGGATTGTCTTCATTCCTTTTGGCATGAATAATACTCCTCCTTGTTACCTGAAGTCGTTTACCTACTGGAGAGGAATCTCTGAAAGACCTCTTCCGAAAGAAGAGACATATTAGGTTTTACTTGATGGATCTCACCTTCCCAAGGACTACTGGCTCTGCTTTGCTCAGCCACTCAGCATTTTAACAGTGCAACAATTTCAGTAATATGTACCCTTTGAGCCAGCATATATCATCAGAGATAGATCACTGGAAACGGTCTAGCAGTGAGGTAGTCTCTTATCTTTGGTATATTATCTAAGACATCTTTCTTAACTATTATCTATTATTTTAGCAGTTTGCTAACATAGTTATTTGGCTATAAGGATTTATACTAATATTTTCTTACATTGTGCCTGTAGACAGGCAAGTTAAACAGAGTGTTAGTTCAGTACCACTTTCCACTACATGATGTAATCATGTTCAATGAGTTATTTAACCAAAACTTGAGGTCTTCCTCCTGGTGTTATATCTTCCAGTGCTGCCCTGCTCCCTCAGAGGATTAATCATTTTGAGTGCTATTATTTGTTCACACCAGTTTAAACACATAATGATTCTACCTTTATACAATTTAAGATATATTAATGAAGGCAAGAGTAAAAATAAATTGGGTTGCCGCCAATGTCATCATTAAAACAGTATCTCAGACATTTATAATGAAGGCATTAAAAAAAAAGATATTAATGATTAGTTTAATCTCACTTCATTACCTATCTTAAGCAAAAATATAGTCTGTCTAGACCCTAGGCTACTTTATAGTCTTTGGAGACACAGACAATATAGAAAATGGACTTGAGGATGCCACTCACTTTGTTTTAAGTTAACTGAGTGAAACAGGTAGGATAGTTTGCTCTTATAAAGCGTACATTTCCCTTCACTAACGATAAATGGGACCTGAAGTGAATGGCTTAGATGAAGTTATCAATACCGTAGACAGCTGGGGTGACATCCAGTCACCATCAATGGAGAGAAATTCCCACCCCTAAGCCTCAGTGAGATGGTTCCCCTCTCAAATGTGCAGTCTAAGGCAGTTGTATAGGCTTTCTTCTAAATGATGGTCTGTCTTCTTCTTGGGTCTCTACAGGTATGGTTGTACCTCCTCTGGAAGTGCATCTCTCCACTCACTGTAGCAAGAGCTGGCCATGACTAACCACCTTAGTTTTGTCTAAAGTTAGTTGAATAAAATCTAGGGCCAAGGCTATAAAGGTGAATTAGTGCCAGAACCAAAGGTAAATCCCATCTGAAGTCTAGCCGATTATCAGATCTCCAACCTGTTTCTTGCCACGTATGTAGTCTTCTCACTTTTACCAGTATCTCACCAATGTAACATTCCTCATAAGAAATCTCTACTAACTTTGAGGAATACTGTGAATGTGCAGGGTATTTATATAATTCTTGACTCTGTATTGTCTGCAGACAGTTGGAGAATGGGACCACTGAGGAATGCAGCCTGGAGACACAGTAGTCATAGACACCTTATGTTGGATGTAGGACAGAAATCAACCATGCTCATTAGTACTTAGATTGGCAAAGTGCTACCAAGGTAACAGCTCTCTCCACAATATTGTTGTCTTGACTAAACAACTTACCCTAAGCTCGGTTGAAATAATATGTTTTTTCACCTGCAGGAGTGAAACATTCAAGACGACATTCCAAGACGGATCTGGTTAAGGTCATAAAAGTTTTGTGGTAACCTATATATTATTTTTATGCATATGCTTAACACGATGTATTTTATGAATGTGCTAAAGTACAATAAATCACCTAAAACATAGTGTAAAACACTTCAGACTCTTACCAGAGTATCAGATGCTCACACATATTCCATACATCTATAGATTCATACAGATGCACAAGCGTAGAGACCTGCCACCTCCTGAGTACAGTTGACAGATGAGAGTACTGCTTGCTTGTCTTCTGTGTGGGAGGTCATGAGAGTAGTCACTGTGTCTGTGATGGATTAGCAGTCAAAATGAAGACACATAGTGTGGAGGAACGGCACAGCTCCAGCATTTACTGTGTGTCTCAACAACTGGAGTACAGGACAGAGTTTCATAGGAATTATATTGCAGGGGAGAGGAATTCTGTCTCTTCCAGTGTATAAAGATGAATACAGTGAAATTCATGCTTCTGCAGAAGACCAACATGAGAAGTCTTAAGGAAAATTGAAACTTGCAGCTGTCTCTGCTTAGGGTCAGGATACAGAGTGGATGACCCCCTGATTAACGTGCTGCCCCCAGTTACTTTGATTTTATGATTCTGAGACTTGAGCAACATCATATACTATGGGATGGCTTCACGTGTTCAGGTATGCTTTTCAGCTAAAGTGAGCGTTGCATAAGTTTAGTGGTTTAACTTAGACTGGAAAAGCATCCAAAAAGTTATACAAGCTTATGACTGAAAATACCTGGAGATGGAGGTCCTCCAGAAGTTTTCATAGCCTGGACCCTGTTCATCCTCTGCAAGCTATTGGGCATGTTGGAAAAATTGGCATGAAAGAAATTCCCCTCTTTCATTTAGGATATCAATTTAAATAGAGCCATAATTATCCTTTCTGATCTTAAAATTTTCAAAATGTTAGAAACAAGTTAGAAAGAGGGACTTGTTGTAGGAGGCTGTGCAAATGTTCTGCAGATTTAATATCATGCTCCAGTGAAGGAGTGATATCATCCTTCACTGATACCATCATCAGTGAAGGACATTTATGGTTGAAATAAACAGTGTAGAACACCTGGCCAAATGACATTGTAACAGAAAATTCCTTTCTTGTTAGTGTATCTTTTTTAATTCATCCAGTGAGTACTGAAAGAACAGTGGTTTTTTATACAGCTGAAGCATATTCGTGGCAGTTTCTTGTTGAATTTCAGAAATCTGGGTGAACAACACGAACAGTATCCAGCCTCTCTATATTTATACATCTGAATTTCTACATCTGAATACACGACCCTTGTGTTCAGCACAGCTTTCTCAGAAACTTGTTCATCATTTCCTAGCACATGAGGACAGTGTGCAAAGATTATATCTTAAAGCCCTAAATGTGTAAGACCCAGGTAAATTCAAAAAATGATACTTTTACTAGAGAAGGGGAAAGGAATTTAGCATTTCTTTTAACATTTCTGCAGCACTGCCATTTGACTGACTCTGAGCTTGGCATTAAGGACAACATCAACATGACAGCAACTGGCATCAGAGAACTTTTCCTTAGAGAGCTACTGGTGATTACAGTTGTCCAGGAACTCACAATCCCTGTGCCACTGAGTTTAGGATATTTATGGGAGGAAGGCAAGGGTAGCAGGCAAGAAGAAGAAAACATCATTTTTTTCTGTCAGAGTCAAAAATTATAAACATGACCCAAGCTTAGTTCTTCCAGAATGAGAGCTGCTCCCCAAGAGCTACTAAGCTGAGGTCTCAGTTGCACACCTGGATGCCACTAAAAAACAGCAAAAGTAGAAATTCAAAGAGCTTCCCAGGTGGCTCAGCCAAGTCTCCACAACCCTGCTTCTCCAGGCAGCTTGCTCCAACAGGTTTTAGGCCTGGACACCATTTCATGTGTCCATGAAACAGCAAGCTAACTCCAAGGGAAGCATCAGATGGGTGAGGTGGCAGGAGCACTGGAAGCTGGAAACACTCTGACAAGTTTCATGTCCTGCCAATGCTCCACCAAAACCAACACATTTTCACAGAGCACTTAACTCTCACCCGAAAAGTGTTTTCCAATGGAAAAATGCTCCACAGAAAAACTCGTGACCAGATCCTGTAAAGGGTCAGTTCAGACACTGGTAAAATTAATTTGGGTTCTTTGAAAGTGGGACTTCCATAGGGACCAGCTAATTTTTCACTTGTTTAAAAAAATACAAATAAAAAATTATTTGTTTATTTTTGCTAGAGGAAACTCCCGTTGACTTTGGCTGACCTCAGGTTTCAGCCCTCATAAAGGACAGTGTCAGTCAGAAAGCTCAAAATTACAGAGTTTTGCATGCACTAGAGAGATAGCCATGGAGAAAAGGTGTGGATAATTGAGGAGTGGGAGGTCTTCTTTGCCAGGGGTAGGAGTGAGAGGAAAAGGTGAAGTAGAATGAGAGAATTAGTTGGAATTAGTTGCATAAAAGGGTCTGGACAGAAAACCTCTGCATTAGGTTAAATCAGTGCCTAGGCCGGTTCCCTAGGATACTGTGTCCCTACACTGTGTTCACTCATGGACCAATTTAGCAATAGTCTCAAGTTTTCAGTTCCTGCAAAACAAAAAATCTCATAGATTCCCAAACCCACAAGGGCCAGCAGAGGGTATGGAACCAGCAGGAGTGTGTAATATAAGAGAGCGTTTGTTGGTAGCCTGGGATAAGCCCGGATCTTGGCCCTGCCTGCCAGCTCAGAAAGTCACTTGTTTGAACACAATAAGAAGGAATGATTCACAGTGCATTGATAGTATCACCAACCCGTCAGGGAGAATCACCTTGCCAATTTGGAGTCCCTCTCTCCCTGCCAGCAAAACATTCATCTGCAGGCTTTCAAAACACAGGAAGGGGGGAAAAATAAAAAAGAAAAAAAAAAAAGACAGAAATACAGTACGAGGCACGGGTGCCAGAAGCTGACGCTTGGGGCTGGGCTCAGGACGCGGCTGGTAGGCTGCATGCATGTGTGCACAGACAATGACGCAAGGAGGCAGGAGGCTACGACAGCGGCAGGATGTTGCATTGGTGAAGAAGGGGAGGAAACCCCGTTCTCCCCTTTCTTTTGCTTTTCTGCCCTTCTTGCAAACCTCTCAGCACGTCAGTCCCAAATTTCCCAATGAGAAAGAAACTCCTGGCAGGCGCTGGTAGGAAATTGTTGACCTTCGCGAGTTGCTGACAGCCTTGAGCTTATTTCCAGGTTACCCATAATGGTGTGGGGCTTGGTGTGGAGGGTTTGCCTTCTGCTGAGAAATAAATATGTGTAAGTATATATTTTTGGTCTGATTCATACTGTACCGCTGTTTGAGAGACCCCTGACTGAAATGAGAAGTCCAAGAAGGAAGTTCAGTGTGCCTCCTTTGACTTATCATGAAGACACATTGCCTTAAAAAAAACACATCTGGAGCTCCTTTCTGGACGGGACTAGCTGGCATCAGCCTTCTGCCTTCCCAAATCCTTCTGCAGAGGCCCACGAGTACTGCATTTCTGTCAGGAAAACAAACAGACAAATAAAAATATAGAAATAAGTTAGTAAGGAAGTTTTTCTGCATTTATCCAAACAGTTTTCATCCTTTAGACTCCTCCTCCCATCCATTTCAGTCGGAAGTTTTTTCTGGAGCAAGAACCAGAAAAAAATAAACAGGAAAAATAAAGGGTGGGATTCATCTTACCTATGTTGAGATACCTTACTACTGCCTGACCTGTAAGCCAGTAGTCTAATGCTATCAGTAGTCTAATGCTATCAGTAGTCAACGGTGAAAAAGGTGCCCCTAGTGAAATACTCAAGTGCCTGAGGATGAGGTGGGACTTTTGACGATACCTTTTTCTCTCTGTTGACTCTAGAGGGAGCTTTGGAGACTGGCTTGGCTTCAGACAACCAACTATCGAAAAATAAACTCCTTCATTTGTTCAACTAAATCTCATTTTATGCTATATTGACTAGAATGGTGAAGGGCTCGATTCATTTGCCTGCATCTAGGCGTATGGTGATATTTTGGATGCCTTAAGACTATTGTTTCACACATTAGAAGAAAGACTTGGAAGTAGGTCTTGTGTTACATCTAATAGACTTCCATTGCTTCGCAAAATGGAAGAGTGCAGGCACGTCCTTAGGTTCCCCATCAATATTTGCTGTTGCCTGGCCTCACTGTCTCTTGCTTGTGGATATTGCAGCAATTGTGAAGATTAAGTAAGCCACCTGTAACAGGTCTACACCTAATAGGTGTAGGTCTCAGCTTTCCCAGGTGAGAAGTGTCAACATATTATTTCTCTAGCTCAGTAGGGAGTCGTGCAAAAAACTACAGACACTTCTGCAAAGGTTTTGAAATGTATTTTTCTTCAGAACTGGTTGGAAACCCCATATTTTTTATGCAATGAACAATGGTACGTCTGTTCCAGGTGATCCACTTATTAGGCTGCTCTGGACCCTGGTGTGTTTGATTTAGAAACCTGATTTAGATTGCTAAAGTTATTTCACCTCTTCATAAAAGTATAGCCATAGTATCACAAAGGCTGTTTTTACTGGTATAAATCGGGGGTTTAATCACTTTATCTAGACCACTAAAGACAGAGCATTATAAATTAAAAGTCTCAAAGTCTCTGTATAAGTGTGGTCTGCATGAGAAGTTGCCATCCATCAGCTAAACTTAAATGGATATTTGGCTGGCCTATTCTAAGCCACCCCTAACTGTGAGGTGAAATATGTTTTTTAAACATCGGTTGCAGCTGATCATGTGTCTATGGGATGTGTATCCTTGCAGCTGGAGCATATGACATAATCTTCTACAGAGGCACACGGGGGCTGCCCTGCACACAAGCTACACTTGTTTAACATCCCATCGCAGTGACATGCCTTGACCAGGAGCAGACTATGTGTGTCATTTGATGTCATTTAATTGCCAGTGATCCAGAACTGGCCTGCAGGTCTTAGCTACCCTCAGACAAAGTTGAACTGAAGCTGTAACTGCAGTTAATTCAATGGACAAGAGAGTAATGGAAATGAAGCTGTAAATCCATGGGAAACAGTCTATACTTAAATTATGCAAAAGACTGTCATAAAGGATTTTTGACAGCTCAGTTAAAGTGTCTTTAAAGGACATTCTTTATTATACTAGAAAAGATAAAAAAAAAAAAAAGCCTATGTGGATTCTCACAATTTTGGGATGTTTGCCTTTGGTTGTGCTGTAAATGCTTCAGGAGTGGAGGTGGAGTATTATATTTGGGGTTTTTTCCACATAGTCTCAGTAATTAAAACAGGATTAAAATATTGATTTACTACAGCAATGAGAGGCTCAAGATTTCAGTGTTCTTTATGTAATTCTGACCAAGGTTCCCTTTTTTCCTTTGCTGACAAGAGCTGGAATAGTCTCTTCCATGGCTGTCTGAATTTGACATGTCTGCCAAAAGCACAGAGATTCCCAAACTACTACTGTCTTCAAGTGATCCATGAAAGCAGGAAAGTAGGCATACAATAAGTCAAAACTCTGAGATTTAGGAATAGCTTGGGAAAACTTAGTGACCTGCTTGACCAAAATCACTCCCCAGATCTAAACTTGGAGACATCAGAACATTGGACTGGCGTGGTGTCTTAAATTTCCAATTATTTAAAGTCCCATAGCTTCATTTTTTTATGTTTGTTTTTTGCTATGTCTTTCTCTTCTCACTTAAAATGCCCTGAAGTGTTTCAAATATGAAGTGTCTTGACCTGGTACTGCAGAACATGTCTTTAAACACATATTTCAGGTCACACAGACCTCCAGACAACCTTAAAGTGGTAATAACCTTTCATCACTCCTCTTTATTTCCCACTAGAAGTGGGGATATTGTCGGCACACGAGAACTTGCGCTGCTTACTCTATGAGCCAGCCAGATGTGAGCTGGTTCTGATGTGAAAGTCATGTAACTACACTTAGCTTGGTGCTGAACCTGAATTATTTCATCTTGCTGAGCTGTACCATTCATCAAGTCATATATTACTGCTAGCAGAATATTATCTGAAGCTTTTAAAGAGAAGGGGAGAAGGAAGAAGGGGAGGGGAATGAGGAAGAAAGAAGAAGGAGAGGAGATGAGATGATAAAAATTATTAAAAAAAAGTAAATTATATTTGCCACTATTTTGTTTTCCTGTATATTAGTCTTTTTCTTTCCTTCTTTTTTCATTTTTTCTTTTTCTTCAAATGTTGAAAATAAGGGAAAAACTATTTTTCCTTTAGCTGGTCCATGAAAATCCAATGCCAATGTAGTAAACTTTTTGCATGCTGATTAATCTAAACATTCTCACTTTGCCGTGTCAGCTGGTTCCCTGTGTATTGCCAAATGGAATGGGAAAGGGAAGGATCCTTCCAGCGGGAAGAGCACAGCAGGCCCTGTCCAAGATTCTAGCCCAGCTTCCCACCAGCAGCATTCCCTGATACCCTCACCCCACACCCAAAATTTATACTAGACCAATCTCAGAAGTGGCTTCAAGCCGCACTGTGGTTTCAAGTCACACAACTGAAATATAGTTAAACACCTTGTTCCATGACTCAGAATCAGCATTAAATCATTGTAGGTTTAGCTTCATAAGAAATGGCAGTGCCTTTCTCCAGTGAGCTGACTGAGGATGGACAAAGGAGGAGGAGGAGGAACTGAAAGTAAGGCATATTTGGTCCTCCAGTTTCTACTTCATCACCATTGTGTTTTTTTGCATATTGGGGAATTCAAAATAGGGAAAGGTCTCGACCAAGGAAACAACAGAAGTCTTGGCAAAGGACTAACTAGACAAATCTTAAATTAATATATGCAAAGAAGGAGAAGAAGCAAGTGGCATTTCCTTGCCAATGGTGGCAAGCTTGCATAGAACTGGGAATGGAGGGGGATGTTCATGTAGGATTTAATGATTAGCACCAAAGTCTGTCATAGCTGTCTGTCATGATCTTACTTTTGGTCCTAGGACACAAAAGTCCTTTCAGCGACTGGATTTTCAATAGGGCAAACCTTCCTGAGAGCAGACCTTTCCTGGTCTGGAAAAGGCCTGATAATGCTTCCTTGGCTCCCTGCTGCTCTTTGTTACCTGCTGTTCCTTGGTCCGGTACAGCTCCCTGGTTCATCCAAAGCCACCATGGAATATCTGTTATGTAACTAACATGTGCTTCACGAGTAAGTCCCATTTATAGGAGACTAAAGATTACCGTGGTTTCGAGGGTATTTTGTTCCACCACAGCTCCTTTCAAAGCTCAGCTTTTACGTATAATGTAGATAGCCAGGTTCCAGTACTTCCCATGAATTTTATTGGTCTTTCTGGGCAATTTATGAGCAGAGGAAGCAAAAAATTATTACTACTGGGAGTGCCAGGTGTTGCTCAGAATAACAGCTTTCATTGGTGGCAACAACGACAACCAACTTTTCTTTCCATAGCCTGGGGAGAGATAAACTTGGCACAGCCTATAGGCAACTTAACCATGATAATTTTGCTGCTTGAAATAACATCTAGGTTATTCCTCGCACGAGCCCAGTTAGAATTTAACCTATGTTTCTTTGTAACCGAGTCATACCATGCTATTTACCTGACTGTTAATTAAGGAAGGATACTTCATATAAGACTAAAGCAATCTGAGTCAGTTGTAGGCTGGTACAGAGGAAGACAAGGTGCTTACTGGAAAGAAAGCCTATATACTTTAGTGGTTTGTAGCTAGTCCTCAAATATATAATTTTCCTGCCCAACTATGTTGAATATACTTGTTAGGCAACTAGTTTGTGTGACCACACCTATGCTAATGAATTAAACAATGTCCACAGTGCTGGAATTTAATTTGTTGGTAAATTACCAGAAAAATCTGTAACAGGAACTCATGCCATTTAACACCCTCCCAATTCATGGCATATTTTGAGAGTTTTAATATTACTGGGACCATACCTACTAGGTAATCTGCACACATTCAGTCTTTTTTGTAGGCCAGATTTGATTTGCTTAGATGAAGGCTACTCTGTGGCAGCTGGCCTCAATAGCCAAGGCTTTTACACATTTAATATTTGAGCATAGACACAGCACATCTATCTTTATAGAAATTACTCAGTGGGGACGTAATCTTAGTTGGAGATTCTTGTAAAGGCATGATAAAGCTAATGAGACAAAAAAGGTTGACTGGACTAACACACTTCTGTGTGTACCTGCATCCATGGAGGACAAGGACAGAGTGGATGACTGCATTTCATATGTATGTCTCACTTCAATTTAGGTGAAAATATCAGATCCTTTCCTGGGATCAAACACTTGAAGAGAGCAGAGCAGAGCAGAGAGGGGTCAGAAATGGGGAGGCATGTCAAATAACAACAGTAGAAATCTCCTTGATGGTACACTGCTGACTACGTGCTGTGGACTTGAATATATCTCTTGTGCTTACTGGGATGAGGTCCTCCTGTTTCCTACTCACTTGCACATCTTTCCTTAGCCTTTTATTTCCTGAGCTTTCTTTTATTCTTCTGCACTAAGACTGCTGCTGAGACGATGGCAGCTGCAGGCTGTCCCCAAGTCGTCCCTTCTTTCCCCTGGACAGAACACGAGTCAGCAACAACCACCTGAATTAAATACTCTGGTTGGTATTGGCCGTGTTCATTTCCTCTCCTAGGATGTGGAGCAATCGATTACCTCATCACTGAGCAGAAACAGCCTTGTTTCTGGATTTACACAAGCAAACCTTTCATAGTGCCTGGGGGTATTAATGTTCAGGGGAAAGGGCCAAAGCTATCTTAGATTTTCCCCTTTTATTCCATGTCCTCAGGGGTATTCTGATACCCAGGCAATGGAAAAAGTGAGGTCTCCAGAAACATTCAAACCTCTTTGCTGCAAGGTCATCTTCCCAGAATCGTCTCCCTGTTGCTTCGGTGTGGGAAGGAGAAAACATCCATTTTACAGAGTGGCATTTAAGAGTTAGGCTAACTAGAGGCTTGAGAAAATGAGGAAAAAATCTGTGAAAGATGAAAATAATTTAAGTCTCAAAGATTCCCTGTGGCCATCTCCAGCACATGGCGTGCAGGCTGTCACTGTTCCTCAGATAAGCATCCACAACCTTTCTTTCTTCATACTTCGCTTTAATTTTCTTGTAGTATAAATTGAGTGGGACTGGACTAAAAGTCAAAAGTAATTAAACCTTTTATTTCATGTATACTGGGGAAGTGTGGTGTTTTTCTCCAGAGGCATGATTCAGCACAGCTTTTTTGTTTGCATGATTTTTTTGTCAGAGTAAAATCATTGTGTGTTGCTGCTATATAATACATGGATGACTATAGAAAAATTACACTCAGAAGATCTCTTGAAGCAATTTGTCTAGGTGTCAGGAATTACCACATATTTCTTAAAACCTTTACAATCGCGGACCTCCCAAGAGTCAGAATCAACAAAATACCTTACAGTAATGACAGTTCTAACAATGAAACATATTAATTCCAAAGAAAAGTGATCTTGTGGTTCATAGGTTCCATGGAAAGTCAAATGATGTAGGACTTCTTTTCTGAATAAGTTTCCCGTGAAGAATTGTAAACAAGCCAAACTCTGTTCTCAGTCTTCCAGCAGAAGAGCAGTTTGAAAAAACACACTTGCAATCTTAGATGTCTCTGATTCCAGCATCTTTTCCAGCCTCTTTCTGTACGTCATGATTTCTGGCTGTGCTACCCAGTGCAAGTACTGAAGTGAAATGAAGCAGTCTGGCTGCTAATTGCATTAGGTCTGTAAAGACTTATCAGTAACTTAAGTATCCACTTTCTCTTTTCTCCAGCCTTTGGGGTAACCTGGTTGATGAGTTACCTCCATTAGGTTGCAGGACTGTTAAAGTATTCAGGTTTTGCAGAAGCTTCTAACTAAAAGAAACTTCATTTTAATTAGGACCATCAACAAACAATCACACTGGTAGCTCTTCCCTTCCCTGTTTTATTACCCATCTTAAACACATCTTTAACTCTCTTTAAGAGAGACTCTCTTAAAAAGTGCAGGTTATTTAATCCTTCTGCTCTCTCCACACGATTTATTTGAAACAAGAGATCTGTCTCACTCTTTCCAACCATATAGACGTCTCTAATAATTTTTATTTTTTTTTTAAGCTATCTCAAATTCAAGTTCTTCAAGTGCTCAGAGACCATAGCCAGGTAAGGTATGCCATTATTTTTCTTCTAGCATCCTCAAGAATTCAGGCTTGCCAAGCTTGCTTCTGCAGGGATGTTCCACAAAAGCTAAGGTTCACTAGGCTTCGATGATCCCCTTCCCTAAGTGCTATGTATGATTTTTTTTTCCCCCTGTGTTACCTCACATAAGTGTGAGTGCAGTATGAAGAAAAACACAGCTAAACTGGTAAGGGAGATTTATAACCTCTGTTAAGTTCCCAGTTTACCAAAAAAAAAAAAAAAAGATTCTTGATAAGCTTACAAATTCCCACACTCAACACAACCTGCTAATGCAAATCTTCGTGACATTTTTCACAATTTTTCACATTTTGCTTAACAACTGCACTAGACACGAGGCAAAAATTAATTGGCTTCTACAGTTTTATTCATTTGCTATTTTGTACATCACGACAGGAAGTTCATTTGCTGAGCTGTGGAGATCTGGCAAATGAAAGACCTGCTTCTTTGCTGCCTTGGTGAAATGCTAGAGCTTTTCCATCTTGGGAGAGTGTAAACAGCTTGACAGCCACCATTTCTGCTGACACTCTGGGAACTGAACAAGTGGCCTCTAGAGCTAAACTCAGAAATTGCTACAAGATGAGCTCATGCTCCCCAGGTAGAATTCTAATGAATGCATGCTCTCTGAGCATCAGACCTCCATAAAGAGGTATATGAACAAGATATCACAAGGAAAAATGGTGAAAGGGAATGATGACGAACAACACTTTCTTTTGCTTTGCCACATTTAGCGGACTAAGCTAGTACTGTGTTAGAGGTGCACAAGTGCTTTCTCTATGTAAAGGAGATGAAGAACAGGTCTAGTGTCATAAAAGAACAAGTAATTAATCGGCTCAGAGTGTTTTATGTAAGCATTAAAGTTTTAAGTGCTTCGTATTTGTAGGGCTTGTTATTCCTGGATATTCCTTCCAAACCTGTTGAGAGACATGAAGCAAATTTCTGGAAAGCTTCCCTAGATTTTCTTAATGTAGAGCAAACCTTGTTGTGTGTCTGCTTGGCTTCAGTATCCCAAAGATCCTTTGCTGTAACAACATGAAAGGTGACTGGATTCCAACAACCTCTCATGTTTGTTTAAGGTTTGGGACTAACACGCCCATCTGACTTGACTTAGTTTTTATTCATCACTCCCTACATGTTACACCCACCTCTTGCATTACACTCCCTGTATAGGCCAATATTGCTTTTAAAATTAACATTTTTTAAGATATATAGAATGTGTTTTCATTTTCCCTTTTCTCCAGTGACACTCATCAGACATAGACTGGCATGCCTGAATCTCCTGGGGCCAGAGTTATGCAAGAAAACCCCAAAATGAGTAAGCCTAAGCCCACCCAAAGAGTGAGGACTGATATTTATCTCCTGCGGGATTGAAGTGAAGTCAAAGCCAGTCGACCAAAATGAGTTACAACTTAATTTAGTGGGATAGGATTATCAAAAAGCAAAGACAGAACTGAGACTGTAGCTCCAAAACAAAGGCTACAGACAAGGCTACCAATGAAAAAGGGCTGTGTTTTCCAGATGAAATGAAGCAGTCATTGCATGAAAAGATGAAAGCCTTGATTGAATTGCTTGAGCTGAGGTATCTGTAATGCTCTTCTGTACCTGACTTGGCCTTCAGCGTCTAGTTTCTGTCTCTTCATCTGCCTGTGTACTATGACCACATCCCTGCTCCCTGCTGGGATGAAACATCGCTGTACGCTATTCTACCTTCCCTCATTGCTATGAAAGGGAAATGAGGACACAAAGATCATAAAGCGTGATGTGTGGACTAGGACTTGAGGTCACACCTTGGAGTCTGCCAGTCTTGCATTTTAGGTGTGACTTGGATGGCCAGTTTAGTAAGTTCCAGGAGAAAGACCTATTATTTAACTTTTAAAAGTTAATAAACATCTTTATTGGGGTTGCTTTTGGCTTTATGTTTATACATTATGATTAGGTCTTTTATTATATGATCACAGGCTTTCCTTCCTTGCTCACAGGATTTCTTATTCAGGAAGCTGGATTGATTTAGATACAGAGTTGATTAGTGAAGATTACTGTTAGTAAAACCCTAACTTTTTTTGGATCTTTTTTGCAGAAACTAAAGTGTACAGAGTTTGAAACATGGAGAGAAAAGAAAAAATAATTTAATGTTGCAGCTAATGATAAAATGGATTTTGCCCACATCTATGCCCAGAATTCTGATACATTGATGTGTAAGTGACTTTAAACCTTTTCCTTCCAAAACTGGAGTCTTGCTAAAGACTTAGGATTTACTTTGCAGGAGCACCTAGAACTCCTAGCAGTCATTGAAATCAGGGAGAGACGTTCTTGAAACAGTGCTGAAAAATAGCAAAGCTTCTGAAAAATCAAGCTGGAAGAATCAGACCAGTCTCATCTAAATACAAATACTTCAACTAGAGAATCTAGTTGAATCAGAATCTCTCTTCTGTCAAAAGAGAGACACACAGACCTCCAAATCAATCCAACTCAGGCTGCAGAGAGCCATGTATCCCTCAACTCACCTTTGGAAAGCCTACCAGATTTCTCATTTAGGTAAATCAGTTCAGGGTGGATTAATTCAGGTCACGGTGTCTGAATCCAGCCTCCATACTCCATGGAAAAGTGAGTCTTCTGTTTCCTTTTGCCTCAATTCCCCATTATGTAATGCTGTATTCTCATCTGACACAAATTGTAAAGATATTATCTTTAAGGCTTCTTAAACTGCTGTGATACTGCATATGCTAGGTAAATGCTTCTTACTTCAGAGCAGATTTTGAGTGGTGCACTGTGAAAGAAGCATGGGACAACGTGTTGCACGTGAAGAAAATAATGGATAGCTGGTTACTTAGTCCTTGTCAAATTCATGATTATCAGGTTGATATTTATCCTGAATAACATTCTTTCAAAGTAGCTCATGTCTCATACATACCCCAGCACATGAGCACACAGAGAATTGATACATTAGCATCCAATGTCTAAATTGTCTCATTTCTATTATTTAAGAACATATAGTGCCCCATTCCCTTTGGCTCTAAATTGTAGCCAACATCTGTGTCACAGCTCTCTAATGATGAGGCAAGAGGAATTCCTTGTTGAGTTATCCATGTGTTTCCATTCTAGCTGAGCCAGAAAGGCTCAACACACCTTCAAAATTAGTACCAATAATCACACTTTCCTAAAGTATTTTTTCCCTTCTATCAGTGCATGCACCCCTTTCCCTGGGCGAGTGTTTGGCTGTCTACTTCTGTTTGCATAATATCTCTGAAGGAAGGTTTATTTTTTTTTTCTCGATGGCATTATCTCTTGACTGCTGTTGTGCAGAAAGGGTATTTGTTAAAGGCATATTGTTTCTGTAGAGCTGAATGAGGGTGACGGTTCTCACCCTGGAAAAAGTACCACTGAGCGAATGATTATATGCTTAAAATAGCCTTCAGGAGCTCGCTGTCTAATGGATTACTCAGCATTTTAAACAGAATCCTTTTCATAAGAAAGTAAGCTCCAGTAAATTTAGCTGATGCCTCTTCCTTTTAAGTTTAGTCTAAACCAAACTCTGTGCTGCACGCATCAGAATTCCTCAGGATGGCCTCATGCAGGCGTTCAGACACTGCTTTGGGAGATAAAGTTCCTGAAGCCAGAAGCCAGGGTCTCTGATACAATCAAGCCTTTTTACATTACATAGCTGGTACAGAAGAGCTGCGTCTTGGCTGTAGCACTACATCCAAGAATAGCTTGCAGAGGATAGGAGGAGTGTAAAGCTGGCAAAAATGCCTTTTATGCCAGTCATCTATTGCTGTGTTAGCAAGGGACATGTTAGTAGAAATGCCAAGCACCAGAGACTTGTTCGTGGCTGTATCTCAATGAACCTCTATTATTCTACAGCAAAAGAGAGATGTTAGAGCAGGCCTGTGATCCACGGATGTGCTAGCACAGTTTCAGGAATAATTAGATCCACTATTTTTTGCCACATCATCCTACTTGCATCTGGTGGTATAAGCAGAATATATAACTACCTGAAGAATTTAGATCGTAAATTTTAATTTTAGGCATTCAACATATCAACTGGACAATCTTGGTCAAGTCATTTCAACTCCTCAGTTCCTCAGTCTTTCTTCCTGGGGTAACCACACTTGATTTTCCTCCTTTCTTCTGGGAGGATGTGGACAGTGTTGCCGAGATTAGAAACAAGAAGTGGAAGTGCTTTGATTTCTATGACAGCAGACAGGAGTGACCCTATCTGCCAGGCAGAATAATTGCATTTCTCAAGCACTTCTTGACAACTTGGAAACTCATTGTTGTTATCCTCGTAAGACCCAGTCCCTTTCTCAACACACCCAGCACTCCATGAAAGATCACCCCCGGCTGCTTAGGTGGTCCTATTCTGCCACCTCTGTGGTGATGTAAAGTTGTTTTCCCTCATTTAATTATCTCAGACTGGCAATCACTGTTGGTGCAGGTAATAAAGGCCTTATTTAAACCCTGAAGTTATACTGGTTGTAACTATGAGAGTTAATAAAAGAGTGGCGAGGAAGGTTTCTGTGCACTGGAACAGAATTGTCTGTCTTAAAAAAGGCACTGGTGTGATTTTAACCCAACTACCACTCTCCAAAACAATGTCTGGCCAGGGTTCAGAAGGCGTCAAGAGCCACGGACCATTTCCAGTCAGCAGTTTGTATGCAGCCGCAAGGAAGATGAAGACACTGCCATACTGTCATGGTCGTGTCATGGTTTGCACTGGTAATTACACTAATGAAGGTAGTAGGTGGGGAAAAAAGAAAAATAAAAAGCAAAACCAGAAAGAGGACAAAAATGCCTCATGCTTTGCTATTATAAGGCTCCAGATTAGCTAAATTTGCTTCTGCTTTAGTTAGAAGGGGCTTTGCAAGTTTCATTGAATAACAGCTAAAATCAGAAGCCCAGGTTGCAATAATTGTGGTTTTATCTTTTGAGTTTCTGCTTCTTTTGAGGACTCCCTTCCATAGAGCTGGTCAAAAACTATTTCTGCTAAAAAATTTTCCTCACAGGAAATGTGGGTTTTATCTAAACTAACAGTCTTTCCATAGAAAATATCATTAATGATGAAATGTTTCAATTTTCCAATGGGATTTTTTAGACTTCTCAATGATTTCAATTCAGCCAGGGATTTAAACACTCTTCTGGGGATGAGCTTTCTCTAGGACAGAGATTCTCCTCCTGTTATTTATTTTTAGAGCACCCCAACAAGTCTCTGAAGACAAATTCTCAACCGCAACGCAGACAAGTGCAAAGAGCTGATTGCATTTCTCTGCAACGAGCCCCAAGGAGACAGAACCTTTAAAGGCAATTTAGCCAAAGAATAAGATTTTGACCCATACTAAAATTCCAAGTTTAGGACTCTTGCCTGCACCTCTTCAGGTGGGATACTTCTGTCATCCTCAGCTCCTTCAAAACATCCCAAACAAATATCCCATGTTTAATTAGTCAGTCCTAATGATTAAAGCCTTGGGTATGGTCATACAGAGTATCACCAGATTCCCAGACATAGATTTCCGTGAACGCCTCGTATTGGTGCATTTCTTTTCACATCACAATGTTTTACATGGCGTTTCTCACAATGTCCAATAGAGAGTGAATATATTGTATGTTCCTTTGTATTTTGTCTCCAGAGATGAGGTTAGTCTTAGCATTCAGTCCAGGTGTTGCTCTATGTGTTTTTAGCTTGCAGCTTCTCCAGTTTGATCCTTGAGGAGGCAATCAAGATGATCAGAGTCATAGTAGAACGCTTAAAGTCTCTGTGAGATTAATAGCTTGTTTAATTCACTTCGGTTTAAAGCATTTAAGCGTAGAAAGTTTCTTACTCTATCCCACCCATGTTGGCATATTCTTCCCACAGCCGTTAAACAGCTGTACATGAAGCCAGGTTTTCTTTAGACATCATCTATAATTATTTTGTATGAGTTCTCTGTTGCCTGAAAGATCCTTTCTCATTCTTCCACTGTTTTTTTACACCCTCTCCTCTTTTCCTGACATATTGTGTGTAATGGATGCAGCCCAGACCAGAACAGGAAGCCTCTTTTGCATGTCTCCAGCCAGGCTTAGCGTACCCCCCATCGGATTGCAAGAGGTTGGATCCCCCACATGGGTCTATTAATCACGTTATGAAGGGAAAGCTCTATATGGCTGTGACATACAATACAAAGGAACCTTGGCACATCAGGAAGTGGAAAGGCAGTTTTGGCACCGGCCTTGGTAAAAGCAAGTCACATTGCTGTCTGTAGCTCAGCCTCATACCCAGACAGTGAAGACCTGAAATCATATCTGTATTTGTCTGGCTAGAGCTTCAGGCACGCAGCGTATTTAATGTGGATGAAGTTAGAGGCACGGATAACAAGCAGCTGCTTAGGACGTGCTCACCTCAATTCTTATGGCATTTCCAAAGGCTTATTGCATCAATTCTGCAGATTTCAAAGAAGGGATCTCCATTTTACGACAATCCAATACAAATGAGGTTAAAACTTTTGAAATAGATGCTCAGAATTTTTTAAATGCAAAGCTGTCTGTATTAGATACTTGTCATCCCATGACTTCCCCCTGCTCTCAAACATTTCTTGTTCCTTAGTGACCATTGAAACAGCCATGTGAAGCAGGCTGACACGATTATTTTCTGACAAAAACATTTTAAAAGTGTTTGTGAGCCTAAAGATGGGGAACCTTGGATGGCTATACCAATAGATGTGCATATCAGCCTCACGGAAAATTTTGGAGAGTTAGAAACTATGGGAATAACACAAGGCAATCTTTTTTCAAACTCAAGGTAAAACTGGGTTTTGTTTAAATAACATTCATTGGAATAATTGTTGAATTGAAGTTATGTGTTTATCTATGTGTGTTTGTCCACATGTATGAGTCTATCTGCACGCCAAATTTTATACCACCCTCCACCCAACGAATCCCAAATTTTTCATACTGCTGTCAGTGTTCAGAATTTCTATGTGACCAAGAGACATCCTTATTACCTACATTTAGTTGAGAAAAATACTAGTGAGGTAGTAAAAATGAGTGACAAGCTCCTAACCACTCGCCATGTCTTGGAAGACTGTTGGCGGTTTATAGATGACAAGTTAGTTTTCCTTAATCTAAGCTATAATTATCCATACAAAAACTAGCTTTCAAAGCTAAAGAATGGATTTTATTTCACTTTGACTTAAAAAAAGCTTGTTAGGAAATAATGCTGCATAGCAAAATTCTATTTGGAGAAACTTCAAAAAAATAAACTTTTATTTTTAAGTATGTATGTTTGATTCCTTTTTTCTTTTTAATAAGCAACATTTATAAGAAGCAAATGTTTGTAATTAAAGTAAAGATTTCTGTTTCATTTCAGGATGTTAACTAGAAAAGGAAATTTTCAAATTTCCCACCATAAATATTTGGTGAGAAGCCATTGCTTTTTCAGCTGAGAAGTCAAAGACTGGACCCTTATTCTGAGGAAGCTATTTCATTTTTAGTGGGATGATCTTATATTAAGTCACCGCACTATCAGAATCCAGCACTCACATGAATTAACAAGTGGACAGAACCACACAACTGCAGTACTCTTAGTTGACCTGGACTACATGCTCTGGACCAGTGGTCCATATGGAAATAGGTAACTACAGTCCTCTTAGTTGCTTCTGTATGTCTCTACCTGTTCAAGGAAATTGGTGTCTCAGCTCATATCTTACTTGAAAGTTTTGATAAGTCATGAAATCTTTGTAGGGCAGAGCTGAGTGTAGTGTTATGTGCTTTGAAGAGCAGAGCAAGCATAAGCAGAGTGGTGAAAGGGTCTGAATTACTGGGCACGGGATTTATTTGATTTTCTGGCATTTAATACTTTTGAATATATCACGTGAATATATCACCTCAATGTTTTGTGTATGAAATGCAGGTGGAAAGCAAGCAGGAGGATAACACTGATTTCTTTTTCTTTCTCTTTCAACACAGTTAACTGTGCATTAGAAACTAAGAAGTTCCCCTGACCCAAGCAGCCACACTTTTGTGAAGCTTTCCTTCTCATCAGAGCTGCTCCATCCACAGGAGCAGCACGGCGATGAAAACTCCCCCTGCCTGAAGGGTAAAAATAAGCAGAATTTATGATCCATCATAAATAATGCCCTGTTCATTTTGCTGGCTTACACATGTTTTTCATCGCAGAAGATTCATCGAATGGCACATTTCATGGTGTAGTTTCTCAGTCCAAGGGAAACCACGTTTAATATAGTGTGTTAAATAAAGTGTTTCTCTGACTCAGATTTCTCTTTCTTTCCAGTTCAAGCCAGTTGGCATGGACTGGGTACTAGAAGTCAGATGGGCAAAGCCTGTTCACATTGTAATAACTCTTCTTAAGAGCTACTCCAAAGCTCTCAAGCCCCAGAAGGAACCTTCTTCAAGATCTAGACTGTGAGGTTAATTTTCCCTTTCTTTAAATCAGAACAATCAAATTTTTTCTTCTTTTTTTTTTTTTCCTTTTCTCTCTTTGCCCCAGTTTTTCTTCTTTTATTTAACTGCCTTTTTACCCTAATTAAAATCACAGAATGTTTTGGGTTGGAAGTGAGCTTTAAAGATCATATAATCCACCCCCCCTGCCATCAACCGGGACATCTTTCACTGGATCAGGTTGCTCAAAGCCCATTCCAACCTGACCTTGAACACTTCCAACGATGGGGCTTCCACATTTTCTTTGGTCTGACAATTCCAGTCTTCCAGTTCTGGAAGAATACGAGATTATTACTAACCTATTCCAGTCACACAAGCTGATCTTGCCTTTAAACTGTGTATAAAGATTATACTTAAAGCAATTAAGTAAGTCTTGAAATTGTGCTTTTATCTCTGGGCACAGATCACCGTTATAAATGATAAGAAAAAAAAAAAATGGACAAAATGTCCATGGCACTCATCATGAGGTTTCTTTGAACATTTTTAGTTAAATATTCTCAAACTGGTAAAGAAATCCTATTTATTAATATCATTTTTTAAGATACCATCTCTGAATATTTTCAAAGTTGTTTTCTTACCCTAATATAAATAAGACCTAGTGACTAAACTAATTCACTGAGATACTGCACCGTCACAGAAGTTATCATTGTAAATCAGCAAGATAGATGAAAGAAGTGCCATTATCCCCATTTAACAACTGCATCTTAGAAAAAATAGCATCTTGCCCACTGTCACGGGTACTATAAGCCTGAACCAGGAATTCAAACCTAACCTAATCTGTCCGGGGACTTATCCATCCCAAAAATAATTACTTTCCAGATTAAAAAACACATTTCTGGGAGTAATTTAAGGCATCACCTGGAGTTATTTCTCCCGGGATTATGTCCCGATTTGTCATGCCAATTCTATGAAATAGAAGAAAACACAAAGCACATATCTATGTGTTTGGCACAGTGAAACAACCTTTGTATATTTTATTTCTTCACAGCTCACACACACTCACCAACATGCAAACACATACCTCTATGACAGGGGAAGACAGCACTTTGGATTTGGTACCATGAACCACTGGTTTGGAGCTAGCAGCTAAGAAATGAAGGAAGCAGTTCCTAAACTTCAGCTAGCTCTGCAAATTTAAATAGATGTGATTATAAAAGTTGAAATAGTTTTGTAATTTAAAATATCCATTCTCAGCATTCACAATGAAATTATTCACAGTATGACTCTTCCAGGATGTTTGTACAACACTTATCTAAAGGGAACCCTACTCCTACTTAAGGCCTTCAGGTCCAATTGCAATAAAAATAATGAATTATTTGAACAATGCCATTGGGCTTTTTCCTGGGAAGATGCCATGAGGAATAGCCACGTGTGATAAATCCCATTGTAGTGTCAATCCTGGGTGCTTCTGGGTGCCAAATGACAGCAAATGGTGTCCCGTAAAGCAAGGCGGTGGTTGGTTTCCCCAGCCAGCATAGCCCCATGATAACAAATAAAATAAGCATGGAGGTTGTATTATATGAGTGCTCAAGGTCCGTGTGTGGCCATGGTCATGTAAGAATTTCCACTGAGTCTGACACTGGGGGGGGGGGGGGGCGTGGTTTGCTTGAATAATGGCGTGTTGGTGGAGCGAGGCGGTGATTAACTAATCTTGGGTGTGTCTTCAAAGGCAATGACTGTTCAAAGAAGAGACATGCAGGGAGAGGGGAATGGGAGCCGAGAGAAGAGCAGAAAGGAAGGAGTTTCTGAAAAAGACAAGACTGAATTATCAGAATGTTCCCTTCTGCGCTCAAATGGAATTTCTCTGGGACAGGCAGAAGCAAAATGAAAAGCTATTTAAAGACATTTAGCTGATACTGTCACACCTCCTGGGATTTATTTGGGACTTCTCCCTTTATGTCTTTGTTTAGCAGATAAACTGTTGGTTTATGGTGCAGTAATCTAACTGGAAACCCTTGACATTTGTTGTTGTTAAGACAGCATGGAGTGTTCTGAGAAGAGCTGCTGGAAAAAGGAGAACAGCTTTCTCAGGGAAAAAAAAAACAAAACAAAACAAAACAAAAATAAAGAGCCCATCAGTGTTTTTTTCCCTTAAACATACCTTTCTGAAAACATATTCTGATGATAAATTGAAGCGCAAGCTTATATTTACTTTCCTGTCTTCTGAGTTCAGCCAGTTAACATCGTTCCCATTTCAATGAAAAATCTTGGGGGGTCGTGTTTATTTTTATTTATTTTTTTTTTATTTCTACCAAATTCTTAGAATCATAGAATAATTCAGATTGTAAGTGATATCAGGAAGACATCTAGTCAAAACTCTGGCTTTTCTGGCAGCACTGAGATATTTTATTTGCATTTAAATTAGAGAAACACCTATTTTTCTTTTTTTTTTTTTTCCTTCTAGATGGAAAAGTAATTTTTCATGAAAGAACTATTCAGCAACAATTTGACTTGAAAAATGGTTATCTCTGAATCCAGGTCATCCATGTTTTTTGAACAAAATATTGCATAATCAGCTGACTTTAGGTCTCTTACTGCATGATTTCACAAATCTTTTAATGTTGTTCATAGAGTTTATGTCAATGAATTCATTATTTAAGATGCTCATAGAGTTTAGGTCAAGGAATACGTTCAGGTATTAGCAAGTAGGTGTCCAGATTTTTCTTTAAAACTAGTGGAGATCAAGAGTAGGATTCAATTACTTAAATATAGGTATCCAGTGTCTTATTTGATGCACTGGTCTTGTAGAGATTCAAGGTACCAGCACATTTCATCTGAGCGGGCAGATAAGACATGGAACATAAGAAAGACCTAGTCCTATGAAGAGGCAAGTAAAGGCCAAATAATGTACCCTGAAGTGCCTAAAATGGCAGAGTTTAGGAAACCTGTTCCTCTGTTTTCTTCCTTTCTCCCTTTTTCCTTCCCACCAACATAGACTGGAGCCTAAAGAACAGCTTAGCTGCCCAAATATTGGTGTCTCCTAAAACTGAATTTAATCCCCGTCTCTCAAAACTGAGAAAAACAAATGCTTTGCCTCAGGCTAAAGAAAACAATCTTCATCATTTACTTTGGCATAAAGTTTGCTTCTCAGATTCTATATCTTAATTTCATCCAGGAGAAATGGCTGTAAACTGCAATCTGTAGTCCTTTGGAATGGACCAAAGATATTTCCCACATTTTTTCTTGGTGGAAAAACAAGAGACAACTTCTTCTTCAAGGGAGAAGTGAGATTTCTTTTCTTCCAGTCCTCAAGAACCTTTCCTGCTTGCCACAAACTTTCAAAGATAATCAAGAGCTGCCTTGCAATGTAATCAGCCAGCTTCTTTAGCTCTCATGGGTGTATCCCATCAGATCCCATGGACCCTTCTCATAAAAAACATGGTGTACAAGACGATTGTGGCGCATGCCCAGATCTTTCCTTGCAATAATTTCAGGGCATTGCCAATCCTAACATCCAGACTCAGAAGCACAGAAAGGCTCCCACCTCCGCCAGTTTAAATCTGGCCATTATTACCCATTAGTTAATTATTTAGTCTTCCTTTTTAGTATAAAAGAAACATTATCCTACACTGGCCAGAAGATGTGACGAGATATTCATAGTGTCATGGGCCTAGTTGTTTGGGCTGAGCTGCAGCTGTCTTTTTGCTTTTTCCTTGATAAAAAGAAGAGATTCACCTTAGCATCATTGATGCAGTGACCCCCACGTGTCCCTGTGAAAAACTTCTTGCTCAGCCCCAACTAAGATGAACTTAATAGTATGACTTCTAACTATTTTCCCATTACTAGGTCAAGTCTTGATTAACATAGCCAGCACCTGGGACATCAGGTGTATTTCGTAGATATCATAGATAGGTACTAGACAAGGTGAATTATATCTCAAGGTGCCTATTTGTTTTCATGGCCCCAGATAGGTCAGATACTAATATTTACATTTGATGAGATAAGCTCCACCTACTATGTTGATGCACAACCATGGGTAGGTACATGGTGTTCACTTTCATTCGTTAGCATAGCAGCTGTGAGATAACAATGATCTTACCAGTCTGAATGCCTCAAGCACATAAAATGTGCTTCACTCCTACTATGCTATTCAATAAGAAGAGAAAAAATTCATCAAAATTAAACTGTACGGTCTGTTGTGAACAAACTTTTAGAAATGTCTAGAACTGGATGAACAGAAACCACAAAACCCTCAACTCAGAGGATGACAGCATATACCTTTAGCAAATATACAGATGAAACTGAGGATAAATGGTTGATACACTGAAGGGTTGAGCTTCAGTCCATGCAGACCTTGAGAAATGTGAGGACTACACTTGCAGACATCTTATGAAACTTAATAAAGGATCAAAGCAAAGTGTTGCACTGAGAAAGAATGACCCTATGCATCAACAAAAGCTGGGAAGTGAATGACCGAGTAGAGGTCCCACTGAACAAGACTCAGAGGTCCCAGTGAATGCAAAGCTGGCAATGAACCCACAACATGCTTTCATTGTGAACAAGACCAATTGTGTATTAAGTCAGATTGTGAGTCTGATCAGCAAACCGAGGGAAGTTATTATCTTTTTATTTCATGCTGGTGAGGCTACACCTGAGCTATACAGAGAGGATAAAAACAAAACAAAGCAAAACTGGGCTTGCTTATTCCTGTAAAGAGGTGGCTAAGGGAGATCTAATTGCAGTTCTCAATTTGAAAAAGTGTTACAAAGAAAAGAGATCAAAACTTTTCTTGTAGATCTTAGATGGAAAAACAAGGAACAACCACTACAAAGAGTAACCTGAGACATTCAGTTTGGACATAAAGGGAAACTTTTTCTTTAGGAGTGTAGTTCAGAGCTGGAAAAGGTGGCTTGGAGAAACTGTAGAATCTCCATTCTCAGAGATTTTCAAGACTTGTCTAGAAACAATTAAAGTGACTTGATCTAGCACTGGTTATCACTTGATTACTCCAAGGAGTTGAAGAAATTTGGACTAGAGACCTCCAGTTGAACCTTCCAAACAATAATTCTACAATCCCATAAGTCACGAGAC
Organism: Larus michahellis; assembly: GCF_964199755.1. Classification (NCBI taxonomy): domain Eukaryota; kingdom Metazoa; phylum Chordata; class Aves; order Charadriiformes; family Laridae; genus Larus; species Larus michahellis. The sequence continues at coordinate 2,943,983 of NC_133897.1, read as the reverse complement.
ACAGTCTTTCAATTTACAGAGTCATGACGAAATGGTTCTGGGATTTTTGGAAAAGGTAAGGGAGCTGGGTTCTCAGCTCTTCTCGTTGGTTATCTAACTTCCATAGGTTCTTGAAAATCCCATCCACTGAGCCTGCAGAATTATAGTGAGATTTTCCAACTAAGCCTAGCAGAGCATGTTCCTAAACCCCACCTATATCCAATGTCAATTTGATATACTATTCCTTTTGAAAATCCTGGAGACATCCATGGCTACATATATATACAGTCTATTGTCAATCAACCGCTCACAAAATAATAGCATGAAAAAGGAACCAAGCTTTACAGGATGACATGTGGTTTCTTCAGTTCAAAAAAGATCCAGGACCGTGACCTGTTGGTGAACGAGTGTTTGAGAAGAAGTCAAGGAGAACGGACTCCACAGATAAATTGTATCTGTAGTCCCTGGAGAAGAAGAGAAGAAAAAATTATTGCCTAGTTGTAAATCAGCAGTCTTTGCCTTACTTGACAGAACACCTCAGTCACAAGAAAGTAAAGGTGGTGCTCTGGGAACTATTTAATCTAGCATTCTCTTTCCACTCGCTTTAAAAAAAAAAGATTTTCTTTTTATCTTTTCTCCTATCTTTGCCTTTCTCTCATTTCCTCACTCTTTCTCATGCTCTCTTTCACAGGTCTTAACATCACAAAGTCTGATGACCTGCCTGCAGCTGTTTTTCCCAAGTGTCAATAACAAGATCTGTTTCAGGACCACTGTTATTTACATGACCATCAGTCATGCAAGAAGGAAGAGGAGTATACAAGACCTTATTCACGAGTTGGGGAGTCTAATATTTGAAATAACTAACTGCTGAGAGAGGGCAGGTGTCCCTTCAGCTCTGACATCTGGTCTGACCACATCAGTAATTAATCACCAAAAGGTGAAATTGAAGGCAATTAATGCCCTCCCAGCTCATCATTGCAACTGGAAATTAGTGATACAGGATTGGATGATGAAGAAGACAGCATACCAGCTGTTTAGAAAGTAAACCCCCAAAACTGTGTGACATTTCTACAAACACATGTAAAAGCATCAGAAGAACAAATATCACACTGAGAAATGAGCCCCAGTGATTAATTTGTTTATTATAGAACAGCCATTTTCCATGCAGGGCTGAGCATAAGGTCAGCCTTCCCATAACAAATGCTTATTGTCTCAAGAGCTTGAAAATTCAGTTGTTAAAATCTGTATGATGGGCTTGCAAGATTTAAAAAAAAATAATAATAAAAGAAGAAAACCCAAAGATTCAATTGATTTGACATTAAGGCAATTCGTCAGGAGAGGAAGGGACTTGTCAGAGTGAACCAATAAAAAAAAAAAAGTTTAAATAAATAAACAAAATCTATGACTTGGTAATACTCTGTATGCTTTCATTATAAGCTTTTGTGTATGAAAAAAAATTTAATCCTTGAGATAGAACATAGAAGCTGGGAATTCAGTAATGCATATGAAAGGTATTTTCCTTCCCCAGAAGATTTTCAGTGCCAGTAGACAAGACAGAAGAATAGTGCAAGTAAAAAACCCAACATACCCTATCAACCCTTAAACAGACCTGGAATTAAAACCCAGAGCAACTAAATGTGCTCTCACATTTCTGTTTGTTTGTTTTGAGAAAATGTTAGTTCCTTGAAAAAAATATTTTTCTAAAAATAAAGAACCACCAGCACCAATTAAAATTTCACTGCAATGTTTTTTGGAGGGGAACCGGGGCAATAATTTTTTGAAAAGAACATGTACATAGGGAAAGTGTTTTGTTTGAAGTATTCAGTAATTGAAAATACAGTTGTCTATGGGAGATACATGCTCAAATTCTTCCTTAGCTGCATCAGGGAGACCCAAGACCTGGATTCAGATTATGCCCCCACTTCAGTCATGAGACAATGTACTGACCACCAAAACGCATCCTTGTGCTGTCTGGTTTCATTAATGCCTGTAATTACTCGCACAAAGTGGAAAAGCTCCAACAGGAGCAACTGAATTAAAAAAAAAAAAAATAAAAAAAAAATAAAAAACAACAACAAACAAACCTTTCGTCAGTTCAGCAGTCAGAGAAATAACCTGGAAGACTGGAGAATCTTCTCCAGATTCATTCAGGTTGATCAAGGACTTGAACCTAAACTCCCATTCTTGACAGTGTCCTAATCTCTTGGCTATTCTAAAATCCATTATTTTCTTTGTCTCCCTCTCTCTGTTCATTATTTTTTGTTATACTTTCTATTCTTGAAGTAGCTTGTCAATGCAGTTTGCCACTACCTAGTGCAATAGAAAAATAATGAACAGCCGGGCTTTAAAAAGATCAGACGACAATAACATTCGTGAATATGAAGCTTTCTTCTCCATTATTTCAGTTCGTATGTCAAAGTTGTCAGAGAGTAGTGTAATTTGAACAGTGATTTTTATAAAAGCACATGTGAAGACACACAGAAAATTTGCCAATAAAATCTTCTTGGAGGTGGTCTATGGTCGAAAAGAGTAAACAGGTAAAAGAATAAAAGAGTAAAACAAAGCTTACCATTCCATAAAAAAACAGATAAGCCTATAAAGCAAACTATACCATTGAAGAAGAAAGTTGTGTAAATAGGGAGAAAGGCTGCTAAATCATGGGATCTTTATTTGTTTCAAACACAAACATCACACAGAAAGGGGAATTCAGGCCAAGGTGCTATGGATGTGCAAAAAGAGCCCAGATACCCAGCAAGACAAAGTCGGAAAGACCAAGAAAAAAAGAAGACAAAAAGAAGTAAAACCTGACATGTCAAAGCAACCAAATGTCTTTCTATAGACAGTAACAAGTTTGTAGCTACAGGAGGAGCAGTAGCTGCCAATACATACATCAATTTTATTAGAGCTTTTAACACTGTCTCATATGACATTCTCAGAAATAAACTAGGCAAACACAGTATAGATTAAACTACTATGGGTTAGAGGCAAAAATTACTGGAAAACCTACTGACAAAATAGGTACAAATGGAAATATGTATTAAGTGGGTTCTGCAAGGGAAAATTCTGACAATAAATAATGAGTAGTGATGAATCATGATCATTTTTAATGATTTAGAGTGGTAGAGAAAGTACACTGGTTAAGATTTTATGTAATAGTAAGGACAGATCAACACAAAATTGTCAGAATGTGGTAATTTATTCAGAAATAAATAGCATCTTATTCAGGAAAGGACTATTACAAGGTATTGTGGATGGGAGTGGGGTGAGCATCTGTACAGAACACAAGAGGCTCGGAAAGTGGTTACAGAGCATTTCTGTAGAGTAGTTTCTGGGCATTAAGGTGGATCCTAATTAAGTGAGAACCAATTTCATTTGCCTGTGGGAAAAATGGCAAAGGCCATCTGAGAATGTATGAATAGGCTTGTAAACATGAAGACCTAGATTGCTTGAGAAGTGTTCAGGCAGCTGAGGATCTCCCATCATGGGTGATGCCTGACAGTGAGTCAGACAAGTATCTATTAAGAATGACTTAGGAAGAGCAGATCTTGTTCTATTTTCCCTTTTTCATAGGTCTTCTGTGATAGCAGTTGCGATGTATTGACACACGACACAACGGATGAATTTTCATGACCCCAGCTCACACGCTTCTAATGCCAACACCAGTGCTCTCCCCAGAGGGACAGGAGATTCAAAGTAAAACATTGTGCTTTATTTTTATGTGGGATCCTATGTCTCTGTAAGGGACCAAGTAAAACACACAGCTCAAAGTTCATAAGAATTTGGAGATATGGATAGTCTGGTTCTGAATTTCATGGCTCAAACCCTCTCTAACTGAGACTTAATGTTGTTATGAAAAATTCAACGTTCCATCTGCTGTATGCAAATCCCTCCTTATATTTTCCTTTTGAGACCTCCAAGTGCTCTTAAACCAGCTGAACTTCTTCCTGAAGAATGCTGTTTACGCTTTGCTCAATACAGTTTCAACTTGATACGGTTCTCAACATGGGACACTCAAGAGCGAAAGCAAACAAGTTGGCAGGTTTTATTAGATTACCTTTTATTAGGAGAAGAAACCCACACACCAACAACGATTCTTTTCACAACAGCACCATTCAAATAGACTGTGTTTACTTGACAGCCAAAGCTTGCTTCTGCTTATATATTTTTCTTTCTGTCACTCAGCCTCCCAATGTGATCAGCTGACCTGCTAAAGTTTATCCATTGTAGTTCATGCTGCCACGTGAACGTTATCATACAATGTGTTGTCTACTTACAGCATTGTGAACTGCAACTCCTTTTCACATAAAAATCTCGCTGCCTGTTTCTCAAGCATCCAAAATCTTCTCTCTCTGGATTATGACAGCGGATGCTACAAAGGAAAGAAGGGCAAATCGTCGGAGAGAGGATAACCAACTCTTCATGTCTCGTCCCCTACATTCTCCCCATTCCCCCAGGACAAGAGAGGTCTGGGCAGAGATCAAGTCACTCAATTCTAACTGAAGACCAGCTGAGGACAAGGCTGCAGTGCAGCAGTGTACATGATGCAAGCATAAAACATGCTCCAGGCTATGCTTAATTCAAACACATCTAAATGCAGGATATATCTTATTTCAGTTTGGATGCAATATTCAACTCTCAAAGAAATATGACAGTGAAAAATGAAAAAAAGATACAAATCTCATGTAGAAATGTTTAATTGAAGCTGTTTCAGATCCCTCAAGACAAAAACACTGGAAGGTCTAGGGCAGAAGTTTTGAAAGGGAACAGTGGTTTTAGAGTACTTAGCTGAAAACAAAATGTGACTGACCTAATCATGATTTTGCAAAAGGCGGTCAACTATTTTCAGGAATGACTGTGTTTTACATGGCCTGGATAGTACAAGATGTGCAAAAAACCCTTCTCTGGGGACCACAAATGAGGCAGCTGTTGACTACAACTTACAGCTTTACAAATGGACTCTTTGGAAAATTTTACACAGGGTGTTACTGAGAAGCATGAAATGAAAACCCATGCCAAACTGATGTCCACTCTGTCCATGCCTTTCTTCATCTCTGCACTCCAGCACTTGGGCTCCCCTTGATTCAGTGTGAGAATAAATCTGTGCCATTAACTATAGGCTAGTTCTGGAGCCAAACAAGGAACCAGTTCAGCTTTTGGTCATGTGGATACCCCTCTTCCAAACAAAGTCAAGGTTCTTATCCCCAAAGGAGGGAATAAGACCCATAAGAAAGGAAAATCCCACTCCACAGACTTAAGAGTATGAGATGAGGTGGTTTTAAAATAAACATATAAGAGGGAAATAAAACTAGAGGTTTTACAAGCTGTTTACAAAGAATTATAGCATATTGTCTGTGGACCTTGGACATATTTTCTTGAACATTCTCTCTTCTGTGGAACTAGTTGAAACAAGCCAGAAGATCCATCAGCAACTAAGAGACATGTTTTGGTGAGAAAGTTGGCAAGATTGGAGTCCAAGCTTCAGTCATTGGAAGATGAGACTCCATGCTTTGGTTTCTAGGCTTACTTATGTCAAAAGTCCTGAAATGTGATAGAACCAGGATAATTATTTTTATTTCTTCACTCAGAGTGACTGAAACCAGATCATGGAGTAGCAGGAGGGTACAATGCAGTTGTAAGAACTTCCTAACATGTAAATGCTGTAATCTCCCAAGATTGTTTGGAATAAGAAGTATACAGGAACAGGTAATTCCAGGAAGCTTTACTGAACTCCAGTTTAGACAATACGTCTTTGATGTCCAAAGAAGTCTGTTCACTTCTCCCTATAATTATCCAGCACCGTCACTGGACAGAGAAAAAGGGCACAATCTCAGTCATATATTTTTGACCATTACTTTTCTTTTTATATTTGCTTTTGCTTGAGCTGTCCAATGGTAGGCAAGTAGAAGCAGCCTAAATTTCTGATTATGCAGAGCACCCTGCTGATAATCAAGTTCTATATCTCTCTTTGCCCTCACCAAAAAAATCACCTGTAGTCATCTGTGAGCATCAGAGCCAATGTGTCCTAGGTTACTGGAATCATGTGTTCAAGGAAGCAGTAATTGGTACTAAAAAGCAACTTTCATTTAGTAACCTTCCAATTGCTGGATCTCTTTGTGAGACTGAGACCACCATCACTGCTAGAGAACATAAAGCAGGGAAGGGGAGGGAAGTAAGAAAGAAAAGAGAGGAAAATACTCCCTCAGCAGGGTAGGAGTTTACTATGGATGTCGTCCTGGGAGCAGCACTCCGATAGAGGTCTTTTTTATAGTAAATGCTACCCTAATTGCTTCTTGTTAATTCTTTCTGATTTTAGTAATAATTTAAAAAAAAAAAAAGAAAAAGAAAAAGAGGCAGTGAGGAAAAGAATGAAAGAAAGAAAGGCAGAAAAAGAACAGGGAATAATATAAAAAAAATTCTTGTGGTGAAAAGGAAAAAAAAAAAAAAAAGAAAAAAAAGTCTGGCGTTAACTCTAAGCAATTTGCACCTTGTGCCCAGATCATAACTCTCTGCCTCCACTGCTTCTACACCCCATGATTTATGTTTGACAGTCCCAAAGTGGTTTGGAAATGGCACAGCACTGAGACCTTGTGGTGAGGCTAACTGATGTTTGAAAAAACAAAAATGAGTTAATTTATGAGAGCGTTCCTTTGGGCTGGAATTCCAGACCAACACAGCTCTCCTCTAGTGGAAAAGTTTTGCACGCACACACACACACACTCACAAAATCTCCTCTTCTTTTTCTAGTTTTGTCTCTCTCTTACTCTTTCTTTTTTCTCCCTATTTTCACTTCTCATTTTTTCTTCAGAACCTCTACCCAGCTGAAAGACGATTGCATAATGTTATTTTGTATTCAATTTCTGAGTCTATTTTCAGCTAAGAACAATATAGTGTTCTTGCTTTTCTAAGTTCTCTTCACTCTGTCTCTTGTCTTGCTTACTCCTATGCATTTTGGAAATTTCCTTGGACAACAGAAACATACAGTGCATTAAAACATTAAAAATAGTTATTCCAACTAGCCAGCTTCAGACATTTTAGGGCTGTTGAGTTTTCAGAAGATCAGGAAAATCACTGTTCTTCTAATCTCTAAAGTTGGGTTTTGGGTAAGAAAAAAATGTAGAGGTTCTTCACATCATTAGCTGCACTGGAAAATCTTACCTGTTGTCTCATGCTAGACGATTTAATGTAGCAATTTAAATCAGAAAATTATGAGTTAACATTTCAGTAGTTGCTAGCTGTCTATCCTACACAAATAAAGGACACAAAACGGCTGTAGAACTTTGTTTTGAGGGACTGGATTACAAGCAATGAATATTGACATAGCTCTATTGACTACAGGGGAATCAAGCAGGTTTGCACCAGTTCTGGATTTTGCCCTTGGACACATAAGTGCCTGTGTCAGCTTTTCTCAGGTACCACCTTGTCTGGGTCACAGCGATAAATAAAAGAATTGAAAGATGGAGAAATAAGGATCTTATTAAGTATATCATGTGCCGTGGCGCATTGTAAGTTACTGCACACCAGAAGACATTAAGAGGAGGAGGTAGATTTACTAGAATAATAAATATAAATGTCTTATGCGCTTTCCAACTCTTATTTATGTGATGGGTGTTGTTTTGGCCAGAAACATGGTTTCCATTGGGTACTATGAGCTTCCTACAACTTGTGATAAGTAGCAAGAAATCTTCCTGCCTCTGTTGTAGGTTCACAGCTCCTGTGGATTTAATACAGGAAACAAGGGGAGTTGGAGGGAGGCAGATATGGAGCTGGTGGATTATGCTTCTGTCTGCATACTAAACATTTGTGACCCACCAGGAAGAATTATCTGCGTTCTCACATTTACACTGGGAGAACTGGGGAGATGTGGTGTTATTTGACCATGCTAAAGGAGATAGTACTCTCCAGACTCCTCCTGGGAATCCTGGCACAAGGGCAAGTTAAATAAGTCACACAAACAGATTGACTGACAGCCGATTCTTGGTGTTGCAGGTGCAAACCAGATGTGAACAACGCAGGTGGGCCATAAAAGTTGTCAGCTTTATCAATAACAGGTAGTCCATGCTTTTTCCCTTCCTTGACAATATCCTTTGCCCCAGATGCCTGTTTTCCTCTCCTGCTTCCTTGCCTCTTTCCAGGAGAAGATTTGCAGTCTGTCTTGCCACCTAAGGAGCGGTGAGGGGTCTGGTGAGGGTTCTAGAGCACAAATCATATGAGGAGTGGCTGAGAGAACTGTGGGTTTTTAGCCTGGAGAAAAGAACGTTGAAGTAAGACCTTATCACTGTCTACAACTACCTGACAGGAGGCTGCAGTGAGGTGGGGGTTGGTCTCTTCTCCCACGTAACAGGTGATAGGACAAGAGGAAAAGTCCTCAAGTTGAGACAGGGGAGGTTTAGATTGGAGATTAGGAAAAATTTCTTTACTGAAAGAGTGGTCAAGCACTGAAACAGGCTGCCCAGGGAAGTGGTTGAGTCACCATCCCTGGAGGTATTTAAAAGATGTGTAGATGTGGCGCTGAGGGACATGGTTTAGCGGTAACTTGTCAGTGTTAGGTTGATGGTTGGACTTGATGATCTTAAAGGTCTTTTCTAACCGTAATGATTCTATGATTCTAAATTACCAAGAGGTATATGTGCATTGATTACTCGTATGAGGCTTATGTACATTCAATGGGCAAGTAAGAATGAAAGATGTGCTGACTCGTTGCTCAGAAGACCAAACAACACTTATGAAGATTATCTACAACCCAAGAACCATATATTTTGTGGGCTTGGCAGAAACAGTGGGTATTGTCTAAATACTGAAGAAGTGTGAACGCTGTTTTTACAAGAGTTTGCTCATTTCACGATCCTGGTTGGAGAATGAAATACTGGAGAATGTATTCAGACCTTCAGGTGCATGTATTTGCACCAGGCAGATATCTTAATAGTTGGTTTACAAGTTATTTCCTTTTTCTCCTTTTCTGAGGACAAATGAATGATAGCAGTTAAAGGCCTTGGCATGGCATCTTTCTCCAAGAAAGCTGGTAAATACCCTGCTCCTGATTAGCTGTGTTAGTTACTTGTGCTTTTCAGGCAACTCACAGTGAGACCTGTCTTTGTACCTAGCCTTTCCCCATCCATGTCACTATAACTAAGCATTAACTAAGATACATGCAACCATCTCACCAATGCTAGTAAGCTCAGCTTCTCTGCCCACCTCTGTTGCACCTCACTTTGAGATTCTCCACCAACTCTCCATTGTGCCAGGGGAACAAACAGCCTGCTGGCTATGGATACCTTCATCTGAGTGTGAAATGCATCATAGATTTAACAAGTAATCCTTCCTGTGAGAATCACCCAGATGATCTTGCCTTACAGCTTCCCCTTCTTCCAGACCTCCCTCGCTGACTATATCTGGCACCAGGGCCTGTGCTCCACCATGGCCCTTCCTCCTCCTCTCCTATCAAAGAGAGGATGTTAACTGAGGCCAGAGCTGGGTGTAAAGCCTCAGAGATAGTACCACTATCGCCTCACTCTCACTGGGTGAGAAGAGGCAGTATCAGCCCGTTCAGAGATAACTAGCTCTGCAGTGAGTGACAGTGCGGAGATAAACAGCCCTGCATCGACTTGCTGATAACACCCCCGCTTTGTCACCAAGGGAGCACCCTGATCCATGAGCTGAAATACAGACAGTGTCGCGATCCAGGAGAGCAATTGTAGTGGACTACAGCAGCTATTTTTGAGCACGTCTGAAATAGCTTCAAAACAAAAAGGGTTAATCCACTTTTGTCCACCGGCAAGACTTAAGCCTTCACTTTTGCATCACCTAATGTGGTCTGCAGAAATCAGTTTAGGCTGCCAGGCCTTTAGATTCTCAGTCATCAGGATGGATTATGTCAACCTGATCTTGGGAGGAGAATCCCACCGTATGAATGTGAACTCTGCCATGACACTTGCTCTTTGGGCCCTCTGACCTTGCTCAGTTCACCAGCAAGCATGCAGCTTCAGCATTCAGTCTAGCTTTCAGGATCCCAGATGACACACTACTGTTTCTAAAAACTTCTAAGGCTCTCGTGTTTAGAAGTCTTACAGTCTTCCATCCAAATTTTCCATTTCTCATCCCATTAATTCAAATCATCCCCCTATGAGTAACACTGAATAACTCATCCTTTTTCACGTTCCACACTCTTCCTAATTTTTCAGGCTATTATTTCTCTCAACCTCTTGCTATCACTCTGTGTTGCATTTTTAGGTTTTTCAGTGGTTTTTGCATAATCTGACAGCCACTGCTTATGTCAGAATTATTTTTGCTTAGCACATGGATTAGTCTATAAACTATATACAGTCTTCAAATACAGCACAGAACTGAACTAGGTACTTCTGGTGAACACAGGTGATTCAAAGACTTTTAAGGCCAAAACCAAAGTCCATTGCAAGTTCTTCATCACTATATGATCTGATTGAAAACTAGCCAATTCTGAAATACTTGTGGAATTTTGCAGCTCTGAACAGACTAAAAAACCCTTGTGGCAGTCTCAGAAAGTTCCTGGAGAGTTGACCCATAAAAAAGTTTGCTCTGAGGCAGTTGAGTAGATACTGGTACTCTTTTAGCAAGTATTGATTTCTCAATAATGCATACAGCCATGCCACAAAGCAGGAGGTCATTTAATTTTTCCATTTGATGAAGACTTGAGCGGCAGAGAAAACTTTTGTTTTCTGTATGAAAAAAACATTTTTCATACAACTATTAGGATCCCCTACTGCTTTGCTTCCAAAATGTTTATTTTGTGGACCACCACAATGGTCTGTATGAATTACTGGTGGTCTGTGCTCTTTAATGTGGGGAGTTACTGCTTTATACTATGTTACTAATGATTTTTTTATATTATTTTCATTTAATATTTTCCTCTTTACCAAAAATAATATTATTAACTCAAAAAATGATGAATTCAGTGAAAGGACGTAATCACTATGAAGCTTTCTTTTCTTATATTAATATCAAAATATTAGAGTTTTTGGAAAACAAACCAACCATAAAGTACTTTCTGTTCAAAATAATTTTTGAAGGTGTGAAATCTGTTGGTTTACTTAAAATCTACCTTCTAGGAAATAAAAAAATGGTTTTCAGTGGCAAAAAAAAAAAAAAAAGAAATAAAATTGATACTCGTTTTAAGTAAAGGGAAAAATTTAAAAATGGCCATGAGAATTTTAGTAGAAAAGATATTAGGAAAAAGTTTATTAGAAAAAGGGAATTAGCTTTCAACACTCTAAAGTGGTAATAAGCTGCCAATATTGAAATTGTTCATGACATCAGGTTTGCTGTTTTATACTAGATCTGTTTGCTCGTTTGGTATGATCAGACATCTTCCACACTTTGGGTACTCAGCAAGCAGATTTTCACTGACTAGTCATCTTCTACAATTAATGCATAGGGAGAGAAAGAGACGGCAGAAAGATGATTTAAAGCACCTAACCAGGCTCCTGCTCTGAATCATCCCAGTATAAGCTCAACACATTTGTTGACAACAGGAAATCTCAGTGGCTGAGTCAGCTAAGACAGGAACCAAAGTTTTGCCAGTGTGAGTATCCACTTCTTTCAAATTTTGGTCCACATTTTATCCAATGTGAAATACTTGTGTAAAAAAAAAAAAAAAAAAAAAAGAGCCTTTTTAATTGCATATATTGTCACAGATTTCATCTGTTCATTAAAGATAACTGTCTGAATTTGTCCCATATTTCAGTACCTTGACGCCAATGAAATTACCACTAGGGATGAATTTTGGTGTAAGTGTGTGTGCATGTATGTCTCCATTTAAATGAGGCGTATATACGTGTGTATGTGTGCGTCTCTCTCGTTGCGTAAATAGACACATGCACACATATACTGTGCTTTAAAGCTCAGGCAGAGCAGAAAGCTTGGCTTTCTAAGGCATTTTCTGTGTTTTCTGGCAGCCAGCTATACCCAGGTTAACCTGATCTTTACCACATAAATTCAGTCCAGGGAATGTGATTATAAAACTTTCCCATCCATGCAGCTCTTTAAACCAAACTCATGATACTGAAGGATGGATGGATTCCATTCTCAGTGTGTATGGCTGTGATGAATTCAATGGATGGGAGGATTTTAGAACCACCATACAATGGGTTTAATTTTTTTTTTCTTTTTTTTTTTTATGTTTTTTTCCCCACAAGTGAATTAGCAGAAGGGTAACCATTGGCTAAAGTAGCTGGATCCATCAGAGCTGACTGGGATTGATCTCTTAGAGCCAAATATGAAACTCAGAGACCCACCACAGTCTTACATTTAAAAAAAAAAAAAAAAAAGAAAAAGAAAAAAACACTCAGCAAAACCCTCTTTTTTAATGGTAATTTGCGGCACCCGAAACATAGCAATGTAAGCGCGTAATTCCGAAAAATAAAATCAGCATTCATGGAACAAAATATACAAGTGGATTATTTAAATAGAGCTATGCATTGCTCCCTCCAGGCTTAAATGTTTGACTGAAAACCACAAAAAACAAAGGCAGTCAAAGACTAATTTCCCCCAGAACAGGGTTTCCTAATCTCTTTTTTAAGCAGACCTCACATGAGAAAATTGATAAAGTACTGCAACTCGCTTTGGCCTTTGGATCCGACACAACACCAGCAGAAATTACGATACTGAGGTGTACGTCATGTCCCAGCTACAAAGTGCCAGTCCCACCAGCCCAGCCTGGCTGCACACAATTGTCCTGAACTCAAGCGGAGGGGCAATGGTTTTAAACTAGAGCAGGGCAGGTTTAGATTAGACATTAGGAAGAAATTCTTTACAATGAGGGTGGTGAGACACTGGAACAGGTTTCCCAGGGAGGTGGTGGAGGCCCCATCCCTGGAGACATTCAAGGCCAGGCTCAATGAGGCTCTGAGCAACCTGATCTAGTTAAAGATGTCCCTGCTTACTGCAGGGGTGTTGGACTAGACGACCTTTAAAGGTCCCTTCCAACCCAACACATTCTATGATTCTATGATCATTTGATGTCCACTGAAATCATTACAGGAAATCCAAGCTACCATGGAGACATGCCCTTGAATCAAATAATTAAATATATAAAAAATTCCTTTGCTTTGCCTTTTCGCTTTGAGGAACAAATGCAAGTCAGAGCCTGGAGAAGCTGTGCACCAGCTTTGCTTTCTTCATTTTATAATCTTAGCTATGAACTCCATCCCCTCTCATTTCTTTTTCTGAAATACTGAAGAACGAATTGCTTTTCTTTTTTAAATATTGAAGCATCAATGGTTTAACCTAAAATAATCAACAGTTGCATTGCCAAGGCTGACAGCTTTACTGCAACGTGCCCAGAATGTCACAGTAGAAGAAAAGCTGTAATGAAGTCCGATCTCCACCACGCTTACTGCTGGGTCGTCCATCAGACAAGAAGTCAACGCAAATTGTCATCTTAATTTCCAAATGTTAGACTTCTAACTTTGTCTTTTATATATGGGAATCATCTCAAAATTTTATTTCTTTAAAGTTGTTCAGCCATATTACATGCACCATGTAACTTTCAGAGTTGTTCCTGCTATTACCTCCTTTTTAATTGAACATAATGCGAAAATTGAAGGTGCCCAATACTGGCAATAATATGTTAAACAGCATTAATACACAGCCTATAAGGGTAACGACTCTCTGTTGTTACTGCAGTGTTTAAAATCTGTTGAAACCATACTGTGATGAATTTAGAAACTTAAAAAGTTATGCCGTGTATTTAAATAGATTTTTTTTTCCCTAGTAATTCTTAGAACTGACTGGGAAATTACATCCAAATAGTTTTTCTCCTAAAAGGCAAAATTCCTTAAAAAGTAACTCTCCACTGTTACTTTTGACAGTTTTTGAGAATGGAAAGTGAGTTCTTAAAACATTAAAAAAATTTCTGGACAAATATTTTGACATTTGAAATTAAAGATGTCCAAAGTCAGCAGCCCTGGTTCTCGTGAAATTCCCTTAGCCATTCCCACAGAAGATCAAAGCGAATACGTGGGGGAAATTACCCTTTTCTTATATTTATTTTTAGGCATCTCCTATGGGTCTCTTCCTAAAGAGCTTTTTGGTCTGAGCTGGTATGTCTACACATACATTCTTATTGAAATAAGTTGCTTCAAGATTATTTTGGCCAGATTTGGGGACATTGAAAAAAATTGCAGAAATAACCACAGGATGGCTGAACAATCTGTCTCACCTCTCCAGTAATTACTTTTCGAAAGTGTGATAAAGTTTTTTAGACCAAGGGGTTATTTTCCTAACTTTAAACTTCCAGAGTGTAAATGTCCCCAGAGAAGTTAGCCAGTTTGTACTCTTCCATCATAAGAGCAGAAGAATTGTCCTTACAGAAAAATTAATGAGCTCTGGACTTCACTAACTCATCCTAAGGCCTCAAGGGACCACAGAAAATGAGTGGAGTACAAAATTTGGAGTCATACAAAGTTCCATGTTGTATCTTTATCATCATTCAGCCATCTCCTAACCTAACTGTATCTGATGTCTTACCCCAAGCTGGGATGAATTACATATATAGATCTTCCAGAATAACCAAAGAAAAGCATACCAAACCAAAGCAAACCAAGAAACACACCACAAGAATAACATCTTGAATCACTGTCTTGAATCCCGATGACATCCTAACATTGCTTTTCAAGCTTGGACTCAGTTTCCACTGTACAGTGAATTTTTACTTAGGGGTTTGGTGTTCCTTTCTTTCTTTATTTTTTATTTATCTTGAGTGTGAATGCACGTGTTAAGAGAGAATTACTGTAAACAATACCAAAAAATATTCCCAGTCAGTGGGTAGAGAGACACACAGGGAAGACAACTATCTGTAGAGCACTTGAGGGATCTCACCAGCAGCTGGCCCATCTATCTTTGACTTCCCAGCCCAGATCACCATTTTGAAGCATCTTGATACAAATCCAGCATTGTAAATTTGAGCTTTGCTGTGCACTTGCGCTGTTGATTCAGCTGCAGTGGGTATCCGGTCATTTGGGCTGAGGAGTTAAAGGCAGATGGCCACGATGCTAGCCAAATCACTCCCTTCTGTGCTGTTGGCTACAGAAACTGGCATGCTTTAACCATACTAGCCCACTAGGCCATCTGGATTCAGACAGACCTTCGACCCTTTTTCTGGCATGTCTGAATATTGTAAAACTTGTTGGCAGTCATGGGAGTTTCTGGGTTTTTTTTTTAAACAGATGTCCAAAGGAACCATGAGCTGATGTTTCATTTGCTGCCTAGGCTTTCTTTGCCTCTATTTCAAGACTTTGCAAAGCAGACAGTGTTGTGAAGCTGGTTCTCCTGTGGAAAACAAAGCCTGGGAGGGAAAATCAAGGGTTTAGTTTTGCAGATGATTTTTCAAAGCATGCACAGCAATCTGGCCTTAGAGATGGGGCTATCCTTCCTTTGCAACACTTTGGGCTTTGTTTCAGGTGGGAGAGACCTCACAGACACCTGCACCTGAAAAAAAGTGACTGGGAGCCCTTCAAACTCTTCAAGCTTTACAGGTAAGGACCCAGAAGTAGATGCAGTGGAGATGATGTGAGTTAAGGAATTCAAGATAGGGAGGAAAAGTCATATATCAGGAACCTATAAGCTAAACTTACAATCCTAAAATTTCAGCTGAGGTCCTGAATAATTTTGTGGATCTCGTCTGTTGTGTTTAGTGCGCAAACATTGCAAAGCGAATTATGTGGAGAAGTGATAAATGAGAAAATCAATGCATAGTGTTAATTAAAATTAAGCCAAAGAGAGGAAGAAGAAGGAAAATTCAGCTAGTAGTCTACATGGAAGGCAAGGAGAAAACATCTTCTCCGCTAGCTGGCCCATGGTTAAATTTTCTCTCAAGGAAAGCAACTATATTCAACTTATATACAGTATAACACACAATTTTCATTACCTAGGACATTGGACTAGA
This sequence comes from Larus michahellis, assembly GCF_964199755.1. Taxonomy (NCBI): domain Eukaryota; kingdom Metazoa; phylum Chordata; class Aves; order Charadriiformes; family Laridae; genus Larus; species Larus michahellis. The sequence continues at coordinate 2,928,088 of NC_133897.1, read as the reverse complement.
CAAACAAGTAGATCTTTCTGCTTTTTTTCTTTTTTTTCTTTTTTCTTTTCTTTTTTTTTTTAAACAAGGCTACGCTGATATCTTTGCCTCAGACTTGGATAAGAGAATGTTTTATCCAGTTATGAAATTAAATACTCTAAAGCCCGTGAGATGACAGCCATTAGAGCACGGCATGACTAAATACTATTCACCTAACATAACATTATCCATCAAGAATCCAACACACACACGCACAAATGGCCCACACCCAGTGCACCCAGCCAATACCTAATCTGTTGAAAATTAAGCTGGTAATGTATGTTAAAACATTTGTGGGAAGTTTGGATCCAGAGATATTTTGCTACAGTCTACGAGCCTTTCAATTAATTCATTATTTATTTTCCCCACTTGCTTATTCATAGCCAGAGGCTATTGTCTTGTGTTTCTGACATCACAGTCCGTTGCCTTAGGAACAGTGATGATGTCACAAGGGTAGAATTAGCACCTATTAATATGAATAGGCACACAGAAGAGATGAAAAATGAGTTCAGGGCCTGAATTAGACACAAATTACTAGGAATTTTTTGGACAGGAAGAATACTTGAAAGGTAAATGGGGCTTATATTTAAATATTATGTTTTCTTTGCACTTGGACAGCGAACAAAAGTTGATATTTGAGTAATAAAATTACAAATACTGGGGTGAGAACAGCTGTAGGATCATGAAAGGTTTTTTTCCATGCAAATGAGCCAAAAATTATGACTGTGTTTTGAATGCTAATAGATAAGACTGTGTGCCCTAGAACCCAACAAAGCACAGGGCTCACTAACATCCAAGTGCTTGAAGTTCTCAGAGTCTGACAGACCACGGTTCAACAAGGCATTGCATTATATCTAACCGCACTTTCCTCTATTTCCCACTGAGATGTCTTTCCACTCACACTTGTTCTTTGTTTCCTGGGTGACATTTTCATTTTCTGCTTCATTCGGCCTCAAACCCTTTTCTTCTGGATTAGGCTAAATTATCACCATAATCATGCACACACCTGTAGGAATAGAATCACAGAATCATAGAATTGTAGAATAGTTTGGGTTGGAAGGGAACTTTAAAGGTCATCTACTTCCACCCCTCCTGCCATGAGGAGGGGCATCTGCAACTAGATCATGTTGCTCAGGGTTCCTTCCAACTTGACCTGGAACACTTCCAGGGAAGGGACATCTGCCACCTCCCTGGGCAGCCTAGGCCAGTGTTTCACCACCCTCAGAGTAAGAAATTTCTTCCTCATGTATAGTCTAAATCTACCCTCTTGCATTTTAAAGACATTACCCCTTGTCCTATTGCAACAGGCCCTGCTAATAAAGTTTGTCCACACCTTTCTTATAAGCCCCCTTTAAGTACTGAAAGGCCACAATAAGGTCTCCCTGGAGCCTTCTCTTCTCCAGGCTGAACAACCCCAACTCTCTCAGCCTGTCCTCACAGCAGAGGGGCTCCAGCCCTTGCAGCATCTCTGTGGTCTCCTCTGGACTCACTCCAACAGCTCTGTGTCTCTCCTGTGCTGAGACCCCAGAGCTGGAGGCAGCACTGCAGGGGGGTCTCCCTAGAGCGGAGCAGAGGGGCAGAACCCCAGCCCCCTCACCGTGCTGGCCATGCTGCTGGGGATGCAGCACAGGATACGGTTGGCTTTCTGGGCTGTGGGTGAATGTTGCTGTCTCATGGACATCTTTAACCCCCCCAGCAGCCCCGAGGCCTTCTCAGCAGGGCTGCTCTGAATCTCTTCATCCCCCAGCCTGTAATGATACCAGGACTTGCCCTGACCTATGTGCAGGACCCTGCACTCGGCCTTGTTGAATCTCATGAGATTCACATAGACCCACTTCTCCAGGTCCTGTCCAGCCTGTCCAGGTCCTTCTGGATGGCATCCCATCCCTCAGGTGTGTCAATCACACCACTCAGCTTGGTGTCATCTGCAAACCTGCTGAGGGTGCACTCAATCCCACCATTTTTAATGTCATTGATGAAGATATTGAACAGTACTGGTCCTAGTATGGACCCCTGAGGGACACCACTTGTCAGTGATCTCCATCTGGACATTGAGCTGTTCACCACTACCCTACAGATGTGGCCAGCCAACCAATTCCTCATCCACTGAGTATCTACTGAAAAAAATAGTTGCTGAAATAGTGACTTTTATGAAAAGAGGAGAGCATATTTATTCTGGTCTAGAATAGACCAGAAGTGTAAATACTGTCTTTTTCTTATTCTTGTTTTCTTTTGTTTCCTGGGAAAAAATTAGTACCACGGGGTTCACCATGTTAAATTAAGTTTTAACTGCTCAGCTTATCACCAGCTTTGGATGTCTTGCTTATTTGTAGCCTAATTTAGTACTAGGAGAACTTTTCCACAGGTTACATTGGTAAGTGGGAAGGATAGAAGCAAGAGTTGGGAAAAGGTGTTTCTTTCCTCTGACATCTGGATCATGGTGCCCTTGCAAAGGACTCCTGGACTTTTCTTTCTTAGCCAAATCTCTCTTATAAACAGGTGTTATTCCCACCTCACATCTCTTGGCTTCCTGTTCCTTGGCTGTGTTCATCATTAAGTTTTCTGAGCCCAGATTCATTTAATCTAACTTGGGCACCAAACTGAAGTGTTTGAATAAGGTTTATGTTCACCTGCAGCTCTCCTAGCAGTCAGGAGGGGAAAGCCAACACCTCCAGAGGCTGATTCTGGTGGTGCAAGGTTGTTTGTGAGTGGACAATTAAAGCGCATGAATCTCAGCCCTGATAGCTGAAATGCTTTGGGTTTAGTACAGGGTATTTGATTAAATGTGACAGCCGATCTTATCCAAGGAGAGGCACTTGAGTAGCAAACCACCACCTCTGACCTGCAGTTCCACGAAGCACTGAAACTTCTTCACTATGCAATCAGTTCTCCACTTGTCACAGCTTTCTTGCTGGCACCCTTCCTCCCCTCTCTCCTCCATTTTTGGCATTTATCGTGACATATTCCAACTGATAAGAAAAAGAGGGTTTTTTACTTTTTTTTTCTGTAACAGAATAATGATAATGCAGTTTTCCATTTGTAAAGCTTTCAAAGCTTTTATTTTTCCCTTTTCCTTACTTTTTTAAAGGAAACTCTAGCATTATGTTACAATAAAAAGAAAAACACAGGAAGACAATGAGAAAACTCTTTACCTACACAGTTGTGGTCTGGAGTTTTGAAGGTTAGTCAGGCTCTGAGATATTAGGTTGAAATTGCCCAATCTTTCTACCCTCAGCAAGGTAACACCTACACCACAGTCAGAAAGGATTCACAATCTGCCCAGGAATTACTGATGGCAGGAACACCCTGTCCCAAGCACCTTTGCTCGCTGAGTGTTTTTCCAGAGACGGCAAGGCCTTCCACTCCATCTTTTGGCAGGTGATATGTAATGCCAAACCTTACAGGCAGGAGGGTGAAAGCCAAGTCTTGAGGATGCTGTCAGCGTGGAGGGATGTGCTGCGACAGTCGGCTCCGTGCCTGGCCCTGTGGACCCCAGGCAGGTGGCGAACGGCATGTTTTCGCTCCCCGCTCTTGACACGAGGATCAAGTTGCCCATCTGCTTCCGCCATGGACTCTGATATTGGCCCCATTGGACTCAGTGTGGAGCCACACTGGCTTCACCAGGGGAGATAGCAGTGACCTGGTGTGTCCTCAGCTTGTCACTCTCTATCCCGACAGTCCTGAGGAGAAGCAGCTGTCCTTGTGAGAGGAATCACAGCTCCCTGAATTACCTTCCCTGCTTGCCTCCAGGCAGTTATGAACATATGTGTGTCCAATGCACCTCTTTTTCCTATCTAGAAATCATCTAAAATACATAAGAAGGACATGGACCTGTTGGAGTGGGTCCAGAGGAGGCCACGAAGATGCCCCAAGGGCTGGAGCACCTCTGCTATGAGGGCAGACAGAGAGAGTTGGGGTTGTTCAGCCTGGAGAAAAGAAGGTTCTGGGAAACCTTAGAGCCACTTCCAGTACCTAAAGGGGCTACAGGAAATATGGGGAGGGACTCTTTACCAGGGAGTGTAGTGATAGGAAGAGGGGTAACAATTCTAAACTGGAAAAGGGGACGTTTAGATTAGGTAGAAATTCTCTACTGTGAGGGTGGTGTGACACTGGAACAGGTTGCCCAGAGAAGTCGTGGATGCCCCATCCCTGGAGGAGATCAAGGCCAGGCTGGATGGGGCTTTGAGCAACCTGATCTAGTAGAAGGTGTCCCTGCCTATGGCAGGGGGGGTTGGACTAGTGGACTAGATGCCCTTTAAAGATCCCTTCCAATTCTAACCATTCTATGATTCTATGACATATTGGTCTTCCCAAAGTGCTGGAAGGCTCAGCAGAGGTTGCAGTGCTTCATACACAAGACAGAAAGATTTTAAAAATCAGCTAAGTCATGTTTGTTTGTAATAGATGTTCCTCCTTAAGAGGCCCCACACGTATTCCTTTATAAATATATATATATGCAGAGCACATCACAAACACTCATACATGCACACACATGACTCCATGCAGACAAATGTGCACCAACGTTGAAGAGACAGCTACTGCTTTGATCACCTTATATTTTAAATAGGGAAAGGCAGCAGTGATTTTATCCTGTTTTACAGACGAGATGAACTGAGGATCAGGGAGATTAAGGGTCAGGTTTGCAAAAGTGTCTCAGCAGCCATGGGTGAATGAAGCCAAAGTACCTGATTTTGATAATCCTTCCCAGCATCTTTTTCAACTGCTGGATTCCTAAACCAGCCTGCCTCACTCAAGGTCACTTTGGTAGACGTTGGTTGTCCTTCAGAGTTTCTTTCACCACTAGACTGTCTTTCAAGAAACTTAAACGATGTGACTACTTAAGGTAGGACACAGAAAAAATATGTCTGAATAATAAGAAACACCAGTCTTCAAAAGGTTCAGTTTGCTTCAGGAATACATGCAAAACATCTGGCACATATTTGTAGCCATCCAGTAACGACAGAGAATGCATACATATGAGAAGTACCAAAGAAAACACAAGCAGCCTAGAGTCCTGGGCTGATCCCAGCCAGTCTCTACTGCTGCTCATGTTTTTATGGAAGGCTTCCTGCCTCTACACTGAGATCGTGATGGCTCTTCCATGCCGGGTGACTCACTTCAAGTGTGAGGAGCCAAAGCTCCCCACCTCTCAGTTCCTCATTTATCACATCCCTCCCCTGCTTGCTGTCTGCAACTGCACAGGCATCATCACTACAGATAAATCTGGGGAGCCAGCATTGCTCCACAGAAGACAGAAGTGGTGAAACGGACAATATTTTTGCTTACGTTTCTGTGTATCTACATCTGATCTTGTATTTAACACCAGACTAGATGGAGATAACAAATCCCTCTGGCTCTAAAATCTGCTCATTTCATTGAATGCACTATATGGAAAGTATTCATTCTTCTTTGCCTATATAAATATACAGGTATAGATAAATATGTGTGCATACATATATATGAAAGTATGCACACACACATATGCATTTTATAACCCTTCACCTAGATATCTATAAATCTCTAACCTTTTCTGTTTAAATTTTCCCTAGAGTTGAGCTACAGATTATTAATGATAAAATATGAAGTAACGCTCATAACATCCCTGTGTATTTAAGGTGGGATTTCATTTCAGCTAATGTTAGCCCAGTAAAAGTAAAATTTTAAACCTAGCCTAGTTTTCTGGGCTTCTTTGTAGTCGATAAAAAGAGACAGATGCATCCAGAGGGCAATTCAGCTGATCTGGTTTAGTATTTATTGGCTAGATATAGAAGTCAAATGTGAAGTGGGGCTATTAGAGGGGGGTTGAAATGAACTGGGAATGGCTAGGGTAGAATTCAGAGCCCTAAGAGCAGCTGTTTTCAGTGCTGGTGTGTTCACATGACCCGGGTGTGCAAGTTACCATTATAATTGTTGGAGATCTTTTCAGTGCAGCCAGGTGGATCCTGAAGAGTAATACAGATGACACAAAAATAGACATCTAGCAGTTTATGACCTGATTTTTTTCTTCCAACTGCAGCAACTAAACTGACTACAGGCAAGATGTCAATCTCCAAACACACATATGAATTGCAGACTATGGGGTATCCAAGACACCTGCACAGGGCTCACAAACATGACACAGGACATCTGGGAGACCTGCATCTTTCTGAAGTGGAGCTGGAGGACCTATGAGGTACGATAAAGTGTTTCAACATTAAATGCCTAGTACCGAAACAACTTCAGATCTTCAAGAACTGTGACAGAAGCAGATAGATAAACAGGTCATACAGAGATGTGGGTCTCAGCTTGGGTTACTAAATCTAGTGCCGCATGAGGTTGCACTGGGACTTCACCTCACTTCTAGCTGCCCCCTTGGTGAAGCACAGATCTGCTGTAGGTTTTGTGTCAGATCTAAATGATCCATGTAGACACTACAGGTATTTTAGAGGCATATTAGATGGCACAAAACCACAAAATTCTCAACAAGGCATGTCTGAACAAGGAAACATTTATGCTGAAATTATTCAGGTCAATAATCCTTAAAGTCTAAAATGTATTTAATTTTAAAACGTTCTTCCATCTATGCAGGTGATGTCAAGGGCAAACAAAAAGGAAGATTCTCTGTAACAGTTCACTTGAAGGAGCGCTCTCAGTATCCATTTCTTAGAATTATCTCCTGAGAACTGTTGGATTTTTGCCCTTTAGTAAGGAAATAAACATTTCTTCCACTTTGCCAGGAGGGAAATTGAGTATGGATGGCTGAACGAATGAGTTGCAAGCATACAGAAAGCCTGTGGCTGCTCATAGCATGATACAGGTTGAAAGAGACCTACAATGGGTATCTGGTCCACCTTTCACTCAAGGCAGGACCAACAAGGCCATATCTCTGACCATGGATTTAGAATGTTGTTCACAAAAAGCATTCTTCTTCTGCATCTATGGTTGTTTTTTAGTTATCATTAATGTCCCACAGATAATTCCATATACTCCTGGAATATTTGTTTTTCTTGTAGTTTCATTTTTTAACATGATTCCTGAGTCAATGATGCAAATACCCAGTCTATTAAAGAAGGAAACTTACATCTATTTCTGAGCAAAATTCTGCCCCTGCTTTAAGGCTTGAATGGCAATGGTAGTTAAAGTGAGTTTTAAGGTTGCCCTCAAGGCTTTAGTATTAAAAGTCCTACAGCATTAATCCCAATGAAGTTTCTTCCTTGATTTATGAGTTCCCTCTTCTTCCTTCTGGTGGTTAGAAATTAAGTAAATAAAGTGGGAAAACTAAACTATCTGCAGATACTTTCCTAGAAAGTCTCTTCTTCACAAGAACAAGACTGTATGTATAGCTTTGGACCAGTTCAGACAAGATAATTGTGAGATGAGGCAATTTAGGGCAACCTCAGAAGAATATGTTGAAGCTTTGATGACTTCAGCAGATGACTGAAGATGATGGATTGCTTCTTTTCACTATAATGGGCTTTGGCCAGGTCCTCACACTGCAGTCATTCTTGCTGTATTCAGGGTCTACTTGCATACTTAGAATAAATGGTACAATGTTTGCATGTAGTTTCTTCCAAACAAATAATCAGGAGTGTAAATGAATGCATATTGTCATCAGTCTATGAGGCATGCAGACTGTCATGAGAAACATCTGATATTAGAAGAAAAAGGAAAGTAAAAGAGCTAAAACACTTGCAAGATTTAATATCTGTGTCTCCCTTAGACACTTACTGTACACTGGGCAGAAAACTCTTGCTTTCTAACAGTTATTGTGTATATTTTTGACTGAGTAGCTGGATTGTCAAGCAGTTATTGCTTAGCAACAGTTATTATTATCATACATGGCAACAAGTGCAAGCATATATTAAAGTATAACATTTTTATTTGCTTAATTAATTAATATTTACATAGCTCTAGGATCAGAAAATGGAAAGTTCCCTCTACATGCAGAAGAGTGTGATTGGTACTTTGGAGAAGAGCAGCCACATCACTGTTTCCTTTGCCTGGAATCTTCACTAGGTGGAATGACAGCCCTAGTGCTCCCCCATTACAAGGCACAAAACCTATGGAGACTCCAACATTTCCTTCCCTAGACAGCAGAATTCCGCAGTCGTTAGGTCTTTGGTGCAGGAGCTGAGGTCATGGGTGTGATTCAGCGGCTATGAATTTTTCAGGGCAGGGCAGGGCTTTCAAAAGGTTAAACGAATGACTGGGCAGCAGCCTATAGCAATTGGAAAACTACACACTTCTCTGCCTGGCCTGCTGGCAGCAAGAATTCAGTGTAGGAGAACCAAGGCTGAGCAATGACATGACGCAGTGGGCTGGCGGTCATGGCAAGTGTGGATGTTTCAACCAGAGCATGAAGTTCACCTGGGGGTCATTGCAGCTGTCAGCTGCTTATGAAGCTTGATCTAAAACCCACTGACCTCAATACAAAGCTTTCCTTTGCTTTTCATTTGGCAGGCTTTGAATTAGTCCCTTGGTGCTGAAGTTTCGAAATGATGACAAAAAAATTAGCAGGTCTCACCTGTGGTTTGCCCTGTTTTTGTAACCTGCAAGCACTGAGATTAGCTGTGTGTTTCTGTTTTGTATAATGGCTTCAAATCTCAATTAAGACATCCTTGTGCCCTGCAACAGAAATTAATTTCAACAGTAAGACAAGTATCTAGTAAATTTGTACATTCTCCAAACTCAGCCTCTTGGGGAGAACAAATCAGGTGAAGCTATCCATGTCACAGTGACACTGATGAGCCCAAATGAAAGCTCAAGACATCCATGACCTTTCAGATTCTCAATTTAGGGGTTTTCAGACTTAATGCTAATCTCAACATGATAACTGTGCTGCTTGCAACCTCCATATTTTTGCAGAAAAATGTCTTAGCATAAGTCAGAACCAGGTTTTACACACATAATGGAATGAAATAGCAGTTCATTCAAACACATTTGGAGTCATTTTAATCTGAATTATGATCAAAGGATTTGCTTTTGCCATTGGAGACTAAAACAAGGATACAATCTGAATTCAATTCAACAAGAGTGAAATCTTTTGAATAGTTCTTACCAATTGGCTCCTAACAGTAACAACTTCCATGTGATTCACTGTTCACCACTTCAGGATGAATCCGCCTGAGAACTTTCAAAAATTTTAGGTGACCTGGCCTGGAGCTCATAAAAGACCCATTAGCATGAAATATGTGCCTCCTAAAAACCATCTGGTCCCAAAGTGTCCATTGCAAAAATAAAAATGTTTGACTGTATAGAGTCTCTACTCACAAACGTTTACGACAAAGGCCATATATAGAGAAAACTTCTCTCTTGCACATAGGTTTTCCTACCAGCCTTGGCTCAGATGCTACGTAAATTATGCTGGTTATAATTTTTGCCGTCATCTTCACCATAAATTAAACTGGATCATGCTATATGGATGGTAGGATAATGAGCCTACAACTAGGTGTACGGGGATCCCTCCCTAAAGATAATGTCTAGCTAAAGGAACTCATTGTAATAGAAATTAAATAATCATCTAGCTTGTTACAAATTGAAGCAGAATCCATATCTGTATTGATTAGGAATAGGCAGCTGTCTTTTTCTGCCCTAACTAGTCAAAACCTGTCACCTAGAGTAGAAAATCACTGTTCTTCCAATTTTGTGTCCATCAATTATTCATTTTTCTACAATGCAGGCTGACTCTAAGTCCAATTTCTTCATTCTTAGGTTAAAAACATTTTTCCCATTCACAGGCAAATTTTTGAGAATCCAAAAAATGCTATTTATTTGTTAAGAGGGAGACAACACTTAAAGTCTGCTAGAAGTTTTTGGTTTTCTTCTCAGGAAACTTGAAAGGGAGCAGCCAAAGTGTTCAGTTATTTTCCTGAACAATAAGAGAGATTCCGCTTTAAAGCGTTCTTCAGCCACCACTGAGTTCTCGAAGGTTGTTACTTATTCCAGGGTCTTCTCATTCTGATGAAAGCCTTATGTCTACTGAGATATTGCATTGGAAAATAGGTAAAATACCATGAAGAGGGTTTTGTCTTATTTTGGTTCTTTGGTTGTTTCTTCTTCTGGGGGGGCGGTGCATTGCTTTCCAGCAAAGTATCATTCAAATGGGCATGAGTGGAAGCCCAGCCAATTCGAGATACCATCAGATACCAACAAAGACAGCAGAATCAGCATCAGGCGTCTTCTCTCTGTCAGTTGCCAGACACACCACAATCAGATTTACACACAGCCAGAAGGGATTAGTAAATCACTTTTGGAAAAGGCCAGAGTACCTGTGCTGTGATTTGTCTTTAGAATGACTCAAATCCCTGACTTTGTACAACAGCTTCATTAAGCTACTCAATCCCATGACCTGGCCTCCAAAGTATTTCATGGTGACTAGCCTGACAGTCATCTGGGGTGTCCACCGCCACACACGCACACATGCAGAAAAACACATCCCTGTATAAAGGCAATGGGCTTGCAAATTATGAAAACAAACTGCAAGTCTGACTTAAAGCTTTACGCCTGCTGAGGCTCCATGCAATGTAGTAATAATATTTACAAGGCACATGGACTCCGTCGGCTGGGCTGCCTCGCTCCGTTACCCACCACACTGACGTATATACTGCACGGTTGGATGCGTGATGTTACCCTGCAGCCCAGGGTCTTGATTTATAGTGTCTGGTAACATCTCCCTCGTGTTGAAATTGAAATATCTGTGATTTTTGGACACTGAAGGAACATTGGGTTTGCTTTGACCTGTAAATGAAGAGATGGCAATCAATCCTTAAACTTTTTTTTAATTTATTTTAAATGAAAGCTCCGTCTCATCTCCTCCCTCTTTTTTATGCTGGTATCTACCAACCTCAGAGGTTTTCAGCATTAATTGAGCCAAACCCCCAATTTTTCAGATGTTTAAAGTGAATTTAAGTGCTCACTAAGGTGGCTAGATCAGAATCAACAAGAGGTTATCCACAGATGAAAAGCACGAAAGTAAAAACAAACTGAACAGAGGACGGGATTCACTTAATCTGGCTCTTGTTGTCTAAGGGTAGACTTGGGCAGTTGTATAGGCTAGAGTCACTGAAGAGGATCAATACCTTTAGAGAAGATATCATCTTATCCTGATCTAGATAGATAAGAACGGGGAGATGAAACCCATGACTTAAACATGCTTATTTTTTCCATTAACCATGTAGGAACCTAAATAAATCATTGGCTTAGATCAGACAGCAAACTTGGAGATATTTAAAGCAAAGCCTTGCATATCACTTAAACTTTCTAATAATGCCCTTAATGGTGCATTGAAGTCCTTTGGTATGACAAGTAGGCATGCTTCCCAAATTTTCTTTCTGAAATGAACCTTATTCAGCAAGGAAAAGCACAGCTTCATGAAAGTATGAAATCTACCCTTAAAGGTTTGTATGAAAAAACAATAATGAATCTTCCATGAACCGTCTCCTACTGACTTTGGCCTCTGATTAACTGTCAGACTTTCCTATTTGCAAATTTTGGGAACACAGTATATAGGCACTAAATCTTGATTAGTGCATGCAAAAGCATCCTCCACTCTCATTCAAAAGACTTCAGAAGAGCTCAACTTGTACAAAAGGTCTCAGGCCTAGCCTCAGATACTTGTCAGCTAAAGTTAAAATTGTCCTACTTTACATTTTCTCAGCTAGCTGCAGAAATTATTTCTCCCTTACATCATATGTTTTCTCTATAACTTCCTTTAACTTAAAAAGCCATCTATACAAACCCTCCAAAACATAGAAAAATCTTCATTCACTTTCTTTGGAAGTTTTCTCATCTGCCTCCAATGTCAAGTAGTACTCAAAGAAAGTACATATTTGACAAAAGAAAAAAAAAAAGGAGTATACAGATATTTAGTGGTGGGATGGTGAAGTAAAACTTCTTCAGAGGCTCCCTCAATAGCTGGAAACTACTGGACAAGATTATTAATGGCACAAAATTATTTTGCTTCTTTGAAATCTCTGAGTCTAAGAGAGGAAGAATTAAAATTCTCACATCCCTCTTAGAAAAAGAGGGATTCTCACGTCCCTTTCACCTTAGAAAGAGGAATCAGAATATTATTATTTTTGTATACCATTTTGATGGCTTTTAGTACCATTTTTATTTTTTCTTCTGCCTCCCAGCAGTGATCTATGTCCTTCGCGCTTAGACTTCTGGATGCAGAGTTATCCTCTGTTGAATTGTGTTTTCCATTGCTAAGAACTGCGTTTTGAGACCTACACACTGAAAACAAATTCCTTGATGCTTTGATTTAGAAGTTCCAGTTCATATTCCTAAGCACTAGAAGATGGCCTCTTCATCTAGCCATCCATTTGTCCATCCATATTACATATATATCTATCTTGCCTCTCATTTCAAACTTCTTTTTTTTTTTCAATGGTAGAATTCTTTTCTTCCTCCTGTATTTTTTATGTTCTAGTTTTTTTGGGGGATATTTTCGTTGATTTTTTTTTTTATTTTTCCATAGTACTACCTAAACTATTTATTGCAATATGACTTTATGGACCCCAAGTGCACTGTAACGATGATGGGGAAAATAACTTACAAGGGCAATAGTCCCAGTTATGACTCCTAAGAAATATTCAAGAGGGGCTTTTAGGAGCTCCATCAGACAGGGACTCGGTAGTATAGCTTATCTGAAAGGCTGCTGTGATATGTCTTTTTTATTGGTGATATTCTGAAACACTTCAAAAATGCATGTTAATTCCCAGTCTAGTGCTTCATGACAAAGCTCTGTCCAGGAAAGCATTATCTTCCAATCCGAAGACCCATGCAAAGACTCCTACAAGCTTCAGTGGGCTTTCAAACTGTCCCCAAATGTTCACCTCAATTTAATGCATAAGGAAGCAACAGCTCTTAAAATGATGTGAGGAGGAAGTCTCAGAGTGGATTTTGACAGGAAGCTTCTTCCAAATTATCTAGGGCTCAATTAATCCTTCATGCTCAGCCTGAGTAAGGCACACTGGCTAATCATGGTACACAGACGTAGTCTTTCCAAGGTTTCTTTTCTTGCTCTGAGTTTGAGGGAACAATAAAAACCTGCAACTCATGAAAGCCAGTAGCTCACAGAATCATAGAATCATTTGGGTTGGAAAAGACCTTTAAGATCATCAAGACCAACCACTAACCTAGCACTGCCAAGTCCACCACTAAACCATGTCCCTAAGTACCACATCTATACATCTTTTAAATACCTCCAGGGATGGCAAATCATTTCCTCCCTTAGGCTTTTTCAAGAGAGCTTTTCAGGTGACTGAAGAGGAGAGAACAGGCATCTACCATGCCTGTTTGTCACTTGCTTGTATTCAAGAAATGTACAGTCAGCTCTCCAAACCTGATGAAGATTTGGGCAACTTTGGTACATCTTTTCTTTCAGATATGCTTCAATAAAGTGAGGGCACAGGTTGCCCATGGGAAGAAGTTGAAGCCTTTTCCATCTGCTTCAGAAGGATACTGGAAGACGTTTCCCATTCCTCCTGAAGTAATCTCATTCCCTCAATGTGGAATCCTCATTTTCCCCAAAAGCATCGCTAAAGCACTTACTGCCCCTGTTGCTCTCATGAATCAACCACTTTTACCTAATTGCTTATAATTCAAGTAGATAAGAGAGATCAATGGGGTGGCAGGGACAGAGACCTGCCCCAGGTCACATACCAGGGCCAGACCCATCATAAGGGTTCCTATGGGCAGGGTTACATATAACCCAGGGAGATAAACTCTCACTGCAAAGGGCTAGGAGACATTGAAGATTCACGCCATTGAAAAACTGCTGCTTTGGACTATTCAGATTAAGAGCATGCATTTCCTAGGTATGGGGACTGTTTCACAGCTGTGTGATACAGTAAATGCTAAATGAGGCTAAACCCCACTTTTTCTGGCACTTCTAACTGTGCCCAGGAGACAGGGGATGAAAAAGGGGGACAGAACATGCTAACCCAAGAGGAGAGATGGAGTGTATAACCTCACATACACCACCTTCAGCTGATTGAGGATTTCAGCACGTGTATACCTCCAAAACCTTCCAATAAATGCCCCGTTAAAAAGTCATTCATAGTGAATTTCAAGTGCATCTCCAATGAATGATTGCTGTATCTTCTCAGCAAGACTTCCAAAACTTTTTGATGTGTTCTGTGCTTTCCATGCACAACACACACATATATTTCTACACAGCCTTTATGCCATACCTACATGTGAGTTATGCTACTGTATGCTATGAGAATGGATATATAATGTCCTTATTATCTATGTAAATAATCCATTTGGCTAACCTCTTCCAAGAGAACTGGGCCATTTTGTCTGAAGCATCTCCTCTAGCTCACTTTCTCTTCCCCAGACATCTGCAACTGGATATGGTTTGTGACACGGGAAAGGCTAGATGGTCTTCATAAAAATGTAGGTACCAAGCCAAACTACAATATTCCTCACTCAGAAGGATGATGTGAGACAAAGCTATGATTCAGAATCTGAGCAATTTTAAGGGAAGAGCCTGGAGATGTTACATAATCGTTGTCATCGGAATTATTTAACACCTTCCAATTAAAAAACAGAATACGCCATAAACAGTGATGTCTTTGATAGCATCAGGAAGAGATGCTGGGGTCAGAGAAATCAGTCTTCATTTTTCTTTTCAGCCCAGTGCTGCTGAAATAGGTTGGTTACTCACCTGGTACAATTTGATGTGTCCTTGCTGAAGGTGGTAGGTCAGCTTCTGTTTGGTGTTAATTAGCACAACAAAGCTCCAATCAGCAAGGTGAAATTTGGAAACAATGATTACAATCTTTCTAGTAAATTAACTGGGGTAGGATCTTATGCAGCTGAAAATCATCCCCATCAGGTCTGTTGGGTCTCTTTTGGAATTCATGGGGCAATAGTCAATCAAGCTTCCCACATCTCCGTTAATTGAGCCTGCTCATACTAGGTTTGCAGAAGGCTGTAACTCCACGTTACTATGTTGCTTGTCAGAGCTCTGCCTTCCTCAGCTGCAACCCTGTGCTGTATCTCCATCACTTAACCTATTGCCACTCCAATCACAAAATCCAGTGCAGCTCCCATTTGTAAATGCAAAGGAAGCTGCAGGGTCCAGGGGCATTGGTTGCTCAATGGATGATGAAGCCACTTCAGGTTTAACCATGAAAGGAACAGATTACACAGAAAGGATATCTAATCTCGTTCAAAACCTCACTGAGCACACCCTGATCTTAGCTGACATGGTTTTGAAACAGGGACCAGACCAGATGATCTCCATAGGTCCTTCCAAAAAATTGTCTTATGGTTCTGCTCTCTGATTTGGCCAAGAGCCATTTTCTGGATCTGTGATAGCCAGATGTCTGTTCTGTGTTTGTGTGGCTTTGCCTGATGTTGCAACAGGGACAATCATGGGTGCAGCACTTATATGTATGGAGGCCCTTTCAGGCTTGTAGAGATCTCCTTTTCCTGTTAATCACTTTGGAACCAGCAAAGGGAAGTGCAAAGGCCAAAGCTTTAACTGGCATAAGCTGCTATGGCTTTACTGACTTCAACAGAGCTTTGCTAGTTTCCAGCAGCTGGAGATATGGCCCCTGTCAACAGGTTTTTTCATAGAGATGCAGTGCTTAATGCTAGCCATTGGAAAGCAGAGTGTATGCATTTTGTGTAGTTTGGTTACAAAGATGAAATATATTCATTTAGTATACATTTTAAACATGCTGGTAAATTCTTTGCTTTTCTTTAAAAACAAGACAGAAAAAAATTAATCGTAAGTGGAAATCCATTTTGCTGTGCAATAGTAATGCACTGCATTATTACTATCCTGTTATTCCACGGGGAAAGTAAATGCCAATAAAAGGGATTATAAAGCAACATGCATTTTCAATTAGGGCCTAGAGTGCTGCTCAAAGCAAGCCTTGCCAAACGTCTAGCTGATGGGACATAGCTCACAGCAAGTTCTGGACACACACTGAGCAGGAGGGGAGAGATGAAGGGACCCCTCTGCTGCCATGCAGACTGCCTGGCCAAGCATGGGGTGAGAGCTCCTCCTGACCCTCCAGGCAGGGAGACGAGGAACAGGAGGGCAGAGCAAGGACCAAGAGGGGTTGTGATTCCCATATCTCATGGTCAGGGGGAAGGTGGGGTGAGATGGATCGCTTCCCACAGAGCAAAGAGGCAGACAGGGGCCATCTGTGTCATATTAAATCTCCTGGCCCTGGCCAGAGCCTGTGAAATTAGGAGACAACCCTTCTTCAAGCAGGCTGGAGCTATCTCTAAATAAACCAATGTGTGCATGTGCACGCTCATCGTCATTGTACCTTATCTCTTACAGCTACCCAAACACAGTGTACACACACTATGTACACATGTTAAACTGTATACCACATGGTATATGTATATATACAACACACATATGTTTGTATACATACACATTGTATAGTATGTGTTTATAGATATGTGTGTTTCCTTGCTTCTCAAACTAGACACAGAACGTTTAATTATGTAGAGAATTCAATAAATCTGTAAAGTTTTTGTATATATATTTGTATGATTCAAGGCAAAGAACAAAACAGGAAAAGGGAGTTGTGATAGGAGGCAGGACAATAAGGAAAAGAGACCAGTGCTTACAAATAGATGGGCCACTGAAGATGTTGTGTCTAAGAAATTATCTGTTCTCCCCTTAATACACCCACTTTCCAATTGAATAAAAGTAAATCTTTTTCCTCTTGGAATGGCGAACCATTCTCATTGCCATCTGGGACAGGATTTGACAGCTTACATCAGGAATGGGCGTGAAGTTGCCCAGATGTGTCTGCTGAGGGAACCATTTTCCTGGTGATGACAGAAGTCTGGCAAGATGCCTAATAAAAATCTGAGGGGGATTCCCCCCTGGCCTTTCAAAACAAAAAATGGGGAAAAGAGAAACCTGTATGCATCAACCACATATATGAGAAATCTCCCTCAGTGTTTTTTTTCTTTCTCCTTTTTTTTTTTTTTTTTTTTTCAAGATAGAAACACTGAGGTCTTCAGAAAAGACAGGAAATCTTAACACTGCCCTCCCCAGAGCCTCATCTATTAATCAGGTCTTTCCTTTGGCCCCAGAATATTCAGTCTCTCTCCCTCTCTTCCTCAATTTGTTGTATCTTGTACAGGAACCCAAGGCCATGTTTAATATGTTTGGTTTTTAACCGACAACATAAAGGTCAACATTTAAGTTAGGTTACGTAATCAGATCGGTCCCCTGTGACTAACCACAGAGGAAAATAATTCCCATTTAATTGTCCTCTTCTCCCACCCCCATCCTTCTGAACAGCAAAGTCCTATTATTTCTTCCTTCCCTCTGCCTTGGAATTACTTCAGGGCTGATCTCAGGTTTATATGAATCTGGGATCAAATTTTCAAAAACACTTAAGCAAGACTTCCATCGTAAGAGGCTGAGGCATTTGAGGTATTTGTGAAGGAAGATGACTTTTTTTTTTTTTTCCAAATGCTGGTGCAAGGCAAAACAAGA
Source organism: Larus michahellis (assembly GCF_964199755.1). Taxonomy (NCBI): domain Eukaryota; kingdom Metazoa; phylum Chordata; class Aves; order Charadriiformes; family Laridae; genus Larus; species Larus michahellis. Next base: position 2,910,603 of record NC_133897.1, on the reverse strand, counting down.
TGCAGAGGGATTCTCAGCAGGAGTCAGATGTACTGGCCTAGTTCACATTTTTCCAGCAAATATTCCTTGTGAGTATTCAAGAAGGACAGGGAACTGCTGGATAGGGTACAGCAAAAAGGTACGAAGATGATTAGAGGACAGGAACACCTCTTTTATGAAGAAATGCTGAGGGATTTGGGTCTTTTTAGTCTGGAAAAAAGATGACTGAGGGGGGATATTATCAACCCTTACAAATATTTAAAGGCTGAGTGTCAGGAGGATGGGGACAGGCTCTTTTCAGTGGTGCCCGGCAACAGGACAAGGGGTAACGGGCACAAACTTGTACATAGAAAGTTCCACTTAAACATGAGGAGGAACTTCTTTACTTTGAGGGTGGCAGAGCACTGGAACAGGCTGCCCAGAGAGGTGGTGGAGTCTCTGTCTCTGGAGACATTCAAAACCTGCCTGGAAGCATTCCTGTGTAACCTGCTCTAGGTGAACCTGCTTTGGCATGGGGGTTGGACTAGATGATCTCCAGAGGTCCCTTCCAACCCCTACCATTCTGTGATTGACTTTCCACAGTGAAATCCATGGGGACCTGGAGGTCCAAAATGAGACTGAGCTCCCTGGTGTTGTAAGGAAGAGATAGGAATAAATGCAATCTCAGAATCCAGCATCATATTCAATTAGAAATATTTAAGATTTTCGAAATGTCAAACGGAATTACTGCCACACATGATTATATACCGGAAAGTGACAGGATAAATATTAGCCTGGAGAAGAAGGACCTGGGAGTAATGGTGAGTGCCAAGTAGAATGCAAAGTAGGAATAAATCTGAGTGCCACCAGTTCACTCCCACTGTGGCAAACCACATAATAATGTAGCATATTAGAAAGTGCATGCCCAGTCTACCAAAAGTAGTACTGCACTTAATTTTGTGTGGAGTTGAGGACGGATTTGGAGGGGTGCCTTATAGGGGTCTCAGTATGCCAAGGCCTATGAAAAGACTTCAGTGGAGCCAGGTTTGCATGTTGGGTGGAGACTAGGGGTACAAATAGCTTCCTACAGCTATTTGAGTGGCAGCTAGAAGAAAAATGACATATCAAAAATGTTCTTAATCACGCTACATAATAAAAAGGGCAATGGTTTTGCTTTGAGAGGTTTAGTCTGGGCATCAAGAATCAAACAATTTCAGTGTAGTGTAGCACTGGAGCAGGCTACCCAGATAAGTTCTGACACATGTCCTGGGAGGTTTGCAAGCCATGGCTAGGCAAATCCATGGTTGACCTGATCTATGATTGCCTCTAGTCTTGCCCCAGCTGGGAGTTTGGACTGAAAGCCTCTGGTTGTCTCTTCCAAACAGCTCTTCTATGATTTTTTGATTCTAATAACATCAGATTTCTCAGAAATTGCCATCCCCAAAAGCACACTTTTAACCTCTCTGAGGGCCTACTAAAATCTTGGGTGAGGTAGAAAAAATGGGATGACTTCTTTCTTTCCCTTAACTTATGCCATGGCCTACCATGGTTTAGTTTTCACTGTGTAACTGGAGATCTGGCTTTCATCATGGGCACTTAGACAAAATCCCACCACCTATGTATGCCTGGCTACCAGGATGCATTAGGAAGGGGATGCATATGAAGTGGTCTCAATGCTAGTCAATGTCTCTGGGAGTTTCTGGCCACCTTGGACTACTCAATTCAAAGGGTAAGCCACTCATTTATAGCTGAGTCAGATGACGAAATCTTTGGAACAAGCACTGTGCAAGGCTAGAACATGCTCCCCTAGATCCATTAAAAAATGTTTTAATTTCTGTGTTAACCAAACCTTTGTATGTAAGTACATACTGTTATTCCTCCAAAGAAGGATGAAGAACAAAAAGTTCCGAGCAGCAATAATATTTCCTTTATTCAAATATAGAAAAAAAATAGCAGAAAATACCCTCAAAACAGTTGAATATTTTGTCTTCAAATACCAGTTTCTTAAAACTAGCTTTGACAGCTGAGACTTCTAAGCTGAGCTCTTCATGGTGAAAGAACATCTTGATTCAACAAGGTACTTAATCAAAATGAATTGTCTGGATCTTATGATCACCAAGTTTGCTGATATCATTGAAGTCAGGATTTCTCAATTTAGGTGCCTTGTGTCATTTGAATGTCTGTATGGAGTTGCTAGATAAGATGTAAGGTCCTGTGGGAAGCCCATGGCCTTCTGGAGCTGGCATCCAAAATGGCACTTATAGCAACTGAACTGAGCTTCTAGTACATAGGTAGACATCCCCATGAAGACTTCTGCATCTGGAGCTGAATCCCACCCAATACAGTTTACTGAGATGAGACCAAGAGTACAAAAATCAACGTAATTCATGAGTAGATGCTTTTGTTGTTTTCAGTCCTGATTATTGTTGCTGGTTGGACAATGTTTCTGAGAGATGTCACAATAGATGACTATTGCAGTTATCAGCAATGACCTACCTTTGTATTCATGAAATATAAAACCATGGCAAACTGTCAGAGGGTGACCTTGGAGTTTTACCCCAAATTTCTGCATTAAGTCCTTGTCATGGGGTTAAGGTGTCACATAGTTTTAGGAAAAACATCCAATAACAAGGGAAATATCACTATTGATTGTAGAAATGTGTCACGTGGCATCACATCCTGAGTGGATATCTGAAAGAAATGAACTCTCTGCTTTCGTTATTTTTTATTCACTTTCCCTGAAATAGTTTATTGCAGTCTACTGTTGGAAGAAGGACAGTGGATTGCAAAGGACAATTATTCTCATCCTTAAGTTTTTAAGCACTTTGACTTAATTGGGAAAGAATTAGGAAGGAAAGCACATGGCCTAGTGAATGTGGAAAGGGACTGGAAATCTCAAGAATTGGGATTTATGCTTCAATCTGCCCTGAGCGGTACAAACTAAGGCAGTTCCATGAAGTACCCAAATCTTATCATCATTAACATCTAGAGAGTAGTAGTAACATTCCCTTAGTTAAGGGAGTCAAGTATGTAAAGAGATGTGGGTCTGAAATCCAGCACACCGCAGCTAATGGCATCTTTATGCGAAAGCCTGCAAGCAGCTGTTCAGGCTGAAAAATACTGAAATTTTATTAATGTATATAAAGCATATAACAAAAGTTACTGCATTTTATTAACTGCTGCTTAGATGAAATTTAAAAGAGAAGATGTGAGAGCTGTTGTGGAGTAAAAGTCTCTGCAGACAGGGTGTGCCCCCTTCAGTTGTGAGGTATATAACACTGGATTTCATACATTATTCCCTGCTACAGAACATGCTGCTTTATCGTAAGTGGTGGGGAAAGAAACATTTGTTGACTAGCTATAAATTGAACAAAAAGAGCTGCATTCAGCAGCCCTTTACTGTAATGCTGTAACAGGGCTGGAGGATACAGAGGAGGATTAAGCATTCTGAGGGAGAAACATAAAACAATATGAAACACATAGAAAAACAATGCAAAAACAGAGGAAAGGAGAAAAAAGAAAAAAGAAACGACCTTTCAGACCATGCACAGCATAATTCAAAGCAAATGTCAAGCCATTCTCTTCAGCAAGACAACCACAGTAGGTCACATGAGTGCTTGTGCTTTTTTCTTTTTTTTTTTCTTCTTTTTAATACACAACATTAAGCCAGTGGTCCTGGACAGTGTTAGTTGGAAATATCTCTTGAATGACTGTGCTTGCCAACTGGCTGTTTTGTATTTATTTTGCAATTATTCTCATTATTTGATATATGCGTTCTGTGCTTTTTTCCCCCCTACCAGGAAAATAGAGGCATCAGATCCCCATACGTTTCTCATATTTGCGATCAAATGCATTCATGGAAAATATGGTTTGCTGAATCGCTGTGGCCAGGACTCATACATACTTTTCTAATGCCGGATGTTTGGAGAAAGGTTTTAAGTATACACTCAAGCCTCCACATTTTTTGTGAATAAACCATACCCTGGCTACAGAGACACCTGACTGGCCCTAAGCAGGCCAGCTTGGCTTTGGCAAGGCTTTTTAATGTAGAATATAGATTTACATGCTCTGTAACCCACTGCAAGTTGGCATTTTATTGCAGAAAGAAGCGGTTCTGTCTCCCTCCACCAACGGCTGCTCCTGCTCCCATCTGCCAGCCCAAACATTTATGTATCTGTGAGGTGGAATGAGAGAAGAGGCTGAAACTAACCCCCCCCCAAAAGAAAATAGTGTTGACCCAGATTGTCTCTCAGATCTGGCCCCGGGGAACTGTTACTCAAGAATTTGCACTGGATTTGCCTCACAAATTTCGAAGATACAGGAAAATATGGACAAGACGGCTCTGGGCATACACTGCCTTCCACAAACCTTTTCCTGAATGGACAGACCCTCCCAGGATCATAAGGACATCAGTGTCAGGATACCCTATTTGATTCAGGACCACTTCATTTATGTCCAGATTTCTTGGATGTTATCCACAATACCCAAACCCAACATTGCCTCTGACACTGCAGAGTTGGCTACAGCTTTGTGGCAGCTTTAGAACAACACCTGCAGCTGGACCATTACAAATTTGGGTTCTCCCCAGTTAGGGTCAAAGAAAACCACTCTCAAAAGGGAGAATTTTTATTTAAGTTCTTGTTTTCTTATTTTTTTTTCAAATTTCAGGAGAGCGAGACCAGTGCAATGACCATTTCTCACTCTTCTTTGCTCTTTGACTATCATTAAATATATGGCTGCAAGCTGCCTATTCTAAATCCAGGTCTACTTCTGGTATTCTGCTAAGGACCATGGTCTGTTTATATCTGCATCTCTTCTTAGGTTTAATTTTCTATCTTTTTGCCACCAAGAACCACAGCACAAAACTGCATAACTCTATCTTAGGGTGTTCAAGGAACTGATATTATCTAGAGAGAAGGAGGACCACAATGACATAAACTGATCAGTTTGTGACATGCAGCATCAATTGAAGCTCTGAGGTATTTAATTTCAACTTTCTTGTCCTCAAGGCCAGCAAAGGGTCATTATTCTTACTGGGACAACACAGAAACTGATTTAAAATGCAACAATAGAAGACTACTATCTCCTTGCTACCAAGTAGAAGGAGGAGAGAATGCTTTCTGAATCATGGTATATCAAATCTAGCCCACAGTCGAGCATGTAAGGAATTTAATTATTTTACTTTGAACTCAGTTGCTTCAGCAAATACAATACAGGAAGCTTACTAAGCAGGGTAACATCATGCAAAGTCTGGAATATAAAAAGACCACAGCTAATAGGCATAAAGAAGATAAACTAAGTGAATCCAAACATAACTTGGACATTTTCTCTTTGTATTTTGTCCTTTTATTTTTTTTTCCCCTCTGTTTGCAGATCTGTTTGTTACCTCCCTATTTCCAATGGTATTCAACCTACTGAGCAAGTATGTTGGGGATTCACTTCAAAGCAAATAGAGTACTACATAAGAAAGAAAAAAGGACATTCAGATATGATGCCTCCAGCAAGAACTTGAGTCCACAGAATAAGATCAGAGATTTTTCCAGATGAAAACTCCTCATCTTGCCTTTCCAGAACCCTTCCTACTTTTCTCATTCCCTGTTTTTAATACCTGGCAGGTTGTCTTTCTACCTCCTATGCTACCTCACAGCTCAGGTCAGAGTTAGACAGCACCATCACTTCCCCTGCCATCCCTCTCCTCTGCCTTCCTCTTCAGACCACTCCAGTCTCCTTTGCATCACTGAGTGAAAATCAGCAACAGAGTGCTTTGATTCTCTCCCAGTCATGACCACAACGTTTCCAAAACAAAAGGAACAACAAGAAAAGAGAATGGAACCAGAAGAAAAGAGGAGTCTTTATTCTTATGGCTCTTTTGGAAAAGAGAATTGAGTAGAAAAGAGAGGAAGAAACTTAATGAAAAGACAGTGGCAATAAACATCTAAATATTCATAGCAGATCATCCATAACCAAGCTTTCCTGCAGCATACAGAAACACATGCACACATTCCCACTGCCTTCTCTAGCTAAAAACCCAGCGAGAACATGAATCCATGTGTTGGAGCTCTTCCTTAGGCAGAAAGTTTATTTATTTTTTACTACATAAAATTTTATCTGTCCCTTGTATATATTTTCTGCCTGGCAAAAGGTCCTAGCATTTTTAACCTCCTTGAAGGAGGTAAGGACCAAGCCAGGATACAACCACAAGACAAATAACGATTCTTTCTAAGAAGTATCCTTAGAGAGAGGTTAACAAAACACACTGGGCACCAGAAAGAGTGTATAGATTTAAAAATAAGTAAAACATTCAGCAGAGGTATGAAAAGATTTAGCTAAGAGATCCATAAAAAAATAGGGTGAAAAAAATCAGACATACATCTACATGCATCCATGTATGTGTGTGTGCAAGAAATGATATGGCACTGATACAACTTCTCCAGCTGTCAAGAAAGGTCACTGGCAGAACGAAGACTAGAAGCTCAGTCACTTCATTTCTTAGCTAGCAAAAAGTGCATTAGAAAATTGCAGCTAACAGCTGATTTTTACACAATCATTGTGAGAATGGGAAAATTTGAATCATTTGAGAGTGAGAAATTCAAGATTATTTTTTTTCTTAGATATTTGTCATTTCTGTAAGGTATGGAGGCAAAATTCTGTCTCAAACAGCTTCAGAGAACTGATGTTTAAAAAAGCATCCCTATTTCTTTATAATTATACAGTCTATACAAACCCACAGGTGTCAAAATTCTTCAAGTGAGAATACTTTACAGTTTATGTATGATTTTTTCATTATTTTTATTACTCATGACTGCTTCTTCTTCTCCCTATTATGTGCTTGTATATATGTATGCAATGGTTATATTAGTTTGATGTACATTCTTGATGACTTCTTTTTCAAGACCAGTCTTCTTCCCTTCCATGCAATTGCAGGCAACTTTCTAATTGTTCATGAGGCTAAAAAAAGAGAAATATTTTCAACCTTTGCCAAACCAAATGTTCAACTTAAATGTTCACTTAATGTGAACACAACACAAGTGTTCACAACTCCAAATGTTCACTTAAAACAAGCATCCCAGAGCCAGGACATCTGATTGAGCTTACCTGGCTTTGTAGGAGCTTGGAAAATTAAGCTGGAAATTTCATGGGAACAAAATCTCATTGAATGTCAACTAGTATCTCTTCTCTCTTAGGAGAGGGATGCTCACAGGACTAATCATCTGCATCAATTTCTGTCAATTTAGTCTCACTTCAAGCAAGAAATAGCTAAAACATTTCACAGAAATCCAATATCCTCACCAAATTTAAAATTACTAAATAAAACATTTTTTTTTTCTTGATCAGAAATAAGGTTACTGGTGATCTGTGATGTTTTTTTCCCCGAAGCAGGTTTTTTATGGCTTTAATCAAGCCAGGAAATATATACATTGATATATATAGTCATGTAGTAATGCACTCAAAGAGAACTCGGTGGAATCTGTTGGTAATTGAAAATAGTCAAAAAGTTTTACCACAACTGCTGAAAACGTAGATCATTCAAATCAGCATGATCTGAAAGGAATAGTTATGTCTACTCTTCCTTCTCTTCCAGTCAGGAAAAATTAATTAAAAAAATGTTGCAAAATAAAAAAAAAAAAATGTTTGACAGGTACAGTGAATACTCTAGGCACCCTTCTAACATGAATGTTTATAAAATTGAGCTCCTAATCTCCTTTTCTACTGAATGGTGAGTTATCCTGAGGAGGATTCAGACACTCATCTAATTTGCCATCATTTTCTACTATAACATATGAAGGAACCTGACCCTCTCTTTATAGCAAGAAACTAAGGAGAGTAGTTACCTAATTAAATGCTTGCAGCATAGTACCATTAATTATTCCATCACAGCTTGCCCACCTAGGTTTCAAAATTTTCAGCAGCAAGTTTTTGAAATGTTTGAAATCTTTGAAACTTTCTTGGTTGGCTTTTTTGTTATCGCTATGTTTTAACATTTTATTTTGATTCAGATAAGTTCACTGTAAACGGGATGGGATGACTAGAAAAAGAAAAGCCCCCCTATGCTTTATCCTAAGCTAACTTGGAGATGCTGACTTTGAAATCAGTTTTCTAACCCCTTTGTTACTTAAACGATAAAAAGTTGTGCTAAAATGATTGCAAAGTTATTTTTTTTTTTCGTGTAACAAAGTTACATTTTAAGAAAATCTCATTGTCTGACTGGGTGAATCTCCTAGTTCTTCATTTCTTGCTTTGTAGCTCACAGAATCACAGAATCACAGAATGGTTGGGGTTGAAAGGAACCTCTGTAGATCATCTAGTCCAACCCCCATGCCAAAGTAGGTTCACCTAGAGCAGGTTGCACAGGAATGCGTCCAGGCAGGTTTTGAATGTCTCCAGAGATGGAGACTCCACCACCTCTCCAGTGCTCTGCCACCCTCAAAGTAAAGAAGTTCCTCCTCATGTCATGACAGGACATGATGTTTTAGCTGTTAAGTGATCAACAAGTCTCCTTAGAAACTGGTGCATTGAGACTCACATGAATTCTGCACAGGGCAATTGAATCTTCGTGACACCCACCCTTGGGTATTGATAAGTATTGACAAGATCCCCTCTCAGCCTTCTTTTTCCCAGACTAAAAAGACCAGAACATAGCTTCTTTTGTCCACCAAGCACAGCGGACCTTCGGTTTTATTGAGCTAAGAGAAGTAGCCATGGGTACGTAATCCCTCAACCTGAAAGGCTACAGCCTTCTTTTGTGTCTTGCTGCCTCATATGCTTCCTAGAATGAATTTTCCAAATTAAGTGTGGTCAGCCTGCTCACAGCCATAGGCATCCTGCTTTGGCCTGAAGCATTGCCTGCAAAAAATGGCCAGTGATTTGGCAAGCTCCTTCTCTGACCTCTGAAACAGTTTATCATGGCAAGGCAATGTGCTCGCTGAGGGTGTTTCTATTTAAAAATGTTCTGAGCTAAAAGGAGTCGAGGGAAACCAGAAGGAGAAGGAGGGGGGAGAAGAAAAAAAAAAAAAAAAAGGAAGGAGGGCTGGTGAGATGTTGTAGCCTGTTTCCATGACACATGAAGTGTGTGGCATGTGATATAAATACCATGACCTGGTTCCACACTGACAATTGCACTTCTGGACCAGTGGAAATAGTAGCTCAAATCAACATTGTAAGTGGAGATTAGGGGACTGTGACAATTTCCCTTGGCTAACTCCTTACGCTGAGCTTTTCAGCAGATCTGCTGGGTTTTAAATATACATTATGGTTCCCATGACCTGCAGATAACCCAAAAGGAGGCGTCAGCATGTCAGGGCATGCCCAGATAGGGGAGCATTTGATTTTCTAACCAAGTACAGCAAAGAGCTCTGTGGGGCAGCTCAGGGAATTACTCTTGCCATTCTAACTCCTTGTACTCCCCAAAACGGAGGGAGGGCACTGAAAAGTGAATCAAGGCTTAGGGACTCTTCTTGCAGACAGAGAGCTGTTATATCAATACCATGAAAAATATATTCATTACCCATGAAAGACAAGGGGTGCATGTTGCTTATGGTTTCACTTGCCATGTAACAGATCAGAAAGCGCTTCAGCTGTCCTAAATGAGCAATTTATACGTCGTTGTTATTGCTTGAGAGTTGTGAGATGAGGACTTGCTCTGCAGACAGGCTGAAAACTGCTTCTGTTTCACCCACATGTTGAGAAGCTGATGGTCCTTCAGGGTTTCACTGTCTGCACATGCTGTTGATATTTCACTCTTTTGTGGACCACAGTGCACAGCATCCAAAATGTTGTGCCATTGCAAACCCCAGGAGGCACCTCATTTCAGATTAGACCTTTGATTTAAAGTCCAAAAGAAGGTAAAACTTGTGTGTTGCAAACTTCTCTGCTGTGTGGAGATGGTGACAGAGCTACAGATGTGAAAAGTGGGTCTGTTTTTTATGACATTTGTGAAATTTTATGTTTCTACTGGGGATGTGATTTCCATTTTGTAAACGGAACCTACATCCTAAAGATAAGTCAGAATTGGATTTCCTAAATTTCCCATAGAAAGCTAGACTTTATTATCTCTAGATCAAATTCCCTCAATAGACTTATGCAACAAAGAGCTCTTCAGCTGAATTGGACAGCCTAGGTTCCCTTTATGTTGAATTAGAAGAAATGGGGACACTTTTGAGGAACTGGTTTCATCTGACCAGTTTTAGTTTACAACAACTTCGGTTGACTATAGCAGGTACATCTGCACTGACAACAGGAAGAAATATGGTTGACTGATCCAGGTGGAGACATCTACAATGAATCCTACTCTTTGTCTTGATACCTAAAGGATTTAGACACATGGTTTGAGACATTCTTCACTGGTAATTTTAGAAATGTGTCTCAGAACTCTATTCAGGCACGTGTATGCATCTGTTTCTTTTCTCTGGCTGTCTAAACTCATGCTTTAATCAATGGGTTCCATTTCAGGCAGAGTAGGGTATCTCGCCTGGTCTCCAGCTGCTGCTTCAGAAGAGGCATGCATCTCCTACAGCTCCCGTGTCACATTCTGTTGTGTAACTGTCTTAATGTCTCAGAAATTACAGAAGAACTCAATCACCCAAGTGTGAGTATCAGCTTTAGGGTGAGATGAATCCTCTCACCATACAGACGAGAGGTAGTGATAGCACCAGGATTCATTTGCACAAAAACAGGTACCAGGAGCCATTGGAGGTGCTGTAGGGATATCTCAGACATCCACACGGGTCTGGCACACTTCATGTGGGATATGGGAGAGACCTCTACTTTGTCATCTCAAATGGTGTTAGCTGTGTTCATGTGCTGGACTGTGCTCCGTTATCTACAACCTCAGAGTCTAAAACCTCCTACAGCTGGACATCTAAATTAAGCTGAATCCAAACACATAGCATTAGGCAAGAGGAGTTCCATACCAATTCATGCCCAAAACAGAAGTGGGATTCAGGTGCCCAGAGAAATAATCTGGTAACTTGACATCTGCAAAGAAATGACAGATATAACACAAGACCAAGCAAGCAGTTCAGCTCTGAGAGGTCAGGTAAGACATAGGTGAGATACCTAGGCTGTCTCAAAACCTAATGGCTAACCACCAGGGTCACCTCACAGGCACGTACAAATTTGTTAGATCTGGCATTTCTGTCTATGTGGGTTTTTTTCTGATGAGCATCATGAAGTCAAAGGCATTAAAATTCAGGGAGTTTCCTCAGAAACAGTACAGAGTATGGAGGGAGCTTATAGGTAAAAAAACTCACGAAAACTAATCTTTTCAAGGTGCAGCTGGACCTAACTTCCATTGACTGCAGTGGAAGGGCTGTGTATATCTCAAGACTAACACCTAAAAGGAAGGAATTTTGCTTGCACCTCCCAAGTGTCTTGCCTGGAGTTGGGATTGGCCGTGCTCAAGCAATGTACTTAATGCTTTGGCATAAAATCTTTTCCACCTGCATTTGCTTTAAACTCTGCTTCATCCTGCCTTATTACCAGCTTAATAAAAATAACATTAATGTCTTCATTTCATTCTGTAGGGTCTGAGATTATTAGACTGGCAGCCAACCGAGGTCTTTGCTGTAAATTACAATGCAAAGGTTATGCACAAATGGTATCTTGCTCCTTGTGTTGCAAGTAAAAGGAGTTTTCATAGGCATACAAGGGAAATAACTCTCCTTTTTAAATCAAAGAGGTTAACTGAAGTGATACCTTTTGGTGAACCAGAACTGCCCAGAAGAACAAAGCTTTTTTGATTTTTTGTTTCGTTTATTTCTCTGGTTAGGAGTTGTAAAATACTCTGCTATCACAACATACATACCAGTGTGAGTCCAGTGGTTGTGGCGACTCTTGTGGTTTTCTTGGTACAGGCTCCCACATTTAGTGTTTTATTTTCAGAACTCCCAGCTACAGGAGTCACGTGACTGTGTGAGACTCTCAAACTGTTATTTTTTTCAAAGATTATATTTCTTCCTTGTTCTTTGTAAAGAAACATTTGAAAGTGTGATTTCCTAAAGACTCTGAGATCAAAAGTTAAATGAAAGGGATGCTATTGTTACTAGTGATTTTATGATTTTTCTACTTATCTTTAGATATTGGGGCATCTAACTCATTTTTGAAAGCAGGGGACTGCAAAACAAGGTCAATGTTAACTACCCTCTGGACGTGACCATCCAACCAGTTCCTCATCCACCAAATGTTCCACCCATCAAATCCATCTCTCTTCAATTTAGAGAGAATGATGTTGTGGGGGACCGTGTTAAAGGCTTTATAGAAGTCCAGATAGATGACACCTGCATCTCTTCCATCATAGAAAGTCACTAGGTTGGTCAGGCAGGACTTGCCCTTGGTGAAGCCATGCTGGCTGTCTCAAACCTCCTCCCTGTCCTCCATGTGCCTTAGCACAGCTTCTAGGAGGATCTGCTCCATGATCTTCCCAGACACAGGGGTGAGGCTGACAGGTCAGTAGTTCCCAGGGTTCTCCTTTCTACCCTTATTAAAAATGGGTGCAATGTTTCTCTTTTTCAAGTCACTGGGGACTTCATCTGACTGCTGTGACTTTTCAAATATCACGGAGAGTGGGTTGGCAACTACATCAACCAGTTCCCTCAGGACTCTGGGCTGCACCTTGTCATGTCCCATAGACTTCTGTATGTTCAGGTTCCTCAAACCTGATCTTGTCTTTACAGCAGGAGGGAGTTTGCTCCCCCAGTCCTTGTCTTGCAGTCCATCCACTTGAGAGGTGTGGGGAGAGAGGTTGCCAGTGAAGACTGAGGCAAAAAAGTTGTTGAGTACCTCAGCCTTCTCCTCGTCCATTGTTACCAGTTTGGAAGTCTTGCTCACCAGGGAGGCTTACGCTTTCTTTGACCTTCCTTTTCTGGCTGACATGCCTGTAGAAGCCCTTCTTATCATTCTTTGCATCCCTTGCCAAGTTCAACTCCAGCTGTGCCTTGGCCTTCCTTGACCCCATCCCTACACAACCAAGCAGCGCCCCTGTACTCTTCCTGGGACAGCTCTTCAGACTCTATCTATTTCTTGATGTAGAGGGCAAGGCCTCCGGCCCTCCTTCCTCACCTGTCCCTTCTGAACAGCCTGTAGCCATCAATAGTTGCACTCCAGTCATGGGACTAGTCCCACCAAGTTTCAGCAATGGCAACTAGGCCATAGCTTTCTAGCAGCATGGCGGGTTCCAGCTCCTCCTGTTTGTTGCCTATGCTGTGTGTGTTGATGTAGAGGACTTCAGCTGGGCTGTCAGCTATGCCACCTTTCTAGAGAAACACCCCTTAATTCCTTTGGGGTATTTCACTGGTGTTTCCCTGTTGGCTCCTATGACTTCAGGAGCCCCTGGCTCATCTTCATAAGACTTCAAGTGTGCTGCAGTGTAGACAGCACATCTTGGACCAACAGACTGTGGACCCTCACTAGCACCCCATCCCTTTAAGCTTGGTGTGTCATCCCACGGCTTGTCACAGGCAAGCCTGGTATCCCCCTTCCACTTCTAGGCTAGTTTAAACCTCTGCCAATAAGCCCCACCAGCTCCTGAGCAAAGAACCTCTTCCCCCTTTGAGAAAGGTGAATCCCACTGGACACCAACAAGCCTGGTGCCATTATAGGCCATCCCATTATTGAAAACCCCCAAATTGTGGTGGTGGCACCAGCCACAGTAAAGGGCTCTATATAAACCTGAATAAAGACCATCCCTCTTCTAATGACTGTTTAAGTAAAACTAGACCTAAAAAGGCAGGAAACAATTAAGTTTAGGTGACATGGGGATACAGGGGCAGAGCCAAGAGTACCCAGACCCTGCACCAACCACACAATCTTTTTGAGTTTAGCAAAGTTTGAGCTGAGCAAATATTTTTAGATCTGGTCTCCATTTCTCAAAAAAACTTCACTAGCATCTGGTCACATCAAACCACTCTGCATATTTTTGCTGTCAATATTCTGTCTGGTGAGGTTTCTGACCTCTGAATTTCACTCTTTCATTTCCAGTACTAATGATCCTGACTTGAACAACTGGATTTTTAGTCTAATAATAACCGGGTTAGTGACACCCAAATTATCAAGAAAAATTATTCCATTTCTGTTGACTCTTGCACTCAGTTTAAGAACATGGGGATCAGCCTTTGGTGCTATGATCAATGAACTCTCTCCACACTTACTGTGAGTGTGTTACAGGCCTGTGTGTTGACATATGGAGCAGCTAAGTTTTATATTCTACTTTAGAAGCATAAGCTCAAGGTACAGTACTGGTTGCTTTTAACTTTGGAAATGATTGTGTCTGTTAAAAAGGTTGCTTTGCGTTAGCATCTTGTCGTTTTAGATTACTCATTGAAAAGTATTTCGCCTTGGTTCTTTAGAAAGTCTTGAGCTCTGCCCATGGTTCGTTTAAATTACTGGGGACTTGTGTTATTGATTTCAATGGGGGCAAAACTGGGGCAGTGAAAACTAAATCTATTTATCTCCCCACATTCACCTCCTCAAGAAAGTTATAGTAGCAGGCTAAAGAGGCTATAAAAGCTTTAGAAAGAACCTCAAGCATAAATCCATTGAAGTGTCAAAGCTGCAATTCACTGAATGAGAAACAGAGCAGCCCCCTTCATTTGCAGGAGGTGGCTGTCTGAAGAAGCCTCTGAAGTGGTTGGCTTCCTCTCCGGAGTTGATTAGTGCCTTTTCTAACTTCTGTTTGCAATGAACATAATGTGCATTCCTCAGCTGCTGCTCTCTCATCACCAATTTGGGGTTAAGGAAAAAAAAAAAAAAAGGCAAAAGCAAGAGGAAAAAAAAATCCTTTGATTCAATTTCCTTTTGTGAAGACTTCCTTAAATGTTATCATTAGTTGTTGTTTATTTTACTAGGATTGGAAGGAGCAATTGTGGTCACACATCCGACTGCTGGCATACCTTACACCACAGAATCCTCAAATGTGCTATCACTGGAATACATCTGCAAAGAAACTGGTTTGCAAGTTTTGCAGTGCTTTCTACTCAGGACTGAGTTCTAACCGCTAGTTCCCAAAATCACTGAGTTCCTCACCCAAGTAAGGCCCCTATTTACAGCACGAGCTGGGACCGAGAGGATGCGTACAACTGATACTGGCCTAAGAATATCCGTAGAGCAGGGACTAGATGCACATGCTTGAACTACCCTAATTTGCTTAATGTGAAGTTACCTTGACTGTACCAAGTAATGGCATTTCTCGCATCAGCCATGTGAAACCAAAGATCACTACCCCATTTTCTTTCTAACAGTTTCTTGTGAGACTTAAGTGCACCAAAGTCTTACTCCAGAGCTAATAATGTGCGCAAAGTAGTAGGTTACCCAAACACAGTTAGGAAAGGGATTTGCCAATGGTGGCCAGTCTTGTCCAATTGAAAATTACGTTTAATTTTTATTTAGTATCTACTATTCACTGAAAGTTTCATACAGATTACCAATAAAAAAAATACAAAAATAACAAAAGATACAGTTCTAAAATTCTGTACTTAATCTAACTAGCTAATAGCTATTCACTATGTATCTCCTTAATCCACTGGCAGTTTATTCAAATTTTCTATAAAATGGGATACAAAAATACATCCTTCTGTCTGTTCATGCAAATTAATGGTTGTACTTACCCAGGTTGTTCTTGGTGTCTCTGTATACATCTGGAAGAAATAAATGCACATGTAAATTAGCATCTATAAATTAGCATGTTTTTGCAATTCTAGATACTATGGAATAATAAGCATTTAACATTCATTCTCCTTGGTCCCAATTCCATCCACGATTTTCTCCATTTATGTTAATTTGGGTTGGGGGGTTTAAAAGAGTTCGGTGAGGTCAGTGTGATAGAGGAAAGATGCTTCTCCTCGTATTGAAAGCAGGGGCCTTGAGAATAAGGATACACAGCATTGCAGGGAAAACTGCTTGTCAAGTTGAGTATACTGGGGCTCAACTAGAGTCTCTGGAACAATTTTGCAAAGCAGGAAAATTGGAAGCAAAGGGAGGGATTTAGCTACAAAGTCATAGACCTAAATGCAAGCTTCTAAGAGAGGAGTCGGTGCATGAACTTGATGTCTGAGTTCCCACTTTAGTCTGCAGGGATTTAGGCTAGGATGCAGCTGCCATGTTGGGCACCATTGGCTACATCTTGACTGGTGAAGTATCTCAGATTGCAGACTAACCTATGTTGGAGACCACCTTGGAGGGGTGTCTAGTCCAAACTCCTACTCAGAGCAGGGTCAACACCAAACTCAGAGCCAGTTGTTCAGGGCTTTGTCCAATCAGGTCTTCAAAACCTCTGAGGATGGAGCTTTCAGCACCCCTATAGGCAACTTATTTCAGACCTTAATACTGTGTCTGGCTTTTTTCCTCCCTTATACTGAGACATAACCTTAATTGTTTCAATTTATAACCATTGTGTACAATTCTTCTGTTGTGTGCCTCAATAAGGAGCCTGGCATCATCTTCTCAGCAGCCTCCCCTAAGGAACAGGAATGTAAGAAGGCTTGTAACTATGTGAACATGCTGAACATTTTTTTGATCGAGAGTTGTCACCTTCCCATCTTGACCTCCATGAGTGATGAGTCCCTTCCATCCACTGGTCCATACAAAGGCATGTGTGGAAAGATTCAGCATCAGCCTGTGGTCAGATGAACACCTCAGAGAGGGTTTAGGAGGACATCCATGTTGGCTGATTCAGGACACTGCCTGGACAGAGTCACTCTGAGTTGACTGTCCTCCAGATTACATGTGATGGTACTTCTGAGGTCTTTTTTGCTGTAGATTTATTTAAATAGTCCAGCACAGGAGCATGGGTGATCTTCAGACTTCTTGGAGGGCCCTGCAGGGTTTAGTCTGTGTGGTGGATCAAGGAATGTGACCTTAAGAAGGCCCTTGGGAGTGCTCTACAGACAGTTCTATATATTGTAGATGCTGCCTCTCAGTCCGAGATATATCTGGGCTGACAGCCAGCACACAGGTCAAGAGTCTTGGTGTGCTTAAAGCCACTCAGACACTTATATTTCAGCTAGGAGTGAAGACACAGTCAATCTGTTGTTTTTTGCTGAAACATTTTCTTGTCTTTACATCATAAATCTAGCCAGCAGACCTTGGTTCTCTGGAGCTTGAAGTATTTGTAATAGTGAACCCTGAAAGCATTCATCACTTAAAGCACCAAGTAGCCGTCTGAAGCAATGGTCAACCACAGGGATGGAGAGAGAATGGGCTATGAAAACGACTGTATTTAATGTATTTGTTTAATGCTACAGGTTTTTTTTGTATCACACAGAGGGAAGATGCCAAGGAATAGCATTGGTTCATTGAGGCACCGTTTTTTACAGCTGAAAGCTAATCAACCTGAAGAACTGATGCCATACATGAAGGCAGGTCTGTCAGCACACACAGCAGATGGTTGGGCTTCACAGGGGGTGGTGGTAGGAGTAAGCAGGGGAACGGGGGCCTCAGATGCAATCACGGGAGGAAGCAAAGAGTAAATAAACGTCTGGGCGTGCACTACAGCAGCCAGCATCAGTGGTCAAGGGCACAGCAGAAACAGCTGGGGGAGATCAGCAAGAAGGCAGTGGCCTCACGACCATGAAGGAAGGATGGTGTTAGAGCCGGATGAGGAAGAGCTTGTGGTTTTTCACTTTGGGGTCTTGTGATGACAGGAATCTAAATAGCAAATTTTATTATTTTCTTCAGTTAATAAGAGTACAAAAATAACCATGATATAGAGTCAAATCAACATCTAGGCTGACCAGGCAGATCCAAGCATCAGCAGAGCAGTGTCAATTTACCATAGGTGGGAACCTGGACAGCTGACCTTTACTGCAGCTGAGTTGCATCGCCAGAAAAACTGCCTTATTCTCTCTAACAAAGCTCTACGTATTTCCTCAGATGATCGTCTACCTTCTTTATTGTAATGGATTTGTTACCCCAGCAGAGTTACCCCTGATGAGAAGCTGAGTTTGTTCTGGCCATGCTGATGTACTTAGCAGAAATAACTCCAACCCTTTTGCTTCACCTGTCTTGATTGACACTTACCATGGGTTCTGCTCATCCTTTCACAGGCTATGGAGGCTTCTACCTTTCGAGGCATTCCATGATATTTCATTTTCCATGGAAGGACATATGAGACAGCAGTCAATCCATCCAAGTTAGAAGAGGCCTCAGCAGAAGAAAATAATCACTGTATCCCCTACCAAGACCACCTCAGCCCAAAGCAAGGAGCAAGACAGCAGAATATTTGGGATGTTTCTTACTAAGAGCACCCATGATCAGCAGTCTATGAGGCCCACAACCACACCAAGGACAGCAATGGTTGCTTTTTCTCCTCCCAGGACTCTAAAAAGCTTATCTGTGTTGCATTCTCATTGTATGTCTTTAAATCACATAAAGTCCACAACCTTTCAAATATTTAATGTGATAACAGGAGGTAGATGTCTAAAGACTTGGCAGATGTGGGCTTTGATATGTAACACTGTTCCCTAACTGCAAATCAGACACCATATTAGCTCCCTAGCCTTGTTTTCTGGATGCCAGTGAGACTCCTGAAATAGGTTTTTCTCCTTGAGAATGTCTCCAACGTAAGATGCATCTCGTTTTTGAGGGTAAGAACTGCAGGAAACAATACCCTTTTTTTTCAAGAACCCCGACATTGCTCCTGCCATCATGCTTCAGAATCCTAGGAGTGCAAAAAGGCACAAGTGTGGTTTGGTTTGTTTGTTGTGTTTGGTTTTTTTTTCCCTTTGATTTTGCTTTTATTTTCTTTGTTAGGAATGATACTCCAGTTGCTAAGGCTTAAGCTCACAGTCGTGTTGTATGTTCCCCTGCAGTCCCATGGCATCACTCACACCTCATGCAGAGCAGGGAGGGGTATTGACTCACTGTAGGTACCAGCGAGGTCATCAGCTGCTTCAGTGAGGGAAGCACAGAGGCCTGAAGTCAGCTCTTGGCAAGTGGAATTAGTTGGGTCTGAGCTGTAACCATCAATGTCCAGCCAATGGATCTCTCTGAGCACTCCAGTTCCAGGGAGAAATGGCAATTGCAGACACTTTTTCCTGTTAGCATAGTTTTCTTTCAAGAAAAGGAAAAGTAATAATGTCCAACATATCTCTGGCTAAATTTTGGATTGGTTTATATATAAATATACACATAAATATACATTTTTTCTTCTGATGATTACACTTCTAATTACAGCATACAAATCTTTCTTGGATTTTTTTGGCAATACCTGCAAAGGAACAGGCTTTCAAAAATGGGTGGGTCGGGTGGGTCTGTTTTTCTTGTTGTGTGCGTGTGTGGTTTGTTTTCCAAACCAAGCTGAAAGCTTTGTTGCCTGGGCCTTGCCCTTGCCCTAATGGAATTGCTTCTGAGAAATGGTAGGAAGATAGGAGCCCTTGTGAAGGGAAGCAGCACCACTGATATACCTCAAACTACACAGTCCTGCAGTGGAAAACATTGCTGTGCAAACTGTCATCACCAGAGGCTGATAACGAAGATGCAGACTGGAGTTTGAAGAGTGTGAAAGGCAGCGAGCTGAGAGGAGGGGCAGTGAGGCACCGAATGCCGTACCAGGGACTGGCTGCGTACTTAACTCTTGCTGGACTCACTGCCTGTCTGCCCAGACCTCATTTCCCCACACTTCTCACCTCCTTTCCCCTTCTACCTCCCAACCCACCTTCTCAAGTAGGACCCTTATCCCATGATGCTTACTACACCCATCCAAAACAGGACTTCAATGGTATGATCTCTATCTTCTCCAGCCATCTACCATCAATCTGTCTCTAACCAGTGGTCTCTTCACCTCCTTGAATTTCTTCTAGATGCACGGTGCAAACCAGGACCTTAACTCCATCTACCCTTCTCCATGTTAGAACTGTTAGAAATTCAAACAGACTCCTCTCCTGCCTAGATGTCTATATGCTCCCAGACCCCCTCCCACAGCGAAGGGATGAAATAAGGGTCATAGAATCATAGAATGGTTCAGGTTGGAAGGGACCTTAAAGACCATTTAGTTCCAACCCCCCTGCTATGGGGTTCCCACTAGACCAGGCTGCTCAAAGCCTCATCCAGCCTGGTCTGGAACACTTCCAGGGATGGGCATCCACAGCTTCCCTGGGCAACCTGTTCCAGTGCCTCACCACCCTCACAGGAAAGAATTTCTTCCTAATATCCGATCTAAATCTATCCTTTTTCAGTTTGAAACCATTACCTCTTGTGCTATCATTACACTCCCTGATAAAGAGTCCCTCCCCATCCTTTCTGTAGGCCTCAAGAAACATCATAAGAGAAATCCAAGCCAATTCGTGCACTCTGGGGTAGTACATTCAATTTGCACACAGGAATCTGAGGACATTCTGGTGGGTATGATGTGTATATGTTATCTAGCAGAAGGAATTTGCTTCGGTGAATCAGCATGTGAAGGATTTGATGGAAAACACTGACACCCACTCAGTTTCAACCAGCTATATTTGTTGTAGATGATGGGAAATACCAAAACAAACAAAAAAAACCAACATGTGCTTTATATTTGGAATACCTACAAAGGACATAAAAGAGTGATTAAACCAAGTCTACCTTGGGCTTCGTCCACTTGGCAGATGAAAACCTGAAATATTACTATGTGGCTTGTCAGCAGCAGTTTTTGTGAAAGAGTCCAAGTCCTGAATTGATTTATGCCAATCAGGAGCAATGCAGGTCACCACTGGCATCAGGGGTGTGACTTTGAACTGATTCTGGAGTAAATGAACTTAAGAACCCGGCTTGAAGGCACTGGCCACATCTGCACCTCCTGTTGCTTCATTAAGAAGACTGAAAACTGTGTCACACCACAGTCTGGTGGTGTGACACACACAGCTTGTGTGACAAGCTAGGAGGAGTTTTTGGGTTCCTCAGGGGAGAAGGGAGAGAACATAGTCTTGCCAGAGAGTTCCTGGGTTATACTTCTACTCTGGTTCCCCTTTCTGCAAGGGTCAGTAAGAGAAAACGAATAAAGGAGTGTCATATGATGATTAAACATATGGAATAGTCTTTACAAAGAATGAAGAACACACTAGGAAATCAGCAAGGAATCACAGAATCACAGAATCGTAGGGTTGGAAGGGACCTCTGGAGATCATCCAGTCCAACCCCCCTGCCAGAGCAGGGTCATCTAGAGTAGATTACACAGGAATGCATCCAGGCGGGTTTTGAATGTCTCCAGAGATGGAGACTCCACCACCTCTCTGGGCAGCCTGTTCCAGTGCTCTGCTACCCTCAAAGGAAAGAAGTTCCTTCTCATATTTAGGTGGAACTTCCTATGCTCAAGTTTGTGCCCATTACCTCTTGTCCTGTTGCCAGGCACCACTGAAAGCAAGGAAAATAAAGACTTGATGATGGATATGATTGAAGGATATAAAAACATAAGTTAAAATGAGAAAAGGAGCAAGTAATGATAGTTTCTTCTGTGGCTGACACAATTTTACATCAGTGAAAAAAAAAACCACCAAGACCACTGATTCATGAATTGGAAAAAAATTTCCTTTTTACTGAATGACATTATATTATTGTCTAGGGACCTCATAGGAGGTTAGGACCCTGCACACTAAGCTTCATGTGTATGCAGATAGGAAAAGGTAGTTCATGTCCTGTAATGGGTGGGGAAAAGGATCTGAGGCATAGAAGAAATGTCAGGTTGCCTTTAAGGGTTCTACATACCTACCCATGTTCTCCAGATGTCCGGACTCAAGACCGTCACAGACTTTCAGTAAACTCTAAGACTCATTGAAGGAGGCAGATGCCACCTGCTACCAACTCCACACCGGCAGCAATATTGTAGCATTGACACTAGACACATAAACTGGATTCAGGTCCTTCCTAGAACGATCTGTTGCAAAAACAGCAAAGAAGTCAAAGCTACAGGCAGGAAGTTTTAATTCAAGTTGCCTTTAAAACAGTGTTCAACCACCAGGCATCCTAATGCCAGCTGTGTAGATGAACTGCTGGTGGTAGACAAGCACACTTTTGCCCGCTGAGGCACATGTTTCACCAAACATTATTGATTTGTTTGAAAAGGAAAATAAAACTCCAATTTATCAGAAGGTCATCAATTATTTCCCAGGGAACTAGCTGCCTATAGATTTTACAAGGAAATTTTTCAGGAAGTAAGTCTCAGAACTAAAAAATGATGGCAGATTTCCTAATTCATCACTGACGTATTCCACCAAAGAACTAGCCATTAGCCTGTGAAACAGGAAATACTTCCAGCATGTGAAGAACAAACAGTTCTTCAAAAAAATAAGATACTATATCATGTTTATAAAACCATCCATGCGCTGAAATGTTTGAAAGATCAGGGATGCATGTTGCTAAAAGTGATGTTTTTGTGCACTGACAGGAGGCTTTTTGTTCCTGGAGTGACAGCAGGAGGAATTCAGAAGATAAATATGTACACACTCACTGTGGTTCTTCTTCATGCTTTGAAGTATGGAGTTAATTACTGGATGCTATGAAGATCACCCCACTCATATAAAGATGTGCACTAAATATGCTTGATCGTATGTCCCTCCTTCCTCCCTCTGAGTCATTACTGGTTTTTAGTGAAATCCAATGAGCTCTTGGCTCATTGTTGTAACACACCAAAAAAAAAAGAAATTGGAGAACTTCGCTCTTACTTGTAGCAGCACCCACTGTAATTGTTACAACAGAAAACAAAACAACTGGAAGTTGTTAGTCCATATAAAATATTGAAGGGTTTGTCTTGTAGTCATCTGAGGTTCTCTGCACAAGCAAATTAATTTGTTTCCTTCAGATTGACATGCATTACTGGCAACACAAACCAGCACTTGGCCGTCAAGTGGAGCTTGAAATCAGATGGAAATTATGATAGATGCTGTTATAAACTGGAAGGTCTGAGAGAGGAAATTCTGGTTTTGTTAACATGGCAATGGCAGCACAGCCAATCCGAAAAGGGATTAGGGGCATGTCAAATCATTGGGGGGGGGGGGGGGGGGGGGGGGCGGGGCTGTGGTGTTTTGAGAGATGTCGAAGAAGGAAAAAGGAAAGAGTTAAGAGAATGCTGGGATACTGTATGAAAACAAACAGACAAAAAGAAAAAATCATTCCTCCAGCAGCAACAACCTCAAAGCTTTATATGTTCAGACTATATAGGTGGCAAGTTGGTAATTGAAGCCCATGCCAAGACCAGAGAACTTCCAGCCAAAACAGATGTGGGTTTATAGAGGCAAAGCAAGCCTTTAAAATGGGTCTAGGGAATTCCAAATTCAATAGTATGTCGATATAAACCCGAAGACATGAAAATGGGATCTGAGCTTTTAAAATGAAAGAACTAATGAAGTGGTGTTTTTATGTGTCACAGCCCACATTTTGCTTTACCAAAACACAGTGCTCCTCTCAAAGCATTAACCCTGATTTTTCACCTTTGGATCATGGGGATGTGGCCTGAGAAATCCCTGTGCAGAACAATTTGGTGTTCTGACATCAGCAGCATTGTTACTGTTCCCTCAAGGTATTGTTTTTTGCTGTAGTTAGACCACACAGATCGCACTTGCTCATGAAAGCTGGGAATAATATGTCAGGGACCAGATTTGCAGACTTTGTTGTGTGCATGAATTCAATGAAGCCAGGCACACACAAACCAAGAAGAGACATATACACATGCAGACATCCACATTGCACGTCTACACACATCTACACATCTCTACACTGTTAGTGGAAAGGTTTCTCCAGTATAGAGGAACTATTGGTTTGCCTACCGGTGCTTAAATGTTTTCATCACTGCCTACATGCATCACCAAGAAAATGACGGTTTTACTTTACAGCATTTTCCACATCATAAAATTGTAATACCCGCCACAAAGAGCCTACAGTCATGTAAAGACAAGGGGAATGTGGAGAGGACTCAGCATTCATTGAGATGGGGAGAGAAAGGTATAAACTTTGCCCACCTTCGTTGCTTAATATTGATTCTTAAATGCTATTTCAATGTCAGTGAAACATAGATTCATATAACAGCCCAGCTTGGAAGGGAACTCAAGAGGTCATCTGGTCCAGCCTTTCATGGGAAAGGAAGCCTAGATGAGACTATCTAGCAACTTTTCCAATCACAGCTTGAAATCCTCCAGTGTTGGGGACTATGCACTCTCCCTGGGGAGGTTGTTCCAGCGAATGATTGTTCTCCCTGTAAAAAATTTCTTTCTGAAACTAAAAAAGTACTTTCACAAAGCCACCGCACCCATTCAACTCTCCCTCAATGGCAATACCAGTGCTCAGACCACATGAAAAACACCATAAGAGTCTTTCATCTAAGACCATAGTAGTGGCTATGCTAGAGTTTCAGTAGATCCAGGAATTGCTTTGCCCATCACCTACCTCCATTTCCTTCCCCCTTCTCACCCAACATCTGACTGTCCAGCCACACAGGATGGTGAGATATTCTATTTGCTGGCAAAAAGTGGTTGTGTTTACACTTCTGTGAAGCAACAACCTCCACAGAAGCTTTCTTCATGGCCCACCCCATGCTCTCACCTATCAACCCTCCAAATGCCTCCTTTCACAACCTGTCTGGGAATAGCTGGCTCCCCTGTTACACTTGGCAATATTGACAGCACAGTCCAGACATGCTTGCACTTTCATTATGGAAGGAGGACAAATCTTGAAGTTGTTTCAGGACCACTCTTTATGGGTAGTGTAGACAGACTTAGGAAGTAAATGGTAGGACCAAAAGACCATCTTTCTCAGCATTTAAGTTCCAGGCTATAACCTACAACCTAAGTAAGAACATTATGTTTCCATGAAATAAACAGTTATTCTAGTACTGATAGTATTTAGGAACTTCAATCCATAAACTGTGTTTCAAAGGAGGTGAATATCAATGTTCCTTTTTTAGAGATGGTAGATGGATGTGGAGAACAGTAGTCAACCTATGATTATCCAAAAGATTTGAGATAGAAAAAGGCTACAACTCCTGAAACCCCAAGATGTGCCTTGCCCCAACATATTAGACTGTGCTGTTATTTGTGATAAATACCACTGGCTGCATACTGGCAATGAATAGGTATATATGATAGGCATAATGGCCTTGTGTTGGTTGCAGAATTTGCTCCACTGGGAGTAGATACCAGAGAAGAAGTGAGAAGGGAGACAATAGCCCACTGGAAACCATGAACAATCCTCAATGGATTTCCATAATGAGTCTGTAAAGGTCTTCTTCAAAGGCCTCTGGCTACATGTGAAGTCACTGGAGTACGTCTGAGGCATCACACTGCAGTGGCAACTAAATGAGAACTGAAAAAAAAATACTGTATTTTATTTTCTCATCCTTCTCTTCCAAGAATGAAACATTATAAAATACTACTAAGAGAAACTTTTTAAATGTATTTTCCCTCATAGATTATAAAATATAATCTCTTTACTCCAAGAGTTGGGATGTATTTTGTAAAGATCTGCCAAAAAGTAAACCCAGTTCCAGTTCACCATTTTTTCACAGGAGTCTTCCTCAAACCCCAAATTATCCAATTAAATTTTTATGAGAGGGGGGGCAAGAATTCCTGCGAAGCCATTGATTTATCTTTTACCATGATATCTGAAGGGTACTCTTGGTCTTAAATGTATCCCAAGACAGGCTGGGATGATAGCTACCTTGTCATCCCAAACTGCAGAAATCACACTGGAAACCTCCAGAGCTAAAATCAGTAGCTGCTACAGCAGCTGTTAAAAAGTCCTGGTCCTGCTAATGAATGCAGGAAGAGCTGTCCTGGGTCAGACGAAAGGCCAGTATAGCCCAGCACACTATCTACCAAGAGGGCAATGATCTTTTTTCCCTTTTCTCAGCTTCTGGGGAAAGAGAACCCATAATCTCAGTAGGTCAGTGGAGAAGGAGACCAGCACACAGGTAGAAGACTCTAGGAATTCTGAGGGGCTGCCATAAGGGATATATTCCCAGAACAGTGCAGATGCAATGTAAAACAAGTTAATGTAAATCCTCTTTCTAGGTAGCTACCACTTCCCAGATGATGAGGAGCGCTTCCAGCATCACAGAAAACACAACCCTCCCCATCCCACCCTCAAAATGGTCAAATGTATCAGTCATCTGGTGCTGCCCCATGCAACCTCTCAAAGCAGGGTACAAGTAGCATATTACTCATTTTGTTGATCTTTCTGCATAAGAGAGGACTTTATCAGTTTTCTTAGTCATTTAGAGTGTGTATATTGTTTATTTAACAGCTGTAAAGGTCTTCTCATTTGAAAGCATATATGTACGACAAATATCATCTCTCTTCTTTAGATTTTAAATCCTGATGACTTGTCAGGAAAGCACTTAAGATGACTCACAGAGCTAACAAAGTTTACGATTGCCCAATGAATAATCTACTTTGCCAAATTACTAGGAACTAAATTCACAGAACTGTGATCGACTGTAGGTACGATTTTGATAGATCTGTTCATCTCCTTTGGTTGTCGTTTTAATATCTGTAAAAAGGGTCTGCATATGCTTGCTGTGTCTCTCTGGTCTGCTCCAGCTCTGGATCCAATAAGGCAGGTGCCACGTCATTTCTTTGTGCAGCACTGAGCACCACAGGACCTTAGTGCTGTTAGCCCAGTGAAGGGCCCATTCTTGCCTCCTCTGAGCCTATGTAAGGGTCAGTGTGTCTTCAGTGGAAAAGAACCAAATTAAAGCCTTTCAGCTTATATTTCCTTTTCTTGGATCCTGTGGTCGTTCTGGAGTTTATGCAGCCTCCAGCAGAAACCAAAGTTGCTGCTGGGCTCTTCTGAAATGTGGTGATTGGATGCAAAACCCACCGAGCAAGAATAGCTCATCATGTCATAGAGCGCATCAACCCACTTTGGCAGGAATAGCGAGAAGGTAACAGTGTTGAGGGATGTACAGATGAGCTGCAGTGCAGCTCAGCAGGGTGCAGCGTGGAAGGGCACAACAGGACAAATGCTGGTCACCCTGCACAAGTCATGTTC
This sequence comes from Larus michahellis, assembly GCF_964199755.1. Classification (NCBI taxonomy): domain Eukaryota; kingdom Metazoa; phylum Chordata; class Aves; order Charadriiformes; family Laridae; genus Larus; species Larus michahellis. Next base: position 2,883,708 of record NC_133897.1, on the reverse strand, counting down.
AGCCATGCCTGTGCATTTTGAAGCAAGCACCAAGAGAAAAACAAATCTCTACCATGCACATGACACCATGCACTCTGTTTCCACACTCATGGTATTGCTTCCCCATCTCCTCCTGTCCCTTTTCCCACCCCCGGCTCTCACTTATAAATAGCCATGAGCATGGCTGTGCTCCTTTTGGACTCCCAGCACATGTACTGAAGTCAGCACAGTGATTATGGGGGTCAGCTCTTTGCATAAACATCGCCTTCTCTTCACGGGGCTGTTTCAGAGGCCTTTGCCCTGTCCCACCGTGAACTGGAGCAGGAAATTCTCCTGAGCTATCTGAAGGCTAATTAAAGGAGCAGCCCAGAGACCCCGTAACCTCCTGAGAGTCCCGAAGAACTGCTCTGGCCTCTGTCAATGTACATGACAAGGTTACTGCTGGAGAAGGAGGCTGGGGCTTCTTCAGTCAGATACCACTGTTTTATAGACCCCGGCCAAGATTCGTTAGCTGTAATAAATGTGCTTTCACCATGACAAGCTAAAGCTCTCTCACTTAGGGGTCTGTGCGCTTCCTGGCAGCTCTTTCGTTTAGGACTAATGACCACTCTCTGCTGTCACTTACATGCCCTGGGCAAATCTGCTCTGGGGTTTGTGCAGTTTTAATTAAAAAGAAGTGGCCTTGTTTCTCTGGTTTATGTTAAGTGCCCTTTGCATTGCTCTTCTCATTAAAGTAAGGGGTGCTTGCACTGAAGAAATGTGTATTCTTTTTTTTCTTATTTTTCTTTTTTTTTTCCCCCCGATGACGTGGCTGGAAGTCAATGTTACTGACAAGAAGACTTTAGCAATGTTGAGGTTGTAAATATCAGGGAACTGTACAATAAAGGTGATAATATTATGCCTTTCAACTCCCTGTGCTTTCATGACACGTTTGGGGCCAATGTGTGAATAAGAGGGGAGAACTATGGGGCTGGAGAGCTGCTCTCGTGTCATCTGATCAACATATGACATAATGTGGATGCTGTGAATGTTGCGTGTTACCATCTACTAGGAGATTGCTTCTCATTTCCCTATTAGAAATCTACTAGGAGATTGCTTCTCATTTCCCCCTCCTTGCTGCACTGAAATCACCTCAGCAGTCTTTACTCTGGATCATGAACTTTCTTTTTTAATAAAACAAAAATTAATTTCCCACTATTGTATGAATTCTAGCACTGAACACTTGGGGAACTCATGAAAAATTGCAATTAAATCATAAACATTAGAAACACATGCAAACATTTATCAGAGAGTCCAGCATAACTGAACACCATGTAGAAGAGCTGGCTGTAGGGCACCAAGGTAATCTCCCAGAATTGCTAGATGGATTTATGGTTTCAGGTACCTGAGAGCATCCCTGGTTTATGGTCCATCCCAGAGACAGTCCAACAAAAGTAAGCCCTGAATCCAAGACTTCACAACTAATAGCTGTCTCATCAGCTGTTGAGCAGTCAACTTATGTCTTTCTGTAGACTAGATAGTAGTTCTGTGATTTCTTCTTATATTCCCACTCCGGAATGAAGCCCTAGCAAAATGAAACCTGAAAAAAACCACAGCAACCCAACAGAGATTTCCAAAGCTGAAACAAAATATCATTCTGTCTCAGTTTTCAGCTCTTAATCTTCATAAAAAATATGCTATATTGGCATTTAATGTTTCATTTGAAATGAAAATTCTCTTCTGCACCTGCAAAACTTTATTTTTGTGCAATCTGAGACATGTGGCCATAGTCGAACGTGAATCGTTCAGTTCTCTTTCACATCATTGGCTTCTTCATCATTGCCTGGGAAGTAGCATCTCCAGTTTTCTGGGCTACTTCCAATTTTGCCCAATCATTCATTGCCCAGTCAATTCCCTGAGGTCATTCAGTCCAACACACCAGTCCATGCTTCGGCAGGGAGGGAGAAGTCATATAATATTCAGGAGTCCCATACAGCAAGAAATTGTGAAAATTGCCCTTCTAATAGACGGAGAAGAGAGAGACATAAGAATTGCAAAGCAGTGATGAGGAAGAGGAGGAAATTAGGCAGAAAAGAGTCTAAACTCACCAAATTATCGTGCAATTGCCATTATAAACTCCAGAATATTGCTCTGTCTACTTATAAAACCATCTTGCAACAAACAGACCTGCTTTGCTGCACTGCAAACAGTTTTGTACTTTGCAATAGTTTTTTGGTTTTTTGTTTTTGTTTTTTTTTCACTCCATAGCAGTCTTGGATGGATAATTATTCTTGGCAAGTTCTCCTTCTACTCAATTGGCCAGGTATTTTCAATAATGCATTGTTACATGCCTTTATTTGTTTTGTGAGTTCAAGTAGGCAGTGAGAAAAAATTGTTTCCCTTTCTAGCCGATGAAACCTATCATCTGACTAGGCAGTTTCATTATTAGAAGGCAAGTCAGTTCACTTCAGCAGTTAAAAGTTAGGGCATGGGACTGATTTTATCTTCTTGATACTGTGCTGAGATCCTAGATTTTTAAGTTTACTGGTAGAAATTTTCATTTTCATGCTGGTGAATGCATCTTTCTTTTTCTTCTCCTAAAATTTTGCTTTGGTGATGATTTTTTTCCACAAAAATATCTGTAGCTTAGTCATATTCTTTTTCAGTGTAGCATAGCGTGAGCAGGGACAAACCGTGAGTCTTTTCCTTCTGCACAAAGACCACAAAGCAGTCTGTTATCAACCCACCAAGACTCTGTTTTTTGGTTTATAAAGTACTTGAAAGGGGCTCAAATAGCTCTAAGTTTTACTCCCTTTTCTACTTCTAGCCTGATAGATGCTAGATGCCCCTGAGCAGGCACATCTACTGTGCTTCATTTTTCCCACCTGTGAAACAAGGATCATGAAATTACGATTGCCTCCATAAAGTATCTCCAGTACTATGAGATGGAAAATACTATCACAGAATCAACTTTCCTTCCTTCTGTCCTTCTATCCTTCCTTTCTTTTCTACTTGTAAGGTGTTTGTCATCCATGCTCTTTTTGTTGTTAGAGCACAGGACTTTGAATCTAATTCTGAAATCGCTAACTTGTTGATAATTTAAGGCAACTGATTTGCACCTCTGTGAACCTAACCAGCAAATATAATAAATCCAAAAAGCAAATGTGAAATAGTAGTAAATAGCACTCTTATTTCCATTTCTCTGTATGTAGGGTAAAATATTCTATCTGGTGCTGATGGGTCATTAGAACATCACTGAAATGGATAGGTACCTGCAAAGCTCCTACTTTGTTACCAAAATCTTAAAAGCAAAGAGAAATTGCAAAATTTATTTTGCTTCATACATATTGGTTATCAGGCAGTAAACATCTGTGGCACATATATCCCCTGACTTTATATACATAAACTTAAATGCTTATTTCTAAACTTAGTCATCTTAGGCTACCTTACAAGCAGAAGGAGAAATATAAACCTTCTATAGTAATTTACCAGTACACTCTAAGGTACCTGGAAAGTCTGAGGGCAGAAGAGTCATACCATGTTATGTACTTCTAAGAGCTGAGGGAGGGAGACCTAAAACGTTGATCACAGTGAAAAACACCAAAGATTCACTAGGGATTCCCTCCCTGTCTAAGGCTGGATTCTAGGCAAACATCTCCGTTAGGGTTTCAGTTGTCTCTGCCCATCAACTCCCTCCCCACGTTGGGCATTTGGATTATGAAGAAGCCCTTATGCATGTATCATCTCATTATCTACCATATGACACATGCCCCACAAGGTAGCTCTGCTTGAATTTCTTGCACGCCATAGTGACTTAGAAGCCACCATGTTGACACTTTCATTTATCAACAATTTCCAGTAAACAGCGACTGGCAAGATTCATATTTCTCCCTGCTGCAACAGAAAATGTGTTTCACTTAATGGACAGTTCTTGGAAAGCTGACACATATATACCAAATAAAACTCTGGAAATTGTTTCTCTTTAATGGTGCAGCCTTCCGTGACACATGATTTTATTCTTGGCCTACTGGACAGAAAATGAAGGCAGGGTGTTAGTGAGTGAACATTGAGAGATCCAGATTCCAAATATTTTCATGGCAGATTCAAAAAACATTAGATGCATAGTCAAGGCTTAAAAATAAAACACACCATGAAAAAACATGTACACTTGACTTGGTCTATAGGAAAAGATACTGCAGGTTTCCACTCCTTCCTTTTTAGTACTGAAGAGATCCCTTGGTCCTTAGCCAATCTGCACCTTTTATGATGTTCGAGAATTGATTTGCTCAGTCATGCATTTCCCTCATTAAACAGTACTAAAAAGTGAGTGAAACCCACAAGACCACACACGTTGGCATTCAGACATTAAATATACTGTGCACAGCTGGCACGATCATATAAATTAATGTTTGCTTCCATCTAGTGGGTGGAAGTAAAAATTGCGTTTCGGTGGAATATTATGCAAATTTATTTTGCAGTGAGTTGTGGGTAACATATATAAGGTTTTTTCATTTCTTTAAGCTGTACCATTTTATACAGATCTGGGTTTTTCACAATGTGCTCATTAAATATAGTGCAATGTTTTCATTTAGTCCTCAAGCTACAGCCTTATATCTGGACCACTTTTGATTCTTCATTCACCATGACCTTCTCTTAGAAGAAATCTGAAGATGAAGAAAGGGATGATTAATTTAATTATGTAAAAATTGTGTCACAGAGGACTGCTACAGCAGATTAAGCACAGAAACTAGCAGGAGGACTGGTTTCCATGATGAAGAGGTCTTATGCAGGTCTATGATCTTACTGGAAGGGAGGTGTAGTACAGTATTTGGACACTGACAACAGGAGAATGAGATATGGACTCTGTTTTGCTCTTGGCTTACCTATTAGACTTCCCTGCAACACTGAATAGTTTTAAATAGATCAGAAAATGGCACAAGAAGGAGTTCTCCGGATCTTCAAGAATAGTCCCCTTAGTCATAGAATAGAGAATAGTCCTCAGTGGTCATCAACGAACACACTTCATACTACTCACTGATAACTGACCACCTCACCCTATAATGTTATTTAGATGCAGAGTGAACATCCCAAACTCAAAGCATTAATATATTTTATGAAGGGAGATGGGGTGAGCAATGAGAACCAATAGTATTCCAAGTCTTAAAAGTATATTTTTGCATTCCTAGAGGATTCTGGGAAAGGTACTATGGCCCACATGACAGGAGGACAAATGCAAGACTTTCTCAGACTTTGAAGGAAGGATATGAAGGCCGATGAATATGGAGCCAGTCCAGCTGTAAGTCAGAAGGAACACCTGGGTTATTCTTTTCTGCATACCCAGACAATACGAAGGTGATATGCAAGCCATTGAACTTAGGTATCTGACTCTGGGGTGCAATATGTAAAATAGATGCACTTACCTCCCCAAACAAGGACAATAATGGGCATAAACCTCGGATAGTTACTTAGAGTGATTCAGTTCACAAAAGGTTAACCTACATCACAAAATTCAGTTCACCTACATTTCATGAGCTAAAATGTTCTTTCAACTCAGTTGATCCTACTGACTAGATCTACAGTGAATATGATGTGACCTGAGACTCCTTGCTCACATGAGCCGCTGTGATGTAATTTACCCAACCATGTGTGTTTTACAACCCTTGAGACACATGGGTTTCTAAGAGGTCCACATGGGGCTTGCCTTACAGATTGGATGTTAGGATGTATCAACACCACTAAAGCCCTACATTCAGATAAGTGAATCTTCTCCCTACAAGCCAAACTTATTTATTTTAAACTCCAACCTAATTTCTATCTCAGGTTACAGCTGCATAACATAGAACAGAGTCTTAGCCTGTCCCTCACTAGCAATGACTTTGTCGTGGCAACATCCACAGGAGCTGGGAGGCAGGGAATATACAGAATCCTTGAAGCTAAAGAAGAGAAGGCACCGGCTTCCGTCATAGCGAGGGGGCAGAATACATGAGACAGATTAAACTATTCCATTATTTGGGAAGAAATGTCCCATGCCAAAGTAAAAAACACAGAGTAGATGCAGTATTCTCAGAAATCGTGAAGATCTCATGTACTTTATGGAAAAGAGTTGCTGTGTTGTTTTTTGTTTTTGTTTTTGTTTTTGTTTTCAGTTAAAAGTACAAAACCTTTTGAAGGCGAAATTTGCTACCATCATCCGGACATTTGATTCTTTCAGTTCCAGGTGGAAAGGTGATAAGAACTCAATAATCAAACCATTTGACATAGAAAATGTAAACAGCCTTTCTGCATGAACATGTGTTTGCGGTATAGAACCTCAAAAATACAGTAGCTAATCCAAAACTCCGGACTGAACTGTGACTTAACAAATACATAATGTCACAATGTAATACAAGTCTCAAGAAAAATGTAACAAAACGAAAAAACTTTGCAACTTGCTCCTGCTTGATATGTTTTCAAACATCCTCAGAGCTACAGAGAGTCTCTATTTCCTTTCTTGCTTGTTTGTTTCATGTCAGGAGATGTATTTATATAACAGTTATATGTTTTCTAAGCCAAATTTTGTGGAGAAGTTCCTAATTGGTTCTCTAATGTGATGAAAAGACAAATTTATTGAAAGCTTTGAAGTGAGAGATGGATTTATCGTGTGTAACTTTAACCACCAAAAATGTACGCCTGTGGTCCAAAGCAGTCATCTAGGTTTCCTTAATAGTCAATGAAGTGAGAGAGAGGCATCTCATTCCAGTTACTTTGGACATCTCTGCCAGGACAGGATGACTCATAACCTGGAAGTATCCTTCACTGTCCACTGATTGTAGAAGGAGACTTGATGATTTGCTCAAAGTAGATGCCCTCCTCTTACATGGTTAAACTTAGGTGAGATGAAGTCCACCTCTTTTCTCCTCAGCCTTTGGGGAGAACATGAGTTTTGGGCCCTAAGCCATAGTCTTTTGTGGGAAGTCATGTGCTTTTTCTACCTCAAGTTCACACTGGAAAAGGGGCCAGGTCTCAAATAAGTAACACAGGATTGACGTAAAGCCAAGTCCTTCTCGCCAGGGGTTATTAGCTTAAGCATGACATCGCAGAAACCTCAGCAACGTTACTTTCATATCACAACACATATTTCTCCCAACTCCTTATAAAAGATAGAGAGAGCTACACTCTACTATTGTTTGGAACTACTATCTGTAGGCGTCTTCTGCAGGTGGAGAGATTTGCTCCTCCTGACAGTGGCTTAGTGGGACTAATGCAATAATCATTAGTGCAGATCTTGATGTGAATTGTCCTCTAGAACAACGTGTCTTGCTGTTGACTGCAGAGTCCACAGTAACATGATTTTCACCAGATTAAAAATAACTTCTATGGTTTCCCATCATTAACAAAGAAGGAAAAGATATAATAGATGGCAAAAAAACTATAGAAAGGTCAAATTTCAAAGTTCATTATTTTTTTCACATCATTGTGATTGGGTTTGGTTGGTTTTCTTGCTGAGCAACTGGAAACAGGAGACTTGAATGGTGGACTGAGAACAGTAATGGATGAAACACATGATTCATGCCATTTTGATAGGTAGTTGCTGGCAAATCTCACCAGCATGAAGTTGTATTTTGACCCTTTTTTCTTAATTGATAATGGCTTTTTTTCTCTAGAAGCCAGAGAAAATATTCTGCACTGTGTGGTTGTAAAATGCCATAGCCTTCTGAAAGCAAGGGTGCAGAAACATTGTGAAGGCATTTGGGATTCCTTTTCTTTCTTTCAATGAAGCAACAGTCTTCACAAGGGCTAGAAACAGACATCGCTTTGGTGTTGTGCGCCACGTTGCTCACAACCACGCTATTTACCTTGGTCTGGAAATTATTTTCCCCTTTGTCACACTGATTTTAGCTTTCCTTGGTATACAAACTGTATTTTACCTGCTGGCATAACTGTGCATAATTCACCTACCAATTCCCTGTAGCAGCCTGAACTTTCTGTCTCTGCCTTGAAATGTGGCTTTGTTTGCTAAGGACTGAAATCCTTTACCCTTTGGGCTTGTTACAGGGTGACCAGGTGAAACCTGATGACCTGAGAGAGACAAAGTGATCTAATGCCACCTTTGGGACTTGAAATTAAGACCACCTACAGGTGTAAACTGTTACAACTTCCTCACATCCCAGGAATTTATTCTCTCACTTGGAATTTTTTTGATACTTGAATAATTCTTTTCTTGGGCCCTTTCCTGGAAAACCTTAAAAAGAAGTCCACATGTATTTCAATCAGCTGAGCTTTTTCAGAGTTCACTTAGTTAAAAGCCACTGCTGCCATCCCAAAACTTCCTGTAACTGCAAGAAAATAGAGGTGTCTAGATTTATTTTAGATACCATGGGGTATCTTGCCTGGTTTCCAGATGCTGCTCCAGAAAGGAGTGGGTCACATGTAGGTTAGGTGAATAGCTCTCTAGGCTCAATTACCTGCATTGGCTACAGATGTAATTTATTGCCTAAACACAGATGCTTTATCCCATTTGAGGTAACCTAACAGAGCCAAGGTATTTGGTATCCAGGAGGGTTACCATACAGTATCTATCTCAGATGGGACAAGGTGTAATTGAGTCAAGTACCTAAGCAATACGATTAGTGGAGTTTAAAATGCATCTCTTCTCACCTAAAGGAGAATTATTTGGCCAGAGCAATGACTTTTTGACTCCAATTACTGTCTAATGGTCTAATGCCTTATGAGAAACCCCTGACTATCACAGACACCCACAAGAACTGTCAGCTCTGACACAGGAGGTTTAGCGTATGAAAGTCTTTCTCAAGCAGGCAGCTGGACAGCAGGTAGAGTACCTCACAGCCCCTAAAGTGATATCTGTGTGTAAGCAACTGAATCTTACCAAAAATCTCCATTCACTATAGTGGGAATCTCCATTCACTATAGTGGGAATTTAGACACACATATAGATACAGATCATATACAGAGAGACATCTCAGTGGGCCTTCATCAGCATTTTGAAAATTTGCCATCACAAAATGACAAATGTTGGAAAATTTACCCCGTCTTTCAGGGGTTTTCTGTGTTGGCAAGCTTCCCTTGAAAATGTGTAGTTTGTTTCCCATTTGAACTTGCCTGGCTTCAGCTTCTACAAGTGGTTTTCATTTTGTCTTTTTTTTTTCCTTCTAGACTGTAGAACGCATCGTTAGCCAATACTGTGAGCCTGTAAAGGTGCGTAGCCATTATAATCAAGTCAGCTGTCAATCTCCTTTCATAGACTGAGTAGATTAGGCTCTAAGCGAATAAATTATTTTCTGTAGTCCTCAATTCTTTCTTCATAAGTCTTGTAAAATACAAGAACAGTAGGTAGGAATATGGTGCTTTGTTGACATAAAGGGCGTCTCCACTGCATGATCAACAAAGCAAACAGAGAGATGAGCAGAAGAGGAAAATAATAAAAGGAAATAACATATAGGAGAGAATCAGTTCAAGCACTGGAGCAGAAAAAGTCCAGAAGGATAAGGAAATTAATCAATGGGTAAACTAAACAGGCAGGTCGTCATAAACAGGAATCCCAAGACAACTGCAACAATAGAGCTACAATTCTCCCGTGCAATGTTTAGAAGATAAGTGATTTCCATCAATGGCCCAGGAAAAAGCCTAAGATGTAATAACATAAAAGGGCTGGTCTGTTCATCCTTCAGGACAAAAACAACTTCTTAGGTGGTTAGGAGCAAAGAAAAGTTAGTCTCATTGTATTCCACTAATGCTCCCAAGAAGTATTCGCAGCCACTAATACTCCTAAGAAGAATTTGCATCTGAATTAGGGGAGTCTCATGTGGTCTTTATACTGGTTCTAAGAGTTTTCCTAGTTGTTCATGTCCTAGAAATTATTAAAAACCCTTAGATGAAGTTTTTAGCACCAGATATCCATGGGCCAGTCCTAGTTCTGCTAGCTGAGCTGTGGCTGTAATAACCACTGGGGTTTAATGCTGAGTATACAGAAGGATCCCATTGCAGAAAAACTGAGGATGAGACTCTTTTTTTCTAGAGGAAATAATGAAAATATGCAGTGAAAACAACTTTCACCTTCCACCATTCCCTTTTCTCTGCTTCTGTTTTAGATGAGCTGGAGAAGAAGGAATTGTACCCTGAAGGAGAAAAAAGGAAACATTCTTCCAAGAAGTGAGACTGCAAGGGCCAAGACAGACCCAGAAACTGAAAAAAAATTGTCTAAGGAATCATGCTGGGTCAGGAAGGAAAGCAAAAGATGGGAATGTTTATGCATAAGGTGAGAGACACAATCAAGAAGTGAAATTATCTACTCAGAGCAGAAAGGGAAGGTTTTCAGACATTCAGATAGGTGGGTTTGGTTTTGTTTGTTTGCGTTTTTTTGTTTTGTTTTGTTGGGGTTTTTTGTTTTTTTTTTTAAAAAGAGCTTTAATTTGAGGGAGAAAGGAGTCAGGAAGTTCGCAAGAGTAGATATACCCTCCATGACTACACTCCACCACCAGCTCTGAGGAGCTCCATCTCAACAATAAGTTTCATTGTTCTCTTTTAGTTGTTCTTAGAACTTTGGTAAGGAGCAGTTTGGTGTTACTTTCAAGCAGAATAGAGGGGTTAGAGGGATACTCTATCTCTTAGAAGCTCTCCTTCCACAAGACATTTTTCTTGCAGTCCTAGTAAAGTCCTCCCAGTTTACTGACAGAAATGTCTGTTAATAAAAATACCTAGAGCACATGCTACACAGTTAATAGAGACAGGTGGAATGCAATGTTCATCCTGAGAGTGAATATAGGTATTACTGACCATCCTTTCTTTTGTTCATTTTATTATCTTTTTTTCCTCTCGCTAACCTGAGCTGCAACACTTCAGTAGAAGCCTGGGAGTATGCTGGGGATCAGAGATGAAGAAATGAAAAATGTGTCTAGTTTATCCATTTTTTAACTAAGATAGTAATATGAACATTAAACTCTCCAGTTTTTTTTGTATAGAAATCTGCCAGGCCCACAAAAATAACAAAAAGTGTTAAAAGAACAGATGGCAACCACAATATATCCAGCAGTCCAGATGCAACGAGTTCTATAGCATTCTTATTTCACTTTATAAGGCCACAAAAGCCTTCTATAAAATTAACCTTTATTTTTCCATGCTGAAGCCAAACAGTGCATAAATAGCTTGAGACATATCAAGAGACAAGGGGAATATGGGGTTTCTTTCTCTTTATAAAAAAGTGCTGGATTGTCCCATTATGGATGTTTGAGTAGGTCCCAGACAGAACCTGAGATAAGGTTCTGAGATAAGGACCAGAGTCCTGCCATGACTCTGAGCTGATTCTCACTGACAGAAGGTTGCTTAATGTGGGAGTCATGATCTATATTGGCAATACATCCAGTAGAAACTCCAGATGAATGGAGTCCAGTTAGACTTCATTAGGTCACACTGCCCAGAAGGACAATGGAAAGAGAAATTTGGTTGCAAGTCACTGCGTCTTCTGCAGATATAAAGACCAGGTGAAAGATCATCATGGTGGATCCTGTCACGCATCTGTTACTTTCATGTAAGCATGCATGGGTAGGAAGCTTATGTACGTCTGGCATGGAAAAATATGGGCTGTTGAGCATGAATACTTATGATAAATCAAGATAGAAAGCTAAAATTAAAATAAAGTGTATGCTAAAAATCTAGAAAAGGAAATCCAGCTTGTATCATAAAAAATAAAAATGGCTATTCTGAGTCTGACCAAACTGTTGTAGTCTGTCATCTTGTTTCCATCAGTGAGATAAAACAAATTGTTTAGGAAAGAGTATAAAGAACAGGTCTCATATGGATTGTTACTTCCCTCAGGACACCTCTCCCTTACACACATGGCTGCAGACTCACATGCACATAGAACTTCTGTGAATCTGTTGCTGAAGGAGCTACATGAACCATCGTACCTGTATCTTTGCATCCAAAAGTTTGTGATGAGTTTTGCTTCCATAAACGTATCTGATAGAATTTTGAATCCACAGATATTTTTGGATGCTGAAGTGTGTTACAGTAATTTATCCTTTTGTTTGTTTAAGGTTTTCTTCTTGCTTAGGTGTCCTGCAGCACTTCTACTACAAGAATAATGACTAATTTCCAGTTACCTTTTCTAAAATACTGTGGTTCTGTGATCTCTGCAATATGCCTCTCACAGGCAGAAGAAAACTAATCTATCTATTCTCTTCTCATATGGAAACTATTCTATACTTTTCATTATCCTTGTGTCCCCATAATGTTTTAACATCCATTATACATTTCTGAGAGTGGAGGAAGAGGTGTGTTCAAGTATTCAAGACACTGAGACACTGTCCATCCTTACAGGAGCATAACCAGGTTGTTCTGTTTTGTTGTCTAGTCTTTCCCTAGCAATTCCTAGCCACCTCATTGCCTTTTTTGACAGGTAACTGGCCTGTGAGCTAATTTTGGTTGTAGATTTCTCCACAGGGGAACCAAGATCAGTTTCCTGAATGGTAAAATCTACGAGAGACCATCAACCTACACAGATATTTATAATAGGCACTTTGTTTCTTTTTTTCCTTTTAGGTTATTTTTTTTTAATTAGTAGCATTCTTTGCATCCACTTTTAGTGTTTCCTATCTTGAAGAGTTTACTCTATCACTGGAAAAGTCCATTGCCTTATTTCTTACCTCTTTGTACCAGGTTACTTGGTAATATACTGAACAGTAGAGGTCACAAATTTGGTCCTTTTGGCACTTCACTGGCAATTCCTATCTTTTATCCACAAATTATTCCTTTCACTATGAATATTTCATTTTAAGGTGTGGTTTTCCTCATTACTTGTTATAAATAAACTGAAATTAGCCATCAATTCAGAGCAAAATTGTGGATTCGCCTCCTCTACTCATTTTTTTCACATGTACTGACTTTTGGTAAATACTGATGCCTCCTGTGAGACAGTTTTATCTGCTTTATTTAAAGGAAGATGCTGAAAAGCTATTTATTTGGGAAATCTTGTCTCTTCTGTAACTGCAGACTTTGAAGAGGGAACACATAGTTTTCAATACAAAAGTGAGATTCCTGCATGAGATGGGATGGAGGTGATGAGGAATCAAGAGGTACAAAGTGAGACATCAGCAGTGTCTCCACTTTGCTGCTCCAGCACATGGTGGGAACCCTAAGTGGCCTGGAAAAATCAGATGTAGAAAAATTTTGGAGGAAAACATTATCTGTGTATTATGAATAATTAAATATTTGAATTAAGAGAGCCTTAATTCTGAGGCTCGGATGCTCGACTCAAAGCTCAGATGGAGCCAGAGCCCTGTCGTGACCTGCCATTTATTTTTCATGCACTATCTGGGCAGCTGACACGTAGCACAAGTTGTGCAGGTCTCCAGCTTTCACTGCTTTGGCCTTTCCAGTGTTTTATCACCAAGCGTATGTGAGCTCAGTAGCTGGTTTCCCGAAATGCATGGCAACGTGCCATGCACCTGAGAGGACACTGGCCCTGAACATTTAATGTGAGTTTGAGTTACTAGAAGGCAGTGAAAAGTATCTACAGAAATCCCAATAATTGTTTTATCAGAGAAATGTGAGGCCGGCAAAAGGGGAGCCAGGATGGGATTGGGAGAAAGAAAGCTGCAGAGAAAGAATAATAGGGAAAGGGGAAAAAAAAATAAAGGGAAGGAGGACTGAAGTAATAAAAATTCATCATCTTTCAGTTTGCACTTACTACCCAAGGCATTATGGTAAAGGATATATTAGGAAACTTGGAGCTGAAAGGAGAGAAAAAGCAGTATTTTAACCTGCCCTTTCCCTTCATGCATCACAAATGAAGTGCATGGAAAGACTGACCGATACAACATATTTATAGTTTGTACTGATTTATTTTTTAAATTCTTGTAGTATTTATGAGCCCTGTTTATCAGAGCTTAGGACAACTTTACTGCCAAGACAAACTTTCCAGTCCCTTTCTGAGTCCTGATAGGCTCCTCATCTCGACATTCCTCTTTGATAAGTTTCCGAAGGCAGTGGTGGAAGGTGAGTAAAAGCTTATTCTCGTATTGCTTTTCATGGAGACCACACTCAGACTCAAAAACTGCAGAGCAGCCTGCCAGAGGCTCCAGTGTTATCATTCACAGGCTTTTTGGCTCTTTATGGGATTACTGAGGGGATTATTGATGACCAAGTCTTGGGGCTTTGCTGGTTTAATGCATGATGTGTGTTCAGGAAGGCTGGGGATGTAGATACATGGTCACTTAGACATGTAGGTCTTCCAGGCACATGGAATCTGTCTCCAGGAAGTAAGTACATTGGCACCCTACCTCTGTTTTTAAGTATCCCAAATCCTATTGATGTTTAATTGCTTTCCCCATTTTCCTTTCTCTTGATGTTTTGGGTTTTTTAATGTTGCTACTTACTGTTTTTAAATCCATCAGTAGAATTGAAATGAAACAATTCCATGCCTCAAGAACTTAATCGGGACATGGTAGGTCTTATATCAGAGTCTTCAATTTTGATACAAGGTAATAAATATTGAAAAAAGTTACCAAATGGTCAATTCTTAAGAATTAATGCACCAGATATTTTGACCTGAACTCAAGTTCCTTTCCACCAGTGAGTTTTGCCTTTGATCCGTGAGGAAATGTGTAATGGGAAAGGAAAGAAATGGAAAGAAAATAAAGTGAGGACGGGTAAGAACAGATTTTAATAAACAACAGCAAGGATAACGGGTGAGTCTCTGTTAGTAGGACACTTGGAGTTGTCCATGCCTAATCTGTTCTTCCTGTTAGGGAGTGGGAAGATTGAACAGCAGTGCAACCAGAAACTACGGGAGAGAGATTTTCTATATGCTCTCGCTTCTAAAGATAACGGGTCAGACCTTCCATGGGTGAACAGGAGACAAAGTGGAATAAAGTTGGCAGGATCTGATTCAGTGCCAGGGATGTCTTTTTTTGTGTTTACCTTTTTTTTTTTTTTCCTCAGACATAGTAGGCTTTTTCATGGCTTGTTTTCAACAGGGGAGTCACCCGCACTCAGAAGAAGTGTCTTGCCAGGAGGTCTCAGGTGTGCTCCAGTGAAAGCAGGACCATAAAAGTGGTAGTGAGGGATGTGAAGACAGCTCCAAGCCTTAAATTTATATCTCCCAGGCTGCCACAGTGCATCTGTTTTCTATTTGGGCTTGCATGCGTGTGTTTTTTTAAGTTGACATTTTAGAAAAATTGGAACATTTTGTCATTTTCCTCCATGCAGATGTACAGGCAGGAGAGGTCTGTTCAGCTGGGAACTTATGCTCAGCTGGAAGAGGAGAATTTTCTCCATATTAAAGAGTCAGATTAAGGTAACCTGAATCTGTGCTTGGAGTCCTCACTCTCGGAGACAGAGGGCAAGCTCGAATCTCAACCATTATGTAAGAGAATGGTGGTGCTGGGGAAATCCTTCTCACCTTTACAGCTTCGGTGAAAGGCTTGAAAGGCAAATCAGTTGACTGAGAGCTTGCAGAGAGCCTCAACAGAGAGCAACTGAGTACTCCTTCTTCCCTGTGAAACTTCAGCTCTTAGGCAGAATATCCCAAGTTGTCTTAGTGGCTTAGTCTGATTTTCCTTCTTGTGATACAGAGAGCAGACCCACCAGTGTCTGCAGGTGGCCAAGACGCAGTGGGAAGAATGTCAGCAGCCGAAATACAGGCTGCTAGCACTTGAGGTGAAGGGCAAGCATTATTAACTGATAGTCAGAACAGGCTGGAATCTTCAGGCACCCAAGGTGTTGCATAGTTTGCCCACTGGGTTCTCCTTTTCTTTCCTACTTTGACTTGCTAGCACACCAAGACATGACTTTGTAAGGGGAAATAACAGTACTGAGGTTAAAAAAAAAGGTCTGAGTGAAAAATTAACACCTTTCACAGCAGCTTTAAGAAGTGGTGAAAAAGAAACGAATGTCAACTTTCAATAAAGATCAGTGAATTATTCCCTCTCTTGTCTGTCCTTAACTCCAAGAAGATTTTTTAAAAAATTATTTTCTCTTAAGCAGGTGGTTATTGACTCCTTGCCTCTGTCTTCTCTGGAACTTCAGACTGCTAATGCCTAACAGCAGAAATGAGCTGTTGCCTGCAGTCAGCAGATTGACATTTCCATCACAGACAGGACCTTCAGGCTGTGATGAATACAGTAAAGGAAATTATAATAATAGGATAAGCTTGAATTTTCACTAGGTCAGCATTCAGTTTACGGAGTGACCTTGTGACATAGATTTCCAGAACATCCTTACATTCATAAGCACTTCTCTCCTAAGATCTACGTAGGTCTTCATATTCCCAGATAAAACAAATTGAACTCTACACAGCTTACAGACAAGAAGGTTTTTCATATGAGAGAGGTCATAAAAAATACAGGATTTGTTCATGCTTATGTCTCACATTGCGCTAATGAGTTAGGTTAACATCACCATTTCTGCAGCTGCTGGTCTCTGTGTCATACCTTCTGCACCCCGGCAGTGGCCACCTTGCACTATTCCTATGCCTTCATGGTTGGGTTGCAAGGCACTCTCTTTCACCTAAGTATTATTTTATATTTATTCTATTTATTTTTTTTGCTGCCAGTCCTGAAAAGATCACATATTTCAGAGACAGCCTCTCCTTGCCAATGGGTTCATAGTCTGCACCGATTACTGTGACGTCTCCTTCATACCAACCGTTTCAAACTGGAATAAATTAGGAACTTAGCAAAATTTCAACTGACCTGGATGCTCTCCTGTGCAAGGGAAATGCTCTTAAGGAAGCAATTAGGCATAGCAGTTTGTCTACTAAATTTTCCAGACGTGTTGCTCTCAGGTCTGAGGGGATGGTAACCTCCACCTCTCAAAAAGCAGAGTTTTTTAGCTCGAGGAAAGCATCTTTCCTAATCAGGCAACACTGAAGCAGAATGAATTGCTTGCTGACACATATCAATAGCTTCTGCCAAATTATACATGATTTAAGGCAACTAATGCACTATGTGATGATAGATGAAGGCAAGCATATCCCAAAAGATATATTGCTAACCACCTGCCTGGACAAGAAGTACAAATATTATTGCATACAATTTGGGGCAGCTCTACACTTCTAAAATTCTGACATATGAGTTTTAGTTGAGTTGTTATGATATTTTTCATAAGATGCTGTTCTTATTTTGTCACACTGTTAAAAACAAAACTTAAATCCTTATTTCAGAGGTGATCTGCAAGGAAAATAAATGAATATATAACAAGCTAATAGCAGCAGCAAGAAGAATAGTACTATTTGCTTAATAAATACTCTTGATTTTTTTTATATTCTTTTAAAGCAAAATAGCCTAAAAAATAAATTTCTCCTTTCTTTGCATGACATGAAGATTTAAATTAAAGCTACAGTAAATATTTAAAATTCAAATTTACTAGTTAGCAAAACCCAGAAAAACTTATGTAGTGATGATAGAAATTGTTTTCAGGGGTGTGATTTACATCAGCAAGTATCTGTAAAAGAAAATAGATGCTGGGTTTTCTTATATATGAAAATAAATGGGTTTGATGAAAAAATATTTTTTTCTAATTATACAAGCAACAGTTTCTCATCTAAAATGATTTAGATCTGTCCTCCTAGCAAAAAGAAATGGCTGAAATGGTGTCCCTGCCCTCTTTCATAAGCGCTGTAGCCATCATATATTAACAGCCAGCTGCTGGATTCAGATTTTTCTTACGTGTACGTAGGACTGAATTGCCTTTAGCACAGCCAGGTGGCAAGTGACAAGTCGTATACTCTGTTATGGATTTCATAAAACTGCAGAGGAAAAGATTTTGGTGGTTACAAATACATTTGATTCTAGCAAGATAAAAAGTTAAAACAATAAAATCCAAATTAAAACCCAGAAGCTTTTTTATTCTTAACCCCAGAAGCTTTTTTCTTATTACTTTTCTCTCTTGAAATTCCT
This sequence comes from Larus michahellis, assembly GCF_964199755.1. Classification (NCBI taxonomy): domain Eukaryota; kingdom Metazoa; phylum Chordata; class Aves; order Charadriiformes; family Laridae; genus Larus; species Larus michahellis. Next base: position 2,865,856 of record NC_133897.1, on the reverse strand, counting down.
GCTCTTATCTTTACAATGATTAGTACAATAAAATGGAAGAAAATTTCAAAATTAAATAATATCTTTGAAATAATGGAAACTTTCATACATATGTCACGTCATGGAAACATTTCAACCAGTTCCAAAAATATCCATTTGATTTGGAGAGGGTTAGAAGTGTCCTGAGGAGATGGCAGACAGTCCTTCTGATAGAGAAGACATCTACTGAAATTAAATCAACCACGACAGACGTGTGTTGAAAATATTCTAAAAAACCTCCAGACTGTTGGTCCAGAGCTTCTTGAGCAAATGATAAGTTGGCAATGGAGCTGGAATTAGTGAAATATTTTGGCTTGCCTGGGATGAATATTTTTCACCCACCCCAACTAAATTAGACACAACAAGGAAGAGGAGGAGTGGAAAATCATTTTAGAGCAATATTCTACTGTAAGAAAATAGTGTGTGGAGATTAAATGACTTGCTTAAGGTCAGATAGGAAGTGTATGGCCAAGGCCTTTGGGAGGTCTAGATCAAAGCTTGAACTGATGTCTTATCCTTTGTTTGAGGCCCTTGGGAGGTCTAGATCAAAGCTTGAACTGATGTCTTACCCTTCCTTTCTTCTTGTGCTTATACGTGGACTGAAGATATTGCCCAAAGGAAAGCAATCTTCACTATCATGGAAAAAAAGACCTTTTTTTCTTTTATTCTTTCTCCTTAGCATAGAGATAAAGATCTGCTGTGAGCCGAATGAAGGTGTGGAAATCTGGACACATGAGTTTTGCTCCTGAGCAGAAGATTTTACCCCACCACCAATGTCTGCAGAACAGGACACCTCTTTGGTTTTCTATTTATGATGAGTGGTCAGGAAAAGAGCTGAGGCATGTAGATGTCTATTCTGAGCAGCCACCTAAAATCTCTTTCTTCCCCTCATGTTCACACTTCCTCTCACTCCCAACTTCCTTTCTTGGGCAGAAGAGAAGCAATCGCAGGGTTGTCTGGAGCAATGCCAGAAGGTAGCCTTGCAGATGGACCTCTCCCTAAACATTTATATGTAGAGAGAGAGATGTGTGTTCTCACATTAAAGAAATCAAATTAGTCCCAAAGTTTCAGACTATTCACCTTCACCCGATGGTTCTCAGATGTCATGGTGAAAAACCTGGACCTTTATGACTGACAGAAAAAGGCAGGAGCACTAGAAATAACAAGAGATACAAATCTTTCTCCTTGAAAGAAAGGGCAAGATTTTCGTCCAGATAATTATTTCAAATAAGCGAGGAAAAACATTCTTCACAGCGTGTCCCAGTAAGCACCCACAAAGATGTTCTTGGGATCACCACACTTGTGTGGATGAGCTGCAATTACTTGTCTCTCTGGTTTGGGGAAATGCTGATGCCATAAACCCATCACCCAGTATTTTAATTCCTCCTTAATTCCTCCAACATTCAAGGTCTCCTTGAAGGCCAGCCACTGACAGAACTTCCTCCTGATGGACTGTCTTATTTTGCCCAGATTTCACAGTTTTTGCCAAGATGAGCAGAAGGGGGGGGGGGGGGGGGGTGGGAGGGGAGGAGAAGCAAGGAGGGAAAAAAAACCCTCATTATTTCTCATATGAAAAAGATCCTGTGAACTCCAGAAACTCTTTAGATGTCCATCTGCAACTGGGAACAGAAAACAATTTAGTTTCCTATGAAACACTAATTTCAACACATACTAAGCAGGGTAAAAATTGTTCATTAAGCATCAGGAAAAGAAAAAAAAAGAAAAAAAAAACAGAGAGAGAGAGATGAGAGGCTTACATAGGAATAGGTCCAGTTTAATTTCTAACAGCCAAGAGAGGAGAGCAGTGGTAAGTATTGCAGATTCAGCTCTGGTTTGGTTGCAAATGCCAATATAACCTCTGTTGGCATGGCATTTTGAAAACAGGTGTGAGCAGGCTCCTGCTCACCTCCAGATCCTGTGTAGACAGACTGTGTAGACACTTCAACTGTGCTGAATGTTTTATTAATTATCCTCTGGCTTTTTGGCACAGATCCTGTGGGTAGGCCTGAGTTCATGGCCAACAGGTTTGGAACATGGGCAGAGGAGTTTCATGTTTTGACTGGACAGGCATCCCCTTGGGGATTCTGGATGGCTCCAAGCACAGTGTTGATGAGCCATAAAAGTATGTAAAACACTGAGGGGAAAACAAAACAAAACAAAACAACCACCCCCCAATAAAACCACCAACAACAAACCGGGACTCTTATGTTCCACTGTTGACCTTGCCAGTGATTCATAGTATGACCTTGGCCAACTCATCTAATCTTGTTATGTTGACGTAATTAACCGAGTATGAGTCCTTTCACAAATGTCTTGTCCCAGGAAGAAGAATTAGTCTTCAGTGTCCCTGTGGCTGTTCCCTGTGAAGAGCAATGGCCAATTCTGGATTTGAAATTGCAGTAGCTCTTAAATCACATTTGGACTGCAGATGATTTACAGAGTGGACCGTCTCATATTTGGTAAAACTGAGTTATGGCACGAATGGCTGGAGAGAATAGCTCCTGCTGTAATCGAGGGATGGGAGAGCTTCTCTTACCAAAGAAAGCTTCTGGGGCTTTGGCTTGTTCAGCCTAGCAAAGTGAAAGCAGTGAGGAGAAATGTGGCTGAATTGCAAGGAACTAGATGAGTTACCAAAGTAATACAATAATTCTGACCTGGAAAAAAGGAGTTGGAAAGAAGAGGCCTTTAAGAAGGGAAACAGGACAGAAGATCCAAGCACTTAGGTAACTGGACAAAGGAGCATTCTAAGTTAGTAGTTGGGATCATATGTGGAGGCATCTTGGGGGGAGCTTGGTGGTCAGTGAGTTACCTTCAAAACCTCACTTTCTTTCTTATATTATCCATGGGGCAAGGCTCATCTGGTGTTTCACTACCCAATAGCTTTGACATCACTGGCATTACACTAACAGAAGTATTACACCAACCTGTAGGGTATGGTATATGGGCAGAGATAGGGAGAGAAACTGTGCTATACAATTAGATGCTGGTTTAACAGATTCTGGTGCCAGAAAAAACAGGAGAATGACTTCAGCACAACACAGGAATGCCAAAATGGTGAATCAAGCCCCTTAAAAATCAAAAGGACCCTGGCAGAGGGTAACACATTAACTAAGATTCGCCTCTCGCTCAATGGATTCAAACTACAACATAGGGAACAGGGCTCAGGCTCTGAATTGTCCCAGGGGATAGTTTGAACAAAAACCTCACTGACTTTGGATAATGGCAGAGAGGAAACTAAACTTAGCCCAGTCCTCTAGCTGAGAGTGATAAAGTCTGCAGCTCCAGGACTTGAACTGAAGCATGTTTACTGGATTTTGAGAACCTTGCTGTGAATAATATCAGGTTTGCAGATCCAGCAACCTGAGATGCAGTACATATTGAACACTCCTTGCCCCAGTCCCTCCTCCCATCCCTTGCATCTGCCCATGCTCGCTACCTTGTTTAGTCTAGACTATACAATCGCATTATGTTACCTAATTCCTGATCTCTTGCTAAAATCAAACTAGATAAGATTACACGCTAGATAAGGCAGAAAATTCCACCAGAGCCCAATGACATGATCTTATCAAATGATCACTTTAATTCCTGTCTCTGCTAATTAGACTAGTATGCTATGTGGAATCCAATGAAGGCAAATTCCATTAGTTCCTCACCTGTTTCCTGATTTCCCACCTGTCTGCTGTCAAGGATTTTCAGTGAATAAGATGGTTAAGGGCAAAACTAGCATATTTAAGGGATCCATCTTCTTCTGCAAGGCCCTTTTTCTCTTCCTTCACCCATATCCCTATGTGGGATAGAAGTGCCTTGAAACCCTTTCAGATGCTCAGCTTCCGAAGGTTGACATTGCCTCCTTGATTTCCTCTGCTGGCAACCTACACGGAAAAAAACCAAGATTTTCTGGAATGAAATTTTTGTTCTGTGCTGAAATAAAGATGACTTTGGGGTAGAGTATGGCAGGCGGTGCAAACTATGAGGCAGAGTGCAGGGATGATATCAACAAGACATTTGCTACTCTTTCTCCTCCAGTCAGCCAAAAAAACATGACACGCAATCTAGACAGGCAAATATATTCCCTTCCCTGTATCCCGTGTTGCGAGAGCCAATTCCATCTATGATTAAACAGTGATCTGTGGAAACACTCCTTGCACAAACACCAAGGATGAAATAGGACCATGCTCAATCCCGGGAGAAAGAGGTTAGTTTATATTGTGGTTGAAGGTGATAAACAAACTCCTCTTTACTCCGCTAGCTGTGAATCAGCTCTAACTGTGCAGAAGTAAACACCTGCTTGAAGGGCAGAGGTTAGGAGGCAGCTGTCCTGGCTACTGCTCAAGCTGGGAGCAATGCAGGCTGCAAAGACTCAAGCGTTTGCTTGAGACTATTTGCTCCTAGAAGGTCGTGAGAGATCAGAGGAGCACAGAGAGGAGAGGAGTGCTTGGAGACTCTTTAAACACTTAAATTAAAGAACTGTCAAGGCTCAATGTCTTCAATACTAAGGAAAAGTATCTATCTATCTGCTTTATTTTTCTGTTACTGGTGAGTAAGAAGGATTTTGTGTTGCAAAAAGAAAAGGTTCCTTGAGGGAGTTTTGTATCTGCCTAATACTTATGGTTAATGACAGGTCTAGCCAGGAGCTTAGGGAGAAGCAGCCTCCTCTTTTTGGAACCTAAAAGAGGCTTCCAATGGGACCAGGTTTTAATGCAATACTGCATGCCCGTCTGAAAGTTAGGGCCCTGATGACCATGTCTATGCTGATAAAAGAGTTAAAAAACAAGCTCAAACACCCACCTGGTCCTGTTTGGATCCATAGCCCTCTTCTAGACAAAGCTCAGACACAGCTCAGCTTAGGACATCAAGCCCTGGGGACCTTAAGCAAAGTGAGCAAGACTACGTCCTCCAATCCTCCAGTGCTAGCCTAGAAAGCTTTGCATCCTCAAACATCCTCCTTTGTCCTCTTGTCACACCCCACAGAAAGGGAAACATATTTGTTGATTATTTTTTTTCCTGTGACAACACTGCTGTTGGACTTCAGCAGAGCCTTCATACTATATCAGACACTTTGAACAAATAAAGCCCTTACAGAACAAGAAGGATGACTTAAATTCACAAAAAAAAATGTGAACCAAAGGAGACCCCTAACCAAGTGCTATGTAATGTAGATGTGGCCGGTGTGTGCCTCCTGATGTCATGACCAAACTTTGCTCCCCACTCCTGTTTAATTAGCAGAATAGACACAGCCAGTGACGCAGTTAAAAATGGAGCCATGGAAAATCATTAATCACTATGAGACATTCAGGGGTGGAAGAGTAGGTGGGTAGATAGACCAACAGACAGGTAAGTAAACACAGAGTATTATCATCAAAGTATCATTTCTCAGATTGATAACATCCGTGCTCCTACCTACTCTAAATATAGGAAGGTAAAGAGTTGCCAAGGTCGCTTGGCTACCTGGAGGTGGGAACAGGATGGAGAGAGCACTAATTAACTTCTTATTCTCTGGCTGCTCTGTATAAAATAGAGACTCATCATTATAAATAGAAACTCATCATTAACATCCTGCTTGTCCATAGATTCCGTTCCTTTTACACAAAAAAAAATGGTAATCTCACCCACTCAGGGATTTAAGGATAAGCTTTGCAGTAAGAACCTCTGCAAAGCCCTAAAAAAACACAGCTCTAGTAGAAACCTAGAACCTCTATTCTAGTAGAAATCTGAGCAACGAAAAGCAAGTTATCTTACCTAAATAAACAGTTACCGTGATCTTCACAATAGCCTGGGCTGTCCTTCACGCTAATTTAAAAATTGGAATAACCTGCAACTGATTTTACCTTTGTTACCTGTCATGTGTACAGGTATCTTGGAGAGAAGAAAGGAAGGAGAGAATTGCAGCAAATAGGGTATTCTTTGGGCAGCTACTGAAGATAAGAAGAGAACAGACAAAGCGCTGACCTCTGGACAAGAGCTTCTCTTGCTGTTAACTTCCAGTACACCGGGTGCACTGCTGTGCCCCCCAAGAGGCTTGCCTGAGCAATTTTGCCTGGTGCCAAATTTGCATTTGTTTTCATGCCTTTGCAGACTTGAAGGTCAAGTTAGCTTTGGCTCCCTTTCCCCACTCATCTCCTGGGCACTGTCGAGGAACATGAGCCCTTTTCCTTTCTGACGGACGGAATTCGCTCTCACAAACTCCTCTCTGTGCAGCCAGGTACAACTGTGATAAGGGTCCCCCAGCTCCCTTCTCGGAATCGGAGCATGTCTGTCTGGCTAAGATTGACAGAGTGTGTGGGTATAACTGACCATGGTCGCTTACGTCTGTACCATGATGTTTTCTAACCATTGAAGAGGCCAGATCTGGAGCTGGAAGAAAGTCAGCAGAAGGGTATCTTTCATTATCAATCAGGATATGAGGACATGGCTCTTCCAACAGTAAATGGTGATGTGCTTTTATCTGTTTATTGAAGCAGTATGTTAAAAAGTGCAAGACTGAGGTGCATTTTAAGTTTGGTATCCCTTTTCATTCTGGGATTTCATTTAGTCCCCTGTGTACACCATAGAAGCCTCCAGCTGAGTTGATCATCCCAGACTCCTCTTCATAGTCAGTAGAGAGAAAGAGGCACTTCCAAGGCACATGTCTTCTTGGCCTTTTTTAAGCACCTGACCAGAGGGCAACGAACCTGCCCTAGACTGCATTCATTATATCCCCATGAACTGGCAAGGGGAGGTGGGGTGATTAATTCCAGTGGTGGCTGCACCACTGCAGATATATGCATAAAGTCAGATGAAGTTCACACCCATTTCATCACTAACTTCTGGTTGTGCACACAACATCTTCAGCAGAAGTCCCAGCAGCCCGAAGGAAACACTCCTGGCCTTCCTTGTTGGGTGCATGACTGATGGACTGACATGATGGGGGTGTAGCACAGCATTTGGGTGAACTCAGGAATGCACAAGATCAGAGAAAGGGAGGCAAGTGCCTCATCTCCATCACTGCTCAGGACCGGCAGGATATCAGGAACTGCTGAGCACAGAATAGCTCTTCCCTGTGCTCCTTCCACTGATGAACAAACCCACCATAAATTTGTCCAAACTTTTCTTTCTAACTCAATTCCCCTTCCAGTTTTCATAGTGTTCTTGCTTTTCATGTCACAAGAAACGTCATGTCACAAGCTCTGGAGCCCTCAGCACAAGAAGGACATGGACTTGTTGGAGCGGGACCAGAGGAGGACCGTGAAGATGATCAGAGTGCTGGAGCACCTCTCCTATGAAGACAGGCTGAGAGAGTTGGGGTTGTTCAGCCTGGAGAAGAGAAGGCTCTGGGAAGACCTTATAGCGGCCTTCCAGTACCTGAAGGGGGCCTACAAGAAAGCTGGGGAGGGGTTGTTTCCAAGGGCATGTAGCAATAGGATGAGGGGTAATGGCTTTAAACTAGAGCAGGGTAGGTTTAGATTAGACATTAGGAAGAAGTTCTTTACAATGAGGGTGGTGAGACACTGGAACAGGTTGCCCAGGAAGGTGGTGGAGGCCCCATCCCTGGAGACATTCAAGGCCAGGGCTGATGAAGCTCTGACCAATCTGATCTAGTTGAAGAAGTCAACTAGGGGGTTGAACTAGATGACCTTTAAAGGTCCCTTCCAACATCACAGATTCTAAGATTCGAAGAAACAATGGGAAACTAAACCAAGGGCAGCCGTTCAGGCAGGTACACTGCAGATTAGATATTTCTGTTCCAGTAATTCCTGGGACTTCATTGTGTAGGATGCTGCACGAAGATTTAAGAATATTGCTTGTAACTTAAGCAAATATTGGTTGTAGTGTCTGTGAGAAAACAGCCTATAAAATAGCAACAGGTTTGTACAAGACACTGAGCATAAAATGAGAACATGACAAGCAGTTCCTGAAGGGGACCCTACAGGAAGGAGGGGGGAGGGGCTCTTTATCAGGGAGTGTAATAATAGGACACGGGGTAACAGTTTCAAACTGAAAGAGGGTAGATTTAGATTGGTTATCAGGAAGAAACTCTTTGCTGTAAGGGTGGTGAGGCACTGGAACAGGTTGCCCAGAGAACCTGTGGATGCCCCATCCCTGGAAGTGTTCAAGGCCAGGTTGGATGGGTCTTTGAGCAGCCTGGTCTAGTGGAAGGTGTCCCTGCCCAGGGCAGGGGGTCAGAACTTCATGATCTTTAAGGTCCCTTCCAACCCGAACAATTCTATGATTCTATGATTCTATGATAAGTGAATACATACTAGAGATTCTAAAAGGAGAGGGGTTGGGGTGCAGTGGTTTTAGTTAGCACTGATTTAAGGGTTAAAAAGGCTTATACTATTTCTTCTGTCAAGTGGAAGTCTTCAGAAAGGATTCTGGCACAGCGCTCTCTGTGTGGCAGTCCCCTGCTATATGAGATTGTCACACAAGAAAGTTTCCCTCCTTGGATGGGTGCGTGGCTGGCTGGTAGGAAGGAAGGAGGTCATAAAAGAGAAGCAGCCCCTTGCTGCCTCCATAAACTTACTCTGAAACAGGAGTTCCCATTCTGAGTCTCTCAGTTCCTTCTATGAAACTACTCTTAAGAAGAAAAATTCCAAATAAAGTGTTAATGGCCATAGCAATGACTATTTATTTATTTATTTATTCTGCAAGAACACAAAGCATGGAGAGTGAATCTACTGCTGAGTGTCAGCACTTTGTGTAGCATTCTTGAAGGCAGAAAGCTTAGGAAGGAAGAGGGTGGTTTTTCAGTTTTTGAAGACCAATTCTAAATAAGCTAAAGAGCCCTTGTATTTCACAGAGTGGATACTTAAGGCTAAGGTACACAAAGGGTACTTTAGTGGATTTATTTTTTTTTAATGTGTCAGATTGATTAAAGAAAATAAATAATTTTTATCTGAATTTTGGTTGTAAAAAAATTAAGATTTCACCTCCCCAACAACAAATTAATGTGCTTTAAAATCAAATTCATAAGGAACATAGGAGACTGGAAATGTCATAGATCTCAAAGTGAATTCTGAGAAAGAATTAATTTGATCTTTGACATGAGCATAAACTTTTCTTAAACTTTGATTTGGTCTGGTACAAGAGGCAATGGGCACAAACTGAAACACATGAAATTCCATTTAAACATGAGAAAAAACTTTTTTACTGTCAGCATGGTCAAACACTGGAGCAGACAGAGAGGTTGTGGAGTCTCTATCTTTGGAGACATTCAAATGTTGACTGGACAAGACCTTGAGCAATCTCAAGGGACTGCTCTCAGGGGACATGGACCATTGCTGCCCAGCTCACTCTGTTTGAGGAACGGGTTGAACTAAATGATCTCCAGAGGGCCCCTCCAACCTCAGCTTTCTGTGAGCTCAGAGCTCAGAACAAGCCCCTTTCTTCAAGAACCACCTGCTGACCTCTCTCATGATTGTGCTTGCGGTTATTTCACAGCCCTATGATACAGGGTGGTGTTATGTCCATTCTCACGTAGGAGGGAACGGATGGGCTCAATTTCTCCTATGGGGTCAGTGGCAGAGCTCCCTCTTGCGAACTTTCCCTGATCCTCTTCCCCTCCAAATGCTTCTGGATAAGTCATAAAAATGAGGAATAACTGGGTAGAGCTGAAGACCTGAAAAAGGGCATTTCTTCTCCTTAGGAGCAGTCATACTGTGAATAGATTAGGACCAGGCAGTGCTGATTCTGAAATCCTAGGGAATTAGGTGAGTTTGGTGCTGATTGTTAACTTTGATACTGATTTTCATTGCAGCCTTGGATGTTTCACTTCACCTTACTGCTTTCCTCTCTAAAACTGGGGTAAGGACTCAGTCAGGGCCAATTGCCCTTACCCGTACAGGTTGAGAGTTCAAGAATAACTTTGTGATAGGGGAAGAGACACCGAACCAAATGTGTTGATCATGTACCCAAAACCCCACCTTGCTCAGGGCTGCAGGACCTCACCAGCAATGGTATGTCAAATCAGGGGAACAACCAGTTCCTGAGGCTGCTGCCTGCCCTCACAAAGTTGGAGGGAGCTCGGACGGGGGCTGGCTGTGCTGCTGAAACTGCCTTTTATTGCATAAAGAAAGAATGTGGCTGATTTCCCTTCGGTTTCTGAGAACACGCTATCTGGCTCACCTGCGGCTCCTGTGGTTTGGGCCTGGGGCCTCGGGGGCTTGGTTGGGTTTTGTTCTCCCCCCTGCCCCACGTCCCCTGGCCTCCAATGGGAAGTCGTACAAGTTTGAAGAGAGCCCATAAAAACGCCTCCTCTCGGCAAACAAACCCTGACATCAAAGGGAGGCATGAAGGGGAGCCAAAATCTCAGAATCAAAGACGCTGACTCATTTCTGCTGCACTCTCTGCATTGCCAGTAGGGTCACAAGCCACCATGGGCTCCTGAGGTGAGATGTGCATCCACCCTCCCGCTCACCCTCGGGGAACGCTTGACTTCATCCCATCACAGCGGCACCCTTTTTCCATACACCATCTCTTCTCATTTGCTGCAAGACAGGGGATACAGTCAAGGTTCATATCTCCTCCGTGTTTGTCCGCATTCTGTTCTGCAGCTCAGACACGCACCAACAAATGATGACCAGGGAGGTACTTCAAAGCCAAAGCTTTTTTAATGACTGAAGTGAGGGACAACCTCTGAACTCCCCACAGGGGAAACAATAATTGTTGACAGGGCTGGAAAAAATGTTCTCATTGTGAACATAAACAGGCTGGAAGGAGCTTGCAGTGCCAGATGTGGCTGAGAAGTGTTTAGGAGCTGAGGCAACGTATGAAATTTCCATCACATTTTTATTAATCAGAAAAAGAGTCTGGGTGGTGTTTTTTTTTTTTTTCCCCTGGTCAATACCAAACTGGAAAATAGACGTCAACGACATTCCTCTTTTCTTTTTTTACTTTTCTTCCTTTCCCTCTCCCCCTTCTCCAATTTTAATTGGAATTTAAAACAAATTGGGGATTGTCTTGGGAATGCTTTTTTTTTAAATAATCTGCCTTGCCTATGTTCTGAAGTTTTTCTTCCCCTTTCTCCAGGCTGAGCATCCCTTGTGCTTTAAAGCAGTTATTCACCTACTAACATGAGAAATCAAGAGTTCCCCAAGGAAATGGATGCCCAATTGAGTTCTCCCTTTGTAATGCTTGCCCCACACACATGCACACATCCCATTCTGAGATTCAATAATAGGGCTAAACAAAGGCAATGCGAACTAAGTCAATGAGATGGACTTAGTTATACCAGTCTCCTGGGTAGGTTTCAGACTCTGAGCTCATGTTTCCTGGAGACTTGGAGCCTGTACGGACTCTTTTACACACAGGAAAACTTGGGAACAGTAGAGATTTTACTGGTCCTGCTCTTCAGGAACCCATCTTGACTCCATAGCTTGGAAACTCTCGCACTGCAAGAGCTTTGGAGACCAAATGATGTACCATGGTGTCTAAAGGAATGATCCCCCAGACGTGTCTTCCTTTGGACCACAATACTGAGAAAAGCATGCCCTGCTGTCAAAACAATCTTTTTTATTTTCTATCAGACGTTGGGTTCCAACAGTGAACAAGAGATTCCTGATTAATGTGGTGCTCTCAGGACACATGGACCTTTGCTCCCCAGAACTACTTAACACACTTTCATAGGAGCCAGGTGCCCATTCCCCGTTAGGGCTGGAGAAGAACATTACTGTGCAGCTGAGTTTGCCTGAGAAATGGTCACTTCTCAACATTGTCTAGGGAACTTTCTTGCTGTTCTCATGCAACAAGGCATTTGGCTTGCTGCTGGAATAGGAACAGATTAAGGTTGTGAGGGCTCAGGACATACAGAAGGGTAAGGATATACATAGGAAAAATGAGTTGGCATTGTTTCTCACGTGGTAGAAATTGTATGATCTTTGTCATGGGTTGGGAATCTCCCACGGATTATGTGTACCGATTCCTCCCTCCCTGCTGGCTTTAGGAGCCTTGGTAGAACTGACAAAAATGCAGAGATATCCGTTAGCTGGGGCTAGATACCTTTTCTGCTTCTAGAATACAATATGATAAAAATTTATAAGCCTCCTTCACTCTTTCAGGCACAAACTCTTCCCCTTCAGGTCTTCCAGGTCAACCCACTTCAAGGGTTGAAGGCCAGGTTACCCTCCACTTCTTTCAGAGTCAGCGAGATCTGAAAATCCTTCTGCATTTGTATGTCTAATGAAAGAACTCCCACCACTCTGTTCTGTCCATCAGGCCTTGGTTTGGAGCTCCCTCACTCCCAAATTAAAAAAAGTGTTCTCAATGTATTATGAAAAAACAACTGCCCTCTCCCCCCACAGCTGAGCACTATTCCATGAACATAAAATTTTATAATCCTGTGAATTGAATTATTTTGTCAAAGTCCATAGGAACCTGAAAGAAGAGACTGAATGGCTGGCACCTCATTTTCTATATTATTATATGGGCAATTATTATAGGAATCTATTTAATAATATATTTTCATCATAATGCAGAAAGTAAAAAAAATGAAAGAATATATAGTCTGTGATAGTCTATGTTTTATATCCTGGACATAATCTTTAAACCAGCCTGCTTTTTTTCAGCGACATCCTTGAGACCTGTATTGTATAGAATAGCTTCTAAGACAGAAAGATCTGCTGATGTAAGATCCTTGTTGGGTAATTCCAAAAGTGTTTCATCTACAGCCCTAGTGGGAATCCAGAATAGTGGATGCATCTATGTTACATCAGAGGAAGAACTGGTTCTTTTAACCCAGTTTTCTTCGTGCAACCTGGACATAGAAATTGTCAGCAAAAGTGCAAGAGCTGTGCCAAAGACATGCAGGAAACTGCCACTGAGCTGGAGCTCACTTGTGGATTCACAGGTTGGACTTCTGCTCAACAAAACATTCTCAAATATGACCTATTTTAAGCTACTATGTACAGTGTCTAGTGGAATTCTTTCTGTGTACCATCTATGAGGACAGCCACTAGAAATGAGTGGTGTCTTAGGTTTTCAGTCCTCTGGAGCTACACTTCAGCTGGATAGGTGGGTGTAACTTCATGAATAGCTGTACAACTCTTTTGGTTATACTTGTGATGATGTTGCTTCTTACTTAGTTTAGTAGGGCATCCTTCAGTTTGAGTCTTCAAAGGCTGGTAAACTGAATTGGACCTTAAGTGTAAATCTCATTGCAGTCCAGCCAGTGATTCTCCATCTAGACCAGCAAAAGATGGATGTAAGTTTGCCTTTCCATCATGTATCTGCTCCCGCAATGTGTTCCTTTATTCCTACACCTGCAGGCCTCTTAGCAAAATCCCCAATACTTGGTAAATCACTGAATGTTCTGTGAAAAAGCTAGAGAGATGCTGCTCCAAACACTGAAGCTTGTTGCTGGCTGGCATTAGTCAATGTTCCTGCTGGTGCAGCATCCAGGGCAGTCAGGGAGGACAAACCAGGTCAGCTTAATTTTATCTGCTACAGAAATGTATCCTTTTTGAGTGATAAAGTACAGCATTGTGAGGCCATAATTCTGCAAAATAGCTAAACATCTTCTTACATGAGAATCATATCTGGGAGGTTTTTGTACCCTACTTGTGACTACAGTGGGTTTTCTGCTCTGGTGTCCTGCAATCACACACGAAAGTGGCACAGTTTAATCCAGGATATCCAGATCATCCAGTGCTGACAGCCCCAAACCCTAGTTTCTTGCATCCTCCCAAAAACATATGACTTAGGACAAAAGACGTACAATCAAACTGTGTTTTCCCAGAAAATAAGAAAGAGGATAGTATGACCTAAGTTAAAATCAAGAGCTTTCTCTCAATCAACAAAGTTAATCAATCACAGAATTGAAATTATATATGGACTTAAGTGTCTTAACTCATGTCTCTCAATCTTAGACTTGGAATACACAAAATGAGGTTATCAAACAGCACTATACAGGCTCCTATAGTGAATGAACATCTCAGAGTGGCATTGCAATCTGGAGTTCTTTTTCTCCCTCTTTTTTCTGACGCTAGGGAGACAGAAATTAACTGCCTTAATTAAGAGTCTGAAGTTAAGTGAGAAGAATCTGACCTCAAATATTCAGTCCTACCAGTTGCTCGGGGTGCAATTACTCAGGGTTTTATATTTACCACCCTGCTGAGATGACACAGCAGGAGACTCGCATGGCTATAGTCGAGTTACACTGACATCAGATGCACGTTTTGGATAGGAAATGCCCTAGTGTCTCTGTTGCTATCTGCTCCGTAGCTCCAACCTCCCTCCTCCTGGCCAGCTGGACCAATCCAGCTCTGACTCAGAGGGAAATTTGCCATTTCTTGCATCACCGGAACAGTTTTCCCCGGCAGATAGGTGTTCCTTGGAGATCTCCAATGAAACTCCTCATTCACATTGGACTTGCTTAGCTTAGGCCAGACAAAAAAAAGGGATTGTGGCGAGACATCCTGCAGTCAGCCAAGAAAGAGTTGGCCCAGCAGAAAGGGAAATCAGAGGGCAGCCCACATATATCAGCCAGTTGCCTGCCAGCTCCTGTGTCTCTTGAGTATTCCCCTGCTTGGAAAGCAACTCGCAGGCATTCCCCCGTCGCTCGGGGGTGCTACCGTGTCTGTTCCATTAAGCAAACTTCACACCCCCATAACCTGGGATGTTTGTTTTATCACTCAATTCCCCGACTTACGTAGATTCAGAGAGTCAGCGGGGTCTGCAGGGTCCTTTGGAGATTCCCTCTCTCCCTTTCAGGTCATAACAACTCTTTGCCATTTTGGAATTTGACGCAAAACACTCGAATGTCAGCAAGTCCCAGCGGAACCTTTCACCGGAGGTTTTCAAAGGCTTCTTCAAACAAGAATGAGTTCAGCCTAATAATGATGCCAGTAACGCACATAACAGTAACAAGAAAAATATATATATTGTATTATTTCTTCAGAGACCCAGTCATGAACCTTTGAGGGTGCTGTACAGACAAAACAAGAAACTAGCACCATCCAAAAAAGGCTCAAAGTCCACGGCTGAGATCCAAAACTGTGTTTAAAGCAACATTATTCAGCATCCCAGTTTCCAAGATGAGAATAATAGGTACTACAAAGTTAAAATCCAAAATCTAGATGAGATGAGAAGTTTACTAATTATTACAGTTTGTTGACTGTCCCTATTTGGAGTTTTCTAAATTAATGGTTGGCATCAGGGACTGTCAGTACTGGCCTACTGATTGGATTTGGTTTAGCTCCATTGAGAATTGAAGGGCAGGCATGATCTGCTTTGGGAAGAATTTCATTAGACCATTTGCTCCAGTTTTTCTAATTTCACCATTTTTTCCTTCAAATTTTGGCAAAGTGAGACTATGCAAACTTTTCAAATGAACATCTAGCCAGCAGGCATGGTCATAGTGTTCATTCATAGCTAAGAGGCTTTATAATACTGGTAGCGGATATGATGACTTTCTACTGCAGATGTGGCTGCATTTCAGGGAGAGGTGAATTGATCCCCTGTCTATTCTACCACACTAAGCTTAAAAAAACCCAACTTGATGTCTCCTAAGGGCAAAGGTACCCAATGAATTTAATTTACTCAAGTTCAAGTCACAGAGGGCTCCTGAAATTTCTCTCTGGCATACATCACAGATGAAGTATGTGCTCCTTGGGGGATTTTAATTCTTACAACATTGTAATGACCAATCTAGAGGAACATGTTATACCTTCAGTTTCTACTTCAGTATCATAAAACTATAGCTGGAGCAACTGAGCCCTTGTAAAGGCAGATTTGCAACCCACCCCTGCACTAAGTCAAAATATTTGTTTAAAGGATGCTAGAATAGGGTCCAAGCAAGAACAAATTCTGGCTCTTTTCTCCTTTTATGCAAGTGTCTTTCTACTTGTAGTAGGAA
The DNA here is from genome assembly GCF_964199755.1 of Larus michahellis. Classification (NCBI taxonomy): domain Eukaryota; kingdom Metazoa; phylum Chordata; class Aves; order Charadriiformes; family Laridae; genus Larus; species Larus michahellis. Next base: position 2,850,009 of record NC_133897.1, on the reverse strand, counting down.
GCAGAATAGGAAATTCATGTCTACAGAGAACTAGGGACATGGGTAACGTTATTATTTTTAGTGATTTTATTATTTTAATATCTCTGTTACTCATCATTTTAGAGAAAGAGAGTCTTCCTCTGTATACAGCCTGCATACATGAAACAATACAAAGGAAGCCTATGCTGCTTTGCACAGACAAAATGGTATTTGGGGAAAAAATTGTGTTTTCAAATGATGCTAATAGAGCATCTAGAGCAACAGGGCTCTAGCTTGGTAGGACACTCAGAAGCTCTATGACTGAATGAATAGAAATTACAGCTGACCACACACCAGAAATGCTTTAAGAGGGAACTGAAAAATGAAAGCTCAAAATTCTTCATTTTTCATGATTCACTGTGTTTCCTTTTTATTCATGTTTTGTGAATTTTGCTAAAATGTCAATATTATTTTTAAAAAAAACCCAACAGCATGTCATTATAATAATATATTCTAAGATTGAGCTGAAAATTGGAATAACAATTTTTCTAATCGAATAAATGGGACATATATTTCCAAATTTATTTAATTTGCAAGAGGGAGTAAAACAGTCTTCTTCTTATCCTCTCAGATAATTCTTCCTTTTAAGCTGTTTAATAAAGAGAAAAAACAGTCTAAAGCCCGTTTTGCATTCCTAAACCATCCAATAGTCTCCAGCAGCAAGTATGATTGTTTAAATCCTTTTAGTTAACAGAAAACAATAAGCTTGTTCTTCTTTCAGTCTAGGTGAACTGCATAGTGACTAAGGAATAATAAATATACTACCCAGCACCTGAGCGTGTAAAACTCACTGCAAATGGAATGGGATTTTTGCACAGAGTCGATTACAGACGGAAATTCAGAACCTGTTGTTTTTCTCATGGTTCCTCTCATATCATTTTTCTCACACTTGCAGAAACCATGTAACATCTCCTATTTCACATCAGCTCCCCCCTGACCTTTGCAGGTCCTCAGTCACCTTTAGCTGTGGTTCTTCCTGGTAGGAATCTCTTGAGTTTATTTTGGACCTTCTAGCTAACAATCTGCTGCTTACAGCAGGATCTTCAGACAGAGGCTATGCATCCAGTCTCTTCTGCTCTCTCCTCTGGACACATCACACTGGATTTTAACTTCTGCAGGCCCTGGAAGTTGGCAGTATTCCTTGCATTTAGGATATGGGAAAATGTGTGAGACTTTCTTCATGCTATGGTGGAAGAAACATCAAGAATTGGACTTGAAGGTCTACATGGCACCCTATGGACTCTATGCTATGAACCCCAGAGTGCCATACAGGACATTCACTAGGGATGCACTCATTTCACATACTCAGAAGACGCTGGTCTCAATCACAAAATCATAGAATGGTTAGAGTTGGAAGGGACCTTAAAGATCACCTAGTTCCAATCCCCCTGCCATGGGCAGACACCTCCCACTAGGCCAGGTTGCTCAAAGCCCCATCCAACCTGGCCTTGAATCCACCATTGCTCTTGTATTTTTAGGTAACTTTCTCTCTTTCCATCCACATCTGACAGGATATGATGACCTGAGCACCTGAGAAAGCGACCTACGTTTTCCACACATGCCCTCTTTGATAGGAGCAGCCTAATGGATCTGAAAGCTGCTCGTGCTCTGGGCAGGGAGCAGAAAGCTGAGATGCCAGTGTCTGGTGGAGTAGCACATTCAGTACTGCTGGGGCCGTAGATGCCCTTCTGATAGTCCAGAACTCCTTCTGCTGGGAAAACAGCATCATGCCTGGGTCCTGGCCTCCAGCTCTGAAATTCAAGATTGTGCTTTCTGGTTTCTCACAAACTACAAGACAGAAAGCCTGGGGTTTTGGGGTTCTTCTTCTTCTCCCATATAAAAATAAGCATAGTATCACAGTTATACTCTAAGTAATATTTATTGCTTATAATTATGGCATTTAGTTAAAATCTTTCATCCCCAGAACACTTGGAAGAAAATAAGAATGTTCCCTTCAACCACTTCATATATATGGCCGAGTCCTGGGAGCAATACGGCAGCTGTTTAGTAGTTGTACCTGACAAAAAGAGGTAGGAGATGCAGAACATCATGGCCAGCTCACATAATGAGGAAGCTCTTCTTTTAAATACTGAAGGCTCAATTTATCTCTAATTCATTCCTGAGGTCTTAGTGGAATCCCTTTATTAAAAAATTCACATGCTAACACTTGCCCTGGCATTATTATTTATTACAGCCCTTATTTCAAATGTGTCATAGTGTGCTAAGAGACATGAACACATCATCCCCAGAACAAACTGCCTAAAAGGCAAGGAGAGAAAGAAAAGCAAACCCAGAGGGGCTGACACCCAGCTCCTCTCAGCCCTCCTGGCTCACACTGTCACTATTTTACACCGTCGGTAAGTTATGTGCTACTGACAGATTCATTGTCAGCTGGGATTAACACCATCAAAAATCCCAGCCTGCCTCTAAGGGCAACAAGGCACAAAGTTTCTTTCCCACTCTTCTGGAGCAACTGCAAGGTCTCCATCTGAGCCTCAGGCCAGACGTAATAGGCAAGATGTGTTTGCTATGGTCAGATCCCCATCCAACACAAACTGGTGGTAAGCTATTGATTTCAGCTCCCGTGCAGTGTTACACAGCCCAGAAGAAGTGATAAGAAAGTTATTTTCCTCCTGGTACATCTCCCTTCTTGCTTTTTTTGCTCCCTGAATAGCTATCAATGGCATCTGAAGGTCAGTATTTGTGTTCCCAGTGGTGCTTACTGCATTCAGCTGATGGCTGGGGACACGTGGCCAGCCTAGGTCTCCTATAGCTCTCTGTCTGATTTATGAAGAACAAAAACATTGCAGCTGCCAAAGCTGAAAGCGAAGTCAGTGGGAGGTTTGCTGAAAGGCCAGGGAAGCCTCTGCTTTCTGGTCAAGTGTGTCTAAGCAGTCTCTCTTGCCCTTTGTTTTGACTTCCCAAAGTACTTCCTCTTGAGATGATGCTCATCTTTGGAAGAGGGAAGGAAAGGACAGAAGGGACAGAGTGAGGAAAAAGAGTGGAGGGAATGGGACAATGGTAAATTTTTACTGATGGATCTGTAGCCACACAAGACAACATCTCCAGGAGAGCCAGGTGCCACTTTGGCACTGCAACCACGTGACTTTGGGCAGGTCATTTCATAGAATCGTAGAATGGTTCAGGTTGGAAGGGACCTTAAAGTTCACCTAGTTCCAACCCACGTGCCATGGGCAGGGACACCTCCCACTAGACCAGGCTGCTCAAAGTCCTGTCCAGCCTGGTCTTGAACACTTCCAGGGATGGGGCATCCACAACTTCCCTAGGCAACCTGTTCCAGTGTCTCACCACCCTTACAGTAAAGAGTTTCTTCCTGATAACCAATCTAAATCTACCCTCTTTCAGTTTGAAACTGTTACCCTGTGTCCTATCATTACACTCCCTGATAAAGAACCCCTCCCCATCTCTCCTATAGGCCCCCTTTAGGAACTGGAAGGCTGCTATAAGGTCTCTTCGGAGCCTTCTCTTCTCCAGGCTGAACAACCCCAATTCTCTCAGCCTGGAAGGCTTTGGAAGGAGAGGTCTTTGCTGTGTGCTGTACCCATGGAGAAGAAGAATATGATTTCCATCACAAGAGGGCACAATCTGTGTTTATCTCATTAATTTTCCTGTGCTAGTTTATGATGTCTGCACAGTCCTGCCCATCCCTTCAGCAGAGACGATAGAAAGAAATGGTTGTCCAGTCCTTGGTTTAGTGCATTAACTTCCAGGATTTAGACTCGCAAAAAGGACTATGAACAACGTGTTTTGTCTTTCCTCTATAAGGCCAGAAACCTCTTCTGGACAGTGGTGGCAGGATTTTTCAGCACACTTCTCTCAGTTTTGATTTTCCTCATTATTTGGTTGTCCTTTTCTTGAAAAGAACTTGAGGTGTAGGATGGCAAGTATCTATTGTGGGGGTTTATATGGGATTTCCTCACAGCTAGATGTGGAAGAACATACAGTTCTCGGTTCCTAATACACCTGAGTAAGGGCTGCACTCAACCTACCAGTCAAATGTACTGGGTCGGAGAAAAGATACTGAGCTGCCAGAGGAAAAGAGGGAGAAAAAGATGCAGATGAACTCCAGGTTCTTTACAAAAATTGTGTCTATTCATTGCTAAAATCATCTGCCTGAGCTGCTCCTACCATTTGAGTTAACAGCTGCTAAAAAATTCCTGTTTGAAACTTGACAGCTTATGAATGGATCTGTCTCCTCCTAGGTGCTGTGGGCTGCAGGTGAGCCAGACTAAATTAACTGACAGGCTGAAGATCTTGCTCCAAGGCCCAGAGCCTGTTGGGGGTTTAGGACATAAAAACAGCCAAATGGGTCAGACCAAACATCCACCTAACGCAATATCCTATTTCATAAAGTTGCAAATACCAAATGAGTGTAAGAATGCAGTGAGAGTATGGCAATGCTTCCATCAAATACTCTCACAGTCTATAACAATTTCTACCTTTGGGACTTTCTAAGCTGGACATTATTTCTGTGCATTTTGTACCTTTTAATGGTTTTCTCTACCACTGGTTTGTTTAGCTTCCCCATGAACTTGTGAAAACTTTCTGTGTCTAGAACACCCAATGTCAGAGAGTTCCACACTTTCATTACCCATGTGGTGAACCCATATTCATACCCATGTATGACAAACCTTCTTTTGTTTGTTTTGAACTTGCCACCTGCATTTAAATTTTGGCTTTTTTTCAATAAAGTGACTGTTTCCCTTTGCTTCAAATAGAATTGAAAAGGAAAAAAAAATATTTCCTCTGAATTACAGACCTCTGGGTCTTTTTCTTTCTTTTTCTTTTTCTTTTTCTTTTTCTTTTTCTTTTTCTTTTTCTTTTTCTTTTTCTTTTTCTTTTTCTTTTTCTTTTTCTTTTTCTTTTTCTTTTTCTTTTTCTTTTTCTTTTTTCTTTTTCTTTTTTTTTTCTTTTTCTTCTTTTTCTTTTTTTTCCCCTACAGCCCATTGTCCAATGTACCAGGTCATTTGAATTTTAATCCAGTTTTGGAACATACCTTGCAGTCCAGAACAGCTTTGTGTCATCCACAAATATAATAAGATCCTTCCCTTTTCCACCACCCCTGTCCTGAATGAAAGTACAAATATTGCTAGAGGCAGCACAGATGCCAACATGTCCCAGCTTGATGCATCCTTCCATTTCAACAGTAAACCCTTAGTAGTTACCTTCAAATATGATTTTATCTCTGGTCTTGCTTCCTACTTTTGTCTGGGTCCTATTTTCCTCTTTTACTTGTACAACATGTGAAACAGTGTCTGGAGCCTTCTTATAGCCATCTGAAAACTTCCCTTTACCACAGATCTGGGCAAATACGTGTAACAATTTTGTGGCCCAGAAACCACCTCACATGGAACAACTTGTCTCCCAAAACAGAGCAGCCACATGTCAGCTGCCTCCTACAAATGGTCCCTGAGTCACACTAACTCCCCACAGTCTGCCAAGGTTGCGTTTTTATACCAAGGGAGGTTCTCAGTCATGGTTAAGTTTATGTGTTCAGATGTAGTTTTCAAATACACAACATTGAGATTCACCATTTCCAGGTGCTTAGAAAAAAAAAAAAAGTCTCATTAACCTATAAGTTTGTTAGAATGTTTTTTCCGCAATTACAGGGTGAGTTCATGTCCCTTTACCATCAATGTCAACTGTCCTAGCTTCACTTGACAGGACTTAGTAGGCTTTCCTTTCCATTGCTCTATGACACTGTTCCAGACTACCTGTCTCCCTGTGCTTCTGTGCTGGGCTGACAGCAGGAGACTCCCCAGGAACAGCCCTACCTTTTCCCAGGGTATGGAAAAACACATTTCATTCACATCACCCAAAACAAGTTTCATTTTGGGAGATGTGATGGGGGAGAGCCCACACCAGCTCATCTGATGGGGCAGCAGCACAGTTAGGGGTCTGGAGAGTGTGTCCAGTCACAGGGCTCTCCTCAGCAGGACTTAACCACTTCTTCTTGTTACAGCATAGTGTTCTCATCCTTCCCAAGCTTCCAAGTAGGTGTCCTGGATGTGGTCGATCTGTGGGTCAAGGTTAGGGGTGCAACAGTGCTTTCACCAGAAAGGTCACTGCCCTCTAATTGCAGAAGGTGGAGAAGCCAATTATGGCAGCTCTCATCCAAAACCTGTGAGCTTTTACACATCTGAAGGGAACTCTTCGTTTTTGCTCTCTGGTGACTCTGACTTAGTTGAACCTGCTTTTACGATGTTCTTTTTGGAAGAACAGTCTATGAGTAACTGTTGATCTTGCTGTAGCCCTGGACACCACTTGTTTATTTAAACTTCCCTTGGGTGAGGTGACCTTCTTGCACATCAGCAGCAAATTTGACAAGTTTATCTCTTGCCACTGATTCAGCTGTCTATTCTCCTCAAAGGCAAAATCCTGTCACGCGCTGTGGGAATCTGTTTAGCACGACAGTTTGTCCTCCTGCATATTCATCATCTCCAGCTTTCAGCTGTGGTGAAAGCAGGCTGGAGGAGCAAGCAGAAGATAAATGTCTTTCCGGGCAAGGGAGCCTGATGTGGTCTTCCTTCACAGTTCAGGCCTCACCATGCACTAGCGCCTGGTCATTTATCATTTCATTTCTGCTTTGCTCATCAGCTTGCTCTGGGCTTAAACAGCAGAGGAAGAGAGGATCAGGAGCCTCAGCTTCTCTTAGCTGTCTTCATTACCTGCAGGAGGTCAGGCAGACTTGCAAACTTTAGGTATCTTTCTTATAAAAGAACTACATCCTAACAATTTATCTCTATTACACTGGAGCGTACATGAAGATTGGACCATAATGCTTTTAGCCACGAGCAAGATACTGTACTCTTACACACTGTGATTGTGAATCAAACAAGCAAAACAAATAGAGATGTCAGTGGCACAGAGATAATGTGGGTTATGCTGAAGTGGAAAAGCAAACCTTGTAGGTAGGGTCTTAGAGGGTTCCCAGCAGCCAGACTAATCCACTGTCCTTTCCTCTGTCACAGAAACCCGCATGTAGGTAGCTGGATGACCTTACCCGTGCCAACCAGCTATTCCCAACACACAGCTTAAAACCAAGGAGAGAAGTCTTGGAATTGGCCTGCAGATATATAGGGTAGAGCTCTGTTGTACATAATGTGACCTGTGTGCACTTCATGCATGCTTCATGGCAGACCTCTTTCTCCTTCAACTCCAGCATAAGAACCATTATATCAATATCTTTTTGACCACCCTGAAGCTTTTGTATTATTGGTGCCATGAAGAGAAGCATCAGTTTGTTGGCAAAACTATTTTTGCCTTCAGGGACTTATAGTGGGGGTCAAAGCTGCAAGAGGTTTTCAGGATGGGGCTGAGGGTCTCAAAGTCATGGACTGTAATAGCAGGAGCTTGCTGCAATTTCTTCTCTTTTAGATAGAGCATTATTATATTATCCTTGCCTTCCAGAAGGGGAAACCAGAGCGCACACATCTGTTCATGGCTCCTGGGCTACTACTGGCTAGTCACACCTGGGGGAATATAGACCTGCCTCCCTGAGTCTTGGCACATTGCACCATCCCATGGTCATACCGCTCCTCCAAGACAGGTTTTCAACCAGCACTCTGGAGCGCTCTTGGGTTTCAGACTCCATTTTCATGTTTAAAAGGCCCTGAAGGGAGTGTTAGCTTCCCAAGCTGAACTGGATGCCATGCCTTGTGGTCATTTTTAATTCCCCAGAAATGGTCTCTGATGGCAGAATTTCTAACATCCATGTGAACAACTTCTCACTTTCCTCACTCTGGTTTTCCTGTTTGTGACTGAATTCCAGGCAGTTTTTTTCCTAAAAGCCTACATTTCCAAAAACAACCACCTTAGGCAAACAAAGAAGAACCAAAGAACAAAAACATTTCTCCACATTCAAATCATCCTTTTGGCAGCCTTTCAACACCATTGCAAAACCCAAATAACTTTGAACATTACCATCCACAGACTTTCTTAGAGAGCAGTGCGAGTACACCACAGGGATATTTTGCATGAAGACAACTCATGTAATAGGTTACAAAACCCTACACCACACAGCAGGGAACATGTAACCTGATCTAGTGGAAGGTGTCTCTGCCCATGGGAGTGGAGTTGGAACTAGATGGTCTTTATGGTCCCTTCCAACTCTAACCATTCTATGATTCTATGATCCTATAGGGTGACATGGGATCTTCTGGGGTGACGTGGGATCTTTCAGGGTAACAGGCACTGCACACCAGTTTTGTGGTTAGGAACTGAAGTGCTAAACGTCAGCTGCTTCACCGCATCAGCCCACGCTGTCTCCACCCAGCAGCATGCTGAGGGGATGTAAGCCATCCAGAGCTGCAACCATCTCCCCTCACTCCATAAATCTGTTGCTTAGTGCAGACCTGTCCATATGAGCCAATCATCAGATGAACGATTAGAGGCAGTGTGTGGACAGTGACTCTTCATACCAAAGTAGAAGTCTAAAATAAAGATGGGAAGTTTAAGTCTTAAAAACGCCTATTTCTCTCTTTTAACTGTAAAGGAAGATAGAGTATGTAGCTTGTGCATAGCCATTCGTACTGGATATTGCATAAGATAAAAAAAATGCCTTGGGAAATTATTTTTGGGAAACCAGCCAGTACAGAAATGGAGCCTACAGAGCCATACAGCTAAGCCAGTGGCTGTCAGCAGTAGGGTAAGATAAATCACCCTCTAAGCTCCACCAACTGATTAGATCTCCATCAGATGTATTGGGAGCTGGAAGCCTAGGTTACACATAGACACTGGTATTTTTGACAGGGCATAATTCAGCTTGCATTTTAGGACATATAAGGTGGGATGCAGTTATAAACGTAAAGTCTACTGAAAACTCTATTTGTGGCACTCAAACAGAGCTGGCAGAGGGGGGACAGAATCTACAGGAGGCCTGTGCTCTTCTGGCTCAGCAGGTAGGAGCTAAGTGGGATATAATAGAGTACCTGAAAGAATGATAGCAACCAAAACGTGAACTGACATAGGTGTCTTAATCTGTTAAATTCCTGAAGTTAAGATATTTTTGTATATTATCCCAGGCAAGAAGGTCTTTCTGGTAGAGAAACACAGATAACCCCCCTCCAAACCCAAGGCTCGTATTGAAGCTGAGAAGAAGCTTCACAGCTTGAGCCTTAGCCTTGCAGTTTTCAGTGCTATGTGAATCTGTTAGCTGAAATCAATGGCAGTGTTATTAACATTATGTAATCATGGGTTCTTAGCCAGTGGACACTAGAACAATAATTAGATCCAACCTACAAAATTAATTATGCTATGAATCTCAGCTGCTACTGATTAGCATTCTTGGCACAGTATCAAGCAAAATTAGGACTATGTTCTGTTAAAAAAAAAAAACAGGCAATTGAAAAAGGAGTAGTGATAATTTGGTAACTACAGTAGTGTCCGAGAATGATCAGGTGCAAATCAGGGCCTGTCCCCCCAACAAAGTGGTAGGACAATTAACCCAACTGAAGTGCATCTACACTAATGCACGCAGCATGGGGAATAAGCAGGACGAGCTGGAGGCCATCGTGCAGCAGGGAAACTATGATGTGGTTGCCATCACGGAAACGTGGTGGGAAGACACACACAAGTGGAGTGCTGTAATTGATGGCTACCAGCTTTTCAGAAGAGATAGGCAAGGGAAGAGAGGTGGTGGGGTGGCCTTCTATGTTAGGGGCGGTTTTGAATGTCTAGAACTCAACAGTGTGAATGACAGTGTTGAGTGTGTATGGATAAAAATCAAGGGGAAGGCCAACAAGGCAGATATCATGATGGGAGTTTGTTATAGACCCCCTAATCAGGATGTAGAAACCGATGAAGTATTCTATAAGCGGCTGGCAGAGGTCTCGCGATCATCTGCCCTTGTTCTTGTGGGGGATTTCAACTTCCCGGATGTCCGCTGGGAATACTACACAGCAGAGAGGGAACAGTCCCAGAGGTTCCTGGAGTGTGTGGAAGACAACTTCCTAACACAGCTGGTGAAGGAACCTACTAGGGGAAGTGCCCTACTGGACCTACTGTTTGTTAACAGAGAAGGTCTTGTGGGGGATGTAAAGGTTGGAGGTCGTCTTGGGCAGAGTGACCATGAAATGATAGAGTTTTCAATTCTTGGTGAAGGGAGGCGGGGAGCCAGCAAAACTGCCACCTTGGATTTCCGAAGGGCAGACTTTAGCCTGTTTAGGAGCATGGTTGAGAGTGTCCCTTGGGAGGCAGTTTTGAAGAGCAAAGGTGCCCAGGAAAGCTGGTCATACTTCAAGCAGGTGCTCTTAGAAGCACAGGAGAAGGCCATCCCCACGTCCCGAAAGACGAGCCGATGGGGAAGAAGGCCAGCCTGGCTAAATAGAGAGCTTTGGCTGGACCTCAGGAAAAAAAGGAAGGCTTACATTCTCTGGAAAAGGGGCTTAGCAACTTATGAGGATTATCAAGATATAACAAAGCTGTGCAGGGGGAAGATTAGAAGGGCCAAAGCTCAATCAGAACTCAGCTTGGCCACTGCAGTTAAAGACAACAAGAAGAGATTTTTCCAGTATATCAACAGAAAAAGGAAAACTAGGGAAAATATAGGTCCACTGATGAAAGAGACGGGTGCCCTAGTGGTGGAAGACACAGAGAAGGCAGAGTTACTGAATGCCTTCTTTTCTTCGGTCTTCACTGATAAAGCCATCCCTCACGCATCCCATACCCTGGAGGCAAGGGGGAAGGTCTGGAGAGAGGAAGATTTTCCCTTAGTTGAGGAGGACCGGGTCAGAGACCACTTGGCCAAGCTGGACATTCATAAATCCATGGGCCCTGATGGGATGCACCCGCGAGTGCTGAGAGAGCTGGCAGATGTTATCGCTAGACCACTCTCCATTGTCTTTGCAAGGTCATGGGGAATAGGAGAGGTGCCTGAGGACTGGAGGAAGGCTGACATCACTCCAATCTTCAAAAAAGGCAAGAAGGAGGACCCAGGGAACTACAGGCCGGTTAGTCTCACCTCTGTCCCTGGGAAGGTAATGGAGCGACTCATTCTGGATGTCGTCTCCAAACACATAGAGGAACAGGAAGTTATTGGAAGTGGTCAACATGGATTTACCAAGGGCAAATCATGCCTGACCAATCTGATAGCTTTCTATGATGTTATAACGGGTTGGCTGGATGAGGGGAGAGCCGTAGATGTCATCTACCTTGACCTTAGCAAGGCTTTTGACACTGTCTCCCATAACATCCTCATTAGGAAGCTGAGGAAGTATGGGCTAGAGGAGGTGACAGTGAGGTGGATCGAGAGCTGGCTGAGTGACAGAACTCAGAGGGTTGTGATCAGTGGCACAGAGTCCAGTTGGAGGCCTGTAACGAGTGGTGTCCCTCAGGGGTCAATACTTGGACCAATTTTGTTCAATATATTCATTAATGACCTAGATGAGGGGACAGAGTGTATCCTCAGCAAGTTTGCTGATGATACCAAGCTGGGAGGGGTGGCCAACACTCCAGAGGGCCGTGCTGCCATCCAGCGTGACCTGGACAGGCTGGAGAGCTGGGCAGAGAAGAACCTAATGAGGTTAAACAAAAGCAAGTGTAGGGTCCTGCACCTGGGAAGGAAGAATGCCAAACACCAGTATATGTTAGGGGCAGACATGCTGGGAAGCAGCTCTGAGGAGAAGGACCTGGGTGTCCTGGTAGACAGTAAATTATCCATGAGCCAGCAGTGTGCCCTTGTCGCCAAGAAGGCCAATGGCATCCTGGGCTGCATAGGGAAGACTGTGGCCAGTAGGTCGAGGGAGGTCATTCTCCCCCTCTACTCTGCACTGGTGAGGCCACAACTGGAGTACTGTGTCCAGTTTTGGGCTCCCCAGTTCAAGAGGGACAGGGAACTACTGGAGCGAGTCCAGCGTAGGGCAACCAAGATGATTATGGGACTGGAGCACCTCCCTTATGAGGAAAGGCTGAAAGAGCTGGGACTCTTTAGCCTGGAGAAGAGAAGGTTGAGAGGGGACCTGATTAATGTTTACAAGTATCTAAAAGGTGGGTTTAAGGAGGACGGAGCCAGGCTCTTTTCAATGGTTGCCAGCGACAGGACAAGGGGCAATGGGCACAAGCTAGAACATAGGAAGTTCCGTTCAAATACACGGAAAAACTTCTTTACGGTGAGGGTGACAGAGCACTGGAACAGGCTGCCCAGGGAGGTTGTGGAGTCCCCTTCTCTGGAGATTTTCAAGACCCGCCTGGATGCAGCCCTGAGGGATGTGCTTTAGGCAATCCTGCTCTAGCAGGGGAGTTGGACTAGATGATCTCTAGAGGTCCCTTCCAACTCTGAAGATTCCGTGATTCCGTGAAAAAAAATAAGATAAAAGACAAAAGGAAAGAATATAAGATGATGAATTCTTAGATGTATAAGGTGGGATCCAGGGTTTCTGAAAGAAAATCTGGAGATAAATTAGTATTATCCGAAGGCAGACATCTAAAATAAGTCATATGCATCACTTTGAGTTCTTGTTCTTCTTGGCTGACTAGAGAGAGAGAGACATGGGTATCTAGCTCAGACTGAGACATCTAATTCTCAGCTATTTCTATTAACTCATCTAGCAGATACCCTGTAACTTCATCCAAATAGTCCTAATTTGTGCCCAAAGAGAGTTTTAAAACCAGGGTATCATGGATATGTTACCCTTTGATCTTAGATATTATTTGGGCACAGCACAAAAAAAAAATATATGTGACAGAAGTGAATAAAGCTTAGAAGCAAACTTGAGTGGCACTCAAGACACTGTTGAGTATTGATATAGAGCACTATAGCTATCTCTACCCACTGTATTCCTGAAGAGCTAATGGTCTGAAGAAACAGTCTAGAAAATAATGATGATGACAGTTGCTCCTATGGAAAGCAGAGGGACAAATTTCTCTGTTTGGTAAGGGCAGGAGAGGCTTGGAAGGCACCTCTGAAAACTCAGGTGAGATACAAGGCTCATTATCTTAGTGGTAAAGCAAGAAAAGAATTAAACTTGATTGGCAGTGGGGAAGGGAAGAATATTTATTATTGGCAGTTGTAGAAGTCTAAAAAAAAACCCTACATCAGGAATGCTTAATCCACCCTTAAACTAGATGACTTCTTGAGTTTCTTACCAGTCCTTCTTTTCTGTGGTTCTTTGAAATTTCTTCCAGATTGCTGGTCTGCCTTCGTTTTACTTTTTGCTGACTCTCCTGATATTGTTATTTTTTCTGTTTAGACCGATATATCCCAAAGGTGTCTTTTTTAACTAAAAATGCATATCCACAATCTTAAATACATCCAAGCCATGAAAACAGTCACTTCTTTTCCACTTCATTGAAATTTCTGACTCCTGCTAACTGCTTCCTAAACACAACTAGTATTAATTTAGCATTTTACATGGAGGCTCTGTAAGGAAAGGGTTTGGAAAAAGAAAAAGTGTGGCCATTATCAGGCTTTCCTAAAGAGGTATTTAAAATACAAGGTATTAAATGTATGGCAGAGGATATCTTAAATGATTAGGTTTGGGATAGAGGGATTTTAAGCATATATACAAATTTTGGGTGTGTCTACTGTATGTGTCACTTAAATTAAGGTTTATTTCTGGGTTCTCTGAAGAGACACAAATGCCTGAAGCAAAGATCAGTTGCGTGCAGTTCTCCTTCCCATCCAAGTAATCGTCTTTGGAAATAAGAGGACTTAATAAGGGCATAAAAAATGCACTCTGCATGGTGGTGTAAAAGAAAGGACCCAAAGAGTTGTGGTGAATGGAGTTAAATCCAGTTGTTGACCGATCACAAGCAGTGTTCCTCAGGACTCAGTACTGGGGTCTGTTCTGTTTAATAACTTTACCAATGATCTGGAAGTGGGGATCAAGTGCACCCTCAGTAAGTTTGCAGAGGACATCAAGTTGGGTGGGAGTGTTGATCTGCTTGAGGGTAGGATGGTTCTGCAGAGCGATCTGGACAGGCTGAATCAATGGGCCAAGGCCAATGGTATGAGGTTCAACAAGGCCAAGTGCTGGGTCCTGCACTTGGGTCACAACAAACCCCGCTACAGGTTTGAGGAAGAGTGGTTGGAGAGCTGCCTGGCAGAAAAATACCTGGGATTGTTGGTCAACAGCTGGCTGAATATGAGCCAGTAGTGTGCCCAGGTGGCCAAGAAGGCCAACAGCATCCTGGCCTATATCAGGAACAGTGTGGCCAGCAGAACTGGGGCAGTGATGGTCCCCCTGTACTCGGCACTGGTGAAGGACCACCTCGAGTGCTGTGTCCAGTTTTGGACCCCTCATTGCAGGAGGAACATTGAGGTGCTGGAGTGTGTCCAGAGGAGGGCAATGGAGCTGGTGAGGGATCTGGAGCACAAGTCTTACGAGGAGCAGCTGAGGGAGCTGGGATTGTTCAGCCTGGAGAAAAGGAGGCTGAGGGGAGACCTTATCGCCCTCTACAACTACCTGGAAGGAGGGTGTAGAGAGGTGGGGATTGGTCTCTTCTCTCAAGTAACAAGTGATAGAACAAAAGGAAATGGCCTCAAATTGTGCCCGGGGAGGTTTAGGTTGGATATTAGGAAAAGTTTCTTCACAGAAAGGGTTGTCAAGCATTGGAACAGGCTGCCCAGGGAGTGATTGAATCACCATCCCTACAGATATTTAAAAGAAGGGTACATGTAACACTTAGGGACATTGTCTTGTGGTGGACTTGGCAGTGCTAGGTTAATAGTAGGACTTGGTGATCTTAAAGGTATTTTCCAACGTAAATGATTCTATGTCTTTTTATTTTTAAATGACATTTTAATGCATGAAACAATTCTCATAGAAAACTTTCAGGAAACACTAATTAGGACAGAAACAGTAGGTCCTGCTGCTCAAAAGAGCCTTAAGTCTTTTTCTGAAAGGAACTGTATGAAAACTCTTCACAGGAATCAGATTTTAAGGGAAGACCTAACCTAATGTGTGAGTCAGGTGTGGAAGCATAGCCAAGGGTTCTGGGATTTCCTTTAATTTTGTTTTTTCTTGGGGTATTTCTGTGCCCTGAAACTGAAGCACAGCCCATCTCCTTGGTTGATAAGGAAGACAATGGCATCATGGCATCATGGCTCTGTTCACTGTGACAGTCAGGGTCAACCTCACCATCTTCTTCAAGACCAGACTACCAAGTAACTAACTTCTCTGTTCAATCCCTTTAAGGCTTTGGGCAACTGCATCAGTACAAATGAAAGGAATTGGGCCCCTGGGAGCCAAGCGGGTTGGAAGTGATGCTTGTTGGCAAAATGGGATGTGGGAAACAATTTGCATTTGACACAGGAGAAGGCATCTGTTTTTCGTTAATTGGGTAACAAGGCAGGAAAGCTACCGGATGTGCTAATTTGTTAGTCTGGCATGTGTTGAGATGGGGTACTGAGGATGTTCTGGCACCGTGTGATGCAGAAAACTTCCCAAGTAATTTCTGAGCCCAGGCTGTTTTGACAAGGAGAATTTTGGCTGTTTTTAAGGTCACAGTGACCTAAATGGTGATGTAAATACATATGAGTTGGTATTCAGCTAATGAAAATGAGTATTGTGAGATAGATGTTTCTTAGCTGCTGTCAATGAATACGTAAATCCAGCAGTTTAGGTACTAAAAGGATATACGATGTTGAATTTTATTCTTATGACATTTTAGCATGTTACTTGTTTTGCCAGGCCAAGAATGTGGAAAGTCTGAAAGGGATGGCAAACTCCCTTCTACAAGATTTTGCCTTGTAGAAGGTTTCTTGATTAACAAACTAACTTTACTCCTTGATTTCTATTTCAGTAACAGTGTCATTTTTATAACAATCTGAATAGGGCTAATGGTAAGCATATATGTCAAAAATAGCAACTATTTAACCAAAGCATCATTATCAGTGTAGGATACACTTCTTACGTAGGAATATAGTTATGCAGGATATAACTTCTACCTTAAGCAACACTCCAGCCCAAGCTTTAATTTTTCCTATTATGGTTGAAGGGAAAAAAGGGAGCTGTTTTAAATACTGATTCGTCTGACCTGATTTAGATATTTGTGTTAGTAAGAGGTGAATTTCACGCTTATTTCATCAACAGTACTGACCATGAAGACCTTTTGAATATGCAAAGTGTCTAGTCTGACTGATTTATTTGCAGGTATTTGCATGCACTTAAAAACTGTAACCACCTTATCCCTTTATTTTCTCCTGAGAAACTAAATGCACTAAGCTCTACATTGAAATATCTCTGATTTATCAACATTTTCTCTTGAAAATGGATAACTTGGAAAGCAAAAATGCAGTAAGAGTTGTGATTTAGCCTGAGTAGGCAATACAACATTGTGCTGGATTGTGCTGGATTGTGCTGGATATAACACTGTGCTGGATTGTGCTGGGAATCCTTGGATTTCACTGGTGGTTTGGTGCACTGCAGCTCTGAATAGATTTAACTGGGTGAAAAGGAAACTTTGTTCCCAAGCTATTTTTTATTTAATGATATGCATTAGAGTGGTGTCATTTTTCAAGATAACAAATAAGCATAGTGACCACTAAATTTTTGGATTAAGATGGAAAGCAAAGAACCTTTGTGGAAGTCATTCAGCTGATATCATGCTTGACAGAGCTGATAGCTGAGATTTCATGACAAACTGCAGATCTAGGTTATAGTCACAGTTTACTAGCATTTTCCAACATGACAAGTCATATATGGTGGGGGACCTTGCATATCTAAAATGTCAACCTCTGTCAGGGCCCTGAGTACACTATCAGGCCTGAATTGTACCAGCCAGTCTCACCTGGGACGTCCACACTCTGCTCACCAGTCCAGGAGCTGTCTTTAAGTTCAGTGAGAGTATAGCTCTGGGCTGTGGTTGTCCTCAGCTCCTGGCTTGTTCTGCCCTAATGAAGAAGCCCTGCTTTGCTGCTCCCTGATGTCATCTCAAGCTCTGTACAGTCAACAGAGACAAACAGAGCATAATTCATCTTGCTCTTAAAAGGACAACTAAAGCAGTTTGGAAAAACTGAGCCTTGTCATACATGATTATTTTTCCTCTGCAGGCTGTTCAGATACAACTGTAACTTTTGGCAGGTGGAAGTAAGTGAAATGCTTTCCACATTTTGAAAATGGCCAAAGGATCAAATCAGCTACTGAATTCAACTTAATAAGTTCATTTTCACCAGGTGAGTCCCCGTACTGCATTTTCAGTCCAATGGTGTCATCAAGCATGATGTGTTTAACATAAGCCACTGCCAGAGAGATGGGCTAGGAGCATACATCACATCTGTTTCTATGATTGTGGCAGTTTTTCAACTGTGGGATAACACCATTTAACAATTTGCCTCTCAGCTTCACTCAATAACTGTGAAAACACATCCTTAGCCTGTTTGAATACCAAGTTTTTCAGTGCATGGGCTCACTCTCACCATGTGTTTTACAGTGCTCTGATTCTCAGCTGAGATTGTTTTACAAGGACGTGGTCCTCTTCTGATCAGAAGCAGAGCTGAGCAATGAGTGGATTCCAGGCAGGAGTTTAGCATGACTACAGACAATGAAGAGCCGTAGATGTGCACAATATATCCCAGAGAGGAAGGAGAAGAGGTCAGAAATGATTAAATGATTCCTCCAAAATGTGCTACACGTGGCTAATAAATGTCAAAGTACTATGAAGCATCATGAGACATGGAAAAGGAAATGGACAAGATACCAAATATTTGGAAAAACAACAAAAAAAACCCTCATTGACCTGGAAGCCACCAAGGCAAGCTGTTTACAAAGTATTTGAAACAGAGATTTGTTGACATGCAGTGGATACCGTGGCACGCTGCCTTTTATGTGCCACTTCCGTGACAAATGCCTCCAGCCTTTGGCCAGTTCCCAGCAAACACTCCGGTAGGAGGGGAAGGGAGAATGCATGATGGTAAAAGCAAAGGACTAAACAATTGGAGGAAATGCCTTTGAGATAGCTCCTGGGGAGCTTGGCTATCTTCTTACCTAATAAAACACATTTCCCTGGCCTACACATGTTCACTAAGACTGCTTTCTCCTGGCACTTTTCCACACTTTGGGACCAGTGTCTAAATGGTGCTGGCACAAATGATTTCTCAAAGAAAGCTCAAGCCTGCTTCCTGTCTTTCCTCAAATAATAATTTCCTATTAAGTCAATGAGAATCCAAGTATGAAGTCCTTTCCAAAAGCAGGTGACCCAGGAAGCTGCTGGCAGTAATACACTCCAACATCTGTAGCCACTTGTAAACCAAGGAGCCCTATGGCTACAAGTCATGTCAGACAACATTGGTTTCCTTGCTTGAATGACTGTGTCTTCAGATACATCTGGGTCATCTGAAGGCAGTATTTTGGTAGGACCTGGGAAAAAGATTTGAATTCATGATATAGTCAAACATGACCTATTTAATGGGAGTACTTCTGTGATTTGCTAAGCACATAAGACAGACTTTTCTTTAATAGGTAGCCAGAATCCAGAATGAACTTCTATTTAAATGATGTTTCATTCATTGAACATTAGTTTTGTGTGTCAGTTCAACCTCTATTATACTGAATTAACACGGTCCAAACATTTGTGACAAACCTTTCTTGAAACTAGCTAATGAAGACTGTTCCTAGCTAATGTCGAAGCAGTTAGTAAACAATAGGATCTGCGCTCTTTTCCTACTGCCACCTTGAAATTGTGAGCCATAGACAGCCATCCAAGATATTCTTGGAAAGGTCAAAGCCTGTTACAGGAGTTTAACAAAATATTATTTAAATCCAGCTTTGAAAAACCATTGAAATGTTGCCTAGCTCTGTCCATTTGAGTTGGCAAAGATATGAGCACACACAATGCACGCATCATAAAAATTGAGGCATGTAGAAAGACTTACTCTTTACCAGTGTCTTGACTGGAGAATGATCCTAGTGTTGCTTTCTGTCCCTGTATTTGTCATTTTCCCCAGAAAGTAATGGTTTGCATTTGGATGTCCATTAGCTTTTGTATATGTTTCAGTCACTTATCAATTGAAATATGGAACTAACAGATAGCTTAAATCATTGGGTCCCCATGCCCATGAAGAAAGATTCAAAGAGGAATGTGAAGTACTAACACCTTTCTCACAGTTTCTTAGATTATATTGCAGAAAGTCAGCTCCTCCAGGGTATGAGAATGAGAAGTGGCTGCAATAGCTAGGTACAAGCCTGGGATACATTCTTTCTAGGTTTAAAGACCTATGATGTAGATCACTAAAAATGAACTAGACATCTTTGCTGTACTTTATAGAGCACAAAGATAGGTAGGGTACAAAGTATCAGCTTTACTCTGTTTGGATAAAATAAATTGATCCTCAAACCCTCTGCCTATTGATTATTTCTCTTTTGAATGCATCTTTTCAAATGTGTCTACATTTTATGTTGAATATAACTATTGTTTTGTGTACCTTGATTATGGCTGTAATAACAAATAACAGCTCACAATCATAGAATCATAGAATTGCCTAGGTTGGAAGGGACCTTTCAGATCATCTAGTCCGACCATCAACCTAACTTTGACAAAAACCATCACTAAACCATATCTCTAAGCACTATGTTTACCTGTCTTTTAAAAACCTCCAAGGATGGTGCCTCAGCCCCTTCCCTGGGCAGCCTGTTCCAATGCTTAATAACCCTTTCAGTGTAAAACATTTTCCTAATATCCATCCTAAACCTCCCCTGGAGCAACCTGAGGCCATTTCCTCTTGTCGTATCACCTGTTACTTAGGAGAAGAGATGACACCCACCTCTCTACAGCCACCTTTCAGGTAGTTTTTTCTGCCCGGTAAGAGAAATGTTTGTAATTACTAACCCCAATTGTTAACACTGTACTGTTCCATTACTTAACCAACTGCTTCTGAGATATATGCTTGCTTTGCAGAGCAAGGTGATGGGAAAGTCAAATAGAATATCTGTACTGAGAATTTGAGGCATATGGACTGTGTAACACGAGTTGTTTGCAGGAAGTAAAGCAATTCATTCTAAACAGAAGTGACTGATGAACCACAGCCAATTTTTGAAGCGAAATCTGCCTTGTTTGAGTTTAAACATGGAAGAAGAGCATTTGGGGATAAATGCGAAAAGACAGATGAGTTTTAGGAACTATTTGGAAAAGATACCTCCATCCCACCTCTGCATGTTCTCATACCCAAACAGTAAAGTCATTAATAATATTCTGCCTTATCTCTGGTCTGCAGAGAGGGGCAGGAGCTCCCTGGTCTCTCAGTCAAAGTGCCAGTGCACCAAGGGGATAACTGCAATGCAGCTGCACCACTTTGGTGACGGGATGAATATCTGCATCAGAGACACATCTAAGAATTCTTGAGGTCCATCTTACACACACCCCCCTCGTCCAACTTGCTTAGTAGGAAGTCTAAACATCATTTTTATGAACGTGCAGTCTACAGTCTGTCCAGAAAACACAACAGCAGATGAACTTTAAGGGCTGATAAGGGACTTTCAGCAGAGGAATTGATAAAGCCGTAGGTAGGTAATATGTGGGCTCTCTGATAGCTGATGATGGCTGAGCTCACCCTGTAGTCTTTCCTTAAGTAGCAGAAGATACCCTAAGCCCAACCTTCATCATTTTCCATTATACTGCGATTATTCAAGACATGGTCTTACGCTCCTCACCCACTATTCTCACTCCCAAAGGAGGTGTGTGATCCTCTTGCTTTGGGAAATATCCAACATTTGGAAGCAATACTCAGGTGTGAAGTTGATAACTGGAAAAAACCAACCAACCAACCAACCAACCAAACAAAAGCTCACACAAGTTAACAGTTCCACCTTGTACTCATCTCCGTTCTTTTGAACTTGCTTAATGTTAAACTCACCCCCTTTATGGTTCTGAATTTGTCACAGACTTATTTATTCAAGCAGCAGCCTGTCCTTCCTTTCCATAGCCCATCTGCTGCCAGTGGCCAAGGACATAAGAATGGCTGTATGGGTTCGAACCACAGACCCACCTAGCCCAATAACTTGTTTCCATAAATGGCCAATACCATTTCCAAATGCAGATGCCTTGGAAAGAGTGTAAGGATAGACCAAGCACATAGTGATAATTCTCCAAATATTCTCACAACATCCAAGAATTTACAGCTCAAGTACTTCCTGAAATACAGGGGCTGTCTTTCTGCTTAATAACTCCCCTTGGATGCTACTTCCATGAGCTCACCCTTGAGCCCATGTCAACTTTGAGTATCCAAAACATCCCATGGTAAGGAGTTCAAATCTTAATGATACATGCCCTGCTTTCTGTAGGACTTAACCATAAGTTTCCTTCCTCTCTATTCAGATAGTTAACCAGTAACTTCAGTTCCTCAGGGATTTTGATAGACCTTGCCTGGAGCAGTTACTAGAAGATTTCAGAGGCTGCATGCAGGATTTGAAATCCTATTTGTAGGAAAAATCAGCAACAATGTGGAAGGTATTCATGCTAGCAGATACAACCATCTCTGTTGCAGACAACCCTGTCTGAGGTGATCACCCTGAGTGTTCAATGACAGTATAGACAGCAGAGTTTATGACCTGCTGTCCTCATCTCCTCCTAAAGAAGGTGAGAATATTCTTCCTTAAAATGTCTTCTTCCCTCCGTTAATCATGAAGGCAACCCAAGGTGATTGGCTCAGGTTGAGAAGTTTAAAATTCAAGTAAATCCCACCACAGATGTTTCCAGGCCATGACGACTGAGATTGCACTGCTGTCAGATGGTCACAAAAGACCTCACAAATAAATCAAAAGCACAAATCGCAGAGTGTTGTAGGAAAGCCATCATGTTTGATAAAAGTTTTGGAGTTCACGCAAATAAAATATTTCCTTTTCAAATCTACATCTGCTTCACCTTCTCTACTCGACAAAAGAAGGGAATCAGGCTAAAGTGTACCTGCATGGCATAAATTCAGCTGGCACTTGTGGTCTTTCCACTCCTGCCATAGGTGTCTGTGTGAGACTCATCTGTCAGATCTCAGCAGTCTCCAGGCTTCAGCAATTGGACTGTTAAACAAGCAGGAAAGAACACATGGCTTTGAGCAAAAAGGGCAGATAAACAGGGGTTGAGGAGATTTAAAAATGCTAATTCTTGGATAAACATCCTCATCTGGACTCTGGTCTATCAGTTACAAGCTGGAAACCCTGCCCTGCCTGTAGTTCAGGGCGAAGTTCCTCGCTCATGCCAACTCCTCCTAAAAGGAGTTGTCTCCACTGTCCTTATGCTTTTCCAGTGCAAGAATTAGCATTAACCCCATTTCACTAGAAAGGAAAACGGACTGTGGAAGAGTTCACTCTGCAGTCCATCAGCAGTAGTGTTTTCTGAGCCCCAATTAGTGCTCTAAGACTGGGCTGCATGAGTGGTCTTGAAATACTGGTCCAGTTTAGCATATTTAGCAGAGATCATCCCCTTGTACTTCTCCACAGCCTCATTCGGGTGGCCATGCCCATGCATGGCTATGAACTGTCAGTCATTCAGGCTGGGTTCATGCAGTCACAGACCAAATATCATGCTGCAGCTGCCTTGCACCTTCCCCAGCCTTTACTCTTCGTCTCCTTCCCTTCTCGTGTCCCAACACACTTCAGTCATCTCCCATCGTGTTACCAGCTCTACCACACTCTTAAATACCTGTGAGACCAATGCTGAAGCAATTCTTTGCCTTTTTTTTAATTTTTTTTAGTCTTTCTTGCTATCTGTTAAAAAATAAGAAAGAAAAATACCTCTTAAGTGTGATGTCCTACACCCACATTTAGGCAGGGCAATTTAGCAAGGTTTAGCACCAGTGCAGAAGCAGCCTAGCAGATTGTCTTGATTTCAGCTCAGATGGAAATCAGGTTGCTTGTTTTCTCTGAATATGTGTTGGGAATCTAGCCTAAAACAGGTCTTCGCTTATATAAAGTTGTCTGTCCTTTTCAGACTTGGGTTGAACTATAACCCTCATGAAAGATTCTAGATTGTGTGGTTTACACAGTTTATTATGGTATGTCTTGAAGAAGAGATGTGTAGTCCTCTCCTGAGCATCTCAGGTGCTATACCGAAGATGAATGTAAGTTATAGGACACAGGACATACTTATCACATACTGATGCTTGAACACACTCCAACTTGTAGTTACTTTGCTCCTGTCTCTTGCAGCACTCAAAATCTCAGAAAAAGGGCTAGTAACAAGGACTGACGTCTCCTCCCAACAGGCAAAAGATCAACTGGACTTCAATGGTTCACACCTGCAGAGCTGACCTCTCTTTTTTGCCCTACAGAAAGGGCGGTTGTGTCATAGAATCATAGAACGTGTTGGGTTGGAAGGGACCTTTAAAGGTCATGTAGTCCAACCCCCCTGCAGTAAGCAGGGACATATTTAACTAGATCAGATTGCTCAGAGCCTCATCAAGCCTGGCCTTGAATGTCTCCAAGGATGTGGGGACATGCTATGGTGTCCATAGCAGAGTGCCTTGATGGGGCTGGGTCTGGTATGGGGGATTGTTTGCTGGCCCAAGCTAAAATTATTCCAGGCAGCCAGATCCAGACCTGGACCATGATTGCCTTATTAATATAGAGGGAGTCAGAGGATATGAAGGAAACAGAGGGACCATGAACTATTTAGCAGGATATGATGGCATTCCATTATGTCATATATCCCCCCCCACTTTCTCCTTACACACACTCCTACACACATTCAAGCTTATATATATATACATAATTAGATATATATTCAATATAACTGCAAATATAAAACATTCTGTGGGAAGTGGGTACACACATATAACCGTATATGTATATATACACATATATTTACATATAATATATACTTATCTATATACAAACATATAAATGCACATACACACCTTGACACCAACTCTTATGCTTCTTCTAATAACTCAATCTCAGCCACAAATGTTCTTTGAAGCAATAGTCCAGTCTGGCTATGATTAAACAGACTTTTTATCCTGCAAGAAAGGGAAAAAGAAAAAGGCCCTATTCTGCTAAAAATAAATAAACCAAACCCACCAACACTTATGGATGGAAAATCACAATGAGGGAGGACGAGGGTTTGGAACTGAGCCTGTCTACGCGACATGGAGTAGCAAGTATCTTTGATGGACAGGATCATACAGTGCCAAAGTGACCCCTCCTGGGCTTTAATGCAATCCCATCTGGGCAGGGTGCCCTCCTGTTGGGCTGCTCTGTTCTTGCGATGCTCACTGGGAGCCAGCGATGCTCAGATGCATCCTCTGTGCAAGTCAGCAAAGGTGATTTTGGAGAGTTGCCCCCTCTGCATTGCCTTCAGCAGCATATGGAGACCCTGTGGGCTGCAGCCCATCGCCGGGGCTCCTGGGCTGATTCCTCCCCACCTGCTCTTGCAGAGGATGCAACAGCACAGGGTCTACCAAGCAGCAAACCTTATGTAGCTCTCCTGCAGCTGTGCTCCCCCTCCTTTCCTGTGCCTTCCTGATCAAGGTCATGGGGAGATGATAATAGCTGTATCACAGGAAACACAGCCACGCTTTGCCTTTTCCTCCTTTCTTGGGAGCTCGGGGGTGTGGCTGTCAGTGAGATGATAAATAGGCACACAGAGCAGCCTCCCATTTTGATTTGGATCCTACGGAGAGGCTGGGACAGAGCCAGGAACAAGGAAAAATGCTTTAACTTCTCCACAAGGAGAGGAACGAAAAGGTGGGAGAGGCAGGGCATGTTTGAAACCACACACTACCACAGTTTCCTGCTCTCATCACTAGTGCAACTCTCAAACACCCGTAGCTCAGGGCCCTGCTCAGTCATGAAGCATGTGCTGCTTCTCCCCTTCTGGAAGCTGTAGAAGTCCCTCAGCCCAAGGATGTAGGATTTACAAGGCTGACTGATTGTAAACTGAGTTTCACGACAGGCCCAGGGTGATGTTGGAGTAGATGTCATTCCTCCCTCAGTTTGCCTTGACAGATGTTAGCAGCAGAGGGGGAGCTGTGAAACCTGTCCAGGAGAGCCAAGTCATGGTGCAAGGGGCATGCTGGTGTGGTGCCAGCCAGAGACCAGAGGTGCTGCCTCCCTCTGTGTGATGCGCTGAAGAGCTGACCTTAAAAATTGTTGCATTGTTCCTCCTTGGAGAGAGACTGCTGTGTCCCAGAAGGCTTCTGGCACTTCACAGGGAGGGTGCCAGTGCTTTCATTGAAAAGCTGCACCTCTGGCACCCTCTTTCAGGTCACTGAGAAATGCAGAGCACCCCAGGCGCTGGATGTTCATTCCAGATGATCGAGAAATGGATTCAGAGGAATCATCATGAGCCAGAAGGGTTTCAGTAAACAAGGTGTCGGAAGACACCAGTTTTTCCACCTGTCCCCACCCTTTTGCTGACAGCCCACAGCCATGTCACCCCAGGGAATGGTGTCCAGATGCATCCTCCTTGCCCAGGAATAACAAACACCTCTGAGGCGGTCTCTTCTCAAGCCTTATGAGGGCAATTCCTCATGTGAGCATGTGTTTCCCTGCTTGACTCATTTCCTGTTTTGCCGCCAAAGGAAGAGAGGCACCTGGTGACCAGCAAGTGCCAAAAGTTGCATCTTTGGGGTTTGGGGGAGGGTGTGAGGAGGGTTAATGTACTCCCTGGATCACCAGACCTCTACACATGCCAGGAAAAACACCACCTGATCTACTGGCAAGTGGGGCAGATGCTCGGAGGTTTGCAGCTCTTTGCAACCTGCTGATATGTGTTCTAACCTCTGTGGTTCCTGGAAGGCTGATAGCCAATGTTCATGCTCCAGATTGTGTGACAGAATGACATCTGTCACACCACGGGGTGGGGTGGCACCCTGGACCCCATACGGCGGTGGGAGGAGGAGATTGGGAAACCCGCCAGCCAGAGGTGCGTTATCCTCCCCAGTATTGGGACTTCCATCTGCCAGCCCTCTGGCAATTACAGTTAATGTCCCAGAGCAGAAGAGAGTAGCACCATGATGTGAGTGCCCAAATCAAGGAGCTGTGTGAGGAGCATATGGTGACAGATAACAGGATGAGGTTTATGCTCAGCGTGGGGGGCATCAGGGACCTCCTGCTGCAGCCAGGGGCAGGCAGGAGGGAGGTAATTGCTTCACCTCTCCTCTGCAATGACAGGTGCTACAGTCACATCTCACATTGTCCCTGACCCTTTGTGGACACACCAGAGGAGGAACAATCTCCAGAGAAAAAGTGTGTCACTAAATAGCTTCCTCTCCTTCTCCATCTGGTATTAAAAATACCCCCTGGCAATGCCAGTGGACTCAGCTTGGATACCCATATGAGGAGCCAGGAGAAAGGCAGAATTAGACAGGATGGCTGTTATTAAAAGCCTGTCCCACCATGTGACTCTAAGCAAACATTCTCCAAGCCTCCCGAATAACGAGAGGCTGTTAGTGCCAGCTAATTAACAGCAAGCTAATGGCTTGGTTGCTGGAGCCCCTGGCTGCAAGTAAATTAAGAACAAAGGAAATGAAATCTACTGAACAGAAAAGTTATTGGGGGTGGTAGCACAGGACAGTTCCAGGAATAAACTTAATAGGCTTAGTAGTATTTAGGTGTAACTAACAAGAGCAGAGGTTCACATGCTGCTTGCTAATTTATTCCATCCTCTTGACTGAAGGCAAAGAAAAGGGACAGAAAATGAAGAAAGCCATGGAGTGGAAGAAAAGCAAACATTAAAATGTCTTCAAAGGGAACATAAGCTATTTCAGACAGCCTTTAGACATTTATCCCCAAACAGGTCTTCAGGCAAAACTGAAGCAAGATGGAATGGGAAGTGGGTTATCAACTTGAGCACAGCTTGAGAAATCAAAAGGTATAGAGTCAGCCTTTGAGTCTACTGTCCTTCCCTGAAAACCTTGGACAAGTCACCTAATTGAGCCTATGCCTTTGAGACCTTCTGCTCCTGTCCAGCCTCCTTGCAGAGACCTCTTCCATGTATTTCAGCAGAGAGTCTGACCATTGCAATCTATCCCTTGGGGAAAGTTGTTCTGTAATCCCATTTAGTTTGAAATTGGCGTTTTCAGGTGGATTTCTTTCCCCCTACTTCGCACATGTGTGATTTTAAACTACAATAAAATGAGATATTCTTTTTCATGACATAACTGATTTTTTTCATTATTATTGCAATGTTTTTAAATTCATAATTAATAAACTGTCTTCTTGCGACCATTAGCCTTTGTAAAGCATTGTCACAAGACAGAAGTGAGACCAAGGCACACATTTTTTAAGCAACTGAAGTTCCTGACTCCCCCTGGCCTCCAGGAGATCTTGATGTTCAAACACTCCTTAGAGTCTGGGCCTGACAGCTCAATGGGAGGTTTCAATGTCAGGATCTGAGGTTAGATCCACGAATCCTTCCTCTCCTTATGGCCATGTTCAACCTAGGACTTCAGCCCTAGAATATTTACTTTTTACATTATTTATCCCCTTGCTCAGGCCCCCAAAAAAAGGACATTGCAGATATTGCATGGGCAGCAGCAGTGCACTACCTACACTTCGAATCAGTAGGTCTGATCAGTACGTCATACAGTCTTCAGCTGTATGATGTGCTCTGGCTTAGCCAACCCTTGATGGGAAAGAGGTGAGCTTTGACCTTGCAGTTGGGGTGGGTGAAGAGCATGCTTACACAACCATGCAACGGAAGACAGTTTCAAGCCACATTATCTTGATTGTATGTTTGAACTCCACTTCCTGATGGTGAAAACTTACTGCTGTAGGTATGCATGGTTACACTCTGCCATCCTGGTCCGAGAAGGTGGAACACTGAAACCATTTGTGGTGACAAGAAGTCACTAAATCTACAGGGTTTCAGTCTTGTTTCTTAGCTCAGTTGACATACCAGTCATAGGGCCTGTGATTACATGATGACCCCAGAAAGCACATTAGCCTCACCCTTTTATATTCTATGAGAACACAATTAATTCCTTCTCTCACATCATTAACAAGGTGCCAGTTGCAGGATCTTCACTGGAGGTACAAACCAAAGCGTTAGAAGTGACCCACTGAGATTTTTCTGCAATGTCCATCCTTGGCATTGGTTGCAAGAGATGTAATTTCTTAGTCTGTGGCTGGAATCTGTGGTGTTTGTAAAACAGACATCTTGAAAAAGGTACATAGATAGTAAGTTTCTGAGGCCACCTGTAGTCCTGTTTAAGTCTCATGGGCTTCATCCTTATTTCTTTTAATTTCTGTGCACTCCTTGCCATTTCCCCAGAACCAAGCTGGGTTCAGGCTGTATGTCAGTCTTATCTGGCCATCAGACCATCCGCTTATTTCAACATGAATTACAGGAAATCTCTTATACAGTGTGAATCCCATGGAACCTGTGAACTCAGATCTCAGTGAATTCACTCTGTGTGGTATTGAGCTCCTTAGGGATAATGTATGACAATGAAAAATATTTTTTTCTCAACTTATGGTGTTCTGTTTGCCGAGTACATCCTGGTTACCCTGCTTCATATCTCTCTTTTTCTCAGATCAGAGGATGGACTGGAGGTGAAGATTCACCTAAACTTGTCCACCTAAGAACTGACATGGCAGATTTCACAACGTACCAGACAATTGTCTTGTTATTAAATGATTTTACAGAGGGAATTCAACAGGAGGCGGGTGATGGAACCTGCAGCTTGAGGGTGTCAGCCAGTTGATCTCTAAAGTTAGCAGTTACAACTGCAGAGGTGCCAGTCTGCAGATGTTCATCACAGCTCTCCAGTTCTTGGTTCCTAACTCATAGCACAGCTACATCAAGGGTTATCAGCACACCTTGTTTTTCTTCAGTTCGACATCAATATGATTAGTTTAAGTTATGCAACTAGTTTAAACAAGTTGTAATGCTTACAACTGTCTCCACAGCTCATCAAAATTTTCAGGACACAACAGATTTCTTGGCTTTCAAATATGGTAGGAACTTCAGGTCTTCAAAGTAGAGACTTTTCCCTGGAGCCTTGCTGATGTATTGGGCAAAGGCATTGGTAGGAGATGGTGGCTATTTGGGGTTTAGGAGGGCTTGTATTTGTTCATTTTTATTGGTGTGAGAGTTTAATAGAGGTAAAACCAAAATCAAAAATCACTTACCTGTCACTTACCAGTCCAACAGTCAGTGAAGATACCCAGGTTCTCCACAAAGACAGATCATTCTGTTCTGATGTCTGCACATGAATTTGGGCAGATCTCCTTTCCAAGCAGGAAAGCATTGTCCTGTCTATTTAAATTCTCAAAGAAAAGTACTTCTTTTAAAAGATCTTTCCTTCTGTCCTGATTTGTGCTGTTTTGATTCTAGGGGGAACCCTTGGAGACAGTTTTCCGTCCATGGTTAAAGTTATTAATGACTCTGTGCCACAACTTTGCTGTAGACCAATGGCTAAGAGACAGATACTTGCAAATAGACAAAAAAAAAAAATGATATCACAGCAGTCCTGGAAAGCTTTCCCAGGTGATCCTGAGGACTACAAGACTGGCGGGATTCCCCTCTGGTACCTATGAGCAAAGTTGGTTGGGCAGGGGCAACATTGCAATGAAAAAGATGCCAATTTGGGGTGGGCTCTGAGGTTTGAAGACAGCTTCCCCACAGGGTCCTGTATAGATAAAAGCAATACTCTGTGCTGTTATACAAGTTCCAGAATGCCCTGCTCATGTGTGATAACTTTCTTAATGATTCAAGACTCAATTCAATTGAGTTTCTTTCTGTCGTGACCTGCCTGCTAAAAAGAGACAGTAGTAGGGTTGTCCAAGAAGACAAAATTACACAACAGGTTCTTCCTCTGCATTGTAATACATAGTGTACATCACATTTTTCCTTCTCCACTGCTCCCAGATGACAAAGGCTCCCCCTTCGCAAGCTGCAAAGCAGCCCCTGTTCAGGAATGTCATTACTAGAGGGGCTTTAAAATAAAGCAGGGCACACAAAAATGTGATGACTTGTCAAAAATGCAGGCTGCAAGGTGTTTAAGGCATGAATTTCCTCTTAATGAAGCCTCGCTGAGGGAATATTGCATTCAACCTACAGTGCAAGCGATGATGTATCACAAATTTATGGCTGTCCCCTAGTGTTTCCCAGAGTGAGGAAGGGGGCACAAAAATAGCCACACAAGGAAGGGCTTGTAAAATCTCCACCATTCAAGCCGTTGCTTGGCCCCAAGCCATATCTGTCAGGGGTTTTCAGAGCATTGGGGTGCAACACAGCTCAGCAGGACCACTGATTAGGTGCAAAACCTGGGTGGAATTCCCCTTTGGGTAGGCAGCCCATAGTTGTTTCGGGTTGGTAGAACATTGCAGAGGGTTAAACATCATCATGGGTTGCATTAAAAAGGAGCATGAAGGAATGCACTGAGACAGGTTGTCTGTCAGAAAGTTGTCTCCCAGAGTCCCAGTAGTCACATTCATCTCTTCTACCCCAAAACAAACGGCCTGTTTTTTCCATCTGGAACAGAGTAGAGGTAATAGCTTCAGGAAGGGGGGGATGTGAAGTTTTCCCCTCTCTGCTGATGGGCAAAGCAATGGTCTGTTTTAATAGGAAGACTAAGTCAGCACTGGGGCTGGTGCATACATATATCAGGCATCCTGCAAGGTTCCATCCATCCCAAGTTCAATCCATCACCCAAGTGGCCCTGACTTGCGAGGGGGAAAGACCCCCTTCTGCCTTGTTCTTTTTAGCATCCCTCCTTCAGGGATACCATCCACCAAACCTAGCCAGGTAAGCGTGTCTTGGAAATCCAATTCAAATGTGATGTTAACACGGGTTTGTGCAAAATTTCCTCTAATCTACAGATAGATACAAGGTGGGTATTTCTATTGCTAAAGTGAGCAGGAATTAATTCATACATGGCCACATCAGCCTAGAGAGACAAAGCCTGGCAGTGGTCAAGCTCAGATAAGATGTATTATTGATTCCCACAGTCTCTGCAACTAGAGCCCAATGTCAGGCAGGGCTGTGGCCTCTTTTCTGCTGCATGTTTCACAAACCATTCACAGATACTTCTTTATTTTGACAGTTGGTCTTATTGCATGTGGAGCGATTCACAGAGGAGGAGAAAGGCTATATTTTAAGTCTTTTTCAGTCCTTAAAGGGGGCCTACAGGGAAGCTGGGGAGGGACTCAATCAGGGAGTGGAGTGACAGGACAAGGAGGTAACGGTTTTAAACTGGAAGAGGGTAGACCTAGATTAGATATTAGGAAGAGATTCTTTACTATGAGAGTGTGAGACACTGGCCCAGGTTGCCCAGAGAAGCTGTGGATGCTCCATCCCTGGAGGTGTTCAAGGCCAGGTTGGACGGGGCTTTGAGCAAACTGGTCTAGTGGGAGGTGTCCCTGCCCATGGCAGGGGGTTGAGACTAGATAATCTTTAAGGTTTCTTCCAACCTAAACCATTTTATGATTCTAATATTTATGGGTGGAGAAGGGGAGAAATATTGATTTGACAGAGCCCTGAACACAAAAGAGTTTCTCTAAAGATAACTGCTGCTTTGCTACTGTCATGCAATAAGATATTCTTCATGCATCCCTTCTGGAATAACCCTTGAAAGCAAGATAAGACGCAGGATGGTACAGAAAAAGAGGTAAAATTTTGCAGGGTTCAGAAAGCTGGCGTCCTTCCCACAGCCTCACCAATGACTTCCAAAATTGTGTGAGGTTAGAGCTGGGACTAGCACTGATAAGGATATGAGTGAACTTGTCCAGACAGGTGGAGCGCAGAGATTGATTTTCTTTGGGTTGTTTTTTCTAACTGGCTGCATTTCACCACTGACGTCCCTCAGGAAGCAGAGTGTACACATTGGACTACGTTCAGCACCATTTGGCGTCAGTGAAGTTGTAATAGGGACAACTTTGGCCCTGTAACGCTAAAAGTGGCTCCACAGCCTGTTTCTTTGACTACTAAATAACCTTTCTTTCCATGTTATTCTTCTTTAAGGGGGCAAAGCTGTCTTGTCGTGCCTGGAAGTGTGAGACCATCATGGGAGATACAGGTCATTGCAGGAAGGAGCATTGTATCTCTATTTTACCTAGAGGCATGCCAAGGTACAAAGAGGTGAAGCAGGGCACACAGCAGGTCTCTGGGATTAGAATTCATGTCTCTTGACTCCCAGCCCACAACTTAATTTGGAGTCAAATATGACTTGACAGTATCCTTTTAAGCCTGGAATTTTACAGGTTATAAAAGTAAAATGATCAGTTCTGACTAAAGCACCTTACTGACTTTAATAAATAAAAAAACCCTGAATAATTAAAAATAAATAATAGTATAAATGTGTTCAGTTAGTGGGTCGATCTCAACCCAAAGAGAGAAAAAGGATGGAAAAAAACCCCAAACCTACAGAACATTTTCAATCCAAAGTCAGACTTCTATCTTTCATGATTTCCAATCATTTGAGATCTTTTGCAGGTAATTTGAAACAGCTGACATTTTCCCTACATGAAAGAATAAACATTTAATTTGCACTGCCAATTTGGGAGGAAGAATTCTAATCCTATTTGCTCAGCCCCAGCAGAAGCACAGCCGAACGCAAGATCTGTAATTACTGCCTTGGTGCTACACATGGCGCAAGTAATTCAATTAGGAATCCGCATGGGGAGGATCAGGCAAAAAACAATACAAACCAAATATTTAGCAAATGGGTTTTAAGTCCCATCCAGTCTTCTGGGTCAGTGGTTCAAGGTGGCAAAGGCCAACAGCTTCAAAAGGTCAGTTGCCCGAGTTGTCTGGGATAGCTGCCTTCCATAAGGACAAGCTGGTGGTCCCTCCTAGGTGGATGTGCTCTTTTGGAGCTACTGCTGGAGCTACTTCTGGAGCTACTACTGGAGCACTACTGCTCTTTTGGAGCTACTGGTCATCTTTTTGGGAGGCTCTGTGGAAAAGTTAAGGGTTAAATGTCTTTCTGAGGAAAATGAAGTCTTTTTTATCTGAAGATGGCCCATATGGAAGAGCCCAACAGGCAAGATTTAGGCCAAATCTACAAAATTCATGATTATGTGGCCTTGTTATTAGTGTATATGTCCTTCTTCTGTCTCTCTAACCACTTTTTTTGGGTAATTTTAATCATTATTTTTGTTTCTAACACAGTTTTGAGATGAGTTGGGAATGGGGTATAGCAAAAATGATCAGAGATTTGAAAAAATGACAAGATCAAAGACATAAGGAAATAATCCTTTTTCTGGAAGTTTAAAAGATGGAGGGGAAAACAAAGAACTATCTTAAACATTGTAAGAGGCCTCTGCAAAGGCCATGTACACTGGGTGGGAAAAACAGAGGAATTATTCTTCCAAGGAAATGATAAAATAACTGGAACAGGACTCCTTTGGGCTACTGAAGATAGTCACAAATGCAGTGGAGTCAAGGATAGAGTATGTTATTCTGACACGGACATTTAAAATGGGTCCAGTGAACCTTACTTTAAAAATGTCTGTTTACCATGATTGACTACAAAGGGAGCCCAGGATGCACAAGTTCTTCTCTAATGTTTAAACACCACAAGTTTACAGAGAGGTTACATGACTATTGTCTTTGGGAAAACTTTCTAGTGACACCTGTAACAGGGTGGAAGGATATCTCACTTTGGAGAAGGCATGGAGCCTTTGTTATTATTTAAATACAAGTTACATAAATACTTGCAGGGGTAAAATTTCCATATTTGATGCTGCCCTTGGGTGAGGTATGGATTATGAGCATTGAGACCTCTTTCAGGTGGTTTTCTGAATCATCTTCCTGCAGGTGAGGGTATGGACTCTGCCAAAGAGGAAGGTTCAAGGGTACTTCTCTAAGATTGGCAGGAATTATAGAGTTATGATCAGAGATGTTGTTTAATATCTAACAGAGTGGAGACCAGGGCTTACTGCCACAGTCCTTTTGTGGGATATTAGATGAGCCATCAGGGGCCTGATTCAGTTGCTCACATACAGGACCATTTAAGATGCCCTCGGACAGCCTGCCTAGTCATCAGCTCCTGAAGGTCTCCCATTGGTCCTGTGTCAGCTCGGTCAGCGACTTGTGCATGTCGGAGACACCTAAAGGAACCCAACTGGCTGCTGCTATCTGTACTCTGACAGCTGAAACAAGCTCCTGAGATTCTTCTACAACCTAGGAGAGATGGTATTTCCAGTGAACATTGCTCTCAAAATACTCAGTCAACCACCTTATGAAGCTGTCTCTTGCTCTCCCTGGGCTCTTGGTTTAAGAAAAAATTATCTTGCCCTATGGCTGAGTTGGCAGACATGCAGAAAACACACAAACTCAAATCATAGGATCATAGAATCATAGAATGGTTTTAAGTTGGAAGTGACCTTAAAGATCATCTAGTTTCAGGCCCCCTGCCATGGACAGGAACACCTTCCACTGGACCAGGTTGCTCAAAGACCCATCTCTCCTGGCCTTGAACACCTCCAGGGATGGGGCAGCCACAGCTTCTCTGGGCAACCTCTGACAGTTTCTCAGTAGCCTCATAGTGAAAAATTTCTTCCTGAGATCTCATCTAAATCTCCCCTCTTCCAGTTTAAAACTGTGACCCCTCATCCCATTGCTCCATTCCCTGATCAAGAGTCCCTCCCCAGCTTTCCTGGAGCACCTTTAAGAACTGGAAAGGGCTCTAAGGTCTCCTCAGAGCCTTCTCTTCTCCAGGCTGAATGCTCCCAATTCTCTTAGTCTGTCCTCACAACAGAGGGCCTCCAGCCCTGGAAGCATCTTCGTGTCCTCCTCTGGACCCTCTCCAACAGGTCCATGTCCTTCTTGTGCTTAGGCTCCAAAGCTGGACACAGTACTCCAGGTGGGGTCTCACCAGAGCAGAGCAGAGGGGGAGAATCACCTCCCTTGACCTGCTGGAGACACTTCTATTCCCTCTCTAGCCAAAATGGGATATTTCTTCTACAATGCACAAATTCTGTTCAGTTCAGAAGAAGCATGGAAAATCAAACAGGATCTGTGTTTCAGAGAAGTGTGTCTTATCCCCATTGCTTTTTCATCACCTGAAATTTTTAATCTGCTGGACATCCTCATGATGTCACTGTCTCCATAGCAGCAAACTGACAGCACTGTGGGAGGATGATGGCTAAAGCCAGGCTTGGGATTTGCAGGTTCACGCAGGTGATACCTTTGAAAAAGCAATCAAACAGCCGAGAGGAGTGAAAACCAAGGACCATAAGTCGAATGGTACCTAGATGCACTAGGTGTACTTTTTCAAGTGCAAAACAAAGCTTAAAGAACTGGAGAGGGGGGAATGGGGCAAAGGAATAACAATAAAGATTGAGGTACTATTTAAAGTTGACTTAAAAATTAGTTGTTAATTTTTTTTCTCTCTGAAAAAAAAACCCACAACCCTAAAAATAACTCTTAAGATGAAAATTAAGGAAGCAATTTTATTCCATACCTAAGCCAGCTGGTTGGGTTTTGTTTTTAATTAAGTGTCAAAGCATTATTTGAAAGAAAGAAACAAAACAAAACAAAAAAACCCAAATGCTCAATATCTGAAACACCCCCAAAAATATTTCAGATTTTCCCATTTGTTTATGTATGTGTACACAGAGAGTATATTTTCTGTATGTTGAATCATGTAAGAAGAGGTGTGTGGCTCCTCTTGAGCCACAGCAGGTGGGCACACACCCTGCATTAGGTCCAGACACATCCAGGCCATCCCAGTCACCCAGCGATGCACAAATCACAGTTGTTTCCAAAGATGACCTGGACCAAACAGCCACAAAAAGGACTTTCAGTCTCTTTTCACTCTCTTTTTCACTCTCTCTGTGTGATGTTAGCGCTGTTTCTGGCCTCATGGTGCTGACAGGGAGAAAGGTTTACAAGAAGAACAAGAGATGGAGGAGAATTGACATCACCTCTGGGCTTCTTTCCCTACAGCCCGCTTTGTAAATCTGCACCCTCATCAAGGACCGTTTTATCCTGCCATGTTAACAAGGGGCTATTCAGCACTGCTCCTAAATTACGTATTCATTCTTCTTGCTTTGTCTGATTGAAAACATTGAATAATTTAGTTTCCTTTCTGGTGTAAGAGATGTTTAAATAACTTTTATTCCACTGACTGAAAGTATTTTAATGAGAACAACTTATTTTGGTCAACATTTCAGAGTGGTATAAGACTTCAATAGTAAATCATTATAGACAGATTAGGCTTTCCATGTCCTCCTGAAATGGGGTACTGGGTTATCTGTCCAGGCTAATGGTCATACCTTTTTTAATCCCTTCCCAAGCCCAGACAATGATCTTGCTCTATTGACTTGTTTTAACTGTTGTCTGAGATACAGTTCGTCCCCAAAAAATTGCTGGAGCACCTGCAGCTACTCAGACACTGAATGGAAAATGCAAGTCACCTCTATTTTTTGTTTTATTTATGACAAGCCCTTTTCAAAGTTTGGAAATTATAATAGAGCACTAAAATGGGTAAATGTAGGATCCAACTCATCTAATTTTCTAAGAGCCATTTAGCTTGCAAATTTAAACAGCTGGATGTAAGTCCCTCTGTGTTGCTATATACCCCATAGAGTTGTTGAAGAGTCAGTCAAAAGTCAATATAGATGGGCAGGGTGACTTGAACCATTGCTTGGGATACATTTGCTGTACAGATTAGAGGTTCAATTTTGTTGTCTAGGTAGAGGTGTCTAGTGTGGCAAAAAAACAGTGGACACATTCACATGGAGCTGGCCAAAGGACTTATGACCATGTGGACCAGCAGCTGGAAGCCAAGACATGTCCAATATAACTGGCCATACACACTTGGACATCTCTAGTTCACATAGAGACACTGACCTGTGTGGTCTTCATACAGTAAAAGGGAAGATTCAGGTGCCTAAATAGGCATCTGGTACAAATTGGTAAGCCATGAAGTGTCAACATAACCTCCAGTTAATGCTCCAGAGGGTTGGGTTCTCTGTAAATCTTGTGTTGTATCTGCCAGACCCATATCAAAGTCTTATGCTTTTTGGCACCTCCAATGACCTTTGGCCATGGGTAGGCAGCTGATTCATGCCCATTTGAGATTTCTAACAGAAAGCAGATGATTCCTGTTGTCAGTTGCTTGCTCAAGTCACCCAAGAAGGCATCAAAAGAAGCAAGGAACTGGATTTCAGCTCCATAGTTTTAGAGACTTGGCCTGAACTACTGATCTATCCTGCTTCTAGCTCCGCTGGGTCACATCTAAACATGTATGCTGAGCCTGCCCCCTCCCCTTGAAGCCCAGGGCTTTTGTATCCCATGCAGGGCACTTTGAACTAATTCCAATTGCTTCAGAAAGAGACAGCGTTTCCTGTTTCTACAACCCAGCCGACTCCTTAATCCTTTTATCCAGTTACTATTATGCCAACTTGTCCTTGTGTTCCTGTTTGACCTCATCTTGATTCTTTCATCCACAGGCTCTGCTCCCACCCCCTGCACAAGGCGTGTACTTTAAACTAGCACTCTGTGAAATGGAGTTATGTGCTTTATAGGGAAAGAAACTCTCGAGCAAGTGTGCGTAAAAACACATTCACACACACATGTGCCCCAGGTCAGCCTCTGCCTGATGCTTCATCTCTTCCATCCCCCAACCAACTGTGACACTGAACAAGTCACTTAACCTCTCGCTGTCTGAGTTTACCCAGCCATATAATGGGGATAAAAATACTTCACCCACCTCAGACAGGACATGTGGCTTAATTCCTTCATGTTTTCAAAGTGCTTTGAGTTCCTGAGCTGGGCAAGAATTGGCTTAAATTTTCTCAGGTGACTAAGGTTTGTGATGCCCAATTTGACATAAGTTAAAATGGTCTTGCTTGTGCTTGCTTGATTGCTTCAATACCAAGGCTTGTCAGGGGACCTTAAGCAAATTTTTTGTGTGTGCTACTTCTTTGAATAAGAAAAAGGATTTTTGGCACAGAGGGCATGGACCTCTAAAAACATGAATCATTGTGTATGAGGCATTTCTTGCAGTTCAGGGCAACTGATGTGCTCTTTTGAGTGTTTGTAAGATACCAGGCTTAGAGAGGAACAGTTTGCTTGCACACAGACAAAATCCATTTTCGCTGATTTTCCCAGAGATTTTTTTTTTTAATGAAGTAAACCTCCTTTTAGTCAAATCACTGCTAAGTAAATATAATTGTTTCCATTTCAGACAAGTTAGGAGGGTCTGGTGGCTGTGATTTTGCCCTGTGTTGCTGTTGTCTGAACACGGGCAGATGCTGTAGTTCCTCAGGAGGAGACAGAACAAGACCCAATGACACAGAAGCATCGTATTTGGGTTCAACTAAATCCCTGATTTTTTAGAGTGTGGGGTATTAACCACTAAAACAATTTCCCCAAGG
The DNA here is from genome assembly GCF_964199755.1 of Larus michahellis. NCBI lineage: Eukaryota > Metazoa > Chordata > Aves > Charadriiformes > Laridae > Larus > Larus michahellis. The sequence goes on along the minus strand of NC_133897.1, from coordinate 2,811,772 downwards.
GGCAGTGGGTTTTGCATCATCCACTGCTTTAAAATCAAAGTCAAATCACCTTCTGAGTGATGACCGAGCCCAGACAGAATTTTTTAGAGGCATTGCATAGATGTTGGGGGAAACTCTCTGGTCTGAATTCTCTTATTACATTATTAGCAAGTGTAGTGGCTGCTGCTCTGTAATAGCTCCCCTCCCACTTCCCACTCATTAAAGGTTAGTGAGTACGTAAGTAAATATGGCATTTTTATTATGATGACCCCTGATAAAGTGTGCAGTGAATGTCCAAACTAGATTAAGATACCATCCGAGAGGTACCAGGCAAAAGGGACACAAAAGAAAGTGATTCTCCATCATTTGACCAAAAAATAAGACAGGAGCTGGCTGAAATCCTTGGTTTTCATCTGTCCTTCCCATTTTTTCTTAACAGCTGCATGGGTGTTCATGTTTTTTGGGAGCTATACAGGTATTTATTTTTTTTTTCACCCTTTCACTTTTCTATAACATATGTGCTTGCTTCAAAACTTTTCTCACCTTTTCTCTTCTCCCCCCACCACACTTCTGCCATTCACTTTAGTGTTACTGTGCCCTAACAGCAAATTAGTCACCTACTGCCAAAGGCAACATACATCACCCTGTGACGGCTCCTTCTGCTTCCACCCGTGACCTTTAGAAACAAAATAGCCAAATGCAAACAAGAAGAGATAAGGGCTCATTTTGAACACAGCATTTTTATTTGCTTCAGGTGTGATTTATAAAGCTGTCACTGAGTTCTGTTGGCAGCTGCGGATGCAGTAGGAAAAGTTGTTTCTGTATCCCACTCAGTGATGGGAAGTGATTTAACTCTTTGGCTGCACCAGGAGGTGTGTAAAAGGCACTCCTTTGGGCTTCTTTCTTGAAGGAGCAAAAAAGAAGGCTTCAAATCCAGAAGCTGATAGGTGGGAAGGTCCCAGAGGAGTATAATTCATGTTGACTCTCCAGAACTCTTGTCTTTCTTCCTTTATCTTACAACTGCATTAGAAAACAGGAGATAACATGAACTTTAAGCATTCAGTTCCATCTAACTGGGATGCACGATAAAATAGACTGTTTTTCTGTGTTTGCTACCAGCCTGCTAAATAAGCTTGGACAACTCATGTCATCTCTCTGTGCCTCAGTTTCTCCATCACTGTTGAGAAGACTCAGTTCTTCCATATAAAGCTCTTAGGGGCTTACTGAAGGAGAGGGCAACAGGACAGCTGGTCACTGCTATTGTCACCCTGCCCCAGACCACAGTCTTGAACCTCCTGAGACACCCTCTGTCTCTTTGCATATTTTTTTCATTTATGCATGGGGTAACAATACTCTAGCTTGATTTTTGGCCGGTTCTATCGACAAGTACAAGCCAGGCTCATACTCACTGTAGTACCCATGCTTTCCTGGCATGTAGGGTAGGGTTATTGCTGAAGTGGCAGAGGACAGCAGGGGAACAGCAAACCAGCTGTGTTCTGCTGCCTCCTATGCTCACATGTGAGCCCTCAGAAGCAGCCTGGTTGCTGCTGTCATGGATAAAGCCACTGGAAAGTGTGGGCATGATTCTCCAGGGACTTTCCTCTTCAGGAGTGGAGAGGTTGAGATGCTTGGGCTCTCCTGCCAGCTCTGCCCAACCTCCATTTTCAAACTCTCTTTTCCCATGTCAGGAGCTGCCTGGTCCCATCTCCTCATCCCAGCATGTCAAATCTCAGTGTTGCCGGAACTGCTGAGAAATTAAACCACTCCTGCTCGACCAGACAGACACATACAGCTTCTAGGCAGAGGACATCACTCAGGGGATCCATTAGGTGCCAACCAGGCCGTCCATCCCAGAGTCCCAAACGTCACATCAGCAACAGAGCACAGAGCTTCTCCCCTCCCCTTAATAATCTGCATGGACTATTTCCATCAGTTCCTCTTAGCTTCTTTTCCCACACCATTTTCACAAGTGCATACAGTTTTCCCAGTCTCACTAGTCTCTGTGAGTGATGCCAAAGAATCTGAGCCCTGTGACGCTATCCCAGAGTGCAGGCTTATTTTTTCTCACTCCCCAGCCCCCTTCTTGCCATTCATTTGAGGACCGAGGAGTGGCTGTAGGTAGAAAGTGGCCTTTAGGTTGTTTTTACAGACATTATTACACTGTCAAGGCGAGGTGTAAGGCAAGGCTGTTGAAGAAAAGGAATTGACAAGTGCATTTATTTTAACAGGCAACACAATTCAGTCCATTTAAAAACAAGGCAGGTTTGTAAATGCTTCTGGGAATCAGCCCTGCAAATACTGGTGTCCATGGGCTCTCTAAAGTGTAATTAAGGCAGGAGTTGATTGACTGAAGAAAAATAGGATGTCAGCAATGAAGGCAATTATAGAAAACAGCAGCTCCTTTGCATTACTGTTCTGTTTTGTGTTCAAGCTTGGAAACTTCCTCAAGAAGGAGAGATCCTATGGCTGAACCACTCTGAAATCAACAGTAAAATCCCTCATTGGCTTTAGCACAGCCAAGATCTAAGCCCCAAAAAAAATCAATGCCAGGGAAGACTCTGATGACACTGTTTTTCAAAGGTTTCCCTTGGATGACTCTCCTCTAGATCACAGTGACAGTCCATAAATTGAAGCAGCCCTAAAATGGTCTGAACCGGGATAATCCAAATCCGATATTTGCATGAGAGTCATCCTGTGTGTAAGGCTCACTCACATAAACTCCCCAGTTCAAGCTCCCGCAGTCGAGCTTGCATTGCATGCCCTTGTACCATGCTTTATCTTCTCTCACTCTTCAGGTTGCCACCCACAGCATTGGCAAGCATGTTCATAAAAATGGACATAGACAACAGTTGTCCTCGCAAAGAAGTTGTCTTCTTCACAGATGGAATGACTCGACTCTGCAGTCTCAGAGTGTGGCTGTTCCTTTAGCACATAACCTCTTGTGCCAACCTCTCACACGTCATTTGACCCATGTTGTGTTCTCTTAACTCAGAGAACATAGTAGCTGGGTCTGCACACCACCTACAGAATAGGTCTTCCAGCTTAGACAAAGCTCCCAGAGAGACTTTTTCCTTTGGAGTTCTAGCAGGCACACACCTGACCCCAGCTGCAGCCTGTAGCCAGCTTGCCTCAAAACTTCCCTGAAAAAATAAATAAGAGGTTCTCTCCAAATTCATTAAGAGAAAACTACCCCTAACATGTTTATTGACAGTGGTTTTTTTCCTTTCCAGATGGGGTTGGAAGGAACTTCTGCCTCTGGAACCTGACCAGCATCTGAGACACAACATTAGAAACACAGCTGGGCAACTCTAAATATCATGTCTTGGAGCTCTCTCTTTCATTTGCTTTTTTCTTCTCCCTCTTTCCCCTCTGAAAAGCACTACACAGACCGTATTGTTTTCCATGTTTTGGTGCAGGCACATTAAAAGAAAAGCACGCGGTTATACATTTGGAGAGGGGAGAGAATCACTGAAGTTGCCAATGGTCTTGTGTATTGAACTGTACTGTAAATACCTCTCAAAACACTGGAAAGGAAATCGTTCCCATTGCCCTTAATTTATAGATGTGAAATGGAGGCCCAGGGATGCAAAATGAGTCACTGAAGACCGTTCAGCAGGTTCACAGCGGAGACAGACATCTCCTGAGAGCTATTCAATAGTCACAAGACCTTACATTAGTTGTTTTGCAGAGTTTATAGAAATTATCTATTTTGAGCCTGGGAAAAAAATACCCTTATAAATCCTGCTCTGACCTCAGAAGATCTTTCTTCCCACCGTTTCTTTCCTAATTGCTAACATAGTGTCCTGTAGATCTTTGGAAGTAGGGGACTTGCAGAAGTGTCTGTACCATCCTTCACCAAAAAGAGCTTCTGGGAAAGGCCTCAGGGATCCACCGGTCTGCAAGACATGATGAATGCCATGTGATGTTATTGGCAGATTTCAGAAGCAGATGCACACATGCTGACAGGAATTTCTGTTTTCCACTTCAATTAAGGGGCAGAGGGAAAAAAAAATAACCACAAGGAGCTGTTAAACCAAATTGCTAACAACCTTCAGCCCAGCAGGGTTACTGAGAACTTCCGCAAACTGTTTGCAAAAAGGGTTTCTGGTAGAAAAATAAAGCTTTAGGGCCAGGTCTGGCAAAATCTCAGTCTCCTCTGAGAGGTGCTAAATGTCCTCAGATCCCCATGGAGACACTTGCTAATGTTGTGAGGCTATTATGGGATAAATGAGGGCACAATCTGGGCAACTTGCCTAACTGGGGAAAAAGTAATACTTTTGATACTGTGTGTGGCTCTGACCAGAAAAGCTGACCCCCTAAGATCCAGCTCCAAAGCCAGGATGGGTGGTTACAGTCCCGCTGAATGCAGCCCTGAAATATGCTTGAGTTTTAGCTCCTATGGCCTATGTCCCTGCTGGTTTTTAGGTGTCTAAATCCACCACTAAGACACCGCTAATACCCTCAGAGTTCCTTTTCAGCTTCTCTTGTGGTGAGCTGTTGCATTTCACCTGAATGCTTGAACCCAGTGCTGTCCACAAACTGCTCAGAGGGCTGGTTGCAATGGAAGTAATATAGCACTCAAAATAGTCAAGGATGCCTTTGGCAGTGATATGGTCCATTTCTTTCAACACAAAACAGTGTGCATAAACCAAAACCTGGCCAGCTGCTAGAAGGAGGTATGACTAGCTTAAGCACCCCATCTCGAGAGAAAAAGAGTGGTAGAGTCATGAATTCATCTCTCCAGGGAGCATGTCTACCGATGGCCGCTATGGCCTCATAGTACATAATTCCTACAATGAAGCAGAAATTTGAAGATCCCTCCAATAATCCCATGCTCCCTGAAATGGGGCTTTAAAGTTTCTGCTTTAACAGGAATTTGGTTACATCGTGAAACCTTATCTAATTGCTAGGTGTTGCAATGCCTATGAGGATTTGACCCTAGGGAGCACACACTGGGGCAAGTGCTGGAAAAACACAGAGTGTGAAGACCATTGTATTTGAAGAAAACAATAAAGTTTATATCTAGCCAAGGGTAAAGATTGGTGCATGTGGTAAAGGAGAGTGCTCAATGAGGACCAGAAGTGTGATGCTGAGTTGGACTTTAGAGGTAAAGATGTGATCCCCTTCAACATGAACTCGTATATTCGCTTATGTATCTGTAATTTGTACCCACTATGGATGCAGACTTCACACCACATGATAGCTGCTGGGTTACAGAAGCATCCACCAAAATTTCTGTAATCTATCACTCATATTGGCACAAGACAGAGTGAAAGGTATCTTATCTGAGGTTCTGTCTATGTCAATTTAAATGGAAAGTATTGGAAGGGCACTTTAGTGCAGTTTTGAACAAGACTTTCACTCACAGAACACCATGTGTGTACATACATTTGACTGAAAAAATATACATATATATACAGTGAAAACAAAGGAAGTGAGGACTACAAGTCCTTTATTTGCAAAAATTGGAAGTCAACATAACTACATTATAGGAAAAGCGCTATCTCAGTTGCTTTATCAGCTTAGACCCTTAAGAAGCTGGATATGACAAAATAACACTTTTCATTGGATGATTAAAGAAAAAAAATACGCTAAAGAATGCCTAATGCCTGGGTGAGAATGTGGACACAAGCATACAGTTGTATATACAATTACTTACAAGAAGTAGTAAGCAGAGATATGAACATTAACATTATATGTGACCCCGTTTGGCATAAATCTGTCACTGTCAACCACAACATCCGTGTAGGTCTTCTCCAGGGTAAGACAGAAAGTACTGAACCTCAAGTTTCTGAGACCTACCTGACGACCAACTCTCTCTTCAATCCCACTTTTTTTTCCCCCCCAGTTTAACACAAAACCTCCACCATCGCAGCCCCAAACATTTGCTCTTAAACTCATCGAGTTTTCCTCTGAGGGGAGAAAAACATGACAAGTTAAATGAATTAGGTAATGCTTTACCCCATATAATTTATGGTGCCAATGGGAGTGGAAGCACATACATCTCTTCAGCTTGTACTTGGTCTCTCCTTATGGATTAGAGCTTGGAGATGAGATGAGGGAGGGAGGGGAGGAGCCTCCCCTTCGTTTCTTGATCTTGGAGGGTCTAGCCTAAGAAAATGGTTACCAAACACCTGGAGCAGCACCTAATTAACCAGAGTGAGATTTTTGTTTGGCAGGATTAAATGCTGACAAGCACCCAGGGTGCTGTGGGTCTGGTTTTCTCACTACTGGGAGCAGGGGTAATGTGTTAACGTTGCACAGCCCTGTGGGAACATAAATCTGGGGGAGGTTTGAAACAACAAGAACCTTGATGCACAGGTTCTGTTGATTGACATTCCCCTTGTGGGTAGCTGGAATTAAAATTGATTGGGCAGGGTAGCGTGCTAAAAGTTTTGCTGGTCTAACTGGATGTAGTTCCACTCAAGTTCATTGTGATTTATGACTGGCATGAGGGATGGCGCAAAGAATTGTGCAAAAAAAGCATTGCAATGAATTCAAAATCTAAAATAGGGAAAAGGTGATACAAATAGAAATCTTAGTCTTGTTAAAGGTTTGGTGAGCAAGCGCTTCTTCTGAGAGAAGCCCAAACTCTGTACGGCAGGATTACCACATGAGTTGATGCCAGTGGAAGATCTGGTTTATTCTCTTTTTGTGGGCCTTTGAGAAAATGGGAAGATAAGAAAACGTCTCTTAAATGAGTAAGGAAATAAAAACTTGTAAGTGAAAGCATCTATGTATAGTTAAAAATATCACAGTAACTGTATTGTCTTGGCTGTCATTATATGTAAAATCCTGAGTACAAACCTATGGTGGAAGTATATTAACACAACTCTGTTGATATAATTGAACAATGCTGATTTATACTTGTAAAGTCCTGTGCAATCTGCCAGGGGACAGAGAATCAGGTATTAACAGAGCTGGAAGAGTCCTTACAAGCCTTAAGGCAGAAACATTTCCAATGATACTTTCCTCGACTGTCCAGCCAGCTTGTAAATATGCTGACAAAGAGGTACTACCTCCTTCTTTCCACATAGTTAGATCCAGACCTTTCTTACCTTTACTGTTGTGTGGGTGCTCTATGGGCATTTTATTTCTTCTTCTTCTTCTTTTTCTTCTTCTTCTTCTTTTTAATATTGTTATTATTATTATTACATCATTATTTCTAAACACACTTACACCAGCTGAATTTGATGTTCAGGACTTCACATCTGATCTATCTATGGATCTGGAAAGCTGATTTTTTTCTTCCTCTGTGCAAAACACTTTTGCTTATTCCCTCAGACTATCTAGATTAAAAGCCGTCTCTCCTTTGGTCTGATGTCATCATTTTTTCTTAACTTCTGATCTTTCCAGTAATTCCTCCTCAGATTTTCTCCAATTGGTCCTGGGTATACACAAATGTGGTTCTTACAAATTGCTCTTAAGCTTTGTTGCAATACTGGCTAAGTGTTGGTAGACTGTGATAAACACCCAGGTCAAGTGGAGACACACAGAGTAGGATTCAGTTGCCTAAAGACATGACATTTTAAAGGCCTTAAAGCATCTTTAATACCTTAAAGTGCCTTTCTTCTGTTTACTGCTCCAAAAAGTGTTGGTTCTCCCCTTACATCCTCTATCCTATCTGCTGCTCCCACAACAGGCACCTCAAGTGATGCTAAACGACTGCACGCATCCAGCCAGATGTGATGAGTCTTATCACTGGAACCTTTACCAAGGCCAATTAATGTGGCATTAAAAGAAGTGAGCTCATCTGCAGGATGCTAGGACTCACACAAAGTCTCATATCTGACGATAACTTAATTTTTGCACTTCCCTACTCCAGTACACTCTGCGATTTAAGTGGGATCATGATATTCTCTGCATCATAGTGAAATTGTCCATAGCTGTTAACCTGTCATTGGGGGACTTCATCTTTTCACAAAACCAGTTTAGCTTCAAATTGCAGTAACATGCAAATTGAAGTAACGAGGGGAAGAGCTAACTGATTTTCTTCAGCTACTGCAGAACAGAGGGTTTTCATTAGGGCAAAACATGATTCCACCAAAATTTCCTTCTCAAACACTTTTGTCACAGCCTCAATGGATCTTATAAAGTGTTTGTGCCTGTTGCCAGATCACCCAGTGCAACAGTATTTGCGGCCTCTTTTATCCAAGTTAAACACTGGTGAGCATATTGCAAAGCCAATATTTATTTAGTATCTAATCAAGCTTGTTAAATTATCCAGGCCCTGCCAAGATCAGCAATATAATTTGAGCTCCACACTCACCCACCACCACCATTCACCTGGTGCTGGGTAGGAGCTGAACACATTGATAGACTGCCGTGGTCGTTAGGATTCAGAGGTGATCATTTATCACAGCAAATGAGTAGGAGTCATGTTTTCTATTTTCTATGCACCATTAAGCCTGGGGTGTTTGCACTTCATGGATCTCACTCTGAGTAAATACATTTGGAAAGTTGATTTCAATTGAGCTGAAACTGTTTCAGCCCAGACTTCAAGCCAACACACGACCAACCTGTGTAATCCCAAAGGGGACATCACAAATTGTTTTGGAGGTGTTGTGCCATGGACATGTGCCATGTGCCATGGAGGTGTTGGACTCATGTGCCAAAAGCCACATGATATCAGCCTTGTTCCTATTATATTAAGGTTAAGTATGTTATTTAGGAAAGGGAGGGACATTTGATGTGCAGTCCATACTGAGTTCAAACCAAGGCTCTGTTTAGGAAAGCTAAAATGGGAGAAGAAACAGAACATAGCATCACAGGAGAAGTGACCAAAAAGAGGCAACAGTTTGGTACATAAAATATTCACCCAAGTCACAAGACATTTTGTTTCAAGTAATTCATCTGAATTGGGCAGAGAAAGACCCGGAGCAGGGGTAACTTACACAGAAAATGACTGAGATCCCTGACAGGCAGAAAATGTCTGTTTTTGGGGGAAATCTCGTGCTTTACACTGTGCTCAGAAAAAAAGGTTTGCTCAGAAAAAAGAAGGGTTTTCAGCTGGAAAAACCTTCCATGAAGAAAGCTTCACCAAGACCTTTACATTCCTAAGAAAGTATTCCATTTCAACACATCCACCTTTTCCAGGCCAAAAAAGTGTGGTCAAAACATTCCTAAACAGTATTACCATACTACTCAAACAGCCAAGGCCTGGATTCATCTGCCCAATGTAGGCATGTCAAAGTTTGTTGGGAAACTTCTATGAGTGGAAAGTTTAGCAGATTAGAAAACACATATCCAGCACGTTATAGGTAGGGTTGATCCTGTTGTGGAAGGCGGAAAAAATGGTGAGGTAGGTTATTTCTCAAAGTCTCATCCTGACATTTTTTATTATGATTCTATTCTGATGTTACATATTGTTCAGTGCTTTCAAACAACAGCACTCTGAATGTGGTACCAGTTACACAAGAAAAGATCTAAAATTGAGAGAACACATCTAGGTGAGTTAAATTTTGGGGTGTTTAAGGAACTTAAGTTACATCTGAATTCTCAGTTCTGAGCTCTGCCTGTGCTAAGAAGGGTAGTGGTGCTCAGAGAAAATCCCTCTGAAGTTATTGGAGCTATGAATGACCCTGAAGTTCTCTTTATGGGGTGAGCTCTAGGTCTGGATCCATATGACTTCCCACTCGTGTGAGAAAATCCAGAGGAAATTCAGATTCACCAAAACAGACATTATACAGAAATAGATCAAAGAAACTCATGCCCATAAGATCTTTCTGTCTTTAAATACCAAGGAGATGATGAAAATTGGCGATTTACCTTTACATGACATAGCACTGTTGGACTAGAACTCAGGTCTCTGCTCACAGCAGTCACTGTCATGCCTACACAGCACTTGTGTCAATCCAGCCACCATCATGATCTATAGTGCCTTGAATTCCCACAGTCCCCAGATTCCTCTGTCTCCCCTTTCCTTCTGTGCAGGATTCCCATGGACCGAGAGGTGGCAGACAGCCCAGGCATCTCCCAAAAGCTGGTCTGGGCTGCTCTGTCTCTGCTGATTCATAAACTGAAATGGCAGTCATTCCTAGGTGCCTCCCCAACAGCCCTCTCACACTGGCTTATGATCAGCTGCAGGAGCCTTTATTTTCTTGTGGTCAACCACTCTCCCCTGAAAAGTCTCTGGAGGAAGCATTATATTTCCTCACACAGGCTTTGAACTTCTGGATTAGCACTTTCCTTTGCAGCCCGAGCACTTCCTGCACAGAAGGAATTTGTTCTGTAGCCTTTGGGGAAACTTTGGGTTAACACGAATGAGTGAAATCTGACAGCGAGAGGCTGTTTCCAGTTTCCCTCATCCTAACAGCCCACAGGTTTTGCCTCCTTCCAGACTTAAGTCCTGACTCAGGATGAGCTAAGTGTTTTGTTAGGATCCTGCTCTACAGAAAAGACAGGGCAATGTGAATTTCTTTCGCTGAAGGTTTCATTACCTTAAAGAATCTTGCAGTTATCTGATGGAAGAGATCAGCCATCACAAAGCAGCTCATCTGGGGTAAATTGCAACTTAAAATTTTCAATTTCTGGATTCAGATCCTCCATATGTTATGTTGCATCAAACGTACTTATGGTGGTGTGGGCACCCTCCATCCACAATGGAGTAGAGACTGAAAAACACTGGGTTTGGACTCAAATATTCTTAAGAGTATTTGATAAAAACATTTTTTAAAATTCATGTGAAATTAAGTCTTTCAAACCTACGTACTCTCCCTTGATTTTGTCAGAAATCAGGAGAAAAAAAAAAAAAGACCGATTAATATGGGTCTGCAGAACAAGTTCTCTTTACTCCAAAGGGAAGGGCCAAAGTAAGGAGCATGACCCTGATAGCACAGCTGAGATATCAGCAGTTGCTCCCCTTCCTGAAAGTACTTTATCTAACAGAGTTTGAACCATGCTCTGGAGGTGCAGGTTCCTCCTTGATGACATTAGCCCATAATGGGCTGCCCAGAGAAGTGGTTGAGGCACCATCCTTGGAGGTATTTAAGACGGGTAGACATGGTGCTTAGAGATATAGTTTAGTGATGGGTTTTGTCAGAGTTAGGTTGATGGTTGGACTAGATGATCTGAAAGGTCCGTTCCAACCTAGGAAATTCTATGATTCTATGCCTAACTCTCTCTCAGGTGCACTTATGTGTGTTTCACCTTCCATTATTATCATGTGGACAGGTTCAGTCATTGTCTTACTGTACACAAGGACTGTCTTAGTGTTATATCTGAACTTATAAAACAATAATGTGCAGGCATTTTCTTCTTTCAAACCTGCTACTGAATGATTCCTATGGCATATTAATTGTTGGGGGTGGGATTTAGTTAACTAATGGTTGAAGTCCCTGATTTTATTCTTTGCTGATCTCAATTTTGCCATATTCTCAATGGGAGAAAATATTTAAGCAACAGAACAAGGTGTTGTCTATGATGACATTAGCCCAATGCAGAAAATTTCCAGCATTCAGTAAAAACCCAGTTTAAACTGAAAATGAACACAAACAAGACTGTTTTCCAAATAGCCTTTGAATTGAGCTTTCCAGGGAAAGAAACCTGGAAAAATTGAACTACTTCTGTTGGAGGGTGTGTGGTTGGGTTCCCTCCCACCACCAATGGAGTAATTTCCTTCCTGATTCCTCCTGCTGCACCTTGAGCCATCTCCATGCGATGGGCAGCCTGCTCCTACATTGAATACACAGTTTTGACACCTAGAGAGCCTTTGGATAACTGGGAAAAATTCTTTCCATTTTGCAAAAGGGTCCAGAAATATCAAGGGCTGAAGTAACAAAGCTCTCCTATGATTGAGTTCCCAGGAGAAAGACAACCATCTCCACCAAGTTGTGTCTAAGTGATCTGGAAATCCTCAACTCCCCGTTCTGGGACAGAGTGTATAATGAGGACTGGAAACCTAGAAGTTTTATCAAGGAATACAGCCTGGTTAATAGCTGGGATCCTACCTGCGTTTCAGAGAAGATTCAATGAAATTGGATTCTTCAATATGTGTCAAATTTTCTCAAAAACTGCTTAATAGGAAAGTTTCTACTCCATTTTGGGATGGCATTTTAAATAAATTGGGCTAGGAATAGGACAAAAGTTTAAAAAAAGGAGGGGAAAGGGGAGGCAACCACTTTCCAATATAAATAGTGCTATCCCAAAAACATGATCAGCAAGTGAACAGGAATCGCAGAGGATGGCTGCTCTTGTGCTCTGGCCATTGTGCTTCTGCCAGGTAAGGTTCAAGTCCCTGCTAAATTCTTGTAGAGCAGGGCAAGTTAATAATTCCCCATTCCACAACTCCTTCTCTGTAAGATGTCGAAGTAGACCTGCCTCTGTCCCACATGTGTGGTCCATCCTTGCAGCACCCACTCCCCTTCCCTTGCAGAGAAACTGAGAGTGAGGCGAGGGGCTCTCAAGAGATGACCAGGTCACTGGAGAAAAAAAAAAAAGAAAAAAAAAGAAAAAAAAGAGTCTAAACCTGGCACTTTTCATTTCATTGGCAACCCTTAGTGCATTTTTCTCTCTGTTTCCTCCTTCTCACACTTGCTTGTTCAGGAAATGAGGAACGACAAAATCTGTGGATTAGAATTGGCTGAGAATTTTCTACTAACACTTTTTTCCTAGAAAGAGCCCCAATACACCAAGCTGCAGCCATTTCCTTCAGGTTGTTATGAAATTGCAGTTAAAACTAGAAAAGAAAAAAAAAAAAGAAACTTTTTTGAAGTTGTTGTATACAGCTTTGAGCTTCTTTGAAGAAAATGTTTTAATTCTATTTTGAAATGTCTCTTGTTTTAACAATCTTATTACTCTATTATTTTATTTTTTAAATGGACCTAAAAGACCAAAAATATCTCAAATGACCCATTCTGAATTTTTCACAGATTACTGGACTGCAAAAATTGTCAAGTTTTGACAGGAAAACTTTTGAAATCTGAAGTTCTCACAGGACAAAAGGAAGTTTCACAACCAGCTCTATTTCAATATTATGATTATTTTCTTTGTGTGTGTCTGGGGTGGGGGGGGATTTTATGGAAATCTGATTGAAAAATATGTTTGCCGGATCTAGCCACATCCTGCGTTCTTTGTCCCACAGTAAATCCAGAGAGACTTGAATAATCTTCATGGCTTTGCAGGCTGTGCTGAGATAAACAAGAGCAGAATAATTTGTCATGATATTCCTAGAAGAAAAACAAGTCTAGATGTCACATTATATTCATTTCTGAACACGTAAGAGTGTTGCTCTGGTTTAATTGCTAGTCCAGTGTTGGCAGGCTCACCAACTCCTGCCTGCAAAGTCTGTCAAGAAAAGTGGTCACAGTATTAGTTTTGAAAAGCCTCTCTCCACTTTGGGAAGAACGGAACCTCCCACAGAGTGGGGCACAATGAGCAGGAACACAGAGTTTATAATGATCATGAAGCAAATTGGAAGGAAACACAGGAAGACTGAGATTGTTCAGCCTGGAGAAGAGAAGGGTCCAGGGACACCTTATAGCAACCTTCCAGTATCCAAAGGGGGACTTCAAGAAAGCTGGAGTGGGAATTTTTACAAGGGCATGTAGTGATAGGATGAGGGGTAATGGTTTTAAACTGGAAGAGCTGAGATTTAGATTAGATATCGGGAAGAAATTTTTTGCTATGAGGGTAGTGAGACACTGGCCCAGGTTGCACAGAGAATCTGTGGCTGCCCCATCCCTGGAGGTGTTCAAGGCCAAGTTGGATGGGGCTTTGATCAACTTGGTCTAGTGGGAGGTGTCCCTGCCCATGGCAGGGTGTTGGAACTAGATGATCTTTAAGGTCCCTTCCGATCTAAATGGTTCTATGATTCTATGAATTTTCTCTAAGGACTTTGAGCATTCATTCCCTAATGGTAGGGCTGCAGGTGGGCTAGCCTGCTGCAATTTCAGCAGCATTTCTACTGCAAGTGCTCCTGGAGGTGACAGGGACTTCTGAAAAGGAGGGACTGGGAGCATGGTCCTGACTTCTTCCTGTCTTCTACCCAAAGGTCAGAGTGTTGAACCCCAAAGCCCCTGCTGCTCTCACCTTGTTGGCTATGGCACAGCATCTGAAGAACAGGTTGGGAATAGATGCTGTGTTTCTAGTGTGAGCATTGTGGGACAAAGGTGCTTTGGCAGCAGGTACCAGGCAAAGAGGTTTAGCAGAGTAAAGAGGAATCCTCTAAATACCGCTCCTAGTTCTGCAATTTTCCAGCATTGTCTCATTGGTGACAGTAGCATGGTTTGCAATGAGGTAGGTGATTCTACCTGTCTATAAATAACTACCTTTTTTCTGTACAGAACTTAAGAATGCAAACCTATGAAGTACCATGATGGCTTATGAAGGATTGTGATGGCCCCTCTTCTCCAAGGCTGACTTTGAATGGGATCTCAGCAGCTTTTATACCATGGCTGTGGTTAGGTTAAACTTGTGGGTAAAACAGGAATTGTTCACGTGACAAGATGATGTTCTCTCTTAAATCACATAAAATTAAAAACAAAGACAAAGGGAACATTAAGAAAAGGCCGAGGCAAAGAAAATATACCAGTTGAATACTGGTACTTACATATGTAGATAATTATCTACATGGTCACATGAATACATATTGAATTACTAGGAAAGTAAAGTTCCCAAAGAAATCATGGCTACAGAAATGGATTTGGTTGTAACATTTTATTTGCTTCTTGCTTTGGTTTGTGTTTTTGTTTTCACCAAAAAAAAAGGGGAAGGATCTAGTTCAGCACTGTTTTCTCAGAAATAAATCTTTCATGTAGCTCAAGCTGATGTGAAATAAAATGGCAAACTACAACTACAGTGCATTTTGGAAACACGAGAGACTACTGCTCACAGTGCAGAAAGGGAAACTTCAGCTCCCATGAGGCACAGCAGCAGTTCAGGGAGATGACAGATCCCTGCTCATCTGGCCTCAAAATCATCAGCCTAAAATTTTAGAATTGCGTTCTATTAAAGTGTTGATCCTTTGGATTTTTCATTCTTGTTTTAAAGGTCTGTAAATATTAAATTATCCATATTTCCCACAGGATGCAAATTTAATTTCCAATTTTCATAATGTTTGCACGAGTGGAAAAGTGACTTTCTCATTTAATGTTTGGATTAATGAATTCTGGAAAGGCAACGTCCCTCTACTTAATACAATCCAAAACAGCTCTTTACAATTCTAGTGTGCCAGTTTCGCCAGAGCCTTTCTTGGGAAAGGTCATACTACTCTGGGTTGGAATTTACAATCAAAAAAAAAAAGGAGAACAGACATTAAAAAGCAGCTAGAAGTGTAGTGGTTAGAGTACATATCGGAAACGTGGAAGACAGATGCAGTTTTCAAAAAAATAAAAACAGAGGAAGGCCTTGGTGCTTCATAGTTCAATGACATACAGAACCACTGGACTACTATCTATTGAGAACTTTCTTTTTTAAAGAGGAAGACTTTAGAAGACCTTCATTTCATGCAGATCGAAGACATTTTTACCTTCTCAAATTTATACAGGACAGGGAAATTCATTACAGCACAGCGAAGATGGCAAAACCTTTCCAGCTGGGTAAGCGATGCACAGGACTATGTTCTCTTCAAGTTGGGTCCATTAGATGGCTGGCACTATAAAAATGCAGAATACTGCTACTGGTTTGCTGCTGTTTTCTCACTCCAGCAGCAACCATGTTTCAATGGTAAAATCTTGGTATGCTTAGGAAAGACGATGGAAAAGTATTCATTAGCAATTTTCATTGCCAAAAAATATGCTCTTTTTTTCAAGTCAGTCACCAAGTCTGAGGTTAGACTTCACAGAAGTTTATAATAAAACATTTCCTCTACAAAACTGGAGGGGCTTGAACTCAATCAGTAATTACTAATGATGTTTATTCATGTTATGGTATTTATTTAGCTGCATAAAGTATGCTGGGGATTGGAATTTCTCCTGGCAATCCTGCAAATGTGTCAAGGAAAAATCTCTTGTTCTGAATTCTGCCAGTGGAAAGCCAGAATAGACTGTCCATGCTGCATTATTTGCCCTTGAGCAAATATCTCCAGTGAATTGGAATTGTAGAGTTTGCACATGACAGTAAAACACAGCAGAAAAGTGGAATTCGGGTTCTGTCTATCTAAGGTGCTTCCGTGACTCTCGTCAGCGCGGGACCTCCTAAGTGTTATGGTTCCTTTTGAAATGCCCTTGTTACCTAGGGAAAGGTCATTATCCATATTTACCAATGACATAGACATTTTGCTCATATTTGTTTTACTCTAAATTATACTTTTTTTTATACCTTTAAAAATCCTTCTCATCTATTCTGCCCAGCATCAAAACCCACAATGCATTAGAGACAGGTATTGAACCACTGAGGGCTTAACCAGTTGACTGGTGCTGGTAGACCATGAAGAACACATTTGACAGTGTCAGGAAAGAAAGACACACGTAAAAATTTTCTGCATTTGTGAGAGGTAGGGACTCCATAACATGCATGGGTCTCTTCCAGCCCAATTTCTTTAGGACTTTCTATGCTAAGGGCATAGCAAGAGGGAAGTAGGGAGACTCTTGGTAACCCTGAGTGTAGGAAGTTACAACGTTACGCGCTCCAAGCTTACAGAAAAGTACTTAGTTTTTTCTTCCACCCATGGTTCTCCAGGTGACCTGGTTGTTGTATTGTCATGGTTTTGATAGTGCAGAGGGGGTGGGGGTGTGGGGGAGTTGGTCTATGACCCTGTGGTGGACCCACACTGGAGCAGTCGGTTCCTGAAGGACTGCACCCCATGGAAAGGACCCATGCTGGAACAGTCTATGGAGGACTGTCTCACGTGGGAGGGACCCCACGCTGGAGCAGAGGAAGAGTGTGAGGAGTCCTCCCTCTGAGGAGGAAGGAACGGCAGAGACAATGTGTGATGAACTGACCACAACCCTCATTCGCTGTCTGCCTGCACCTCTCAGGAGGAGAAGGTAGAGAAATCAGGAATGAAGGTGAGCCTTGGGAAGAAGGGATGGGTGGGCAGAAGGGGTTTTAAGATCTATTTTTTATTTCTCATTATCCTACTCTGATTTGATTGGTAATAAATTAATTTCCCCAAGTCAAATCTGTTTTGCCCTTGATAGTAATTGCTGAGAGATGTCCCACTGTCCTTATCTTGGCCCATGAGACTTTCATTATATTTTCTCTCTCCTGTCCATTGAGGAGAGGAGAGATAGAGTGGCTTCGGTGGGAACCTGCCATCCAGACAGGGTCAATCCACCACTGTTGTCCAAATCCATGGTGTAGGATCTGCAGATGCACACAGCATGGCCTTACTCATGGGGGAGCGTAAAGCAAAAGCCAATAGTGTGTCTCAAGGTGTGAGACTTGTATGCGATTTCGCATTGGTTCATGCTGGATCTTTCCTTTAACTAGTATAAAGGCACATGACTCTAAATCAAATGCAAATATCTCATTTTACGTGATGCATGGACTATAAAATTACAGAAGAGACAGATCTTCACTAGTGCACAGGAACAGCAAAACATGCTACAACCTTTGAAAAAATTGAGGCCACTCTGCGTATGTGAATTTAAATGTGTTTCCAGCACATAAAATGTTGATGAGACAGGCAACTGAAAGGAAGGTTTGGTTTAAATTGAAAATGCAAGTGACATCTCAGAGGATTCCTTTCACCTGGTTTCCATTCTAGAGAGACAATTCTCTTTTTCTTGTTTCTAGCTATAACCTTTTGTGGGTTTGTATATCGTTCTCTGTTTCTTACTAGCATAATAATTTCCCTGATGTACTGCTATTAACCTTCAGAGAAACTGGGAAGAAATGAAAAAAAAGGGGTACCTAACATCACAAAACAGTAGTACCTTAGTGCACACTTTCCATCAGATCATCTCACATATCCCATATTCCCAGGACACTTCCTCCGCCTTGTAGCAGGGCTCTATGAGAAAATGCAGTGTACATCCTGCACCATGACCTTATAACTGTCCAGCCAATCCTTTTAGATATTATAAGGCCAATTTGTGACACTGGAGAAAGACAATGACGATGTTTCTAAGATCAGAATTAACATTTTTATATATATATATATGTATAAAAAATATAGAAGTCCGAGAAAATGCCAGTATTTCCAATAAAAATACCTTGTTGGCAATTGTTGGGGATTCTACTAGATGATCTCCAGAGGTCCTTTCCAACCCTATGATTCTATGATTCTATGGATTTTATAAAGGAGAGGAGATACACACGATGGTTTTACTCTTTCACTGCAGGAAGTGTTTCAACCTATCTGAAGTCATTAATCCCCAATGTGGGTGAGGCAAATGTGACATGGGCAAAACTTCTTTCATCATATTTTAGTTTATGGCCTATCTGCTCCAGTACAGGGACTGCCAAACCATCAGCGGCCCTTGTAGCTGTCCCAGGAACACAGTACAGACAACAATTTAACTCCAGTTTATGTAGTCTGGCTTGGAGATGGAAAGAACGGGGAGAGAACTTTATTTTTTTTTAAATCTTTTCCTTCAGTTGCATTTTAAGGCCTCGTTTCCATACTCCCACTAAGCCCATTGGCAAATATAGCCCTTATAAACGTGTGCCATTTGGTTGACATCAGCAGAGACGCTGACTGGCCTCAGTTAAAGTTTTAAATACATGTGGGCCATGAAAGATCACTATAGCCTCTTCAGAATTACAGCATGAACCTGCTCATATCAGTGTCAATTTATCAGTCAATCGGTTGATTGACTGATAAATCCAGCACCATGACGGTAGAATAAAAATTCATTTAAAAATATATATATTTTGGGGGAGAATATAGTCATTTCACCTGGCAGACTTGTTATTCAAAGACATACTTAAGTAGAAATCTGTGGTTTTGTCATGCCCTCTCCTCTACCTCGTCAAGCCTGGGCATATTTAAAGGATAAAAGATAAAGAGTAAGCTGCAATCAGTGTGGAGAAGGCTAATGTGAAAAGTCGCCAAGAAAAACAAAGTGAATGTCTCTGTGCAAACCACATCCTTTGAAAAATCTGCAGTGCAAGCTTATGCCCTCAAATTTCATTATCCTATCTGTTCTCTGTGTGTCACTTCAGCTTATTTATTGAAGAATCCCCAAATTCACTGCCATACACTTGGGAGAGTTGCACTGGAGATAATTAAAAGAGGGAATAAAAATTTCCCTGTACTGTGAAGGAATGGTGAGAAAAGGATGGATTTGTGGATTTGCTTTTTTTGTAAGACTCTTTTCTGTGGTCAGTACCGCTGCATTGCTGAAAATAGACATCAAACGTGAAAAGAAATGATCTCTTATTCCTGCCATTACATCCCCCTGTGGTCTGTTAATGTAATTGCCCTGTGACAGCATCTCCTCTGATCCATAGGTCCCAGTCCAAAAGACAGATATGTCCTTGAGCTGTGGGATTTATGGCTAGAAGACTACCTTAAGCCCTCATTGATAGTCACAGCGAATTTTCTTTGACATGGGCACGTTACATATGTTTCTGAGGAGGTTAATGTAATGATAGCTGGTGCCAACCATGTGGAGCTCCAGTTTTCTCAAATGCAGCCAACTGAGTCATGCCCACTGCACCAATGATACATACACTGCAGCTATTACCCCACATAAGCACTGGGTGGCTCTCGCAGCTCCCAATTTATCTATGGAAACAGTAAAGGCATCTATGATACTCTCCTCAACTGACATACACCTGACTCACACACAGGGAAATCACTGGTGGACAACAGCACGCAGACACACTTCAAAATCTCCAAAACTGTGAATAAATCTCTATTTTGAAGATTTTTGTTAGGATGTTGGGAAAAGCATCTATGCTGTCGGACTGTTCTGGCCAAGCCACTACATTGGAAATGGGACTTATTTAACCAAATATAGAGACAGACTTTTGTAGCTAAACTAGCCACCAAAGCTCAACTTTGCTCCCCTTGGATTCAATGAAGAACTGGTCAATAGAGTTTAGGTTATGATTCACTCGCTCCTAAAATAGAAATCTAAAGCAGATGTGACGAATCACATCTAAAAGCAGATACTTCTCTTTGTTGACTATAAATGGAGCCTGGAGTGCCTGGCTTAGCAGTAGATAACTATGTTGTAGTTACCCAAAACTAGGTGAGAGGAAGAGAACCTTAGATAGTTTTGTTTAGCTATTTGGAATGAACTATCCTTCTTCTTGAAGCTATCTTTGGAGATAATCTCTCTTGCAGGAAGAAAAAAATAACTTCCATGAAAATCACATCCATCAAGAAGATTCGATGTGCTGTGTCTTGTATACACAAAACCTGAATACTTGGAGAGTTACTTTTTGCAAGTGAGAATCTTTACATGCCCACAAGACTAGGCAGAAACATTTTTAAATGTACTTTAAAAAGTACCCTCCACCTGGAGTACTGCATCTAGCTCTGGCACCCTCAACGTAAGAAGGACATGGACCTGTTGGAGTGGGGCCAGAGGAGGTCACAGAGATGCTCTAAGGGCTAGAGCCCCTCTGCTGTGAGGACAGGCTGAGAGAGTTGGGGTTGTTCAGCCTGGAGAAGAGAAGGCTCCGAGGAGACCTTATAGCAGCCTCCCAGTCCCTAAAGGGGGCCTACAGGAAAGATGGGGAGGGACTCTTGATCAGGGAGGGGAGGCATAGGATGAGGGGGAATGGTTTTAAACTGAAAAAGGGGAGATTTGGATTAGATATTAGGAAGAAATTCTTTCCTGTGAGGGTGGTGAGACACGGGCCCAGGTTGCCTGGAGAAGCTGTGGCTGCCCCATCCCTGGAGGTGTTCAAGGCCAGGCTGGACGGGGCTTTGCGCAACCTTGTCTAGTGGGAGGTGTCCCTGCCCATAGCAGGGGGTCAGAACTAAATCATCTTTAAAGTCCCTTCGAACTGTAACCATTCAATGATTCTATGAAAAGCACATCTTCTGTTCAACAGCTGGCACAGGTCCTGGCAGCTTAGAACCACTGTAAAATTTTGTGGATATAGGTAATTCTTTTCTTTATATAGCATTGTTCCTTCCAGTGTACCACAACAGACTTCACAAATTGACATTGTCTATGAAACAATAATTCTCATTTCCTGGGTTTCCAGGAGATATTTTGTTAGGGATGTTAAGGAAGAGCTCCATTCACCTGAGCAGGAGCAGCTCCAGTAGCGTGGCACACCAGGCATAGGATTGATTTCAAAGAGCAAGACAAATACTGGGTTTGCACGTAGGTGTCTGCAAGTGAGCTGAAGTCTGGGCTTGCATTATGGCCATTGCAGACCTAGTCAACACAGCCAACAGAGTCTAGCAAGCAACTGTTAAACACACGTAGGGGCTCATTTCACCTGTCTAAATACAACTACTTAATGCCATTTGAGAGGGTCCAAGGCACCCGCACAGATGTCACATCTGGCAGACTGACAGAGGGTTTATTAGGCTGTGCTTACCCCCATGGTGAGGAAACATGGAGGTCAGGAGGGATACTTATATATGATACCAGCCACGTTTGTGTTTAAACAAGAACATAGCTATGCAATGGGTATGGATAGCCAGTGTTCCAGGTAAACACTGGTTTAATGAAGAGCTCAGAAACCTAGGGTACGTATGGACAGGCAATTGTAGATGTCACATCCTAATTCTTCTCCTAAAAATTGTGTAGGATGAGCCCCTGTATGTCACTGCCTCTATTAGTGTTCCTTATCTTGCAAATTAATAGTGTTATAATCTGTTCTGCAATGTGCATTTCTAGAAATACCACCCCAGTAGTGATGTCTGACTGCTGAGACTCGATCTCTGTTGACTACCATGACAGTTTAGGTACTTAGTACACATATAGGCAGCGTTTCATTCTCTCCATCAACCATAAAGGCATTTACAGTGAATTAGCTCAGCTGTAGGCAACTACATTGTGGATTTGCACTTTCTCATGTCTAGGCATCTCAATTTAGGAACCTTAATCTGTGAGCTAAACCCTACCCCGGATTACCAACTTTTACTTTGAAGAACAAGCTCCATCATACCATTTGTAGTAGGATTTGGGGCCGGAGTGCGCTGCAAAAGTGGTAGTAGGAAAATTAAGTTCTACATCTCCATCATCTTAAGAATGTTTTGTTGGTTTGCCCGAGAGATGGCTGTAGGCAGTATGAGTAATAGGTGGTTTCAGCACTTTCTTTCTTTTTTCCCCCCTTCCTTTTCTTTTTCTTTTTCTTTTTCTTTTTCTTTTTCTTTTTCTTTTTCTTTTTCTTTTTCTTTTTCTTTTTCTTTTTCTTTTTCTTTTTCTTTTTCTTTTTCTTTTTCTTTTTCTTTTCCTTTTCCTTTTCCTTTTTCTTTTCCTTTTCCTTTTCCTTTTTCTTTTTCTTTTTCTTATTTTTTTTTTCCCCCCACAGTTTTCGGAGGGGTTTCACTGCAATGCACAACACTCTGGAACATCTCCTTTGTTCATAATACTGCAATATGCAAAGAACAATTGATTGTGGATCATTTGATAAACCTACCATCACAGCCACTGCAAACTGCCTGGGTAGTTAATCTAATGTCTGCTCCTGTCCACCTCCCACGCTTTGCACTTAACCTCTACTTTACACCCAGAAACTATAACCGAAAAAGCTGAAACAAATTGGAAGGACACAGAGACTGGTCAAAAAGCTTTTCTGGATAAGAAAATGCTGTAGGGCACTGCAGACCTTCTGGTGCTGATAGGCTCAGATATCACCTGCCCTCTTCTGCTTATAACCGTACAGGCAGATTAGTATTTATTTGCTTATTCCCAGACTCTATAGGTTTTGTGTGGAAGGGCAAACTTTCAATATCACTATAGAAATTTTGTTTATTAACCAACTCCACATCTGCCCTCCAGCAACTAAAACAGTGCTGAAGCAGCAACAGCAAAAAAAAAAAAAAAAATAAATGAGTGGTTTGTCTTGAACTTTATGTGGCCCAAAGCACTGGCAGCTCAAGAAATGAGAGAGCGTTTAGCTTCATCTCGGGACTCATGAAAAGAAGTCAGAGACAAGTCAGTCCTTGGGCTAGTGCTAGGAAATAAAAAGGGACCTTTTCTATCTGTGCATTCAGCAATCTCTGTTTGCACTGAGAACCTCCTGGCTTTTCCACTTCACCTAAAGCCTCCAGGTGTATTTTATAAGCCTCATAATAGGTTTGGAGCCTCAGTTCAGGAGTTTAATTTTCATGTATGATGCCATCTGCTGTCTGGACAGCCCTAAGGGGAATCCTTATTAAAATAACTCTGAAGCAGTAAAACCAATATGTGTAGCTTTACAGCTCATGGAAGGAATTATAGTCATTCAGCCAATAAGAATTGCTCCATGATGGCATGACAACTTTTCTGTGTATGTAAGGCCTTTAGTTCAAAAAGAAGCTTCTCTCCAAAATGCACTGCAAAACTTCGAAGTAAAACCTTAACAGGTGACAATTAGTGTAATGAATAGTATTTCAGTTTTATACTGCCTAGGAAACTGTTTGTGTTTACAGACTGAGGAATGCGAAAAATATGATTTCCCCAATGTCATCCACTTGTTAGCTGTTAGTTTCTGCCCTAATGTGGGAAATCTTCTGGAAATTAGCAGACTTTAAAAGCTTTCATGGCAAACACTTCTGTTAGCATGAAGAAATTCACAGTTACAGAAGCCCCCACTGAAATGATTTAAAAATAGAGTTCAGAGCACCATTCATTTCATTTAACTTTAGAGACTCTACAATAAGACACCACCATCTGAGCCAGTCAGCCAAAACTCCTTTTATAGTCAAGGGAGACATTCAATTTAGTCATTGGAGTTGAGGGCACTATTCCTAAACCTGATGTCTGAAGTTGAACTAATCTAATCCTCAACTACTTATTCCTATTTCCTGCGAGATATATGAGGGACCATCTCAACCTTCAGTGATTACACTGTAGACATCTGCAATTTTTAGAGGAGCTTTTTCCCCATGGCTACATATGGATTCCAGATTTTGACTTTGGCCATAGGGAGTGCCCTTGAGACTGTCATTTGGTCACTGGGATGAGAAAATCTGATCTGCTTACCCATGCCACAACCACAGGCAGGAACTACTGTAACTTGTCTATAGCTACAACAACAAAAAAGTATGTAGGAGACAAGCTTTACAAGAAGAGGTAGTTTCTCTTATTTGACGCATCAATGTGACTAGGAAGAAAAATGACAAATCCTTGGGCACAAGCCCTTCTTATGAAAAGGGGTGAAGTCTAAATATTGTCTTCACCGTTAAATTAGGTCCCGGGCAGTGCACCTGGGACCCTGTGGCTGCCTAATTCAATAGCCATGCTTCCATCTACTTATCTCAAAGTAATGTAAGAAATTATACTTTTCTGTCCTCACAGTGAAGTTTACTTGACGCTGCTCCAGTGAAATGAAGAAATTGTATTTCCTAAGTGTTGGTTGAACAGGGGTGT
This sequence comes from Larus michahellis, assembly GCF_964199755.1. Classification (NCBI taxonomy): domain Eukaryota; kingdom Metazoa; phylum Chordata; class Aves; order Charadriiformes; family Laridae; genus Larus; species Larus michahellis. Next base: position 2,787,422 of record NC_133897.1, on the reverse strand, counting down.
TTGGAGGAAGGGTAAAAAAGAGTGAGGAAGTGGCTGTGAAGCCATGTGGACATCACCCAAGAATGTGATAGTGTTTTTGCCAATGTGAATTGAATCTGTAAATCCAGGTAGGCAAAGAAATGAGAGGTTAGTTGGGACAAAGAGATAAGCTGAACAGGTACCTATTGACAACTGAGGCAATGGAGGGAAGGAGGGCATACAGTTTTGAATGCTGAGAAGGTGGCATGGCACGGTACTTGAGAGGGCTCCAGACCTGTAGGTCTGGTTTCAGTGATCTAAGGTCCTCTTCTGCACCAGGCTCCTCAGGTCCTCTTAGTGGCAAAAAATGAGCAAGGAGGTGAAAATGTATGTGAATAAATCAAGCTGGTTTTGTAGTGTAAGAAACATGGTGTGACAATGCCAAAGATTTTCAGCCATACATCAAGCCTCCTTGGTCTAGATGCTAAAAGTTGATTTCTGTTCTCAACTCAAATACTGTTGAGAGGGTCCTAAGCAAACAAATTCATCACATAGATAAGATAAACTGACTGACTATCATGTCTTATAACAAATCTCCACATATTCAATAAACATGCTAGCTTCCAGTTTCCCAGCCTATTCCTCCAAATATTTAAATACTTCCTCATAAAAAAAGAAGCAGGGATATTGCTTTAACTAATTGAAGCAAAATAAAGAGGGGTCCAGTCAATATTTTCCTCTGAGTTACTCTACTTGGGACTGCCAGGCCAAAATTAATAAGAAGTCACTTTGTAAAGGTGGTGTGAAATGTTGAAAATTAATTGGGGAAGGTGGAGCAGTTTCTGAACTTCCCTGAGCCTTGTAAACAGACAGTTCTGCACAGAGATTAATATCATCTCTAACTCTGAGTGCTTTAGATTTTCTGTGGCAAGATCTCATTTTTTCAGGTCAGTGCAGAAATATCACTAAAACCTGTATGTTACACAAGAGACTCTCAGAACAGTCCCTGCTTTATGACCCAACTCAACTAGACCTGTGCTTCCTACCTTCGTCATGATGTGGTCTCACTTGGGCTTCACGACCCCACCAGTCAGGCACAACTGCTCGATGAGATCCCTTTGGTTGGTCCCTGGATGTTACAGGCAGGGTTTGCTGAAACAAGGGAGCAGAGGACTTTGCAAGGTTTTTTGACCTCTGTGGAGTCTGCTGCATGTTCCCTCCCTAGCCACAGCCATAGCCAAAGTCTGTCGCCTGCCATATGACCCAGCACAGACTTTCACAGGCCACTTGTGTCCAATACAATCAAAGCAGAACAGAATGTGAGAGAGATTATGGCTGTACAGGAAAACATTCTACCAGTCCTCTTGACTTTAATTAGGCAACTCGAGAGAAATTGTGGCTGCTGTCTGTTAACTCAAGGGAATTTTACAGGCTTAACTCACACTAGAAGCCAGGAAAATTCAGGTTGTCAAAAACAGCAATAAAAATACAAGGATCACTCTCATGATAGGCCTATTCATGGCATGAATATATAAGGCAGGAAGATATTTCCTGCTTCTTGTCATGGATGGAGAAGACCATCCTCAAAAAGCTGAAACACTTAAAAGTCTATAGAAAGCTCTGTGGCAATATGAGGAACAAAATCTTAGTTTTTATAAACAAAACATCTATTCTTAGTCTGGTAATTGTACCTTTGCATCAGGATTTCACTTAAGTTCAACTTGATGTCCCATTCAGGGCCATGAAACTGTATCTATGTCTGTATCTGACTTTAATTCTTGTGCTTGATAGTCCATGCAGCTAGCCAGGAGTAAGGTACCCAAACCACCCTGTAGACTGAGCCTAGGTCATTTGCTAATGCAAATCGTTATAGTTGTATTGACTTAGGGAACTAGCTAAAGTACTGATTTCAAATTTGCAGATTACTAATGTTTATAATTTGGTCTTCTATAATTAGAAGTCATCAAGACCCAATGAACACACTCTATCTCACTTGCTATCAGTAAGCAAATGCTTCTTGGAACTGGCTTGTTTTGTTTCCTAACCAGCTGGTATATTAATCCCAGAAATTCAATATTTACTTAAGATAAAATGTCCTCCCAAGAGAAGTCAAAGCTAGAATGCTTCTGTCCTGAGCAAGCGCAGGAAGAACCAGTGGGAAATGTTCCTTTTTTCCGGAGCTCAGCTCTGACAATGGGAATAGGGAAGAAACAGCAAACAGATTGAAAATAGGAGGAAAAAAATGCAAAAAATGTGAAAGTGGAATGAAAAATGGGTGTGGGGTGAATTGCACATAACAGAGTATGACAACTTTTGAACTTCAGCAATTGTTCAAGGACTTTCAGACTCTCCTCTGCAGAAAATTTGCTCTCATATGTCCACCTGCTTTTTGATGGAGCCACTAGAGCTCTATCAGACTGGAAAATGGTGGCTCTAATCTGGTGGCATTGGTTTCCATGGACAATTATAAAGGTTATAAAGGTAAAGGTTTTAGTTAACAGTAATGTTAGCAGTAACAACACAGACCCTCCTGGGCAAGTCATCTGTTTTCTCAAGCAAACTTCAATTACTTTATCCTTATAACTCCCACCTCCTGTGCCATCTGGATTCAGCTGATACAGTTACATTATGGCAGGTTACGAACCCATCTTCAATTGATGAGTAGACATGTCTTTAAAGTTTTTCTGAACATTTCATAACAGGTCTATGATGAGGATAAACAGAGAATCCAAACATTTCTACTTGTGATCATACCCTACTACCCTACACAATGCTAATATTAGAGATGTCCTTTCCATGGAAAAAGAAAAGTAAATTGTGCACGTATGCAAGCACACACCACAAAGAGACCTCACAATATTCAGAAATGTTTGCCTTTCTAGTTTGGTACTGATGTTTCTAGCCAGGCACACACAGTTTATTGAGTTTCAGGGTGAGTGCCTGAGCTGTGAGAAATATAGAGAAAATCATTCAGACTGTTTAGCGTGCAATGAGGTGTCTCGTCGAGGGTTATAGATAGTCTCCAGAGCTACAATGAAAAAAGGATACAGGAATGTGAAGAAATCCACCTCAAAATCTATCCTAACGTAAATTACCCTATGACAAGAATACCTGGAAATCCAAAATGTGATTTTATTTTACTTTTCTCCTTTCCTAGTGTTATGAAAACATCACAGGAGGGCAGTGGAAAAGAAGGTGCTACATGTCCCTGATTTCAAATATCCCCTCTGGCCAAGACAGAAAGTATGCTATGAAGACTCAAACTTTCTTCTCATACGTCAGCAATTATCATGAGGTGTTTTCCCACCTTGATGGACTTCAGGACTTCAAATACATCATCATCATATTCGGATATCTAGAAATTTACCCAGTGGGATGTTCTGTCTGTCAATTGCGATGACTGGTGCATCAGAGGAAGATACAATGGCCTCAGATTCTGTTCTGTATATAGCATAATATAACACCATCCAGATATATCTTGGGACAACTTTGAATATATGTTGGCTTGCCAGAAACAAATCAGGGGAAATCTGCCAATGCAACAGTCCTGAAAGAGGTGACAGTTACAGGGTTCCATGTAAAGTCACAGTAACACAGTAACACCTCTTTGTTGACAAAGTTTCACTAGATGGAAAGTTTTTGTACCTGAATTCCCTAGCCCTTTCCCAGCAGGAACTCAGTTTTGCTATGGGAAGTGAGTTACTTGTGTTAGGAAAATTTGTGTCTTACTGAAAGATTCTGGAAACCTTTATTCATCTCTAAATTAAGGGACAAATACATATCCTGGGGAGAGGGAGAAGGGTAGGCTAGACTTAGAAAAGTCTGTCTGAAGGTGGGGAACCATAAGGGACTACTGAGCATGTACTTCCACTCACTCCAGGTTCAAGGAGTGCCAAACCCTCCAAAAAATACAAGACTACCTCTCTATTAGGTGTCTGGATAAAGGCAAGGGAGCTCAGAAATCTAGTTTAATTGCAGATACTGATATGTGGAACTATAAGAGTGCCTTAATCTGGAGCTGTGTTTTCCTCCAGATGACAGTTCATTCCCTAAATGCAAGTCTCTGAAGTCATTTTAGGCACCAAGGCACATCCTCCTGGGTGTCTGGAAGAAGACTATGTAAGAACCTGCAAGTCAAACCATGGATTTCCAAAACTGTTTGTTCTTGCTCTTACTGAGCATATATTATCCAAAAAGATTCATAACATCAGTGTTCTGTTCTTAACACTGTGTCGAGGGTGGTCATCCTCCCCCTCTACTCTGCCCTGGTGAGGCCACATCTGGAGCACTGTGTCCAGTTCTGGGCTCCCCAGTTCAAGAAGGACAGCGAATTGCTGGAGAGGGGACAGCAGAGGGCTGCAAAGATGATTAGGGGACTAGGACATCTCCCTTATGAAAAAAGGCTGAAGAACTTGGGTCTTTTCAGTCTGGAAGAAAGACGACTGAGGGTGGATCTTATCAATGCTTATAAATACTTAAAGGATGGGTGTCAGGAGGATGGGGCCAGGCTCTTTTCAGTGGTGCCCAGGGACAGGACAAGAGGTAACAGACACAAACTTGTACATAGAAAGTTCCATCTCAACATGAGGAGGAACTTCTTTACTTTGAGGGTGGCAGAGCCCTGGCACAGGCTGCCCAGAGAGGTGGTGGAGTCTTGTCTCTGAAGACATTCAAAACCCACCTGGACGTGTTCCTGTGCAACCTGCTGTAGCTGAACCTGATCTGGCAGGGGGGTTGGACTAGATGATCTCCAGAGGTCCCTTCCAACCCCTACCATTCTGTGGTTCTGTGATTGCAGTTACTGTACAGACACATACACCTAAACTTGTTCACAGGAAAGTGCTTGCATACGCCCCAGCGATGGCACTCTGTTTCCTGTACTTTGGTGTCTAATGTAATTTGGAATACCTTCTTTAGCCAAGTCATTGACATGGGGCTTGCAGATACAACAGAGGATATACAGGAAACCTCCTCCCCTCTGGCAAGTACTGGGAGTTCAGATGGAATAGCCCAGGATACTGTGAATGGTCCGAAACTTCTGTGTCTGGGCAACTGAATCTCACGCTAGAGACCAAAACTCTTATGGATCTCAGATGGATATTGGAAAGCTAGTAATTTTATTCAGTAGAATCTAGAGACAAATTCAGCTGACAAAATGCAGCTCTTTGCCTTAGGGAGAGATGTACAGCTTCACCTTATTAACTAGATGTCATAGAATCATAGAATCATAGAACCATTTAGGTTGGAAAAGACCCTTGGCATCATCGAGTCCAACCATCAACTCCACTCTACAAAGTTCTCCCTTACACCTTATCCCTTAACACCACATCTAAACGAGTCTTAAACACATCCAGGGATGGTGACTCCACCACCTCCCTGGGCGGCCTGTTCCAGTGTCTAACCACTCTTTCTGTGAAGAATTTTTTCCTAATGTCCAGCCTAAACCTACCCTGCTGCAGATTGAATGTCCCTCAATTATAATGAGGTCAGAGATACCCATCCCACATGTAACTAGACACCTTTGTGTGGATGAATACACTAGTTGAATCCCACACGAGGAGGTGAAGATCATCACCGAGGGTCAGTGCTGTTCCTTACTTTATTTATCTAAAGAGAAACTATAATCAGGCTTCCCCCAATACCTCTCTTACCAAGGATTTATCTGGTTGTTCCTACATAGCACTGAAACCCTTCACAATCATAAATAAATATGCCCTAGAATATCCTCTGTAAAGTAAGGAAACCACTTTCATCTTGATCCCACAAATTGAGTGAGAGTTGTTAAGTGAGCTGCCCAGGACTATGCCAAGAAGTCTTTGGCAAGGGGCTGCAATACAAACTTCATTATGCCCATTCCCAAATGGTGAACCATCTTGAAGTCCTCAAGCTGCAATAATTGTGGTCAGCCATGTGTTATGGATGAAGGATCCTGACATACGTGGTGGGTCATGGACTTTTCTAAGGTCACACAATGACTTTCCTAGAGGCTCCTTCCTTACCAGGTGCACTGAGGACAACAAAACCAAGCAACACAAAGTGAAAATGGAGTAGGGCAATTGAAAAAAAAAAAAAAAAAAAAAAAGAGATGAATGTGATACACCGTGCCAGGCAGTTGGCCACAGGCCAGGCTGTAATGAGGACCATCGCCCCAGGAGCACAAAACCATCCCTGCTCGCTGCGCCTCTGTTTGACCATGAACCTGGGTGTTCCAGCAGCAGCATGTGAAAATATTTAGTCTGCTGCAGAAGGGAATGTTTGGGAAAAAAGATAGAAAGGCCTGAATTCCTCCAACCCCACAGACTGGTCCTCCCCACATTCCCTGGCACCCTGCCAGCCCTCGGGCTGGGATCTTTTCTCTGTTTTCTCGCTCAGATCGAATGAGAAGCGAGTGTTGCTCTGATATCAGCCCTTTGGCTAAAAATCAGAGGTGGAGGAAACACTAGGTGGATGGGAAAGGGTTTTGGGGAGATGGTGAAAATCCCTGCCTTCTTTAATCTTCCCCGTGTCTTTGCATTGTGTATTTAGAGAGACAGCTTTACCAAAGTCAATCTTCCTATCGTCCAGAGCCCGAACCTTTGCCCTGACACCTAAAACTCACTAAAACACCAACATTCCTCTGGCAATAATAAATTAATTAATTAATTAAAATTTACTTTTCTTGCTGCAGAGGTGGGTTGCAAATGTTTTGCCTAAATTCAAGGAGTAGTCCAAGGTACAAGGCAACTGAGAAGAGATCTGGGAGAGTTGCATGGCTCCCAGAAGCCAGCATCCAAGAGAAAATAGCCCCAGAGACAACTGGTCAACAAGTGAAGTTTGCTGTCATTGCTCAAAGCAGTTGGCCTTGGCCATAGGAGGTGAAAAGAGCTGCTCGTAGGACTCGCAATGGGTCGTTTCTGGTTTCTCTGAAGAGCTTCACTGTTTGGTTAATCCACGGCTCCCCCGTGAAATGAGAGAATAAAGCACAACGGTGTGAACTAGGTGCAGGAGTTTCTCCCCCATTAAGTGTGCTGTAAGGACAATTTGGATACTTCTCACCAAGAAAAAAAATAGAAAAAGTATCAGCACCAGGGAGCATTCCCAGGCCCTGGAATTCAATCCCTCAGATGGGTAAATCGCTGCAACAGTCCCCAACATGGGTTTTGGGCCAGACCGTGTAGCACACTCCCAAGCAGGCATGCTTCAGAAATTAGCATCATCCAGGTACCATTTCCCCATAGACAATTCAGATGCAGACACCCTGTTTTGTAGACTCTGGAAATTTAATAATTTAAATGTGGCCAGACCATACTTAGCTGACTTCAGAGCCAGAGAAATCCCTGAGCCAGAGCTTAGCTCTGTTTAGTTTATTAGTGCAGATGAAGCCATTATTTGTTATTCTTCAGAAGAACTCACCAGCCACAGGAATGGAGTTATCCATGGAAATCAAAAGGGAAAGCCTGGCCACAGTGGGACTGGTGGAGTTTTACTCTTGATGGCTTTCAGGAAAAGATTATTTTGTGAGGCTTAATGAAGTAAGAGAGGAGATCCTACAGTCTGTTCAGCAGGACTTTGACTTAAGATCCATCCCATCCCCGCTTCCAGCCTTTTTGCATACTTTGGAAGAAACCAATATTTGCTAGAGTAGGATGAGAAGCATTTTCCCGTTTGTTTGAAATTATCTATTTATGCAAAACCATCTCCATTCTGATACAGAAGGAAAGCAACAAAACTTGAAAACAACTTATGCGATGAAATTTATGAACAAAGCAGTTGACAACTGAGAGGTAATTTGGTGGCATTGTTTATTCTAATTTCAGCTGCTTTTATTTGACATATGCTCTTTCTTAAATAAAAAAAAAAAAAAAGTAAATGAAAAGTTGTGTGGATGCATTCCATCGTGGGAAGGTACAAATGGGGTGTTACAATATAGAAGCAATATTTTGGGGGGAAATTCAGTGTTTGGTAACTGACCTTGAAAAAAATGAAGCAAAAAATGTATCTCAGAAATTTGGGACTATCAGGTCATTTATGGATCTGAAGAGGAGAGACTTTACAATGTCTGTTTCTCAGGGGGCAGATATTCACTGTATCTTGAAAAATCAGCTCCTTTTGAAGTAGCTCAGCTGGGGTCCCTGCATACCCTAATGTTTAGCAAACCTTCCACTTTCTTAAGGAGAATCAAATAATGGTTGTGTAGATTCAGGGCCTGATTCTTTCCCAATTGGTCAAAGTCAGGAGTCACAGCAACTCAGTGAACGGCTTTCACTTACCAAAGTTTCCCAAATTGAGGGCACACATCACCAATGGGGGATGCAAAAGTTGCTGGGGAGGGCAGAGAAGATCCCAAAAGCAAGGAAGGCATCACTTCTACAGGTAAACCTTGTTCTAGTTTTGGGATTTCAGTGTTCTTTACCCCAAATCCCCCACAGAGTTTTAACTCAAGAGTACAGGGTGAGCCTGCTCTGCAGTGAAACAAAACAGCTCAATTCACTTGCTTTGGAGATAAAAAGTGAATAAGTCAGAGCAGTTGTCCTATCTTTGCAACCTCCATGGTGGGACATTTAGAGAAACAATATCCGTGTGGCATTAAAAATGGGTAAATTCCATTTACTTCCACTCATCTCGAATGGCATCCCTGGACTCAGGCTCCAGGAGGTCAAACTACCTTTGAATTGGGTAGGGACAATCTTGTCTCACTGTTAACTTGACTAAACTCAACCTCCTTGTTAATCTTTTCTAAACATAAAAGTACATTCTTGGGGGTGGAGAATCCAGGCCAGTACAGAGGCATATGAACCAGATTAATCTCACCAGGATATGGGTGGGGACCAGCATAGGGAAAAATTCAGTCCATTTCATGCCAAACAGATCCTGAAACATGAAAGCTTCAACCTCAGATGATTTCTGAATTGAACTTCTGACCTACCGGAGAGATAGCCAATTCAAATCACCGAAACTGTGTGCATAAATATTTATACCTTTTTCAAATGCACAAACATAACTCCCTTCCCCAAAAGGAAGCAGCATAAACTAGCTAAAACCTGGCCATGTATTTTTACTTCATCATGAAGAATTGAGGTATAAACCCTACTATACACTACCAAGAAGCCTGAAACTATGAAGTTAAAAACAAAGCTATTCCGAGTTAATAGGATCCATTTGTTGTGCAAAAGAGGCACCGGCATATTTTTTTTTCTTTGAATGTAGGAATTAGGTAAGTGAAATTGTCAGGCGTGCATGTATGAAATGTAATCTGGCTAACCCCAGCATTCCAGCCAGCCTGGGTTTCAATAGCTGAAGTATGCATGATAAATTTTATTTAAATGCAGGCAGTCTCGTCTAAATAACTCCCTCATTGCTCGGAGCCCAGTGTTTCAGGACGCAGAGACCTAGGCTCTCTCCTCAGAAGCTTGCAGTGAAACTATAGATAATTTATTTTAACTGGAGAAAGCAACAATTCTTTTCACAGATGCCGGGCTCTCTAGATGAATAGTGCTATAACAGAGCAAAAATATAATCATGATTATTATTTATTTATTACTGCTTTGGTTGACACGAGGGACTAAGAGCAAAATCAATCCCGATGCTTCTTCATAGAGGCCCCTAGCATATTTCCCCTAAGACTCACAAATCAACACTGCTAAGTAAAGAAATTTCCACTTAACACCTCATCACCCCCCCGCCCTTGCCAATGTTTATGTACATACTTACCTTTATTAGTGTGGGGGGAGCCCCTGGGATTCCTGGTATTGGTAAAGAAAACGTGTGCGTTTGCAGGGTAAAGGGCAAGCTCAGGGTTCTCTCCTTTGCTCGTGGGTTTGAGTTTCTAGTGGTTTATGCAAAGTCTTATGGAGGGGGGTCTGGCAAAGAAATCTTCAATCTTGGAAGGAAAAGGGAGAATTAGAGGGCAGAGATTGGAACTATGCAATAGGAAAGAAGATCAATCTCCTTAAACTTGGGAACAAGTTGCGCTGGCATGAGGCATGTTAATGTCACTTGAGGTCACTCCAACCTCAAAGGGGTGTCATTCTACAAGCAAAAGCAATAGTCGAGTCCGGCTGACAGAGGATTTGGCTTTTTGTCTTGAAATGGGAGTTACTGGTTTTTCTTGAGGAAGTCAGATTTAAATGAGCCAGGAAACCAGATTTAGATGAGCCAAGTGTTTTCTCCAAACAGTTTGCAGTGTCTAAACCTGCCTCTACTCTGGATCAATTTACATGTAGTAATGTCTTTATCATTTAAAAAAAAAAAAAAAAAAAAAAAAAAAAGAAGAATTTGTGACATAGAGAAGGAGACATTCTTTCATTATAAAAATATAATTTTGCCTACAAAAATAGAACTTTTCCAGTGTTGACCTCCTTACGCAACAAAATTTTTTTCCTCCAATGTGGGTTCCCTCAGGATGAACCATGAGTTCAGAAGCATCCTTTACTGGGTGTCTGTCAGAACAGCAGGATGTTTGCATGAATCTCCTCTATCAGAAAGAGTTAAGGATGCTATCAACTGAACAAAAGGGAAGGTTCTGTGTGACAACAAATGGAAGCTGAAACTCCATCAGAAGTTTTGAGCTTCTGATATTACTTAATACAGGCACTTTGGAATAATCAGATGAGATATTCTCCTTTTTTTTTTTCCTGCTATTTAAACTCTGAAACATGTCACCAGTGCTGCTTTTGGAAATGTAGACGTCTGCTGCATGAAATTAGAGAAGGGAAAACATTTTCCAGGAGAGGAAGAGTTTGGAGGTTTACATGCACATCAGGGTGCCCTGCTAAGTTTAGACACTAAATTTGGAATGAGCCAGTATGGAGTTTGTTGACTCTGGCTGGTACCTGGCTTGATCATTAGCCATAATTTTTGTTTGTCTGTGGCCAGCTGTCTCACTTAACCATCTGGCTCTTGTTCAAAGACATCCATCCATCTCTTTATTCCCTTCTGTGACAACATGTCCTGCTTTGCGGACATGTTGCCAACAATAGAATGAATAGGCCTTAACAATTCAAGATTAACCAAGCTCTTTCTTGTACAAACCAAGCAGTCTCCAGCCTGTTTGCTGCTTTAAGGACAGACCATTTATGTATCCAAATAATTGCAAGGTCAAACTCAGAAAGAAGTCTTGCTGAACAGTGGGCCACTATGCAACCCAATGTGCAGCAATGTTCCATTTGGCCCATTGCAATCACTGATGCAGTAAGCGAGTTAATTAAATGCTGTACCCATAGACCTCAGCTGCAGTCAAGTGCCTTTTTATAAACACTAGTTCTTCAGACATGCTTTCCTTCTAATAATTCATAAAAAAAATATGTGCTATATATCACAAATTCAATGGATAGACTCACATAGTTTCATCTCAGCAAATGCAGTTATCAACAATGCCAGAAGACTTTATAAAAAGTCTGTGAAGAATTTGCACTAATTTGCTTTACTGGAAGTTTTCAGTGGACGATTTACTGATGTGCAATTAAACTCCAGTCTTTTCTTTTGTCTGGAAATGTTTTAGAAATTTAAAAACAAATACCTGGTAAGACTAGCCAGACAGACTTAATGGGAATAAAAAAAAAAAGGTAAATGCAAAAAAAGCCTGATCAGAATTTGAAACTTAATTTGACAAAGATAGAGCTTTCCAAAATAATATTATAGGGGTTAGTATTTACAATAAGATAATAAGATTCCCACAGCACTTGCTGCTACCCATGCTAGTTGAGAGACTGGACTCCCTTTGGCAGATTAGACAGTATTATCAACTAAAGGGGAACTGAGAGACAGGAGCACTGAGTTCATCTGTCAACCGCAAAAATATGGATGTCAACCACAGATCAACCCACCTCATCCGGGAGAAAAGTCCCAAGTTGTTCAGATTAATTTCACCAATGCACTAACTGAAAAGTCTACAAGATTGAGTCCTGCTTAAACAGCATTTACTTGATGTCCTCTGTACCAGTGGAAGGCAAGCACCAGGATACTGGATGAGGAGTGTCACCCTACACCACCCGTCACCGCCAGTCTCATGGCTACATCCAGTTCCTGCCCTACACATAGGTACGATTGTCCATTATTCTGAAAGCAGAGACACCTGAAGATGAGGTGACCTGCACAAGGGTGCACAAGAAACTGGTCCTGCAGCCTCTTCTTGCTAACCACATAACCTCCCCCATCCCTCACTGGTACTATCCTCTATTAAATTCATTCAGGCTGAAGAACGTGCACAGGGGCTCACTTGAGCTGGTGCAGTTTAACTAGATATCTGATTTTTTTCTGTTTCCCCTTATATAGACCCCTTAGCAGGACCTGTTGCAATAAGGCAAGGGGTAATGGCTCTAAACTAAAAGAGGGTAGATTTAGACTAGATATAAGGAAGAAATTTTTTACACTGAGGGTGGTGAAACTCTGACACAGGTTGCTCAGAGACGTTGCAGATGCCCAATCCCTGGAAACGTTCAAGATCAAGTTGGATGGGGCCCTGAGCAACTCGATCCTGTTGAAGATCTCCCTGGTCATTTCAGGGGAGTTTGGACTAGATGACCTTTAAAGGTCCCTTCCAACCCAAACTATTCTATGATTCTCTATTAACCTCTGCGAGAGCAGATGGCTGCCTGTGTCAAGTGTCCATGAATGCATTTACCACTTCAGTGTTATCACCCAGAGGTCTTGACGGTGAGGACAAGGCAATTCACACATTTAACTCTCATTAATGTAATAGCTGTTGCACTTACAAATGCTTCCCTCCCTTTCCCCTCATCCTCCCCCACAGACATTCACTCTGACAGGAGTAGAAAGCAAAGGAAAATCCATCAAGCCCCAATTGCGTCTTTCCAGTCTCAGTTCTGTTCACTCTTGGATAAGATAAATAAAATGTATATTACAGCCACTTATGGATTCTCCTACGGTTCCTTTTATATCTGTGAATGTATACACCTCGTTTCAAGGATAGCTATTGCCCTGCTGGAAGGGGTCTATAAACCCCTCCTGAGATCAGGCATGCATTCCTTGAGCAGCCTGCAGCAGAGCTATGTTTTTCTTGCACCAGCCATGATGTGTATACACTGGTATCATCCTTATTTTACATCCAGCTGCAGATATTAGCTGTGGACATTGCTGGAGAGATGTTAATCTGAACCAAGTGGACACAACTGGGTTTTACGTGAACATCCAACCAGCACTTTTCAATGTATAGAGATTGTGCCCCGATAAAGGCCTCAGAATACACCCTGAAAGAGCTCCATGGCACGAGTGTCCCATTACAGAAACAGCCAATTTGGTCTTGTTGATCCCCAGATCTTCTGATAAAAGGCTGGGAGGGTTGTTAGTAACCCATCCTCTCTCTAGAGGCAAGGTTGGAATTACAGCAAAAGAAATAAATACCAATCAAGGGCGTTGCTCACTCTGGATGCACGTTGTGCCCAAGATTTGTCTCAGAAAAACCTCCTTTTAAGAAGTAGTTCAATTGAATATGAAGGCAAAACAAGGATAGCCCTGCAAGGATATTTTTCTTGGGCAAATATTTGTAAACCATACAAGTGTTTGTGGCTTTACACAGCTGGAAATCATATATTGCCTCACCAGCACTGCAGTGTGTTTTGAGTGGAGGGGGAAGGGGAGGCATTATAAGCATTCAGCCCTTTCATTAACCCTCCATCCATCCATCCATCCCTTCCTCCCTTCCTGACATACCTTTCTTTATTTCTCTCATTTTCTCTTTCAAAAGAGGGGAGAAGTGAATGAATAGGATGTTTTATTTCTCATCCCTGGGATCAGTCCTTTTGATTTGTCACAATCTCTCTGTCTGTCTGTCTTTCTGTCTACCTACCCATCCTACACCATAACATTTCACCCAGTTTTACCCAGTTTCTTTCCTTCATTCTATTTATATGTCACCTCTCCCCATGACAGTTATATATTCGAATGAGCAGACTAAGTTGATTTTGGAACAAATGCTTGCCATTGCTTCTGCCCTTATACAGCACCTTACCTGACTGGGTTCTACTCTACGATGATGAATTCAAGGCATTACTGTAAAAATAATAATAATTTCAGCAACAGTAATACAGACAACAGTTACTGCATTACTCGCTCACAATTTTTATTTCAAATTATAAATTACCCTACTTAATTCCTTGGGGTCACACTGCCTTGGTTAAATGCTTCAAAGGTTGCAAAACACTGGGATTTAGCACCATCTCCAATGACTACCAGCTTTTTTGTGATAAAATTAGATAAAATCTCCTGAACCTCTATGAATTTTGACTGACTTTCACTTTGAGATTTGGGCTGTGGGAAGTGTCAGTCAGCCACTTCAGATCACACTGCCGGGTAAATCATACTATCCACTCCAAGGTTTCAGTGGATCGAAAGACGAAACCCAAGGAAGGAAGAAACAGAGGGAGGAACATTTTTCTTCCATTTATCTCTGAGGCGTTTTGTGAAGATGAATTCCTAATACTGATGCCCATGTTCACTCTACAAAAAATGGAGAACTGTACCCTGACTGTCTCAGGCATGTGCCCACTTTTATAAACTCCCTCTCGACATCTCTTCATCACTAACAGAGAGGGAACAAAGATTTGACTTTTGGAAGACACTAACACATGACACGTAGACAACTGAGATTCCTAGAAGAACCAGCCTATCTCCCCACATACATTTCTACCTTGGCTAATGCCAACCCCAGCCTACAGTCAGGTTACCTGAGATGACAACTATACTTTTAAACAATTATGTGCACCCAAAAATCATTTTCTGGCAGTGATATCAGCTGGCAGAGAATGGCCTGTGTCCTTCCAGTTAAACTCTCTTACAAACACAGGGTGGTGGTAAATATCTCAATCTGTATATTGGAAATAGTCCCTGTCTTATACTCACCTCAAAATTGTGCACAGGGGTTTTTTTGGAAGACTTCCAGTTGGCCCAGGACAAAACTGTGCCAGGGAACATGCTAACGATTCCAAAGTATAAACTCAGCCATCTTCCAGTGCTTAGGAATATGCCCTGGCATTTTTAACTCAGTAATACAAATGTAGCCTGCATGGGCACATGGGTCCCATGTCACATTTACACCACCAGGTTACACCGCTCATACCTGAACACACCAACACAGATCTTTCATTCAAACCATTTCCTTGCTTCCCTACGGAATCATCATGTCACTTCAGCCTTGATCAATCCTCTCTAGAGCCTTCGTCCTTCTCTGTGGCCCACAGAGCCAGCCTCTCTGCTGGTGGCAGCCAGCATGGTCCCACGGATATGAGGGGAATGATGCTGAGATTTACCTCCTGCGGGTCTGGCCCAAACGGATTAAACTTCCTCCACAGGCTTGGTTTAGTTTTCCTTTGCTGGAAAGAAGGTGTCTAAAGAATGTGATGATCTCAGCCACATTCACGCTTCTTGAAGTGGAAGACTACTCACATCATCTGATCTTTCCTCAGTATTATTACAGCCTCATGCTGTGCTTTTTCAAGATCCTGTGGGCCAAGGCACTATCCGTGTGGCAAATAAAAGCCTCCAGACACCTGATCCTGGGGATGGAGCAGAGCCAGGGGGCTGTCAGCAGAAACAATATTGTTCAAAGGGTGGGCTCAAAGCAGTGAGGTCAGCTGGTGTGCCAGAGCCATGAGTTGGCATTTACTGGAGTGAATGCTGCACTCGCTGCCTCTCTCCTAACCCCGTGTCTGCTCTGCAGATGGGAAAACACATTCCTCTGTGCATACCAATTCGTTCTGCCCTGTCACGCCAACATCAGTGCAGGTGCCTGAGGTTGCTGCTGAGGGATGAAGCCCTCATCTGATTCCCTGATAACCCCTGCTGCTAACGCTCTCTGGGGGCTGGGAGCTAAATAGTCAGTTTTTTATGACGTTAGAAGCCAGAAATATTTTTGCATCTGGTTTTCATGGGATCTTGACATAAAGGGACTGGAATGCAAATGTCTTTGGGGGCTACTGCTCTGAATGAATCCTCATCTCCGGTTCTGTGTCTTTGATCCTGAACCCCAGTTCTTCACTTCAGTGCTTTCCCAGGCAGGAATGGGTGACATTCGTTCTCTAATATCCTCATGGAGAAATAGCCTTCGTGGTGTACAGACTGGTCTTAGGCAGATTCATGTTACCATTTGATCATCTTTGAAGGAGGAAGCCAGAGCCACGTTTAATCTCCTATTATTGCGATATAAGCTTGATTACCTACATCCACACTCATTCTCTAAAGACAACCCCCACCAAAAAAGACCAACCTCATTGTGTAATGGAATTAGCTTCATTGTATCCACACATGTGAACAGCACTAGTGCTTTGGACACCCAGCCCATGTTTCTCCATGCTGCAAGAAGCTGTCTCAGTCTGGAAATTGTACCCCTGTGAATCGTGTGAAAAACTATCCATGCTTCCTGGGTATAATAGTCAAGAGACAACCTTCTGGAAAGATACCCGTGCATTTTGCACACTTAAATGTGTAAGCTTCTGCATTTCAGCAGAGACACTGTAGATGCTCATGTATAGGACAGCAAAGTCAATTTAAAATAAGTAATGGTTACCCCTGAAGTGATGAAAAATTTGTATTTTATGAAACAGAATTCATGTTAGAGTTCAGATTAACTCACCTGGCAAAGACAAGTACCCAGAGACCATCCTTCCCCTGCTTACAGGGGACAGAAGGTTACTCTTTAGGAGTCATGATGGAGTGAAGGAAGCACGTACACATCCCTTCCAAAGATATAGACCTGTTATTCTGTTCTGTATTGCCCTACAGATATTGTGTTTTCCTGTCTGCCAGCAGAACGTCTTCAGCCATGAGATCTATCATTCTGCCTCTTTTCTTTACCCTTCCAGAGGCCCAAAAGCCATGTGTTGAGCATGTTATGCATATGAATGGCTACTGATACACTTAATTCTTGTGAAGGGCACGCTCCATGTTTGTAGGTCATAAACCTGAAAATTGCTCGCTTTGTGGTTCAGGAAAACATCTGAACAAATGCCTGGCTGCAGTAGCAATAGGTGTAGTAATATTCCCATCAGCACTGTCTCTCAAATGCCAGCAAATTGCCCCACTGTGTTCGGTCCTGTACATTTCAGCAGTGCAAAAGAATCGACTCACTGACATGTGTAGTTTCATATGAACTAGTAGGAAAAGAGATGGAAGGAATTTTTTCTAGCCTCACAATGACCACTATGGCTCCTCTGAAATGGTGGAAGCATTCACTCACTCTAGGACAGATTTTCCTTCAATCCCTCCAAGGTACCTCTGGGCCAGAAGGCTGCTTGCTTTGCACTCTCCACTTTTTTACCTTTCTGTATTCTGTCTGAGAAAGGAGTTAAAGTGATTTCTGAAGGCCAGGGACTGTTTTCTCATATGACGAATTCAGGTATGACTCATTTGGTTTTCAGAGAGATTAGACTAAATGTATCTCTGTCAAGGCAGAACAATGTCATGGAATAGCAAACATGGGTCCTGGGTGACTGAAATTACTAGAGCCCTTCTTGATGGACAGTCTCCCCAGTGAGACAGCCAGCCCATCTTTAGGTAATAAAAAATTATCCAAGCTCTCTGCCTGAGTTTGTCCAGAACATCCATCAGCTCATAACTCCATGTACAATTTCCTCATGGTTCAGTGAGGAATATTAGGGTCTCAAATCTGTTGCAAGGATATAGGCATCTAGTGCCACTTGGGACACTATAAGGTGACATTAGCATTAGGCTGCCACATATGTCAAATGACTGGTGGGGGACCAGTGCTCTTTTAGTGCAGCAACTGAAGGCAGAATCCCCTACAGCAACTGTGATTTGTTTGCAACAGCAACTGCATTGACCTCTTAGATCACTCTCTTCGCTTGCTCTCCACTAAATTTCCACTGACTTGTTGACTTAATTTGTTAAACAGGTTGAAATGCTGATTATTGTTAAGACACAGAATGTGAACAAAAGTGGGAAAAGTCATTATTCATGTCCCAATTTTTATGTTTGCAAAAAATAACACTATATTTGCCATATTTCTACACACGCATGGAGGCATTCAAACCCGTCTGGTTAAAAAAACTCACCAGATTTAAGTCTATGAAAAGTCTGTACTGATTTAGATCTGAGGGAATAAGGTCAGGTAGCCAAACATCTTGTGACCAAAATAAAGTTAGACAAAAGCAAAATGCCCTGAAATGTGTGATGTGGATATTGAGACCACAGCACCGACCACTTTGCTCTACAGCTTTTTGCTCTGGCCCACTCCTGCTGCACCTTATGCTTACTAGAGTGGACGTATCCAGTGGTGCTCTGGGAAAAAAAAAATCTCTGAAAAATGCAGGATGCAACACACTGAAGCTTACAAACACTGAGCCCATGTTGCTCATTATTACAGATATTTCCATCTTGTGATGTCCAGATAGTTATTTGTTGAAAAGTACTGGTGACAGCCACTGACATCTCATAGCAGATAACTAAATATCTTCAACTGAGGGGATTTCCTTGGCTTCATGTGGTTTGTCTGCTTAGCAATTCACCATAGATTGTATTTTCAAGAACATGTCCAGTTTCACCTTAAGCCCACACAAGCTTTTTGCATCCACAATGTACTTCATCAGGAAGTTCTAGAGTTATTATCTTTTGTATGAACTGCCCTCTCCTCCCAGCTTCATTTGCTGGCTCCTAGTTTCTGTATTGCAAGAAATGGTGAAGAGTCAAATCCCTGCTCAACCCCTCTGTATCACTCATAATTTTACAGACCTCTGTCATCCCCCTATTCAGTTTTCTTTTCATCTGACTGAAATATCCAAACCTCCTCCCTTTTTTCTGTCTTGAGAGTCTTTCCATACCCTTGGTTATCCGTCTTGCTTTTCTCGCAACATTGTCCATTTTTCTTGCTTAAGCTTTTGAGCAGAAAAGGACTGCAAACAAGTCCCACAACAGGCTGAAGTCCAAGGAAAAGCTCACCAATGTTTCATAGTCAATGTCATCAGTAACTAGACTCCATGGATGTGCTTCATTCACACATGAAGGAACTGTCCAAGGCATGTAGATGGTCAGAATTTAAGCTGATGTTGGAATATTTCTCCTTAAAACATAAAAGTGTGTCCACGCAACATTGCTCCAGAAATTGCCTCCAGAATTAGTACTTGCCTTATACCACAGATCCCACTTTGTGAGTTACAGTTATAAATGTGACTGTTGCTAAATCAGCAGCCAGCCTACTTTTTAGTTTCCTACTCATGCAGACCAGAAGACCTACTCAAATGCTCTGCAGCTTATAACTCTGCCCTCTGAAGGGAAAATAGGGTGTGAGGAGCAAAAATGTATAGTTGTTCTGAGTCTGCAGTTAGGACAAGCCTCAGACCTGGTACTGGGATTGCAAGAGGACCCAGGGAAAAGAGTTGGTCCAGAAAGTACTGAAAAAGTAGTTCTACATTCTGGACTAAAGGAGAAATAAGAGCTGACACCTTTTCCCAAAGGAAAAATAATACCAATGGAAGCACCTCCAAGCTCTGAGTTTGGGGAAAGATTAATATCCCTTGGTGCTCAATCCTTCAAAATCTGCTGACGGTGGTTTCCAATATTATTGACAAGATTTTGCTAGCTAAAACCAGGAAGGTGTCACCTTTTGTACCCTAAAGAAAAAAGAAACAGGACACAAAAGGAGATCTGAGGAAGGATTAGTCTCACTCCATTCAGACTCCGAAGTCCCAGTTGGTCACAGAGAAATCAACACAGAGAAATCAGTGATTCATCTGAGCTAATGAAGGCACCATCCCTGTGATGATTGTAATTAGTCCCTGTGGCTTTGGGGCACCTTAGGGCAGATGCACCCTTCTCAGGTCTCTCCCCAGTTTGTGACCTGGTAGCCTGGTTTGAAATCCTGCTGTCCCTGGAAGAGAGACTCTTTATCATCTCCAGCCTTGATGTCGCAGGGTGTGTCCTTGCTGTCCCCCATCCACGTCCTCAGCTGTTAGAGGGAAAACAAGTCCAGGAACGCCACCCTTCACCATGTGTCAGCTTTCACGGCAGGTTGGGAGGTGATTCATGTTGCTTGACCTCATGTAGTCATGTACAAGAGTCAGGCTTATGTAAATGGCCATATGAAATCCAGAAATGAGCTAAAATATTCATAACCATAACTGTAAATTAAGCCAGCTCCTAGATTTCCAAGTGAAAGCTCAGAAGCACTGGGAATTCAAAGTTATTTTGAAGCCCAAAAGCTTTTCTCCATTTCTCCATGAGAGAAGCCCCTTCCTGTCAGCACACTGTCTCTTTCCTGCCTCCCCAGACACTGTCCTAAAATCACCCCCACTCCAGCCTTCAAAGGGACAGTACTTGCCTGTGCTATGTCCAGCCTTCCAAGAGACGCTACTTGCCTGTGCTATATTTCAGTACAGCTCCTGCCAGGAAATTAGCTATGGAGCGATGGTGATAGTGTTGTGCTTATTTAGTCCTAGCCCTGTTTAATTAGGAAATATTTGTATTTTATAGGCAACAAGAAAAAAAGTCAGTATTACTTAATAGGTAGCATAAATAAATTATGGCAGGGACATGCATCCCCATTTAAGATGATGGTTTGAACAGTTCCCAACTATTCCAGCACATTGTATTTCTTATGAGCAAGAACTTTTTCCCCTTTTTGCTCACATCTGCCAATAAATGACTCATGCACGTGGTCTCTTGTCTGCAAGGGAGAAGGGTAACATAGTGTGACATTCAAGCTAATGACATGCAGGAGACTTTGTTTGATTGTCGCAGTCTAATGGGAGATTATCATCAAGGCACTTCCCTTTGCTTTGATACAGTTTTCTCATATGACAACAATCCTGCCCTCACCTAGAAAAGCCTGGGCATCCCAAAAGCTGATCTTCTCTTTCAGCTCTGCCAGGTGGTTAAAGCGAAGATAATAAAGAGTGGCCTCTCTTATTTCTCTCTATTCCAGTTCCAGCACTGCTTTGGATAAAAAATGCTTTGTAAGGTCTATGTGACACAGGGTGTAGAAAGCCAGTGTGAATGCAGATCTGCTTTGCACATTTATATTTGACTGCGTGTGGTTCAGAAGAGTAAATATGTCTGTGTTAAGGAAAGCTGACGGTGAGTTGGACCACAAGACAAACGGAGGCTGAACAAATGCAGTTCAGAACTGGTGGTTGTTAAAACAAGTGTATTAAATAGTCATAATTCTCAGTCAAAAAATGTCTTTCCATAAAAGCCCAGCTGGGTTACGAAGGAAATGAACATTGCAAGAAGTAAAATATATAAACAAGACAATTTTTGTTTATAGCAGCACTGCAACATTATCAGTGGAGTTAATGAAGCCAAGTTTCTTGGACTTGGGTTCTGCACTCTGTC
This sequence comes from Larus michahellis, assembly GCF_964199755.1. Taxonomy (NCBI): domain Eukaryota; kingdom Metazoa; phylum Chordata; class Aves; order Charadriiformes; family Laridae; genus Larus; species Larus michahellis. The sequence goes on along the minus strand of NC_133897.1, from coordinate 2,766,185 downwards.
CTCGTCTCACCACGGTGTCCCAGCCCATCTCTTGCACCCAGCATTCCCTCCTTTCCCTGCTTCACTGCACGGTCCATCACCTCCTCTCCACCCCATGTGCTGCTCCAACCAGTCAGCCAGAAGGACCATTCTTGCTGACTGCTCAGCTTTAATCTCAGAGAAGACAAGGGATTGAAATATAACCACCTGTGTTCTGTTCCTTGCTTTTCTAATCACTCATCAACGTTCGTAAGTCTTGTAGGTACCTAATTCCTTGGAGAGCTCTACCCCTCCGTCTGATACAACTAGTGGGTTCAACCAGCAACAGGGAGAGGCAGGCAGGCAGATGGAAAATCATCGTGATCATATCAGCCCTGTTTCCTGCACAATCCAGGTTAAAAATCTAATGAGGAAAAGGGGATGAAGGCACGAGGCCAATAATTTTGAAGACATTAAATGGAGAAATATGATGAGAGAAGCTACATTCCACAGCTGTCAGGACCCTAGGAATTTGTTTGGAATATTTTTAGAAAAGACAGACATTGTAATAAAAATAAATGCACATTTCCAGACGTAGATGATCAAGCTTTGAGGAATGATGGTGGGGCATTCAATACATATTTGTGTCCTGTAGTTAGCAAGACACAGGAAGCTGGACTCATATCGTGAGAAACAACTTTCCAACCCACCTGCAATGAAAAATGGTGTTTAATATCATCTCCTAGGGTCATATATTTGCAAGTCAGTAGGCCCAGATAACTCCCTGGAGAGATGACTGGCTGCAGGACTAGAGCTTTGGCAGATTCCTAAGCAAAGCAAGCCATTCCCCAGACATGTGCAACTAATTTCAGGGGTCATAAATAGACTCCTGCCCTCCTGCCTTTTTTTTTACCTGGGCCTGAACCCTGGAAAACCATTCTGGTTGCTGCTCATTCTAAGGGAGTACGGGGATGACTAGTCATATCACAGAAAAGAAAAATATAGAAAATATCATAGCAAAGCATTAATATACATTTGCCCTATTCTTACAGCCTTCCTTATATTGCTGCTATTGGCCACAGTTGCAAAGAGGATATTGTGAGAGGGGAAACCTCAGACTGGACCCAGACTGGCCAGTCTTAGGTTTTTACGTGAAATTTGGTTTTCTGGATCTCTTTCCTTGCTCAAAAAGGAAAAGGGGTATAACTGGCATAACTATGCACTTATTCATCCGGCATTAATTCAGGAAAGCTTAAGGAAGAGACGGTACAGGGTCAACCAGATAAGGAATTCATATATGATACTACCACTGGTGCCAATCAGCATGATTTTAAAGAAGGGAAGAAAATATTTTCAGATGAGACCATATTGTGTTTTGATTGAATGAGTCTGGTTGATAAAAGTAAATGCATAGATTAATCTGTGCAGAGAGGTGCCTTTCTGGAAGACAGAGATAAGAAAAAAAAAACAAGTTATGAGGTCTAATGCAGAGACTACTGGGTGAAATTATAAGATTTGTGTTTTACAGTGAGTTAGAGAAGACGATCTGCAGCTACTTATGTACTCACCCTAAAATCTGGAATTAGAGTAATTATATTTCTGGATGTCTCTCATCAGGTATTATATAATTATGTAATAATCAGACATCCACTTCAACTTGTCTGTGTTTACTGCTGTGTTATTTTGAACATGATTAATTCAAGGCCTGTTTTCTCTTTTCCCTGTAATTCTCCACTGAAATAAATATTGAAAGCTGTCATTGAAAGCCTTCTCCAGTGTCTGTTTGTGTTGAAAATACTTCTCCTCAGGATGTTGAGGGATGTGTGTATTTAACCCCATCTAAAAGTCAAATGAGTTCTTGACTATTCTGCTGGTCTAATTTGATTCACTTTGTTTATTAAATAAGAGCCAGATGGCAAATAGCCTTAGGGCCACTTAGTGAAGTAAAAAAATATATATATTTTTTATTCAACACCACTGGTCTCCACCATGCTGCAAAAACTGTGGGTTGACTTTCATTCAAAAATGGTAACTTTGTAGCATTACAGATCGCATCAGAATCACTACTCTGAAAGGCTTCTTTTCTAATGATGTACATAAGTGTTATTATTAGGATTTTATTAGAATTTGCAACTACTTCATCAGACTTAATTCTGCCTGGTGCTTTTTACAAGCTCAGACATTGACAACTCCCTCAAAGTGACAGCTTCATATTTGCATTGGTGTCATAAACACTGGGATACTGAGTATTTTGAATACGTATCACCCTCTCCCAAAGAAACCTTCTCATGCTCTGGGCCACAGGTTTCTGCTCCATCTCTTCATCCCAGAAGCCTGCCTTTCACACCAAAAAAGTAAAATAAAAAAAAAAATGACATCTCACACCCTGTAACCCTCAACACAGCAGGTAATTACGTACCTGAGATGGAGGTGTTCAAAGGTTAGACCTTCTCAAGCTGAGCAGAGACTTGACTCCAAGTTTCCCATTTCTCGGGTGTGTTCCTTAGAGAAATGTCTCTCCTGCCCAAAGTGGCACCTCCTTCCCCACCCATTTCCCACAGAGAAATGAGTAATGGAGATGTCTTCTCCAATGCTTGAGTTAGATTGGGAATTTTCCTTCTACATGGTTTGTTCTTGGCATGGTAATGGCTGACTTTGAGTCTGGCTTTTCAAAGCAGCGTCAAAGCCACCTAACAACATCCATGCTATTAAATCAACTACTACCACTGGTATGCAAATGTCTATATGCTCCCTGGCATGTTTTTGAGGTAGGTCAACCAGCACTCTCCTAAACAGCTCTTTGGCAGTCTAGGATCAGCACAAGTCAGAGAACAGTCCCCATTTCTGGTATGGATTGGGACACATCATTTTGGCAAGTAAGCAAGTTCATCGCAGGATCTGTGGTGACCAAGTTGCTGTTAGACATCAACCACCTTGTTTTGGAGGGCTGTGAGTTTGCCAGCGTAAGTTTGGGTTGTCCTGTGCTAGCTAACCTCCAAGTCTAAGAACAGCTATGTGCATTTAATGTATAATACAGACATACCTTTTCTAAGCTTGTGTCAAAAAGGTAGATTCTCCAAATACCATCTAACCCTGGTGGTGCCAAGGTCCCACAAACCCTTGAATTATGGGTGCCAAAGTGTTCAAAAAACACTGCACAATACACAGATGTAGCACAACCTCATTTTTTAAGTGCAAATTCACATAATCTCTCACAGACCAGCATTAGCAGAAACTGTAACAACGTCAGTTTTATAGTCCAGTGCAAAACTATTCAACAAAACACAGAAAATCTTTGTTCAAATCCCTCTATGCTTATTTGGGGAAGAAGCTGGGGTCCCCATCTCCCACAGAGTGGCCTTGCGTCTCCTAAGAGACTTTCCTCATTATCTGCTATCAAACCTGTTCCTCCTAGGTGTAACAATTAAGAATCATAGAATCACAGAATCATAGAACAATAACAATTAAGTGCTCGTTAAGGCAGGGACTACATCCCTGCCCACCACATGAACTCTTTAGTTGCTGGAATATAAAAGCAATCACAATTTTTTTCTCTCTGGCCTATTTTGTGGTCATCCCTTCTAGGTGATTTCCCTTTAATAGGTGAAAGCTTGACTATTTGGTGTGAGAGGGGGATTTGTGTGTTTTGTTTTGGTTTTGTTGTTGTTGTTTTTCCAGTGGTGTAAGTTTGACTACTCAATGATAATCTGCAAATCTAGTGTTGGGACTCAAACTGAAGCAATTGCAGAGAAGGGTTATTTGGACACCAGGAGTGAAGATTCTGGCTGGTTTGAGGAGACTAAAGACCAAAAATTGATAAAATAGCTAATAAGAAATACATTGAGGAAATAAGAACAGAGGATAAGAAAGTTATTTAAGGTAAAGAGCAGCAAAATTTCCATGAGTAAAGGCAATTGGGAAAGCAAAAAAGTGTTCCTGGAGAGGAGAAAGATGCATAACTCACTTCATGCCTCGATTTTCCCATCCATAAAAAGGGGATTCTTCCTTAAAGTCCATTTTTACCCATGGGAACTAGCAGAAATACCCCATCCATAAGCCCTGGTCAGTATAGGACTATCACACAGGTTTATTTTTTCCATAGTTTTGACTTCTTGTATATGAAGATTTTGGTCAGGTAAAATTTGAATCTGTTTACTCAGCTTTAATCACAGCAGCTGAGCTTTGAGGAGAGAGGAGGGGTCTAAAAATCTCAAAAACAACCAAAAAAAAAAGAAGGTCATTCCTCACCTGCATATCAAATTTGCAGTGCAAAAGAAGTGCCCCAGTTGTGCAGTGCTCTGGATGTACTTCTAAACTGAAAGTCCTAGGTAGGAATAAGTCTTTGCCTGGTGGGACACAAAATATTTCAAGTTTAAAGGCTGCACTCACAGCTACATGGCCTGTTAACCTCTTCCAAATAGATCAGAGAACTATGTCCGTCTGCTTTAACTGGCTTAGAATACTACCATTGAAAGTGAAGCTGCTCTGCCTTGTATTTTTCTTTTCATAGTCCAGGAAATACATTGATTCTTTGTAATAAAAATGTTTAGACACAGGCAAAAAAGTGTTTATTTCAATGACCTTTTCCAACTTTCCAGTAGGAAAATTCAGACCAAAAAGCCTCAATTGCAATTACTCTTTTCATTTGCTCTGTTTCTTTGTTTTTTTAATTAAAAGCATCAATTTTGGTGGTGTTTCCAAGAAGACTTTGTTACAAGGTTTTGTTCCCTGAAATGAATGAATAAAGGAATCGTAATCAGACTGTTGGAACTCAAAGACTGCCAAAATGTCCCACATCTGGCACAATTAGGCTTTTATTTGTTAACCGCTTGTAATTTCCTTAAGACCCAGAAAGACACCACGGGGCAGACTGATGCCAGCCAAAACCAGCAAAATCAAATGGTGTTTAGTGAATTACTGTTCTAGGCCAGCAAATGTCAAGATTTTGATGAGAACTGTGGGAGGAAAAGCATTGAGAAAACATTGTCCACCTCTGCTGGTACGTGAAATGATTCTTCTTCCTATTGACTTTATTTGTTCATGTCGACACACGGAAATGCAAAAGACAATCCAGATTTATTTGAATATCTTTGCATCTTTCTTCTTCGTCTCCATTCAGAGCTTCAGTTTAAGCACAAATTACACATCACAAGCTGTCTTTTAATGAATCTTCCAGTGACTACATCGCTTTCAGTCTTCCTGTGTCATCTCCTCTTGTTGTTCTACCAACACGCAAAGGGAATTCAAGTTTCCTAACACAATTGGTCATTTCAAGTGCACGAGTTATAATTTCCCTTTTCAGACAGATTTTTCCCTAAAACCATTGGATGCTGAGCAGCACTGTTATAAAACTGACTTATAACTCTTGTGGATCTAATGTCCACATTAATAACGGTATTGGAGCTGCATCCACTTGCATAGGCAGAATTTACCCACATGATTGTCAATGAATTTGATACCATTTTGCCCCACTGAGGGTGTAGCACATGACCATAAATGGATGCAAATTCTTCTGGATCTTGCAGAACACAAACACTGAGGAATGCGTTAAGCTGTTTGAGAGATTAATCTAAGTGAGAAGAGGAGACACACGCCCAATCCCCAGTCCCAAATGGTAATTGTTAATTATCTTCTGTTTGGATTTGCAAATCTGGAGAGAAAAAGAAAAAATCAGGAATATTGCAAAGGGCAAAACTATACAGTTTGAGGAGCACTGCCAGGAATTCCTTCCTTCAGAAGCCAGTTGTGAATGTAAACCACTGGCAGAAAGCTCATTTCTAGCAATAACAGCTATGTCATGTTTCCTGGAACACAGGCAATGTGGAGTATCATAGGAAAAGGAAAATAAACACCGGTTCACTTTCTGAAACACCAGTCATAAATTCTCACTGAGGAAAAAAAAACCCCACCACACACACACACACCCCCCTCAAAGGAATACAGTACCAGAAGAGTTTTCTGATCCCCTCAATTGATGCGTCAAGTGGAGCTAATATCCCCCCTTTCCAAGCTGGGATAAACGTATAGCACTGAACAATGAGAATAAAACAAGGACAAACCACATCCTCCTTCACTTTCTGAAGTGGGACATGTTGGAAAGCCATTCATTCCATCTGTTTTCCCTGGTTTTTAAACTCAGATTTTGCCACTTTACCAGGTCCTTTTTCCTTTTTTCTCTCTTTTTTTTTTCCTTTTTTTTTTTTCATGTTACTTGCCTTGGAAGAGAGATGTCAAATCACACAAAGTCCCATGACAGTGCCTCCCTTGGCGGCCAAAATTTAATTTAGTGTCTTTAAAAAGTATTAGGGATTGATCCTGAGCTGGTGAAAATACACATAGCACAGCAGAAACTATGCTGATCTATGCTATCAAAATCTCTAAATGCACAAGGACCAGATAGCATCTCCCACTGCCTGTAAAAATTGGGGGTAGCTGGTACCAATATAGTTGGGGCTTAGACTTCCATCTCACTCTCTGCATTAAAAATAGTGCTGGGTGTATGTTGCATCAAGCCATTTCAGGTGTGGAGGTCCCCCCTGGAGATTGCTGTCCTGGTGAACACAGGCAGGACTGCCAAGGTTTATTGGAAACTTTGCTGGACCAAAGGGGAGCAGCAAAAGGACCATTCTGGTTCTACAGTTTGGCCGTGGTTTCATTCTGCTCAAGTTCTAGCAAGACAGGTAGTGTAAACCTGGACAATCACATGGTGAGTTAGACTTCCAAACTCTTGCCTAGCTTACACTAAAAAGGAGAAAAATCTCAGAATGAGGAATTCCCCAAAGGAAGTTCTACCTGGAGGGATTACTGGGAATACCAGTGCAACATGAAGCTTCATGTCTTTATCCAGTACCTGCATAACTGAACCCCAGGAGCCCTGTTTGGAGCCCATAGTTGACAAGATGTGGTGATGTAGGTAGGCTCCATGCCGCTTTTGACATCCGACACCCTCTGAAGCTGTTCCAGCAGGCTGAAGGAGTCACCATGGCTGATCTGTATCTCCTTCTTTAAGCAGCCCCATCCATCGGATGGCTCTCTGGAGAGATGGCAAAAGATCGGTATCTTTGTGCTTCAGAGAGACAAATTGTTAACTCCAGTATAAGCAACAATAGAGGCTTTGAGGACATTGGTGACCAACTACACCGAAGCATTCCTTAACGCACACTTACCTCCATTATGTCCCTGCTAATCACCTCTCTGCCTTTCAGCGATGAAATGTTATCGCCCTTCAACAAAGGCATCAAACCAGAGCTGCAGAGGGATTGCTAACACCGGCGGCGTGCCCTTCTCATCAACTTGAAAGGCAAAAGAGAGAAAGCCTGTTCGGGGCTGCTTAGCGCTGCTGGGAAAGGACGGCAGGCAGGCATTTTGGCTAGACAAAACCTCTTCAAGAGCAGGCATAGGGCAACTCAGATGTGTTGCTTTTCTTTGTCTCCTGCTACTCAGTGTTTCTCAGGCCTTTTAGTCTTTTTTTTCTTTGCTTTGCTATTTATTGGGCTTGTTACTTTGCAATAGGACAGCCACGCTCTGCCCTGCAGTTTTGTCAACGTGGCCTCAGCAAAATGCTCCATCAAAAATGACTCCTAAGAGGAAATTGGGCTTTTGGATTTTGGTTTTGTGACTTGAGAAATATGCCTACTTCCTTCAGAAAAAAAAAAAAAAAAACAAAAAAAACAAACACAAAACCACTAAAAGTAAGTATTTTAACCTGACTGTAAGAGTTAGGTGCAAAACGGCAATATTTTGGTAAAGATGTACAGATGCAGTGCCTCATGGGCTTTGTTTTTCCTTATGCTTCTGTTTTCTAATTGGCAAAGGGGGGCACTCAGAAATAGTCTCTCTGTGACAGTGGTTGGGGAGGAGATCCCAACTTGATTTAAGAAGCAACTAAATAAATTCTGGAGCATGGTCGGTTGATGTGCAATATGTTTGTGTGATTTTTCAGCCCTGAGCTCTTGGATTTTGTTTACCCTTATGTAAACTGGCTACATCTGAGTATCATACATACATACTGTCACACATGAGCTCCATCTGCACAAGCTTGCAATTCTTCCATGCCAAACTTTGTTCTGGACCTTGATGATAAGCCCAATGACAACACTGACAATACTGTTACCTATTCCTGCTCTGGGTGGTAGGTTGGACTAGAGATCACTTCCAAACAGCACATCTATATTTCTATGGCTGTGCTACCTAGCGTTTATCATCTGTAAAGGAAGTCCAGGATGACTTACTAAGATGGAGACACAGACAGTAGCAGAGAAAAATCCCCATTCTGTATGTTCAAGGATTTAAATTCACTAATTTATTGTTAGACCACTCAATATTTTACCAAATCAACCATATTGTGATGGCTGTCGAGGCAAAAGTAATTTAAAATATCCCTACCCATTTTTAGTTTTTGTTCTCCTTCTCGGTTTACTGACCCATGCTCCTTTTCTCTGCTAGCTATGTTCTAAATCAGATCAACAACCAACGCAAACAAAATCCCAAAACCAAGCCCAAAAACATTGCAATGTGCTTCGTTTTTTGACATAAGCACAAGTGAGGATGACACATTTTAAAAATCATCACTGGTGGGACAAATTACCATCTGCAGATTCCCTTCTCTGTTAACTACAAAGGGAGATTAAATATATAGGTTCTTCAAGACACACACCTTTTAGGGGTTGTTAGGAAGATGAATCCTATAATAAGTGTTTTCAATAAATTAACATACTTTGGTGGTTGAGTCAAGCCCAGGTTTTATGAAGACAAAGATCAGGAACTCATACCTAATATTCTAGCTTGATTTTCCATGCCAGATGGAGGTGCAACTCTGGAGCTCAGCTAGCAGTGAGCTAATCCATTTGCTGTGTGGGCTCAGCACCATATAAAAACATTCAAAAAAAGTTTAATTTTAAATTAAGCTTAGAAATTAGTGTGAGATAGAGACTACTTCCCAATGACTGTTTGCATGAGGCCATCCTGATTTGGGAGTTAAGACTTTTTAGCAGTGTGGACACAGTCTATCTTAGCCCAGCTGGCCTTAGCGGCAGAGAACACGCCTGTAAATATTCAATTGGTAGAGGTACAATCAGTGGTACCCTCCCCTGGCCTACATGACTATTATGAACTGGCATTAATTAAAAATTCACCCTCCAACTGGTATATATAACAGATGCTCAATTTATTTTATTTTACATTTTTTCATGGAAAATCCCAAGGCGTTGAATTCTCCCCTTGCTGGATTGTCTACAGGGGAACAGTCTAGCATTTAAAGGCAATGAGACTATGCATTAAGGCATGGGCTGTAAGCGAAATATGGTCAGCTCATGATTCACCCAGACAGACTCACCCTCCTCAGTTCTCACACTTCAGTGTTACAGAACAAGAGTCCCACTGTTTAGCATCCCCCCTAATTCTTTGGCTTCTCACTATTTATACTTCTCAGGATTTATTCCAAGGGTGGAGGTGGTGGTGTTGGGAGATGAAATTGCTCTGTTTTTCATGAACAGAAGTTTTCAATGGGTAATTTACTACTGTATAATTAAGCTGCAGATTTTGTTTTTACTTGGAAATGTTTTAAAAAGGAAGCCAACTATCTGGTCAGATTTGTGATGCACAGTTGATGAGAAACAGAAACCCAAAAGGCTGATCAGAAATCCAGAAATGGTTCAATAGAAAGAGGTCTCGTATCCTCCAAAAGAAGGTGAGCAGAGGTTAATACTCCCAGTAAGCTTCCAGTATTGCCCCAGTGGAGGTACACAGCCATTGAGAGAGAGCTCCTGTTTTGAACAACACAGGGCTGCCCACTATACGCAGGAAGTCTGTCTCTGAGACTCCCTTCCTACTGATGCAGAAGTGAAATGTAAGAGGGTGAGATTCATGATAGAGTTATCTACAATGTGGATGAACTAATCACCCCAGGTTCCCTTAGTGAGCACTGGAGAGAAATAAGCTCCCTGGAGGAGCTCTCTCTCCTGGATGTCCAGGGAGAAAGTCAATTGTCTTGTCCCGGACACGTTCTTAAGATAATCACATCACAGGTATCATAGCCTGAAAGCCTATAAGGTCAGTTCAGATGATGAGAGCTGGTCCATCCCATCTTCTGAGATGTATTTGAGCCTGGTGAAGATATTGCCTTCTGGAGGTGTCATTCTCTATTAAACACAGGGAAGGACTGCACAACTACTTAGAGAAAACCTATTTCATTCGGCTGAAGTTAGGTGAGATGTATCTTACACAGAAAGAAGCAGCTGCTGATTCAGCAAGATACTTCAGCTCATGACATTTTCCAGCTTGGAAGAAGTAACATAGCAGTCCTGTAAGTGCTTTATTCTGCCGTCCTTTCCCTCTCTACAGATCTTGCTACTTAATTTTTAGGTCTACTGTAAAGCCAATATACTGAAAGGTGTAGTTCCTTACTGTGCCCCAATGAGAAGACTAGAGAAAACCTAACAGACCGGGCTCTTTCTCATTTTCAGATCACCATGGAGCTTTCTCTTCTTTTGGTTTTGGCACAGCATGAATGCCAGTTATACCCCTCCCATTCTATTTTGATGTTTAAATCCGGCATTGTCATGGATAACCTCTTGGTAATCCAATACAATCATCTTTATCAGAATTTTATCTCACATGCAGTGTCTTTCCTGAAGCAAATATGAGTCTGAGTATCATAATCCCTAGTTTTTAGGTAGGAAGCTCTAGCCTAGCTTATGGGGATTCCTACTTTTAGCATGAACTACTCTGTCTACAAGATGAAAAATCGCCTTGAAGGTAGGTTATTCCACATTCATCTCATACAGGGCTATCTACAGCTCTGTGAAAACTGTGGCACTTGTAAACACAGGACTTTGTGAAGGCCAGAAAAAAAATAAAAATCTCTAAGAAGCATAGACAAACACCCAGGAGTTAAGTCCATGAGGGGTAGCAAATATAATAATATCAGCAAGTCCCTAAACTTTAATTTTCAAAACATGAACCAGGAATAAGATTCCTGTAATTCAACCCTTCCTAGCTTTTTATTGCTGACGGCTCTGAGAAACAGGTTACTGGGCTATATGGGCCTCCATTCTCCTGTATTTATGTCTGGAGTGTCTGCAGAAGTCAGTGGTTTTGGTTAGCCGGGGCTAGGACTCCTTCATAATGGAAAGTCTTCCAACACTTGTGTTTCTATGGGCTGCTATAGAAGCCCATCAGAGACGCAACTGAGATCCAGGTCTTACTGGATGAGTTACTATAGAGATAAAAAGAGCATCTGTAGAGATAAAAAGCATCTAACATCTGCCACCCTGTCTAAAAAGACAAATGGCATGAAAAAGCGCACAACAAAGAGTCCTGGTCAAGGTCAAAGAGCACTGCAGTGCTAGAGGAACAAGACAACCCATGTTCATCAGTCCCAGGTCAGTGTCTCCACTGGGCACATCACTGCATGGGTTGAAAAAAGCCATTTGATCATAATATCGTCCAGTAGCACAGTATCTGCTCCCAGGGCTTTGTTTTTCCAAATATGGCAAAGAGCCTGGTCTTCCCCTCCAGTAACTTGGGCCCTTGGTAGGTACAAAAATAGCAAAGCAGGCCAGACAGCTCATGTTCCTTCCTGTGAAGGATGGGGCAGCCATTTGCTCTAAGTCATCACTGTGAGGATCCTCTTTCAGGGGGTATGTCAGTACGAGGTTTTTGAGAGGCTCTCCCAGGCCACTTCTCTTTCCTTGGTATCTGGGGCTTGTTGATCCTGGCACACCACCTGGGAACAGGCAGGAGGCCAGCCTAACAGATTGGCATGTGTGCAGGCAGGGAAGGAAGCTGAGCATCTGGCTTTAAACACCGGGGCTCAGATTTCTCTCTGAGGGTGTTGACAGGAAAATGCATGCCAGCGCTCCACTGCTGCAAGGACTGCTAAGGGAGTAGGATGTCTCTGAGGGATTTGTTGCGACAATTTCACTTCTGAGGTCTTTCCTTCCTGCCTCCTGATCATCACAGAGCCATAAAAAAGGGTCTGAAAGAGCGAGTTCATCTCTTGAGACCCCACAGACTCAGCAATGTCAGAAGTCACCTCCACAAGCTCTAGAGCAGTTCAGATCTGTCAAATGAATGCCATGAGCCTCAGCGAGTGTAATTCTGTGTAGCTGACCACATTAAACTGGGTCTTATTGCTGGTGCACATCGCTCCATGCCACGACTTCACTTCAGCCCTAAGGTCAACTACTGGCCACTAATGAAGAACCCACCTGCAGCATCTTCCCTCTAAAAGGAGCAGGACATAAGGAAAAGAAAAAAGTCCTAAGAAATAAGCGATTAACTGAGGCTAGGTAATGCGTTCAACATACTCCTTATTTCCTTGACACCTTGGACTGGATTTATCTTGCCACCTTTAGCCAGCTAAAGCTAGGCAGACAGTCTAGGCCAGTCCTTTTGGCTCCCTGCACAGTCTAGGGAGTCAAAAAGAGACCCCCAGAGTTTTGATGCATCTTAATACAGATGAGGCAAATCATCTCCTAGAGATGCCTGTGTCCTTTGACTACTGAGAGCTCAGATTTACCTTGGACTTCTTAGACAACTGGCCTTAAGCAATATGAATCCCACTCCATTATTCCAATGCCCTTTTTCCGTGTACTCAAAAGCAATAACTTACTTTCAGGTTTTGGCAGAATTCAGCTATGTTAAACAGTCTGAGACCCCAAGACGAGAGACTTTAATGGCAACGTATTATCTAGACATGACTGGTGCAATAATTTTGCTCTTTACTACTCTAAAAGGCTTTCCAGAGCTGCTAAGGAATGACAGAAAGGTTATTTAATAGCGAGGGCTTGGCTTCTGTAGAGGCAGCTGTTTAAATGACATCAGTATTACCAGTCACAAATTGAACCATTTGCTGCCCGTATCACCCTGGAGAAACGGTGTTATTTCTTTTGACTTATTAAGAACTGATGAACACAGAAATCACGGGGCTGATGGGAAGGTCCTTTACTATTGTAAAAATTGTGGTGACAGCTCCTCTAAATGGGTTGATTTGTCTGAGCAACCGCTCCGTGATGAGAATGGGTCTAGTGAGAACCCAAGTAATAAAACCTATTTGTACTGAGTTACTAACAGTTTGGAGGGAAAGGAAAATATGTTTATTTGTCAATGGAAATTTTTTGCATATAATTCCAACATGTTTTTTATTGGGAGAGAAGTTGATGAGAAAAAAACTCAAAATATTTCATCCTGTAAATAGAAAATTTTTTTAATTTATAGTTGTCAAAAATTAAATAGGATTAAAGAATTCAGTATTCTAGTGGCATTTTTCAAAGACTAGAATATTAAAATGTTTCATATTAAATAAAAATTAACATTGACAAGCACTTTCTTAGCTCTACCAAAAATTGTCACTGAAACAAAGAATGTTTTCAAATGCAGTTTTCCTTCTTAATCCTAGATCAGTGCCCTCACCATAAGACCATCTTTCCCCTCAGGAATGACCATGATAGGAAAGGCAAACAGCACCAATAAAATTTTTCAGAATGGTGTTGGCACAGCAACAGGAGTTGTGGGCATTTTGTGGGTTTCTGAAGTGAGTCTGGATGGTCTCTGTGGTTTGCACACATACGTAAACTGGTGGGAGTCCACAGATCTGGCTTTTCCTTCTGGCTCTCCCAGGCATTTGTGGTGCAATTTTGGAAAGGTTCCCATCCACAAGCCATTCCTCAGTTTCTCCATCCTTTGAGGGTTGTGTTTCACCTAGACTTGATAGATCAAGGCTACATGAGGACCTGCATCTACATTATTTGATGAGAAAAGCTGTGTATTAAGCCCACATCTTATCAGTCTCTAAAGCAAGAGACTGAACCAAACATCCTTGCAGTTATACACACAGGGACTCGAGGTAGAAACATGCCACTCATAGTTTAGGTACAAGACGGATTGTTCCCCAAAGAGGGCCTTCTCCCCAGCTTTCCACAAAGCATCACTAGTTTCAGTGAGATGTGATGCCCCAGAGAAGAAACCTGCTTAATATGCTGAGGTGAGGGAAATGGCATGTAAATCAGAGCTGTCATCCCTTTCCTGACCTGCGCTGCAGCACATACATCTGTCCGAAAGTATGTTTATACTGGAAAACAGATATATGTCCAGATTGCAAATATATAAGTGAAATCATAGGAAAGAGAGCCAACACTTCTTCACTTCAGACCCTGGTATCTGAATTATCCTACGTTTTATACATGGGATATAAATACCTACATATGTGAGTACAAATACACACACACATACATACTTGTACGGTCACAGATGCGAGAAGATGGCTGAGAACATTGAGAAGATGGCTATTCTGCTGCCAGAGCCAGATTGGTTTCAGTCCTACCTTTCAAGCATCATGAACATCACAGAGGTGCCCCTCCAGAGCTTTCACCGAGGCAGAACCAGCAAATTTAACTCCCAGTACTCCACCATTGCCACTTTGAGCTGAGCTCCTTCAAAGCTATCCAGGTGTCCATACTCCATGTGTCACTGAAATTCTGACATTTGGCTCCAGGCAAACTGTGCTGGGATCCCTGGTCTGCACCAGTATATCAGTGCTTTGGGTTCTGAGAGCTGTTATCCCAGGAGGAGTCCCAGGTTGTGGACCTAACAGGAGTTAAAAAACCTGCTATTTTCAGGTAGGGCCTGGTACTGAGTTTGCAGGCTGTGGGTCTCTGTCCCATGTACTTGGCATCTGTGTTCAATAACAAAGTGGGGGAACCTAAACGTAGGCTTGTCATTGAACAGCAGCTGGCTTGGATACATGGATTGGCTCATATGAACTTTAAGCTCGTTCCTCTGAGGCAAATGCCAGGGTGTTAATGGACTGTTAGAGCTCATGCTCACCAGCACTGGGTCTTCCAGGGGACAGGTTGCTTCTGGAAGGTGGTCACAATGCTGCTGCAGCCAGAAGGGTTTCAGCTGAGGGATGTTTGCCACCAGCTGGTTCCACAACACCTTGTGCTTCCTCTGCCCAGGTCAAGCTACGCAACAGGGAGTGACACCTTCCAGCCAGGCTCCTTTGAAAGCAGGGCTTCATAAACCGGCATGCCCTCAGTAAAACACTTGCTCCTGCTTGGTGGTTCTCCTATATCTGACAATGCCAGGCACCAAAAAGGATTAAAATAAAAATTAAAAAAACTGAAGGACAAGTCTGTGTGTGAGGGAGCCCAAAGAGAGAGCCAGCCGTGAGACTCCTCAATATGTGAACTTCACCAGGTCTGCCTTGGTTAATTACTACTACTAATTACTACTACATTTTCCTGCTGCAACCAGCACATCACCAATGCTAAGCCCTTCCTGGCTGCAGGAATGTTTTGTGATCCTGTTTAGGGCCCGTCAGGGAGGAGTAATGGGTGGGGCAGAAAGGAGAGATCCCATTTTCCAAGGGAGAGGGATCTGCCCATTGCAAAGCTCCAGAGGCTGCGGACAGCCGCAGTCAAGGATAAAAAGCTGCAGTCTGGAGGGAGTTCCTGCAGGAGTGAACTCACACGCTGTAAAGCAGCAAGTGCTTAAGGCCAGACCCCATAAATCCACCAAATTAGATGCTGGTGACATTATAGACCCATTTTGTTAGTTTTTCCAGCTGAGTTGCAGACCACAGAAAATGATTTATACTCCAGGAGCTGGGATGGTGGGGGAAGGGAGAGCAGGATGGGGGAAGGGGGAAAGGGGAGTGACTCACGCTATTTAAATTTCTAATCAATTCCTTTCTTCATGAAGGAAGAGAAAAAGGAAAGAGAAGCCTGCTCCTGGTGCTGGGAAAATGAAAAATACAAATTGGGGGTGAGGAAGGACCAGAAAGAAAGAGTTAAAATCCTCCTTCCAAGCTGCATCTGGGGGGGAGCGAGGCACCAGCTACCCTGAAGGGGAAGGGCATGAGCTGTGGCAAGGACAAAATAAAGGGGAAAGGAAGATATGGAGCCAGGGTTCACCACATGCATGGCACACCTGGCTTGTGGGAATATTACACAGAGCTCTTTGGCCTCTGACATAGACTTAGCAGAAGACAACCTTGAGAACACAACCAAAGTGTTTCTTCCTCTTCTTGAAAACTAGGTGCCAAGTGCCTCTGTGGCTGGCATGGAGAGCTAAGCTGGAGTGGAAACAAACCACTTTGGCTTTAACTTGACTAGAAAACCAAACTGCTTGTGAGCGTAACTGCTTGTCCGAGAAAAACTTCAGAAATCTGTCTGAACACTCTTGCCTCTCAGTATTTACCTGGGTTTTGATGGATAATGAAGACTTATCTGAGGGTCATCCACAGCTGAGACTAAACTGAGTCATTCCCCATGCATGTCACCAGTCATGAGACGGATGACCTTCAAAACCAAGTGAGATGATCAGGCCTTCAGGACTTGCACCACCCATTCCTAAAAGTCACCTGCAGAGGGAGAGTGTTACATGGCAGTAAGATCCACTGAGCTGTGAGTTAGCTCCATCAAAATATTCTGTTTAAGTGCATTGGAAACTTCTCACTGAGCTTTTCTACTCTCTCAAGTCCTGTTTAGGAATCTGGACAGAAACCCCGCACTAGAGGTGCTGAAGTGGGTCAAGAGAAGGGCAACAAAGCTAGTGAGGGGTCTGGAGAACACGTCTTGTGAGGAGCTGTTGAGGGAGCTGGGATTGTTTAGCCTAGAGAAAAGGAGGCTGAGGGGAGACCTTATCACTCTCTACAACTACCTGAAAGCAGGTTGTAGAGAGGTGGGGGTCAGTCGCTTCTCCCAAGTAACAGGCGACAGGACAAGAGGGAAGTTGCTCCAGGGGAGGTTTAGACTGGATATTAGGAAAAATTTCTTCACTGAAAGGGTCACTAAGCATTGGAACAGGCTGCCGAGGGAAGTGGTTGAGGCGCCATCCCTGAACGTATTTAAAAGACAGGTAGACATAGTGCTTAGAGATATGGATTAGTGACCGGTTTTGTCAAGAGTTAGGTTGATGGTTGGTCTAGATGATCTGAAAGGTCCCTTCCAACCTAGGCGATTCTATGATTCTACTATGTTAGACACCAGTGGTACCTAAATGTAGTTCATCACCCCAAAGCTGATAGCTTAAACAGGTAAAATACATCACACACTAAACATTTGTTGCCCCAGGATAATTCAACCGTAGAGATTTAAAGTGAGGTGAGTCAAACCCTGCCCTGTATGACTCTCATTTCTTGGCCATGAGGACTACTGCTGAAAGCAACAGTTTGAACTTACCACCAACTGCTTTTCCCAAGCTTCATAGCTGCTGCCTGCTGCAGCCTGTGTAAGCTGCCACAGCACTGGCATCTTCTGCTGGATTTCTCTAAGTAGATTATGGCTGTATTGGATCTGGCTGGTATGGAGTTAACATTCCCCATAGTAGCTCTCATAGTGCTGTGTTTTGCATTTGTAGTTAGAAAAGTGTTGATAACACCCCAGTGTTTTGGTTACTGCTGGGCAGTGCTCAAACAGCATCAAGGCTGTCTCTCCAACCCACCCACCAAAGGACAGGAAGCAAGAGCTGGGAAGGGACAGAGGCATGACAGCTGACCCAAGCTGACCAAAGGGATATTCCACACCACATGATGTACTCAGCAATAAAAGTTAAGAGAAAAGAGGAGGATGGGGAACTTTCGCTATCAAGACGTTTGTCTTCCAAAGCAACCACTTCCCGAACTGAGCCCTGCTTCCCAGGGCTGGACATCACCTGCTGACGGGAATGAAAGAATAAATATTTTTGCCTTTCTTTACTTCTACGTGTTGCCTTTGCTTTTCTTTATTAAATTGCCTTTATCTTGACCCATGAGTTTTTGATCTTATTTTCTCCCCCTATCCTGCTGAGGAGGGGAGTGAGAGAGTGGCTGGGTGGGCACCTGGCAGCCAGCCAAGGTCAACCCACCACAGTGGTCACAAGTGGCCCATGGGGCAACAAAATCTAAGCAGAGGCTCAGTACTGTGTTAGAGTTCTGGACTGTGTCTCCAAAAGGGACTGGGGGCTCAAGAGGACCCTGTCAGAGGGCACATGCTCAGTGGAAGCAGCTGAAGACCATCACATGCCCCCTTCAACCAACCTGGTGAGTCTTCCAAAAGTCATGTGTGCTCTTGTTTTCTCTTTCCCTTGGGTCATTCTCGGGAAAAATGAAGCTTATACTCAAAGTGGAAAAGGCTGATTAAAAAAAAAAATAAAACAAAACCAAAAACAAATAAACAACACTATTACAGCATTTTTGCAGATGAGGAGAGACTGAGTGATGAAATTATGTGCCAAGGGCCACAAAGAAGGTCCTAGAGAAAGTTAGGACTTAAACACGGAACCTCAGAGTAACAGACCACTAGTTCATACAGTCCTTTCTCAACACACACACAAAAAGATTATTTTCTTTTCCTTTCTTTTCTTCTCAGTCTTACAGTTCAAGTTTGCTCCCTTTCCCAGCTGGGCCTGAAATTCACCTCCTTGTTATCTTGCATTGCTCAGCATACTTGATCACTGCCTTAATCACTATTTAATTTATTGGAAAATACCCACAACAACCTTGGAGGTAATGTGCAATATATGGGTAAATCACAGCTGTTTCCCAAGCTACCTGTTAAATTCTTCCCCCAACAAACTCTCCTCTCTGTCATTGTATTCTCATTACTTTCAAACTCTAAACATATTTTTTAGCTTTGTTTTATATGAAGAACTCCTGCCCACGCTCCAATCCCTCTTCTCTGTCCACCTGTTGCTGAAGGGGTTTCTCTGACCAGATATAGATTCCTGCAATGTAGATGTTGCCATCTGAACAATGTTCCTAAGCGGAATAAGACAGGTATCTGAGGGGAGCATTCCATCTCATTCAAAAGTGGATATCTAAAAATAGGCCTAATAAATTAATTGCAACCTACAAGTGGAATAATTCTTTTCACTGGCTACAAAGTGAACCAGGGGTAACTAGCTCAGATGGAGATCTTGACACAATAGATATCTAAAATGTGATGAGATGGATCTCACTCATTGAATTTTCTTTCTCCCAATCTGAAATATGCACGGTTGAGTTTGCGATTTCTCTCAGTCTCGTACCTAGCCATTCAAATCAGAACAGGATACTATATATGTAAGTAAAATGTTATTCTTCAAACAGACAAAAGGAGTCTTGTTACCTTCCCATTTGACAGGGAAAATGAAAACATGAGACAACCAATTTTTTTCCCTATGAGAAAGTTTGTGGAAGAGACGGGAGACATATCTATTTCAGATTAGGAGAAATATAATTGGAAAAGCAGGTCCAAGCTGAAAGGTCAACCTTTTAGTCAAAAGATGCACACCACATAGAAGACAGGGATGAACATTTATGGGGAATAGCCATCTCTCTTTCACCCCAAGTTGGAAGTAAGAAGTGTAAGAAAATTTCTGTAAGAAAGGAATTAGGGACATTTCAGAGAGTTGTATCGTTTTTTGTCCCGGACAAGTTCCATATAAATAAAACCTTCTCCAGGTTATTGCAACAGTGCTGTTCCGATCATTACTGTTTAGTCTGGACTTCCTGCTAATGACGGAGCTTTGATGAACATTTGATGAATCTCATCTAACTTTAAATTCAGGTGCTTGTAGATTCCCTTAATAACCTACAATGACAAACAAGCAACAAGTAATGAGTAAAAAAATGATAGGACAAGGGGTAATGGTTTTAAACTGAAAGAGAGGAAGTTTAGATTAGGTATTAGGAAGGAATTCTTGGCTGTGAGGGCGGTGAGCCCCTGGCCCAGGTTGCCCAGAGAAGCTGTGGCTGCCTCATCCCTGGAGGTGTTCAAGGCCAGGTTGGACGGGGCTTTGAGCAACCTGGACTGGTGGGAGGTGTCCCTGCCCAGGGCAGGGGGTGGGAACTAGATGATTTTTAAGGTCCCTTCCAATCCAAACCATTCTATGATTTTATGATTCTATGATTTCTTTTTTCATCCAGTTCCTATTCCTATTTTAGGATGGGATGGGCCACATCCATGGACTCTAACTCGCCCTGGAGCTCCATTGATATGGAAGGAAACAGCTTATCAGTGCAGATGTATCTAATCAGATGCATTTTATGGTATCAGAAGCCTGATCTTCATGGTTGCACACAGAGAAGATCTACTTAAGACAGTCATAAGATACACAGAGAGCAATAGAAAAGAAGACATGATCAGCCCAGAGTCATAAATCACACAGCTACTGCCTTTGCTCATGCAGTTATGATAACAAAATATATAGCTTTGAAAACCAAGATATTGTCCTTCTGACAGAAAAAAAATGTGCTTGAATAACAAGGGAGAAAAAATAGCCAAAACATGATTTGAATCGTTTTCTTTTCTTGACTGCCATTTTGACATGTGAAGAAAAGAGAACAGCATTAAAATGAAAGGAAATAGTTTCCCTCTTTTTTTTTGTAAATATCCTAATGGAACATTTTGACCTGATTTGAAAGATTTTGACAAGCTCATGTTGTGACGTGAGTGTCGGGTTGCCTGGCAATGCCAACCCATACAAGGAAGCAGGCAGGATCCTGCATTCGAAATGGGTTTGGGTACAAATAAGGGCTCTATTCTGCAATGAATCCAGAGTCAACGGGAGATTTGGAGATCAAGGAAAAAGCATTAGCCTTTATGAGGTGAAATATTTAGTACCAGCGTTTAAGGACTGAAATATCTTTTCAAATATGGCTCTTAACTATTATTTACCTGGTGATTTATAGCTCAGTGCAGCATGCAGCAAAAAATTTTGTTCTTGCTGTGACCAAAGTACCCCTTGGGTATTGGTTGTTTCTTCATTCTCGTCTCTTCTCTTCTTTTTCTCTTATATTGGACCTTCTTGTTATATCTCCCTCTTTGCAGTAAGACCAAGGTCCACACAGGTTTCGTGCCCATCTTTACAGCCATTAAATCTACCAAAATCACCAGTGTTGAGTAAACACCAGTGTGACTATCCAGGGCTTTCAAGCTAAAATTTGGATAGGACATGAGTGAAAAAGATGAGCGGTGATCTTTCCGATAAAAGGTTTCAGGGTCTTTTCAAATTCAGGCAATCATCACAGATTCACTTTGTTGAGAAGTTTATCACAACAGCCACAGACTATAAAAATATAAACCCAAAAGGATGGATCTACTCTACAGGACTTCTGACAGCCAACAGTGAAAGCTCAGCCCTAGGAGGACTAGAAACACATAAATGGGACAAGGTAAAAGTGTTACCTGATAGTGCAGGTGGAAGGACCTTGTGTTTTTACAGCTGAAGGATGCTAGAACTTTTCCCTGGATTCAATGTATAATTCAGATTTAGTAATTGCACAACTGCTGCGTGGGGAGCATGGCTTTGTTATATTTTCTGAAGACGCCTCTTTGCTGTCAGAGTAAGACTCTTACAGGTCAAGGCCAGAGCATTAAAGGAAGGGAAAGGATTTTCACCATGCAGGCACGTGAGAGTAGATTTTGCTGAAAGAAGGTGTGAATTTTGAGCATTTTTCTGAGCATATTGTTCCATCTTGTACCCCAGCTTGCTCCGAGGCAGTGCTAATTCCGACATCCTGGGAACATTAGGTCAATTGTTTGTCAAATTACCCAGGTGAGTTCACACTTGCAATGAGCTCGCTTTCACCTGAGGCTGCAGCTGGGGTCTGGGCAAGCCCTTGCTATTCCCTATTTTTATCCACCCAGGCGTTGTTCTGTCTAGTGCTTTCCTTTGGAAGAGTTGGGCAACCTACCACAAATCCTTGGGAAAGACTGACCTCTTCTGGGAAGCCGAAATGCAGCCGCTCAGGGAACCTGAAACTAAGCATTGTGCCCTGGAATTTCCCCAGGGGCATTTTGGGCAGCAAAGTCTTGGCATTGGCTGCTAAACATTTTCAATGATTTTTCTTGAGATGCTCCCTTAAAGACGCTTTCTGCTTGCTGGCTGAGTCACAAAGGATTGCAGACTAATGTTACATTTTTCTCACATATCTCATGCTTATTTTTAAGTTCTGTGAGGTTTTCTCAACCTTTTTAACACTGTATCATCCTCCATCTTCTCCCTTCTCTTCTTCCCTAATATTTCAGCCCTTTTCCTGGTGCTCAGCATTGGTCATAACCCCAAAGTCACAGGTGTTTCTATTAAAATGATCAGTCCCTTTAGCATGCTGATACTTTATTCCTTGCAACTTTTGAGATCTGTGCATAATTGCATCTCCATCACCCAGAGTTGCACCAAAGTATAAATACAGATCCTTAAATAATACAATTATAATATTATAGTAAATAGATGTGCTTGTCTTTTGTTTGGATGGAGTGTTGCACTGTGCAGTACAGTGATATGCCCATGTTATTTATTTATTCCCTGGTACCCTGAGCCATTGTTTCCCTTCTTCAGGTAACACAGGGCACTGCAACCCTCCCAGGCATTTGTAGAAGGTTTCAGATGGTTGGAAAACCATCCTGATTGTAGCTTCAGGGTACAGCCCCAACAGGCAATCTGCTAATTAAGAGGTAACATGTCAATCTGCTGACAATCCCTTCAGTAAGGTGCTGTGTTTTCCTCAGCATATTCATGTTGGAGCACCTTCCCATAGTTTGGTATCAGCAGCGCTAACATTTGGCACCTCCCAAAACGAAACTGGCCAGCTGGGACCATGTGCTCCATTATGTTTTTTTCTGCTCACAAGATGTGCCAGTCACCAGGACAGCCTGAACTGGGATGTGATTGGGGGATGCTCTGGGGTTTGTACGCATGTCATCAGGGCCCTGGCCACACCAATGGCTATTAATTGTCATTACAAGCCACATTTAGGACAAGCACCCCAGATCAGGCTGACCTGAGCTTCAGCTTATATCCAGCTCCTGGGCTAATGGGTGGAAGAAGTACAGATGGTCAGGGTGATTAAGGTCCATTGGTGCATTTTCATGGCCTTGAAACATGTAGGATGCAAATCTAAGTAGGGATTTTTAGGAGAGATGCAGTATCTTTGCAGATCTGACTTTACAGGCCTGGCTACTAGAATCATAGAATCATTTAGGTTGGAAAAGACCCTTAAGATCATCTACTCCAACCGTTAACATAACACTACGAAGTGTGAGAAGGACGTCTGAAAATTAAAGTGTCCCCTGAGCTTGAAGAACAACGTGATTTTTGCACTCCAGTATAATGAACAGTAAGTTTCCAAGTGCTATGTAAATTCTCAGTCATAGCTTAGATGATTCTTTACACTTCAACAGCTTTAAGAGCCCAGCTTTGACATGTCTACTCTGTTTCATTGTCCCTCTTGAAAACAAACTATGTAGGGGCATAAGAGTCTGGTCCTGGCTTGCACTCCCTCTCGTACTGTGAGCAGTGCCAGCTCTTGTAGAGGAGATTTTGGGAAAACCTGTGACTTGCTAAGGCTTGTCCCAGGTCTCTCACAGACTGCCTCTAACTTGAGGTTTAATAAAACCTTTAAATCCCTTTATATTTCTTGATGGAGTGCCTGTTTTTGATAGCCAGGTAAAAGTCTGGTCCTTGAATCTTGTTACATTCCTGTGTTAGTGTTCTCCATAGTCTACTTCCATGGCGTGTGGAAAAGCATTTCCTTTTATGAGGTTTTAATTTCCCCATCTTTTTATTTATGCTGACTGTATCACAAGGTGTCTTTGCCATGGGTCAAAGTGCTAGTGGTGTGTACGTATACACATCCAGGCCAAAATATGGTCTTTGCCAAGAGAGCTCACTCATTACTCCAGCTGTCCCCTTCGGCCCTCAAATCCATTAAGACCATTAGCTTCAATTGATATTTTTGACCACATCAGGAATTACCACCCACTGAAATCAAAAGTCAGAGACAGAGAGAGGACTTTGCAGCTGCCTCAAGGTGAATAAGAGGATACTGAACTGGCCGGTCCAGTCTCTATGATCCATGTCCTCCGGGACCTCTGAATTCCAGTAGCATTTGATGAAGACCCTCAGAGGTTACAGGGGACGGGATGGGATAAGTGACCAGCAATATTTGCCTGTATGGAGAACAAACATCCAAGCAAAGCAAGTCTTTCCAGGCCAGGGTTATTGATATTAAAACCACAGAATTTAATTAAAAATGAAGGTAATTAAATCCAGATGCAAGAAAGCATTTTTTTTTTTCCTGCATACCATGTTGTAGACTCATAGCATGACTCACAGAGAGAGAGCAGTAAGTCAAGGTGACTGGGAACATTCAAGGAGTGATTATCTGGGATCATTAGTGAGGCTGGTGGGCGGCAGCTATAAACTGGGAACAGGTCCTGATGAGGTGCATGGCCTTTAACTCCTCTGGTATGTAATGAGAGCTGTAAATCTCCCCATTACAGGCAGCGGTGATGCGAGTGTATTCAGCCAGCAGCCTTGCTTTAATCTCTTCATGACATCAAAAGAAGAGGAGGGGGATCCTTGCTCCAGGACCTGAGCAATCTGAGCCTCCTGAAATGGGTGAAACTACCCATTTTCATGCAGGAATTATGTGCAGTGATGGGAAGGCTCAAAAGTCAACTGCTGGTCCAAATAGCTTTGGTATGAACCTTGAGGAACTACACAGGTTTCCAGGGATTTACACCTCTCAGAGCAGAGCCTGGAGTTTCATATCTAAAATCCCTGAGCTTGTCTACAGCTATTTTCTTTCCTTTCTGTATACATCTGAGTGTTTCAGAGAGGAAAGAAGTCCAGGTGTTCATACGGTACCAAAATACCGATCTGGTCTGTGGTGATCCAGGTATGAAACCCAAGGCTGGGATGAGCTCTACATGCAATGAGTCCCCTGACAGGTCCTAACAGTGGCTTACTGTACGAGCTGGAGCACCTCATGTCCTTTCTCTGTGCCTCAGTGTCTCTCACTGCAAATTGGGGCTACTCATATTCTCCAGAAGATGGTGGATTGTGAAAATTAATTAGGACTTCATTAATTTTACCTAATCTTTAATTAACATTTACCTCATATAAATTAAGCAACTCGGGGAAGAAAAGTTAGGTAGTGTGAAGCAGCCAGGAGCCTATATAGCTTCTCTGAGTCAGGAATTGTTTGCAAACACTTCACAGTCTACCTCCTCCAGCTGTCATGGCTGAAATATATTTTTGTTCTTGAAAGTGCCAATTTAGGTCCTTGTGGAATGATTTTCTAACTTGTTTCAGTCAGAATTAATTGGGTTCATTTATGCAGCTAGCCTTTGCTCACTTATTTGGAGCAGATAAAGATGGGCTAACATGACCAGTGCCATCCACAGGTCATTTGGATGGAAACAGGAGACAGGACTTTCCACTTGCCTCCAGCCACCAAGAATTTTAACAGTTGAAAATCCAAAATCTGAGGTCTTCTGGCATTTCCCAGCTCTCCTGGACAACTATCCCTGAACATGCCTGGTGTAACAGTTTCTCCTTCTGGCAGCAAGAGCACTTATGTATTGCTAAGAGATCGCCTACAAATCATTGGCTTCAAATGGACCACATCTCTGAAAGGAATTTCCACAGCTTTTCTGGGCACCAATCACAAGGTTATTAGCCATCTGCAAATCCAGACTGATTATGAGCTCACCACCTCACTGGACTATCTCGTATTGCAACCGTCTAACTTTCAGACTCAGTTTTTCCCACTTCTGGAGTTGTACGCGTTCCCCAGTGACTATCTCCATTAGCGATAAATCAGGAGGTTCAATTTTGTGACTCCATGAGTTCTCTGCCTGTTCCAAAGTTTGCCAGATTGAAGCCAATATCAATGCTTACCTGCCCTTTCACATGTCCATTAAATATTGAGTAGCCCGTGTTCCCTCAATATTGACTTCTATGCTCAAGCCAAAATAAGAAGATGCAGTTAACCCTTGGTCCTCCAAACTTTTGGCTGCAACTTTTCCATCTAACCTTTTTTTCAGTTTATATATATGTCTTTTTCCCAAACTGCGTGAGTGCTTTTGCATAAACACACTAGACACAGCTGGTCAGTCTTGGCAAGCTTTGATTTTTTTAAAAAAAAAGTCTTCTGGTAGTTGGTTTTCTGAATATTCCCAGACATTAACAGAAATGCTTTTGTTAAGTTTTTATTATTTTCAAGCTCCTTCAATTTGCAGGCTAAATATGTATTTTTTTTCTTGGTTCTTCCTAGCTGGCTCATGTTGTAGTTGCTTTTCTTTCCACAAAGCTCAAGGCTCTTTGTCTTGTAGTTTTAAATCGTCTTTTATAAAGTCTTGGATGTTTTCACATTCTGTGAGCCACACCATTATTTCCTCCTTGAAGAACAAGGCATGGT
Source organism: Larus michahellis (assembly GCF_964199755.1). Classification (NCBI taxonomy): domain Eukaryota; kingdom Metazoa; phylum Chordata; class Aves; order Charadriiformes; family Laridae; genus Larus; species Larus michahellis. Next base: position 2,740,060 of record NC_133897.1, on the reverse strand, counting down.
TTCCCTTTTTGGACAGTAGAACCCCCTGGCAGTGCTAACTTTGACATTTTTCATGCTGAGAAATTAGCCAATATTTAGGATTTGGAGAAATGAGCATCAGGTATTGCAAGGATGAGATCTGTGAATTTACAGTGACTGCAGCTAAGATTCCATTTCCCAGAACATGGCAGCAAAAGGTTCTTTTCTCACAGTTCAAAATCTCTTTCTAGATAGCAAAAATGTTCTCTGATTTAGATTTTTTTCCCAAGTTTGTATGATCAGCATGGGGTCTTTCTCTGTCTCCTTGGCATGCCTGAATACGCACCTCCACTTATAATTAGACCCAAGCAAACCCTACCATAGCTGTAGCTAAACTTCCAGCTTGACAAGTAGGCTCTGATAAATCCATACTTTATTCTATAAAGAAATTTAATGGATATTCTTTCACATTTACCCTAAAAGATTGGTACGCTTCTCTAAAAATATTTTAAGCCTAAATCCTATGACAATGACTGACATATTTTAGTCAGTAGATCAAATGTCTGAGCCTGAGAGATCCATACTGCTAAAATCTGGAGGTCCTGCTCTCTCTCTCATCTCTCCTTTTCCTTTATTGCCTTAATTAGAAGAAACACACTGTGCTTTGCTGCTGCAAAAATGTAGTTTTCTGTGTTGTGCAGTTACACTCTTTTACCCCTCAGGGTTACAAAGTCATAAGATTGTCTTTAAAACCATTAGCATTTTCATCAAACATAAGTCAAGACTCTGGACTTTGATAGTAGCCTTTTAGAGGCTTGTGTGGTAATTACACGAGCTAGGTATAGCTTCTGGCTCCCAATGAAATGTGAGGTTTTCCCCAAATCGTCAGACTCCAAGAGTTGGGATTTTTCTCAGAAAAGAAAAAGAACAAAAAGAAACAAAATATTTCAAAACTTCTTTTTAGGAGGGAGCACTTGTGTTTATTGAATACTTGCTTTGTTGTCTCTGATCTGTTTTGAATCCTGAATGTTTGAAGTGCTTAAACACTTGCTTATCTTGGAACATATGGTACCACTGATTTCTATGAGAATACCGATGCACTCGCAAAGTTATACGCACATGCTTAGAAATGCTTTGTTGGCACAAAGATAAAAGAAAAAACTTCAGTATAAATTCTGCTGTCTAAAAAAGACTGCAGAACCATCCACTCCACATCACCCACATGTCCATTGAAACTAAACATTTTATTAGCATTTTCCACTTTCTATTCTCTTTTTCCTCTGCCAAATTGCAAGAAAATTTTCTTTCTGCTTTTGTCCTATTTTTGCTCACTTTTTATTTGTTTATTTCTTTCTTTTTATTTTTGACAAGGTTAAACTTCAGGAATTTTTATAGATAGAGTCCTGCTTTCAGGAGCGTCCTGACTTCAGGAGCATCCTTCCCACTTTTTTTTTCTAAGGAAGTTGATGCAAAAAATCTCCCAGAAATAACAGTCCCCTTTCAACTGGCTGCAGAAGGGTTTGGATTAGGCACAATCCTTGGGGACAATCATGTTTCCACTAGCTGGTGAAGTTGCAAAATCAATATTACTGGACACAGCCACCCCGACATCTTTGCAGTTCAAGATTTCAGGAGCTTGTTCATTTTTCAGTCCTACTTGTGAACGGATTGACTTTGGATGCCTGTTGAATGCGCAAAGCAGGAATTTGGCACTAAGCCAAAGACCATCTTTTCAGAAATATTGTCCTTCCCTTATACAATGGTTTGCTCGGCCTGCAGATTTTTTCTCCTTTAACTGCAAGCAACTGAAAGGTCTTTTGGTGAATGATATACTGTTGCTTATAAATTTAACAGCGTTGTATATTGCTTGTAAAAGGCTGCTTTCTTCCATTCTGAATAATGAAAAGGATTGGGCTGCTGTTTCAGGTGTGGTATACATATGCCTGGTGAACTCCACTCTTGGTGATGATGCGCCTCCAGCATTTTCCATGTTATGTCCTACGTGTTCCTACCTCTCCCCATGTCGGACAAAAGGATAGAAGAACAGAGATGCCTTATTGCATCTTCTTCACACAAGGGACTCTGGTTTAGCATATTCTGGCAGGATAAGAAAGAAAGTGTGTCCTCAGGTATTTAGGAAGTTATGCAACAAGAATGAAAATGAGAGGAAGTTCTCAGGTATGGAGGAAATTTAATGTGTAAACACAATCAAATTTGGAACCTAACCTCTACATGCCCAGAGATCCACTCTGCAGCCACAAAGTTGGAAAAGGAAATAAGTTATAGGTGATGAGCAGAACAAAGTCTCCTCTGGCTGGCTGCATCTGAGATTATATCAAATTAAATCTCAAATATTAGCCTTTTGGGGCTTTTTCCCCTTCTCCAAGGGCTCACAATCTAGCTGTAGCTTGAGGAAAGAACAGCTGTGCTTCTCATACTCACAAAATGAAACTTGATGGGTCTGAAGAGGAGCCTGATCTCTTCCATCTTCAGCCACAAGGTTGAATGGTTGCACCAATTTTAGTAAATTGATTGTGCCAAAAATGTTCCCAGGCAATCAACCCTCACTAAATACCAGTAAATTAGAACAGTCGCTGGCACAGTTTTAGTCTTGGTGAACTATCACTTTCTCAAACCATTCTTGAATACTCTTTGGGAATTTGAATGTTACAGGGACTGAACCCAAAGGCAACTGAGATGTGATTACCCTCTTCTGGAGGTAAAAGAGCTTAATAGTACAAATGTGGAACTTTTTATACCATGGCCTCAGGGCCAGAGGGCAGACCTTGGAGCCTGGCTGGAATTGTCATGGCAGAACTCCTGTCTCCAGAGGATCTGGGCTTGTGTACAGCAAAGAAAACAATGGACCTGATCAGAATATAATATCCATAATTTAATTAAGGGATGAGACTTTCTGCCTGTTCTGTTAATCTGATTAAAGTTGGCTGCTGAAATTGGTGGGAATAGATGCCAGTGCAGGTGTGACTGTGTGATGCAGACACCTTGGAACAGACCACTGGACTGAAGAAAACATTTCTGCCAAGCATTTCTGCTCATTGAGGGTCATAAATCATAGAATCATAGAGTCATAGAAAGGTCATAGGTTGGAAAGGACCTTTAAGATCATCGAGTCCAACCAAACAACCTACAATCTCTGCCACTACAGCATGCCCTGAAGTGCCACATCTAGACGTTTCTTAAACACCTCTAGGGATGGTGACTCAACGACCTCCCTGGGCAGGCTGTTCCAGTGCCTGACCACTCTTTCAGTAAAGTAATTCCTCCTAATATCTAACCTAAACCTCCTCTGCCACAACTTCAGACCATTTCCTCTGGTCCTGTTATTATTCCCTTGGGAGAAGAGGCCAACACCCACCTCTCTCCAACCTCCTTTCAGGTAGTTGTAGAGGGCAATGAGGTCTCCCCTCAGCCTCCTCTTCTCCAAGCTAAACATGCCCAGCTCCCTCAGCCTCTCCTCATATGACTTGGTCTCCAGACCCCTCACCAGCCTGGTAGCTCTCCTCTGGACACACTCCAGCACCTCAACGTCCCTCTTGTACAGCAGGGCCCAGAACTGAACGCAGTACTCAAGGTGAGGCCTCACCAGTGCCGAGTGCAGAGGCAGCATCACTTCCCTACTCCTGCTGGCCACGCTATTCCTGATACAAGCCAGAATGCTGTTGGCCTTCTTGGCCACCTGGGCACACTGCTGGCTCATGTTAAGCTGACCGTCCACCAGCACCCCCAGGTCCTTTTCTGCCGGGCAGCTTTCCAGCCACTTTTCCCCAAGCCTGTAGTGTTGCTTGGGGTTGTTGTGACTGAAATGCAGGACCCAAAGCTAAATGAGATCTGAAAACCTCAATAAACTAGATTAAAATATACTTTTGGATAAAGGAAATGTGAAAGATCAAGAGGAAAGAAAGTTCTGCTTGTGAGGAATCATTAAAAAGAATAGAACTATTCAGCATGGATTGTTGGGAGATGATAGAGGGCTATAAAGTTGTGAGGGGAAAAGAAAAAGTGAAAAGGGATTGGCTGTTCCTGTTTTAATCCACTGCAAGAACCAGAGGGGATCAAATTAAATCAGCATGTGGCATGTCCAGCGTTTGAATAAACTTCAGAACTCCTTGCTGCAAGAATCTGTGGATGCCTACAGCCAGCATGATTCAAAAAGCAGATTTATCTATGGCTTTTAAACCAGGATACTACCTCTAGCCATGAATTATTGGAAGCTGAGGCATTACCCGGGAGAAAAGCATCTCATAATTGCCCTGTTTTTACATTCCTCTCTGTAAGGAATCAGCTGATGTCCTAGGCAAGGTGCGTCTTTGGGCTGGACCAGTGTGGCCACTCCTGTGGTCAGGCATGGATTTGGGGAGGTAAACCTATTCCAGCAACCGACCTGGTAAGTGAAATGCTGCTGCTGATATATCATTAAGCAGGGTCCTCCCTCAAAGGAGCCCACCTCATTGTAGCTCAGCATGGCATTTCCACCAAACCCATCACCACTCCTGTCCTCATCACTGTGAAGGCCTTTCCCTGTTAAGTGACCCACTGCACCAGATGCATCACTGCTGATATGTGGCCTGGCACGATGTTATCCCTGCTCTGGAGATGAAGGGATGTGGCAATGAATCAAAGCTGAAGTTATCAAGATCTCCACAGTCTTCTGAGCTGCTGTCTTGGGGTGGCTTCTCGAAGAACCTCGCTTAGTTCCCATTCACTTGAAGTCCTCAATTTCTCCATCTGCAGAAGGGATAGAGTGTGTCTTATCTGCTCAAAAGCACAGGAGACCTCAAGCAGCATCTGAGGCGTGTGAACAGCAAACTGGGACCTTTCGTGTTTGCTGTTGTCCCAGTCTGGATGAGGTTCATCTCGGCAGCCTTAAGGGGAGAGGCTCCCTACCCCATTAGCTCTCCATTGAGCCGCCCAGCCTTCCATACAAGGCTGTTTTATTTGGAAAACGTGACCACTTGTGGCAAACAGTATTTACGATTTAACTTTTTGTTGTTGTTGTTCCGGCTGATGTGAAACTCCTTGGCTTTACAATGCAGGTTTAATAAAGTCTATTAAAAGGGTAAATATAGCAACTCCCTTTTGGAATTTCTTCCTCTTCTTTTCTTTTTTAATTGATTATTTCTTAGAGGTAAAACTTTTAACGCAATGGCAAAATATCAGGAGTAATTAGATTAAGTGGGGGGGGGGGAGCTGTTGAATTTTTTTTTGAGAGCTATAAACCAGAAATGAAACAAAACTTACTTTATATTCGTAGACAAGTGTGTGTGTGTTTATATGTTTCTCTAATACTTGCCAGTTTTGCTCTTTTTTCTTCTTTCAAAGCACTACAAGCAATAACACTGTGGAAGATAGAACCCTTTCTGTTTATTCTTGTTTTCTTTCCAATAATGAATAAGCTCGAAGGGCATTATTTTAACTAGGCTCTTGTAATCCTTTAACGGGGCTTGTTGAAAATAAGACCCAGCACTGCCAGACACCACGCGGCAAAAAGCTGCTTAGTGCCAAACTCCTTGGCACTGCAGAAGCTGGGAATTGGCTGATTTTTCCTCCTGTTCTCTGTTTAAATACGCACCTTTCTGGGTCCCAAAGAGAGTCGCAGTCCAGGCAACACCTGACACTTGGTCCCTTGCACTTGGTCCCTTGTGCTTAAAGAGTGACCAGGATAACACTTTGTGTCTCAGTTTAATAAACTGCTTCGAGGATGGGCTCAGCCTTAAGGGGTTGGAAGCTCTCAGTGATGTAAACTGAAAGAGGGTAGATTTAGATTAGATATTAAGAAGAAATTCTTTATTCTGAGGATGGTGAGACACTGTCCCAGGTTGCCCAGAGAAGCTGAGGATGCCCCATCCCTGGAAGTATACAAGGTTAGGTTGGATGAGGCTTTGATCAACCTGGTCTAGTGGGAGGTGTCCCTGCCCATGGTAGGGGGTTGGAACTAGATGATCTTTAAGGTACCTTACAACCATGCTATGATTACATGATTCTGTGTAGGATTGGTAATACTGCATGAAATCACACGATGATGTGGGAATCCCAGCTCCTGTTGAAAAAACGAGAGGTGCCCTGGTCCAGATGGTCACGGAGTAACACTTGAAATCACGAACTCTAAAAGCTCTGAAACCAGAGAGCAACTAAGAGCACCTCAAACTTATTAAAGAAGATCTTAGGAGGGTTTAAGACAATCTTATTACTGTTTCATTATAGGAGAGAAAGGAGGATTCTGCTCAGTCTCAAACTCAAGACCTGCAGCTTAGCAGCTCTCTGTTCAGTACTTTGCTCTCCAACCTGGCGCAGGACATTTTGCCTTTGTGTTTCAGCTCTCCCACAGAGTATCACAGTCCCTCTTCTGCCCATGCCAACCAGCACTCTCACAAAGACATGCTATCCTGAGCCAAGAGTTGTTCCTAACAGACCATATGGATGTGGCTTTCCTGTTTGGGCATGTGGACGGAAAGGATGAGGTGTCACAGGACTTAGAGATAAACGACCCCTTGCCTCCTTAATTTGCTAATATAGCAGTAATCTATGCTCTTGCAGGAAAAGTAAACAGACTCTCCTTTCCAGACAAATTCAAAAGAAAAAGAGCTGTTTATGATCCAAAGAAAACAGTAGACGGTGCCCTCAATAATAGTCCCCACAACAACACAGAGCAGCATAAATGGATCCAGTCTCAATAGACTTTTTAAAAGGACATGAGAGAATGGCTGTAGGCTGTGTAATACAGGAAGGAATAGATGAACTACCCTGTCTTTTTCTGAACTTTCCTATCACAAAGGTGCCTGGAAGTAAGCTGCAGTGTCACCCTGCTCCAGCCATCCTCCTTTTTTTTCTTTCTGGTTCTTCAACCTGGTCAGTCCTTCTGTCCTTCTAACAGAGCCTCCTGTTCTACATGACCTCAGACTAGCCTTGACTGACTCCAGGATAGGGTTTGTCTCTATCAAGGTTGCCTTATCTCACACTTCCTACTGCCCAGGTCTTCAGCAGGCTTCACCCTGCAGAGCTAATGCTGCCCAAACTCTGCTGCTTACTCTCCTCGATTCAAGCTACCTGTCTATTTCTCTTCTAATTTTACCAACAAAGTGCATTGCATTAGGAGATGTTCCTTAGCAGGTTGTTTGTAGAAGAGGAGGCAAACCTTGGCCTTGAAACAGGGAGTCCTTTAGCTCCTTTCTGCCAGGCTGGTATCCTGGAGTACAGCAATGGCTTGTTGGATGATTGGGAATGTTCCCCTGAGAAAAGCCCATCGGATCTCAAGTGATGAGATTTCAAGAGCAGACTAAGGCCATAGAAAACCAGAAGAGCCAGGAAATAGAAACAGCTGGGTTTCAAGACGCCCTCCCTACCTGGCATCACTTCAAGGAGCCCTAAAACACACACTATTAAAAAGCCCTTTGTGCTTTTCCTGGCTCTGTTCAAGGGGCAAGAGTGAGCACAGAGCAGAGGACCTGTACCTTGATTCTCAGGGGTGTCTGTACCCCAAAGGACAGCTGAATGGCTGCTGTATCACCTTTCTGTGCTCCACACTCACTGCCCATTGCAGGCAGTGCTGGCCCAGTGACAGGTCCCTGTACCGAGGGAAGGAGGGACATTAAAGCTCAAGGGGGAAGCACTTGCCTGTGGAGTGGAAAGGTTAATCTCATGAGGAGGACAGAGCAAATAATTGCCAGGGCGAGGACATGGTACTTCACCTCAGCCTGCTTGTGTGCAAAAGGAAGGTAGCTCTTGCACAGAGATACTTTTCATCACTGTGCTTTGCAGCCCAGGGGAGAGGCAGTGACATGAAAGCTCCCTTTGGGCTCGGAAAGGAGAGGGGAAATCGGAGTAAAGCACTCAGAACAGCACACAGCTTGTCCAATGATCCTGAAAAGCCAGATGAAGATTCCTCTCTCAGGGGTGTTAGTCTTTCTTCAAATCTTTACCCTTTTGATGGGGGTAGGATTTCTCTCTGCAGCTGCTCTCAGCCCTGTCGTGGCCTCTCCTGGCCATAGCCATGAAATAAGTGGCACGATAAAAGGAACTAAAAGGGCTAAAGGAGTGATCTCCCCAGTCTGCCCCAAAAGATACCCTACTGCATCCACTCAAGATTTTCACTTCCAGCCTGCATATCTGATCCTGCTTGGGACAGCATTTCAGATCTCCAGGGCTTGGGCTTGGTCACATCTCAAGAAGCCAAAGGGAACCTTTGGCTCTCTGCTTTTTATAAGGTGAGTGAGTGCCCAGGTTAGCAAAGCTCAGATTAATCTTCTCCAAGGACTGGTGAGATTTCAGGAACTAAAAAGAAATAGAACTTTATAATGACAACAGTGATGCAAGTACCATAATAGTGGAAGCACTGGTAGGAAAGAATGACAGGGTGGAAGAAGAACAACTCATCTTTAAATTTCACTGTCATTTCCTCTTTGGAGTTCATCAAGTAGAAGTTTTATCTGGATCAAAAAGGTTGCTGACAAAATCAGGGTCAAATCAACTGAATGGTGACTGTCCCGTTGGAGACTTTGTGGGAACTGGTAGAAGTGACCAAATTAAGCAAAGGTATGAAAGAGGAGTTAAGAGCATCCACGCAATGGACTTGCACTGGATTGTCTAGAATGTTTTTCCTAATCGCAGGAACTTCTCCAGTGCAGATTTGACACTTCAAACAACTTTGATGATGACCTGCTTCCTATGAACATGGACGTTTGTCATCTCCAACATTTTGAACTTGAGCAAAAAGTCAAAACTTGCCCTTGCCTTGCCACTGCCCTGGTCATGGCCCTGGTTACTGACCCAGATGGGTAGCTGAGATCTCCTTCTGGACCTCTAAAACCAAAGGAAAAGCAACCCTGAGAGCCGGACAAAGCCCTCAACTAATCACATCACACAAGTATAATGAGGAACAGTTGAAAAAGCTTTTGCAAGATTGAGATAAGCTCCCCTCGTTGCTTCCTTTTTGCCAGTGCGTTCATCAGAGTGCTTACATTTTCCATTCACATCTGAAGAGCCTAGTAGGAAAAACAACAAACTGGAGGAGCTACCTGCATGCACCTGGGAAAAACAAACAGGGCCTGGAGATAAGAGAAAGTGGGAGAACAGAGAGATAAGGACAAGAACCAAACACTCCTCCCTCCTCTTTTCTTCCTCTCCATTTCCTCCCGGGAGCAGCAGAGTACACAACGCTCTGCTCTCCAGCCTGCATTTCAAGCGCAGGGTTGTAGGCATTAGTTTCCTGATGGACCTCTGTTATTCATGTCAGCAAAGTGAGGTCTTCCATGTTTTCTAAACACACGAGCCATGGTAGCGTGAACGCACATGTTCTTATTCAATGCTGAAGCTGAAGAGTCACAGGTCTGTAGGCTTCTTCGTTAGGAGATGCCACGGGAATTTTGAGCACCAAGAGCAGATCGGTCCCTGACCCAGCTGACAAATAACAAGCACAGCCTGGGCCCCACTATTGAGCTGAAGGACAAGGATGAAAAGGGGTGAGTGGACATCCCTACAAAGAGATGGGTATGTGCTACAAGTTGCAAAGGTCCTAGTAGTCATCGCTTACACAGCTGGGCTTGAAGGTCCAAGGGTCTTTCCCAGCAGCAGCCTGCATCATCCATAATGCCTTTGCCTACTCGGAATGTCAGCCCGTGTCATTCCTTGTCTGAGGGCAACACTGTTGCTGTGTGTCATTAAAGACCAATTTTGTTCTACCTTGGTGTGAACAGGTTTCTGTGAAAGGTTTTAGAAACGGAAAGAAACATTCTGCAAATCCCAGTGTCTCCTGCACTACTTTTAAAATGCTGCTGCCCTTAATGACACCCCTTAATGAAAAAAAGCATATTAGCTACAGAAGAAGACTCAGCCTCCACCTTTTACATGAGATGATGTTAGAAGGGCTAGAATCCAGCTAACAGGATACAATATGTAAATGTAGATGCCTCCATGCAGGTATCAGTAAGCACTGGGTGTCTTAGCTCCCAGCCCAGACAAGGTAGACATCCACAGTAAAATTCAACTGGGAAAGCACAGGTGGGTAGAGCAATTGCACTCAGATACCCAGCTGGCCTCCATCTCCCATTTCAGAGGAACAAAGAGATGTGGTCCCTCATCTTCTCTTCCCACCAGGGAAACTGATGAAATCAGTCTCTCAGACAGAGGTCAACCAAGAGGCGAACCGTGCTGCCTGAAGAGGTGCTTCAACCCAGTCTTAACTCTCTGCGTAAGGTTGCCCATCCCTCTTACTATAGACTGGACTTCAGAAGGTCTCAGTGATGGGTGAGAATTGGTGGGGAGATGACCCGGGTACTTCCACACCTCCAGAAATATTCCATCTGGTTGATTCCAAGCCAGAGTGACGAAGTGGATTGGCTCTTCCATCATCCAAATTTGCTCTCCCGCCCCTGTTTGAAAATCATGACCTTTGGGGCCAGAAAGTGCAATGACAGCAAAATTGGCAAGTCCAGCTGTCTACAGAAGGGAGTGAACTTGGCGTCTTTGCATGTCTGGAAATGGAGCTGTTTATACAGGGGGAGGGGAAAGGAGAGCTGCCATGTATAAGGTCTAAAATCGATCACTCACGTTAGCATAGCATGCTACAGAATAATGCGGGTCCTACTAACAAAGATGACATAAATAAAACCATGTTAGCTCCTTCACTTCAGAACAAAATATTTTCCCCCTAGGAGAGGGCTTATAGTCACAGGAATGACCCAAAAGCATTCTCACTTCTGTACAAGTGTGATTTACTCCAGTATACCAGTATACACCGGTATAAATCTGTCAGAATTAGATAAGAATAAAAGGAAAGATAGCCTTATTATTAAAATTCTGGAGTGGGAATACGGTTATTAGGAAATTTTGCTCTGCTACATATTTTTTTGCTGGATATTGAACAACTCATATCACTTACTATTAACACTGCCTCATTCCAGATCGTGCAGATACACACACACACAGACAAAACCTTTCCTTTATAAAATGAGTTTACTGGTTCTGCCTTCTTTACGAAGACTGCTTTTTCTGTGGGGCAAGAAACACCTTTACAAGCCATATATCCCAATTCTGTTGCGCACTGGCTGAGGAGATCGTTTTAATTCTGGTGATTTTGTTCTGGTTTTCAGAAAACTAAAATAAATTTTAAAAAAGGTATGTTTTCATGAACCAATATCTTTGCTGTGACCTAAAGGAGTTCCTTCATATAATTGGTAGTAGAGCTGTGGGGCTAAAGCTGAAGAAGATTTTGAAAAGATCTAGGCATCAGAGAAGAGCTGCTCAGCCAACATGGTATGGATCAGGTCAGTTGTTTGAACCCAGGTGCCTGCTTGAGGTGCCCTGGGATATTCCACCGGCTCTCCCACTGCCTCTAGACAGGAGCGTGTCTCTGCCATACAGCTTGTGTGGGTATGTCAGACAGCCCTTGATGCTTCAGGTGGCTCTGTACATCTGTATTGAGACAACGGGACCACACCTTGGACTCTGCTTACTATATTGAGCCTCAGTGTGGTTACTCACACCAAATGTCTAGGGCTTTTGGGGTATTTGAGAGGTTGACACAGGACAGGCAGATGAGAGACAGGACCTATGGGACACTGCGGTGACCTCCTGGAACAGCAGCCACAGCCCCACAGCTCCCGAAATGGCCCCGAATCCTGATGCACAAGCAGCTGAATTGAGCCCTGAGTGTTCAACCCTAACCAGGCAAAAGACAGACGGCCAGCATGAAACCTCTTATAGCTGGGTGTTTTATATATTTGCTTTGGCTGTGGAAAACTCCTTTGCCTGATCTAAATTCCTGTTATTTTGCTACCAAGGAACACATCTTATCTGCTAAGTGTGGGTTCTCCCTTATAAAAACTATTACACTTTGTGTCATGTTTAAATATCCACTGGGACAGAGAAAGAAAGTTCAACTCATTCAAGAGCAGAAGAGTTCAAGCACGTCCTGCGGTAGATCCTCTACAGCATGAACTTCCACCTCTGGTAGACCCTCTGCTGTGCCTCGAAAGATGAACAAGCTGATGTCAGCACACCGCATTGTAGCATTGCTGCTGCCTCTTTGACAAGTGTCCTGATGATTTAAGGTATAGATAAGGCAGTTGGAGTTTTATTTTCGCAAACACCATGCAAGTTTCTTCCTGTCTCTAGCCCCGCAGTCAAAACATTTCATTTTAGAAATGCTCAAATAAATCTTTTTTTTCAAGATTCGCTCAGGTTTTTCTCTCTTTTTTTTTTTTTTTTTCACTTCACACCAAAAAGATCTGTTGGTTCTGACCCAAGCGGTTATCACAATATGTTCTGATTTGGACAAAACTGTAATCTGGGAAAGGGAAGGGTCAGAAAAAGGGCAAAAAAGAAGAAAATCAATACCACTTTCATTCATGTAACACTGCTCCCAGCACCCTGGGTCTCAGCTCAGAGCCTATGGGGAATATGTTACCCACACAGAATAATTAGGCTACAATGAGGCATCACTTCAGTGACCAAATCTAGAGCAAAACTATGATACGTCTCACAGTATGTTATTTGCTCAGCAAACATTTCAACCCATAGAAGAGTAATGAAGGGATGCAGCGTTTGACCACTGGCTTTCAGATTTTGATCTTCTAGGGCCACATTGGAGAAGGTAGCAGGAGCGAATGTAATTCTTCAAGGGGCTTTTGTTAAAATCATCAGCTTTGGTATGTATTAAGTACTGAGAACTGCTGTGTTTAAACAGTGGTCTGGTTCTACTTGCTCCAGTGAATTTTCTCAAGCATGACTGTCCCTTGTTTCCCTCTCCTGCCTTCCACTTCTGCCCTGGCCATGGAGACATAAATGCAGCTTGTAGAATCATAGAATGGTTTAGGTTGGAAGGGACCTTAAAGATCATCTCATTCCAACCCTCCTGCCATGGGCAGGGACACCTTCCACTAGACCAGGTCGCTCAAATCCCCATCCAACCCGGCCTTGAACACTCTCCTCCAGCACAGTACACAATCAGAGCAGGGTGTTAATAACAAACAGGCACCATGGAATTAATGTTCCCTTCTGCAGATGTATCCTCAAGAAGTTGGCATGGCTGCTGCAGTCTGGAGGAGCGCTGACTAGTGAAGAAGCACATTTTTTTCCTCTGCTAATAAGACCCTAAGCCACAATTGAGCAATGGAGCAATTATGTTCTTTAAGATGAAATTCTGACTCATGCAAAGGACTCTTAAAAAATCACTTTTTTTTTTCCCCTTCCTGTGTTCTGCCAAAAATCCCGTGGTGACCTTCTTTATTCTTTCCTGTTCACAGTTAAGTGGAATGACAGCTCAAGGTCAAGAACAGAAAACAATGTAATTTAAAGCTATGTAGAACAAAGTGGTAAGTTTCAAAAGACCAGAGATGAATGAAATGGAAGGGAATTTCTTTGTCAGCTATGAAACCATATCTGATCTCTAGTATTAGTGGAATAGAGGGGGGGGGCACACACAAAAAAAATCTAAATTTTTCATATTTTACTTAGTAACCTCAATGGATAGGGAGATATGAGGCTGGATCAAGATTCTGGCTTTTACCAGTGCTAAACTTTAGTGACATATTTGATTTGGTAATGAACTTTGAATCTCTGCCTTTAAAATATTTTAAAACTTCGGTGCACAGCCTGAGGGAGTTGTGACTTGCCAGATCAGGTCAGAGTAGCAATCTACTTCAGCTTCAGGCAACCAAGGAATTATATACACATCATCATATCCTATCATGATTTCAGATCGTGCTGGGCCAAATGAGGGATGCAAAGTACAGTGCTAGTTTTAACCTGGGTAAAAAGGGGAGGAGAGTCACCATGAGTTCATTACAGAAGCACAATGAGAAATCTGGGAGAAAATCATGCTAAAAGGCATTAAAATTATGAGAGAAAGTGGATAGAAGTTGCAAAGAACTTTGTGGTTGGCTTTCAGTATGCGTGTAGGTAGGATAAAAACTACTCCAGATGATCTTCTCCTGACTTTACCTAACAGCCAGTATATGACCCACGGTGGCATTAGTCAGTCATCCACCAAGACAGTGACTGTAAGAAGAATCAAGCAGCTTTTAAAACAAAGCAACGAAGAACTGCTGAAAAGGAACAACTTGCTGTGTACTTTGAAGGAGAGCAACCCCTTTAGTTCTCCTGGGGTCATGGCAGGGGCTGTGCAGCCCAGCTACAGAGCAGTATCATGGAGAAATCACACTACTGCATTGGATGCAGCAGCACAAGGAGAGGAGATGGTCCAACCTGCTGTGAATGGAAATATTCTGAGTTTAATTGATGCATGACATTTGTCCACAAGGTCACAGTTGTGTCTGTGCTCGGGTACAAGTTGTCTGAGAGACTTGTGGGAATGCAACAGAGGATGGAAGAGGTGTAGCATACAGTTAAACAGCTCCTGTATATCAGGATTGGCCACCTTTCACAGAGAAAGTACGACTAGAGTTTACTCTCTATTATCAGGAGAGGTCTAAGCTATGCACGAATAGAAGTGGATTTCATTTATAAAGGAAAAGTCACAAGTTTGGCAGATATAAGATCTGGCAATAATGAAATGAATGTATCTTCCATAGCTTGGAACAGCAATATGTTTGGAATGAGTGACTAATTAATGGTTAATTGACAGAAGCCAACAACAGGGCAACCTATGTAAAGAATCACAGAATCGCAGAATGGTTTGCATTGGAAGGGAGCTTAAAGATCATCCCACTAGACCAGGTTGCTCAAAGTCCCATCCAACCTGGCCTTGAACACTAGCTTTCTGCTGTGGAGAACCTACAGCCTCATGAGATCCCGACACTCACTTGGTAGAAGGTTGAAAAGACCAGGTCATGTCTAATCTTTGGTTACATTTAATTCATCCATCATTTTCTCTTAGAAGTCTCAAGCAAGAGTTAAGCTCTGGGTGACTGATTTTGAGAAGGAGCCTGTACCAGACAAAAAGTGTCAATGCTCTGCAGAGGAGTTTGATAAGGCAGTGCCAGACAGGAGCTTGAGCAGACATCTTCTCTTGGTGCCCATAAGGGAGCAAGCAGCCATGAATGAATTGAAAGTAGGGCATACACAGACGGACAAAAAGGTATAACAGGGAGGAAGGGAGCTTGCCCTGGCACTACACCCTAAAAAAATTATTTATAATCTCATATTGATGAGATTAACCTAGATGACCTAGAGAAGTTTCATATTGGAGAGTCAGAAGAAATTTAAGTAGGTGAGCAAAAGCCTGAGGACACCAGCAGACTGAAGTCACTAGCAGAACAGTGAGGTGGTGCAAACAGGGAGGGGAAGATGGGTGTGAAGCTCAGCCCACTTGAAATCGTGCAATACCAAATAGACTACAGGAGACTGACGGGCAAGATCACAGCCCTTTGAGAGAATACGCATCTGTGGTCTCAGGGGCTGCAAAAGGCCTACATGGTAAACAGGAATGGTGAAAAAGGCACTGTAGCTTATTCCAGCACCATTCTGAGCTGAAATGGGACCAATTTATGGAAAGGTTTGTACAAAATGACTGCACAGGATGGGGTGGGGACACGTGAAGAAAACCATTCTAGTCCACGTTCCGAAGGAACAATATGGTAGATATCTCAGGACCTTTTTGAAGTAGGTCCAGTTTAGCAATGTTCGTGGGATTGTCTCCTTAGAACATCATATCACACTTTTTTTCAAAATTATTTTGGCTTTAGGAAGTTCCTAGTAGTTAGTTATCCACACAGGGAAGCTGTTATTAATAGCTGGGGTTCCAGTGGGTGAGACTTAAGGAGTACACTAGAGTTATATAGGAGCAATAAAATTCTTACATGCAGCAAATGACCACTTTGCAGCTTTTAACATCTCCCGCGGTCTACCCAAGGTTCTCTTACTTTCTTAGTGTTTATTTTTTCTGTCACCCTTTTGAGGCTGCCAGAAAAGAATAAAGAAACAAAATTAAAAAGACAGAGAAAGAGAAAAGAAAGAGAAGGAATACTAATGGAAGGAAAAATAATAAAAATATTAGCAGGTGTTTACAATCAAATGGGACGTAAACCTCCCAAGTTGCTTCTGCAAATTGCTTGACATTTTTTATGGGGCAATTTTGTGGGGCACAGAGCTTCAAAGTGCTGGAGTTCTATGGCTGGGATGGTTTTGGCCCAGGAGCTTTTTTGGAAATTATCCTTTTTGTTGGATTGTGCATTTTCACCATTTGCAAACAGTATATTTGACCATGTTCTATGTTCAGTACGAAAATTTACTTCTGTTGAGCAATAAAAGACTCTTCCCTGTGATAAAGCCTCTCTGATTTCAAGAGCAATGATGGTTGCAAATCTGCTCCCAAGAAACTAAGGACAATTTTTCATGAACCAGAAGATTATATGGGAAAAGCTATGTATGAATTTAGGGGATAGTAAGAGAACCTCTTGCAAATCTAGCTGCACCAGTTTTAAAAGCTATTTCATCTAGGTGTGACTAGAATCATAGAACCATAGAATCATAGAATGTGTTTGGTGTGAAGGGACATTTAAAGGTCATCTAGTCCAAACCCCCTGCAGTAAGCAGGGACATCTTTATCTAGATCAGATTGCTCAGAGCTTCATCAAGCCTGGCCTTGGATGTCTCCAGGGATGGGGCCTCCACCACCTCTCTGGGCAACCTGTTCCAGTGTCTCATCACCTTCACAGGAAAGAACTTCTTCCTAATGTCTAATCTAAACCTCCCCTGCTCTAGTTTAAAATTATTGCCCCTCATCCTATCACTACATGCCCTTGCAAACAGCCCCTCCCCATCTCCCCTGTAGGCCCCCTTCAGGTTCTGGAAGGCTGCTATTATGTCTCCCTGGAGCCTTCTCTTCTCCAGGCTGAACAACCCCAGCTCTCTCAGCCTGTCTTCATAGGAGAGGTGCTTCACCCCTCTGATCATCTTTGTGGCCTCCTCTGGACCCGCTCCGACAGGTCCATGTCCTTCTTGTGATGAGGGCTCCAGAGCTGGACACAGTACTCCAGGTGGGGTCTCACGAGAGCAGAGTAGAGGGGGAGAATCACTTCTCTCGATCTGCTGGCCACGGTTCTTTTGAAGGTTATTGTTGCAAACTACCATGCCCGATAGCTCAAATTAAGTCAAGTAACTTTGCACTTAAGCAGATTTAAGAGTGCTCGGTTGGTCTGTTCCCTCCCTGTTTGGTTGTCAAACCACTCCAGCTATATTCATATGAGCATGTCGTTCATGCATCACTGAGTTGTGATGCCCGAGGTTGGGACATCTGGGCCCAGAGTGGGATGCAGAGCCCTGATTTAGGTACCCATAATTTCTAGGAAGTGCCTGGGCAGAGATTTTTTACTATTTTATTTTCCTGAACTGAGAAAGAAAACACAAAACATCTACTGAAAATTTTGAAAGAGAAAAAACACAATGTTTCTGGTTTGTTGAAAACAAAACTTGCTTCATAATATCTAATCACAGAAACGTTTTCCCATCTAATTAAGATTTTAGCTGAAAATGTCATTAGCTGAATTTTTTTTTAATGTTTTAAGTCAAGAACAGTTCAAAAACCATCTATTCCTTTCAGTTTTCCTCAATAGAAAATACTTTTAAAAGAAACACCAAAATTGCCCTTTTCCAAATAGCTTGCTATTTGGAAGAAAATATATTTTAGAGTGGGAGCATTTTTCTTTAGATAAACATTGACCAGTGCTACTGGTTGACACCAAGTATTTCTTAACACCATGTTATGCACACTTTTTGCACCAGATCTGATGCCATTCTCGCTGAGCAGTTACAGCAATTTCTCCTTTAGGTAGTTCAGTGCTAAATATGGGAGCAAGACTAACCAAGGAGCTGCGACTATTCTGAATCTTTCCCCTTGTTCTTCTCCTTTGCAAGTCATACACAGCTGGAGGTCATCATTGCTGCAACACGATGGATTCTGATCCGTCTGCATTTGGTGCTGTGCATATCTCTATTGTGAAAAATGTACTGTCATCTTGCTCATAAAACACCTTCACTTTTCTTGACTTCTTGAGTTCACTAATAAAGTAGAAGCACTGCGGTTGTGAAAAATTGCTTATTAATTGTGTCAAGTTTGCAGGTCCCAGATGAGGTATATCAGGCATGTCTACAGGTCTGGGAATCTCATTTTTGCCAGAGGGCAATGAGTGACAGAAACAGTCTGTAAGAATCCTACTTGTTCATCTCTGAGACAACCACAGGGACAAACGATGGATGAAGAGCGTAGACACCCAAAACTGCTTGCCAGTCCGGTGTCTGGAGGGGTACAAGACAAAGAGAGGGAGGGAGGAAAGAATAGATCACCTGCAGAAAAAGAAGAAGAGAGGACATGGGCAGAGATCCACCTTTTTTCCATAACTTCTTAAAACCATGAAATATTGGTGTGACTTTGCCTTTTCAGTTGCTTTAGACTATATCTCTATACCAACTTCACCTTGGTCCCTCCACTTCGCACTGGCAGGAGTGATGCTCTCAGTACAAAAATACCCAAAACAAGGTAACCACCTTTATTTTCTTTATCTTTCTTTCTTTCTTCTTTAATGCTTCTTAGAAGAATGCCTTTAATATGGTGCTGCCATGAAGTGATTACCCTGGGCATCAGCTACGCATCTGCTGACCCAACTCCACCCGATTATCACATCATAAAAAGGAGAATTCCTCCTAAATGGAGCCCGGCTGCCACTTCCCAAAACACACACGTGTTGGGGAGGGAATCAAAGGGCTGCCCATCAAGGGCACAGCTACGCTTCACTTCAGAGCAGGAAAAGTGATGAAGCTGGAAAAAGCCCAAACAATAAGGGCATGAATAAATGAAGTGAGACTCTTTAGTCTTTGTGATGTTTGTCTGTGGTGCCACACTCCCTCTACTGGCAGTGCAGCCACTATATTTGCTGGAGTCCTTGGGGTTGGAGTATCCCAAGGCACCAGAGCTAAATCCAAGAACATGCTGATTAACAGCAATTTCCCAACATCCTGGGTTCACACGGCATCACTGGTTAGCCCACTGGTTACTGAGTCCTCTACTAAACTGAACTGGAGCCTCTACTTTACCCTTACCCAGGACTTATTTATTTGTAAATTATAAGAAAATACAATGAGGCATAAGATCCTTCATCGGATTTGATGTAGATAACTAGTGCACTGTGCTTCTGTGCACAGCAGCCACCCTCCCATACTGTGTCAGGGAACTGTGGAAAGTTCTCAGTCCTTCTGGGATTCCCAGGAGACTAATTGGAAGGTCCTAAACTAAAATAAGGTAGAGCTTACAGACACTTTTTATGCTCAGGACTGTCCACATACAGAAGAGAGATCTGATGTTAAATAGCTTACGATTCTGTTCAGTGACACCATCTGTTGGAATATTACACATTGCCTTTCCTGATTTTTTTTTCCTTCAAAATTCCCCTCTTTGTGCTTATGGTGGGAACTTCCTCAAAATTCAAAGGAAGGGGTTTTTGACACTGCTAACTGTTTTATCTGGGGCTGAAAGCATCCACAGCACCATCACGAGAATGTCTTCAGATGGATTGGGTTATCCTGCCCAAATTTTTCACAGGAACAAAGTTTCCAGCATAAGTTAATGCCATGGTCTTGCAAATCCTCCCACAGTGGAGGCCTCCAAGGCTTTTGTTGAAGTTTGCATATGTCAGTGACACCATGTGGACGGTGTCAGTTGATGGACTCAAACCTGCATTTAGCTACTAGTGCAGAATTTCTAGTCACTTCACCTGGCCAGGTGAGTCACCTGCGCTCCTTCCAGACTTACAAAGAGAGGAAAATCCACAAAGAATTAATCGCATCCCACTAGAGAATCTAAAGGTAGGGATAACTGGCCAAATAGCTTAGATCCCCAGCTTACTCCCAGGTTTTGCTCCCCTAATTGTCCAGTGTGCATAGGTGTCAGCTTGTCCCCAGATCTCTTGGAGAAAAAGCCAATTTACTCATTTTGAGATTAAATCTGAGTGCTTGCTGGGAATATTTGGCTGCAGGGATCCCTCCTCATAAGCAGTTTGGACAAGATCAAACCACGTTTGCCTTCCTTCAGCTCACAGTGTCACCCAGCACTGTCTCAGCAGGTTTCATTTCCTCAAGCACCTTCACTACATCTAGTACTACAGTCCTGGGACATGAAATACTTAGCTTTGGTGGTGGTGTACAAAACCACCACTGCCAGGGACTGTCACACAACCTCCTCACCTTGGAGAATGGATCTGTCCATCTGGGCTCACAGGGGAGAGACGGGAAGGCATCAGTAGGATCAGCTGGACTTGAACAGTCTGGTTTGTGTCCTCACCACAATACAGGCATCTACCAGCTTGCATGAAAGCACATCTCATGCTTTTATAGACTGCCCCCAGGGTGGGCCAGTTTCCCTCAGTGGGGAGAAATATTCAGTGCAAAGGAGAGTGTGTTTTGTGCTTGTAGGCAATGAATTGAAAAGCTCAGGAAACCTCTGCAGAGAGAAAGCGCTCACAGCCAACCTGGCTTCATTTCTGGGTCTGAGCTACTGCCTGTCCTCATGCACTCTTGGCCAACTCATTTAATCTCACTGCTCTTGATGGTTGAAGGTGTCTAAACCACTCTCCACTGTTGGGATACCCAATCTGAATTGATTTCCATGAGGATTAGAAGTACAATGTGGATTTGGGTACCTAAACGGTGGTCTTTTTATGATGCTTTGCCTTGGTTCCCAATTGCAATGTAAGGAAGATGATGTCTTCCTGTGCTTGTGATGTCTGGTGAGGAAGACGATTTCTTCCTGTGCTTATGATGTCTACTTAGGGTACACTTGCTCTGAAATAGTGACTGTCTCTCACCAGGTAGATCCTATCTCAACAGGACTTGAGAAAGAAAATGGGAATTAGTCTGCTCTGTGCTATAGGGACTTCTACCCTGACGAAAGCTCTTATAGATGACAAACTCCTTCCCCATCAACCTACTGTCAAAGCCCCTCCTTTACAATGTGGGCTGGTGGGCTCCTGCTTTGACACCCAGCACAGAGCAATCTCTGTAACATCCCTGGGCCTACTGCTGATGCAACCACAGATGGGATATCGCCGGTGGGATCCATCTCATCCAGCTTCAGCCATCTCCAGATAAAGTGGACAGACTCTTTAACAGCACAGACCTTCCCTGAAGTACAAACAGAGATGCTTACTCTCCCAGGGGACAAATCATGCTATATGCTTCTGAAACCTCTTTTAAGATGAGGTGAATCACGCGTTGTCATCGCCCAGTTTCTCTTCATTGCCTGTAGATGTTTAACTTTGTAGACAGGAATCACAGAGCAGGTGAACCCCACACCAGGCTGAGACATCTACTCAGACATGTGTAGAAACTTCACAAGGGAGCCTCAGATTTTCCCTGTCGTGCTGGGTTTGAAGGGTTCATTGCTGGCCAAAAGGCAATTCAGTGTCCCAGTTGGACTAATGTAGAAGTAAGGCGCAGGGCTACTTGGTCTCCTCAGGGGACACTCCAGTTCAGGTCCTGACACAGGGGAGCTGCCCTGCCCTCTCTAACAACCTGTCTTTGACCATGGCTTATACAGGGAGCCTAGAGAGTCCTGAATTCAGGAAAAATGTATCTCCTCCTTCCATTTAGCCTCCACACATTCTCTCCAAAGCCCTTCCACCCCTCTGAGGTGGGTAAGAACTTCTCAGGGTGAGTGAAGCTTGCAAAACACAACCCAAAAGGAGCGGAAACAGATTGGGGCTGGGAGCCACAGTGTTTTGTAACCTAGAGAATAAAAGTCCTATCACCCCACCCAATGCCAGCCATTCTCCTATATCCTTAGGGCTACATGTTTTTCCACATACTGTTCAATTTATTATTTGCCAGTTCCAAGTATAGCAAATTCACAGAGTGAGAAAAATCTCATTTTGAGTTGGTTTTGGCTCCTCTCTTGCAGTTGGACTCATTTGGAACAAGGTCTTTGTACTTTATTACAGCAAATGCCCACGGGTTATTATTTCTGAGAGCCATTAGGGAAAGCAGTCCAAGTAGAGGGGGGCAGTGGGCTGAAGGGGGGCCAGGAGAAAAGGCGCAAAGCTTCTGAAATGCATCATTTTTCACCTTGCCATAAAAACAAATGGTGGAGAGAACCTGAGCTAATAAACACCCATTGAGAAGTGGGTGATTTTTCTCCCCCTCTCTCTTTGGCTTTGACTACTGGTGGTTTTTTTCACCTCTTTTTAAACATATGAAGATCATAGAAAAAAAAAAGATTTCTATTCAAACTTACAAAGAAATACCTTCAGCCAAATTACTTAAAAAAAAAAAAAAAAAAAGAAAAGGCGGCTGTTGAAAGCTGTGTATGGATATGGCCAGATTAGATAGACAGGTAGATAGGTAAGTAGATAGATAGATAGATAGACAGACAGACAGACATATAGGCAGACAGATAGGACTGGAAGCATGGACCTGGATTTCAGATGTCCTCTTCTGCAAATTGCTGTACAGGCACCAGTCAGCCTTCTTATGGAGATGCCCATATAAAAGACAGATCAGAAACAATACCAAGATATTGGTTAAATCAATAGGACAGTTTTTCTCTGATTTTGCATGATTGGTTTTCTCTAGGTACAATGTGTCTCCAATCTTTCTTTGACTGGTTTTCTCTATGTCAGCATTAGGAGTCAAGAATATGGTACATGTCAATACACTATATCTTGATGATTTGGTAATGCTGTTATACACAATTTCATTAAACATATCTTTGTCAAAACACGCATTTTTTTGTAAGTTATGTCTCAATTAGACAGAAGGTGGGATTCATCTTCAAATTCAGAAATAATTACCTGGGCTTCTGTATAGTCAATGGTGAGAAATAACTCTGTCATAGTGCCCCAGAACCTAAAAGTTCTGAGTCTAACCCTAGAGTTAGAGATCTAACTTTATATGTCTAAAATTAGATGAGGATACCACACTACTTAGTCATGTTCAGGTCACTCCTTTTTGTAGAAGGGATATTCTAGATGAATTTAACTCAGAAACAGGACACTGCATGCCTTGTTCAGTCAGGTCTCCACCCATAAATTAAATAGGGTTTTGAGGTGGTATAATCAATCATTTTATTTGGACACAAATATTTGAGATTATAAAGTATGGGGCTTTTTTGGATGACTGTAATCTACAATTAGCAGGGTCAAAATTTATATAAATCTTTTCTGCAACATAAAATATTTTCTGAAGCTATATTATTAAAGTTTTTGTGAAAAGCTATTTTAAATGACATTTTATTTGTTGATTTTTTTCACATTTTAAATGACAAAAAGAAGGAAAAAATGTTTCCCCCACCCCCCCAACACACTGCCTTTTCCCCTTTATTCTGGAAAGAAATAATACAAGACAGCCAACACCAGACTTCTGACACTGTAATAAAAGGGTTGAGTATTTGGAAAGAAAAATATTTTAGAATTTTCTGTGAAAAAGAAAAAAAAAGAAAAAATAGAAGAAAAAGAAAAAAATATTAATCTCTTTCAGTAATTTTATTAAAAAATCTCACTTTTGGCCTACTCAGTTCTACAGTAATTTCAATCAAGGGAGGCAATCAGCCAGAAAATCTGAGCAAACATGTCTCTAACCAACATTGTCCTGATGAATAGCATTGTCAGGATATGTAAAATCATGTATTTTCTTAAACAGGAGGAGTTATTAGCAAAAATGGAAACCAGCTCCATGCACAGACAGAAAGGCGCGTGTCTTTCCTCATTCCAGCTTTACCCCGTTCGTTAGCGGCCGTGACCTGCTCGAACTCCACCCACGGTGATACCAAGGGTGGGATTCGTACGATGAGTTGTGGACTTCACCTTATCCAGTAGCAACCATATAAACAAGGGTCAGATGAATCATGCCCTAAAAGTTCCTATTCCTCCCCATCGACCATAAAGGGACCCCCAAGTGACAATTTCTATAGCATTAG
Source organism: Larus michahellis (assembly GCF_964199755.1). Classification (NCBI taxonomy): domain Eukaryota; kingdom Metazoa; phylum Chordata; class Aves; order Charadriiformes; family Laridae; genus Larus; species Larus michahellis. The sequence goes on along the minus strand of NC_133897.1, from coordinate 2,716,227 downwards.
AGGAGATGAATGGGAGACGAGGGGCTGAGTCCAACACAACGAATAGCCATATGGCTGCTTGTAATGTACTGAGAACAGATGGATCAGTGAGGGATTTACAGATGGAATAATGCTATATGATCCCAACCCCATAATGAAGTAATATTATCCCCAGTTTGCAGATGAGGAAATTGAAGCATAGGGAAGTGTAGAGCCTAGTCCAATTTCTGGTGAAGCCAAATTATTTGTCTGTCATTACCCAGGATGGGGAATATCTGGGAATATAACACAGGCATTTTGAGCCCCGTCCTGATTCAGGGAATCCCAGCCATAAACTGTACGGTTACGCACAGGACCTGGAGCTGACATGGAAAGTCTCCTAGTTGGCTATGTAGCCTGCTGCATCACAGTAAATCAGCTTAGCACACCCTTCCCACTCTGGTTTTGCTGCAGCTATGGGGAGCACCTCTGGTTCTCTCATGTCTTGCTGCCCATGGGTTCAGCTCTTTGGGGATATACCAGAAAGCAAAATAGTGAAAGGGTCAAGAGTCTTTCTGCTATTAAGTGTCACGTTGCTGACTCTTTGGGCGGTACCTTGGTTTGTACCTTTTCTTAGAATCATAGAATCATAAAATCATAGAATGGTTTGGATTGGAAGGGATCTCAAAGATCATCTACTTCCAACCCCCTGCCCTGGGCAGGGACACCTCCCACTAGACCAGGTTGCTCAAAGCCCCGTCCCGCCTGGCTTTGAACACCTCCAGGGATGGGGCAGCCACAGCTTCTCTGGGCAACCTGGGCCAGTGCCTCACCACCCTCACAGCAAAGAATTTCTTCCTAATATCTAACCTAAATGTCCCCTCTTTCAGTTTAAAACCATTATCCCTTGTCCTATCGCTCCACTCCCTCATAAAGAGTCCCTCCCCATCTCTCCTGTAGGCCCCCTTTAGGTACTGAAAGGCTGCTATAACACCTCCCCGCAGCCTTCTCTTCTCTAGGCTGAACAACCCCAACTCTCTCAGCCTGTCTTCATAGGAGAGGTGTTCTATCTGTCTGATTATCTTCATGGCCCTCCTCTGGACCTGTTCCAACAGGTTCATGTCCTTCCTGTACCGAGGATTCCAAACCTGGACACAATACTCCGTCTACTTCTTCTTTTACTACAGGACATGCTCCCAAGACGTGGACCTCTGGACACCTCATGCATGGTGGACCAAATGCTTTGCAGAAGCATTGCAATTTCTGTGTGTATGCCAGTTGAGTGCATTGCACATTTCCCCAAGAAACATCCTCCCAGTCCCAAGGGATCCCCAGAAATGTGTATTTTGCTGCAGTTCACACTGCCAGCATGATTCGTTCAGCTGTTTTTGTTCACCGTCTTTCCCAAGGACAAACCGTGAATCAGCACGTCAGAGTTGGGTCAAATGGTGGCTGCTTGTAGCTATCATCTTTCCCAAGGACTTCAGAAGCCATTTCATGATCCAGGTAATCCCAAACCCAAGGGAGAGGCTGTGGCATCAGCAAGCACTATGGAAGCTGAACACAAAATGCTCCCATCTCCAAAAGGACCCATCCAGCCCACAGCTTGTTAGCACAATGACCTTGAGAAAGACTGTTGTTGAGAGTGGGGTTCAGGATGGATGAATTGTCCTGGATGTCCCCAGATGGGTTAGGAATGGAGTGTCCTAACTGCAGAGCATGGAGACTCTTTTCATGGAACATCTGTGCAAGATGATGTATAAAAACGTAAATCTGCTAAAAGACACCAAAAGCACAGTCAGAGTGCCAAGCTACACCGATAGCTTTGAACTGATGAGCTGCATAGTTGATCTTGCTGCAGCACCCAATAAAACACGGGCTAATGCGCTGAGCCATGGTTTGATGGTGGAAGGCAGCAGCGTCCCTGGTGATTCTAAACCACCACAGCCCCGTGGCACAAAGCACCAAATCAATACAAGTGAACTGGCCTGGATCAAACATATTTGGGTGGGTTAACTCTACACAGGCTCATTCTTCCTTTTTTCTGGCACTTTGCAGTGGAGAAGTGACCCAAGGGCCAAGAGGCAGAGCAGGCTGTAGGTCGCAGCTGATTGCTAATGTAATGGTGCAATGGCCCAGGTTAGGAACCACCTAACCCAGGTCAATAGGTATTTCATAACCTGGATCAGCATCGTACTGCTCAGGCACCTGGCCATGAGAGATCCACTGGTAGCAACCGGAACCCCAGCCTTAGCTTCTGACTTTTCTGGGTCTGACTTTTCTGCCCATGGTGAGCTCTGTGCTGTCAAGCTGCCTTGCTCCATCACTGCCTGAGCCAGCTGATATACATTTCCCGTTCTTGTGGCCACAGCGTGGGATGCGGGTTGATGTTACACTGAATCTGGTGTAAATGGCTCCTGTGAGCAGCGACCATCTCCCTTCTTCTCCGGTTACGTGGTTTTGATACTCTCAGTTTTGATACTCCAGCAGTCGTGGAGCCACATGGTAAATCAGAGAAACTGGCGGATCAGACAGAAAACCGAGGCAGTTCACATCAGATCAGTTCATCGGTCGCATTCACCTCTTGGCTGTGCAATTAGTAGGTCCAGCACAAGGGAGAGAGAGAGGGACCATGTGGCTGGGGCTGCGGGTGGGAAGGAGCAGACCATTCCCTCCACTGCCAAATTAGGTGGGACGTGAAACCTCTGGTTGCACAATGGTTTAAATGGTCTAAGACCATGGGGATGCTTCTTTCCCTTTTCCCCTCTTAATTCTAGCGGCTTCCCCTTGCCAGCACTATCACTCAGGTGGTTGCAGGATGCTCTGGATCAGATCCTTGATGTGGATGGGAGAGATTTTTTAATTTTTTTTATTTTTCTTGGCGAAGGTTGCAGTGGGGTCAGTTCCCTCCCACAACTGAGCAAAGAGCAGTGGTTGGGAGCTGCAGAGGGAGAGGAAGACCACTGATTTTACAAGCAGGACAGATGCAATCCCTTAAACCCTCTTGCCAAACTGTGCCTCAAGACACACACCAGCTGGGTTGCAGATAAGCAGATTTGAGGGGGGGGTGTGTGCACAGAACCATCCAGCACAGCACCGAGACTGTCACAGCAAACCAACTGCCAAAGTACAAAGCATTTTGTGGCTTCAGGTGGGTCAAATGATATGTTTAAAGGAGCAAACAGAAGTAAAGTGGGTGGATTTGCAGCAGAGCTGCAATGTGGACTCAACAACCTTCAGCAGGGACCACTTGGGATGGCGGCTCCGTGTGGAAGCAGCGAGCAATGCACCCACTGCAGGGAGAAAACAGGGATGGTAGGACATGGTGTGAAGGAGCTCAAACCCTTGTATAATTGAGGCATGATAAGAAAAATGCTTCATTGTCTGTTGGCCCGTTTTGGACCAGTCTCCTTTCTTTACCCCCACCTTACATCTGTTGAAGGGCAGTTGGAGCACAGGACCTCTTGGTGCCATCTGCCAAGGTGGCACCACCTATTCAGCCTATCCTCCTCCAGCACCTCCACCACCCTGGCTGAACTGGACACCAGACTATTCGGGGAGTGGCCTCCCCTTGATTCAAGCTGAATTAGGTGAGATTAAATTTTGCATTTTTGTTTTTTTGGTCATTCAGACAAATATAATGATATTCTCATCTGTTTAGCTCCAACATTATTATGGGCTTTTCAATGGATTCCATATTGCGCCCTCAGTTATAACATTAAACCAGCCAGCTCCAAACCGCAGGATGATTGAAACATTCTGGTTAAGATGCATGTTCCAGCTCACGTCAAGCCAAGTTACTTTAAATATATCAAAATTAATGGGATGCATAAGGAATGCAGGTCAAACACAGCCACAGAGATCTGTGGCTGATAGGAGTGGCGTTCAAAGAATGCCACGGGGGGAGACGGTACCCATTCTTGCTTTGGGAATTTAAAATAAAATAAAATAAAATAAAATAAAATAAAATAAAATAAAATAAAATAAAATAAAATAAAATAAAATAAATTTAAAAAGATGGGAGGAGACAGATCTTAGTACATACAATAGATTTGAAGTTAGTCCAGGTTACCTGGAAGATCCTGGGCAAATATGTCTCTGACTCCTAAATTTGCCTTTCTGGAATATGACGACTCCATGACCTCCAAAATGATGTCTGAAGAACCTCAACACCCAGCAATGTCTGGAAGACAGAACCAAACAAGCCTACAGACCTGCAGGTGTCCATGAAGCAGCATAATAAGGGGATGCATTGCTTTCCCTTCCCAGTATCTTAAAAAGCCAAAGTCAGGAGAAAAACAGTATAATTTTGGACTGGAACCTACAGATCTAGGACCTTTGAAATTAGGATTACACAGACTGGGAGTATGACACCACAGGACATGTTTCCTGAATGACTGTTTTTTATTTAAAATTCCCCAGTCTGAAAATTGTTACTGAAATATATCTATTTTCCTTAACAGAAAACCTCAACCAACCAGTACTATGAAAGTGCTTCTTAAAATACTACAAGAAACACAGAGTTGTGTTTCATCACTGTTGAACAGGTCAACTTTGGGTGAATGAAGTCTTTGAAAAGAGTACCAAAACCCAAATGCCACCCAATATTTGGAAAATCATTCTGGATTTTTTTTGGAAACTCATTTATAATGAATGTTCTGATAGCACAGTTGTACATTTATTTTCAGGTCACACATTTGACTGTCAGGAGAGAACAAAATCAAATGATCAGGATAATTATGCGTTAGTTACACTGAAATAACTGAACAGTCTGGTTTTATGTCCTGTTGAGCTCTCCGTCACTCTGTGACTTGCTCTATTACAGCGTTTATTCTGATCAATCTGAGCATATACAATCTTTTGCAGCTTTGCTGGATTCATTCAAAGCATCAGAAGTGATTTTTTTGTCCAGTGTAAACAATAGTAAGGACCAGCTTCAACCCATTTGATGTAGTTTTAGTATTTCTGTAAACCCATAGTTTTTATTTTTTTAATAAGAGTGAGAAATTTAAAAGTGAGTGTAAATGTATATTGTGTTTGCAATAATAGCTGGGAATTAGTCTGAGTGTATTACATCAGCCTGAAATATTAATTTTTCAGAATTCTGAGCTCCCTTTTGACTTTGAGGCCAAGCCCTTGAAATGCCAAGTGCACTGAACTTTGACTAGATCTCGATCCTTTGGGGGACATTTGCACCATCTATCCGTTCTGCAGCGATGCTGTGCTCCTCCGTTTTAGTTCCAAAATCTGGTTCTGTAGTATTTAGATGTTCAGGGTCTGGTTATCTCATCTAAGATCTAGGTTTAGGGCTGTAGGCAACCTCTACTACTGTGTCCAGCTCTGGAACCCTCAGCACAAGAAGGACATGGAACAGGTCCAGAGGAGGCCACGAAGATGATCAGAGGGTTGGAGCACCTCTTCTGTGAGGTCAGGCTGGGAGAGTTGGGGGTGTTCAGCCTGCAGAAGAGAAGGCTCCAGGGAGACCTCATAGCGGCTTTCCAGTACCTGAAGGGGGCCTACAGGGGAGATGGGGAGGGACTGTTTGCAAGGGCATGTAGTGATAGGATGAGGGGCAATAATTTTAAACTAGAGCAGGGGAGGTTTAGATTAGACATTAGGAAGAAGTTCTTTCCTGTGAAGGTGATGAGACACTGGAACAGGTTGCCCAGAGAGGTGGTGGAGGCCCCATCCCTGGAGACATCCAAGGCCAGGCTTGATGAAGCTCAGAGCAATCTGATCTAGATAAAGATGTCCCTGCTTACTGCAGGGGGTTTGGACTAGATGACCTTTAAAGGTCCCTTCCAACCCAACACATTCTATGATTCTACGATTCTATGATTCTATGATTCTATTCTTCTGTAGTCAATGGGGAGAGACAGCTGTGACCAGAGGGCAAGTCTTCCCTCTACAAGGAAGGCTGAATTGTCCTCTGGAGCTGCTGATCTCTATCCACTGACTATGGAATAACTCTAACGTGACCACAGCTACCATGTAGATGCCTCAAATATGTGGCATACAGCGAGGTGGGATGAACTCAGGTGTACGGCACAGCCATTCACAATGTCAAGGATGGTTGCCCTTTCTGCAGAACCTGGCCCAGTAAGAACCCTTCAGGCTTGCAGGAAGAGCGAACACTTTTACTAAGAGCATGAATGAATACGTCTGGAGGTCTCAGAAAGTGATGCTGAAGCACCATCAGCCAGGCATTTCACCTCTTGCACTTTTTCACCTCTGGCTCCATGCTCTTGGCCTCCCATCTCCCCCCATCCCGCCCAGCTGCAGCCCACGGTTATGAAGTGATGGAAGAAAGCTGGTGTGGAAATTATTTTCTCATGTACCTGGAGACCAGCATAATTTCATATTACTAGCTAAAATTAAAATCCTATTATAATAAAAGTAACTGGAATCCCAAGGGGACAACATACCAAACATTAGCTGAAAACACCTTCCTGAGCTTGCAAAGAGAATCATAGGGGAGAATGGCATCTGTTACTAACATCTGAGTGCAAATTCCTTCCACCTGCCACGGGCAGAAAGTCAAAACCCCTTCATTTTCTGCCGAGCACTTGAGCCGTCTGTTGAAAAGACACTGTAAACTTCATTAAATGGCTTTCCACTGTGGCCTGCGTGGATGCTGTTTCAGGCCCTGCCATCAGCCAGCGCCAAGGAGGCACCTGGGGATGCTGGGCCAGCTGACCAGTTTGCCTTTCCCGGCTAGTGTGGAAAATGATGGAATGGTTTCATTTCCTGAGCAAAAACTGCAACAGTTTGTATTCCTACAGATACATTGAAGCAGGCTAGAAAATCACTTATCAGGGCAATTCATCCACTATAGGGAAAGCAAAGCTTGATGCAAAAGAAAAGAGATTAATGTAGTCTTTGGATAGCACCAGCAAGCTAAGAACATAAATACAACAATAAATCATCATATCAAGATCTTATCATGTCCCATGTGAACCACAAGCCTTAAAGCCAATTCTGAAGGTCAATGACGTTAGCTCCATGTGATGTGTGGGGAAACTGAGGCACACAATACTGGCTGCGGGTTGTCCAGCAAAGCTGGAAATACAGCCTGTATCTCTGAAGTCCTCCCGAAGCCCTTCTGAAGGCAAATAATCAAGAAAGCAGAGCAAATTCGTGTGTCTCAGCCTGCCGCAGTGTGTACTCGGGCACAGTGCGGTTCTGCAAGACGAGTCCTTCTGCTCAGCCATGCTGGATCACCCCCACAAATTTCTTTCACGTGCCCTGTTATTTTTTCTTCTCCTTGTTTTTGCTATTTAATTCCCAAACTTGGACTATCTCTTATGCAGATGTAGAGCACCCAAAGGAGCCCCTATCTCAGGTTCCCACGCCTGTTTCTGCTGGATGACGGAGGCTGTGAAAGGGAAGCGTTCAAGAAAGACTCCTAAAATCAATCAGGTAATCAGAGGTTAAAAAAAGCATCAATGGTGCCTTTGGTTGTGCTCTTCAGCTGGGACTTCAAGATCAGTGGCATCACCGTAAAAACTACCCAGGCTGCAGGTTGCCATCCCGTGCGTTATCTGTGCAGCAAACAAGCAGAACAGGTAACACAAAGAAAAAGTGATCCTTTCTCAGCTGGTCTTGTAGCTTCTCCCTGCCTCCAATGCCCTTGAAGAAAAACTGGGTGGCTGGTATTAAGCAGACAAAAGGTCCTGGGATCTTTTCCTCGGATCCTGCCCCGAGGGCTGGTAGGATTTGTTGGCAGGCAAATTCTGGCCACAGCTGCTGCCTCTATATCGTGCAACGGGGAGAGTAGCAGCACCAAGCGGTACCAAGATTTTGGTGTGTATTTCGAGTCCTGAGCACTACACGCATGTCCCTGAGCCAGTCCCAGACAGCAGGAAGGGGGGTCCAGGGCCGAACTACCTCTGGGGACCGTGTAAGCAGGCCTGTACACTTAGGTTAGTCACCTGGCATAGTGACTAATCCACTGGGATGGAAGCAAGGAATTCATGTTTGGTCCGGCCACGACACTGCTGTATGCTGCTACACAAGCCATTGTACCACCTCGTCCCAACCTCAGTTTTCCATTTAGAATTCATTGACTGATATTGCTCAGAATCACAGAATGGTTGAGGTTGGAAGGGACCAATGAAGGTCACCTGGTTCAAGCCCCCTGCTCAGCACAGCCACCTAGAGCCAGTTGCCCAGGACCATGGCCAGATGGCTTTTGAGTATCTCCAAGGATGGAGACTCCACAACCTTCCTGGACAACCTGTGCCAAGTGCTTGGTCACCCCCACAGTGAAAAATTGTTTCCTGATATTCAGAAGGAACCTTCTGTCTTTCAGTTTATGCCCGTTGTCCCTGGTCCTGTCACTGGGCACCTCTAAAAAAGAGCCTGGCTTTGTCCTCTGCACCATCCCTTCAGGTATTTATATATATTAGTAAGATCTCCCCGGTCCTTTCAAAATCTTTGTAGTCCCTTACTGGACTTTCTCCAGTATGTCCATGTCTCTGGCACCGAGGAGCCCAGAACTGGACACAGCAGTCCAGCTATGCCCTCATCAGCACTGAGTAAAAGATCAACTCCCTCGACCTGCTGGCAATGCTCTGCCTAACACAGCTGAGGATACCATTCACCTTCTTTGCCACAAGGGCACATTGCTGGCTCACGTTCATCTCGGAGTCCACCAGGACCCCCAGGTCTTTTTCTGCCAAGCTGCTTTCCAGCTGGGCGTCCCCCAGCATGTCCTGGTGCCTGGGGTTGTTCCTCCCCAGGGGGAGGACTTTGCACTTCTCCTTGTTGAAGAGAAGCTGTAGGTGCCCCATCCATGGAAGTGTTCAAGATCAGGCTGGATGGGGCTTGCAGCAACCTGGTCTAGTGGGAGGTGTCCCTGCCCATGGCAGGGGGCTTGGAACTAGATGATCTTTAACGTCCCTTCCAACCCAAACCATTAGATGATTCTATGGGGTTCCTGTCAACCCTCCAGGCTATTGAGGTCCCTCTGGGTGGCAACATGACTGTCTGGAGTATCAGCCACTCCTGCCAGTTTGGTGTCATCTGCAGGCTTGCTGAGGGTATGCTCTGCCCCAGCATCTCGACGATCAATGAAGATTTTAAATAGGACTGGACCCAGTATTGACCCATGGGGTACACTGCTAGTCACTGGCCTTCTACTAGATTTTGTGCCACTGATGACCACCTTCTGGGCCTGGCCTTTCAGCCAGTTTTCAGTCCACCTCACTGTCTTCTCATCCAGCCCATGTACTTGCTCTAAAAACTCCATGATGTGACATTTATGGAAAGTGCTATATAAAAGCCAGACATTGTTATTAAATCTCACCCTCAGTCAGCAAAACACTTAAACATGTGCTTAAGATTTAGGGTAAGCCTAAAGCGCGTTGGGACTCAAATGCCTGATTAAGTGTTGTGCTGAAGCGAGAGGAATTGCTGATCAGTGGTAACACGCTCCTGGGTCACCTATTGCACTTCATGCTTTTACGTTAACGAAGTGCAACCTGGAACAAAGCTGGATTTCATTGCCCAGATGCTCTGCAGCAGGGACTTGGCTCTGAAGTGCCCACCTGTAGTCCAATCCTAAAATCACCGCTGTCCTCCTCAGCAGGGAGATCTTCATAGAATCACAGAATCATTTAGGTTGGAAGAGACCTTTAAGATCATCAAGTCCAATCATTGACCTAACGCTGCCAAAACCACCACGAAACCAGATCCCGCAGCACCACGTCTACCCATCTTTTAAATACCTCCAGGGATGGTGATTCCACCACTAAAGGACAGGGCAAGTACAACTCCTCCTGCTGCAATAGTCAGGGCTGACCCCAAAGAGCAAGGAGAAAGCCAACCTCAGACAGGTAAAAAGTCCTCTAAGCTTTAAAGGAGGCTCCGAGTTCTTTGGAGGAGGTGCTCCCCATCATTTTATTATGGGAGGAACACAGGACCATCAGCTTCCTAACTTTGAGAAGCTCTTGGAGTTACAGAAGTAGCAGAAAAATCCTAATTTTAAAAGAAATCAATGCCTAAAACTTGCCTTTTTGGTCTTGAAAAGTTTGTAATGGTCTTCTGAAGCCAAGCTTCTCCGCAACCTCAAAAATTGCAAAAAAATCAGATTCTCACTTAATGACCAAAATTTGGGAGCTGAAGTTTGAAGGGAAAAATTAAATTGCATGGTATTTAGAATCATAAAATCATAGAATGGTTTGGGTTGGAAGGGACTTTAAAGATCATCTCATTCCAACCCCCCTGCCACGGGCAGGGACACTTTCCACTAGACCAGGTTGCTCAAAGCCCCATCCAGCCTGGCCTGGAACACCTCCAGGCATTGGGCAACCACAACACATTTGTGGTAAAATTGACAGATTTGAGAACACAGTAACTCGCACAGCCTGAAAAATTTTACAGTTGGATGGTGTAGAAGTCTCTTGCTGATAATAACTTCTAAAACGTCTGTTCTTGCTAAGGATTATTTCTAAAATAGTCTGTATTGTGAGTTGATCCATTTTATGCTTTCATTCGAACAGCATGCTGCTTTAATTTATATTTTTATGAATGCATAAACCAAATATCTCGGTGTACTTATATAAGGATGTGAGTCCCACTGAACAAAATACCTGAGCACTCCACAATCTTCCAGAATTTATCATCTGGGAAAGGGCAGTCCAGGCTCTGGCACATCAGTGCCAGTTAAAGACTGATTTTATTTTGTTGCTTTGGGTTTTTTAATCCATTCATTTGAATATCTGTTTGAACTCGTATTTGTTTTTGAGATCCTGAGCAATTCCCTACAATGAAATCAGGCAACCAGGGTCTGGTCGTGTAAATTAGTGTGAAGGGTTTGACCCCAAAGCATTAAAAAAAACCCTGGCCTTTAATGATAAAGGTGGCAACAAGTTAAATTGAAGTGCTTTAATGCAAATTCACCTTTACACCAAATAAGAAGAGTTGCCCTGAACAGCTGAAGAAATGAAAGCAAAAGAGGAATTTTTACATTAAATTTTGGCCCACTTTTATATATGTGTGTGTCTCAAAAAAGAAAGAAATTCAATAAATAAACGCATGGAAGCATTTGACGGTGCCATTACTTAGTGAGGGCTATGGAGACAGCAGGCTGACTTCGCACCCTGCCTCACACAGAGGATGTAGCAGTTTGCTCTTTCTAAAATGCTTCATTCTAGGTTTCAAGATGGAAATGCTCCATTTCTGTAACATAAAACAACATAAAACAACGTAAAACAACGTAAACCAATGGAAAATAACATAAAATAACGTAAAATAAAACAAAATAAAACAAAGAAAAATAAAACAAAGAAAAATAAAATAAAATAAAATAAAATACAATAAAATAAAATACAATAAAATAAAATAAAATAAAATAAAATAAAATAAAATAAAATAAAATAAAATAAAACAAAATATTTCTATAAATGTGTTATTGTGGTTGCCCCATCCCTGGAGGTGTTCAAGGCCAGGTTGGACGGGGCTTTGAGCAACCTGGTCTAGTGGGAGGTGTCCCTGCCCAGGGCAGGGGGGGTGGAAGTAGATGATCTTTAAAGTCCCTTCCAACCTAAACCATTCTATGATTCTTTGACATGCAGCTCCAAGGTAGTTGTACGTCCTTGCTTATCCCATCAAATGCAAATGTTTTAGTCTTCATCAAGAGGCATAAATGTAAAAACAACATTTACCACAGGGTAAGAATATAAAAATGGACGATGAGAGCAGGTGACCTGTTGAGAGCTCACAGCGTAACACCCCCAGGGAGCTCCTTGCCTTGCTTTACCACCAGGCTGCAAGATCTGTCTCTTTCCTTTCAGGAGGAAGAAGGGGAAACTAGACAGAAAAATGTGGCATGAAACCTGGAGTCCGATTGTCATTTATTTCCAGCCACAGCGCAGCAGGAAAAGGCTGGAACCTATCAAGTAGTTCACAATTGAACTGGATCCAGTTGTCAAGCTGAACACTTGATGTGTATGGAAAAAAAAAATTCAAAATATCACTTCTCGCAGTTAGGAAAGCGTAGAGATACATTCATTATAAATGCAGTCTCCTGAAAAGCTTGCATTCAGACAGCACGCTGATTAGCAAGTAGTAAGAGATCTATTACATTTAAAGTCAGTCTAGCACGACCAAGGAACAGAGGGAGAACGGTTCTTGTGGTCTATGGGGTGGGATATGGGTTTTCTGACCAGGATGATGATGCTCCACTTCTGGTTGGCATTGATACGCTGGAGGATTACCAATGAGAGAGATGGAAATACTGGCTTGGCCAAGAGCAACCAGAGTTAGGCAGCTTCATGTGAAACCTCTCATTCCTGCAAGTCCTCTGAAACCACAGACAGGAGAAAAGGTGACCAAGAGGTTTGGTGCATCCATCATCACTTGATGACACTTTGATACCTCGATTCTCTCTTCCTATAAAACATCTGAGCATCCCTGAGGAGAAAGACTTGAGGGTGTTGGTGGATGAGAAGCTCAACGTGAGTCCACAACGTGTGCTCACAGCCCAGAAAGCCAACCACATCCTGGGCTGCATCAAAAGAAGCGTGGCCAGCAGGGCAAGGGAGGGGATTCTGCCCCTCTACTTAGCTCTTGTGGGACCCCACCTGGAGTACTGTGTCCAGCTTTGGAGATCTCAACACAGGAAGGACACAGACCTGTTGGAACAAGTCCAGAGGAGGGCCATGAAGATGATCAGAGGGGTGAAGACAGGCTGAGAGAGTTGGGGGTTGTTCAGCCTGGAGAAGAGAAGGCTCCAGGGAGACCTTATAGAGGCCTTCCAGTACCTAAAGGGGGCTATAGGAGAGATGGGGAGGGACGCTTGATCAGGGAGTGTAGAGACAGAATAAAGGGCAATAGTTTTAAACTGAAAGAGGCAAGTTTTAGATTAGATATCAGGACGAAATTCTTTGCTGTGAGGGTGGTGAGACACTGGCCCAGGTTGCCCAGGGAAGTTGTGGATGCCCCATCCCTGGAGGTGTTCAAGGCCAGGTTGGACGGGGCTTGGAGCAACCTGGTCTAGTTGCACAAAAAGTCGCCCTCCCAGGGCAGGGGGGCTGGAACTAGATGATCTTTAAAGTCCCTTCCAACCCAAACCATTCTATGATTCTATGATCATTTCCAGTTCAGAATTGTTTTAGCTAAAAGCTTGGAAAACAGTCATACTAGAAGTCATGCCGTCTATTTCAAATATGAATTTTGAGGCCTTACTGTGGTACATACCAATTTCTATACCTGTTACCACCTCTGTACAATGCAGGGAGTGATTTTTACACAACTTTCTGAATGCTGTGAGATGACTTAAAGCTGACACAGCCTCCGGTATTCACCATGCTACATATCCACCAAGCCCAGTCAAAAACTCAGCCCAAACCCTGTGTTAAATCCGCATGATTAATACAGTGTATTAGGGAAAAAAGTGCAAGCCTGTGGTGTGGTTTGCTTCTTACGCAGAATTTACAAGGAAAAGAATGGAGGCCAGCCCAAGAGGTTCATTTCCTAAAGGAGAATTCAAGACCTGGAAACCATTTCATCGAACACAAATTCCTTTCCCAGCCTCCGGCATTGAGCAGCTTGGCAGTAGAGGAAGGGCTGAATGGAGATGCCGTCATGGAAGGGAGCCCTTGGCATTGCTGCATCCCTGCCATTACCCTCTCCCGTCTCTCTTTGCGTCCTTAACGGCTGTAAACAACATTCGCTGCCGCACAAAAAACCATGTGCAGTATGGAAGAAATCAGAATGTTTCCGAGCAGGTCTGTCTTTCTCAAAAGAACTAAAGTAGTCCTTGCAGATGTTCTGCACTCAAGCGTAACTGAAATACAAGCTCGTTGTCTGAACTAGAAGCAAAAGGGGAAGCAGCAAGCACTTTACAAGCCTACGATAAACACTACACAATGATGAAAAGCCTTATGAGCCTCACCGAGTGTTAGAAGATGGTCCTGCTCCCAACCCTATGCTTCAAAGGCTTAAGTGCAGTTTGTGGCTTAGTCATGTCTTAGTGAGATGCAGGAACACATTGCCCAGAGAAGCTGTGGCTGCCCCATCCCTGGAGGGGTTCAAAACCAGGCTGGATGGGGCTCTGAGCAACCTGGTCTAGTGGGAGGTGTCCCTGCCCAGGGCAGGGGGGTTGGAACTAGATGGCCTTTAAGGTCCCTTCCAATCTAAACCATTCTATGATTCTACATACCAGGAGCTGCATCAGGCCGGTATAGTGAAGTTGCACCACCTGCTACAAGCCAATAGTTTCTGATACCATCATCCGCTTGGCTCTCTTCACTTCTTATTCCCCCCAGCCTGAATGATCCAGGATGTAATTAACCTCTTAGGAAACAATCAAAAAATGCCATAATCTTGAATTCCTTCATTTTGGTGTTAACCCTTCTGCTGCCAAACTCTAAAAGAGTTAAAAGCCACTGGTTTAAAATTAAACCACATGACAGAAGCCAAGTTGGACTTTTACACCATTAAGCAAACACTTTTCCACTTCAAACAGGGGGCAGCTTGAATCCAGGGGGCTTGTTTTGTCTTCGGCGTGCCCTGGCTCGCACACAGCTGTAATTACCGTGAGGAGGCAAAATCCTCACCAGCAACAGCTCGGGCTCGCTGGGCTGGGATGAGCAAGCGCGTGACTGGTGGGCAAAGCCCGAGCCAGCATGTTTCCCACCAGGTCCATGATGGACAGCCCAAAGCTGCCCCATTAGGAGCCTGGTGCCAAGCTGCAAGTCGCAAACCCATGAGCCCAGGGCGGTAGGTGAGTCAAATGCTGTTTACTCTGCAAAGCCCAGCTCTTAAACATATGACTAGGACCATTACAAAATTATTTTTCCCTCCACCAGGCTGAGGTTTGACATTGCTCACACGCACAGCAAGCAGAAAGAAGGGATACTGCTGCCATGGTTTGTCGTATTAAAAAGTATTAAAAATAAATACAGCAAATTTCTCTCCCAAACACTCTTCTCGGAGGCGGGCCGAAACACTCACAAGCAGCTTTGCTCCGTTTCCTTCGGTGAAGAGCACAGCAGCGGTTTCAAAGCACTGGCTTCGGAAACACAGCCAGCCATTATGAGGCTTGGGTTAAATTAATTAACGGCCTGAAAAAAAAAGCTCCTTACAACACTTGGCTGAGGATTGCAAAGTGCCACGTTTATTACCAGTGTTTCACTGGTTCCACAGGAGACATTCCATTCAAACTGCCATACAGAAATACATTTAAGCTCCGGCCCTTTCAGACTCACTCATCACTGCCACGGACACACACCTACCATACCATACAGCACAATCTAGTTCTGTTTTGCAGAAGCTGAAAAGCTTTCCCAATTAAAACCTTTTTCTTTTTTAGCTTAGAATTTTTTTTTTTTATTGGTTATTTTCTTATGTCTCTTAAAGACAAAGCCTCCCACCTGTCACAGTATAGTAAAAGACCTGCAAAGAACTAACAAACTGTGCATCTAAAAGGCAAAAGTTAGCCTAAAAGTATGTCTCTCAGCCCCATGTAGATAATGTCAGCGAAGAATGGAGCACAAGAATATTGTTTGGCAGGTGTTACCTGTAGCATCGTCCCCCACGGAGCATCGGTCCAGATCTGCGACATTATTTGGATAACAACGGCATTTGGGTTGAAGGTAGAAGGAAACATGGGAGGTTCTAAGCATGACATTAAATTCTGTTCCATAGTATGACGAGGGGATGGCATAGAGGATTTTTTACTGCAACTTCTCGGCCAAGTAAATACAAGAGAGAAGATCGCTATTCCAAGATATTTAATAAGAAGAAATTACAGATTGAAAGTCCTCTGGGCACATGAAATTCAGCCAATGCACAGCTCTAGAACGGGTCACTTCTTACAAACAATATTACAATTTATTTATTTTTTTTGCTTTAGCATGGACATGTCAGACTACACAAACCACAAAATACTGAATCAGATGCAACAGCTTGTGCTAAAACCCACAATAATAAAAAATATGGCACAAAAAATGTTAAACTAAATGACGTGTAACTAGTAGTTACTTTTGGCAATCCTGGTTCGCACGAATTCAGTTCAGAGATTGGTTCCCAGTCAGCACCAGGTTCAGTTAACATACCATTCTGTGCAAAGTACACTTTCAAATTCATGAAATAATTAGTTGTGTAAACGTATCTTCCTTTCACAGTAAAACGACAGCGATTTGGGTATCAGAAACAAACGAGAGAACTCCAGACAATATTTTATTTCACAGTACATAGTGTATGTATATATAATCACCATATTCAGCAAGTAGGTAAAGTGCATGCCAGTAACAACTTGGACTGTAAATTAAGACTTTGAAGTGCAGAAGTACATTTTACTCCAATACTAACAAACTAATATGAAGTAATACAAAACAAGGCAGAGTAAGATCTTGAAAACAACATCCTCTACGTGATTTACTGTGTCTTTCTTTAAAAGGTAGGGCTGAATTTCTCTGAAACAGGAAACATTTTACAGCTGCTATCAATGGAATAAACAGTTCAAAGCTTCACTAGTTAAAAATATTGCACCAAAAGTGTTGTATTTGAAAGCAATACAAGAAGAATTTTTAATATAAAAACACTTTAAAAAAAAAAAAAGACACATTACAACAGCTACTTTTGAACTAAAATAGCTGGTAAACTGTAGGAATTGATGAAATGTGAGTTCTCTGCCACAGGCGATGGATATATGGATTACCTGGAACCTCTCCTATGTAATATTAAGTAAGTTAGGAGGGGAAAAGGTCCCCACTCTCCTGTAGTCTTGATGGAGCCAACTGTAAACTCAACAAAACCGACTAGATAATTCATGGTATTCCCTTTTATTTTAGAAATACAGGTCTACAAGAAGTCTTGAAATGCTTCACCACCAGTTAGTGCAAATAGAATCACAGAATATAATCTTCATGGTTGGAAAGAACCTTTGAGATCACTGAGTCCAATCATACACACACACACATAAAAAACCCTACAATCTCTGCCACTAGAGCATGCCCTGAAGTGCCAAATCTATATGTTTCTTAAATACCTCTAGGGACGGTGACTCAACCACCTCTCTGGGCAGGCTGTTCCAGTGCCTGACCACTCTTGCAGTACAGTAATTCTTCATAATATCTAATCTAAACCTCCCCTGCCGCAACTTCAGACCATTTCATAGAATCATAGAATTGTTACAGTTGCAAGGGACCTTAAAGATCACCTAGTTCCAACCCCCCTGCCATGGGCAGGGGCACCTCCCACTAGATCAGGTTGCTCAGAGCCCCATCCAGCCTGGCCTTAAAGACTTCCAGGGATGGGGCTTCCACCACCTCTCTGGGTCACCTGGGCCAGTGTCTCACCACCCTCATGGTGAAGAACTTCTTCCTAACGTTCAGTCTGAACCAACCCATCTCTAGTTTTAATCCATTCCCTCTAGTCCTACCACTACCCAACATCCTAAAAAGTCCCTCACCAGCTTTCTTGTAGACCCCCTTAAGATACTGGTAGGCCACTATAAGGTCTCCTTGGAGCCTTCTTTTCTCCAGACTGAACAACCCCAGCTCTCTCAGTCTGTCCTCATAGGAGAGGTCCTCCAGCCCTCTGATCATCCTCGTGGCCCTTCTCTGGACACATTCCAGGACATCCATAGCTTTCTTGTAGTAGGGACTCCAGAACTGGATGCAGTACTCCAGGTGGGGTGTCAAGAGAGAGGAGTAGAAGGGGAGAATCTCCTCCCTCGACCTGCTGGCCACGCTTCTCCTGATGCAGCCCAGCAGACGATTGGCTTTCTGGGCTGCTAGCGCACACTGATGGCTCATGTTGAGCCTCTCGTCCACCAGAACCCCCAAGTCCTTTTCTTCAGGGCTGCTCTCAAGCCAGTCCCTGCCCAGCCTATATCGGTGCTTGGGATTGCCCCAACCCAGATGGAGGACCTTGCACTGGGTCTTGTTGAACTTCATGAGGTTGGCATGGGGCCACCTCTCCAGCCTGTCAAGGTCCCTCTGGATGGCATCCCTTCCCTCCAGTGTGTCAGCCGCCCCACACAGCTTGGTGTCGTCAGCAAACTTGCTGAGGGTGCACTCTATGCCACTGTCCATGTCACTGACAAAGATGTTAAACAAGGCCGGTCCCAGTACTGGTCCTTGAGGGACTCCACTCGTCACTGGCCTCCACTTGGACATGGACCCGTTGACAGCCACTCTTTGGGTGCGGCCATCAAGCCAGTTCTTTATCCACTGAATTGTCAGGCCATCAAACCCATATTTTACCAGCTTGGAGACCAGGATGTGATGCAGGACAGTGTCAAAGGCTTTGCTCGGGCCCAGGTAAATGACGTCAGTTTCTCTCCCCTTGTCTATTGATGTTGTGACCTTCTCATAGAAGGCCACCAGGTTTGTCAGGCACGATTTGCCCTTGGTGAAGCAGTGTTGATTGTACCCAATCACCTCTTCGTTATTTTTCTGCCTCAGCCGTGCCTCCAGGTGGATCTGCTCCATAATCTTACCAGGCATGGAGGTGAGACTGATTGGCCTATAGTTCCCTGGTTCCTCCTTCTTTCCCTTTTTGAAAATGGGGATTATGTTTCCCCTTTTCCAGTCAGTGGGGACCTCACCAGACTGCCGTGACTTTTGGAATATAATAGAGAGTGGTTTAGCAACCTCATCCGCCAGTTCCTTCAGTACCTGTGGTTCCTTCAGTACCTGTATCCAATCAGGTCCCATAGACTTGTTCGCTTTTCAGGTTCATCAGATGGTCACGAACCTGATCTTCACTTACAATGTTCTTCCTAATTTTCTCTTTGTATAACCTAACAAGATCTCTGTACTCCTCCTGAGTTGCCTGTCCCTTCTTCCAAAGGTGGTAAACCCTCCTTTTATTCCTAAGTTCCAACAGAAGTTCCTTGTTCATCCAGACTGGCCATTCCCCCTGCCCTTTAGACTTGCGACACTTGGGGATAGCCTGCTCCTGGGCCTTTAAGATTTCCTTCTTGAAAAGCATCCAGTCCTCCTGGACCCCTTTGCCCTTCAGGACTATCTCCCAAGGGACTCTCTCAACCAGTGTCCTGAACAGGCTAAAGGCCGCCCTCTGGAAGTCCAAGGTGGAGGTTTTGCTAACCCCCCTCCTTACATCGCTACGAATTGAAAACTTGACCATTTCATGATCACTAAACCCAAGATGGCCTCCGATCACCACATCTCCCAGTAGTCCTTCTCTGTTTGTGAACAGTAGGTCTAGCAAGGCACTTCCCCTGGTAGGCTCACCTTACCAGTTGTGTCAGGAAGTTATCTTCCATGCACCCAAGGAACCTCCTAGCCTGTCTGCTCTCTGCTGTGCTATATTTCCAGCAGATACCCGTCAGGTTGAAGTCCCCAACCAGAACAAGGGCTGGCGATTGCGAGACTTCAGCCAGCCGCTTATAGAATACTTCATCTGTCTCCTCATCCTGGTTGGGTGGTCTATAGCATACTCCCAGCACAAAACCTAATCACAAAAATTAAATAAAAGACACATAGGTGCATGTACCACGACTATCAAATGCCACACAGATGCCTACAGCTCCGACCATAGGCCCCATGGCCTGTGAATCTGGAGGAGACACACAAAAACCACATGATGCTCCACACAACTCATGAAATTCCTATTTAGAGAGTCGGAGACAAACAATAGGAGATCCTTGGAATATGAAAGACAGAGAAGCAAAGAGACAAGAGACATCCATCAGAGATGTGGCAGCCCAGATCCAACATTTAGGCACAACACTTAGTGAATACTATGTTCTTGATGCTTTGAAGACGCCGCATCCCATGTCAGACAATTACGCAAAATATAAATCCACTGTGTGCACAGGGATGCAACCAGCAAACTCCCAAGAACTGAATAAATTTGCCCGTGAAGAAAATCGCTTTCTCCACTCCAAAAATCAATTCCTACCCTAGGTGTGCAGTTTAAAAAGGAAAAAGAAACCACACAAAAACATGCAGATGATCACTGAAGATCAGCAGTCCCTTTTTGGAAAGTAGAAGCATGTATTCAATTTTGACGCTTACTTTTTATAAGTGACTTAAGTCAGCAAAACATTTATCAAATAGCAAAACCCCAAAAATCTGCTCAATAAGTAGGTGCCTGTACTGATACATGCACATTAACTAACCTTCTTCTCTTGATTTCCCAGGACATGGCATCAGACAGCTGTGGCCACTAAGTCTTCACTACTCTTATAAAATTTCTGGGTATATTGAAACCATGATTGAAACCTATTAAAACTATTTGCTCAGGGAACACAAGGTTTTATCACCATCATTTGCTCACCTCAGCATTAACTTCCAAAAAAAAATGCCTCAATGACTTGCAGTTGGACATCTGGCCCTTAGTTCAGCTATTAAGTATTTTAAAGAAAGACCTTGAGAGAGAATTAATAGGCTGTAATCATATAAAGTAGTCTCATATGCTGTTCGTTTTTCCTTCACTTCTTTGTTGCAACAAAAAAAAAAATAAAAAATTCCAAAGCAGCAACATAAAAAAAGCACGTAAAAGTTGATTCAGATTATATCACATCCCTTCATATTTACAGATTTTCTGTAGTAAAGAATCCACTATCATTTTTTCACCGTAATTAAAATTCTTGGCCTTTTTAATCCTAAACCAGCCTTCAAACATCGTCCAAGTCTGGAAACATTTTCAAAACCCTCAGGAACCCGACAACAGCAGCATCGTATTCCAGACAATACTGCAAACACCTCCCGTGCAATCAAAGCATCTATTAAAGAAACAGTCTTGAGAAATTCAGTTCTCCGACCCTCCTCTTCCTCATGACACCATCCCCACCGTCTCATGCGGGCGCTACGTTAGTTTCTTGATTCTGCGGTTTTGCTTGTCGATATTCAGCGTCGCGCGATCTACGGAGGTAGTGATGGAATCGAGAGCTTCGTCCTGTCTCTCCAGTTCAGCTTCCGTCTCCAAGGCAAGGCCTTTCAGTTTCTTTAGTATCTGTCAGAAGAAAAGACTGAGAGCTTTCAGCGATCGACCAGCCAGTTCTTTGAGAAATGTAACAGACCCCATGGCAATTTTTTATTTCATTGCTTTAAATGAGCAAATCATTTGCCTGACTCTGCCCTGGAGTGCGCAAGACACAGGTCTTGCTCCAATAAGCTACATGGAGATGAACTAAACAATGAACTAAAGACCAGAAAAATCGAATCTCAAATGTTAGGGTTATACGAGGAAGGGAATAAATTAGAAGTAAAAATCAATGTAAACATCAGCTTTATGCTGGCTCTGCTGTTATCTCCTTGGTACGTCTGCATCTCGGAGCAGTGGCTTGTCCTGACAGGTTGCACACGTTGAGAGCCAACGCAGACAGAGAACGTGGCCAAAAAAGGCGACCACGTGGCCGAAGGCGTAGCAAGGTTAGGCAGGGACCAGGTCAAAGGGCAGAAAATGCTGTTTTACTGCAATCCACTAAAGAAAGAAGTGTCACTAGACAGAGCAGAAGGGAAAAAGTGAGACTTGGGCAACAAAACAAATAATTTTCAAGGGACTGGAGGGTGGTGTGGTATGAACGGACGTCAAGGCGGCCAAGAGGCTCAGGCTGTACCCGAGATGAGAAACAACAGATGCACTGGCTATAGCTCAATTCCAGGCTGCAAGCATTATATTAAACATCAACCACTTTACACTGTGCTTAGCAAATTACTGTTCATGTGTGGGGCTGTAAGCAAACACCCTGAGCTGCTCCAAGATTGTGTGGAAACCCTGTTGTCTGAAAAAACCTATTGATACTGGTCCAAACAGGGCAGAAGGCTCTAAAGTGAAAAAAGAAAGCTAGGCTGATGCATTCTTAAAGCCAGGAGACATCCATAATGATACCGTGCACTGACTTATGGGTCTTACTCAACTTTAATTTTCATCAGTTCACACAACCAAGTCCAAGAGCAGAGATCCAAACAACACAAGAAAAATCTGTCTTAATTCCTCACCCTGTAACACTGGCTCATTTTTAGCAGCAGTTCAAGGCATGAGTTATATCATTGCCTTTTCTTCCCTCTTGTGGCTACTCCCTTAATAAGCCCGGCTGCATGAACTGAAAGCACCTGCCTGACAGGCAAACCTCAGCTGCCTTCCCTCGGATGTATCGGAGGGAGATTTGGAAGCATCGTATCATACAGACTGGAAATCCAGCTTCTCAGTCAATTCAGATCATAAAAAGGTTGTCAGTGCTGGCCTACATGATAGAATCCTACAATGGTTTAGGTTGGAAGGGACCTTAAAAATCATCCAGTTCCAACCCTCTGCCCTGGGCAGGGATACCTCTCACCAGACCAGGTTGCTCCAAGCCCCGTCCAACCTGCCCTTGAACACCTCCAGGGATGAGGCAGCCACAGCTTTTCTGGGCAACCTGGGCCAGGGGCTCACCACCCTCACAGCCAAGAATTTCTTCCTAATATCTCATATCAATCTCCCCCCTTTCAGTTTAAAACCATTCCCCCTCTTCCCATGGCTCCACTCCCTGATCAGGAGTCCCTCCCCAGCTTTCCTGGAGCCCTTTTAGGGACTGGAAGGGGCTCCAAGGTCTCACCGGAGCCTTCTCTTCTCCAGGCTGAACCCCCACAACTCTCTCAGCCTGTCCTCACAGCAGAGGGCCTCCAGCCCTCCCAGCATCTCCGTGGCCTCCTCTGGCCCCGCTCCAACAGCTCCATGTCCTTCTTATGTTGAGGACCCCAGAGCTGGACACAGTACTCCAGCTGGGGTCTCCCAAGAGCGTGATCTTCTTCCTTAGGCATCCACAGGTGAGTCCTTGAGGAGGATATCCTCTCGCTGCCTGCTTAATAAAAGCAGTTTATTCAACCAATTGCAATAAAAGTCTCCAAGAAAGCAAATTATCCCATCACTATCCCACAACATCAACTGCTGTGGTACATGAGCATCCAGGTAATGCTACGGAAGATACCTGCTGCCCATCTAACAAAATAAGTCTGTGTCTTTTGGTAAAATAGGGGAAAAGAACTGTACTCTACACATGTTTAATTTAATTTTGTTTTCATTACAACTGGTGAACTCCTGTTTTCCTTTTAGAATATATATAATCAGGCCCCAGAAAGCTGCTGTGAAACATCACCAGCCCCATTATCCACATGTGGGGCTGAATTCCCCAGCAGTCCCATCGTTTGCAGCTAGGCAAATTACCGGTTTGAGGAAAGCAGTGAGGAATATTGTATCTAGCTGGAATGGCACAGGAATTTTACGCAGAGAAAATGCTTTGACTGAAGCTGGACGTCAGCCACAGTAGTGAGATTTATCTCATAAAATATCTCTCAGTTCTTTCCATAAATCACAAGCAGTTAGAAATACGGCTGTGTGAATAACTGGTTCTGCAATTTGGCTGCCAAAGCAAAAATACAAAATAAACCATGGATCAAGCTTAACCTACCTTTTTCTGTTCTTACCAAAACTACAAGCTAAAAAATCCTCTGTTTCTATCCCAAATGAAACGCTTCATGTTCTTTCACTGTAACGGGAAAGTCAGGCTGAATTCCCCAAACTGGAGGCGGTAGATGTGTGTAGGATACGCATCAAAAAGAAAAATGACATGATCAGATCTATCATGCGTATGATTGAAGACATGGGTCTGAAGTAAGGTCTTGCCTCTCCTGAGAAAGTAACTTTACTACTTGGAAATGGGAAGTTCAGAGGTGGCTCTCCCTCAGCTCTTCCTTTAAACTTCTTCTGCATAGATTTTATGTAATATATATAAAAACACACAAAATAAATAGCCAGCGCTATATGAAATGATTCCTACCATTCATCAAGTCACAGTATAATTAAGATTAGAAAAGACATATGAGGGTCTTCTGGTCCACTCCACCCAACTGAGAGCAAGGCCAGCTTCAATGTTCAGCTGAGAGAAGATTACAGGGTTTCAGCCTCCAGTCCAATAAACTTTTAATTCTTTATACCAGTTTAAGAGAGAAGAGACCTCACTCCTTCAGTATATCCTAAAGGATGGCAGTGAAAGACATGTGTTTCGTCATTTGCAGATGATTTAAAGATGGTCCATGCTGACCCTTTTTCAGCAAGTTTACTAGAAAGCTTTATACAAGAGCATCCAAAAGTTTGTCTTCCAGCGCTGCAGAACAGAAGCAGCAGTGTCTGCCAACTCTTTCTAGATCACAGCTTGACACATGCTCCAGAACGGTCCCTCCAGCCATTCAGCACCTTCTGCTGCAGCAAGGCACACACTTAGAATCATAGAATGGTTTGGGTTGGAAGGGACCTTAAAGATCATCTAGTTCCAACTCCCTGCCCTGGACAGGGACACCTCCCACTAGACCAGGTTGTCCAAAGCCCCGTCCAGCCTGGCCTTGAACACCTCCAAGGATGGGGCATCTACAACTTCCCTGGGCAATCTGTGCCAGTGTCTCAGCACACTCATAATGAAAAATTTCTTCCTGATATCTCATCTAAATCTCCTCTCTTACAGTTTTAGCCCATTACCCGTCATTCTATCACTACATGCCCTTATAAAAAGTTGCTCTCTGGCTTTCTTGTAGGCCCCCTTCAGATACTGGAAGCTGCTATAAGGTCTTTCTGGAGCCTTCTCTTCTCCAGGATGAACCCCCCCAACTCTCTCAGCCTGTCGTCACAGCAGACAAGTTCCAGCCCTCACAGCATCTCCATCGCCTCCTCTGGACCAGCTCCAACAGGTCCATGTCCTTCTTGTGCTGAGGACTCCAAAGCTAGATGCAGTACTCCAGAGAATACTTTTGGAGGTTTATCACCAAGCACCCTTAGCAGTGTGGCAAACTCAGCTTTCCCGAGCTCTGTCCTCACCCAACACATTTCAGTTCATGAAACCCACTGAGGTGAGCACATAAATGTGGTGACCGGCAGTGCAAGTGTCCAAGAGAGCTACACAGCAAAGAAGGGACTGGCACTAGAGGATGCAGAAAGGAAGCAGGGACACTCCTCCTTCCCCACCTCTCCAAGAGGCACCCAATTTATTTGTAAATCAAAATTGTGCCCAAAAAGGCCCAGGTTTGCTATGAAAAAGAGTTTATTTTTAGTTTCAAACCAGATTATTTTTGATAGGCTTCGCGTTCATCAGAGCACGCTTAACATTTAAAATACAGAAAAAGACACAATTGTTGAGAACAGAAAAGCTTTTAAAATACGAAAGCAATAAAATGGAAACTCGGCTACAGGGCTCTGCTCGCTTCACCTGCCAATTAGGCTCTGCCTTGAAAAGCAGTGGGCGATGATGATGTGGTTACTCACACACAAAAAATAAAAGGCAAGCAGCTCACTTTCATCTGTTAATTCTCTTTGCCTAAGAGAGTCTGGTAATAAATCCCTTAACCCTTTGTCTGTCAGCATCTTCAACTGTTCAAACTGAGCGCTGCTACTCAATCCAATGGGACCTGAAATTGTTAAGATGCTTTTCCAGCACAGCTCACAGAGCTTGCCGGAGAGACTTACTGGAATCTGAAGTCTGGCCAAAGCTGGTCATTGTTTTTGCAAAGCGAAATGATGGCAAGACGTCTTGTTATCACTGCTCCAGTTCTGTCAGCTGCTCAGACCAGCACTGTCTTCTGTGCCAGCACGTCATTTGGACGGTGAACCAAGACATGAAAACTCAGCGTGAAACTCTATCTGTTACACAAAGCCAAACAGCAGGTACGAGCCCATCAAAGACACGTTTTAAAGGCACATTTCCTCAGGCACTGGGCAATCTCACATTGAGACAGCCTCAGATTTATTCCACCGGATTATGAATTGGAAAGTCTGACTTAGGCCCATGGCTCCGCCACAGATTTTCTGTGCGACTTCAGGCAAGTTAACCTAATATTCCCACGCACAGAGCTCTCGCTGTCAAAAACAAGGAAGCAAATTTGTCACGGCTCTCCAAATCCGCCCTGTGTCAAGTGCTCAACTACAGCAGACTTGGGCCTTTCTGGGAGAAGGTGTCCATCCAAGCTACCTACCCCAAGTTCTTGTACAGACTATGAGGACCTAGACAACGCAGTGCGGTTTAGGTCATGCTTCATCTCTTCTATTTTATGTACCTGCTTACGGAGGAGTTCAAGCGCTTCCCATTTCTCTCTGCTTTGGCTCAAGTAGGAGCTGAGGTGACCAGCTTTAGCTGGAGGCCATCACAATGTAGACACAGATGGAATGACATGAAAGGACTCCAAGCCTGTGAATCTGCTCAGTACTTATCCCTATTATTTCATCACTTTTCCACGCCACCTGAAGACCTAAACCCAAAGTGTCAGGCATTGTACAAACAGAGATTATACCCTAAAGATCTCACAATGGAGACTTGAGTTTAGTTCGGGTCCTGAGATGCCATCACAGACGTGCTATTTAGCTAAAGCTTGTGAAATATGATCTACCGTCTCAGTACACTGAGTATCCAGCAGTAAAAATAAGATACAGAAAGTGTCATTGTCCAGGAAGTATTGCCAGTTGTAGCTTGCCATAACAAAAATCTATGGATTTACGCTGTTTTAAGACACTTCGTGTTTGGGATTGCTGCTATCAGCGCTTGCCTGTAGCAAAGCAGACATTCCTTCTGCTTGATCCAGGGTTGCCTTTGGTGTAGGAATACCGGAGCTCTACACCAGCCACTAGCAAAAGCGCTTCCGCCTGCTCTAGAAAAATCAGGTTGCCTCTTGTTGCACAAAACTTCTGAGCACAGAAAACCCTGGAACAGGCAAGTCTGACAGGACAGCAGGTCCCTTGTATTTGAAGCTGACAAATTTTAAAGCATCAGCTCTTTTGAGCCAGTGGCTATTCAGACAGCGTGGAAGGGTCAGTGTTTACTATCTTATTCTTAGTGGATGATCTCCCCCATTATTTCTTCTTGGACTGATGCAGAAGTCTGATTTTATTTACTTTCTCAGGGAGGACTAAGGACTCGTGGTGCCACTAACACACCACTGACCTTGTCTGGAAAAAAATACTCAAGCAGCTCCACAGGCTTAACTACCTTTTATTTTGGTACCACTAAATACTTCAGTTACACACAAGTAAATACAAAGCGTTTGTTGTGAGGACCTCTGTTCCCTCCACATATTGTGCCTTCCAAAAAAATAAATCTGGGGCATGGTCATTACACGTGTCTGTTAAGATCGGTTGTCTGCTGATCGCTATAGGCCATGGAACAAGGCCATCCCATGAGCAAATTTGGTATTTAGAACTTGGAATGAACGATTCCTCCACAAAACTCTTTTTCTCTGACGTAACGGTTGTGATTTCCTGAGATGAGGCCACAATAAAAGGGTAAATAAACACTGAAGAGACTGTGAAAGTAGTAAAGGGCTGAAATGGAACCATCTAGACCCGAGAAGACATCGAGGAAGAAAATGTCGCAAAGATATGCACTGGGATACGGGTTTTTTTTCCCAGATGTAACGGAATTAAATTCTTTAATACTGTCTCTGTCTCCATGGCATACGCGATCTGCAGACAGTAAATATCAGGGCACCAGTTCTCTAGCAGGAATGGTTTCGAAAATTAGAAAGCACTGGTTTGGCAAAATAAATTCAAATTCAGTGAACTCCTCCCCCCACCCCCCGCGACCACAGCCCTTAAGCTAATGTTATCCTATCCCCTCCCTCCCCCAGTGCCATCATGTCAGCCACAGAGAGGCAGGAGGCGGAAGCTCCGCCAGAGACCACAGAAACTTTGTAGGCTTCTTTCTCCACCTCTATAGCACAGCTAAGGAACACAGCTCCCACTGCCACAAACTCTGTGGTTTTTGACATAAACGTCCCTCCATGAAGTCCCAGTGAGGTTCTTTACTCTGGCACCCAATCACAACTGCAGACCGCTCAGGGCTTCCAGCTCTAATGGAAGGAATTTAGTAACATTCAACAATTCCTGTGGCAAAACATCTATTATAATTACTACAAGTACTTTGTTTTTGAGGAGAGAGGACGAGTGACAGCTATTAGTCTTCCATTCATGGAAGTCTGATGCCACAAATGTCATTGTCTTCAATGCACGTTAATGCTTTGCACTTGTAACCATTTTCCCCCTTCGCTCTCTAAACGCTTTTCAAACTTGATTAACCATCATCGTGCTCATTCCCAAAGCATGATTAACCACTATCCTGCTCATTCCCAGTGTGGGAGCTGAACTGAAGCAGTGCAAAGAAGCTCTCAGAGAGCAACACCTCAGCAAGGAGCACCCTAAAACCTAGTTCATGTCTGACTGCTCAAAGCCACACAGCTGGAAATGAGACAAAGCTACTGGTTCCCTGCCCTGCTTTCTATTCATGGACTTAACCCACTTCTCAACTATCAAATGAGTGAATATGGCAAATATAACCTTAGATAAAGCCTTGACATAACTTAGATAAGCATTAAATGTCCTGCTTAGATGTAATTTCAAGATCTTCACCTCAAAATCTTCACTTCAATACCCAAAAGGCTTCGTATGGTGTTTACCATGATGCTGCCCTTGAACCCCATCAGAATACATCCCCAAACTCCATACCTTTCAAATCCGCTTTTACTGTCAGGAGCTCCTGACTTCAATCACACTTTCCTTCACTTCCACATCTTTACACTTCCCCTCTAAACCTCACCGCGTTCTCTCCTACCAGAACGGAAAGATCCTGAGTTATTTCACTCTGCTCGGGGCTTCAGAGCAATGAGAAAAAGCAGTGCTTGCACAATGCCTGGGAGCAGCTGGAGAGACACCTGTCTATACAAGACGAGAGGCTCCATTCCCAGTTCACAAAACCTGTTGGAAGATGCTGAACTCCTCGTCCTGTGTTTCCTCTGCTTCTCCAGTCACAGCCAACTGCTCTGGTAAGATCAAGCATCAACAAAGCTTGGTGTTCACCTGTCAAGAACTGGCCCTGAGGAAGCAATTCCTAGAGAGCCTTTTCTTTTGTTTGCAAGGTGTAGCAAAATGTGTCTTCAATAGTAGTCCCTGATCAACAGTCCTTTATAAAGTATTTAGGTTTTTTTGGGTCTGGCTACAAATCAGAATTATAGTGCTGAAAAGCTGACATTTAAGGAAGGAACAACTAGCCCCTCTGAATACATAACAGCTGTACAAAGTGCATGCACACAGGAATAATAGATTGCTGTTATTTGTACAACTACTATTGAGAAATACTCTCCCTTAAAATCTTCCAAAAGGTCAATGCTGCTTCAGAAATGCTTGGTTTTTGATAAAACGACAGATCGCGGAGAGAAGCTCTTTAAAACATGAGAAGAAGGGAGAATGATTCAATGGTGAATGCCCATTTTGGTTCTGAAAAAGCCCAAATAAGATATTTCAGTCAAAAGATCTTGATCATATTTTGGTCACAGAGCCAAGTTTGGGTCTAAAACTGTGCATTTATGTGGGAAAAGGAACAGGAGTTTTATAGGAATTACAGCACGTACTTTAAAATTATTAATGACTGGAATAATGATTAAAGAGGTCTCACTCTCTGGGAACAGGTGCTCAGCAATGATTGGGAAAAAAAATCAGGCCAATTCATGGCCCATCAGTTTGGCTTTCAGATCCTCTCCCCACTCACACCACCCCACAAGCTCACCCCAAATCATTAATTGGCTTAAAAATTCTTGGCTTGGAGCGATATAAAAAAATACCAGAATTGTCTTTTGAGCTCTAGTTAATCTTGAAAGTGTTTGGTTTTGTTTTAAATAACACTGGCCATTTAACACTGTTTCTAGTCCACTATCCAGCACAGAGAATTTCAGAAATTTCTGAAATTACCCTTCTGCAAAGGTTAAACTCTCACTTACCCAACTGTCTTTTAGTTAATTTTAATAAATAGATTTTTTTCCTGCAAGCATTTTTCATTTTTAGCCACTCGAGTCACTACTAAGAGCTCATGACTCTCAACTGTGTTCTAATTCTCAATTATAAAATAAAAGAACGGGTCTAGAAAACTGCAGGTTTGGCTAAGAGGCAACAGAATTAGCAGAAAATTCATATGATGCTATCACCAAACTACAGATGGAATATTAAGGAGAATAAAATGCTACAGGGAAAAAAAAAATATATATATAGAGTTTAATCTCCAACCACATCTTCTGATGTGTCTGTGATCATCACCAGTAAACTATTTTAACGGAAAAAACACTAAAACCATAATCCTTTGCTTTCCCAGTTAGTTCACTGTTTCAGATCAAGGAAAGAGGGATTTTTCACTAAAACTCTGAACATCAGCTATGAGAGAAACTCATTAAAGAGCCATTTCGAGTAACAATATCAGACTGGATTAATTTAAATAAATATCTTTTTCTTGTAAAATCTCCAACCTATTTCCCCTTTATGAATTTGCTGGACTGCGTACTCATTTCCTAGCTACAATTCTCTCTGTGTGTCTATAAAACACTTCACGCAATCACGGAATTTTCAGAGTTGGAAGGGACCTCTAGAGATCATCTAGTCCAACTCCCCTGCTAAAGCAGGATTGCCTAGAGCACATTAGTCTTTGTTCAGCTTTGTGGATATTTCTGAAATAGAACCGCTACTCCTCACTAAAAAGAATAAGACAGCACAGGAAAAACACAAAAAAGCTGAAAATGATTTAACTGTTAAACTTCTTAATCTTCAGAAAAAAACAGGTTACAGTTAAGGATTTTCCTTGTGTCATAATCCTATCACTTAATATATATTACTATAATCCCTGATTTGTTCAAAATAGTTAAAAACAAATACGAAGTTATCAGTGTATTTTAATCACAGGCTTGATTAACTATTTTTTTAAATATGCCCATCTAAATTTAGGGAGAGAAATATTTTGTTAAGGACAAGGACTATATTTCTGATGATAAAAACGCACGTTATTAAGGAAGAAGAGGGAGTGAAACAATTCTTATATCAATGTGATCTCAACTTATACCTGTTTAAGCTCTTTTGCTTCTTCCTGGGAGATTTTCTCTTGCTTCTGTAGCTGAACCTGGTCATCGTCAATCCCTTCTCTGTCTCCCACCGGAGAGCTGGGCTGCACCACTCCTCCCAGGAGTCCTGTGGCTGCAAGAGAAATTCCCATGGTCAGACTGCCATCTCCTGTACCAATGGAGAGAACTACCGCTACCATCAAACTGGCTGACCTTTGCATTGCTCCGTAGCAGTTTGCAAGGGGACAAGTACACTCAGAGATGCCTAATCCAACTTTCCCATTAAACTGTGTTCTTGTAGAAAGGATTCGAGCTGTATTTTGTACAATACATAACCTGGAGGTGACCAGATTGACAAGAGATGGCATTATTAAAGGCAACAACTGGAGAATGGGCTCGCTTTGGGCTGTGGAGATTCATCTCAAAGATGCTCCGAGGGCTGGAGCCCCTCTGCTGTAAGAACAGGCTGAGAGAGTTGGGGGGGTTCAGCCTGGAGAAGAGAAGGCTCCGGGGAGACCTTGGAGTCCCTTCCAGTCCCTCAAGGGGCTCCAGGAAAGCTGGGGAGGGACTCTTGATCAGGGATTGCAGCAATAGGACAAGGGGTAACATTTTTAAACTGAAAGAGGATAGATTTAGATGAGATATTAGGAGGAAATTCTTGGCTGTGAGGGTGGTGAGCCCCTGGCCCAGGTCGCCCAGAGAAGCTGTGGCTGCCCCATCCCTGGAGGGGTTCAAGGCCAGGTTGGACAGGACTTGGAGCAACCTGGGCTGGTGGGAGGTGTCCCTGCCCATGGCAGGGGGGTTGGAATGAGATGATCTTTAAAGTCCCTTCCAACCCAAACCATTCTATGATTCCATGATCTGAACAGAGAGCGTAGAAGCAGCAACAGATTCCCAATCAGATAAATGATGATTCTCCACCTGCTGCTTCTTCCTTCTTTTAATCTTTTTTAATTAAAGAATTTAAAAGTGATGAATATGGGACAGAGCTCAAGAGTCAAGGCAGCAAATCCCTGAAACAGAAGGGCAACACTGACGCTAACAGCCACCCCCAGCTAAGCAATGTGGACACAATCCCTCGCGTAACATGCCAGCTGTGCTTTATTTAAAGCATCAGCTCTTATTGCAGGATGTGATACTACCCAGTAGGGTAGCAGGGACGTGCTACAAGGAAAGGTTGTTATTTCTGATGCAGATGGGTGCTAAACACCTGAGACGCTAGAGGCATAGTGCCTAGAGGCACTTCAAACATCTCCAAAGCTTTCCCACTTAGAGAGGTACCAAGAAGGAAGCTCATGCTACTGCTGCCACCTGCGAGCACGTGGCCTGACCCAGGACAGGGCAATGACAGCAGCTCTTATGTACATCAGCACAGAAAGCATGTTGAATGCCAGAGCATCCTGCCAGGCCGAAGAGCTGGTGCCCAGCTGGCTGGCCAACTGACGGTGTACACCCGACCGCTTTGGATAGCATTACTTCCCCGTGAAAAGGGAGACAAAAGCTAAACCGAAAGCACCAAACCCTAAATCCTTCTCGAGTAATTACTGCAAACTCATAATCCTTGGAATTATTCGGTTATCAGCCTGAGAGTCACTGAACTCAGACACCGTCAAGATTTAAGACAAGCAAGTCATTCACTGTGCTAGTGTTACCCCGTGCAAATGCTCCTTCTATTCAGGGGGGCTAAGAACCAGGCACTGAAAAACGCTGCTTATGGTAAATTACTGTCGTGATCTCCCCCAAAGCAGGGAGGGAACGACAGACCTTCCTATGGCAGCAAATAGCCAGATGAGATTCTTTGTGTTTCTTATCAGCTGAGTGTCACTATATGCTAATTATTTCATTAAAACCAAGAAATCTATCCATTTCACTCCATTAATCTCGGTGAGGACAAGAAGAGGAGGGGGATATGACAACAGCGCACAAAAAGAATGGGATGAGGAAGGAGATCTGGCATTTCCCAGCAATTTTCTAATTTAAAAAAAGGGAGAGAATAGAATAGAAAGGCAGAAACATTTAAAAAGCAATTTTGGTTTGTTTTTGTTACACCCAGTTGGACGGGGAGACCCGCTGCCACCACGTGAGGATAAGAAGGTACCAAACCTCTGGACAAAGTGCTGGAAACACTTTGAGAACATTCGGTCGCAGGGGTAAGCAGGAAAAATTCAGCAGCCTCAAAAGGGATAAAAAAAAACAAAAACGTGTGAATGCCAGTCTTCAGCTACAGGATTAAGACAGCACTGCCCCAGATTGTTATACTGCAGATGCACTGTAGGATTTCTTGTGCCTTTTAATCCCAGGTAGCTGTTATCAGCCATTATTGAGGAGGTTATTGTCTAGGAAATCTTGATTCAGCACAGAAGAACCTCTGTTACAAAACAAACCTCCCTGCTCCGTCCTGAGCATTTAAACACCCGTGCAGCTTGGTCCAAAAATACAGTCAGAAAAGACATGCAAAGCAGCTAAAAATACTTTCAGATAATCTAGTGTGTATAAAACTCTTCACAAATTCCTCTCCTAGGTGGAATCAAGCCAAATCTCTTAGGAAAGATGAGGGTTTTTTCAGTATTTAGTTATACAACTGTGCAATATGCCCAGCTTTAAGGCAGGATTAGTATAAACAGACAGGATCCAGATGAGACTGTGACAGTTGTGGAAATGTTCACATCTTGGAGCTGCACCACCGAGGGCAAAGAATAGTGCACCGAGACAGATGTACCTCCGCTGCAAGGATATTTCTCCTATAAATCTCTGAATCAACATTCGCTATCTGAAAATAGACACATATATTTTATGTCTACACAGAGGCGGGCATGCATAACACAGACTTCCCCCCCTCCCCGCTTTAGGAAAAAAAAAAGAAGAAGAAAAAAAAAATTAAAAATCAGTATTTCCACCATGTGAGCAGCCATGGAAAAAACCCAGAGGTTAAAACGCAGTCCGTGACTGCCATCTTGCGACAGAAGACAGAAGGCGACAGACTCCGGGCAAGGAACAAACAAGGGTTTTGGTGGAGCTGGCGAAGTCAGGATTTCCATAACCTCCAGTTTTCTTTACTGACATTTCCAAACTAAACAGTCGAAATGCAGGTGGGGGTAGGAGAGCAATATCCTTGACTCACTGACTCAGATGCAAACAGAGCAGAGCAGTGGGAAATTAAGCACAGTAGGGCTGTATATCCAATTATTTTATGTAACCAGCCTTAAGACCATCAGGAACTGAACACCAATTTGTTGGAATAACTCAGTGCTTAAGAAACCAGCAGGTTGTTTTTCCTCTAAGTTGTTGTGCTGACATTTTAGTGCCAGATGTCCAAGACTTACTTCCTTAAAAATTAACAAGCTTTTCCAAGCTATGGCCCTTGACAACAAGACGACATTATCCTCCCTGCTGAAGTCCAGTTTTAGCTTGGTGCACAGAAATAGATTCATCTATTGTTTTACTGTATCATTTTTCTACTTGTTTTTAATATGCTGGCATAAATCCATCCACCAATTTGCTCTTTTGTCACTAACAATTAGGAACAACAGAGAATTCAGGCGTGTTGAGAGAAATAAATTCCTAACAGGCAAAAATTCACCAGCTATCCAAATGAATTCAGGGTTGAATTACAAAAACAAAAAACCAACCCTGCCCGGAATTTTAGAAGTAATAGTAGTAAGGAATGTCATTCTTATTGTTGTGAAAGGGAATGCAGTCTTCTCTGCATTTTCTTAAAAAGACTAAACTATGCATTCACCTAATCTGAGACCTAAAATCTCCTAAATCCAAACACCTGAACCTCTCAAGTAACAAAATTCTATTTTTTAAGATACGAAAATTAACATGATGTTTATCCCGTAAGTTATTTAAAAACCTGCTGGACTGGAAATTTGTTTTGAACTTTCTACAATTAACCAGATGACAGATTTAATATAAATATGCTTCCAGCTACGAACTGCCAAAGGAAAAATAGCAAAGATAGAGGACTCCAAAGCACGCAGTGAGGAGAGAAGAATGGATTTCTAATGACCCCCCCCCACAGAGTGGCACAATATTGAATTGGTGACCACCCGAAAAAGAATGACATTGTAGTTAAAACCCAGGCCAGTAGCTGAAACTCAAATTAAGCTAATCCTTTCACAAAGCGGTGTGGAGCTAGTGACAACACCAGCTGAGAGCACTACGTTAAAGAGGGCCTGGCGTGTTCCAGCTGCCAGGCCCCCAAGGGACACACACCTCCAGCATCCACAGGCACAGGTTTGGGTAATGTAGTTGGGGTAAGTAGAAGGTAAATCCAACTAAACTCAAACAGGGCCACACGATTCTGTCATCTCTACCCTCTCCCTCTTGGCAAGATGGTCTAAAGTTGCCCAGCAGTTATTTTTTGCATTTTATCATCAGCACGGTCTCATCGTTGGGGCAGGTGGGAGAGGATTTGCCTTGTAAATATTATTCAGTATTTTGAGTTTGAAAACCACTTGGAAACATTTGGTGCTTGTGTTACTGCTGACGGATGGGATTGCTTTGCCTGCCACATACCTGCTTGCCAAATGGACGTCCCCAAATCTACCTGTGGAGACTTCCTGGCACCAACAAATCCTAGGGCATCTTCTAAAAACTGTATCTTCTTGCTAAACTGCATCTCCAAGATGGGGATTGCTTCTGGCATCTTTGCTGACAAGAGCCGGTAAGAGGTGTCGGGCTTCCCAATAAATCTCTGTCGGACACTGATTTCATACGGCGTATGAACTCTGATATCATCCACATCCTTTGATTCAAACCGGTGAATGACCTGAGAATTGCAGTCACTGATTTCCAGGCCAGAAGCGAAGAGCGTGAGTTTTCCTGGCTTGACATTTGAGTCTGTTCTGTGGGTGATAATAACTGGAATTCTAATTATGATTCCTTCCTGGTTCTTCGAATCGGAAACTGTGGCAGTTTCCTTTGGCTTGGTTTCCAATGGCGCTTTCCAGAGCCTGCTGCTAAATGGCCACCAAGAAGGAGATTCGAGCTCAGTCAACAACCTAGCGGAGACAAGAGAGTGTTAGAAGAGTGAAAGCCAGTAGCAGGGTCGTGCTACCCCACCAGTTCAAAGCAAATTACCGCAGACACAATGATTTCTTAATACTGAATCCAGCCCTCTGTTATTTCGCTTCTCAAACCTATTCACAGCTCACCAGGATCCATCCGTTTTAAACACCAGCTTTTCTTCATTTCCTAACACTTTGGAAAGCGGTCCCAGAATCTCACTGTTCTGATGTAAGAAATCCAACTTCCAACTGGATTTATTCAGGCCAATTTACACCCATCTGGTTCTTCAGCTAACACTGCCTTTTACCTCAATGTTTCCACACTTGGCCATCACCACCACTGCCTTTTTTTGCTTCTTTATACCTCAGCCCCACAGTCCGATGCCACCTTTTGCTTTGTCCCCACTCCCAAATTCCCATTGCCAGTTAAAACACTAACAGTGCAAGGTTGAGGCTGAAAAGCCCAGCAGCGACTGCCCGCTGGGGTCCAGCATCTGCCTCACCATCGGTTTGGGGTAAATCCTGAAGGGGAGAGGCCTCCTGGGTGGCAAACTGTTGCCTTAGCTTAGAGATAACCAGACTCCATGAATTAATTAAGCAACTGCTTCCAAGGAAGACCATTGTATAGCCAGAACTAACACAGCCTCTTATTTCTAAGCAAGAAGATAAGTAGGCACCTAAGTAGGTACCTAAGTTTATCAGCTGTGGGCAAAAAGGATGTAACACGCAGTTAGGAAGAATCAAGGATATGGAGGACACGATCATTCTGTTCTATTTGCTATCAGTATAGCTCATTCCCCTTTTCTGGGCTCCTCTCCATCACAATCACCGATCTCTTTGGGTCTAAGCCTCATCAGTACTCTTTCCGCCAAAAAAAAAAAAGGGGAATCAGAGGAAAGGTGGTAGTTTTGGTTTGATTTTCCATGTGCCGTGCTGCCTATCTGTTAGCATCCCTTTCCAGGTCTAGACAAGAATTGGAGGCAGAGCCACAGTCAGCACCAATGACGTACCGTTGCCAACACTCCTCTCACCCCCTGTCACCCAAACCCACCCTGCTAGCAGAGGATCCTGTATTTCAGGATGACTTGAGCCTCAGTGGCCGGAAAGAAATTTTGGGGCCAACTACATCTCCCCACGCAGTCAACAGTAACTTCAGATCCCTCCCACTGCTCAACCAGCCATGTCCTCTCTCACCCACCAGCAGCCTCTGGTACCCACCTCGCATCTGAGCCAAAATGGTTCATCTCCAGTTACAGGTAGGCATAGGAAGAGGCAAGTCAACCCTCTGGGATGCATCCACTGCTCAAACAATCCTACACCACTGGAAAACAGCGGTGAGCTGGCCGGAACATCCCACAAACCAAACCAGTCTGCAGGCCACTAGCCTGAGCAAGATGTTTTAAAATGGAGATTTCTCAGCCTACCCGTCAGTCACTGAGCAGAACAGGAGAACCACCTCTGGAGGCACAAACAGCTTCTCAATTAACTAACGGGAGGGAAGAGGTTCTGTTTAAACAAAACCAAAAAAAAAAAAAAAAAGCTCTAAGGAAGCTCAACTCAGACCAGAATAGTGTCCCGCGTGCTCCATAAATACCTTAAAGACTATCCAGTGATTAGGCATGTGCCACTGGCACAGCAGTTGCATTAGGTGCTTCTAAATAAGCCAGACCACATGTAATAAAATCTGTAATGAAACACTGTGATCTTACTGATGCTACAAAATACTATTATATTAACTTAAATTCTACAGAGGCAAGCCTTATCAGACCAAAATACAAAGCACTACTGCTTCACTGCTATTTTGGAGAGTCAGGGGTTTTTTAATATGGCTTTTTATAAAAGTAGCGCCTGATAAAATATGCATCACAGCAGTGCTCCGCTCAAGATACTTTTTGTAATGATTTATTTTCCACGAGAGAATCAGAGAGTGTCTACAGAAGACTTTGCAATTTTAAAATCCTGTTTACTTTGTCTGTATACAAAGTCTAATCTGAAAGAGGAAGCTCTAACTGAACACGCTTTGTTTACTAGCTATCAAAGTTCTGCACTGGCTACAAAACAGACCTACTTAAAGAAATTCATCTGCTACAAAGAGCAGAAAAAGTCATATTGGGTGCCAACCACTGAATTCATGGATAGCAGAGGCAGAATGAATGGTTCCAAGAACCTACTCCCAACTAAAGCAAGAACATCAGATGTTTATGTAGATAGCACGCAAGATGAGTAATGGGTCTGGAGCTCTCCGCTGCCCTCTGAAAATGCTGCAACACTCCCCTAAAAAGGAGGGGGGAAGACAGACCAAAGGAGATGTAACAGAAAGTTGTACAATAACAGAATTTGTAATGGCACGGTATCATAGATTTAGGGCTGAATTCTGAAACTATGAGGTTCAACTTAAGTTCAACACAGAGTACGACTGAAAAAGCCCTAGGCTCCACTAGCACACACCATCTTCCAAATTAAAAGCCATGCTCTAACCTACCTGCTGTAACTGAACAAATGACCTGATCTCATTTCTACAGAGCACAAAGCACGTTTTCTGTCCTCTTGATGTATGAAAGAGCTACAAGGTACTTCAGGGCAACAACAGCCTATGCCTGTGTCAACCTTTGAAAAGTCATTGAACTCCTACCCCAGTATGCGTTCGCTCATCACATTCACCGTGAGAAAGGCATGTGCGTTCACTTACTGAAAAGCAGCTGCAATGTGACAAGTCTAAACTGTCTAAACTTATTCTGGATAGCTTAATTTTTATCACTTTGTGCCTTCACCCGTCTCCTTTCCCCTTTCCCCAGGGACTGACATCCCGGCTGGGCAATGCCTAATTTACAGTCAAGATTTTTCTGTTGCACAGCCCCAACAAA
Organism: Larus michahellis; assembly: GCF_964199755.1. Classification (NCBI taxonomy): domain Eukaryota; kingdom Metazoa; phylum Chordata; class Aves; order Charadriiformes; family Laridae; genus Larus; species Larus michahellis. The sequence goes on along the minus strand of NC_133897.1, from coordinate 2,677,578 downwards.
GGCTCCAGCCAACTCCTCTGGCCTTCCACGGAGGAGTCATCCCTCTGTATCAACAAACTGTATGACCAGTCCTTATATACAAATGAAAATTTGCAACTAGAGTACCCTGTCCTCTGATAGTAATATATTAAAAAGGAACCAGTGAATCTGGCTTTCTGTTTATTTTTGGTCTTCGAACATCTGCTAGCACGTCAGGCTCAGCTCTGCTTATCTGCACACAGTTCCACTCAAAGCAGCTGTATATACCCAAGCATACATAAGAACAGAATTAATAATCCGAAAAAAACCCACACATACAGGCAAGATAAAATTAATCACAGTTTTAAACATATGAAAGTAGATAAAGGGCCCTGGTTCTTTTTATAAAAGACACAGCCATCAAACTGGTGTCGTTTATACAACCTCGAACTAACGGACGCAAAAGTTCATTTCCTTCTGCACAAAATCTGCTCTGCATGCAAAATGGTCCCGCATGTAATTACTTCTCATCAAGTTTCTAAAGAAAGCAAGAGTCAAAGAGCCTTAACAGGCATATTTATCTATGCTAATAGTCTGAATTTCCTCATATGCAACAACCAAATGAGCTTCAGTCACGGTCTCCCAGGTTTCTACACCGGTTAGGGACATGAAGAAAAATGCCCTCAGGTTAAGAGAAGACCTTGTGGGTGGGAGGGAGTGGGGAAAGCAGCTTTTTTAGAAAAAAAAAAAAAAACACACACAAAAACTATGCGAATAAACCAGGTGTTAAAATTCCCCCAAAAGCATAGTGCAATTACAACACAGTTTGGCTAATGGATTCTGAGCTGCATTTCAGCCTCTGAGCAAGCTGGCCAAACTCTTCATACTGTATATAAAACAGAATCCCAGCTAACGTTCGGTCAATGCCTTCCTTTATTTTTCCATTTTTAAAATCAAAGCATCAAGCTCTTCAGATTCATGAGGACAAATAATACCTCCCAGTGCATCTTAACCCAAAACAAAACTCTCTTCCAAAAACAATGAGCAGGTATTTGTTTTCCTACTCATTGTTTATTGCCACAGAACTTTAAAAGCTATTGCTGAAGCTTTCAGTTGTCTTGGCTTTTCATTAAAGGGTATGGAGAATATCACCAGAATCATTGTGAAATCAACACCTTCTTTTAGACATGATATCCGTCTAAAAACAGAGGCTTCTTCCAAAAACAACTAGTTTGAACTTCATTGTGCTTGTTTCTTCATGCAGGTGTTGGAGCTTCCACAAAGACACTCAGAGCTATATATCTTCAAACATTACAGTACTACTCCTAACTTTACTGTCTATTTTGGATTGCTATCGAATCCAACTTGCAGCATACCAAAGAAGAGAATAATTCACTTTGAGTGTTAATCATTAAATAGTAAAGTCACAACGTTCTGACCAAGACACCAACCATTTACTATTCACATCGAGTTCTGCAACAGCTAAAGTTAAGCAACATCTCAAATGTACTCCAAATCTTTTATTTTATTTGCCTAAAGCACGTGGTGGCTATTTTTTTTTGAATTTTGAGTAATTTATTGAGATTACCACAAATAGTCTAGCATTGTCTCTCTACTTCTTGCACCCCCAGACTCTGCAAAGCTCAGTTCAGTGCTGCTCAACACTGCTCATTTTCTTCTCAAAATGTATTTATTCCACCCAGACCTAAAGGCAGGGAGTATTCCATGTAAGGCTCAATGCAGTGTAGTTTTACAGCACAAATAAAGGAGCACTGTTTCTACAGCCATTTTCCTGACTACATCCACACCGCAGACCCAACCCTCGCTCTTGTGCGTAGCTGGGAAGCAAGTACTTGTGAAGGAAAGGGCAAATAAAACTACACACATTTTGCATGCAAAAAGCAGCCTCAAGAGCTGACTTCCATGCACAGAGAAAGGAGTACAATCTACTTGAACTAAAGATTAATTGGCCTTTGTCCCCTGATAACTCTGGGAAACTGTCTCCAAGTCAGCAGCCCATCTGCCATATTCAACATTTCCTTTGATAAAAACCAGAAAAGCCAAACTGTGGTTGCATTTGCTGCGAACAGCAAAACAGGATGGTCCAGGACCGGCAAAATTAACCAAACCCAACTTCCAGTATTTTTTTATTTATGCATATTCTAGGACACCTAATAGAAATGTAAATGACATATCTTGTCCTTCAGTGGGGATGTTAATTTACACCTCTTTCCCCTAACTGGTTGCCAATTCTCTCAAAACTTATAGGTTGTTAATATTTTGGCGATCTCTACTATTTCTGACAGTTGTGGCTGAAACTTATAAGGGCTTGAAAAGTTATTTGAAGGAAAGAGGACAGGTATATATAGACAAACAGCTTCACCAGGGTGAAAAAATGTCGCACAGAAGGGAGGACAGAAAGACAGAAACATCTTATAACAAGAACTAGATACACAAAAGGCGATCACAAGCTTAGAGTTTCACTAAAAGTCAACAGTTTAATTTCCTAAAGACCTCTGTGGATCTGCCCCATAAATTTCAGGCATAAACAATACAGTCCCACAACCTCTGCTTAGCTCAGAGGATGCTCCAGTACCGTACCTATCTGCCACATCCATATCCCCTTCGATCCTGTTGAGTCCTCTCATGATGTTATCAAACTGCTCGCCCTGGTAATGCAGCACTTTTGCTGTGTCCTCCAGTCGCTTCTGCGATCCAGTCAATAACCCGGTCAGTTCTTTTCCCTTTGTTGACTGCAAAGCTGCTGCTTCTGCTCCTGCCCCTTCACTTGACAGCAATTGCTCCCTCCAGAAGTGCTCAAGGATGTTGAACACCACATTTCTGCTGGGTTGCAGAGAACTGAACCAGTGCTTGGTGCTCTTCTCTAAGATGGTAAGAGAGCTGAAGATTAAATTTGAAGATTCCTTCTTGATCTCACTGATACTAGAAAGATGGAAGTTGACCAAAAGCTCCCCAGTCTTGTCAGCTATAAATTTGATCGCAACAGGAGTCAGAGATAGTCTGCCAGAGACCCATTGTTTGCTGGTGTCCAAATAGTACGAACAAGGCCAGCTATGGATACGTATGTCTTCGTTCATCAGCTCGCCGTTCAGATCCTCTTCTACAAGAGCAACGCTCTCAAAGCCAGAAGGAGAAACTAGAATAAAAAAAATGCAACAATCCTTAGCAACGTATAAAAGATGATGTTACAAACACTCATAAGTAATTAATCCCATCCACAGCTGGCTTCCAGTACTTTCATTGTAACCTTTCAGGTGCACACCTAAGAGATTTGGAAATAGGTACGGATGGGTTACAAAATTTGATAATCATTCCTAACCATCCCAATATCTCCTTCAGAAAGGCTCGCTCTTTCTGAAGAGGACCATCTATATTATTGCCCACTCCATAAAAGCACTGCCCCCCTTTTTATAATGTTCTCATCATATTCCAGCACTTGATTTACAACAGCACAAACTTCAAATGACTATTGCATTAATCTCCTGGGTATTTAATACCTGCTGTGTGGTTTTGAACAGCAGAGGTGCTTTATAATTAGATTAGTCTATACGTTCACATGTGTATGTTCATATTTTTGAGTGGAGGGGAACCTACCAAAACCAGAATCATGAAAAACATTTACTGACTTTTCTGAGTCTTTCACATACCCCTTTTTACTGGAAAATGATCATTTAAGAAGTTTTCCATTCCCCACCTCATCATCAGAAGCAGCTTCCCACGGACCAAGAGGTACTGAAGAAAACCCAGAATAGACCAAAACATAAGCTCATTGATGTATATCTACAACAATCACAATAAATAAATTGTCCTTCCAATTCCACTCTGATATCTCAACATTCAGGTATGTTAAGAACACACCCAGACTGTTTATCCAACATATTCAACAGTGCAGGTCAAATCAAAATCTCCACTGACCAGAATTCATAGTCACTAAAAAAACAGCAACACACAGCCACAAATATTCTTCAGAAATCATCATTATCTCAGACCACCACTCTTGGTCTCAGGAGACTTGCAAAAATATCTACCTTATAAAACTCAAGTCGATAACAGAACTTCTGGTAGAACAATGCAGCCAAAATAACCCCCCACAAATCTGCAGTATTTGTTCTGTGAAATATCCATTTCTACCAAAGATGTTTGGAAATAGGAGTTTAGAAAGAACTGCAAACCACTTAGCAATGCTAAGTGGGAAAACCCTGATGGACCCAAGTGGAACTTAAGATGAAAAAGATGCCACCGTGGTACTGGAAGAGGTGCTGCTGGCCTGTCATGCAGAGCCATTCCAGACACGACAGCAGAGCAAGCAGCAGCAGAACCAGCAGAGGCTTAGAAGAGCCAGAAGAGCTGACTCTACTCACGCAGTGTGAATGGACACAACATTCAAGGCAATGGTGATTTCATCGCACCTCTGTGACAGGCCATATTTTCCTGGGAGCCCATGATGCTATGTGATGACATAATATTAATGCTATAAGACGTGCTCATCGCTATCTGGAATCCCAGCACGAAAACATGGAGCTGTCATATGTCTCAGGCCTGGCTTGCTTACATCAAAACAAGCTCAAATTTGGAACGGTAAATTAAATTAAATGTATCTGGAGCGGCATCTCTCCACACTTCTGAAGAGGCTTCTTGTATCCAAGGGTCAGATTGTTTCCTGTAACATCTCCTTCATAATCCTACAGCTTTCAGCACTTCACTGAAGACCAATTACGTTCCACAAGTAACTTCTTTGTGAACACCCATTATGTAATGATGATTTAATCACTCACATATTCATTATCTTCTCAAAGCCTTTGATGTATCATGGCCCAATTTACAGATTAGCACCATAACATTATCTCAAGGTGTTCTGCTACTTGAATAGCGCAATAAATGAGAAGAGCCCCACCACAAAATCCCCACTTAGGTTGACACTGACACTAATTACAGCTTTTTACTTCCATACATTTGTTCCCCTTAAGGAAATGTCTAGGAATCCTAATGCAAATTTTAAAATGTCCTTTAAAAAGGTCCTTTTTCAGGTGAAAATTCACTGGTGCGAATTCCTACAGCACACTTGAAGATCTAGTGCTTTCACGCTTAAAAAGAGCACTCTAAATCTGAGTCCAGTTCCAATGACGTCTTTTATTAAATATATTCAAAACTTCATTATTACTGGATAAGGACTACTCACAGAATGCCATATTCCACAAAAATCTTTACTTTGGTTTTCATACCTTATCTCCATGGCATTATGAATTTTAGTGATGCAAATGGAAAAAAAAACAAGCCGTAAGGTTACAAAACAGCGAGAGTTTAAAGTGAAAATTCTCAATCTGTTTTTGGGCTAATAAAACCAAAGTCCTAGAGAGACAACTTCGCACCGTACTATGGGCCAAAGAGAGGGTGAAAAAACCCACAGAAATCTGATTTAAGTGAGTAGCTATAGCCAACAAAACAATGAAACGTTCTAGGAAATATTATTTCTTTCTCAATCCTTTGCTACATAATTTCGTAATTTGGAGAAAAACCTAAAAGCTCTGGCCTCAATTCCTCTATCTAGAAAAAGAAGGTAGTTCCTCTAATATAGCAAGGTTAGATTACCCAGATCTGATGGCAAGAATTTTTTATTTTTCCAGCCTGACTGGGCTTTGCGAGAAGCCAATTATTATAATTTCTATTTAAAGGTTATTTTCTTTCTGCCATACACAAAGAAACAGGAACAAGAAAAATACTTTTTAACTAACAGTCAGATGTGAATGCAAAGAAACAAACAGCAGCAGTGGGATTCCAAAACAGCCATAAACAGAAAAGTATCCTTTTACAGGATACTTTAAGTGGAAAATGTTTCTAATATGGATACGCAATTATGTGCTGATAACAGTATACTTTTTATTACTATAACAGACAACTCTGTCAGTTTAAACAACATAAATTACCTTAGTGACACTTGAACCTAAATCCTGTTATAGCTTTATTAATCAGGATTTACAAATTACTAATCATAATTGAGCTTAACTGTTTGACACTGCCTAGATATGAAGTAAATACTATAGCAAACAATAAACATCTTGTATTATGCCCTCAAGCTCCTCCTAGCCTAAACGTATTGCAGAGGCAAATGAAATCTACTGAAGAGCTCCCACCAGACCCAGAAAAAAAAAAAAAAAAAAAAAATTAATCAGCAGCCTCCCAATTTATCAAACCAGCAGATCCCAGTCCACACAAAGTAGCCGACATCCCCTTCACCACTCTGCACAAGTCTTCGCTACCTCCACTACTTTCTGAAAATCTCATAAATATCAGCATGCTGTTCACAGCAAGCTGTTACCCTGAGATGTTATTTCATAAATAAGGTATATAAATAACGATAAAACCAAGACACTGAAAGATTATACGCCTTGCAGAGGATCACAAGGGAAACCTGGAACCAAGCGCAGGTTTCTCAATGCTCACTGCTGGGACAGGCGTCGCAGAACATAATGTTATCTGAAAAACAACTCCTAGGCCATGCTAACAGCAACAACCACCTTCCACCAGGCACAGCCATACTAGGGAGGCAAAAAGAAACTGCAAACAAGCAAATGACTCTCAAACTTCTGTAAAATCTCAGCCTAGAGCCCACTTTCACGTCTAAGAGTTCCACACACTCTCTTCAACCACCACTAGCTCCCCATCAGGACAGTATTTTCTCTCAAGCCTGCTCTCTATCTTTAGACTGTGAAAATATTAACATCTGATGCAGTCTCACAACTGTGCCATAAAAAAAGATCTTCCTAAACCGTATCTCAAGCTCCTTACCTCTATCTGTAGACGCAGAACTCACAGGCAGCCTTTTGGGGGCTGCTGCCCTTACAGAGCTGTCCATCTGTAGGTAGAATTTTTTTTCCTGAGTACTTCTTTCTCTTCAAAGTCCAAAAGAGCAGGTAAAAAACCCTGAAGCTAAAGCAAAAATCCTACTACGCCCGTTACCAAAAGGAAAAATATATAAATAATAGAGGATGTATATTTAACCCTGGATCTAGCAGTAAAACAAGTCCTCTCAGTCCGGGAAAAAAAATGAAGCAGTCACTTGACCTGTGTATATATATGTGTACATGCCTTGAGTCATATGATTTTTGACTCACCTGAGAGCTTAAAGGCTTTGCCTGACAGTCAGCTCCGTTCTGTGCCTGAGGCCAGAATCGCCAAGCAAAAACTTATTTGGTAATCAAATCCATTCATTGTTTCAGCACATTTTTCCCCAATATAGTATATAGCATACTACAACACAAGACTTCCAGGAATCAGATTAAAACACATGAGAAATTTTACCAATGTTAAACAAAAAAAAGAAGAAACCATCACAACTATTTGAAGTTAGCTGAAAAAGTCATTAAATATGTACTTCACCTATGACAATGGTGCATTGTGTTGTATAATGTTGGGCATTAACCTGTGATTACGGTTTTTGAGCAGCTAAAAATCAGTATTATCCTATTACTTTTGTAACTCTCCTCGAGTCAATATTAAAGAAACTTCTTTATCTACTGGCAGAACTTTGCCTTTTATAAAACAGAACCTTGTCTCTGCTTCTCTCTCTGATTAGTTTGTACGGCACCTACACGGAGGATGCCTCACTGCACTTGAGCTGTGAAATGAAAAGCAATGTTAAATACACTGACTTCACTTCTGACGTAAACAGTGAACTCACCGCTAAAGACCAAATAGCTTAGCTACTGTCCTTCAAAATTAATATTTTTTCCCCCCCATATTTCCTAAACCTTTGACAATCCCATTTCAGAAATGCAGAGACCTAGGCCTTCTTCCATTTACACAGCTCGTTTACTATGAGGAACTATTACTCAAAATTCAGAATTTCTCTCCTCTCCTCTTCCTATCACTTTACTTTGACCCCACCACCTGAGGTTGACCATTATGTCATTCACCATTCTACTACTCCTAAAACATGATTAGAAATGCCTTATATTACAAGATATGGAATATTCATAGTTTTGTAAAATACACTGAAAAAAAAAGCCAATGGGAAAAAAAAAACACAACAAACAAAAAAAAACCAATGCAACAACAAACAGATGCAAGTCCTTTAGAATGCCATGCAAAGGAAAAAAAAAAAAACACACACACACAAAAAAAGGCTTTAAATTACTTGTAAACACAGCCAAGAATAAGTTTATGAACTTGAGAGGGTTACAGTCCTTAAACCACTTCCCTGTATGCAATGGAAGAGGAAGAGATATCTAAAGGATTTCACAATAAATTCCTACATATTTTTTAAAGAAAAACATGTTGGCCTACATGTTTGTCAACAGACCAGATGACACAAGCAGTCTCTCCCAGTCTGGGCTCCCCAAAACATTATCCACATCCTGTAAATCGCCTCTTTTTTTGGTAAATAGTTTGTCTTTTGACACATCTGCCTCTCGAAACCGAGCATAGTACCATACACAGCTACACACAGCAACACAGAGCAAGAACGAGGATTAGCAGCAGAGACTTGTGGATTATATTTCCGTCCGCGTCACCACAACATTGTATAAATTCTTTAGTTAACACATAACTCAGGGATGTTTCTATAAAAAGGAGGTGACTCACCTCCTCTTGTGAAGTGCTTTGAGATCATTCAATGAAATGCAAGCACTACTAATTACCCCAGGTGTGAGAAGATGCTTCATACACCAGGAGAAGGTGCTGTCAGCTCATGAACAGACCACCATCCCTTCGCAATGTCTACCTCAGAGCCTCCAAAACTTAGTCACAGATTCTTCTCATCATCATTTCTGCACCCATTTCTAATGTGTTGGTGTTTGTTTACTTTTTCTCCTCCTTCACGGCTGAAGTTTCCATTGGGTCATTATCTTTGGTGGTTTGTTCCCAAAGCTACCATCAGGCAAGTGATGAGTTAAAGAGTCCTGCAAGCCCAACAACCCCCATAATGAAAATGTTTATAAGGCCTACCAAGTGACTCTCCCCTCTTTTTTAAGTAAAGGCATGAGATGCAGTTCCACCAGCTTTCTAACTCTATGATTCTCCAAATGATACTACGAAATACTCAGGGGTGACTCTCCAAGAGGTGCAGCAGGCAAAGACACACAATATCTCTCTACTATGGCACACAGAGAAATTCAGCCCCCTTTGTCTTAAAAGATCAACAAATCTCCACTAAAGAATGACTCTAGACCGAGGGGCTTCCCCACATCAACATGTTTTCATCCTTCTATGGAAAAAACATTTTGATTCCACTCCATTTCTAATACAAAGCAACTTTATAGAAGACAGAAGTCCCACCAACCTCTCCCAAATACATTTAAATATGGAACTGCTGCAGTTCCCATCCTTTAACTCACATCAAACCCCCATGCTTTACAGAATCATAGAATTGTCTATGTTGGAAGAGACCTTTAAGGTCATCAAGTCCAACCATCAACCGAACACTGCCAAAACCACCACTCGTGTGGTGTCCCTCAGCACCTCATGTCCCTCAGCAAACCATGTCCCTCAGCACCATATCTACTCGTCTTTTAAATACCTGCAGGGATGGCGACTCCACTACTTCCCTGGGAAGCCTGTTCCAATGTTTGATAACCCATTCAATGAAGAAATTTTTCCTAATATCCAATCTAAACCTCCCCTGGTGCAACTTGAGGCTGCTTCTTCTTGTCCTACCACTCGTTGCTTGAGAGAAGAGACTGACCCTCACCTCGCTACACCTTCCTTTCAGGTAGTTGTAGAGAGCGATAAGGTCTTCTCTCAGCCTCCTTTTCTCCAGGCTAAGACCCAAGGCTTCCCCACAGCCAGACCTACCTCTCCCTTCATGTCCACCCTACTCTTATAGAGTTAGATATTCAAACCTCCATTCCCACAGCTCCCCCCAATTCCAGGCCGGACCCCCATTCCTTCCCCTAGGCCAATCTCCACCCTCATCTTTCTCTCAGCCTTCACAGAATCATAGAATAGAATCATAGAATTGTCTAGGTTGGAAGGGACCTTTAAGATCATCCAAGTCCAACCATTAACCTAACACTGACAAAACCACCACTAAACCATGTCCCTCAGCACTGCGTCCACCCGTTTTTTAAATACTTCCAGGGTTGGTGATTCCACCACTTCCCTGGGCAGCCTGTTCCAATGTGTGATAACCCCTTCTCTGAAGAATTTTCTCCTAATAGCCATCCTAAACCTCCCCTGGCACAATTTGAGGCTGTTTCCTCTTGTCCTATCGCTTGTTGCTAGCGGGAGAAGACCGACCCCCACCTCAACCGTTCGCTCTCTGTAAGTCAGACTATTCAAGCCCCTGTTTCCACAATGCCCCCCGCCCCAATCTAGGCCAGACCCCCATTCCTTCCCCTAGGCTAACCTCCACTCTCATTCTCCCCTCAGCCTTAGGCCAAACCACCCTTAACCAGATACTACCAACCTTCGCCTTCCCCTCAAAGCTCGGCTAGACCGCCTCCCCCTTTCCCCGGCGCCGCTCCAGGCCCGGCCCCGCACCCACCTCTCCCAGCGCAGCGCAGCCGGCCGGCCCCCGCATCCACGCTCTGCGCATGCGCCCGCCGCCCGCTCCTATTGGCTGAGCCGCTCTCCGCTGCGCTCCCCCTTCTCGGCCCCCCCCGGGCGTCGCCCGCCGAGCGCCGAGGTTCCGGGAGCGGTCGCGGCAGCCAGTCCCCTCCGCCGCCGCCGCCACTCGGCCCGGGGTCCTGCCCCGCGGCGGGGCGGGGGTGAGTATCCCTCCTCCGTTGCCCTCTCCGCTCCCGCGGGTCGCGGACGCGCGGGGGTGGACCGAGAACCCAACGCAGGGATGGCGTGTGCGACGCCCTGTGGCGTCCGGGTCCCCCCCCCCGACCAGCTCCGGGAGCTCCCTGAGGGGGGGAACCCCCTCATGGCGGCCCCTTTTCCCCCCTGAGCACCCTGGTCCCCTCTTCACCCCTGGTGTTTCCCCTCTCCTGAAGCCCACCCCTGCAGGGTATGTGGCCTCACTTGCCCTCGGGCCTCCTCCCTCCTGCTTTGTGCTTGCTCCCATCCCCGCTTCCCCGGACACCTCCCTTTTATTCACTGTTATTTTCGTCTTTTTAATCTTTTCCTCTTTAATCTTTTTAATTATTGCTGCCTGTGCCCTAGAGAAAGGTCTGACGAGGGTGGGGGGTGCCAGGGCCTCTATCTTCTCCTGACAAAGGGGTGAGCCCCAATAGAGTTGCTGGTCTGCAGTGGTTTCCCAGGCTCCCAAATATTTAGGGATTTTCCTTCCCTCCACCCCAGCAATTAATTCATTTAGCAGGGATATCCCACTGAAATTAATGTTTCTGCTGTTTTAGGAAGGAACCAGCCTTTGCTGGTTGCCCCCAAGAGAGCGTTGTCACCCTGGCAAGAAGGTGACGAGGGAAAAGCAACATCTTCACCATCCATAGGGTGACTTTATTGTCAGATATCCCACCGGCATTAAACATTATAAACTATGGAAGATCCTAATTAGCCCAATGTGGTGGGATGTTCCTGCACGACTGCTTCTTTTACCTCTGGTGGTTTATATTTTCCTGTGAGTTATGGATTTAGAGACTCAAGTCACGTTTTAAAGCTGGTTTTTTTTGTATCTGGTCAACGCTGCCTTGGCTAAGCCAGGAAGAGTATCCAGCCTGCATGGACAGGGCAACATTCGCCTGTTCCACTGCCTTTTTTCGTGACTACAACAGTTCATCTCAGGGCGCATTCTGCCTCCCAGGAGGACACGTTGACTTTATTGAAAAAGTAGAATCATTCACTTACTCAGACTTTTTCCGGGATTATTTGATTCCCAACCATCCCTGTATTTTCTCAGCTAAATTCACTGAAGACTGGGGCAGCAGGAGAAATTGGGTTACTTGGGATGGAAAGCCTAACTTTGATCATCTGCTGCAGAAGTTTGGTAAGTCATGTCATTTTTGATACCTAATTAAAACCTGTATGTTAAATGACAAAGCTTTTTTTTTTTTTTAATCTTAGAAATAGAACTGCTAGACAAAACCAAACAATTCTCCATACTTTTTTCTTAGTTAATACGTTCATTTCCTATACTTACTCACACTTTATGTTTTGCAGATTCCAATCTTGAATTTATTCCCATAATGAAATAAAATAAAAAGTGTTGTATAATTTAACCATACCAATTTATTTACCTGCTTAACTTTAACCACAGGAGTGGCCTGACACTTTCGCCAGGCAAGGTGAAAATATCCTGTAGTTGCACTGAAATATTTCTTCAGGCTGTAAAATATTAGTGTATTAATAAGAATCAATACCCCACTCCTAGTGTAGTTTAAGAGGAAAATTCAGGTCAAGTTAAATAAATAATTTCTGGTCTGAATTACGTTTGCCTAGAATGATGGTGTTGGGAGGGAAAGCTGGGCTAGGCATTGTTGCTTTATGTGTTTGTACTGTACTTGGCATGATAGGGCCTAGGTATTAGAGGCTGCTGCAGGGGATAAGGTTAAGGAAACTTAGTTTCAGCATCAGTTATTCTGTCCCCACGTGGGCTCAAAGAGTTTATATTTCAGGAGAGGCTGTAGTACCTGTTGCCAACTGTGACGTCAAGGAGTACAATTCCAACCCGAAGGAGCAGCTTCCCTTCAAGGAGTATATAAAGTACTGGAAAGAGTACATTAAAAATGGCTACCGTTCATCCCGAGGGTGTCTTTATCTAAAGGACTGGCACCTGAGCAGGTAAGAGAACACTGTGGAATTCCTTGCAGAGCAGAGAGCTGCCGTGGAACCTTAACACTCAGCTTTTAATGCCCCAGTGTTTAAATTCCGGCACTGCTTTTTGTTAGCACTTGCCCACCAAAATATCAGTCATGTGCTGCACAGTTCTTGGCATACTTCACACGGTGAGATCTTTAAACAAATCATTTGTTCTTGAAGATGCTGACATTCTTGAGCACTTTCCTTTTCATCTATGTTTTAAATGACGGTATGTTATCCCTGTGGAGACCGTGTGGCTGAAACATTTGGCTTTTATTTGACTGCTACAATGCAAACCTTACTTCTTAAGAAGAAGGGGGATGTTTCTAATTATGTTTAATTCAGTGACTGTGTGTGAGTTATAATCCTTTACTATCCTTTTGTTTTAATATTAACCTTCCCTGTCGGTAAAGTTCTCTTCACCCTGTACTGGCTTTCCTTCTCCTCCAGCCCGCTGCTTGCGAGGTGGATGCATTGTCCATTCCCCATTTCTGCGTAGGACTTTTATGTCTTTTCGCTCAAATCTCTTCTTCCTTAAATGTATCCTGCTCTTAATTTATCTTGTGATCACCTCTTTTCATTTTTGAGTGTGCCAGGGACTTGCAATAGAGGAAGTTTGTCAGGCTCTGCCTCCCTGTTTGTCTGCTTTCCCAGACACCACTGCTGTGGCTTGCCTACAGAAAGTCTGCAGATGCAGCCTAGGATGGGGAAGGGGCAGCGTATCCCACGGGAGGAGGCCACACACTTGTCAAAACCCCACAGCCTGGTTTCCCTCCTAACCCTCACACCCCCAACCTGTCATCCAGTTGGACCAACCAGTTTTGCAGGCGTCTCATCTAAAGAGAATGTGTCTATTAGCAACTGTCTTTGCCATAATTAAAAGGAGTCTCCCAAATAGTAGTTAACAGTCACAGCTTTCCTGGGAGAGAGAAAACACTATTGTGTGCGTTTTGCATGCAACTCAGAGTTATTGATGATATGAAGGAGATGCCAGCAAAGTATTAATGGCCTGTTAGAGACCTGGTTGGTCTCTTTATCTGGGGTTTGGGAACTGAAGCAGAAGGAGCAATGCTGCATTTTTCTGAGACAGACTTCCAACACGTTATCTTTTTAAGAGCTTTCCCTGAGCAAGATGTTTATACAACCCCTGTGTATTTCTCATCCGACTGGCTGAATGAATACTGGGATGCTATAGCTGTGGATGATTACCGGTTTGTCTACATGGGACCTAAAGGTTCATGGTAAGGCAGTATAGTTTCTGTCATTCTTACATACTCTTTTTTTAAGATTAACATTACAGGGGATTATCACATTGGCCTTCAGGATAGCACGATGCTGCAGAGGCAGCGTGTGGCCATACGGTACAGTGTTGTACCTGAACCTAGCCAGTCTTGTTTGTTTCTCAAGCAGTTCATTTGGTTCTGGATGTGAGTCATCCTATTCAGTCAGCTAAAGTGCTTTTGCACTTCAAAAAGCCCTGGATTGTGCACACAAAATCTGCAAAAGATGTCAGCTAGCTTATATAAGGTTTTAGAGCAGAAGGTCTCTGGGGATCATCCGCTTTTTATGATTTGCAGAGTCAACAGAAGCCTTGGAGGGGCGCGGATGAGTTGGTCACATATTTTGCAGGCGAAAAATTAAGTCCAGCATTGGTGATAAAGTTGCATTTACAGTATTCTCATCAGTTCACATCACAGAATCTCCTGTCGTTGAGGTATTTGTGGGACAGATTCAAAACTAACTGATGGAGAAGGGCAAAGGCTATAAAACACTGTTATACTATGTAGATATAGTGGCCTTTTAATACTTAAAGCAGTCAAAATTAAATGAAGAGGGTACAGTTTGGGATCAGGTTTGCATAGTGAAGGTTGATTTCTGTGTGTATGTCTGAGTCTCAGAGACTTTAATTCATCTTACAGCTTTTAAGTGTTGTCTTTACTTTACTTTAACCTCTGATTTACCCCACAGGACTCCGTTCCATGCCGATGTCTTCCGTTCTTATAGCTGGTCAGCCAATATATGTGGGAGAAAGAAATGGTTGTTGTACCCTGCAGGACAGGAGGAATACCTCAAAGACTGCCATGGCAACTTGCCCTTCGACGTGACTGCACCTAATCTTCAGGACAGGAGCGTTTACCCTCGCTACAACCAAAGTCAACCCCCTGTTGAAATTGTGCAGGAAGCAGGGGAGATAGTCTTCATCCCCAGTGGATGGCATCATCAAGTTTACAATCTGGTAATGTGACTTGATACCAACCTTTTCATAACCTAGAGAGATAATCAGGCTTAAATCACCTCAAACTTTTATTGCTACAGCATGTTGTGGATGCCAGAAGTCTTTAACTGGGCTGCGAAAAGGTTTAGAAGGTTCACAGAGGAAAGGTCTATCAGTAGCTGCTCAAGATGATGGCTAAAAACAAGCCTGAACTCATAAGCTCCTTGGCTCATTGACCACTAGAAGCTCTCTGAACCCTCTTTTCTTATGCTTTTCCTCATTAGATGCCACTAGTCACCAAGAAACAGGATGCTAGGCGAGATGGACTTATGATGAGGCTGTTAATCTTGGTTTCTAACTGTAAATCATAATTTAATAATGGAAAAATGCTAACAAATTGGTCTTCGTGATGACAAATTAACAGCCTTGATCCTTTCTCCCCACCACTTTCTCCCACCTTTGTGCCCTTGAAAGGTATGCTCAGACAGAGTGGAACAAGATTTGATTATTCAGGGAACTTAGAAAGAGACAGTCGTTCCACACAGTGCTGGTATTGGTGCCAAAGAAGCAGTTCTGTTGCTGAGGAGTATGATTTTACTTTTTGCAGCATTGGTGGCGTTACAGCTGTTTTCTCCCACTTTCCTATGCAGAGCCTAGTAACCATTTAAATTATTCCTTCAGGAGGATACCATTTCCATTAACCACAACTGGGTGAATGGCTGCAATGTGGCTATAATGTGGTGCTTCCTGCAGGATGAATTAGCAGCTGTCCAACGGGAAATCAATGAATGGAAGGACCCTATAGACGATTGGCACCTACAATGCCAGGTACAACAACACGATGCTGGCGGCCTAACTCTCTATTAGAGGATCATATATTTCTGGGGTGCATCGCTCCACCGTATGAGGTCTAAGACACACAAGTCCTTAACCTCATACCTGGAATTAGTACGTGTTTCATACAGAAGTAGGACCTGGTGACAACTTCATTTTGCAGGAAATCAAACATTGCTTTAGTGACACAGGGAAAGGCTTGTGCCAGTGCATATTTGCTATGTCAAGGAGGTTAGGATGTTGTCTGAAAAACTAATGCCTCAACTGCTAGTATTAGCATCAAGATCAATCCTTTATGGAGTATTTACATCCCCCTTTATAAATATAAGTGCTTTTTAACATGAACAGAACTGATAAGACAAACCCCATGCAGAAGAACTGATTTGAAGACCATTCATGATGAAACAGTGAATCTGAAACAAGCAAAATTAAGGTGAAGGTGGCAGCAGGTTTCTGTGTCTGCAAGGTGATGCTTTCAGACCACATAACTATATTGAGCAATGTTACGTCTTGTATGCTTCCAAAATCTTAAGCATGAAAAAAATGCAAAGTTTGTTTCTGGAGGCTGTTACTGCTGCTTGGTTGATAGCCTTCAAAAATAGTTTCAAAAAACCCAGTCATTTAGTACTTGGAAGAAATAGACTGCTGCTTTTTGGGCTAGTGGCATTTCAAGTAAGGTAAAGAATTTTAATGCCGTGGGGGAATTACAAAAAAAAAAATAATTAAAAATTGTTACTTATGATTCCAGATAGTTATTAGCTTGATAAAATATGTTATTGTAATTCTTACTGTACATTGCTGTTTTTTTTCCCCCTAGTTGATCATGAAGTCTTGCACAGGTATAGACTACAAGGAGTTCTACAACTTCCTCAAAGTTATTGCAGAGAACAGGATTTCTGTCTTGGAAAATGGCCTCGATGACGAAGCTTCGGCAAAGAACACTCCCAAAGCTGCCATTTCCACCTTGGGCATGCTCCATGCAGTGTTTGATTTAAAGAGGACTGTGAAGGTGTTAACATCATTGAGTGCTAATGAAGATTTCAAGAAACTAGACCTGACGTCACTTTCTCCACCTCCGGAGGCATTACTCCACCACTTGAAAGCAGCAATAGATACAGCGCTACTCTAACTTCCTATTTATTATGTTCTTTGTAAAATGAACCTTTTGCAAAATGGGTGTTTGTAGAAGACTGACTCCTCCCTGTTTAATAGCAGTTTAAGTACAAAGAGCCTTAATATAGAGTGGGGAGAGAGTACATTCATAACAAGACTGAATACTTTTTAAGTAGACACCATTTGAGTGTCTAGAGTAATTACACAGGAAAACCAAAAATCTCAGATAAAGGAAAAACCCAAATCATGTTAGTATTGTATTATGAGCCCTGCTGGTGAGTATGCATTCAGGGAAGGGGAACAGAAATTCTCTGTGGGTTGAGCTTAGGTCTGTCAGGGCTAAACACTGAACTTTCAGAGGTCTGCACCATATGCCCTCTGCTTCTGACAGCAAACCTGCACTGCAAGCTCCAGCAGTCAAGCTCTGCTTTCTCTGGTCACACCTAAATTGTTTTAAGACCTGTCCTGCTTCCAGGTGCAGCTCAGCCTTTCTTTTTCTTTTTTTAAATATTAGAGGATCCTATTTAATTAGCTTCCCTTGAAGCCTGAGCTGGCTCAGCAGCTGTAGCCTGGATGTGGAAGAGCTGACTCTACTATTTTCCTGTACAGTGGCATCTCTCTAAAGCTGAAAGTCTCAGCTAGAATCAGCCTTCACGCTGCTCCAGGGTCTTCAGGATTACATTTAACGTATCAGGAAGCTGGAGTCCTGGTAGCAAATCTGCTAGTAATAATTTAAGCATGTGATCCACCCAAGCTCAAAAGGAAGAACTTGAATGTACTCTCACATTTCTACACTCTTTCAAGGCACAGTATTTTAATCAAGCAGAGATTTGATTAATCAGGGAAGCTAGCCAGTAGCCTCGTGTTATCTCCTAAAAGAAAGCCATGCTGTTAACTCACCAAATAGCACTACTGCATGGTTAACATAGCACAATTTGCAACCCGATTGCTACTCTTGGTCCAAAAGGGTGTTTTCCAGTGAAGTATCCCTCTTGCTTTTACTGGTTGGTGAGAAAGCCTAGAAGCACAAATGGCTGCACACTGTTACCTTATTTGGCCCTTTTCGGGCTCACTTGAATTATTGCTCAAGAACTTCCTCTGTTTTCAACCAGATGACCAGTAAGAGCCACTAATAACCCTACGTTTAGAAAATGCAATAGTAGAAATCTTCAGTAGGCTGAAAAAAAATCACATCGTTTTCTAGATAGTCCTGTGGAGTTCGTACATGCATGCATTTTGCATGTCCTATTTTCTAGTAGAAGTTCTGCATTTTTGACTAGGTACCTGAAATTCAAATCAATACCCAGAGCATGGAAGAATACAGTATGGAGAAAACAAACTACTTTTTTTTTTTTTTTAAACAGCTGTGACTACATCTCAGTGATTCAACCTTCTGGCAGGGTGTTTCTTTAGACTGGAAAACTGCCAGGTTTAGGCAACTCTGAAAATTAAAATTTCACAGCTGTTACTTACGGCTGTTTACAGGCAGCTGGAACATTTTTCCTTATATGAATAAGGTGAGATTTCAGAGAGGTGAGGAACGATGGTTTAAAGTTGACAAGCAGCATACTGCGAGGACAGCATCGGTTTGGGTTTGTATTCCCCGGTCTCACCGCATGCTTGTGGAACTGGTTTTGGCACCAACAGCTTTAAACGCTGCAATTTTATAAAGGGTTTGCTTAGATAAACAGTACTTTTCATTTCATGCCTCGTGAAGCTGGAAGGGCTGTGTGAAAACAGCAAAACTACAAGTCTAGATTTACGCTGAGAACCCAGTATCTCGACATACCGGGCACGAGTTTAGATGCTGTACTGTCCAGCAGACCGCATCTTCCTTTGGATGGATGGCATGAGTTTGTTACAATGCAAAAATTCAGGCAGCAGTTTTGGGGGAAGAGCTATCATTTCTACAGTTAGTTCCTCTTCCCTATGCAAGGCTGGTAAGAAAGAAGATGCCTCTTCTTCCTTACCCGCACGGTGGGGTGGCTGAAGAGATGTTCAAGTAAAGGAAGGTGGGTCTCAAATACTCATTTTTTTTCTCACCTCAGCTGTCTCTGCACCACAGCATCTTCAGCTCTGAAAATGTCCAAGAGCCGTCCTTCGTAAGGCCTGCTAAGGCTCCATGTGATCAGGGCAAGACAACGAGGTAAAAAAATAGTAGTTTAATTGCAGGAAATGATCTTAAAAGTTTAAGCCATGTTCTCCTTGCTGATTCAGCAAGGAACAGAAGCACAAAAATTGGTTTTATTGAGTCAGGCTCTCTTACAATTACATTAGGAAACTGTTTGTCGTTCAAATTCTCCATTCCTATGAACGATGGTGAGGAAGCCACCCATTTTCTTGAGTTAAATAGAGGAAAGCAAATTCCCAAATGCCTGAAGACAGCAACAAGATTGGAATAAGAAGTATGCGAGCCTGCAATCTCTCTTAAGAATTAAAATAGCTTTATTTAAATACAAAGTTACTGTAAAACATACACTAGGATACTCTCATACCAATATATTAACTATTGTAATCAGTGTACTATTTATTAAAGCATAATACTTGTCAGAAAAAGGAGGAAACAGCCTGTAGAGTTTTGTTTTGTTTTTCTTAAGTCATAGACCTGGACAATTTCAAGTTAAACTGTAAAAAAAAAAAAAAAAAAAAGCAGGTTAAAATCTAGTTCAAAAAGAGCTTTTGCTCTAAATAATATGCAGCTCAGACGTTACTATTTTTGTCTGATGGTAACAGGATACCAAATATCCATTTGCCTTTTATAAAGGCAGCAAAAACCAGTGTTTTTTACAGCTCTATCAGTGCAGAAATCCAGGTGCATTTATGTTTTCTCTCACCAGGATTTGAGATTTCTCAGCCCGGGACAACGTATGTCCTTCCTATTAGGCACACGTGCCCCCCTGCAGAATGACAAAGCAGCACTAGCGTGGTCAAGGTGCGAGTGTGATATCCCTGAGATTGAACAGGAGGCTGCAGGGGATAAATATACACTTGTAAAGTATCATAAAAGAAGGAAATTAGTTCAATAGCAGCTTTACAATACAATGGAGAGGTACTGAGTTTGGCCTGGGGGTGGGGGAAGAGGAACGGAAAAACCTTCCTCTTGGGGATACAGGACAAGGCACCTCACTCCAGGAACAGGTTGAGGAGCATGGAGATGGCCTCTCCTGGCCACGCCACGACCAGAAATAGTCCCACCAAAACAAGATCTTGTGGTTTCATTTAACGGCTTTCTATAAAACCACCTCCCTTATGTCAGTTCACCAGTGCAAAATGAATGCAGCGTCCGAGAGAACAGTTCAAGGAGGTTTCAAGGCAGATTGCTACTTGCAGGAAAGTGAAATAAAAACTACAGGGCAAAAAGAAACCTTGGCCACTTTCCGCAGAGAAACTCCCAAACACGAGCTGAGGTTGCGTATTGAAGGCTTTTAGCTCAGAGCACCTGTATCTCTGTGCTTTACGACCACAGCTAGTCAAGGAGAAAACCCAGCAAGAAACCCTCATCTGATAAATTAACCGTTCTTCCCTTTATAAAGGCAGCCGGAACAGCAGTGAGTTGATTGTTTCTTCACCCAACAGTGTTTGGTCAAGGAAGTGCGGCAGGGAGGAGGCTCCCTTCAGGTCCCTCAGGAGCTGTGAGGCACCTGGCAGTTCTCTCTCTGGTGGAGTCTCATCCTCTGTATGTGTTCGTAGCACGACTGGGCAAGGAAGAGAACAACCCATTAAGGAGAAGGTTTGGAACTTTGGGTTAAAATCTGGTCTCTTGCACACAACGGGAAGCCATGCTGGCCCATGGGCTAGACAAGAGATTAGATCTGCACATCATAAATTAAAGATAAGCGTATTCTCTAGACTAGAAGGAAAATAACCTGTGCTAGGCATATAAAATTAAATGAGAATATAACACATCAGTGTCTCTGCTACTCCAGAAAGGCTACTGCAGCTTGCAACTGCCACTGGTGAAGACATTTCCTTACCTCCAGCGCTGTTAACAGAAAGTCGTACAGTCCTCCTTCATTGGTAGGGTCCATCAAGTCTCTGATCAGATGGATTTCAGCTCCCAGGTGCTGTATTCTAGTTTAAAAAAAAAAAAAAACCACAAACAAACTAAAACCAACACACATCACAACTAGAACAAATCTCTGGGCAGTGGTGTTTGTGGGTGGATGTTTGAAATCAGAGTATGCAGAGAGGGAGTCATGAATCTGAATCATAGAATGGGAAGGGACCTTAAAGACCATCTAGTTCCAATCCCCTGCCCTGGGCAGGGACACCTCCGACCAGACCAGGTTGCTCCAAGCCCCGTCCAACCTAACCTTGAACCCCTCCAGGGACAGGGCAGCCACAGCTTCTCTGGGCAACCTGGGCTAGTGTCTCACCACCCTCACAGCAAAGAATTTCTTCCTGATATCTCATCTAATTCTCCCCTCTTGCAGCCTTCTCCAGACTGAACAACCCCAGTTTGAACATTTCACCCTTTGTTGGAGACCAAACACATCCAGAAAGTCACTCAAGGACTTTGACTCAAATTTGCCAGAAAAAAAAAAAAAGCACTTTCATTCTACTGGACATAAGCAGGTTCTTGCAGTTCCAGTGAAAGCAGCACAGACAGAGCCTCTTTGGCAGAATGTGCTACATCCACAGTCATTGCTACACAGGAAATGTGTAATTACTAGGTGGTCGGTGTTCAAGACCTTCCTCGTCTCCAAATTGAATCACAGCACCCCACTGAGAATGGAAAATAGAAGATGTAAGATATGTAGATGATGCCTTGAAGGCACCAACAATTCCTGTTTTCTACAGTAATCTGAGATGCAGGTAAGACCGCATTTCCATGACAACCCTAAATTATCTTCTTGGGTAAGAGATGGACACTCATCAAGTCTCTGACCACTTTATATCATGGCCAACACCAGCACATCACAGCTGCCAGACAGTAGCACACAGAAACCCAAACACATCTCAGGAAAAAGCATGTTAAAACACAAGCCCATGTTTTTCATTTAAACTATTTGGCCTGGCAACATGTCTGTCCTTTCTCCAATTGAGGTATCACATAACAACGGGACTAGGAAATGGAGGTCCATCCACTTACTTTGCTCGGGATACAACGTACATCAGTAGGGGCAACAGGTCATCCATGGGGAGCTTGTAGTCCTTCTCCACCACCCGGGATACTGTGCTTTCGATCTCCTCATATGTCTTCTGGAGGATCACCAACTTTTCCCGGGGATCCACCGTGGTGCTGTCAGTGTGAAAACAGCCATGTCAAAAATGCTTCCGCTACACAGCTAAGAAGATAAAGCAGAACTAAAAAAAAACTCAGAGCAGACCGTCATGCTACAAAAAAAAGTCCATCAATCATCTCAAATGGCTGCACTAAAACGGGATCGACAAGGTTTTGCCAGGAGGCATCACCAGGGTGTAACATCATCCAGGTGGACCTTGAGTTTTCTCAAGTCCTGAGTATGACCTGCTCACCCTAGTGTCAGTCTTTCATTTTAGACAGGACTAACCTGCGCCACGGTCCCTCAAATAAAAACTAAACAGTATGAGATGAACGACTTCTGTGGTTCTATCAAGGTATTGCTCTTGCGAGGGACTAATCCAGTTGTCACACCTATAAGGTGGGTTTTTTCTGCCCATAAAGCCCTGCCAAGGTACACATAGCCTGTGCTTCCTTCCCCAGAAGAGAAGTCACACTGGCTTTCACAGGGAGGCTCTCACCAGGACTAGTGTATTTAGGGAGCTGACACCTCCTGTCTGATGGATCCCACAACACTTCCATGCTCCCCTTTATCTTCCTTCCCATTTATTACTGCAGCACCATCCCCTAGGCTGGGCTTCAAGACAATAAATCAAGCTGAGCTTCTTAAATTGAGCTCTGCTTTGCTACATTAACATCTTGAGATGCCACACTGGATGGATAACCTTCACGTAGCTCCATGTGTCCAGAGAAATGGGCTCTAGCATGACCAGGTACCCACAGCCAGGCCCAATTTTTTATGCACACTGATAAGAGTGATTTCTATTTCATCAAAGTCAGATTTTGTGTAGGAATGTCTCTGCAAAATTAAGGGAAGGGAAGATATTATCCAGGGGACAGTTGCATTTAAACATCATCGATATTGTCTTGATATATTTTTTTGGGGGAAAAAAAAAAAAAGGATTCTATAGAAGTTACTTTTTTTTATAAACAGAAATAATATCAGAAACAGCTTTTTCTTAAATAATCTTGCAGGTTGACCCAGAAATGCTTTTGTAAACAGGTGTAAATTTATGGCATTTCCCAGAAAACTGAAAATCCCTGGTTGTCAGTCAGACCTTATGGACAGTGACTTACATCAGCTTCTGCAAACACTCTGTGGCAGACAGGAAACACTTGTCTTTGATAAGGGACCGTCTCTGGAAGAGAGAGAAAGAGTTGTGCCTCTGTAAGAGCATCTCTCCGAGACCCACCACACGGTTCCTTAACTCTGGACTCAAAATAAGCATGTTTGCTGCCCATAATGGAGGGCAAAAATAAAGCTGTTGTAGACAGTGCCACTCTGAACACACTTAGATGTCTTCAGTGCCACTGTGAACACATATGTCTTTGAAACATCAGCGAGCAGAGCATTGCAAAGCAATCCTACACAGAGCTCATATTCCCATCCATGGAAATTCATATGCAGCAGCTACAGATCATGACTAATCATAGAATGGTTAGAGTTGGAAGGGACCTTAAAGATCACCTAGTTCCAACCCCCTGCCCTCGGCAGGGACACCTCCCACCAGACCAGGTTGCTCCAAGCCCCATCCAACCTGTCCTTGAACCCCTCCAGGGATGGGGCAGCCACAGCTTCTCTGGGCAACATGGGCCAGGGGCTCACAACCCTCAGAGTAAAGAATTTCTTCTTGATATCTCATCTAAATCTCCCCTCTTTCAGTTTAAAGAGGGAAGATTTACCCATGTCACGTAGCTCCAATTTCTGAGCACGGTCTGCCCTGTGGTTATTTGGGTGAAGCTCCATCATTAGCCAGCAGCAACATGTAGCCCCAATGCCATCTCATTAACACACCAAAGTTACCGCTTAGTGTTAATTTTTTTTACCTGGTTGGTTGTCAAGGTGAGATCTTTCAGAGGCCAGAGGTGTCTGAAAGGAGATTACAGAGAGAAGATTTAGAAGTCCATGTCTTAACTCCACCCTAAGTCAGTCGTGGTGGTTTTTATCTCCTTGTTCAAGCTGATGCAAAATCTTGTAGGTGCATGAGGCCAAGTTTGCTCCTCTTGTTACACTGCTACAGGAAGAATTAATAGCTTAGACTCAATGACCTGAGTGTAGGGTTCATTTCATTCACAGATGCTCCTGTAATAATCAGTGGAGAGTTTTGGCATTTTCAGATTCAATTCTTCTCACTGAGTCTAGACTGAATCAAATCAAATTTAGACTTTGGGTCTTCTGCTACTCTGCTTAAGCCCTTGAGCTGCAGATGATGCTGTGTTAGAAAAGCTCACAACACCTCTTTGAGTCTGAGCCATTAGTCCTCACACTTCACTTCCAAAGATGGATCCAGCTGCAGGAATGGGTGAAGGAAATATCTGGCTCCATAGCCTTTCCCCTGTGTCAAGACTACATCCCCACACTGTTACAGGAAGTACCATTTGTTGGACTATAACTCTTTCTAAGACATATTTTATAAACTATATCTGATTATTTCTGTGTTGGAGCAAACCATTTGTTTGATGAGGTAGAAAAGAAGATTTTTTGCTAAAGGAAAGTGAAAATTAGTATAGATAATAGCAGCTTTCCACTAGCCTATATTGTTCCAGACAGCATTGCAGGCACTCTGTGATAGGACTTCCTCTGACAGACTAGGGAAAACTTCGGTGCTACAACCAATGATGGACCCAGGAACAGGTTATATGTCCTCTCCTCCTGTGCCATCAGAGATTTCCCTGGCTGCGACCTTCCCAGCTGGTATTGTGGGGTTACATCCTGTGATGAAAAAGTGTCACTTACTTCTGCACATCCAGAAACTCTAGGAGCTTGATGTCAGGAAATAGACTGAGGTCCACGATCCCTTGGCAGTAGAGGTCATCTTCTCTTTCATGGTAGAGCATGTAAAGCATGAAAAGCTCGGGGTAGAAGCAGGGCAAGATCAGTGGTAGGACCACACTGCATGCCTTCTGGTCACTATGGCAGAGAAAAGCAAAGCAGAGTCCTACAGTGAGACCTATAACACCTTGATATTACCAAAAGCCCCACAGCATGCAATGGAAGAGGCAGCTTCTGACCTGCAAGGTGTTCCCCTTGTCCTCCCCTCCTTCCTCCACCTTTGAGTTCAATGTCACAGGCGGACAGTAGTAACCATTATAACACTCTCATGCGTGTGCCCACAAGCTGAGGATGCAAGTTCATCTTATGGTGTAGGACAGGACAGGGTACTGTTTCTCCACAGGATCTCCTTCGTCTCTGGGAGAAATCTGGAGCACTAGAGACCTATCTCCAGCTGTTCTTTCCGAGCTGTTTCAGTACAGCACTTGTTATTTCTTAAGGGATAAAGACCAAATTCATTCAGATAAAGCCCTTTTCCAGCTGCTTATCACTCCACCAACCTCTTGGCTTCATTCAGCCCATGTTGGGATGGCTGCAGATAACAGCAAAGAGAAATCCAGACCAAATGGGGACAGACGAACAAAGATGCTTCTTCCCACCCACAAAACCCCTAAACCTGGGTCTCCCACAATTATTTCTACATTCTTATTCTAGGAACATCATGTCATCTACCTCCTCTGCCACATTTTCCACACTGTAATCCTTATTTCCAGGACTACCTTTCTCTCAGTGCTGGTATGGAAGTCACAAGCCCCACAATGAACAAGTTCCTGTGACTAATGCAAAGCACATGGTGGTGCTGGGACTACCATCTCACACACAACTGCACAGTAGCCGGTGTGAGTAGTTTTGCAAGGCTGTGTGCCACCCATACCTCCAACTCGCCACTCTATTCTGCTACAGACCATGATTAGAAGTTGCTCTCGCTCTTCAAGCGGAACTACTGAAAGCTTTGCACTCAGAGAGGTGTGGGCACTAAAGCTGACTCAAATGGGCAAAGACAATCAGTTCAGCACTTAATGTATTTTAAAAGACACCCCATATGTCTAAGCACCTTAAAATTAAACAACCAGTGGTAACACATACCTTGTATCTCCATCCACACACTTTGCGGGCAGTTGGCCTTTCTGTTCCAGTGCCAGATGGAGCAAACCCCTAAAAGAAGAGAAACAAGGTTTAGCTCCCTCCCTTTTTTTTTTTTTTAAGGGTAGTTTGATATTCACAAGTGAGGAGCTCAGCAGTCCCAGTGTCAAGAGGACTATTATTAAAGTTCTCTGTAATCCTCGTGTTGCTTCAGCATTCACGTTTCAGTATTTGAGGGCTTTATCCATCACCAGCAGAAGCCACCAGGAATGTTTCAAAAATCTTCATAGCTTCTGGAGAGTAGGGTGGTCACTCTGGAGATCGTAACTGTGGTCTGCATTGAGCACCATCTCCTTGTATTCGCATTCAAGGGACACGAGATTTCAGGACCTAGTTTCAGCTTGGAGAAGATAAGGCTCTGGGGGGACATTATTGTGGACTTACAGTACCTAAAGGGGGCTCCTGTAGCGATAGGACAAGTAGTCATGTTCTTAAACTAAAAGAAGGTAGATTTAGACTAGATATAAGGAAGAAAATTTTTTACCATGAGGGTGGTGAAACCCTAGTCCAGGTTACCCAGGGAGGTGAGAGATGCCCCATCCCTGGAAACATTCCAAGTCAGGCTGGACAGGGCTCTGAGCAGCCTGATCTAGTTGAAGATGTCCCTGCTCATGGCAGGGGGGTTGGACTAGACGGCCTGTAAAGGCCCCTTCCGACCCAAACTATTCTATGATTCTATGACCTGTCATACCAACCAATTTTCTAATCCATCTAGGAATATCAGAGGATGTTCACACTTTGAAAAAGTAGCTTAGGTTTGTCTTGATATTTCCAAGCCAAAACTTCATAATCTTAAAATACGGATTAAAGAGAGGTTGCCTTTTTTTGGTATAGAAATATCAGCCTAGGAAACCCAGCTGGGGCACAGCAGAGTGAGGTGTTTCTTCCTCCCCACACTGCATCTGAAAGGTCTTGAGACATGAAGCAAGCTTTCCAAGCTCAGAAGCGCCTTCACCTGAACCGAGGCTCAGGTTGTCAGCCCTGTTGTCCTGTTCATGAACACAGCTCAGATGAACTGAATCAAATCTGACTTGTTCCTGTCAGCTATGCTGCTCTTCCCAAACTGCTCAGGGACAGACAACCCTTCATCACAGAGCTGGCAGTCTTCCTCAAGCACATAAGGCTACATGGATAACAACAGAGCTTTTATCCAAGCTCTAATTTCTAAAGCAATATCACCCTGAGTGCAGCTAGAGGCAGAGTTCTCCACCTCTGCCTACTGTGGCATTTCTTCTTTCTTCTCCTAAAAGATATTCAAACAGCAACAGGACCCCGATCATGCCTTTGATGCAGTCCTTAATTACCCATGGCCACAACCACACAACAGAACAACCTCATTTTAGAGTCACTACCCACATCAGCTGAGCCTCAACAACGTGCTTACACTGCATGTTCTTAACTCCTGTTGAGGCATGTTAAGCTTAAGCTATTTTTCATTCAAACACAGATATCGAACACCACTGTTGTGTGCTCTCATGTGCTTTGCTGTCCTCATTTCTTAGTGAGGTTTCTTGCTCATATTTGTGCTTGTCTAAATAAAGTCCTATTATGGGCAACAGCTCATTGAGCTGCCATAACTCCATGAGACTGAATCACAGTAAAGCTCCTGGGTCATGCACTGACCAATGAGCATAATAAAGGTTTTCTAGGTCCATATGACCTCGGTTATTGCAAATAACTCTTTAGCACCATTCTGAAGCAACACTCCCAATAAATATGCTGTAAAATAAAGCAGCCCTGTCACCTGAAAAAATGACCCCAACGTTCTACTCCACAAGCCCTCCGCGCTCATAGCCATTGCAAGGACTCAGCGTGTTTGACTTACTGGTAAAACTCCCATATTTTCTTTGCGTAGTACTTGACTTCCTCTTGTGCCATAGTCAGCAAGTGTCTGTTGGCCCCAATCCCAGAATACGTTGCCTGAAAAGCTATCATCAAGGCCTTCAGCAGCTTTCCTAGTGGGTGTAGGGAAGACTTCAATGCCTGCATGATAGAGCAAAATTAAATTTTACAAGTCAGCCCTTGCCATTAGTAGAAGATAACACTGAAAGGCCACCCAACCTTCTCTTATCAACAAAGGAAAACAAGCCTAGAGGTAATCAACTATAATTTTGGTCTGGTTTTGCTGCCACAAGCCCATTCTCCTCCCATTATCAGGCAAGAAATATAATTAGTAGAATTGCTGTTCTGATGAGATTTGCTGTGGTATTCAAGGGAGAGCAAAGGGTGCTTCAAGGAAAGGTTGGCCAAGTGAAAAACAACCACCAAGAGTGCATGGAAGTTTATTAATCATTTCCAGCAGCTGGTTATTCCCTGACACAGTTTGAGAACCAGGAGCGAAGCTTTATCATCACTCCTGGCCTGTATAGGTGTACACAAAACTAATGTCCAAAAAGCATGAAGGATAATTCTCTTCTTCACAAGCGTAGGTATTCACCCAGAATTTAGAGAAGACTCTTGAAGTCACTGACAACGTTATATGTGCTAACCGAAAGTTGCTATAATCTGTGTCCATGTCTAGCGGACAGACGTGGATCATTATGGTTTTAAACTTTACCTTCTCTAAATAACTCTGTAGTGATTCCAGTCCTTGGTGCTGGACAAGCTCTTCAAGAATATCTTCTATCTTCCAGGATACATCCTCAGTCCCCCTGAAAAGATGGGAGATGAGGGAGGAAAACCACACAGTGAAGCGCTGGGATAAATCCCAAGTGGTGTTGCAGGTGGATACCAGGAGGACAATAAGACTATTAGAACAAATGGATTTTTCTCTACCCTTTTCAGTGGAACTGCCCCACTGACTTAAAACACCTATGATTATCTAAATTCATCACCTTCAGCTCCCCCTACAACCAGCCTGGGTTGCATCCTGCCCATGCTCATCTTATCTACTTCTGGTATTTTCTTAAAGGGAGATGAGTTTGCTCTGCAGCAGCTGATGATCGTTCCCCTCAAATACTAGAGGAGCCAGCAATGACTGGGTCATGTGCAGATGCTTACATTCAATCAAATGAATCCCATCCAAGTTTTCACTTATAAGAATCAGTCTCAACAGCACAACCTTAAATTCATGCTTAAAATTCATCCTCCTGTCTCATGAGCAGGAACAACTGGAGAATGCTTGGGTTCATAACTTTAACATGCGGCAGACCCTAATGTAAACCAGTATCCTCTCTGCACAAATAGGCTTCTCTGTTGCAATGAGGGTATATGATACTCATACCTTTGGCAGAAGAGGTACTCCTGAGATTTCCGCAGCTCCTTGCTAGTTTGTATGTGGAACCCTGTGAAAGACTCCTCTGTTTCTTCTTTGCAGCCAGAATGGATGAACTCCAGGAACTGGTCATAGATTCCCTTCCATCTCTTCTCCACTGGGAACTCCTCGAGGCCCAGCTGACTGCAAAACATAATATGGCATTAGGTTTTTCTGCGTCCCTCCTTAATTATTTCAGACTTCACCTTCAAGTATGGAAGGTTCTCCAGAATCAGAACTATGGGAGCAGAGAAAGATGGCAGAGCCTATCTGGTAATTCAATGAAAAGCAACTCAAGCCTATTGTCTTGACAATGAAGTACTTCGGCCGAAGGAAAATTCCTGGTGCGTGGAACATCAGCGATCTGAATCTTTGCTGGTGAACCAATCACAGGCTTTCTGCTCCACTTATGGATATTTCTGAATATAGACTATTTATTTAAACTGAAAGCCTGCAGAAAACACTGACAGCAAGAAGACAGTTGAGCAACCATCACCAGTAGTTATTGCTGTCTGAAAAGCACAGGAAACAGGAGCTGTTTCTGCAGTATCGATACTCTGATGGACTGGAAATGTTTTGAGGAGGAAAGAAGAGGAAATTGAACTGGGTTTTATGAGAGCAATTCGGCTCAGGGGACAGGCGGCTGTCTTACCCACTGGGACTCCTTCATTTGGGTTAAACTGTCTGAACCCAGGCCCTCCAGCCTGGCAACCCTTTGCAGGGTTCAGGCCTGAGGATAAGAGTCTATATCAAAGGATGTGGCCTGATAACTTCAGCTCGGTCACTCCTGCCCTGCATTCGCACCATTCCCTGCCAAAGAAGCATCAGCACCCTGTGAAGCTCTGACCCTGGCTCTGCAGCCTTCCTCCACATAGAGCACTACCCAATTCAAACTCTTTGGAGCTTCTTGTGCTGTGCTTCACACTTCTTGATTTTTGGCAGCTTTTCCTACCTCTACAATATCAGCTGGTGATATTCATGTAATAGCACAGAGAGACCTGAAAGGAGCAAGTGATGCATTTTAGCAGCTTATCTTTGCCTGTATAGCTTCAGACCTGTCTGTCTGTACACACAGAAATGCATGTGTGCACACATCACACACGCACATATCACACACGCACACATCACTGAAAAAGTTAAGCCTCCAAAACTGTCTCCAGTCTGAGGATGGGAATATCTCTGGGTGGATGGTGGCAGGATGGGAGTAGAACATCTGTTTCCTGCTTCCCATGAGGCATAAAGATTAAATGTCAAACTTTTCTCTCCTTTCCTCCTTGCATATAAAGCAGTTTTTAGACCAACTCTTTCAGCAAGGACTGCCTTGATGCCTGTAGGGATTGGTCCAGTACTCCTCTAGGTAGAGTCAAAATACAAGCCACGACCCATGTTGCTCACGCTTTGGTTATCCTGTCATCCAGCAGCTCGTTCGACGTGTTCAGGATGCCGTGCGTCTGAAGGCCTTGGCCCGATTTGTTAGTAAATGTTCCCTCCAAAATGAAGCCATTGGCAAAGGACAACTTTCCCTGCAATGGAGAAATAAAGGGTCATTCTGCCAAGATCTCATTAGTGAGAGGAAACAAGCTGGACTGAGATCTCAAATTCTCTTTTCAACAGAGCCAGCTCCTGAAACGGCAACTAAGAACAACTTCCAGCACAGAGGAGCACATTTTCAACATTCAAAGCAATAGTGTCATTAAGGTGTCAGTCACTGGAGAAAACATCTCCTTGCTATTGAATGACACAGGTAGAGTTCTGGAGGGGAAAGACTGCCACAATCACAGACTAAAATATTTACATTATGCTTTAAAAATACTGAATATGATCTTTGAGTTATAAAGTATTCTGGCTAAATTTGACAATAGTTATTTCTAACCTAGAGTGAACACATGAAACTTCAGTTTCTCCTCTGTTTTTCCTCCTCTGCTTGTTAAAACCACAAGGCAAGTTTGGCCTCACAGGTAGGGGGAATCACATGATATTCACCATAAACACTTTGAAAATGTTCGCTGCTACCAAGAAAAACGTTAAATTCTCTGAGGCAAATACAGAAGACATGCAGTAGCTGGACTCAAACTTAGAAATTTTAATTAAATCAAATCCAAACAATATCGTAACTCGTCTGGCTTTGAATACGAGCCTGAAATCCTCATCGCTAATAGCAGGAGGCACTCCATCTTCAGATAAAGAACGGATTTTTCTAGATTAACCACTAAAACTAACCATTAATTTTGGAGGAAGCAGTATCTTAGCACTATAATCAGTCTCTGCAAAATCCACCCCAGGTCTTCTGCCTGAAGATGATGATGACAAACTCATCCTCCCATGACAAGTCAGTAAATGACAGGGCTCATTTGCAATTGTTACCAAGTATTTTGACATCCATTCTCTCTGATATAACCACACACTTCCTGTCAGACTCATCATAGATTTCTGTAACAAGCCGAAGGACTAGTTTTCCCTGCAACGGGGCACTTTGTGAACACTTTGACCAGATATTTCAGTTAAAGATCAACCACAAAATGTTGAACGTGTCAGTGCAGTGTCCAGATTGCAAAATTAAGCTTCCAAGATCCCTCATCTCTGCTAACATCTCGGTTACATTAGCGTAGTGCTGGTACTGCAACTCTGTTTGGATTATACGTCGTTTCCTGTGTTCGCGACCACTACAAAGCTAACCCATTTGTTCTAAGAACACAAAAGCATCCCAACTGCAGCTGTGAAGCACAGCCAAAAATGTCCCACAGACAACAAAAAATCCCAAACCCTCATTGTAAACAAAACAGTAAAAACCAAAACAATTGACAAAACCCCAACTACTTGAAGTCTCTCAGCTGCAGCCTTCCCTCTGTGAATGAGACTGATAATAGAAGAAAATAAAAAACCCAAAAAAACCCAAACCAGGAAAATGTTATTTTCTAGGTGACTGGGTGAAGTAGAGCAGGAGGGCATGAACTTTGAACATTAATCCATTGGGCCTGCTGGAAAGTAAGCAACTGTACAGAAAGGCTGAGATGAACGAAGTGCTCACCTTTCCAACAAATGTTAGATCTTCCGTGAAGTTCCCTTCATAGACAGAGTCATCTTCCAAAAGCAGAATCCCAGAACCCTTCATTTGAAAGCAGAAGTAGTGAATTGATGACATTAACTTCCTACCTGCTCAAGCTCATCTAGAAACAGCCACTGGCTTTGATTATTTATGGACTGCCAATTCCGAGAACCTTTCTGAAAGCCCAACATAGCATTGCAATGCTCAAGAGAAAAGGAAGGAGGTTCTCTAGAGATAACCCATTAGGCGTCACTGCACAGAGAAGTACTGGGTAGGCAGGAGACTTCATTAAACAACAGTACTATTGCATTAATTTCCCTAGAACAAGGATCAAAAGGTTATCCAGAGGAGCTGTGGATGCCCCATCCCTGGAAGTGTTCAAGGCCAGGCTGGATGGGGCTTTGAGCAACCTTGTCTAGTGGGAGGTGTCCCTGCCCAGGGCAGGGTGTTGGAACTAGATGATCTTAAATATGCCTTCCAACTCTAACCATTCTAAGATTCTAAAAGGCAGGCTCCTGTTCTAATAACTGTCACCAAGAATTGCCATACAGGTCAAACTCGTGGTCCTCCCAGTCCTATGACCTGGTGATTGTAGCCAGTTGTGTCATTCTTTGAAAGACAATTAAGGGAAAAGAGGAAGGCAGCTGCTATGTAGAATTAGTTTTGTGCCTTACTGTGTAGTAAACGCGACTTTAATGAGCTGCTCCTAAGCATTTGTAAAATAACTCGTTCCATGACCTCCCAACTCCCACAGCTGCTTACAGTAGCACAGATTTCAGGGAAAGAGCACCAAGACGCAGAACAGACACAGACTAATTTATACCAATGGGGGAAGATTCTTCTTGCTAGGGCTTAGCCCATGGTTTGGGCCCGAAGGTTTATATATACACATACCAGCCAGAAAATGCGATCACTTTTAGAGCTGTAACACATTTTCCGCTGGAATGGTTTTCTTGGTGGAAAGCGCCCTTTCTGGCAAAAATAAAAGGTTTCCAAGGGAAGTTTCTTGGCTGTACCAATTTTCCACTAGGAAAGCTGAAGCGACTACTCCCCACCCGGAAGCCTTGTGAAGTTAAAGGAGCCTTTGGCAGCTGGCAAACTAAAAGAGAGCTTTATTTTGGTTCCCCACAGATGGAGTTTTTATGGAAAGCCCTTCTGACAAAGTTTCCATGCTAAACATTTTGTCCTAATTTGGTGAGTGGGGAAGGGGTTGTTTGTTTTTTTAAGCACATATTTTTTAATGAGAAGAAATGCTTTTATTTCCAAGCTAGTCCTAGTGATGCCAGTCCCTTTCACTTTCCACATCAACATCTAAGCTTCCAATGAACTGGACAGCCAACTTGTCATAGGTAGGCTCACACTGGAAAGGTAAAGGCTTAATGATCTCTAAGATAGATTTAATATCGTATATAACTGTACAACTTTACATATAAGTTCTGGTATATAATTGTGACCTGATGGTCAAACAGACAGACCTATAAGGTGTCTTAACATAAGCAAGGAAAAGTGACAGTCTCACATCTAGTTCCTACCCACAACTCAGGAAGATGATAAGAAACAAGACTTAATCTAGGCCTTGTTCTTCAAAAATATTACTATGGTAAAATATCAGTGCTTACATTTTCTAACTTTCTATTTTCCCTCAAAGATTATGAGGTGAAATCTTAATTTTGCCCTTGATGAGGATTTCCATGTCTTATCGATCTAGAGAATCCACTGAAAATGGGTACTTACCACCATTTTATCAGCGTGAAATGTCCTTTGATAGCAGACACCCGACTGGGTTACTACAATGCCTTGTCCGTGTTTGTGATCATCAAGCCATGTCCCTATGTATCTCTCCCCTCTGGAAAGCAATAGAACACAAATTAGTTTTTTTTTCCCCCTGTTTTATTAGATCTTAATCAATTTGATGTATCGCCTACTAAGGCTAGTTTTAGCTGATATAATGCTCCATGCAGCACCAGTGCCAGATGTACTGCATAAATTCAATTCATAGAATGTTTCCCCAAGGAGTTCAAGCTTTATAGCAGAGGTTGAACACATCCCCCCCTTCATCCCCAAGTCACCCCATCACAACATGAGGCTTTACCCGTGCCAGTAGAAGGACAAAACTCTCAGACATCTAAAGCCAGCTCTCATCTGTACCACCTTTACCTATCTTTGTCTTCCCACACTCCATATCCATTCTTCTTGTCATTTTCCCACTGTCCTGTGTATTTAAACGGATGCTCAGCTGAGAGGTTCTCTAGTATCCCAAACCCTTGACGCATGTTGTCTTTGAAGTAACCTTTGTAGACCATATCATTCCCATACCTGCAGGGAGAGAGATAGACAGAATTTAAGACTGTGCCTATTTGATAGCTGCTATCGGAGTAGGAAGCTGAGAGACTGAGTAGATTGGGCTCATCTGCCTGCTAAATACTCCAAATATTTGACTGGTACCTCTGGAGCTGGTAGTTGTTTGCTATTAGGAACATGCATCACCCAAGCTAGTCACTCCACAGATAGTTTTCCATTATTATTTTATATATCTATATAGATAACATTATCTAAGGACACGACACTTAGGCTTGCGATTGTTCTGGGAGCGGCCACACAGTCCTTGACCTCTCACCAGCCAGGTTGCAGTGACCACTGTTTAATCCAGAGTGGGAGTAGATAAGATCAAGCAGGAAGCCAGATCTCCCTCCACCTTTCTATGCTTGCCAACCATCCCTTCTCCCAGGCTCTTCCCTCTGAGAAGAGTTCCTCTTCACTCTGTCCATGTTGGCCAGCAGATCTTCACTTCTACAACAGAGAAAGCACTTATGCTAAGCAGAGCTAATCTATAATTATCAAAATGCCTTCACATTTGACACCAGAGCCACTAGCGCAGCACTGCTTAGTTGGCTCCACGTTCCCTAGAGATTTCTGCATGTCCTGTACTTTGAGTTTGATTCATAAATAAGGAGCAAAACAAGCAGGCTGTAAGAAGGAAGATGGCCTATCCCATAGTAAGCAGCTGGAAAGGTGGGCTGTGTACTTTCCTCTGCCACACTTGGCTCTGTGAAAGCAAGGGTAAGCATGCGTGGTAACAACGGGCAGTCCAGTCTTTACGTTGGCCAGCCCATTTGGCTACAAGCCACGTGTGACCTAAGCAAAGATGAGGATGCTGTTACGCTCACTGCTACATAAACAAAGCGAGCTGGCCCTGTCCACTTAGCTCTGTAGGCTGCAAATGAAAGCGCTTTATATCTACAACCTACTGAGCAGGCCTCCACTGCCATTTCTGGCTTTCTAAATGGAAGGTAGACAGTAGGTAAGTCTGGGACATCATCACCATGTGCCCACAATACAGTGCTTTACAGACCAGGCTCCATCCAAATTCCCAGCAGTGCTTTGAGACACAGGCACATAAATGACTGTTTCCAGAAGTAGTTTGATGAGTAAATAAGAAAAAACTCAGACTCCATTTCTAAAATTAAGCTCTAGGTTTAAGCTCAGAATTTGAATGAGCAAATAAAGCCGACTGGGGGAACCAGCCCCCTTCAGCAGTTCAGGATAACAGTTATGACTCCCAAAGCAACAATCCCATCCATCATTAAGGAATTAATCTCTACAAGATTTAGTCCAGACAGCCTGGCCAGGGGAGACAGAGAACACTGTGTCCTCCACCAAGCCTGTCCAGGGCTGGTGGCACACCATGTGCTCTCTGCTCTGCAACCACAAGCACAAATGCAAAATTATATCCTCACCTACAAGACATAGAGGATGCTATGTCAGGTAGTTACAATGGTCATAGCTTGCAGAGAAGCTCTTATCATTCTAATGCTCAGGAGACTCAGGGCTTGTGAAGAAACCATACTGCCAGTCTCCAAAGTAAAATCTTCTGGCACCTGAATTGCGCTTGGTTTTACGCTGTGACTGACCCTTCCACAGTGAGGTGGGAACATTAAATATGTGGAGTCCCCTTTTTTCCCCCCCAGAGTCTGTCTTTGTGTTTTACTTACTCACAGATTCCATAGCCTCTCATCTTGCCCTCGTACCAGTGGCACTTATAGCAGTCATACCGGTCTTCAGATCGGCGTGGGACAAGGCATATTCCAAACCTACAAGGTGGACATGGCAGAGATCAGCATGGTAAAAGATGACTCAGTTCTACTCGTTGAAGTTTAAAAAGCTTCCAGACCTCCAAGCTGATTTGCATGGTTGGGGTCAGCTCTACACCTGACACCATTTCCAGGTGTCGACGGACTTGCTCCAAGGAAGAGCTCGTCTCCTTGTGAACTGCAGTCACAGTTTTTCATTGCTTCTTCTACAAAGCTACTTTCAGTGTTGTTGTTTTTTGCTGTCTCTCCCCCTTCCCCAGTTTAGGAGCTGAGTTGGACTGCCAAAGTAATTGCTTTGGTCCAAACTAAATGTTCTCTTAATCCCAAAACAAAGTATTGGAGACACTTTTTCCCTATTCTGGAACTCATGTAGAAATGAGAGATCTAAATGTCTTATTTTCAAAAATAATAGAAAAATAAGGTTTGAATCTCATAATATGGTTACTTTCCCCTGAAAACTCATTTAAGAGAGGTTTTTAAATATTTCTAAAAGGAACTTTTTCAAGGTATTTCACATGAATAAATACTCCTGGATTTAGAGATCGGGGGTCAGATTCATCCAACTGAAGAGATGTTTGCATCGGAACTGGTCATCTGCACACACTCCCTATCCACTCACTCTAGGTTACAGTTTACTAAGCCAAGTATCTAAAATAGGTCAGGTGAATTGGGCTGTAACAGTGAATAGAGTCCCTCTACAAGATGCCAGTGTCTCTGTACCCCTGGGAGGTACCGTTCCTTAGTTTATTTTGCAAGCAAGAAATACTCTGTTTTTTAAGGCTTACCCATGCTCCAAGCCCTCTTTGAAATCTCCGACATGGTTGCGTCCGTCACGCCACTTCAGTGTGCCCCTGCAATTCAAAGTAAGCATTACACAAGGGACATCACCAGCAACATTCACAGCTACAACACAAAGCATCAAAGCACAACCTCGAAATGGCTAACATCAAAACATTTCCTCAAGGAGCAGAGACACAGAAGTTCTCCAGGCACCTCTGGGAAGTTGGTCGGCAATGTAAGGATTTAATACCATAATGTTGTTGTGCCCTGGAATGAACAGCAGGAATCCTCTTCCAGGTTCCCTAATCTCAAAAACATTTTGTAGAGTTGCTGGGTCATCCATTTAGGACCTTGCACATGATCCTTTTGTAATTGCAGCGCAGCATGTGATTAAGCCAGCTGAAGTTCCAGCATGGCACATGCCTATAGACAACATAATGACACCACAGTCCAGAACTTCATTGTGCAGGCACTATGAAAACAAGTGAGACAAGCGCTGGCCTGAAGGGATCATATCTTTCCATCTGGTTGGTTTTTTTTTTTGGGGGGGGGGGGGGGCGGGGGGGGAGGGTGGTGGTGGTTAGAAATGATTACACAAGTTAACAATGCAACAATGAGACTGGAACTGTCAGTGCGATGGTCAAACTACTGCACGGCCATGCCCAGATGTGGATGCATTTCCTTCCCTCTCGGTCTCCCACTCCACCCATACCCTCTCACTGTTTTAATTCTTGCATCATCCCAGACACAACCAGCTCCCTACACATTCCCTGACCAGAGACAATAGAATATGGTGCCCTATCAAAACCATGACACATTTGTTTGACTTTCACCAAGGTTGTTGCTTTAAACACCTACATGAGACAGGCTCTTTTTCTGGTATTTACAGGGAAGTGGTCAGACTAATTTTAAAGGGATTTAAAATACGTCTCCTTTTGCTTTGCTAGTATGAATGCTAGCAAAGGAAAGCAAGCCAGTGAGAATGTCTGCTCCAGCCATGGGCACGGTTCGAGCTGCTTCTCAGAGGGAGTATCTCCTTCCCCCACACCAAGTCACCAGGAGTACTGGGACAGAACAGTGAAGAATGCAGATATTTTTGCTGAAGAACCCTCGTTCACACTGCTGCAACTTTCTGCTCATGTGCTTTGCCATGCCAGTCTCTCCTTCAGATGTGGACAAGCCATCAAGGCCAACTTTGCTGCCCTGTAATCTTGTATTAGTAGCAAGTCACACAGAAAAGCAATTTCAGGAGTGGGAAGGACAGCCTAGTAACTATGCAACTAAAAGTCTGGGCATTAAAAGCACCTGAAGTCACTTATTTCTGCCACAAATTTCTTGGGATGCCTCAACCTCATTTAATCTGAAGCAGCCAGAGGTATTCATCTTATTTCTCCAACCCTAGGAGAGGAGAAAACAAAAAGGAAGGAGAGGTGCTTGTCCCTCTGTCTCTGCACACACAGTGGTTTCCAGATCTCTGGCAGGAGTGCAGGTGCTGGGGAAGGTGGGGATGATGTCAAGGACTGCCTTGGGCATAGCTCTACTCCAAACACCTGTTTAATGTTATTCTGGGGCAAGGCACAATCTCTTCCACAGAAAGTTCAGGATTAAGCTTTTGATTTTGGATATTCTCATTATTTTTAAGGCTCTTTCAGGCCATGTTTCTACATACTTTTTGCTTCAATAGCAACTGTAAACAAACTGCGTTAACTCAGGAACTATAAAACTTACAAATCACCCTGTTTTGGTGTCCGAGGAGGTTGGCAGTATTTCACGTTTATTCACAAAAACAGAGTCTGT
This sequence comes from Larus michahellis, assembly GCF_964199755.1. NCBI lineage: Eukaryota > Metazoa > Chordata > Aves > Charadriiformes > Laridae > Larus > Larus michahellis. The sequence goes on along the minus strand of NC_133897.1, from coordinate 2,638,535 downwards.
GAGTTATCCTCTGTCAAAGAGACTTTGCTTGGGACCATTTAACCCTTAATTTACAGGCCATCCCCTTTTGGCAGAGCTCACTCTTAAACTTCAGTTGGATTTAGTGAACAGCTCTCATGTTCTCAAGAAACACATTTGAGCCTTTTCTGTATTTTTTTCTTTTTAATTCCTTTGATAAGAGTTTGGATATTAAAATAGATTTTGGCAGCACAGGATAAAACTTTTCTCCCATTCACAAGCAAAGGCTTTTTATTGTTGTGTGTTTTTGTCATCGTGATAGTAAGATTTTATGCCTCAGGCTGAGATCTTGCAAATAAACATTAGCTCAAGTCTAAGCCCTAATTACAGGCATAAGCCAATGCAGTGCCTTTAATATGATCATTACCACATTATTAGGGTCAGCCTCTACAATTTACTGCATTAACCAGTATCACTAGCGAGACATCTACAATACAATGGATCATGTGGCAGGACTCATGTTTTGACCAAGCCCTGAAAGCAAACAAACATGTCCCATTTGCCCCCTGAATCGGTCCTCAATACTAGATTTCCCTCTGAAAACAAGTGAGGAAGGAACCAGGGAGTCTGGCACACCCTGGGAGATCACCTCCCCAGAGTCTGTGGTCCAGGCCCTCATCATGGGATAGATCACCTCATTTCCACAGTCACTCTCTGGTAGCTATACCTCCACCCGTGCATCCACTGGACCCAGACAGTGCTACACAAAGACAGCAGCATCATCCTTCCATGTTCTTGCTCAGGAAAGGGGCAAAAAAGGCGCCTTACTTGCCATGCGGCTTTCCCCAGTGCCACTCGCCCTCGTAGGATGCGCTCTTGAACTTGCCCTCCAGCCTGAAGACGTAGGTGAAGAAGCGGCAGGATGGGGGCTCGGTGCCTTCACCAGTCTTGCCCCACAATGGGAAATCTCGCTTCCCATTCAGAGCCTGGCGGACAGCCTGGTTCAGCTTCCATTGCCAAACAGCCTGGGGGCAGAGAATCACAGAATGGTATGGGCTGGAAGGGACCTTCAGACATCGTCTAGTCCAGCCCCCCTGCCAAAGAAGAGTTACCTAGAGCTCTCTGGACAGGAATGCAGCCAGGTGGGTTTTTAATATCTCCAGAGAAGGAGACTCTGTAACTTCTCTGGGCAGCCTGTTCCAGGGCTCTGGCACCCTCAAAGTAAAGAAGGGGAAGAGGAGTGCTGAACTAATGAGTGAAGAAAGCAAAATAGCTCCCAAGAAGAGATACTTCAGGAGAAGCAGCAAGAAGATGTTGGGTTCCCTTCAATTCCATGCCATCCAAGCTGGCTGGGCTGGGGAGTTATGGCTCATCTACAGCATCAATAGGAGGTGTTATCTGGGGTCCTGCAAGTTGGATACTGCACCAATCCACAATGCTTCTGTGTCATTTAAGCCTAACTCTCACCACCACTACAGCACAGGACCATGCTGATGGGACTATATTGTCCCAAGCTCTGCAACATATACTACCGCCCAGGGCAGACCACTTCCAGCATCTGGATATTTTTGATCTACCATCAATTGTCTAAGCCACCTCTGGCCATCTGACACAGTATTAGCTCTACAGAGGGGTGGAGAAAAAAAACCCCACACTGCTTATTATTCTGCTTTAAATAATAAAAAAAAGCCAAAAAAAAAAAATCACAGAGGAAAAGCCTCAGCTGCATTTAAGGAGGTGCAAAGCCCACTAATCTGTCTTCTGTTCAGGAAGCGAAAATCCTGTTGCTTAATGGGATTTCAACTTCTGTTCAGTAGTCAATGTTTTGCCTCCGCTACAGAGGTGCCATCCCCTCTATGCCATTCCCCCATTTCAAAACTCAGTGCACAGTATTTCAGGTGGGACAGAAACACCCTGCGCACTGCTAACCTTCATCTGTGGGTCCTTGGCAGAGAGAAAGAACGTTTCTTCTGGGGTTATAATGCGGAATACATACCTGTGAAGCAAAAGACATTACAGAGACTATGAAAAAAAAAAAAAAATCACATTTCTCCATCAAATAGCAGTTCCTGCTCTTCCCATTCCTCTTCAAAAGCTAATGGTGCTTTTTGCGGTCAGTTTTTCCTCCTGAAGAGGCACTCAAATAGTCAATTCATCTTTGTTCTCTAGGTCTGCAGCAAAAACTATTTTACTATTGATTGATTTCAAGATGCTAACAAATGCAAGCAGTGCAAATCAAAGGTGCTGTGGATTCCATCTGAGAGGTTTTGCAATTACCCGTGGCCCAGAACCAGCCCCATTGGGTAGAACAGAGGTGGAACAAAGTTTTGAATTGTGAATTGTTTTATCGGTTTCACAATCAAGTTGAAAGCTTCTTTTTTTAATTTTTTTTCCCTTTTTTTTTTTTTTTTTTACCTCCAACTGGAAGTTTTTCACTTACATTCCTGGAGCTGATTTCTCCCTGCAGTTTTCATCTAGCCACACAAGCTTCAGATCAAAACTCTGAAAGCTGTTTCCCTGGAACAAAAGGAAGAAGATGTTCCTGTTATTGACGTAAACATCACACTTTGCCCCCACTCTGTCAATCCACTGAACAGCCGAGCAAGACCGGCAGTGAGACTCTTTGGTGGTCCACACATCTATCCCACACTACGATGGTAGACCTTGGAGACTGAAGAAACGTAGGATTAGGAAGAAAATTCTTAATTTATCACTTAAGTGGTGGCCTGTAATGCCATGGCTACAACTAAAGTGCCATCTAAGAAGGTCTGTCACTATATCTCTACAAGAGTTTCTTCCCTGTTCCATGGCAACACTCCCAAACCATCCTTGATGCACAGCATCACCTAGTTTTGCTTATGATCTATCTAGGAGCTGGACTCCAGATGACACAACCACATAGGAGTCACTATTTTAATCAATAGCACACCAAACAGAAGAAACAGAAATGGTTGAAATATTAGGTAAAGACCACGTTTAATATTACATCTTCCTTCCCTGTCGAAAGTCCAGGTGCCCACACTACAGAGCTGCTATCTGCAATGATGTGGTTGACCAAGGTCAGATACTAGCACTGTGGAGCTCACCGTGAGTTAATCACTGATGTGTCTACCAGATTTGGGGGAATTGGGGGGGAGGGAGGTTCAGATTCCCAGCACCAGAACCCTCATCAGCAGATTCCTGCTAGCAGCGCAATCTAACCAGTCCAATCCCAGTTCAATTGTCTCTCCAAGCCTCAATAACAGTCACAGCAGCAGATGAGACATAGCGGGTGGGAACCTTTGACTGAACAGAGATGTCTACAATGTAGATATCTCCGCATGAGCTGGTTAACCTGTGCTCTTGTCCTGGAGTCAATGGAGTTGAGGACATGATTCAACTCATATTAATTTTGGCATCTAAAATAGGTCAGATGAACCACACCTAGACAGCGCATGTTTCTCTTCCCTGACTATAAAGGGAGCCTGGGGGCACTTGCTCACAGCGAGATCACTACAGCACTGAGAAATCTGCAAGGTAAAGTTGGATGAGATAATCACCACACGATGTCCTCAGGCCTAGACCCTGCAAGCTGCGTAGGACTGCCCAGCCTTATCATAAAGGATCGTGTTTGGAAGAGCCCATAAGATCTGTCAGCTCACAAGGCAGTCATGTGTTTGGCCACCTGAGGGGCTGGCACATGACTAAAGAGGTGCACATGAAGAGAGCCGCGCTAGATTACAGGTACTGTCAGTCAGAGCAAGCCAAGCTGGACTTAGTTAACATGCTGCAGAACAGCTTTGAACACATCGTATTCATCTAGCTATCCATGGCTGTAGACACTCCCTGTCTGCCCCACACCCAGGCCCTAAATCCTTGAAATAACCTCAAGAACACCTGCAACTTCTGCTGCCATGCTACTAGCAGAGTCAACCATGAAAGATCATATTTAGTTCTATGCATGAGTGCTTCCAGTATAATATCTTTGACCCATCAGGCCCCTTTCGAATAAACAAGGATAGAAACCGACAGATTCATATGCAGTCATGGGATTAGGTTACTAGAAAGGTGCCTGTGGTGATAGCACAGTACACATTTACTGGGAAAAAAAAGTTATGTGGAGACTACCCTGTTCCTTCTGCGTTAGGGTTTCTTTTATTCTCCAGTACAAACCACAGGTGCGTGGATCTGAGACAACGTTTTGCCAACAGCCAAGCTTTGCTGCATTTTCAACATTAAAGGAACCTGAATTTTACTGTCATTTGTCTGTGTTGCCCTTCCAATCCCTCTGGAAGACTGAAGGCTCACTTGAATTAGCACAAGGACATCATCGAAGAGCAAGATCCGGTCTGATCGACTCGTGCTGGCAGAGATGGGAAGATTTTTGCTATCTTCCAGCAGCCTCCTTTCAGGTACACAGAGCATGTCCTGCAGAGGGAACCACAGAGGTCAAGAGGGTGAACCAAAAGCATCAAGAAAGATCAGGATTTGGGAGAGGACATACAACTCAAGCCAACAGTTCCGGAGACTGTCTGACTTGTGGCACAAGCTGACAGTGACAGCAGAACTGGACACAGGGTGAAACTTCTAAAATACCCATTGTCCATATGGTTTCTCCAGGGCTTCCACATTGCCCTGCTCTGCTGGCTTCCAAGCCAAGCCTCAAATTCTTGATCCACATTAAATTTCCTCCATGTGTAAGCAGAAGTGTAAGACCTCCAAAAGAGCTCCCCATCAAGCCGCTTTCTACATCCGTGACTCACTGTGAATTTGTAGCCCAAGGATTTCCATAAGGACTTGGTGAAACAAGCTTCATCCAGGACTTGGCTGATGAAAGACTCCAACTTAACGTATTCCTTGATGGCAGTGGTAACCACATCCTTTTCAGTCCCCTGATAAAAGAAGACAGGGCTTAAGAAACACTTCAGGCACGCCTTTGCAGCACATCTACTCTGGGCTACAGCTGAAGGAAAAGGCTTCAGCAGTTCTGAATCCAAAGGGTTAATGAGAGTTAACCCTCCAACCCCCTTTGCAAGGAAAGCCTCACAACTCTAGCATTACTTCCGCCACCTGCAGAAGCATGCAACCTTAGGCCAGTCACTTGGCCGTTTGCAGCTTCTCTATATAATGAGTATATACGGGGCTGGAGCACCTCTCATATGAAGACAGGCTGAGAGAGTTGGGGTTCTTCAGCCTGGAGAAGAGAAGGCTCCAGGGAGACCTTAGAGTCCCTTCCAGTACCTGAAGGGGGCCTACAAGAAAGCTGGAGAGGCACTTTTTACAAAGGCAAGTAGTGATAGGATGAGGGGTAATGGCTTCAACCTGGAAGAGCGTTGCTTTAGATTAGATATCAAGAAGAAATTTTTCACTTTGAGGGTGGCCAGACACTGTGCCACACTCCCCAGAGAGGTGGTAGACGTTCCATCCCTGGAAGTGTTCAAGGCCTGGTTGGATGGGGCTTTGAGCAACCTGGTCTAGTGGGAGGTGTCCCTGCCCACGCCAGGGGGTTGGATCTAGATGATCTTTAAGGTTCCTTCCAAATCTAACCATTCTATGATTCTATCAGTAGCTCCTACTACACTGAAATGGCTGCTGTTCATTGCTTTGAGACCTTCAGGTGGGCTGCACTCCACTAGTGCTGGTTACTACCACCCCACCTGTGCACTGGAAATCATTTTCCTCCCGGCCTGCTTTGGATTCACTGACACCACTACAAAGCCCCGCAAGGCCTGCATAAGCTGCTAGCATAAGCCAGTCAAGTAACGTCACACAAAGTTTCTTACCTCCTTGAGAACCTCCTTCAGCTTGGTAAGGAGCAGTATATATTGCTCGATATGATCTCGGATAGGTTTGTGAAGAACAGTGTACAAGGCCAGTGACATGGAGGTCTCAGAGGTGAAGTCCGTGAGGAATTGTTTCAGCACTGTCTTATGGTGCTTCCAGGCTTCACTGCAAGATGGTGAATTAAGACAAAGGTTCATTAATTACTTTTTTCTGAAAACTGCCACTCCTCTGCCTTCCAAACTTTTTATGCTACCTCGCTCACAGACACTTGAAAGAGCAGAAGATAACATAGTGCAAATACCTTTGCACACCAAACACAGAGAAATAAGGCAAGTGATTGCTTCTAAGGTAAGTGATGGAGCTCAAAGAAGAGCTCCATCCCTCCTGCCTCTGGCCCAGAGGTCTTTGCAAATAGGAACCACACCCACAGCCATAGGGAATATAGCATGACTTTCACGATAGTTTGCACACCAAAAGGGTGACTCAGATAAAGTGGCTGTGAATCTGCTCATGTCTCGTGCTCCTGCTTTCATTTGTTATTTCCTTGAGACATCTGGGACAAGCAGTGGAAATTTCCTGCCAGATTCCCACATCACCCTTTCTCAAGTCCCACCCTTTACCTGAACCCCCAAATTCCAAAGTTAAAGGCTTCCTCTCCTACAAAAGGAGTTGCGCGTGGCTAGGAGGAGATGGAGAGAGATTTGTAGAGGAAACCTTTCAACAGCTGCTGCCGTGGTCTTGGAAGATGGCAGGAGCAGCCAGTATGGCCAAGCAGCTGGACCATGAAATAGAAATCACTGCAAGGTACAGTGCTCAGTGCTGCTCACCCCAGTTTAGTGTCTTAATCCATATAATATCATTGTGTTCCTATCAGCCCCTTCAAAGGAATGTTTTTCAGCCCACTGACCTTTTGCTCTTTGTGGCATGTTCGAAGCCGTGGACCACAACATAGTTTGCAAAAGTGACAAAATATCTGTTGGCAAGAAAAAAAAAAAAAAAAACCACAAATACACACAAGCATGAGATGTGTTAGAGATGCACATTAGCCACAAGGTTTAAGCAATAGAGGGAAGAAGCTCATTTGAAAATGTCATGTCAGGTCCACCTTTCCACAGGAGAGAAAAGGAGTAGCTACTGGACTTCTCACCTTGGGTCACTCCCTTTTTGTCCCCTTTGCCAGCTCCTTGGTTTAACTGTTGTGTTGACTTCTGCCCTAGTATCGTTACAGGAAGTTTAAATCATCCTGGCATTTGGTATAAGCAGAAGTAAACTTGCACAACTGTCCTGGAAAGCAAATCTACAAAGGCTGAGCTTAAGATTTCAGCTTTGGATGTCTGAATTCCTGCTGATTAAACTGAAAGTCTGTATTACTGATGGTAAACTCAAGTCAAGGTGTCCCAGTGTCAATGTACCTCATCTCACACTAGAGGGAGATCGAGCCATATTTTGTCAACAAACACCACACTTTCTTCCAGTAGTGTTTTCAGATAAGTCATGTACAATGTCCAAACTAATTGTCATTTATTACATCTTTCAAGGACATGTGTTTACTGTTGATTTTCAGGACCCTAAACGGCAGCTTTGCTTCCTCCTGTATCGCTCCAATAACTGTGAGACGTTGTAGGATCAGGACTGCACACAGTGAGTCAGCAGAGGTGGATAGGAACCAGCTTTTTTTTTTTTTTCCTTCCATGACGCCCAACAGAAACAGGTTTTAATTTCCAAACGAGGGGAAATTAGATCTTACGATAAACTTCTCCTTTGTGTCATCTGAAACCTTAGCACAAGTTTTCATCTTTTATATGCCCTTTTAAGGCAAACCCATTTTAATTCACTGAATGAACATCACACATCCTCTAAACTCCATTCACATGAAGGCAAAGTTGGTTGTGCATCACTTTCTGAAATGATACTGGCCAAGTAATAACAAAACAAAAAAAGTAGCCCTTCCTTCCTCCTCCCTCCACACACATTAAAACCACAAAACCCAAGACTAGATGGACAGCAATGTCCAGGAGCCAGTGAGCCCATCTCCTGTTCCTATGTGGGTGCCAAACTGCACAGACGGTACAAGCCCATCTGGCAAGGGCTTGGCCACATTTGTGGCCAACGTGATGAATGAATGATTGAACACTGGCTGATCCTGATGTCATCTCAGATGTCCATGAGCCATTTTTCATGCTCGGACATCAATATACAGGTTACACACGCTACAGTGATTTCGGTAAACATTTTATTTTGCATTGCAGACAGATGGGGAGCAGATATAATTAATTATAGAAACAGCAATAGGGCATTATGTTTTTCACATCCATCACTTGCTATCATATCCCTTGCCAAAAGCATAAAAATGTGGCACAAACACGTAACATGAACCGTGTCTGGTAACATCTTCCTCTCCTCATCCCTATGAGGCCTTTAAACCTGCTTGTGCATCTGTTTCTGTTCCTGATGACAGCCCAAGCTTTGCTCTTATAAATTCCCCAGGCACAGATGCTCCCCCTGTCCTCTTCCTATTTTTAAAATGCATAAAAAACACTGTACTTGCAAGAAAGAAATTCTGCCTCTTATAAGCATACTCACAGCTACAAAACAAAACAAAAAACAACAACAAAAAAACCCACCCTGCTGTTTATTATGCTGTTTATATTCCGTAGCACTTGTCCTGAACACTGAATGCAATCACTTCCCTGACCTAATAACCGAACACTAGTACACAGGACTGACCAAATTAAATACACACATTAATTGCACCGACCTACCAGTTACTTACACTACTCCGAAATGCTTCTGTACTTACTGGATGTAGAGGCTTAAAAACAGGTCTCCTTTCCAGACAATGTAAATGTCCTGGATACAGAACGACTCAGAGGTGCTGCATTTTTGTTTCAGTATCCGGTAATTTTCGTCTGTGAGGTTCCAGAGAGCTTGAAAACGATCATTCAGGAGCAGGAAGAGCTTAAAGTTCTCCTTTCCTTTCTGGTCACTAGGCTCTTTGAGGAAAGATGAGGGGAAAAAAGGGTATCAGAAAACCTTGATTCCAAGAAAGATTGTGGAAAACATTGCCTATATTTAATACTTAGCTCAATTTTTGAGCGTGAAGCACATGCGTTCTTACAGAAAAACAATGCCAAAGAGGAAGGAGATGATGATTTAGGGTTGGGTCCCTGTGAGTTATTGCAGTGACAATCCATGCTAAGGCTTTGTCCTTCCCATTCTTGTGGCGCATGGGGTCAGGGCCACCTGTGAGGCTCAGCCCCAGCTTAGACACAGGCACCAGAGGAAAATGTTCTGTCCCTGCCCCAAAGGGCTGTTCCCGGTCTCCTTGGAGGCTAGACTGAAAAGGTGGTGACATGAGAAGGAGCCACCCTACGGGTCTAATCCAGTCATTCCACTTTTGGCCAGACAGGCTTGTGAATATTTATATGGATTTGTTATTTCAGTGGAGCTTCTCTGATTTAATGCCAGCTCAGAACTTGCACCCTCAAGTTTTACCTTCAAAGATGGGCATGACCATGGATCGAGAGTAGGGAGGCAGAATGGGCACCATTTAGGGGCTGCGTATGTGTGAGACGCATTTTGGATTTCCATGCACCATGCTGGAAACAAGCCTCGGAGCACTGACATTGGTTTGAATCTGGATAACCTCTAAAAACAATAGGAACCACAGTCCTAGGCTTGAATGGAAGGCCACAGGCATCCTTAAGAGCTCACTATCTTAAGTGAAACAGCTCTACATATCACTTACTCAAGCAAACCAGCCTCCAACAAGTCCTCAGCCATGAAGTTTCAATTATAATTCCCTTCGTAGGTGTGCCAGTGACTCAAGGCTAGAGCTACAGACTAAAAAGTGGTCTTTGACCTACCTGCCTGGAGCAGAGGCTTGAGGATGAGGGCATCTATCCGTGCCAGGCATGCTGAGAAGGTTTCTTCTACTTGGAGAAGAGATGCAGTTGCTTCAGCTGCGCACATGTCCTGGAGACAACACAGAAGGTACACATAAATTCCCTTGCAAGAGTATCCATCTACCAAGGTTTCAGTGCTCATTGCAAACAATCAGCCTTTCCTGCTCTTGGCAGCACACACAGGTGTAATTGCTGTTGCCAAAAAGCATTTGAAAATGTTACAAGAGGAAATGGAAACCGACAGCTCAACATAAGCTGGTATCTCAGAAGACCACCGAGGCTATAGCCCATTTTCCTAATGCTCCCATTCAAGATCTTCTCAGGTGGGCCATGATACCTCTTTTCACATGACTGGAAAGTCCCTAAACTTCTTGATATGCCTTAATCCTGTTTAGTGTCAGATTCATTCTCCCAGAAGAAAATCCCTGAAGTACAAGGCAGCAAAGGATGAAGGAGAGCATCTCTTCTCATATCTCTCACCAGTTTTCTGCCCGGATGCCTCAGTCTGCACCTTTTGGCATTAAAAGCTATTGTATTTAGCTGCAGAGCCACGCTAGCCATGCTCAAACATCCAGCTCTCCAGAGGAACAGAGGTCTGGTGTCACTCCTTCCTGAGTAGGACACTGCACTGCTGGTTATATGTCACAACTGCTGCGTCACCAAGGAAAGCTTGCCTAAAGTGGAAGTGGGCAGCACACCCATGTGAGCAAACTCCAGCAGCTTCCTCCTTCCAGCATTACCTCCCAAAAGAAATGTATCAGAGGAAGTGAACACAGCCAGCTAGTAGCATGTCATGAGAGACTATTCTGGAAAAAAGACAGATGGTGAAGATACTATAGGTAGAGTCAGCTGATATTACTAATGGTGATAAAAATACAAAAATCTGAGATTCTTTTAACTTTATAAAACAGCATACTCAAGGGACTGAATATGGTCTGTCCATATTTAACCTTAGCCTGGTTGTATTGCATGCTCAAAGGCTATGTTCACAACAGTAGGCAAATGAGGATATGGCATTATGCTGCAAAGTTTTACATTGCTAAATTGGTGGCAAAGACTTTGTCACACTTTTGATGTGTGCCAACGAGTACCTCTCCGAGACAATTCTCAGGCATGGCCCAGGCACCATTTGAAATGGGTAGCTTGCACATAGTTGTGCCATTTTGGGAGGTAAGGAGAAATTAGCTATGTATAAGATATGCAATAACCACTTGGCTATGGGGCTAGACCTAATTTATTTACTAATGGAGACATAACTAGAGTCTTTGCACTGTTTCCAGGAAGAGCTGAACTCATGCTATCTGCTGGTGGCATCCTCTAAGACTTCTTGAGCTTCTACCCTGTTGCTACAAACAATTGGTGACATTCATTCTTCTTGTGTTGAGATGTCAGGAAGTTAGGTGTAGAAGCCTAAATCTACTTTATACTTCATAGGAAGAAATACCCTGAGCATCTCAGCATAGAATCGTAGAATTGCCTAGGTTGGAAAGGACCTTTCAGATCATTTAGTCCAACCATCAGCCTAACACTGACAAAAAAACATCACTAAACCATATCTGTAAGCACTATGTCTACCCATCTTTTAAATACCTCCAGGGATGGTGCCTCAACCACTTCCCTGGGCAGCCTGTTCCAATGCTTAATAACCCTCTCAGTGTAATGATTTTTCCTAATATCCAGTCTAAACCTCCCTTGGTGCAACTTGAGGCCATTTCCTCTTGTCCTATCGCCTGTTACCTGGGAGAAGAGACCAAGGCCCACCTCTCTACAACACAGACCATAGCATGGACCATAAAAAGGACATCTGGGTGGGGTGACTAAGTTAGGTGGGAATGTCTCATTTGTAAGCTTCAGACGTGGGTGGATTCTTTGCTAGAGTTTGAACTTCCTAAAGTCACCAAACTCTGCTTAGAAACTCCCTTTCCAGGTCATCCTGGAACTTGGGATGAAATGGTGTCATAGAACAAGGGACACTTTGCAGTTTGAATAGTTAGCTGGCCTGCTTTTAGGTGGTTGTTTCGATCCAGACACAACTGACTGCACAGACAAATGACAATGTTTGCTTCTTAGTTACTACTGCCTTTTAAATTTCACTTGTCTGAAAAATGTGAAGCATTAAAAAATTCCATAATCTCATTAGTTTGCAAGTTTTCATACATCAAGGTCTGCATGACCATAAGGCTATTTTTTGCAGGAGCACTGGTGATGTGTCCCAGAGGAAAGCTCTAGGCATGCAAACAGGTCAAAAAGCTGGAGTCCAAACTCCTCCTGGCCCCTCCCAGTAAAGGCAACTGAGCCAAGAAAAAAGCAAAACAAACCAGCAGCCAGCCAGCTCTCACCCCAGAGCACTAAGAGGACAGGACAGATCTAAAATTTTATTTTTTTGCCACCACTTAATCCCCTGTCTTGTAGACACAAAGATAAAGTTGTTTCTCACAGGTCCTAGAAAGCACTCAGGCTTGTTAGAAATGTCTAAGCATAAGTAGGCTTGCTTAATCAGTGAGTAAAGTCAGGCTGGATATGTGACAGCATTTCCTTTTCAAATGCTTCAGCGGAACAGCATGTAGTTAGTGGGGTCATATTAGGCTCACTGAGTAACAGTCTGCTGGTTTTTACGTATATTTTTTAAGCCTGACTATTTTGCCTATTTTTGGAGAAGGGAAGACGATTCCATTGTTTGAGATTGCTGTGATATGGGAAGGGCTGCTTGTCTGCCTGGTCCTTATTTAATTCTGCAAGAAAACATTTCATCCTGTGCAAGACAAAAAGAATGGGTGCTAGATGCCAAACTCAGAAAGTCTTCCCCAAACTGTTCTTTTACCAAAACAACAGAGAATCCACCCATTCATTACATACAGCTGGCTCAATGTAAACTGAATGACTCAAACCAAGGGTGCAGATACCCACAGCTTTGCTCCATGGGACCAAGACAGTCCACGAATAGATACAGGAGGCTGAGGAGCCTCTTCAGGGCCAAAGAACACATGCACAACAGCACAGGAACATAACTGCCCCAGCCTAAGTGTTATTTGGTTACTTCTGTAATGGTCACTTGGAAGAAAAACTATGTATGTCTAAGGTGAACCCTCTGACCTGGATGCAGCATCACCCCTTCCAACCATCAGCTGGTCCCTGCACTCTGCCTCCTGCCCGGCTGCAGTCCTGGTTTGTTGAGGATCTATCACCTACGAAGACCTCAGCTCAGACCTTATGGGGATGACCCGAAAGCATCCCCATGGTGCAGTACATGCATTGAGAAACCCTTGCAATAGCAACACTGTACAGACACCCAAGCTAACTCTGCAAAAAATAGAAGCATTTGGATACTCTTTTCCATTATAACCTGATACAGATTTAACACAGTGTTTTGTTGTGTGTTTAGTGTTGGGTTTTTTTGTTTGTTGTTTTTTTTTTTTTTTTTTTTTTTTTTTCTTTTTAGCAGTCGTGTTCTCATCCTTCCTGGGAAAATTTGTGAGCTACTTCCAGCCTGAACACGACAGTCAAGGATCATTTGCTGAATGGGCAAGCAGCACCAGTCAGCTTTCAAAACAGCCCTTCCGGCACCACAAAAAGACTAAAGTTGCCACATCACATCACATCACCCAATAAGGTAAGCGTGAGTTTCAGCCACCCCTTCCAGGCTTTCCCCATGAGTTCTGTGAGAACAGCGTTTGCGCGCTTATTCTAGCCCAGTCAGGCAGAGAAGATTTGAAGTTTGTCATTTCATGAACAAAACCAACGCTGGCTCAGCCACAGAAGGCAAAGTTAACAATGGGGACTGCCCAAGGGCACACAGAGGTCGTGTTGTACATTCACACATGTGAAAAACTGAATGCAAACTGCAGTGCCGCTGGGTGATGGGACCACCGAGCAGAAACCTGGGGTTGTCACCTGTTGTCTTCCCCCAGCTTGGACACAGCATTCATGTGACGCAGTGGGTTTGTAATTCTGTGTTTGCTTTGTGAAGGGCAAGGCAAGCTTGAGCAGAGCTACTCTGAAGCCTGTTCATGAGGTTTTAGCTGGTTCTACATGGATGGCTCTGCTGCTAGGGAGTCAAGACCTTTGAAGATGGTGCACTCCTGATGGCCAGAATCGAAGGAGGTGCACCTCCAAGGAAGGATCCAGTAGCTGCATGTAGCATGACTGCGCCTGGTTTTATATGCAAAATCAGAAAGTCTACGGCCCTTGAGGATGGAAACTTCCACTGGCAAAACAAAAGAGCCACCAGCCTGCTTCAGGCTCCCATGAGGAATGATGAGATCTCCCTTGGAGAACATTTTCCACAGTATGAGACATATCTGTTTAATTCTCCTTAAATGAAGGTACAAGGAAGCCATACAGCACAGGTCTGTAATTAGAGAAGGGACACATAATAGTATTCATGTAGAAACAGGAAAAAGACCTTGAGAAACAACTTCTGTAGGAGTCATTGGATCTCTGTGGCTCATCATGGTCTTGGCCGTCTGTCCGCTGAGCGTGACAGCATGGGCAGAAAAAAGGGAGATGCAGCAGCTAATACCAACCTAAGAGGCTGCTCAGCATCCAATAGATGGGAGCAGCCTGGGTCATCTGGAGGAGCATTTAGCCTCAATAGTGTCTGTCCAAAGCTGCTAAATGCACATTTCAGCAAGAAAATACATGTCTTGAGGAGGCACAACAGGTCATTACATCCATTTTCAGGCAATTGCCAGAAAAGTGGGTGGAAGAGATAGGAAACCAAGCAAAGAGACATTTTGGTGAAATGCTGGGCCTCATTGTCAGCTTTGCATAGAACCCCTTTCTACATCAGAGTCTCTAGCTCCGAGGCAGCTCTTCCACAAGGAAAATGTCTGGAAAACCCCATAGATTTCAGATGAGACACAAAGTTCCTCATGGAAACACACATCTAGTCAACCTTATCAGCTCCTGTATATTAAGGAAGAAACCGGGCATCCACAGAAGGACTATTCATTTTCCATCTTCCTCTTGTGAATCCCCCTCTGTGCTCAAGTTAAGAACATCAGTCAACAAAAACACCTCTCAGATGGGAGAAACCAGTCATGTACAATGCCAGATTTAGGAATCGCTTAGGGCATTATAATACTCAACCACCTGGGATGTAAATGCCGCGACCACTTTTGCTGTAGCCCCTTCCCTCCTTAAAACTCTTCCCTTTCCCTGTATCAGCCGTACCTAAAGGGCATCACGCCTTTGCAGCCCTTCCAATCTCATCCATCCTTGCAATTCATGATCTTTTTACTATCAATTGCTTCAGAAATGAGGCCAGTCTATCACCCTGCCACATACAGTCCTCAAACAGACCAAGTTTTCCCTTCCCTGCCCTTTTAGAGGGAACCAAATTATTGCTGCCGTGCAGCTGAAGAGATACCTTCCTCCTACAGCCCATGTCAAGCGAGTACATCATCTTTGCAGAGACAGGGATAAAGCTGCTTTAATTCAAGCTCTAGTTCAGAAGTAAATACAAGTGTTCCAAACTGAAGCCAAGCAGTACTTAAAGATACTTCTCTGTCAGAGTAAACCTGAAACTCTTCCTCAGATATTGCTTTTTACTCTCTAGGACACTTGCTCTCATGCTGGTAATGGTTCTGCTTCTAACTAAAACACCTAAAACTGTCTAAGAATGCAACATAGAGCACTTACACTTGGACTGGTAAATTCCCCTCCACTTTGCAGGAAGATGCAACCTAAAGCATTTGAAATCTAAAACTCTTCTCTTGCCAGACAGTCTTCTAGATGCCCAGATGGACACACAAGTCCTCCCTTGCTGTGAACCACTCACTCACCCTTCGCATGAGCATTGTGTCTTTCCCCAAGCAGCGTATAGCTCTAAAGCTTGCACTTTACAGGGTGGAATAATATACATCTCTGCACAAAACCTGCCATTAAGGAGTTTCTCCCTCAGAAATTAGCAGATAAGCTTATTAAAAGTTTTTTTCTTAGACTGAATTAATATAGGTCAGCACTTTACATCACATCACAGTGTGTGACGTAATGGACAAATCTTGGGACCTTAAACCAGAATGAACATAGACCTAACTATTTATTTTCCTCCCCTTGGTCACCTCAACATCTGTATTATCACGATTAATATGACCAAAAATAGTGGGGTTTGGGGGAAAAAATGGATTAGCTTTAAGAGTTGCTCTTAAGAGGTGGACAGGGGAGAGGAAAGATTTTTTTTTGAGCTTGGACCATGGACTGTAGCCTTCTTTTCCAGATTATTTTTTAACCTAAATCTGTTCCCAGCATAGTTTAACGTACCATCAACATAAACATGCCCACGAGCAGGGTGGGATCTTGTCATTCAATTAATAGTGCCAGCTCAGAGTCCATAAACTCCAGAGCTTCTTAGGCCATGGGGGCAAACTCTGGTGGCCAATGAAGAGATGTTGCTCCTCTTTCTGTCGCTAACTTTGCTGCTTTTCTCTAGGGGTCAAGTATCCTCATGCATCTTAATTGTGTTTCCAAAGGACATCCCCCCCTCACGTGTCACGCTCCGACTGAGTCTGCATTCAGGCTGGCACAAAGACCATTCTGTCATGTGGAAAAACAATTCCAGGCTTTGTTTAACCAACACCAACATGCTGGAACCACTTCTTCCATTCAGACTCTGCTCTTGTCAAGCTTCAGATCATCATGACTTGGGATGAATTAATGTTCAACTTACCGGAGCCATCTCATAAGCAGATAGAAAGACACAATGTGGGAGTTAAGAGGTAATCGGGAATAAAAGGGGCAGAAAGACAATAAAATCCCGAATCCCAAGACAGCCCTTAGCAGCATAAAAAGGAGAAAGAGAGGAAAAGAGGTAACAATTACTTGGATCAGACTTTAGCATGGGGTACAGGGAACATGCCAATGCCAGCCATGTGAAGGAAGTAGGCAAGATCTCATTCAACATTATCTTTACCAGGGAAAATTGCGGAGTAGGGCAGCAATGAAAGTAGGTAGGCACAGTGCACCATGTAATTTAAAAACACAAGAAAATTAACAAACCCATCAGAACTCTCACCCCGAATGTAAGACCCTCAGGCTTTCAGTTGGTCCAGGTTCATACACAGACAAGGCCACACAGCAAACGTTTGGGGCACAGCACAACCACCTCTACCCTCAAGTTGTGAGGCCAGGTCACAACAAACAGCAGGACATTTGACCCCACAATGCCTAATTAAGCCATGGAACTCACTGTCACAAGAGTCTGTCATTGCTATGAGAATACCATATGTGCTTTCAAAAGCAGCTGGATAAGTCTATGGTGGAAAAAAAAATCAATTAAAAGCTAATAAAAACAAAAGCATCAACTCCAGCTCAGGAAGTCCCTGAGGAGGCAAGAAGCAGATATGGAAGAAGTATTACTACAACCTGTCCCAGTTTTTGTGGTGGTGTTCTGGAGGCATGTTCTTCTACATTATGAGAGGTGAGATATCCTGGCTTGGTATAGCTGATTTTCTGTATCAGTCATAAAATTGTTTGTGGTCACCTCCATGGCAGGACCTCAAGCACTGAAAGAAGACACTGTGCAAGGTTGCCAAAATATCAACCACATTAAAATCTCAACAAATTTAGGATAGCAGTGTGTGTCAAGGAGCTTACGAAGGGTCAAACGAGCATTCACTACTCTCTTCAGAAAGCACCAAGGCTGTATAATTGATTTTTCAGCCCAAGGAGAACCTTTTTTTTTTTTTTACCCCCAGACTTTTATTTTCTTCCATCTTTGACACAGAAAAACAGGAAGCTATGTGTGGGGGAAGGGTGTGTGTTTTTCTCTCTCTTTACCCCCCCCACCCCCCCCAGAAACAGGGAACACAAAAGCTTTACACAAGCCTTATCTGACCCAGCTTTTTTTCATGCTTCCCCAAACCCAAATTTGAAGCTCATTTTCCTTTTAGGAAGTTCACTCCTGAGCCTAATGAAAACAACTATAAACCTCTAGTTGACAGCAAAAGGACAAAAGCCATTTGCCCTTTCTGGGTGTCTGAAGGCTGAACTACCCACCGCAGACTCCCTTTGTAACTAAAGAGGCACGTGAAAAGCTCAATTTCACCCAGCCTTAGTGACATGAGCAGACCTTAGGGCATACCTGGTCTCTCTCCACTAGCTACTGAATTAAACAGCTCAGATAAAACCCTTTACTTGTTGACAACTAAGGCTAGAGAAGGTCACTGTCAACACAATTAAGGATATCATTCAGCCTTTGCAAATAACAAGACGAGTACGACAAGGCCTGCAGGTGAGATGTTTACTTCGTGGTTTAATCCCCCTTGGCCTTGTAGTTCCCATTATCATTATGGTTATCACTTACAAGCAGTTTATGCATGCAGAAGCATAACTATTTTGACCCAGCGACTCATATGCAACACAGAATGACTTGGGATTACTGGATGAAACTCCAAGCCAAATCTGAAATAACTACAGGTTGTCTTGGAGGCAGCAAAGGAAAGATCGTGAGAAAAGGGGACTAAATAATTCTCCATTGGAGTGGAATTATGGGAAAGATAGAAGATAACAGCTAGGGACAATTTTTGTGTCACAGCTCTTGTATCAGCTTTGGGAGCAGGTGTTCCTCTCCCTTGGCCTCGTGCTCCCAATATGCCTACTCTGCTTTTCCAAAGCAAATGGGATTTCAGCACAGCCTCAAAAAGCATGAAAAATGAGAGACTGCTACACATCTGGGGTTTAGAATATGTGTTATCATTTACATTGAAGGAATTTTGAGTTAGACTCTGATAAGCAGAGTCCGAATTACAGCCTGGAAACCTGGAAACCCAGAGGCACAAACAATATCAGAGGAGCGTTCCTTGGGACAATGGGAGAACTGATAGCAGAACTGCTTCACAGATGAGATGGAATTCAATGTACAGCAATGTCAGCCCTCTGAACCACCCTTTCCACTCAGCACTTCCAGAACCTGAGTAGGACCAGAAGGGATTTCACTTCCTTTGTGCTAAAAAGACAGAAAATCATCATAAAACCATGAGAATAGCCACCTTTGAGATGGCTGGTTCCGCTGAATATTCATAAGTGAGGCCCTGGATCCATCCTCTAGTTGCCCTGGCTTTTGACACCACTACTTGCTTCTCCTCCCATCTCACAGGTGTTTGCTTATGCTAGAGGCAATGTCCAAAAGCTAACGACGTATCACTCCAAAATGCCACTTACAAAGCCTCCCAGATCTGCCCTACCAAGTGACCCAGGCAAAGTCTAAGCACTTCACAGCATCCCCAATACCTGCCAGAAAATGGGCAGGGCTGAAGTCCGTACAAAGGAACAGGAATGGAGGGGGGGGGGGGGAAGACTTTGTTGGATTACTTTAATCTCTACACTCAGCCTTTCTCCACTTTCTGTGTGAGTCTCTTAAACACACTCATGGCTAGGTACATTAACAACAATCCCAGCTGAAGAACCACCAAATTTTTCTTCCTCTCATGCCCAAGGCCTTTACCAAAGGCTGAGTGTAGTAGGAAGCTTCTAGTGTTTCATCATTCCCTTCAGGTGCTCTTGGAGGACAAATTACAAGCCACTGAAGGCAGGACAGACGTGCAAAGAGTCACCAGGGCTTCTTAACCTCTGATCATCATTTTGAGACGCCACAGTTCACTGAAATGCTTTGAGTGCCAAAACCCAGGTCTTTTGATGACCTGAAGAGCTGGTCAGAAGCTCTGACAAAACTGTTTCACAAGAAAATTCCTGTTTGTTGTGCCCAAAGTGCTTTGCATGAGCCCTTTCCAATTCAACAGGAATGTAAACATTAGCCGACCAGCTCAGGCCAGTGGTCCAGCTAGTCTAGCAGTAAGAATAAGAGCTATTATTTAGAGAACAAACAGAAGCTTGGCCACTTTCTGAGGTTCATTCCTCTTGTATTTCCTCAACAGCTAACTGTTGCATTAGGGATCTCCAAAGGTGCAACCCTGTTCCTAGTATCTGCCTATGGACCTGTTGTCCTTGAATTTATCTCATCCCTCTTGAAGTTGCTGATATTGTTTCCTTCCAAAATGCATTACTAAATTGCAGGCAGGATCCTGAAGGACAATTCTGCCTGGTTTCCTTGCAGATCCTCAAAAATCTTGTCTTGCAGCTCATTGGGAATTAAAGTCGTTGCAGCGACAGTAATGAAACTACCAAGTTCAGGGAGAAGCTACAAGGTCTAGGAAGCTTCCAGGCCATAGGAAATTTCCACAGACAAAGAGACAGGGCCTTGGTTCGGGTCCAAATTAAACTAAGCTAAAGTTTAAAAACAGTCCCTCCTGTGAACTGCAGCTCCCCCTCTTCTGGCTCTAAACACATAGTTGTTTGTTAGTTTTAAAGAGTCTTGAGTGGGTTACTGTTCCCCTATAACCGGGCCTTTGACCCAGACTTTTCACTTAACACCTAAGACACCTGCAAGCTCTTGACTGCTTCCCTCCCTTGCAAAAACCCAGGCAAGCTTATCAGCCTCTCTTGCCCTGACTAATTAGTTGGGTATTGGTTTCTTTACTCTGCCAGGCAAGCTGTGCAACCTCAGCGTGAACGCGCGGTTTCCAGCCTTACTTCATCAGGCTTGTATTGCCAGGTGAGGCTGCCTGCTCGCCTGGCATGGGTGGAAAATCCCTCCTGCAAAACAGGAGCAAGCCCCAACACAGACAGTATCAGATAGCTGCCCGCAGGAGAGGGACCGCGCGTGCACAGGCTTCTCCAGCATCCCTTTCTGGAAAACACAAGGTGAGAGCACGCAGAGGGTTTAATGCCACAAGGCCGGACCATACTGGGAATTAAACAGCTTACAGACAATGTACCTTCTTTATGTGCTGTCAAGATGAAGCACAGGGGTGCACGCAAGTGCATTTTATACTCTACTTTGGTCCCTTGCACAGGTAAAATTCCTACCTGTAGAAAACATTCCCAAACTTTACTCTGCCCCAGGACTTTTACTTATAGCACATAACCTTCAACAGTCCCTTCAGCCCGCTAAGGCTCGTCTTAACACCCTTCCTATGGTACATGTCTAAACATAAAACTGAGCCTCAGGAGCAACGGGAAAACAACCAACTAACGAACACTGGTCACGAAACCCAAAAATAACCAGCGCGTAGAGCAACGTACCTCGCATAAGGTGGCCAATTAAAATTCCCCCGTGGTAAATGCTACGGCAGCAGCTCCTCTGAGCTTCCGACTCCTGAAATACCCGGTGCTCCCAGTACCGCCGCTCTCCCCTCCCACCTCTCCCTCCCACGTCCAGCCGCCTCGTTTGCTGAAACACAGATCTGGGCCTGTTCATTAGATGAGACACCCACAGAGCCCAGAGAGACAGTTACGAAACCCATGCACGTAGGGTTTCTACAGCAATTGCTTGTTATTTGCCTTTTTTAAAAGGACAAGAAATTTTGGGATCTGTGCTCTTGCAGCATACATGTTGGGGAAACTGAAAGGGAAAAAGACAGGATGTGTGTTACTTTGTGCAACGGCATTTCTTAGCTCTAATGCCTTTTCACCTACAGAGCATTCCCACAGCAGTTTGCCAAATGAAGCTCCTGTGCTTTTTCCCCTTGTTCTGCCACTCTCTCCCCTCGCGCGACCTCTGTGCTTGCTGTAGCTCACAGACGGAAAACCCTGGGAAACTGGATGTTTCCTGCTATTCAGAGCCTGGGGAGAGCGTGTGACAGCCTGCACGTGATGCATGCAAGGTCTGTCCTCTGCTACACCTCAGCCAGCAGTAACTATTTCCCCTCCTTCAAAAAAAAAAAACAACAAAAAAAAAAACCAACCTAAAAACAAACCCCAAGCCCCCAAGTCCATCTATAAGGAGGACCCAGAGTCCTCTCCAGCCCATCTTTTTGGCCTCAGCCACTATCCCACCTCCTAAAGCATGAAAGCATTTTTTTCCAGTTGATCCACAATTACAGCAAATCCCCACAAGCATTTTGTTGAAGCAGCCGCCGCCACCATGTACTTGCTTTCCACACCAGAAAGAGTAGATACACTGCCTTACAAAAGCCCCGTGCCCTCCCCTTCTGCTTCAGAGCCTGCTGAAGAGCCCTAACAAAGCCCCATTCTTTCCCAGGCGCTCCAACATGTTACGACTCAGTGGCTTGCCTCCTCCCCAGCTATAGGATTTCAAGGATTTTTACAAACTACTGGAACTTACTGTGGGCTGAGAGATCAGGACAAGTCGGTTTCTACAGCGAGGATGCTCAGGGTGTAACAGGAGACAAGAAATGCCTCAATCACCTTTTGTTCAGAAAGGTTCTTCTATTGTGTTGATTTCCTTCCCATTTTCCCAGACTCCTGGGGTCTTTTCAGAGCAGAACGTGCCCATAACTCACTGTCTGCCTCAACACAATGGTTTAAACCACACAAGCAGGCAGAGCAGCAGCCCTTAAAGCAGCAATCCTCATACACAGTGGGGAACAATACCAAGGAAGGACAGCAGACTGGGAATGGAAAGGATGAGTGAGCAATGAGCTCACCGCCGGCCTCCTACCTGCTCTGCAAGCTGCGAAGTCAAAGAGCTGGTGATCAAGACTTTGGCGCAATTACAGACCTTTTTTCTTTCAGTCCAAAATTTGGAATGAAATCATATTTTCCACATCCCGAGGAAGTGCTCACCCACAAGGGACTACATGGCAGACAGACACCTCAAGTCCTTTCAAAGTCTTTGCATGGGTGCTTGAGCCCAGGAGGAGTTCCCAGCCTCCAGACCCTATATGGACAGAGACTGCTCCCTGGCATAGCTTATGAAAGTGCCTGCGCCCCAGAAAGGTGAGAGGCTTTCAGAGGTCCCAGTGCTGAGCATTTCCCTGTTGAGCACACAAGTTTGGGGATCTCCAGCTCCTCTGTGGCATTGTGTGAAAGGCCCAGGAGCTCTGCTCTTCTGGGGCAGACAGACACTGGAAAGCCCACCTTACATCTAAGGTCTGCTGGTTCAACCCACTGAGTGCAGTTGGGTCTGGGCCTCAAGCTCAGCTTTGTGGCTTGTTTCTGTACAGTTTTGGTCAAGTGGCTTTGTTGTGCATGCATTGGACTCATGTTTTTCCCCCATTATTCTTTTTAACACTAGTCCAGTAAAGCTGTGGTGAAACTGTGATGACACAGAAGGGTGTAACAGTTTGGTTCGGGACACATCTTTTACTTTTGGTTGTGCTTCCTCAGCAGAAATCTGTTTCCAGTCACTCAGTTAGTTTTCCTGAAATGTTCAGAATTTGCACAAATGTCATGTTCGGTGTGAGACCTCCAGCTTCACATTCCTGCCCCCTACGTGCTGTCCTCATCAGAGGTAAGACCTTCAGCTTCCATATTTCCCACCATCATCTAACCTGTCCCCAATGCACGGACAACTCAGATGATTGTACAGCAGCTACCAGATTGCCACAGGTCAGGGCATGAATTCTTGTTGCTTTGCCTTAAAACACTGGGCGAAAAATGACTACTTGAGCAACCACCAAGCTATCCTAAAGCTAGAACCACTCCAGTTCCTCCGCATCCACATTGGGAACCTTCAGCACTGTGGACATCTTTACATCCAGCCTTTAAAACCAGATTAGGTTTGGGTTGAATATGGAGGGTGAGACACAACATGGTCCATCACCTATATCGTATAGGCAGTATTTCCTTAAGATAAAGACTGATAGAGCTTAAGATAAAGACTGTCCAGGACATTTCTGCAGCAGACAGGACAGTGATGAGGACAGAGATGTTTCGAGAACATCTGTGTATGAGACATGCTTCTTATCTCATAAATGTAATACTGCAATTGCTTCCCCATCCTGCTTTGATTTGGGGGGGGGGGGGAGGGGGAAAAAACCATACCTATAGACATGGTTTGCAAATAGGTAAGTTTTAGTCCTGATCAACATGAAAACAAAGAGTCTCGTTCTGATCTTGGGAGGAAAAAAAAAAAAAGAGAAAGTAGACACAAGAGACTTTCAATTGTAAAAAAGAAATAAAACAAAACAAAAAATCAGGCACGCATTGACAGATGGAGCTTTTCTTTTTGAAAAAAGGTATCTATGCCTGGAGTTTTGTCAGAACTAAGCTTCTTCCACTAACAGTTTTTATTAAATAAACACAGTGGCTTTCTACGGAAGTCTTTAGAAATCCTCCCTATCAGCTCTAGGTCTCTCTCCCATTATCCGACCAGATCGTTATTAATGAAATTGTTGCTGGCTATCTGCAGCCACAGATCTTAAACATAGAGCACATAATATCATTTCTAGCCAAGAGCTTAGGGGATGCTACTGGCACTCATTTGTCTACAGAAAGCAATATCAGGTGGTTCAGGCTTCATATTTTGCTCTCCTGCTTTTTAAGTCTTTTTAAATCCTACAGTTTTAAAACTTTGTTTCCTATGCTTGCACGTGTCACTTTGGGGAACATGGTTTAAAGCCAGGCTTAACACCATTACTAGAAACATCCACTCAAGGGATCAGGGAGAGGCAGTTACAGTGCAGTGGCACCAATGAACATGATGTCTCCAAGGGGTCTGGCCTTAAATAGATGGCACAAAACATTGGCGTTCAACTACCTTTGCCAGTTAAAAGCATTTACCCCTCTAGAAACACCAAACTAGGTTTGATCAAGAAAACTCTAAGAGAAGGAGTTCACCTTGCTCCTCCTGCTTAGGGTTTTTGGCCATGAGAACAGAAAACTCCATCAAATCTCACCCCAACTTGTACCTCATGAGAAAACGTCTCCTTTCATAGAATCATAGAATGGTGTGGGTTGGAAGGGATCTTTAAAGATCACCTAGTCCAACCTCCTCGCCATGGGCAGGGACATCTTTTGCTAGATCAGGTTGCTTAAAGCCCCATGCAACAAGAGTTTGAACACTTTAATGATGAGGCATCTACAATTCCTCTGGGCAACCTATGCCAGTGTCTCATAATTTCCTAAAAATACAGCTTCCCTGAAACAAGTTGTCTTTTCCATCAATAAGTTTTTGTTTCATTTTGGTTTTTTGGTTTTGTTTTGTTTTTTGTTTGGTTGGTTGGTTTTTTTGTTTTGTTTTGTTTTGTTTTTTTTGTTTTGGTTTTTTTTTTTGAACCAAAGCCTATTTATAGTCCAGGTTCCTCTGCTGAAACTATGTCCCAGGCAAATTCTTGTGTTCTGGGGCCAGTGATGCTGAGTCAGCTCCGTTGGCCAGCACATCTTTCTATCACCAGGGCAATACCACCCCATGTTACGAGAACCAACCATTCTGGAAATAGCTGCTTTATGACTCACTCAGTTACAAGAATATCCTTAACTATACCAGCTCCAATACCGGGTTACTGAAGCATGCCCCAGAGCAGTGGCAAACAGCTTGCAGCCTCCCATTCCCACAGCATCACTCGATAAAACCTCGGCTCCTGCTCACCCCTAGGTAGAGAGTGTTTAAAGATGTGAGAAAAATAAACTATTCTTTTCCCCTCTCCAACAAAAGATAGTTCCTCCTAGCATAAATCATAGCATCATATAGCTTTATTTTCCTTCCCAAAAGCTATTTTTAAAAATCGGCAGCTTCATTTACCTTACCCCTCAAGACATCCCAAAAGTTTTGGATGCGCATCAGTGTCAAGTAAAAGAGGACCGAGTTGGGAGATGGAGGAGGCAATGCAAATCGAAGATGACACCAGGCCCATAATCCTAGTGAGCACCAGCTTGATATTTCTGCTGCCTTGCTACGGACTTGCCACAGACCATCCAAGGCCTTGGCAGGGAATAGGGCAATCATAGCTCTTGGACCTCATTGGAGCTATTATGCTTTAGACAGCTAAGGTTCTGACACAGCACCCACCCCAGACAGCAGCAACAAGCTGAAATACTCAGATTCACACTCATGCAGGGGACTCTGGAGTAGAAATGGATGTCTGATCCAAGCACATATTCTTTAACTTGTGCCTCTCAAGCCCAGAAGCACGGTATTTGTGCATACCATTGGGAAACTATGCATGGAAACAGGAGCTAAGTGTGCAATTATTCATATCTCATGCAAAAGAAGTTTCACAACCTTCTTGATAATTAAACTTGTCCTGGTTCTTTTCACTGAGGCAACACAAGCCTTTTCCCTAAAGGCTAAGAGAGGCATGCAAGGCAGGAGTGATTAGAAAACAAGGAACAAGAAACTGGGATCAACAGCGGGTACAGAGTGTTTTCTACATCTGAGCAACCATTGAGCAGTAAACCACTATAGAAATCAAACACTTCTAGAAATTCTCCAGACTCATGTCACGATGCACAGAAGAATTCAGGTAACATGCGCTGCAAACAGTCCTGTGTCTGCATCTATATTCCTGTCCATGAGAGACAGAGGTGACAATCAGACAAGACCAGGGACAGACTGCAACACAGGACTGGCCAGGAGGTGGGACAGGCAGAAAACAAGCATAAGGAGAGGAGACATGGAAAAGTTAGTACCATGTACTCAACATCTTTCCTTACCACACTCATTTCCTTATGTAGGGAAGCCCCATATAAAATTAAGAGACTGACTCTTCCCACAACCTCCAGTCTCAGTGTCTGCTACACAGAAAGCTCAGATGCAAACTAAATGTCACAGTATTGATCCCACACAGGCTCTCAGCATGAAGAGTCAAGAGTTAATCCCTGAAATGTACACAATCTAGACATTTCAGCCTTAGCTGAATAGCCAGATGACCTAAATACCATTTCCCTAGCTGTTTACGTGACCTTTGGTAAGTCCACCCCAACCTGTGCTGTGATCTATTAGATGACAGTTGGTCCTGGATCTGTCTCTAATTACATGTCCACACAGTGCCAGGTCTATGGCAGACCCAGTTCTTAGCACTAGCATTGCTGAAGGTCCACCACCAGCAGGAGCTCTCTACAAGTTCTTTGACTGATAGAAGCACAAGGTCCTTCAAAAGGCATTGACAAGACCCTGCACAGACAGTAGCTGTTGGCTGATGGCCTTCACCAGGTAGTATCTGGTTCTCCAGGTAGAGCTGGAAAGGGGAAAAACCAAACAGTGGGCATGCTGGCCATCAGCATGAGGGACAAAACATTGGTCCTGATCCAAGGACCAAAAACTACCCGAGTAACATGTCTTCGTGTGCCTGTTAGTCAAGCTGTACCAGTTCCTTAGCCCGTTGGACAAACTCCAGCTACAACGAGGTGGTGCTGAAACTGTGCATCATGAGCTGCACCAACTGGTCCCATCGTCCCCCTGTCCCACACAGCACAGAAGATTAGGCTGCCAAGGCAGGAGAACTAGATGGTCGTGGGGGGCATGGTCACCATCTCAAGGTGTGCCACCTTCATGCCACCTTCCGTGTGACCTGTGGTACTTGCCTCTACCCCAAGGGCAGAGGAGCCAATCAGGAAGCCCATCCACCTGGCCATAGCGCCCTCCAAAGGTCAGGGAGCTACATGGCTTTCAAAACTTTGGAAAGCCATGATCATTTACTGACACTTTGGGAAGATACCAGGCACCTCTGCAATAACACCCAACCCCACATCATATCCAAAGGCACAAGCTCACTTGGGGCATATGGCGTTACACAACTAATGTGTTTACTGTTCAGTAAAGCAATTCTAATTCTTATTCCACAGAACAAAACACATAGCAATACCAATCCTTAGAGCAGCTACCTTTGACAGTGACAGATAGCCAGACCAAGAGAGGCACAGGGACTCTATTTGAGAATCACTTTTCTGTAACATACAAAAGGAAGCCTTTTTTAAATAAACCCATGATGCCTACTTAGTTACAAGAATGAAACGTGACTCATGATTGCAAACTGTTTATGGCTCTGTGGTAGCTTGTCTAACTAAAGGCCTTGCTAAAGAGGAAAATAAACACTAGCCTCTGGCAGTTACTCCTAATTCCATAGGAGCTGTTATGCATGCAGATAGCCACAAAACAGGAAAACAGACCAAAAAAACCCCCACTTTCGTATGTCAGCACCAAGCTGTCATCTTTCAGCTCAGAACAGCTTCTTTCTCTCTGCAAAGTTATCGGAATCCACGAGCCTTTCCGTAGTTGGTTGGATAGATAAGTTTCTAGAAAACAGTGTAATAATAATAAAAAATATTGTATTGCTCTTTCATTGTAGCAGAATGACTGCAACCCTTCTGGCCCTGAAAATGACATGAAAATTTGTCTACATTGGAGCAGAGAAGTGGTACCAGTGAGATAAGCAAGTACTTAATTGCATGAGTCTTTTGTACTGCAGAACAGCCCAGCCAGGGAATGGCACAGAGGTCTAAGTGCTTGACTGCAGGAGGACAGTGACTTTTACCAGGGCTCTTCCAAATGCTCTGAGCATGGTGGCAGAACCCCAGCCGCAATGCTGGAGCCTTCTTCCCACTCCTTCACAAGCTATGTCAGATGCATCCAGGTGGTGGATCAGAGGAATCCGATAGCCAGAGGCATATGCACGTGGAGACATGAAAGAGAAGTAAAGGTGCAGAGCTACAGATAGACAAGAGACTCACTGAAGGAGGATGGAGAACAGAAAACAACTAGATTTTCTTTCTTAATGCACAAGATATTTGTGTGGCCAAGACCAGTCCCTCCCCATCACCCAGATGGGTTTTATGGGTACCTTCTGAGAAAGCTACCATTTGATTTGAGAGGGCTGGGAAAGGCTCTCCTTAACCACAGGCAGTGTGGGAGAAGATAAGGGCCAGCCAGAACATGAGCAACTCTGAAGAGTAGAGCAAGTCTTGGCCCAGTCTTACCCCCATTCCTGTACCTCCCAGTTCCCAAATCCCCCTTTGAGATAGCAGCATAGACCAGACAGGCCACCAGCAACATACCTTTGCTGTAAGAGCAAGGACAAGTCATTGCAACACTGACCTTGGAGACAGAGCAAACCAGGAGGAGGTGACATTCCGTCTGCAGCCACATGAGACCAGCGTCCTTCTCCTTGCCTTTGACCAGCCTTCCCACAGCACCACCTTGGCCCTATCCAATCTCTCTCTTCAGCAGCTAAGTGGGGACAGCAAGGTCCTGTCCCACTGGGCTGGAAGCCACCCACAACCATGAGGCACATTGGCTACATAACAGGTCCAACCGTCCAGAAACATGGTGCTGGAGAAACAAAGGCACCTTGTCCCACAGAGTTCTGGTGAATCGCACCATTATATCCTGCTCCCGCGACACACGCCCTATTAGCACTGGGAGGGATTTTGTGAATATTTGCCTCGACGTGAGTAGGAAATGAGCAGCATTCCTTTTTTATGGAGGCAGAGATGGTAGGATTTTGCTGAATTCACAGCCTCCCCAAACTTGCGTTTTAAACGTGGGTGCATCCTTTTCTAACCCTACAAAATACCCGAGCAATAAACTTTGGAGAGAGACACTGTCATGCACTGAATATCACCCCATTTTCAAAGCTGTAACCCCTTGATCTTCGTCATTGCACAGAGACAATTCTTTTCCAATAGGACCACAATCTCCCACAAGACCACTTCAACAGCAGTTTAGTAGCATCTCCCAGCAGCCGAACGCCACCTGAGCAAAAAGTCCCTCTTACCATGAGTTGAGCTGTCAGCCACGGTACGTAGCCATGTGAATGGAAAGAGCTGGTGATGAAAGCTGCCTGCTCTAACTTTTCAGCTGCTTATTTACTCACTTTAAGGGGAGGGGAAAAAAAAGAAAAAAAAAAAAAATCGAGGAAGTAATACTCCCCTCCCAAGGTGCACTGCAAAACATTCTTGGTAGACATGGAAACCCCTGGCAGGCTGCCATCACTTGGCCAGTCTCCACATTAAGGTTTCAGCAAGCAACTCAATACTTGAATGGCTTTTAGAGAATTTAAAGGGAAACGGCAGCCACGGACAGGCGATGTGGCTGCCGCTCCCCCTAGGCAAGCATTAGGGGTGTTCCCGAGTTTGCCTTCATCTCTGTGAGGAAGCTGGCCGTGCTTCTGTGGTGCACAAAGCAGGCAAGTTATGACTGAGCCAGCTGAAAACAAATGCAGCCTCCACACTTCTACAAATGAGGTTTCCTAGCCACAGTCTGCAGGGACCGAGGGCAACCTTCAAATACCTAAAAGGGAGCTGTGAAGATGAAGGGAAAAATGTTTTGTGATGCTCTGGGGATTAAACTGCAGCTAAAGGCATTTAAGAAAGTCTGTTCCTTCCTTCTCCTGGCTTTTCCCCTCTCCTGGCTCCCAACTTTCCTTTCTTGCCCGGAGGCTGCCTTCTCTTTGCTCATGATTGGGCTGAAGACCGATGGGAAACTGGGAGGCTGGAGATCTCCAAACACCCGGGAGAGCAGGGAAGCAGTGGGCTTGGGACCTCACTGCTCTGGGGGAAGTGCAAGGAGAGTAGAGAAGGTCTGGAACTGATTGCTGGAGGGCATGGGGACTTCGGGGGTGGTTGGGCAGAGGTGATCCCACTTAGGCATGAAAGGAGACCCTCCAACTTCCCCTAAATGCCTTCTTCCCACTCATTCAGGAACAGCATTCTGCATGATAAAGGGGCATTTCCCTCTAAACAATCTAACCCTGCACAGTGCCCATCACTGCGGCTTCAAGGTATTTCAAAGCACATTGACTAAAAGAATCAATGTGCACCCAGTAAAATGAGCAGTGTTAACAGAGCCGTGACATGCACAAAAATTACCCGCCAGTCCAGTCTCAGATTTCCACCAGCAGTGCCTGCAAAGAGTTTTGCAACACGTATCGCACATAAGAGCACGAGAACATGTGGGACACACAGCTTCTCTCTTCAGGAGCCTTCTCACAAAAGACGTTTGCATTAGAAATCTCTGTTAAGAAATCCTAGACACTTGGAAGACATCAATATAACAAGGCAACTCCCTTCCCTGCACTTTCCTTATGTGCTCGCTGCATTTCCAGGGAGACCAGACCTCAAGTCCTCCACAGCTCTTAGTCCATTTGTCCATCATTCCAAATGCAAGCAGATAGCAAAGAAGCCCCCGGGTGAGGGAAAAGATGAAACAGGCAAGACCCACATCCCCTTTCAGTGGTTTGACCCCTGGGGCACCGAGCAAACTCCCTCGCAGTTCAAGATGTTCTCCCAAATGTTCTCCCAAACTGTATTGTCATGCTTTTGCATAGCAACAAGGCCAGTGCTGCAGTGTTTGGCGAGGTGACATGTTTAGCAAGAGCTGCATTTCATTTATTTCCCAAGAGGATGCAAAAGGCCTGAGCTATAAATAGGAAGCTGACAAGTTTAACAGCGCCTGTGGTTTCGCTAATAGATTGGTGGTCATCCACTAATTGGTGAGTACATAACAGCGTGTGCAATGTGGGCTGAGAGTAACCTTATCCAGCGAGGGGTCATTGCTGGTAGGGCTGTATAGGGCAAAAAGGCAACTATTTCCCCTCTCTCTACAAAGCCCACTTCCTCATTGTTGCTAAATTCAGGTTTTGAAACACTTTTTTTTCCTCTTTACAAAATATCCAGCTCAAGGAGTCAGGTCATCAAATTAGAAGTAAGTGTTTGCATATAAAGAGTTTGTTCATCCTCCTTGTCATGAAAGAAAATGAAAAAATATTAAATAAATAAGTAAATTTATTTATTTATTCCAACTCTGGAAGCTCAAAGCAATAACATGAAATCTTACAATTTAAAATCCCAGCAGGACATTCTGGTCTGACCTACTCCTCCAGGTATTTTTAAATTATCTCAAGGAAAGAAGCTGAAATGAAGTTATGAAGTGCTGAAAAGTCTGGAGTCTGAGAAATCTACTTTTTTTTTTTCCCCTGAAAACTAAAGGAGGCATTCCACTTCAGTGACCCATATATAGAATTAGAAATCTGGAGGTTGGGAAAAAAAAAAAAAAAATCAGGTTTGTTTGTGCTATTTTTGCCTAGCTCTTGGCACAAATGTTTTCCGGCCATGGTTTGATGCCATGGCGGGCCTGGTTTGCAAGCACACGGAGAGGAGATAGATCCCCCATCAGCTGCAGGAAAGTCACAGTCTAAATTGCTCGGTGTATTAAAAACTGAAATAAAACACCAAAACACCTACAATTCTTGAGAACCCGCAAATAGAAGGATGGGAGCAATGTTGAGCAAACCTTAAGCTGGCCTGCCTATTTGAGCTTGTAAATGATTCATTTGCTATGGAGCTATTTTCCTGAAACTGTGCTTAGCTCTCGAAAAATGCTAGAACACAGTAGCAGAAGTGACTAGATCCTCTTGGATCTCATTGCTTGGATTTCCAGCCCATGGGCAAGGCACTAATAATAAACTGCACTCTGAAGAGAGCAACCCAGAGACTTTGGGACCTCATGCTGTGTTTGACCCAGGGCACAGTAGGTGCATTTCCACAAGTTTCTCCTCATGCTTTGACAACGTTTTCTGAAAGGAGAGAGTCCCATAAGTAGTGCGACTGGAAGCCCAGTTTGCCGTGGATTTATGCCCCATGGCTGCATCCGCTGATGTCTAGCAAGATGCAGGCACAAACCAAAGCTCCCTGTGGCTTGGCTGGTCATAGCGTCTCTGCCCAGTGTGTCCAGCAAGAATTGTCCACATACTGTCCTTCTTCCTTCCGCAGGGACCACAACCGACTTAAGTTTTTACCCAATGGCATACTTTTAAAACAAAATGCCCAGAAATTCAGTATCTCCCAGACTTTTATCCCTTGTCCAATTTCAACTGAATTAAACCAGCAAAGTTTTAGAAGTCCAGAGGAGAGAAGGGAGGAGGAGAAGGGCAAGCAAAGTATCATATCCAAAAGCCCCATTTCCTTAAGAAATTAAGCTGAAAAGCGTTAAAACCAGCTCAGAGAACCACTGCTTGGGATCTCAAGAGCCCAGGACTGGATTTTCATCGTGGAAAGGAGGACCAAGCTGCACAACTTCTGAGGCAGACGCATGATTCCCTGCCTCGATGCTGCCACCGTCTGTTTTCTGTTGATGAGACCTCCTAACACAGTACGCTGTGTTCTTTTTCCACCGCACCCTGTTCTTATACCGATTTTCTGAGGGGACAGTTTCCCATCATCTCATGCAGCAAACAGTCACCATACAAGCCTGCAGCAAGCACAGAAGCAGCAGATAGCCAAATAGCTGCTTTTCCTCCAAAGCAATGTACACGTTGGCATCCTTCCACCCTCCTCCAATCCTCATAATCTAATCAGTAATGCAAACCTTAAAGCTAGCCTGCCTATTTGAGCTTGTAAAAGATTCATTTGCTATGGAGCTATTTTTCCTGAAACTGTGCTTAGTTCTCGAAAAATGCTAGAACACAGTACCAGAAGTGACTAGATCCTCTTAGATCTCATTGCTTGTTTTCTTGCCTAAAATCATAGGATCATAGAATTGCCTAGGTTGGAAGGGACCTTTCACATCATCTAGTCCAACCATCAACCTAACACTGACAAAAACCATCACTAAACCGTATCTCTAACGTCTATGTCTACCCATGTCTGTTACATACCTCCAGGGATGCTGACTTCACCACTTCCCTGGGCAGCCTGTTCCAATGTTTGACAACCCTTTCAGTGTAAAAATTTTTCCTAATATCTTATCTAAACCTCCCCTGGTGCAACTTGAGGCCGTTTCCTCTTGTCTTATCACCTGTTACCTGGGAGAAGAGGCTGACCCCCACCTCTCTACACTCTCCTTTCAGGCAGTTGTAGAGAGCAATAAGGTCTCCCCTCAGCCTCCTTTTCTCCAGGCTGAACACCCCCAGCTCCCTCAGCTGCTCCTCACGAGACTTGTGCTCCAGACCCCTCACCAGCTCCCTTGACCTTCTCTGGACCCTCTCCAGCACCATAACGTACTTTATGTGGTATGGGGCCCAAAACTGAACACAGCACTCAAGGTGGGGCTTCACCAGTGCCAATTACAGGGGGATGATCACTTCCCTAGTCCTACTCACCACACTGTTCCTGATATGGGCCAGGACACTGTTGGCTGCCTTGGCCACCTGGACACACTGCTGGCTTATATTCAGCTGTCAGTCGACCAACACCTCCAAGTCCTTTTCTGCCAGGCAGCTCTCCAGCCACTCTTCTCCAAGCTTGTAACACCACATGGGGTTGTTGTGACCCAAGTGCAGGACCTGGCACTTGGCCTTGTTGAACCTCATACCAATGGCCTAAATCCTAGCCTTCTCCCAGTAAAGAATACTACAAGAAATTACTTTGAGTACAGGAGAATATAGTAAACCTGGTTTGTCCAGTCACTCTCTTCCTGACCCTCTTTTTCTGCCCTGCGACCAAAGATTTTCTTTGCACCTTGGTGGAAGGACAGCCCAGATTAGAGTCCAATGCTCCCACAAACCCCTCAAGATGTGCGTTCCCTACCCGTGAGATTCCAGTAATTTCCTTGAGCCCCTTGAGCATAGCTGAGCTGGAGATGGTGGCCCTGCAGCTTTAGCTTCTACAGCCTCCTATGCTTTTCCCAGTTGCCTTCATCTCCCTTCAGAGACCAAGTTTGGGTGAAGTTGCAGACTGTAGCAACGCATCCACAACATCTTTCAGGGATGAAAGATGCTTTTAACATCCCCAGATGTCCAACACTTATCTCTGGTAACACTGGAGTCAGCTAGCATAGGATAGCTCTGATGCTGATGATGCATCAGCTTGGCTTACCGCCCTTTTTCATTAGAGGAAGAGAATTCTCTCAACAGGCCAGGAGAAAAACAAGAACAAGAACTGGAATCAGTCAGGCAGCTGTTAAAAAAAAAAAAAAAAAAGAAAAAGAAAAAGCCAGTGTCTTAATAAGTGAATCTCCTTCCTCTGGGGGAGCGGCGAAAGCTCTGAGCGCTACTTTGCTCCCTGCATCCCCCCCCTTCACAAAGCCCAGCTTGAGGAGCAGCAGAGCACTCTGTAAGCGACACCAGTCTAATTAATTAATGACTCCCCGGCGTCAGCTCTGTGGCTGCTGGGTTCGAAAAGGA
Source organism: Larus michahellis (assembly GCF_964199755.1). Taxonomy (NCBI): domain Eukaryota; kingdom Metazoa; phylum Chordata; class Aves; order Charadriiformes; family Laridae; genus Larus; species Larus michahellis. The sequence goes on along the minus strand of NC_133897.1, from coordinate 2,604,112 downwards.
AGGCAGTAAAGAAGGGCCAGGACAGCACGCGACTGCTTCTGGTAAATGCTGACCGCTGCTGAGAGCTGGCTAGGTTATTCATAACCTCCCCTGCTTTGGGCTACAGCGCAGAAGTCGGAGAGATACTGGGAAGAGAAGATGGCGTGGGATCCACCCTTGCAGCATCCTCTCTCCTGGGCAAGGTCTTCCTCCCTGTTGTTGTCCTGCTCAAGAGCTGCCATGGCACAGTTAATTGAGGTAAGGAGCAACTTGCTTTACTGGCTGGGGGGCCGAGGGTATCCAGAAATCATGGATTTTTCCATGCATGTTACCCAAAGAGGACAGGTAGGGCAGAGAGCAGAGGATTTAAGGTGGCTCCAAGGAGTTAGAGGCTTCTTTGGGAGATGCTAGTTGCTTTCTGCAGGCCCAGCCCCAGAAGGAAAGAGCTTTTAAAATGCTGATAGTTACTGCTAAGGACAGTCAGCACTTAAGGGCTGCTTTAAGCCCCCAAAGAGGGCTTGACACAGTGCAAAGGGCCAAAGTGACAGCACGGCATTTTCTAGCCCGGTATTGCATGTCCAACAAGTGCCCCACAGCAGAGGCTCAGGGAAAGAAGACAAGGACCAAGCATGACCCAGGTGGATCCTGTACCTGCATGTACCTGCCCAAGTTTAACATCTAGGCTGCGTTTTCCTTCTGCTTTCCCTCATTTCCTCTAGTTCAGCCAAAATGTTAATTTTTAAGGTGAGGTTCCTCACACACAACTCAGTTTCAGCGCTTTCCCCTGAGGATGACTGCGTGCTTCTATGGCCCCAGCTCCCTACAGCAAGGCTGGGATGAACTGGGAGGGAAGAGCAGCTTCACAACCCAAGACTGCGCTTGGAAGCAGTTAAAACTTATTAACAGCAGTTTCAGAAGTGAGACTCCTATGTGGAATGACAGCCCCCCAGAATTACAGCTGCCAAAAATATGTCAGCCCAGCCATTTTCAACCTCTTCATCACTTTTCCTAAGGTCTGAGCCACATTAGAGGCAGCTGCTGCGTTGGTCCAGGGTCGGAGCCCCAGAGGTACAGTACCAACGTGTTCCTGCAGCAGAGCTTGCTTTGCTCAGATTTATGGGTTTAGCTCGAAAATACATCTGTGCAGGCATGGCTGTGTTAAGGGTTCTGATGGACTAGGATAAGGAAGGATTTTATTTTCAACATTTTAAAACTTTGCATCCCTGGCTGCCCTGACCCTCACCTGGCCTCGCACCAAGCCAGGTCTGATCTCCACAGCCTTTGGTCTGCAGATTTTAGCAGTTCATCACCAACACATCAGAGACAGTGACAACCATGCTGAGTTCATAAGGGCCCTGTGGTCCATCTTCTGCCCCAACCCTCTGGTTGTCTCATTTTAAAGCTACTTAATTCAGTATTTTTCAAATGGGTCTTCCGACCCATCCTATCTCACCAGGATGTAACAGCCCCAGCAAGGCAAACAGGAACCTTAAACTCCTTTACAATTCACACCAGCTCTGCTGTAGACATTTTTCACATTTTTCCAAGCTCTTCAGCCTACAGCATCTCTCAAGGTGACAAGTGAGGCAGAACTTTCTCTTACAGAGCACATTTCACAAAGCACGCTTTGCTGAAGCCAGGGCAACATGCAGACACAGCATCCACCCCACCAGGAAGACATTCCCTTTCATTATGTTTTGTAGATGCACACTTTACGGGAATTGTCCTCATGCCAAAGCAAAATGAAGATAAATGGCAAAACTACAAAAATTTTTATAAAACAGGTGTAATTTCATGGTCTGCTTTACTTATACCAGACTTTCTCAAAAACTTGTCTACTTCTTATAGCACATCAGATGGAACAAATCTCATCTAGAAACACAAGTTCTATGGCAGTTTAACTACCAGTTATCCAAAAACAAGATTAGAAGAACAGTCAGCTTCTGTATTTCTAAAAGCGCATGAATTACAGGCTGCTCCAAAGCTCTGCAAGGACTTTTTACTTCAAGTAATTATACAATGCAGTTATCCTCAATAATTCAATTTATGCTAAGCCAGCCCACCTAAGCAAATAGAGAGAAGGTCAAAGGGGCTGGACATCAGAGCATTTCAATGAGCTCAAAAAAAACGCCCAAAAACCACCCACCAAAAACCAAAAAAAAACCCCACACAGTAAGGAGAAGTAAAGAAACGAGACGATATTCTTGTTTAATAATGTTTAAGTGTTTTCAAATGTGCAGATTCATGTGCACTTTCCACTTGGGAGCAAAGAGGCACTAAAAGCTGCTGAATATTGAGTTTAATTGCTTTGACAAAAAGCTTTCCTCTCTCATAGGCCTTTTGGAAGAATTCTCAGCCCCTCAGGTTGAAAATTAACTGTCCAAGGATGAGCAAGCTACACTGGCACTGGGTAAACCCGGAATTAGCTCCATGGGCTGCCCTGGGCACTGCCCTATTCAATGCACCAGGAGCCCTCCTGGAAGGTGCATTTGCAGAGGGATATCTTGCACTTCACCTGGAGGTGTGGATTCTTTCCCAGGAGCCCCTTGCCCAAATTCAACTGTAATTTGTACAAGTTTGTGAAGATACACCCCCACATAGCCTAGGCACCCTCAGTGCCTCCAACATTTAAAATGCATTCATGTGCTCAGACATCAGTAGGTGCTGGATAAAAACCTAGAAGAATGGGAAAAGGCTCTTTTCCAGCATCACACCAATGCTCTAACACCAAGAAGACTGAAGAACAAGAGAGCACGGCTTTGGCTTTTTTACCCTCCTTGCACAGGATTGCTCGGACAACACATTCAGCTCCAATAAAATATACCCATTACATGAGATACATATAACACTGGCCCATTCCTCAGCTTTACACCTTCCCCATAATTTCTGCAAGAGCCCCAGTTAGGATAAAGAATGCATTTCAAGAAGCAGGTAGTTTACACAGGGAAGGAGGGACAAGGCGATGGCACAGTTCATGGCACTGCTGCTGCTTTTGCCCATCAGACCTTCGACATGCCCAAGGGGTGCTCTGGAAATAGGACAAGTTAGGGAGGGAGGAATATCAACATTTGCAGTGCCTCTAGATCAGAAATAAGCTCTTCTAAAGGTCAATATAAACCCCATCGCTTCTTAGATTTGTCCCTCTTTTGGGCCAGGGCTGAAAGTTAGCACCACAATATTTTATGACTATTTCATAATCAGCTTAAGGAATAGTCTACTCTGCAGCATAACAGAAAATCCATTAGGACTTTGCTTTAGGAAAGCACAGGGAAATCTCTATGCTTATTTGACCCACTTTATTGATACTAAGGACTGATAAACCAGCTGGAATAGACTACATTTTGCCAGTCATATGGTTCATTATTGAGTTCCATATTGATGTAATTATCTTCTCATTCCTATCCCAAGGTTTTCTCAGACCTCATTTGATTTACCTGGGTTTTCTCCTTTGTTATAAACCTTTATGTCTATCTGCAGGTACCTAAAGGAGAGAATCAGGCTAGACAAAAACAAATATAAAAAAATAAATAGTCTGAAAACTGGACACCACTGTTTTATAGGAAAGGTCCACCTTGTTTTGGCAGAATTCAGGCCCATCAGTGTCATGGGTTATCACAGGGTGCTCTGGCCCCAGATATGTTGCATTCCTCATGGAGAAAACAATCAGGATGACCTCATCAGGATAACGTGCATCAGGTCAGCTCTTAAAAGACTTAGACCAGGTATGAAGTTGGATCCTGGGATGGGAAGGAATCAGGTGTTTGGGAAGTAGCATGTGGTTAGTCAATGCTCCCCTTGAGTCAATTATGCATCTGTCAGACCTTTATTAAGCTCTTGGTCTCTGGATTGGAGTTTGGAGCTTCCTATTCAGGAGATTAAACTCTGTCTTAGGAAGGCACATGAAAAAACTCTTCAGAAGCTTTATCAGACCAGAAAGACGTGCCACTTCTCTCTCCTAAGATAGAAATTAAAATAAAGATGCTTCTGGTCTCCTGCCAATTCTAGCTTGGACTCCTTGGAAAAGCTGAACAGATTTTAGAGTAAGAAAAAAAAAAAAAACACAAAACAAAACTGCTATTGTTTTTCACTAGTTATGAAAAGCTTCAGTGGAGCAAAGGCAGGTCCTGATGGAGTAGGATGAGAAGATCCCTGCAAGATAAATTGAAGGCCATTTAAAAAAAAAAAAAAAAAAAGAGGGTTAATTAAAGGCTTTCAGATGTTTTACAAGACCTTCCACTTTCAAATTGCCACATAGACAAATGATATATTTGCTGTGCAGGGTGTTAAGTGGAGCTCAGATTATACCACACTTAACTCTATATAGATGAGCTCAAGGGACTGTAACCCTCTTTTGTAGCCTCCAAGTGAATGTGATGGATGAGGTGCTGTATGCAATAATCTAAAAATACTCATGTGTGACTGTAGTTTAAATGAAGGCAGGTAAAATTACTGAGTAGTTATAGTGTTCTCCTGAGGTTGATTTCCCATGTGGATGCATAGATTTAACTCAATAGCTGACAATAAAAAGAACAATCAAGAAAACAATAGTTCAGGAGGACATACACAAGCGACACACACGATTGTTTCAGGTAAGTGTTAGCTTCAAGAATGGCATCTTTAAGGAAGATACCAGTATTTTGGGTCAGCTGTATTCAAAATATTAAAGAAAATTACAAAATCCATTTTCTGTAAAATTCCTTGTCATGGTCTGTCTGAGGAGAGAGGCTCAAGAGAGGGTCAGAGACTATACAGCATACAAAGTCACTGGACCCACCCAGACACAAACCCACACAAATGTTAAGGAAAAATTTAGACATGCTCTCAGAGCATTTTCATTATTTGCAGAGAGACTGCATCTATAAACAACTAATAAATTGCTAATAAACAATTATCCTAAATGCTACAGCTATGCTAAAGAGGCTGTTGTGTGACTGCTGCCATTCTCAGATGAAAAGAGGCATCAGGGTTCAAACTGAAACTGTTGTTCACAGGACCATGAACTGGTCCAGGTAGGAAAAAAAAAAAAAAAAAAAAAATGAGCTTCCCATTGGGAACTAGGGAGGCTGGACGTCTGAGACCACGAGAGGCTCCCTTTGGCCAGCCCAGGAGCAGCCCTGACACAAGCAAGCTCACGACCAGTTATATCTACATCATAATTTAATGTTAATTACTAGATTTATCAGCTATCAAACATAAATTCAGTCATTATGATCGGTCTTCTTTTTTTTTTTTTCTAAATGCATAATCCTATTACATCGGCCCTTGACCTGTGAAGCCACAGATCAATTATCGTTACTGTATTTTAAGTGCTGCATCTGGACTCTGCCAGGGTTTCACTGCCACTGCAGAGGATTTTGATGGCCTCACTAGATAAGTTTTTCCTGCATGGGGGTCCATTGTCAGATTGTCCATCTCCTCCTTGTTACTTGGAAGGAGGGGAAGGGAGAGAGTGCACAGGTGCATTTATTTGAAGCTCAGTCCGCCCAAACCATCTGTGGCCTTTAGATATGTGTAATCAAATGCAATTAGGAATAAACATTGTTAGTTTTTCAAGGCCCAGCCATGCTGCAGGCAAAACACCAGTCAAGCCTAATTAGAAGGGGCATTTTTTTTTAAAAAAAAAAAAAAAAAAAAAAAAAAAAAAAAAAAGGGGAGACCTTGAAAAGCAGTGCCTTTTACAATTTTTCTTCTTTGTTGCTTAATGAAGCACATAACACTCCTGTCTCTAGCAGCTATCTCCTTTTCCACTGGGGATAATACCTCTGCTTCCCCCACCAGCACCACTGACAGTTTCTGCCTGCCTGAAATGAATCAGAAACAAAGCAATCATGATTTATTTATTTATTTTAGTTAGAAGAACCAGTGTCAAACTGTTCTGACCCAAAAATGCAACTCGCCTGGAAATTATTTAGTATTTTGGGGTTTAGTAGATGTTTTACAGCCCTGAGTGTCCAATGTAAGCTCAGATCCAGCTCCTTACGGAGTAGTTTTTCCTCCTCCCAGCCCTTGCTGGACAATTGGAGAAGCTGCAAAGGTGCACACAGTGAAACTCTGAGACTTGCTGGGATGGGGGACACCTGCCTGGGCTCTACCACACCTGGGACATGCCATCCAAGAGGGCTTGGGGACCAAGTCTTTGACATAGTTCTGTCTTCACTGGAAGCAGATGTTGTGCCTCCTCAGGTAGGAGAGCCTGCCATGGTGGGTAATACAGCAAAAGAGAAGCCAGGGTATCATCAACATAGTCCAGCCTTGGCTCCTACTTTAGATCCGCCCCTCAAAACCAGCTCTCCAGGGTCTGAGGCATTGGAAACCCAAAGCGTGAGACAGTAATGGGCCACGAGCCCCTGTTCCAGGCTCCTGCCAGGGAAACCACTTAATCCCTAGGACACCCCAAAAATCCCCTTGTCTCTCCTCGCTGCTCCTACTCCCAGAGATCAAGCAAAGAATTGGATGTCAAGGGCAGGATTTACCTGCTCTAAATTGGGTATCTAGAACCTGGAAACCCAGATCTGAGCTAGTCACTGTAGGCTCCACTAATAATCACTGAAGAGAAATAATCATGTATTCATCAGCGCTAGATTAGTTCCCTCAATGGGATGAGTAGCCCTGAGTAACTGCCGCTTTCTCTCGGACATAAATAACCCTGGAATAACTAGCTTAGGCTTAATTACTTGTACCACACATTATTTAAGCACCTAAGTAAGGATAGATGCATTTTCTTTAGAGGGAGAGATTTAGCCTGAAGTTTAAGATACAAAAACATTTCTACAGTAGTTGTATCAACAAGTGATCTGGGTGCCTCAGCTTCCATGGGAGATGTAGTCAGTGCAGTCAGAGGCTAAGGATCTATTCCACTGGCCTGCAAGAGATACCCCAGTCAGCACTCCACCTTTGCTGACAATATTCATTATTGGTATTGGCTAGGAGTTGGATTCGCTTTCCTAAACATAGCAGGCTAATCTTATTTGAGGCACTGTGCTGTACTCCGCCTGTTTTCCAGCTGCCGCTCCAGAGGGTGCAGGTCTTCCATAAACATTACCTGGACAATTTACCAAGACCTACATCATCGCCTTTAAATTTAAGTTTAGGCTACTAAACTAAGCCATAAGTTCCTCTTTTATATAACATGATTATACAATCTTTCAGCCCAGAGCCTCCTGATTATTCCTTTCTGATTAGTTCTGTTTCCTCCTGGAGGCCCAACTTCTTCATATACCTATAGGCACTGCCCAGACAACTAAGTGGTAGCAACATTGTTGTGAGGATAACCTCAGGTGTCTTTGCAAATTTTTCTTGATATTTTCTCATCTGCTTGCCTTCAAGAGTCTTTTCCTGTTGAATTATTACCCGAGTGTTGCTAATGCTGCTTCTTGCTTACATTTTCTGTGTTCTTAACAGCTTCCTTCATCTAAAGGTGACTCCTCTGAAGCCCGATATCTTTTGCAGAAGTCTTCTTCACTGCCTCCAGTCTTCTGGAGTCTTTTGTTTAGCGCAACTGCTTTGCATAGATAAAGTAATGCTGTTAGTCTTTATACCAAACACAACCTCTTCATTCATCTGTCCATCTTGCACTTCTGGACCCCACTGGTGGCCAAGGGCACAAGTTCACCCTTGATGGAACTACTTGGGTTCCCCCCCACCCCCCGCCCAGGGCTGCATAAGAATCGCCTTGTCCCAGTTTAATCTTTGCTGCATTTCACCTCCTTGCATCTTTTCCTTTTGTCCCCGATCCAGTCATTCTGTTATCTTGACATTTATTGCCAAGCACAAATCAGTAACTCCAAATCTTGACATTTATTCCCATGCAGAAATCAACAGCTCCAAACCTTGACATTTATTGCTGAGCACAAATCAGCAGTTACAATTTCTTGAAGCTACTAAGAATTAGTTTCATTAAGATGTTTTTTCCCACCACCACCGTACATGTCATCTCCAAAAGCTAACAGGACCAGATGTGGGCTAGCGTTGCACCTTTCACCCTGTGAAGTTTGGACGCATTGTCTGGTCAGCATGTGGAGTAATGCAAACTTAGGCATCTGCTAACGCATCCCAGTGCGCACACACAGCCATAGATCAGCTTATATGTGATAGTTTGCTAAGCTGTGGTAGCTTGACCATTACACCACAGTAATTTCACTGCATACTTCAGCCCTAGCATTGAACACTCACTCTAAGAATATGAGGAAAAGTTACAGTGACTAAATCAAACTATCCACATGAATGGTCATGATTCTGCAGCAGTCTTGCTTCATGCTTTTTCCCTTTGCACTCTTCTCTTAAATATGCAATATATTTTGCTACTTTACATACTGGTTCACATCAAGAGCTTTTGTGAAACCAAGAGAAGTGGAAGAGATCTTTAACCTTGTTGTTTCTTCCCTCCAATTTAAGTTCAGCCTTGTTTAAGGTTATGCTGTTCTTCATCCAGAAATTACTCCAGAATTGTCCATAAACTGGTAGCAAACGTTCCAATCACTACCGTCCTGCTACTGACCGTGAGCACGTGCATCCACAGTGATGCAGAGTCTCAGGCTGTCCTCCTATTGAGGCAACAATTGCTGTAGCACCCAGTATGTCAGCACACCCCTTACCTTTCTGCCTATTTTTATCTTCCCCATCTTTCACTAGTCAATGAGCTTGTTTATCATTCCTTCATGACTTAAACTGTAGAACATTTAAACATCAAAATAACACCTGCTACTTGTTCCATCTCTGTGAAGGTTTCTACATAAATTGTGCAGCAGTTAGAGGAGGATCCTACAATCCATTTCAGACCTATTGATTGATCTTGAGAATGCTGTGATCTTGAGAATATTTTTTAATTGCTCTTCTCAACTACTCCACTCTGTACTGGGAATATTACTTCTGTTGAACAAAGATGATGCATCAAGTGCTTTGAGATCCCCAGAGCAAAGAGACTAACACTGGAAATTCCAGCAGGCAAAAGCAGCAAGGATCTCTGGTAACTCTGCGTGTGCTGTAGAAAACCAGTAGCATCACTTCCAACCATCCGAAGGTGGGTTCTTTTTCCCTCACCTTCATATCTGCAATTTGCATTCTCTTTATTTTATTCTGGATTCTTTGAGGATGTTATTTATGATTATTGCTGATTAGTTATTAATGGTAATGTAAAACAACCTGCTGAAGATCATCAGGTTCTGGTGCATGAGCTAGTCATGAGACAGGGAACCAGGTTACACGACCCACAAGGGGTTTCTCTCCACAGCTGTAGATGGGCAATATGCCCACAAGCACGTGTCTCTTCTGAGCACATGAGAAAACACACTTCTTGGATGTAAAGTAATGCTACAGCCCCTCTCTTGTCTTGGGACTTTTTGCAGCAGACCACCACTCAGGCCGAGTGTCCCACCATAGTCAAGAAAGCATGGAGTGTTGTCTTGCTGTGTGCAACACAGGCCTGCAAATGCTGCAGTGAGGCAGATGGAAGGACCAACCATTGGCAATGTGCAAGGCTCAGCTGAGCAGGCTGTACATACATGATAACCTCCAGAGATGCAACTCCCTTCCCTGCACATCATTAGGTCCTTTGAGGACTTCCTTCTAAAACAATCTAGAGCAACAGCTACAGTCAGCCTTAAACCTCCAGCCATCTACAGAGCTAACCCTTCACCTCTACTTCCATCCGATATAACCATAGCAGGACTAACACCAATCATGTCCCTGTTCATCTCTTTTCCCTTCTTCTTGTGCACTTAAGGCTTACCCAGATATGCAGAGTCCCAGCAGAAGCCCCACAATTTCCTTTTCTCGCCAGTTTTCATCTTTATATTTGTCTCCCTTTCTTTGTTGCCCATCAGAGGCAAGTCTGGAGGAAAAGATTCATCCTTTGGAAAGCTGAGCTTCACAAAATGGTAAAGTCTTGCCAACTACTGCAAATGAAGTGTCTCCTGTGAATCAGATTGAGATACCCTAGAAGTTAACTCCAGTATAGGTAGCAAGGAAAGAAAGCTGAATCCAAGGCAGGAAGTAAACTTAGAACTCTGGGGTCAGCACCTCTAACTAGACAAAGTTTTCTGAACTTAAAACGGTGCGCTGATGCCTCCCCTGACAGTAGGGCTGCTGTCTACTGTAGCTTCTTCAATTTCTTTTCTTTGTCAATGGATGCTTCGTAAGGAGTAGAAAAGGGAGATCTTTTGGTGCAGTGTCACAGATTCGTACCTCTTTGATTGTCCCAGATGCCTCCACAAGACCGCACCACTCTGACCAGACTTTCTTTCTCCCTTAGTTCACCTGTAGCAATTCTGGGGTTTGAGCACTGGGTGCCCCATGGCCAGTCCCTGCTCTAGGGGAGAAAGGTGGCCATCACAAATTGCAATGAGCTGTGGCCGGGTGGTGCTGAGTAGCCAAGACACATTGGAAGCAACCAACTCAGACAACAATGCTATTCACCGCAGATGGATTCTGAATAGGGTGCCCCTGGGAGACAAAGCACTCCAGACACGGCGGGAAGCATCCTTCATTAGGAAGAGACTAAAATATGGTTTGTATTGCACAAATAGGCAAGTAATTGGAAAGCAGCTCCAGCTCCAATTCACTCTTTGGTATCCATTACAGCTGGGTTTTAACAGCACTTTCATGGGCTGAGAAGGGAAAGGCACTGCAGGGAATCATATGTGCCTGTTTAGGAGATATTTCTTTTAGAAATGAAGTGTATTCAGCTTCTATCAAAAGGCTATTGCCAATGCAGATCAGGTCCTACATTCAGATACAAGGCAATGAAGATGTTTTGCTAACAGTCCTTCTGAAAGGTCACTGACAGGTTTTAACTCTGATTTTCTGCACCACAACCCATCATAATGTGAAGTTCATTAGCAGTGAGGGATTGTTAACCTCTAATTTTCTAAGCCATAAGCCAAGAGAATAAATGCTGCTTGTTGGTGTATATGACCCTACCATATTGTCACTGCACTGGGGCCATAGGAGTTGGTCCAGACAACCTGTTTCATGACTAATGTTTGTCCTCCTAAAACACCTGTGAAACATGTTCAACCCCATTTCAGAGATGGGGAACTGAGGTGAACAAGAACTAAGGACTGACTCCACAACGAGACTTAGGTTCCTTATTTGTCCAACGTTTAGCCATGAGGTCCTTGTCCTGTTTCCATCTAAATGGTCACTCCAGAGAAGTTACTTCTACCAAAGGCAGGTATCTATAAGGCTATTTGATCTAGACTCTGCCATAGATATTGAAGATCTACTCAATAGCCAAAGGAGTTGAGGTTACAATTCACCTCATTGTAGTAGTCACCAAATCACCGCTAAACCACATAAGGAATGCTCACGTCATCTTCACAAGATAAGGCTCTCATTATTATTATTCAATTTTTTCACCTGTTTTCTAATCCCCCCCTTACGCTTCTTTTTTTGAGCCTTCTCAGGATCTGGAAACGAGAGCGCTGTTTGTGTTCATCAGACACACTCCCCTCTTTACCCGAATCCCCTTTATTTGTAGGCATGCACTACACAGGACATTATCACATCTTTTCTGACCTTTGGTACAGTACAAGCCATAGAATTTAATTCAAAGACCTTCTTGCTAGCCTGAATAACTTAACTGATTAAGTTAAGTTATCCTGCATGACAGTCAGGCTTAATACAACCTCTACAAAAGAATTTAAGAGGAGGTTTCTTTAGTCAAACTTGTCATTAGTGACTCAAAATACAGAAGCAAGACTGCTTAGAAAAGGTACTATTAGCAAATGAAGAAAAATACCAGAACTCTCTCAGTTCTTTTTTTACGTTTAATTTCAATTAATTACTAATTAATTTCAAGACTTCTGTTTAATGGAGAACACCACTAAAAAAATTTACTTCCCCAAACCAAATACAAATTGAAAGAAAAAGTACACTTATAGCTAGGAAAGGTGCACTTAACGGTAAAAATAAGGGTATTTTAAGGAACATAAGCATTTGACATCATGTCTCCTACTTAAATTATTTTCGAATTCACTATAAATGTATGCATATATGCATGAAAATACAAAAGGAACTTGCAAGGTACAACATAAAAAGAAATGAAATGGCAGGCAGCCTTGTGGTTTATTCTCGTGAAGGCAAAAGTGAGAAAAGCCAGGACTTTCCTCCTGGACTCCCAGTACAACTGGATTGTCTCTATGCATTTAATGTGTTCTCAAGGAACACAAGGGCTCTCAGGAAATACAGGTTACCCAAATTCTTTATTGCAAAGATCTGTTTGGTCATTACTGTTTTTTTATATATATATATATATATATAAAAAAACCAATCAGATCCCTGGTCTAAGCTTTCATTTCAACTCATTGATGTTGTCTGCGTTGTTTAGCCTCCCTACAGTATATTCTGCTTTCTGCTCTGAATCTCTCATACTGTTGGAGCTGTAGGAATCAGAGCTCTGGCTACAAAATTGGAGCCTCTAGACCAGAGTGACCCATTTTGAACCATTTTTCCTTGTATTTCATGAAATCTGCCATGTGTGTTTTGTGACACTGACTTTACAGAGTTAAAGCAACGGGATTGAATCCCCAGTGCTTAAATGCAATTTAAATAGCCATCTCAAATTCATCTTTGCTGTTTTGACAACTAGCAAATATGTTGTTTGGGAATTACTACCTGCATATTGTGCTAGGGTCCATCAACTCCTCATTCCCTGGTGACAACGGGACTTAAATCAAGTGTCCTTTTTGAACTTACAGGCCCCTGTATCTGTCCCTGTATCAAATCCACGTGGTATTTCCCTTCAAAATATCTCAAGGCAAAAGTAAAGAAGCGGCAATGTTCCTGTGCTACCAGTTGGGAAACTGAGACACTGGGCGCTCTACACAGTGCAAGGTGTAGATATGAGATTTCCTGATTTTTTTCTCATATCCATAGGTGATGAGGACACTGCTATGAAATTTCTATGAAGTCTAGTGCCACTTGACATGTCCTACAGTATCTGACATGGGTATGGGACCTGGTACATATGACACAATGCAAGATATGTGCCCTGCTGGGTAGGTAGATGAAGGATACTCCACAGCACCTCAGACAAGACTAGATGCCCGCATTTAAAAGGTTGAATCCTACCCCCACTCACATCTTTAAAGCCAAGGAACAAGAAACACCACTACAGAACTGCATATTACTCAATTTTAGAAGTCCTCCCCCCCTCCAGAGGAGCATTGCCTCTGCAGAAAGGGAAGTTAAGGATGTTCAGAGCTTGAACACGAGGCCATAGAGAGGTACATGCCTGGAGGAGCTCCACAGCAGGACAGCTGGAGATAAGATCCACATCTTTTTTGGTAGCAAACCCAGAGTCATCCCTGCCTGCAGGACAGGTGTTGTCCAGGGCTATCTCTGCCCAACAGACAAGTCCTTTACCCATATAACTGCTATAGTGGGGCCAAGACAGAGTAGACAAGTTATCTGGTCCCTTCCTGCATGGCTTCTTCAGACAGTGGGGTAGCTGTAGGCTGTGGCAGTTACCACACGTTTAAAGAAGGCAGGTAGAGAAGGAACCAAATGCAAACTACGCCCTAGCCCTCCTCTCAGACCCTGTGAAGTCTAAGCAGAGAGAAAGGGACCCGTGTGGGGTCAGGAAGAGAATGTGCACCAAGAAGGGGAACAGACCCAGTATCTTTCAACGCCAAAATCCCAGCCTGATCCAGGGAAGCAGCTCTCCTGTTCCACTGGCAGGTTCATAATATAGAATGATGAAAAAAATCAAAAGAAATGACCAACCTTAAAGGTCAGCATTGACTGCTGTCTCACACGCAGGAACTTCTGTCCTGTTTGATCTAGCAGTTGTTCTGCAATGTTTCTCAAGGGTTCAGGAGAAAGGCAGAAAATCACTCTCCTGGAGGTTGAGCTGCTGGGGCCAACTGTGAGACAAGGGCTGACCCCTGTCCAGTGGAAGCTGCATTAAGCCAAGGCTCCAGGGATTGCCCCCTGCCTGAACTACAGTCTGGCCATGGGCTCTGCTGACCCTTGAACCTGCCCCATCACTATGGGCATGTCTGGTGACCTGGGCTCTCTGCTCACCCTGACTGTTACCCTGGGCTTGTCCCTCTCCCCTTGTTTGGGCATGGTGGGATGGGGTCTTGCTGGTGAGACCCCTGCCCTGCTGTTTGTTGTCCCCCTCAGGTCCCCAATTTTAGGGAGCAGCTGGCTCTCACTGCACTCCAACATTTAACTCTTTGCCTCCTTCCCATCTTATCTAGCCCTAGCAGAGCAGATAGCACTGCAATGAAACCTGTGGAGAAGTCTCTTCAAAAAAGAAAAAAAAAAAAAAGCCATGTTTAACTTTGCAGCTGAGTCTTATAAATACATTTTAAAGATAGGAATGCAAAATTTAAGAAGTTTCCTCTTGACCCCAGGAGATGGACTTTTTAGAAAAAGTTGAGACTTTAAGAAATAACAGCAAAAAGATTTGCTTTGTAGACATGAAAACTGGCAATATTTCAGATAAATTTCAACATAGAAAAAGCTTTAGATATAAGCTCTTCAGTGAAGTCTGTATTCCTCAAAGATTTTCAAACTGCGGGGCCAGTAAACTGGGGTCCACCATCTCCTATGCTACTGGCATCCTTCTGACTGTTTTAGAGAGCCTTGAAAATCCTAAACCACGTTTTTCTCTTTTTGTTCTCCCTCTTTCCCAGGCCACCACAGAACCCCCAAAAAAGAAACCGGACCCTGTCACTTCGGAGACGGTGGTGATCTGGGGGCTGCGCCTCTGGCAGGTGATTGGTATCTTTGCCATCTTTGTCCTGGCAGTCAGTAAGTGGTAATTCTCTGCCTTGCACCAACCACAGCACCACCCCAAGTAGGACTTGTTCCTGGAGGACTACAGACCAGTTGGCCATGGAGGTTGCAGGCTGAGGCTTTTTGGTCTCTGGCATCACAGGGTTACACACCAAGGGGTTTTTGAGGCAGGGAGAGGCAGGTGGGGTCTTTGAAGGAATAACAGGTGGGCCACCATGGCTTCATCTGCAACATACTCATCAACAGGTCCTAGCTGGTAGCACCACAGAGCAGATGAGAGAGTATAGAGCTGTGCCACAGCTGGGACTGTTTTCAGCTGCAGTACCACATTCAGGCCCAAACACATTATAGCCATGGTCCTGCCCTGTCATATAACCATACAAACCACACGTGACCCCTTGTGGTGCTGTCCCACACTAGAGATAAGAAAACTCAAGAGGTCTGCAGTCACAACCAGTTCTGGCATTAAGGTCCCTAACTCCAATTCCGGGTGCCAAGACTTTCAATTTGATTTTAGCAGGGCTTTCAGGACCTATCCCCCACTTTTTTTTTTTTTTTTGTTACCCAAGCACTAAGAAGCCACTGGTTCAGACCTCGTGACTGCAGTGAGATGGGATCAGACACTCACACAGCACACTTTAAGGGCCTGTCTGGGTATGGCTGATTCCCCACCTGAGTTTCTCCATCCAGCTTCACCCCCTTGCAACTCAAACTCTGTGAGGAGTGTAAGCCAGCTTCACTGTACATTGCAGACTATGATCATGAGCTTCCTTTATAAGAGTATCACTTAGGACACCATCATAACCCCATCAAAATTCAAGTGAAGGATCTTCTGCTCTCTCCTTCAGTCAACTATAACTTCATACAGAAAAAATAGATCAGTTTGATACAAGTCAAACATGATAAAACTGTTTCTTTCCCATCTTCTTACTCTCTAGACTTTTGCAAAGTATATAGCAAATTCATTTCTTCCAGCAAACAAAGTTACACTGACTCATCTACAATCCCCTTGAACCTCCTTTTTTTCCTGTTAGGGACCGGTGAGCAGAGGGACAGAGCCTGTCCCCAGTCCATTAAGGTAAATCCCATGAACTCAAAGATCACCTCAAATCCTTACCCACTCCAGGAAGGACAACATCCAGCCTTATGGACCGAGATACATTTACATCTTCCAGGCATTTTTTACCATTCTCTTCTCATTCTGGCTTGTGGCCCTAATTGCTTGTTAAATTAAGTTTCATAAGTGGAACAATGAAGCATTTTAAAGTGACTGAAGGAAGGTTTTGAGTGCCTTAGCTTTCTGCATCACATTCTCATCACTGCTCTCATTCCTCATAAGTGACGAGCACTCTCCAAAATAGAGTGACCACATGCAAGCTCCTGGTGGGGAACAGCCACAGGCAATGCCAACCCTGACCTAGAAGCAACCTGTTTAGGAGAATATGGGTTTGCTGGGCCAGCTGTAAAACCATTGTATTGCAGACAAATTATTTCTACCACTCCCTGTTACTTTTCCATTTGCTGCTAGAACTTGCATCTAGACACAGCCCTAATCTAATCAAAGAGCATAGCAGTCTGTGTGTTGACTCTACTGGTATTGGGTAAATCAAGCCACTTCTTGTTGCCGCAGTAGCCTCTTTGGCTGCTGTAGGTAGCCTGTATCAGTCCTTCCCTGATAACCTTCCTGTTACATTCCCATACTCTGTTTAAATTAGATATTTACATTTTGAAAGCAAGTACAAGCATTTTTCTTCTTTTCTTTCCCCCTCATTGCCCTTTCTGGTCAAACACCACAGCCTACACCCAAAGTCAGAGAGATAACTACTCCCACAACTTGTCTGATCTCAATCAATTAAGCTTATGCTAAATCCTCACATGCCGCAACACCCTTTGCCAACAATCACAAGAAACTCCACAGGGCAAAGTTAACTCTAGTGACTCCACACACCACGTGAAACACGCATCAAAATTAACAGCAGGAGTTTTAGAATGCAAGTAGCAAGGTAAAGGAGTTTATTTAGCTATTTTTTCTTGGTTCGAGGGAATCAAATCATAAAGAAATTTTTGTCCAGTAAGTCTGATTGTTTTGTTGTTTGTTAAAAATTGCCTTTGGCATCACCAGGTTATTTAGGGTTAGAAGCACAGAAAATCTCCCATGCTAGCAAATCAACACATCGGACCATGCACTGCTTGCAGAAAAGAAACTAAGGGTTTTTTTGTTACCTAAAAATATTAGTAGCAAGAAGCAAACACCCATGAAAGTTTACTCACCTAGTGACAGGCCAGAAGTGAAACATGTTATAGAAAACAACATACGAATTTACTGCCTAGGTATTGAAAGTGCTGAAAGCAGTGAATGATGAGAACCTAAAATACTTTTAAGCATCTTTGTTTAGACAAGCAAATAGGTTGTGTGCAATTCAATAAAGTAACATCTTGCTTTAAGGTTTGAGCTCCCACTAAAAAACACAGGCAGTTCAACAAAATCAGACTAATATGTCGACCTGCTTAGATATATATTAATAGAAGAGTAGGATAGTATTTACTAGGAGATCACAAGGTTTTGGCTTGCTGAATCTCAGAGTAATAAATAAATTCAGTACATAACGACATAAAATGGGGTCAGTTTAGGGCTTTACTGCTCTATTACAGCCTTTTCGTTTGAAGAGGTATTCTTTCAGTGAGCAGAAGGCATTTGAAAGCTACTGAACCAGCTTAATTGTTTTTTTTATGAAAACAAGTATTTGGGGAAGACAGCAACTATTAACCAAGTCTGTGATCCAAGTCAAAACAGGATAGGTTCAATCTTAACAACATTAGAATAACTGAATCATGCATTCAATTCTCACCCATTTCTTGTATCTTGCTCCAGCAACATCTTCCTCCTCTTTTGCTTTGTGATCCCCAAAGCACTGGCGGTTCCCCAGCTTTATCAGCCTTGTTTCAACTCTCAGGACCAGACACAGGTTTTTCTGTGAGCGAGCTCTTGGAGGCTGCCTTGGTATCAGTCTAGTAAACTAGGCAATGTTCTACTTTTCTAATGGGACAAGAGATGGAGAAAAACTTTAATGTGGCTTCCTGTTCCTGGCTCCAGGAGGAGCTTGCCAGTCAGAACAAGAGGGCAGCACAATCCTCTAACAACACTAACCAAGAGAAGAACATCCTTTCCAGAGTTTCTCAGAGCCTCCACAAAATCCCTTTGGCTTGCTATCTCACCTTCTTATCAAGGCTTTAAGGGTGTGCCTACTTTGTCATGTGAATCTAGGTGAGGACTAAACAAGGATGAGGAGAGGAATTGAGATGTTTTTAAAGTTAATGCCTCCAGTTACTTCCCTGTGGGTGATTGAGGAGCACTTGAACTGGATTCCTCTCAGCTGAAATGGAAATAGGAGATAGTTGTTCCAGTAAAGGTATGGTCTCAGATATGCAGGATAATTGCTAAGGGCAGCCACAGGACCAAACTAGAGCACTTCTGAAACACAGTGAGTGTAGATGGCAGATCCTCCAGGTTCTTCCACCCGACAAACCTGCTCCTGTTGAGTGACAGGACTTGCAAATATATATATGTTCTAGGTGTGGTTTCCAACTCTTGCTCTTAGCAACTTCCACAAGATGGCATCATCGCATAATAAAAGGCAGAAAAAATGGCCAAATCGAAACTCTTACATTTCCTTATTTAACGAAGAGATTAAAAAAAAACACAACAAAACAAAACAAAGCAAAACCACACATAAAGAAATCTTATATACAAACACACACCCCTGAAATGGGCAAAAAGTCTCTGGGGAGATCTTCAAACTCATAAAAAGGTTTTTTGTGTGGGTTACAAACCAAATGAGATTCCTCCCAACTCTACTCAGCAGAGACCAGAAAAGATGAAAAGTTTGCACACCCATGAGCAGAAGGCATTTCTGCCTCTCCCGCAGCAACTGATAGCCCCCTTTCTCAGATACCTATGAAAGCAAGTCTCTGTCAGACCTATCCATCTCTATCTTTTTCCTCTGTTTCTGCTCTGTGATAGGATAAGTCACAAGAAAAACAAAACTTTGGGAAGTAAACCAGCCCACAAAAGAAAATACAACTTAGTAGAACATGCAGAGAATCACTTAGCTCATGCTGGAGGCAAACTCATGTGGATATGTGTATTATTCATCTACTAAAATATCATGAATGTCAAATCTTTTTGCTACAACTGGAGAAGGCACATGAGAGCTCATTTTTAAAGAAAACACAACCTCTACAGGGAAAAAAAAATGTAAAGAAAGGGATGAAAAAGAAAGTTTCTTGGGTACCGCACACAGCAGGTCAACTTACTGTCGCTCCTCTGCCCCCAAGATTTTAGCTCAGTCATTTTGTCCTTGGTTAAAGGAAATCTTCCCTTTTGGATATTTGAATCAGGTAGAACGAGGCAGGCTGGTGACTGTCCTGACAGTGTGCCTTTAAATCCTTATCAGGGCTACCTCTCAGCACCCAGTATAATTCAGCTGCCCTGGATTGCTCCTCTGAGTGCTGGTTGATAAGAAAAGAGACACCTTGCAGGCAGGAGCAGAGACAACGGTTTCAGCTGCCTCTCTCTTTCTTGAGGAGACTTTGATGAGACAACAACAGACAGCTGAAATGAGATTAGCTGCCAGGGGGATTTGATTCACTCAGGAGCACTGCTATCTGCTTTCTTGGTCTTGCCATTTTTTATTTTTTTTTTGGTCCTGTGAAAGCTATAAATGGGGATCTGAGGCCCAACACTATTGCCCTGATAGGATGGGATTGAGTCATAACCTTGGAATCTTGCACAGCCTGTTTCATCCACAAAGAAGAAGGACTTTGCACGAAAAGCATTGTCCTTTGCAAACTTCAGTGCTTTGATGGAGGAAGGGGTGGTCCTGATCTGTCCTTGGGAGAGCCAGCAGCTAGCCCAAGGCCAAGGCTTGCCCAGTGTGCTCTCCATTGACTCATCCTTTCCTTTGGCATCACAAACACCATCAACATTTTTAAGCTGTTTAATTTCCTCTCTGGATGTTACTTTGGGTTTCAAGGTCTGCTGGTTTCCTTGTTTACGTACACTCCCAGGTCTGGTGACAGCAGCCCACCAGGGAGGATGCAGGCAGCACCTCTTCGAGTAATGCCCCACTGATTTCTGCAGAGGCAATCCAACAATTGGGGCTGGGTGCAGGGTAAAATACCTCTGGAGGTGTACCCCTCTGGAATGAAAGACACAAATAGAGGGAAGAGGGTATGAAGAGGGTGATAGAAGCAAGGACAGTGCTGTGAAAAGGAAGCAATGCCTCTCATCTTGTGCTCAGAACCCATCGCGTTCTGTACCATGGCAGCTCAATATAGAGCATCAATCAGCCGTATTTCAGGTACCACAGGCAGGGAGACACCCCTTTCCTTATCATCCTGATTTGAGTCTGTACTCCGTTGAATGAAAAAGGTAGGGTGGAACTGTAGCAGAAGGTTCCCACATCGGGTGGGGTGGCAGCAGATCTGTTACTGCATCCCACTGCTGTGTTCCAGACATGACCTCATGCCTTCTGTTCAACTCAAACTGAAGACCAAGCTGGCTTTGGATGGTACCCAGTTTTCATGCCAGGGAACTGCCTAAGCTGGTGGTGGACTTTAGACCTCCTTGTGTCCATGAGTGGCAGACCTTTAATTCGTTGATATTATTCAGCGCTGGTATTTTAGCAGCACCAGAACAGCTCAGGGACCATGGAAACAGGTTTTCTCACTGTACATCCTTATGTGTAGTTCACACAAGGTCTAGTACTACTGGGAAATAGGGCTTACCTGAATGAGGAGTGGCAAAGTGGTGGGCTAAAGCAGAAGCTGATTGCAAAAGTAGGAGGGTCAGTTCTGATCTCTTTTTCCCTATTGTCCTGGTTTCAGCTGGGTTAGAGTTAATTTTCTTTATGGTAGCTGCTGTGTTTTGGATTTAGTATAAGAATAATGTTGTTAACATATATTGTTTTAGTTGTTGCTAAGTGTTGTTTACATTAGTCAAGGAATTTTTCAGCTTCCCATAGAAGCTGAGAGGGAGCATAGACAGAACAAGCTGGCCAAAGGGATATTCTATATCACAAACATCATGCTCAGCATATAAATGGGGGTTGGCTGGGGGGCACCAACCCATGATCGCTGTTTGGGATGGACTGGGCAACCAACCATAGGGTCGTGAGAGTGACTTGTGTCCTATTATATTATTTTGTATATTCTTTTACCATTGTTATTATTTTCCTCTTCTGTTACTTTTCTATTAGACTCTCTTTATCTCAACCCACGAGGTTTCCCCCTCCCCCCCACTTCTCCCTATCCCCCCTTCTCCCTACCCTACTTGGAGGAGGCGCAGGGGACGGGATTCAATAAACAGCTGTGTGGTCCTAATTGCTGGCTGGGGTTAAAACACAATGCCTATCTTTGTGCCGTTCTGCAAGACCTACCAGAGATGCTTTCCCATTCCCACCCATGCCAGTCAAATGGTAACATGTAGCCCCAGACACGAGCATCAGTAATTTCTCACCTGGCCCATAGCCACAGACTTATCTTCAAGTCACTTCAAGAAAAAAGCTTGAAGAAGCGGGTCTGTCATGGGATGCTTGGGAGTCACAAATGCAAAGCTTTTGCTTATCTGCCTGCATAAACTGGGAGTCTTTCCCTTGAATCTGTCAAAGGTTCAAGAGGAGTACAAAATAGTGTGAGAATACAAAGGAGGGAGGTTCACACTGAATAAACATGTTCCCAGGAATCAAGTATTATTTAATGAGCACCAACAAAACTGTTAAACATCTTGAATGCAATTAACTGAGCACAGTTTAATTTGAAGTGTTAGAGGTTTTATTTACCAACTTGCTGCGGGTGTTGAAGTATAAATGCCAGGCAAAAGATTTACACTATTAAATAACCATTACTTTTTGGATGGCAAAACTACACAGATGTTTCCATTAATGTGAAGGATTTCCAGTGAGGCATGGATAATTTAGGCTGGCTCAGGGATGCTTCACATGGTCCTTTCTGACAGAGGCTTTAGCCGTCTGTCTTCAAACACTGCATCACCAGCAGCCCAGTGTATGAGAAACACTCAGCAGGGTGCAGAGAATAATATATGCAGAGATGGATCAAGCCGGGCGAGTACTGTCCTCTATCACAGAGAACATCACTTGGGACTGCGTGCAGCTCTGGAGTCCTCAGCACAAGAAGGAACACGTCCAGCAGAGGGCCACAAAGATGATCAGAGGCCTGGAGCACCTATGCTATGAGGACAGGCTGAGAGTTGGGTGTGTTCAGCCTGGAGAAGAGAAGGCTCCAGGGAGACCCTACAGCAGGCTTCCAGTACCTAAAGAGGACCTACAGGAAAGCTGGGGGGGCGGACTCTTGATCAGGGAGTGGAGCGATAGGACGAGAGGGAATGGTTTTAAACTGGAAGAGGGGAGATTTAGATGAGATCTCAGGAAGAAATTCTTTGCGGTGATGGTGGTGAGACACTGGCCCAGGTTGCCCAGAGAAGCTGTGGCTGTCCCATCCCCGGAGGTGTTCAAGGCCAGGTTGGAAGGGGCTTTGAGCAACCTGGTCTAGTGGGAGGTGTCCCTGCCCAGGGCAGGATGTTGGAACCAGATGATCTTTAAGGTCCCTTCCAACCTGAACCATTCTATGATTCTATGATGGCTGATGATGGCTCTTACATGGGGACAATAGGGTAAGCCCCTCTTTTGCCCTTAGCCCAAGTTCTCACATGGAAACCTCTTACCACAAGTCAGATATTTCCTTCCATTTTAGAGCTGTCCTGCACTTGTGTGTCTACAAACCCCCAAATTTATTGGCACCAGCGTAAGTAGCTCAAGCTGTGCACAAGAAGGGGTGCTAAAGAGAAAGATAAGTGTCTTTTACAATAGAAGGACCATTTTTTATGTACTCCAATTAATAACAAGTAGCTATTTTTTCTTGCCACTTAGTCTGATGACAAATAACCTGTGCTGTTCTTGTTTCATACAATACTCTTATCTTAAACTTCCATTGTTATGCGTGATGTACACAAAGGCACACACACCCAAGACTATTACAAAAGTAGCTGTGACCTCTATCAGCTAAAAAGCATTGGAGATGCTGTTATCTGAGGCTGGCTTCTGTTAAATGTGACAGCTATCAGGTCACATATAGGGGGCTGTGTCTGGAGTCTGCAAGGGGAAGAACTGGGGTGTGGGATCATAGTGGGGCTCCAAAACAGCTCCTCTGTGGGTGTCCTCACTAGATGGATGCCTAACCTGCTTCTTCATCTTCCCTTTTGACACCTTCTCACTCAGTGACCATTCATGGTCAAGGCAAAGGGAAGATGGAGTGCAGATTTGTGCACAGGTGGACTCTGGCATCAGAGGTGGGAACTGAGAGGAGAGGCTACACCTCAAGTTGCACCAGGAGAGGTTTAGCTTGGATATTAGGAAAAAGTTCTTCACCAAACGGCTTGTCATGCATTGGAACAGGATGTCCAGGGATGTGGCTGAATCACCATCCCTGGAGGTATTTAAAAGATGGATAGACATGGTGCTGAGGGACATCATTTAGTGGTGGTTTTGTCAGTATTAGTTTGATGGTTGGACTCGATGACCTTAAAGGTCCCTTCCAACCTAGACCATTCTATGTTCTGTGACAGCACAGATTAGGTCCAAATCTGGTTTTGATCTTCCTAAATCACAATTTTAAATGTGGGTGTTGGGATCCTGGATTTCATTGCTAGCTCTAGTTTGATAGAAAAGACAAGCCCAGCTTATTGACTATTTTTTGAATAATTGCCTGATAAGAGGTATTTTTCCTTGTTATTAAACAATCACCCTTAGATCTTGCCTCTCATAGCTGTGGTGTTGGCTCCTCCTTGTGACAGCTCCTCTCCTTGCATGGAGGAAATGGAGAAGGTTCAGGCCCAAATCTCTCAACCCTGGGTTGATAAATCCCACCCCTGCTCCCAGCCTTTAAGATGGGATCATGAGGAAAGAAGGTTAGAGAGCTCCACCCTAGCTTCAGGAGATATTGCACCAGGCATAAAAGACCCCAAGAAAGAGACAGAAAGCATAAGCAATCAGGAGGGGTTTTTTTTTTAAAATTAGTGCTTGTGTTAATTAATAGCTCAAAATTCCAGCCTAAACCTTTAATATGGACTTTGTCACTACGGTTCATCTCACCTATCTAGCGATGCTTCCAGGGTAGACATCTAGAGGTGACCAGGTGAGAGAACAAGTGGGAATAATTAATCTGTTTGCTTTAGATATCTACCTAAGCATGAGATGACCTGTGTCCTCAAGTGCCCTGGCTACCTTGTCTGGATCTCCAGGGAGCTCCCACTGACTACCTACTCCTTTTTGTCCCACACAATGTATCCTAGCTCAGAAATCCAACTTTGCTTAGGTCAAAATTTCCTAAGGAAACACTTGGTCTGGTGACAGGTCCAACCCTAAAGCGTGTTTTTCACTGGTGAGCTCAGAATAAATACAAAACAGTTGCTGTTAAAGCTGTCCTCCTTACCGGTAGACAGAAGAATAATAATTAAAAAAAAAAAAAAAAAAAGAGGTAGAAGGAGCAATGCAGGGAGTTGGTTAAATTTGTTCAAGCAAAATGCAGTGAATGACAGTAGAAGCAGGTTGGGAGAAAAAAATATAGACATCATCTACAGAATAAGCAAGTATTCAGTGACTCAATGATAATTAATAAAATTTAGTAAATATTATCAGAGCAAATTAATCAGTTGAGCAACACAGCTCAGGGTAATGCTACAGTAAGGAGTTATTTGAATGTTACTAGTGTGGGTTAGTGAGAGGTAGGAAGGTTTTTTGACCTCTGTATGCTGTCTTGGTGAGATGCTTGGGCTTATGTATGAAAACAAATGCTGAAAAAGCAAAGGCTTGCAGGAAGTAAAAGCCCCAAAATCCTAAACTCTGTTCCATGCCTGGAGAAGGGTCTTCAAACAAGAGTCTCACTGAACTCACTTGGTTTAGCTTGTTGGAAAGAAGATCAAAAAGGCCACTTGATTGCAGCATTGAAGGACTTCAGAAAGAAAAGAAAAAAAAAGGTATTAAGATCTTTTTAGTCTAGTGGATAGAGGCAAGCGCAGAGTCTGGAAATTAAAACCAGGTCAACTCAAATAAGAATTTGAGAAATAAATGTGGCAGGGAGGGTGATTAAACATTGCTGCACTCTCCACCCCTTAACAGCTCTCCCTAGAGTAAGGTGGGATTCAATCCAACTCAAGTTATTTCACTCAGGCAGTAATTAAACTTAATAACCTGTGATGTGCAGAGAGGTCAGATGATGTGATCTAATAGTGTGGACAGACCCTCAATTCCAGACACCAGGAAAATATCACATGTAAAGGAGTAGTTAAGCTCAATGGCTGAGCAAATATTGGAGCAGCCCTGACCCCTTGCAGCAGTTCTTTCAGCATATCCTTAAGGTGCTGTACAAAGGGGGATATATTTAAAAACACATTTTTCTTGAAGTCATAATGGCACAGCTACTGGGACTGCAATCTAGATCTCTTAATTCTTTGGCTCCTATTTTTGCCTGCTAGGAAAGTAGTACGTTAATCCAAGCACTAGATTTTCCATGAAGGAACAGGCATAGTGTAGGATAAAATACAGGGATAAGAAAGGTTTTGAGGTAGCATTCAATCAATATTCAACCCGTACTTTAAATTTTATATTTTTACCATCCATGTGTCTCTCTTTTCCAGAAGAAAGCAGATCCTGAGTCCCCATTGCCACAGTCTGAGCCATAGCCAGGATGTAGTTACATGCCCTGTAGGTGGTTGCACACCCTTTAGAGGTAAAGCCCCTTTCTTCTGAAGCCCAGTCCAGGGATGTCTTCTGAGGCTCTAGTATCTCAGCTATAGCTCTAGTAGCAGCTGTGGCACCTTTAAATGAGATGGTTCAGGCACCAGCAGCATCACCTGAACACTCAGGGTGGACCAGTCCTATGAAAAGCCACCCAACCACTAACTAATTTTCTTAAGCCTTTAGTTGCCCTCACTGATCATTGCATTATCACAATTAGCCAGTAATTAACATTGCCATGAGTAGCTTGAACAGCCAAAATATGCTACCTCGTTCCTTAAAGCATCATTGTAGTCATATAGTAGGCAACTTTCCAGGCTTCTCAAAGAGCATTTAAACACAAGTGCTGCAGTTAACTTGCCATTGAATACATCTGCATTAATTGCTTGCACTATTAACAATGGAATGGCTGCCTAATTAACTCAGAGCAGCACAGGCTACTTTGCTAAATGTTAATTAAATGCTTCATTGGCAGACTGTATTTTTTCAGCTTCAAAGGGAGCAAACCTACTGTGTATTGCAGCCAATTTCCATGCAATTTATGAAACTGTTCAGTTCTCAATCATAGCTCTGCTGAAATATTACACCAAGCAGTCTCTGGAGGAGATATTTCATTTACATCTTTCCCAGCTCCTAGGAGAACCAAATTGTTTCTTTCTCTTTTTAAGTTTTTCGTTTGGTTTGTTCTTTTTTTTTTTTTTATGTACTGCCCAGCTAAACTAGAAGCAACTATGTTACTGTTGATGAGCTAAATTCACTTAAGTGAAAACAAAAAAGAGACCATGAGCAGGGTAATTTGGCCACACAACACAGATATTTAGTTTAAGCCAACACAGCTCCCTTCACAGGCTTTTGTATGCTCTTAGCATGCTTCAATTATGAAACAAAATATTTTAGTTTAAGCCAGTGGGAGTAAACACACAGCCGTTATTTTGTCACAAGCATCTAATTGTTTATGGTGGAAATTATGCGTTTAACCTTTGCTCCGTGACTGTACTTCAGATGACGGTTTTTTGGGGGCCATTTCTCAGCTCCTCCAACCTGAATAGTATTGGATATGAATAAAAGGAAAACATTGCCTCCTGTGAAAATAATGAAAACATGCTAAAAATCCAGAAAGGAACAAGTTTCAGAGTCCTTTATTATTTCCAAGTCAGGGTTTTTTAGTATATGCTGAAGAATGAAAATACATCACTTACAATACCTCTTGTCATGATAGATAGCAAAAAGTTGACTCCTTTAAAATACCCATTTCATAACGGACCACCAAGTATTTGTTTCCTTCTTGAAAAATTACATTTCACATGCTCAGCCTGGCAGAAACAATGAAAAATTATCTGATACATCGTCAGCTTGAATCTTCAGTGTGGAAAGAGAACACCATGTGCAGGATCAGGCCTGACTTTTCAATTTAAAACAGAAATGTTCTTTCAGAATAGGTGGCTGAATTCAACAATGTACATCAGGTAGCTGACAAGGAAAAAAAAAACCATAGGTGAGAAAATGATTTTTTGAAGCCAAACAACAAAGTGATCCACAGCATGTTATCGAAAAGGAAAAAGCCTGGATTTTAATTGTGCAGGTCACAGAAGATGCTGATTATCACAGCATCACAAGGCTATATATAATTAACACAGAAAAGCTGAGAAAAGGGAGAGAAATGAAAATTATGACACCACGTTTTGCCATGCAAAGTGTCTGTTCTTCTGCTTTATGTAGTTTGATAGCGGAGAAACCATTAAATAATGTCACCATTTCAAACCTTGATATTTTCATAGACCTTCTATGGTGTTAATGGGGCACTGATACATCTTAGGGAGATTGCTTCAAGCTCACCAGGCATTAAGGTAATAGTTTACTCAGGCTGCATTTTGGAAGCCTTCTCAACAATTAAAATGAAAGCTGAAATCCTGGAAAGGAAAAGGAGAGACACAACATGAAAGAATGAGAGGGAACATTGTTTGATAACAGTGTGATTAGAGCACTCTCCTGGGGAATAAGAGAATTGGTGAATGTTTAACATAAAACAGGCATTCAAGGCTTGAAATCAGGTCATCTGCCAGCTAGAAGAAAAGCATAATAACAAATTCTCAAGTTAGATCCAAGCTAACTGGTTCCCCAAATACTTCATCCTATGGACCCAGAATCGAAAGTGATCAAGTTATTACTAATCAACGGAGTTGCAATTAATATTCCTGCATATATTCATATCCCAAACAAAAACTTTTAGGTTCAGCTACTTTCTTTGTACATATGACCCTCATGCAGGTTTTTAATGTTGGGGGTTTTTTTATGTTGCAATTCTTCTACCCTGAGAACATGGGCCTATCAGTTATTGTGCTCAGCTGATGCCATGTCACATACTAAGCTTTTGTAAGAGTCTTGCTTTGATGTTTAACTCTCATGGAAGAGACTACAGTCCAATTCTTGATCTGATATTGTATACGAATGGCTATTTTTAAACAGCAATCCTCATTACCAACCATCTTCACATGATGGCTAATTCTAACTGGCGTCAGACACAGCCAAATTGGTAGTGATGACGAGGTCTGAGGTGAAGACAGAAAGTCATGTCCATGAGTCAGAGTCTGCATCAATAGGACACATGACCAGGCACAGGCAACTCTACAACATCCACTGCAGCGGATCTCTGGGGTGGGCCAAGCATGAAAACATCAGCTTAAGAGTCATTCCAAGTGAAGAAAAGGGGAGCCTCCACTCAGGCTTCTTCTAACTCTTCCTTTGAAGGTCACCAGCTGCATTAAAAAGGTGGAAAGGGACTCTTTATCAGGGAGTGTAGTGGTAGGACGAGCGGTAATGGTTCTGAGGGGAACCTCTGAAAGAAGGGAGATTTAGATGAGATCTCAGGAAGAAATCCTTTACTCTGAGGGTGGTGAGGCACTGGCCCAAGTTGCCCAGAGAAGTTGTGGCTGCCTCATCCCTGGAGGTGTTCAAGGCCAGGTTGGACAGGGCTTTGAGCAACCAGGTCCAATGGGAAGTGTCCCTGCCCATGGCAGAGGGGTTGGAACTATATGATCTTTAAGGTCCTTTCCAACTCTGACCATTCTATGATTCTATGATTACTCGTCATCTGGCTCTGAACCTAGGCAGTCAAACCCCAGGAAGGGTAATGGTGATGAGGATGTTCTCAGGACCCTTACAGGCAAGTTCAGTTTCCCAGGTTGTCTTCAGAATGAAAAAAATTCTGCTTTTCCAGTGGAAAATAATGTTAATCTTGGCATCAACAAAAGACCAAGAAATATTACAGGTTATATTGCTTTGGGTTTACTTGATGGATAAATTGTCAGTGGAGCAAATATAATCTCACTGTTTTGAAGCATGACAAAACTTCAAATATCTACCAAGCACAACAGAAAGGATGCTAAGATAGCTCCAGACTTCTAATACGCGACAAACTTTTCACTATTAACTTCCAAAGTATGAGATCCACTTCTTCTGAGGGAACAATTCACATGCCTAAATGTAGATCTCTGACACTGTTTGGGAAGCTCTCAGGCACTTTGTCTAGCCTTTGACTATCACTACAGGGGGTGTCACAGCTCTTCCAGGGTCCTGGGTCACTCCAAGCTCTTTTTGTGGTTAATGGAGAGAAGGCAGCTGCAGAGAACAATTTATTTGGCATACTCTAAATTTCTGTCTTAAGATGAGATTAATCACCCTGTAGAGATGCTTCTTTCTCTCCATCAGTGATAAAGGGAGCCTGGAGTGACTGTCTGAGACTGTAATCCCTTCCTTTGGGACACACAAACCAGAGCAGATGAATTCCACCAACTCTCTCCCGTGTCTGACCTGGAGGGAAAAGTAAAGATATCAAGCAGGCAATAACTTCCCACTAGCAATAAAAGGATCATTCCTGGCATCAGTTTCAGTTTCCTAAGGCCCCTGTGCTAAAATCTTATTCACTGGCCTGTCCTTTTAAAGATATAATGGCGTTTACTTCAATACTTAGCTCCCTGCATGACTAAGCACAATTTACAAGGGGGATGTAGATTAGGAATAGCGTTGTATTATTTTCACATAAATCTCTTGCTCCAGTGGCTGGTTATGAATCATTTCACATCCCAAGACAACGCGTACCTCAGTGTAACACTTCTTCTCCATTAGAAAGTTAAACAGCGAGCCCAGCTCATGATTGTCATGTAGCAACTACCATTTTTGTCCTCAGTAATTGTAAAGAAGTGGAACTGTGAGAGATACAACAACCCCTACTCCTTCCTGTAGGGCTAAGCCAGCTACTGTGATATTGACAGGCATTTTATCCTTGACTTTCAAGGGCATTGACCAATCTCTTTGTGCTTTACTCGAAAGCTGACAGTCTTATCGTTTATCAATCTCCAGGTGCTAATTTTCCTGGCAAATTTTTCTGTAATATGAGTAGAGGATTCCTGGCTTAGCTGAATTCCAGAGTGCTTTTAGGAAAACAATAGATCTTGATTTAAAAGTGGTTAGAGAAAAAACACGTACCCCATTCCCCCCAGTAAATTATCTCTATGGTTGCCATCACTGTTAAAAATGCATATTTATATCTAGTCTGACCTTGCCTTGAGTCCTCACCCAGATACTGGGTATTTTTTTGTCTGCTAGCCTGAAAAGGTCTGTGCCATCCATTGGTTGTGGTGTAGCTGTAGCAGGTTCTGTGGGCGGGTGCATGGTGAAATTCTGCTGCCGCGAACATCGGCACAGACCCAGCTGTGTGCTTTCCAGATGTGGTACATTACACACCTGCAAGCTGCCCGTGTTGTGCTGCCAACAACACCACATGGGTGCCTTGTTTTCCTTTTGTAAGATAAGGAAAAGCTCAATTACCCTCAGCTTGTGCTGACCCTCGTGGAAGAGCAAGGATAAAAGCATCTTGATTGCTTCCCCAATTACAGGTTATTACAATTTCATGGTGTTTTAGGCAATTCAGTTCAGCTTCAGTTGTTTTGTCCTGTTGTGACATTTAGATGGCCCTGAGTGTGATTCCACTACAACACCTCTGCAGCAAACTCTTTAAGGGGAGTGATATTTTTGGCAGCAAAATTCAGCAAAGGGGTAGAGGAGCTGCTACACTTTGCTTGGTAACTTTACACCAACCTCAAAATGCTGAGAAAGGTATTTTACTACTTTCTTTTTCTCTTTTGTTATACAAAGAGGTCATGCAGAGATTGTTCTTGGTTAACGTGATCACTTTTTACTTAGGAGAGGATGGACAGGTACAGGACAAACTTTTAGGCAGTAAAATTTACACCAGCAAATGCTCTATGTGCTGGTGCTGTGAATGCAGTTTGCAAAATTTTTTTTTTACTCCTGGTGAATGAGAAATACTCACACTTGGAACCAAACATACAGAATATTTCTCTCATTTCCTTGGGTTAGTCTCAAAGGTCTAATACGTTGCTCATGGTGACTGGGCAGCTCCAGTTAAAATAGGAGACGGAGCTTGCAAAACAACAATTTTCCAAACACAAGGCTCTGCCTGCCTGCAGAACCCTTTTCCATAATGTATATAAACAAGGTTAAGAATTTAGGTAGGCTGGAATGTTGAGCTTTTATTTAGAATAGAAGAATCCCTCAAACTATTTTAAGGATGCCCACAAAAAAGCAACTCAAAAGTTCATAGACACCATGAGATCTCATGCTTCTTGACTTGTGTTTATGGCCTGTGGGCCAACTAATTTTACAATTATCAGTTTCTGTGTCTCACTGACCTTTTCCCTTAAGTTGCTTTGTTGTTGTCAGAGGTAGTACATGGATGATCTAATCAAGTCTGTGAATTTCTAATGTAGCAAACCAACCAGCAGTGATTTCATTACAGTGAATTGTCTGAATCATGATTAGATTTTCAGATGGAAATTCTGAAGTAACGTATAGGTTTAAGCATGAAGGGAATATATATCTTACTAGGAGTAAAAGCATCATCTGCATCCTTAAGTCATGTAAAGAAGCCTAGCTCATAGGAAGAAGCATGATGGAATAATAAGTGCATGATGGGGGGATTTAGGAGATCTGGGTTCAATTCTTGGCCTGCCCTAAATGGATTTGGATGAAAGTCAATTAAGGCATGTATTGAGCTCTTGTTCTGGATCTATTTTGAAGGGTTCCATGCCAAACTTCTCATTGCTTTCTTCAGCGGGAAGTCCACAGCCCCAGTATCTACCTACCACAAAAAAAGAATTGCTAAGACTCATTGTCAGGAACCTCTAGCAATAACACAGTGTTGAAGGGTGACAGTACATCTTAATTGCTGCTGTCATTTCCAAAGAGATAACGAATTTAAGTTGTTGATTCTCTGATGCTCAGAAACACCATTGGTGTATATGGTTTAAGGTAACGGTTTTCCGTTAGTAGGAAGGACGTGCTCAGTTGAAGAGTGGTAATTCTTTATTTTCAGACAATTCAATTGTTTTAGACTGTGTGACCATATCCCTCAGGCAGGTACTTCCACTGATGTAAATGGCTACAGGTTCCTACTGGAAGAAGCTCTTCTGAAATTAATTTTTCTTCCTGCTGTCTCCCTACTGCAAATGGGTCAGCCTGTACTAGAGAGAGATCTGCTGACTAAACTGAATGCTCTTGTTTCCCTCTCTCCTTTCTCAGTTATCACACTGTGCTGTATCTTCAAGTGCCGGATTCCCCGGACAAAGAAAGAGATTGAGGCACGGTATGCTCAACGACAAGCAGCCAAGACATACGCAGATAAACTGGACACTGTGCCACCACTCAATGAGCTGACAGAGATTCCTGGAGGTACTTCCCATACCCACACCTACACGAGACCCATCTCTTTTATTGGCGTGGTTTTCTATATGCATGAATGCAAAGGGATAGGTCCTCCCTTAGTGTAAATCAGTGTGTCTCCTTGGGCACAACCATTAAGATATTGCCATGACATGGTAAACACCTCCCATTTGCATGTACTAAACCTACAGCATTTGTGGAAGCAGGCATGGTCATTTAGATGAAAGGGACAGTTTCTCCAATGGTACAAGTCAGGGTCATTCCTTTGAAGTTCGGGTTTAAAATTTCCAGAGTCTGATTCATTTTAAGGACCAGTTCCTGGGTTGGGGTGTGGTGATGGTGTCAGTAGGAAAAAAAAAGAGTTGTTAGAGTTTCACATTACCCATAAATCTCTTGCCCCATTTGGATGGCCAAGAGTATTTCTGTCACTGCTCTCCTCTCCTCTCACTCATCTTTCCTGATTCTGTACCCTAGGCTCTACTGAAACTCTCCTTACTCTCTCTGGTCATGTCCAGTCCAGACCACTCAACTCTCTGCCTGTGGTGAAAGAAGAAGATGAAATGGCCCTGCAAGGAAATTAGGGGACTGCCTTCCTGTTTGTCTGTCTATGGCTTCTCTTTTCTGATGAGATCCATCATACCTTGGACTCCCTGCTTCTCAGTTCCCTTTCTGCATTCTGCCTCTGTTTTCTCAATATCTTTTTATGAGTTTTTTTTCCTCTTTCCTGTGTCTCTGCAAGCACTGTGGTCTGTAGCTTCATAGAAACTGAGAGTTTCCTTGACTCAAAATGTGATGCTCCAGCCCACGAAACTGGTGAAAGAGGCAGATAACAAGATAACATAATTGTAGAAATGTAGTCCTACATCAGCAAAATACAGAACTAAGTGCTTAACAGTAGGAACTTGCACATACCTCAGTATTTCAGAGGTGTTCAGACTTCTGACTATGCCTACACTATAAACAGAGGATGCTGAGATCACACTCTGGAGCTGAACCCAATAGGCATGGATAAGCCCTTGTCCACACACTTAAATTCTCTTAACCTAATTTAAAGTCAGAAGTCATCCGAAAGTCTAGTTAATGCACTTACATTTATGAGCAATCACACATGGAAGTGCTTAGTGTTGTATCCTTCAATTTCCGGGCTCTCTAAGGACCAGCTATCAGTAGATCCCAGAGGGTGTGAAGGATCATGCCTGTAGAGAGCAGAAAGCCAAATTCACTCTTTTACTTCTGCATCTTCTTCCTGCCCAGCTGTTACTTCTGGAAAACCAATAAAATAAGGATGAGAATATCCAGAAGAGATGGAGGGTATTTGGGCAATGCAAATAAATTTTCATCTCCTGTAAGCAACTTTACAACCCACAAACATGTACATGTGCTCCATCCAAAGGCTGGCTATTTTGGGGTAGATTTAATCAGACCATGCTAAATTATTGCAGCATGAACTCATGAATAAATCTCCTCAAGAAAGCTATTTATGGGAAGTCAGCTGCGCCATAAAGACTACCCAAACTTTAATTCAGCTAAATGTGTAAGTTGAATAGTTGACCAACCTTTGACCTTTTGAGAATCCCAGAATTACGGTCCTGACAAGGTGCAGGGCAGGAGGCTGGTGGATAACATATTGCTGAGTGGCTGCTGATGTCTGGTAATGGTTTATGAATCCGTGTGCTCTGAAGCTCCAGGTCCTCTAAGGTCAGATACACATCTGCCCACGTTGACCTGAAGGACCTGGTACTGGGGTGGGAGTCATCTAACCACAAGTAGATTATCCACATCTACGGAGAAACCTACATCAGCAATAGTTGTCCCAAATTTATCCCTTTATCCACAGTGGAAAATAAAAAGGATGTGATTCCTTTCATGGTAGGGTGGGGGGTGCTAAACTGGAAGAGGTAAATTGTGCCTTAAAAATGCCTGTATGTCTCCAGTCTTGGGAACCCAAAAGGACTGACTCAGCTGTCAGTGCCTGAAGTGTTAGAAGCAAAAACTGTGTGATCAAACCCCCTGGCTTGTCCTCCTTCTGAGATTAGTGTGCATCCTGTCCCCAAAAAAAGTTTCACTACATGATTTAGGCATTACAATGGAAAGTATGCAAAGCTTTGGGCTTCATCTCTGTGCTGTTAGTTTCATCTGTACAGAGTGTGATGCTCTGCCCCTGACATTTGGCAACCCACTTTGATTTATGCAGTCATGAAATATAATGTATGTGTTTGACAACTATTTATATACTTCTACTGTGACAATCCCTGGTAGACCCAGTCAAGGCCAGAGAGATGACTTGAGTGATTTCAGTTACTGAGTGGCCATTAAATGCTTAAAAAATTTCTGTAAGTGCCAAATGCTATTAATCATGAATATATTACAATGCTTAAATGCTCTCCTTTCTTGGCATTGTTTTACCCAACTTCACATTTACTTTGATGGAATATTCTTACTGCCAAATGGTTCTCCATGTACTTTTTTGAGTATCATATATGGCAAGCCCTTTTATTGCACATAAATAAAATGGACTTTAGGGTTCAGTGTATAAAATGTTATACGCAAATTGAGTCATTTGTGCTCTGTCTCCCAGTCTGTGGGATAAGTACAAGCAGGACTTGGCCTTTGCTCTAGGTGGAGATGTCCTGTCTGGGTCCATGGCCTGGGAGATCTTCAAGTATTCTGGTCCAGCTGACGTTTTTGAGAGTTCACCTGGTTCCTGCCATATTTGTCCAGGAAGCAGACAATGTGGTTGTTTTTTTTTTTAATTCTTCCCTCTCCTTTTTTTTTTTTTTTTTTTTTTATGAAATGTCAGGACTTTCCCTGATGTTGTAAGAGTCTGTATTGTTCTACTCCCATTTGTATGTACAAATAAATTGCCAGTTCCCCAGGACAAAGGATGATATTTTATTTCAGTGTGCATGCTGAAGCAATATTTTAGGTAAACGTAACAAATCCAGGTTCGATTTGCACCTGTAATTCATTGCTGCAATTTGGAAGTGAGACTAGAGACATCCATAGCAATGGAACATTTGAGCCTACTTAAACAGATTGGAATCCAATGGCCAGGTAAGGGTTGAGACATCTCACCAAAGGCTCATGCCAAATTACCTCCTAAGTCACTCCCTGTGAAAAACATGAAATAATTTGACTTAACCTAGGTGCCAGCTGAAGAAAGCCAAACAGTGACCAATCATCCTCCATTTGCTGAGGTCACTCCCAGCTGATTGCTACATCTTGACCAATTTTAGTTATTAAGTTGTGTTAACATGGTTATCTACTTACATTTCTGAGTCCTACTGGGGATTTTCAGAGGAAGTCATGGGAAACTTAATACATTTTTACTTGTTTTTGCAAAACTTTGTACTCTACCAGTCTTGAGCAAAGGAAAAACTTTCCATAAGAAATATAAGAAATATGATCTGTGTTAAAGCGTCAAGTTGCATCTTGAGGTGAGAGTTCAGTGCATCAAGGTCTGAGGTCAGAAATACTTTTGAGAAAATTAACCACTTCTAGCAGAAGAAAAACAAGAAAGATGAGGAAAAGTTTTCTGCTACCAAATTCTGTGTCAGAATAACTAAAAGTCTGTAGACACAATGGTTAAGTCTTCTTACCTGAAATGTGGACACTGAATCCAAGATATTCTTAAGTAATAATATTTCATAAGTAAAGATATTATAAGCTTCCTATAACTAATATGGCTTGTGTGCTAAAACATACCAAAACAGAGCTCAGTATGCACTCAAGCTAATTGCTATACGCCTGTGGTATATTTCTGCCATCAATTATAGTGGTGCAGGTAGGAAACCAGTCTCATGGTAACTGGATGTGGACAGGACATAAGCTAAGCCTACTTTTGATGAGGCTCTGAGCAATCTGATCTGGTTAAAGATGTCCCTGCTTACTGCAGGGAGGTTGGAATAGATGACATTTAAGGGTCCCTTACAACTCAACACATTCTACGATTCTATGATTTGTAGTCCTGTGCTGAGCAAGCCATCTTCTGCTTGTCTGACTCTGAGAGTAAGCATCCCCAGCAGAATCCCTACTCTCCACTCTCAAGCTGCAGAAAACATACCCCATAAAAGAAAGCCAAGAATTAGAAAAGCCAACCAACAACAACAACAAAAAACCCAAAAAAACCAACCAAACAAACAAACAAAAAAACCCCCGAAACCAAGCCATGTCTGTACTGAATTGCATGAGAACTGTTTCTGTTGCTTCTTGTAGGAGACAACTCCACATGAATGTCTATTTGGAAATGCTTATGATCCATGCTTATAA
Source organism: Larus michahellis (assembly GCF_964199755.1). NCBI lineage: Eukaryota > Metazoa > Chordata > Aves > Charadriiformes > Laridae > Larus > Larus michahellis. Next base: position 2,567,570 of record NC_133897.1, on the reverse strand, counting down.
TGTTCATGGATCAGCTCCTACCAACAGAGGCTATTTCCTCCAATAGATCCACAACTCAGCTCTTGAAATTACTAGTTCTGCTTTACCTTCTTTGTCTGTCCTCTCAAAACAAAGATATGAAAAGCTGGTAGTCAGTGAGGAAAACAGTTGTATGGACAAAGCCCCAGCAGAAGTATTTTCCCTTTGTCCAAGATTTGCCAGCAGAGAGCAGGAGTTTTGCCCTCTTCCTGGCTAGTGTCAACCCCAGTTAACTGCTTTCCTGTTTTCTTTTTCTGTCCTTGCATACAGCTCAGGTTGCAGAAGAAAAAAAAGAAGAAGTTCCCACTGTATCTGGAAAAGTGGACAAGGCTCAGGGTAAGAAAGATGGATCCAAAGACTCCAAGAAGAAGGATAGTGAAAAGGACCAGAAGGAAGGATCCAAGAAAGAAGGGAAGGATGGGGTGAAAAAGAAAGAAGGAGAAAAGGGAGAAAAAGGAGAGAAGGGAGAAAAGGGAGGAAAGGACACTACTGACAAGAAACAAGGTGGTGGGAAGAAAGGTGCAAAAGAAGGTGAAGCAGTAAAATCAGGAGGAAGCAGCAAAACTAATGGCAAGGCTGGTGGGAATGCCAAAGCCCCAGCAAAGAAGAAGTGACCTTGCTGAAAGACAGTGCTGGCTGGCTGTCAGGGAGGACACTGTCAAATTGCTGTGGGTAGAGCTCTGGGAGCAGACAGGATGTGTTGTCTCCATATACTCAGGCTGTTGAGTGCCACTGAATGTACAGATTTATTACCTCTTTAAGACCAAGCCACTGGGGTTTTTTTTGTCCACCAAACGAAAACCTGGTCATTTGGATACACAGTATCTTGTAAATAAAATGCATGGTGCAGAGCTACATGATAACAACAACTGGAATCAAACTGCAACCTGGAGTGAGGATCAGGGCTTTGAATATACATGGCAATACAGAGATGAAGATCTAAACTAATGGGAGGACATGATTAATTTAAAATTTGTTCTTCTTGAGGACCTTAAGGAGTTTGTACTCCTCCTAAATGGGATTTGCATGTGTGTAATTTTAGGGATTAAGTAAATTCTGAATGCTGAAACCCAAAGAATGGAGTTTTCAACACTGTAGCTCACGTATTTTCTGAGACGTGGCTTGGGCACATGGGAGAAAGCTTTCCTTCCTTCTCAGATGCCTCTTTCTCTGGGCTGCTGAAGAAAACACAAAGAACTGTGTATCTCCCAGAAGATTTATCCACCTTTTCCTCTTTTCTGATGAAAGACATATAAATCAGGCTGTAGGAAGATGTGCACAGAATAAAAAAAAAGCAGACTGCATCTGTGCTGCCATAGGCAGTAGCTGTCCTCAGTTCATCATCTCTTCAGGAAAGGCAGAAGATGACAAGAGCCCACTGGGATGACGGGGACTGGAGATGCTCAGCATGTTGCAGCAGAAACTCAGGGTCTCAGGGGAGCAGGGCTGAATGCATTCATGTCTTTGCTCTCTCCCTAAGCAGTTTTGAAAACAGGGATTTCGCAATATTTTCATGTGGCTGCTGTTTATCTCACCTGGAAATATCTTGGAAAGTAGTTTTATCAGGAGCAGCTTTTATCCTAGTGTGTTTTGTAAATATCTCAGCAATTTATGCCTTAAGATTAACAGCCATAGGGTATTTAGCTAAAAAGCTAATGGGGGATAGTTTGCAAGCTATTCTGATGACTAAAGCTCTACCTATTGTCCCTGCTGGATACACCAACGCTGAGTATAGACACTGGCATGGATTTGTCTACTCCATGGGGCAAGGAGGGAGTTATCTCCAGTAATTTATTCAACTGAGGCCCCATGAGTTAGACTTACATTAATCCAACTGCTTTCTATTTACCCTGAGTTTTCAACACAGAGAGTTGATCTATCACTGTAAAGACATTTCTCATTTCTCCCCCCTTTCTTTTCCCCCTCTCTCCTCTCCTCCCCAACCCATCCTGGTAGAAAATGAACCCAGCAAAAAGAAGAGCATGTTCTGCTGTGTTAACGAGGTCAGTAAGCTCATAAAAAGACCAGAGCAACTGAATTGGTGTAAGACTTGAGGAGCAAAGATGGGAAAGATGTCCACAACCACAGAAATATTTACTAAGACCATGAACGGTGACAGTTCACTGCCTCCAGGTGTGATCTGCAGTGCTAGAGGAATATAGAGAGAAGTCAGGGTCAGAAATTCTGCCCCATGTATGCAGACAAGTGGTTGGAGCCCTTAATCTCTATCTGCTGCAATGATATCCAATGATGGGTGTGGATAGGTACGTAATAGACATCTGTGTTTAAGTCTGAATCTCAGTCCCACCCCTAATTTTTCAAAGGCTGAAGATGTGTGGGGATTGTCACTTCCACGCAGGAGCAGAGGACCTGGTTTCGATTCCCTTCTCAGCTGAGAGGTCTCAGCTGTCCAAGTTTATGGTTCAGGACAGCTATTGGGCTGCAAGTAAGAGCAGGAAAAGGATTTTTAACCAGTTTTTCAGATGGAAGAAAAGGGAATCTAAGAGTCATACAGCCAGGTGGGGAGGAGGCTACCCTGCAGGAGCACAGGTCTGTAATCTAGTCTATGTATGTACATTCATGTGCATCACCTGATGAGGGATCAGTTCATATTAACACACCTTCACTCAGGGACCTGCAGAGGCTCCTAGTGCCAGAGTTAATGGAGGCACATTGATTCCAACACACAGAAACATGATGGGTGTCAATCGCTATATTCCAATTACCTGCTTTCTGCTGTTCTCTCCCAGTTTAATTGATTTCTTTCTTAAGGAGCCACAAAGAAAATAAAGTAAGAAAGACTTTTAAAATTGCATTCAGGCCATATTCTTTGCCTGTGTGCAGAGATGTCACTCCTTGGGACCTGCACAAGGTTGCATGAGCTCACTGTGTATTATATGGGGCCTGAATGGATGCTCATGTCTTCTAAACTTCAGCTCATGGGTAAAGCATCTGTGGGATGGGATGCAGCTGTGATTTGGGCAGGAAAGACTCTATCCCTGTCCTGCAGCTGGAAACAGGGTGTGGTTGCGTTAATCCTGCTCTTAATGCTCTTTAGGATGTGCAGAATGAGGATACTGACTCAGCCTGTACCTATTTGGTGAGAAGGAAGAGGAGGAGATCTATTCCTGATCCAAAAGTTTCAATGAATATAATATGCCCCTTCACTTTGTCATTAAGCTCACTGTCACAGAGTAAAATAGCTCTTTCCTTAACCCCCTCCTCTTCAATACAACCACTCACTCTCTCACACCAAAAGAAAAAATCAAATAAAAACTACTGCATCAGGACTGCCACAGCCTTTGCAATTCATCTTAATTTGTTTCTGCCAAGATCAGGCAGCAAATACATTCAAATTCTTATGTATCAGATCACAATAGTTTGTAGTCATGTCTTACTGAAAAAAATGATGTTTTGTTAAAAAAAAACAATGTTTCTCCTCTGAGAAGGACCAGCCCTGGGTCATCTGAGGGGATTTATCAAGTTGTTTCTACATTGTCAGAGTGACGGTGCACAGATGGGATAAAGGGAATACATTACCGGGGGCTGTGACTCTCAGGGAGACGTTCTGCCTAACAAAACTTATGATGTCTGAAGTGGGCATGGGAGGAAGTAAATTTACAGGCATGGTCCAAAACTGGTGCGTGTTTTCCCCTAGTTCATGTTACAGTGGTCAGGTGGAATTTGCAAGCCACGGTGGGTGTAAAATTGTGCTGCTGGAGCAGAGCACACTGACCACCAGCACTTGGGAGCTGCTTTTTACACCACCAGATGGAGAAATTGTATTTGAAAAATTATATCCACAGCTGCTGGAGCTTTGTAAAATGAATCATTAATGACAAGATTGGAGATACGCTGATTTCTCCAAAAACATAAGTGAGACAACAAATCCCAGAGGCCAAAAGCACAATTTAAGACCCAAGGCTCAGAAAGCCAGGTAGTAATGACAGTAGCTCTGTTGTCATTAGATTAGCCTGATGGTTTGTGTATGGCAAGGGTGGTGTGGAGAAAACAAACCGAGATACTACAGAGCCAGGATGAGGAAGGACTTGCACGATCTCCTTCTTGACGTATTCCGTAGCTTTCCACTAGAGGGGACCTTGTACTTGCTCTGTAATATCTGGAGACAGTTTTAAAGGTAATTTGTTCTGGATATGTTTTGCCTTATTTCTGGTGTTAAATCAAGCTTGGCTTTGGTAGCATCTCTTCCTTGGTCTAAAGAAGACTTTCATGGCATTGGTTTATCTACCTGGGCCATCATATCTTCTTCCAGTATTGTTCTTCCACTGGTTAATAGAGGTAAGAGTTCAGCTGATGGTAGCTTAATACCCCAAGGACACGGTTGATGTAAGAGACATCAAGAAAATAATCATCGACTTTGGTGGATAAAACTTAAGTCCCCCTGGCTAGGTGTCCCCTGGGACTGAGGTGAGGATCATAAATCTGGACGGGCAGGTTGATAGAGCAGAGGGGAAGCTGAAGTTTTTTAATTTAATTCCTGGTTTCTTTGGGAAAGAAGCCCATGGAAAAGTTGTCCTCATTATTTTCCTCCTGCTGACTTTTCCTTGTTGGTTTTGCTTTTAGTGTTAATGAAAAGCAGTGAAAAACCAAGCATAGGTTCTATAGGTTCTGACCTGATCCGCCAGGAGATACCACATACTAGGTGCATCTATTGCTAGGAAATTTCATGATACCTTTTCACCATTAAATTGTAGCTTTCTCCAAAGGATTAAATCCTCCGGAGTAATTACAGCTGTCCCAGAGGCTCTCAAAGAAAAAAAAAAAAAAGTCTTTTTGATCTCTATCTGTGTACTTTCTTACACAGTGGGACTCTGAATAAGAACTGCTGTCTCTTATTGATTTCATTACACAGATCTGAATATTAGAAGTGTCTTGGCTCTGCCTTCAGAAAGTAAACTCCTTATACCCATCTCCCTTTTGAGAGGCAGCAAAGAAGAAATATAGATCACCTGTGCTGTCCTGATCACCTGGTTAGACCCATGGAGAACAAACGAAGTCTTCACTGGGACTGGGAGATTCCCCGTTCCACCAGGTGACATGTGGAGTCCCAACATGAGGCAGAGCTGTTAAAACCATGGGGTTTTGCCTTCCAGTGGCCAAAAAAAGAGAAGGATCAACCCCCAAATATTTCCAGGACTGGAGATGAAGCTTTTAATCTGTAGGTCAGGCTGGTCTTTATGTTACTGACATGGATGGCCATTTTCAAAGAGTTAGGGTTTTGTAGGCTTAAATAAAAGGGTACTTTTCAGAAATAAAGAGCTGTGAAAATTTTCCTTTCTTTTTTTTTTTTTTTTTTTTTTTTTGTGGGGGAGGAGAGTGGAGGGAGAAAGTGGGGTCCTTCGAGCATGTTTCTGCAAAAACACCAGCCAGCTAAACGCTCTCATGAAGTATAACTCCCTAAGGTATCACAGAGATGTATCAGACAACTGTGAGACAACTCTGGCTCTCTACTGTTCCTAATTTCACATGGCATTTTGCATGGCACTCCCCTCATTTTTACACATAGACCCAAAACACTTTTATGGTCCTAATCTTTTCTGGTTAAACAAAATACATCTTCTTCATTTGCTGAGTCCATGATGAACTGAGTCCCTAAGTCTGGACTCCTGCAGACTGAGAAGTGTCATGCAGGGTAACTGGGACACAAAAAGCAATCTGCTTAATGTCAGAAACAAAATAGGGGACAATAGATGAGACCTGAGCACTGATCTTGTGAAAGAGGGCTTTGTGCATATTTCCTTCTTAAGATGCTCCAGGGATTTGATCTAAAATAATAGTGGTGAAGCCTCCCTGAACTTCACTATCTTCTCTTACCATAAAACTGCCTGTCAAAGCAAAGTTATTTGCAGGGAGGTCATAGGACACAATAGAAATTCTCCTATTCAAGACACAATAGAAATGCATGTTCACTTTCAAAATCTGCTGTAGAGAAACTGAAGAGGTGATACAATGCACTGGAGGAACTCATTTTGCTTTGAGAAGAGTGAAGGGAAAAAGGAAAACAAGACACAAAGACTTTGGTAATTTGCCTTTCCTTGGGGTCTTACTCACAGCTCTCTTGAGTCTGTGATTCTAGAGAAGAGAAAGTCTCCTTTACCTCTAGACAGGGAGAGTCCTCCAGAAAATCTTCAGTCCATACTTGATTTGTTCTTTTTTTCTTTTCTGGGCATTTTTGTGCTACCATCCAGGACAAGAGGCAGGGCTGCAGGGATCTTTGGCTAGTCTAATGCTGATGGGATACTGGATTTTGGTGGCCTTTGGATAGATAGGCTGTTCTTATGATCCTCTGTAGTGTGTCTTGTTTGCTGCCTGGGGTCTGCAGCCGTTTGGGGCCATCACTTCCAAGCACTTTGGTGGTTGGTCCTGCCTTCCTGTCTCTAAAAAACTGAAACCCATTGTGGTGAGCTGTACCTGATTCCATTTCTAGCATTCAAAGACTTCTTGCCATCCCCTTGCATACAAAAAGTCTGTCTGTGGCTGACCATAGGAGCTCCGGACTGTTTGTGCCTTGGTGTGAAGAGGGATGGCTTTGAAACAAAACTCCTTGAAGCAGAAAGTCAACTCTGTGCTTTGTAGTAAGGGTCTGTCCCTTGCTATTTGTCCCTCCTATGTAATGCAGTGCTGCTCTCCCTCCACTCCAGCCTCAAACTGCTCAGCCCTGAAACTCAGTCACATCTTTTTCTTTGCTCAAGAGATAGAAAGTAGCTTATGGGGGGCTTTCTTCATAGGCAATGCATTCAGAATACCAATTTAATGAGTTTATTTTACAGGCTTTCAAATATTCCCTGGCTCCATGCTATCACACAGTGGTGTATCTTACTGATGCCAATGCTTCCATATGGGGATTATGATTTTTTAAAATTCCTTTTAAACATCCCTGGAGACTTTATTAAGACTTCCTGTAAGAGGACAGGGAGTCTAATACAGAGGGAAAGAAACAGGAACTTCGATTTTCACTAGAACAGGGCTTGACTTTATAAATGAAACACACTCATGCTCTCCCCCACCCTGTCCCCATCCCATTTCCCCCCTCCCCAGCCCATAAAACAGACCCTGGGATCAATGCCCCATGTGTACAGAAATAAAGACTAATCGTTTAATTTCTGTGGCTTTCTGTCTGATGAGTCGCCGAGCTGGGAGAGGGACAGAACTGCTGTGTAGGGCATAAGTCCTATCCTGGCTGGAATGTGCAGTCAGGGGCGAGCTGTTGGGGACAGCACATACATGGACAAGGGGGAGGACACGTTCACTGAGGGTCACTTGTGTTGTATGTTTCTGGTTATTAATGAAAGGGCTTAACACACATTTCCCCTTTTCATTTTCTCTTTTAGTCAGAGAGGTGGAAAGCTGGGCTGAGCTGACCCACTGGGTGGTGGCATGTCATTGAGAAGGAGAGATACCAGGCAGATGCTGTCCATGGCAGTGTTGTTGGGAAACCTGGGGAACCTCTCTCCTGGGGAATACAGACCATAAGGCAACAGCAAACAGAATCTGAGGAGTATAAGCCCTTCAGCTGCATGAAACACTTTCCAGGAGATCTGTGTTCTCCATGGGACCATCTTCATTGTGTGCAAGAAACAGGCATGGATTTGATTGTCCCAGACCTTTTTTGGGGGGATCAAAACCAACCATCTCAGATGCATGTTTAGAAATATAGCAGGCATTTGTTGCTATCCATTACCACACTGAAGACATAAGGTTGAAAGATAGAGTCCAAAAGAATAGTTTTTTAATGCTGTCTCTGTTGTGATAAACACCAGAGTCTTACAAGCTTTCTACTGCCTGCCATCCATACCAGGCCTGAATCACAAGTTCTCCCACACCTCTAGGTGTACACCCCGAGGTCCTTCTGAAATCGCATCTTCCCTGAACAGGATGAATTGCATGATGGATAAGTGAGTTTCAGGCCATGTAGCCTTTGAGCTCCAAGGGGCAGGAGAGGAAGGAACAGACACAAGTCAGTATGGACACTGCAGGGGTAGAAGCAAGCTGACCTCTTCGCAAGAATGGTCCTTATCAGCCCATGAGGGGTTGTTTTAACAGCCGGCTGTGAGGAAATGAGCTGGATGAGGAGGCTGTGAATGCAGATTCCCAAAGGCAGATGTGCAGCGTAGGAGTCCAGCCTGCAAACAAGCCGCCTTCCGGAGAGGGTTCCCTGAACCACCAGGACCTGGGCCAGAACTTGCTTTAGGTACAAGCAATTGTCTGGGGCCCTATAATTTGCAGGGCTGGAAAGACGTGACCCATCCAAGCTTCCATTCCTAACAACAAACCAGCAGTTTGTGGTGGCTGTGCTGGATTGTGCACCTGAAAACACTAGAAGGGAGATGTCCACAGTGGATATGACATGGGGAAGGGGGTAGGACTTTGGTTTCATGGGGAGGGGAGCTCGTGAATGGGTGAGAAGCATGGGACAGAGCCTGATTTACTGAGGGAGGGTATGAGGGACAGGGAGGAAGAGTTCAGAGCCCTGATTTGATCAAGTTTAGGTGTGATGCGATCAAGAAGGGCAAATAAAGCTTTTTCATTTTGTTAAACAGTTATATTTGCTTTTCATAGAATCATAGAATAATTTAGGTTGGAAAAGACCTTTAAGATCATCAAGTCTAACCATTAACAAAACACTGCCAAGTTCACCACTAAACCATGACCTTAAGTGCCACATTCTATGTGTCTGTTACTTACCTCCAGGGATGGTGACTCAACCACTTCCCTGGCCAGCCTGTTCCAAGGTTGATGAAAACCTTTTCTGTGAAGAATTTTTCCCTGGTGCAACTTGAGGCCATTTTCGCTTGTCCTATCACTTGCTACCTGGGAGAAGAGACTGACCCCCCCACACCTTGCTACGACCTCCTTTCAGGTAGTTGTAGAGAGCAATAAGGTCTCCCCTTCAGCCTCCTTTTCTCCAGACTGAACAACCCCAGCTCCCTCAGCTGCTCCTCCTTAGGCTTTTGCTCTAGACCCTCCACCAGCTTCATGCCCTTCTCTGGACACGCTCCAGCACCTCAATGTCTTTCTTGTAGCAAGGAGCCCAAAACTGAGCACAGATGAGAGTATGCACCTCTAAATCTTGTTTTGGATCCTAGTTGTCTTAGCCTGGCTCCTTCCTGAGGTGTGTAGAGTGGAGAAGGGACAGCAGGTGAGACAGCTGTGTAGCTGCAGGGGAAAAAAAACCTCCCACAGAACTGGACAGCAATAGGGAAAAAGCTAGAAATTCAGAACTAGACAATAGGGAAAAAGCTAGAAGTTCAGAGCTAGACAGTAGGGAAAAAGCTAGAAATACAGAACTAGAGGGAGCGGACCTGCAGCTTTGTCTTCAAAAGTAACAGTGTGCACTACGCCAGACAGCTCTGAAAGGGCAAAGAAGTCAACTGATCCAAGGAAGGAGATAGTAAGCAGCCTGACATATACATATGGAAAAAATTTCTAGGCAAAAAAAAAAAAGACCCAGACATATGGTAATAGTAGAAGCATGGATGTACGCATCCAACAGCTTGATTCTCACAGTCCAGCTGTTATGGCCATAACACAATGAATGCAGTCCAGTTTACGGTAGACACTTGTCAGCTCCGGGCACAAATCCTGTTCTCATTGCACTCAGAGGATGCACCTATGCTGGTAAAGAAATGAGACCAGCACCCATTCCCTGCCCCAGAAGCCTTCTGCCCCACCAGGGTGCCCATCCACATAGCTGAAATCTGAAACGGTCTGGTTGCATCCCAGTTGCGCAGTTGGAAGGATTCCTGGCTTGTGATAATGCCTGGACAATACCCAGGAATTTTTTTGGAATATATTATTTAACCTGGGCCAAAACCATGCTAGAGACTGAGGTAAAAAATTAACAGCATAGGTGGTATTAGAAAAATGTTTGGCCCACCTCCTGATCTTGTTGAGTTGCTGGTATAAAGACAGTAAATAATAATAGTTCCAGCAACTGCTGATGGAAGTTGCAGTTGATGGCAGACCCCACATACGTGGGGTTGTCTCTTCTTTTGTGGGCTTGTTAGGTATGCTGTTCCCTGATAGTTTGGGACAAAACCTTTGCTTTTTGTACAGTGCTTTACACCATTTCCTGCAGAGCAATGTAACATCAATTCTGCCTTAGCTCTGTTAAGGTTCCCCACCACCTTTCAGAGATATGCCCACGCTACAAATTTCTGCCTTTCACAGAATCATAGAATCATAGAATCATAGGGTTGGAAGGGACCTCTGGAGATCATCTAGTCCAACCCCCCTGCCAGAGCAGGGTCACCTAGAGCAGGTTACACAGGAACATGTCCAGGTGTGTTTTGAATGTCTCCAGAGACGGAGACTCCACCACCTCTCTGGGCAGCCTGTGCCAGGGCTCTGCCACCCTCAGGGTAAAGAAGTTCCTCCTCATGTTTAGGCGGAACTTCCTATGTTCAAGTTTGTGCCCATTGCCTCTTGTCCTGTCCCCAGGCACCACTGAAAAGAGCCTGGCCCCATCCTCCTGACACCCACCCTTTAAGTATTTATAAGTGTTGACAAGGTCACCCCTCAGACGTCTTTTTTCCAGACTGAAGAGACCCAAATCCCTCAGCCTTTCCTCATAAGAGAGGTGTTCCAGTCCCCTGATCATCTTTGTAGCCCTCTGCTGCACCCTTTCCAGCAGTTCCCTGTCCCTCTTGAACCGGGATAAAAAGTATAAATCAACTATAAATCAAGTATAAATCAACTGCCTTGCTTTCCTCTCCTCCTTTTCCTTTCTTCAGAGAAGCATCCTGGGTTTAATTCCCAATTTTTACTCATCTCTGTGTCCAAGTGCCCTATGGGTGATTTCTGTTGCCCATAAGGTCGATCCTGACAGGCCAGTGGTGGCATCCTGAGACAAGCAACTGTAAAACAGAACCTCAAGGTAAAGAAGGGGATTCTATTTAATTTAAAATTTCCATCCAGATTTTTTTCTAAACAATTGGAAAAAAAAGAAATATCTTCTCAACAGCAATACATTTTGGGTTTTTTGAGGACAAGTGGGAAGTTATTTCAATGGAATGATTTGTCAATATCTGATTGGAAAGAAACTCAAGAGATTCTGAGACCTCATGTCCTCTAGTTATTGGAGATAGTGACTCATTAATTTCCTTGATTGCCACAGAATTGTCATGTACCGCCTTTGGATATTAAAAAAATTGCCCATCTAAGGCATTTCTCGATCTGTTCCTGTGTTGAAAAGCTTTATTTTCAGTTTCAGAGTATTATTAGCTTTGTTATAGAGGAAAGAAAAGGCTGCTGCGGTTCTTCTTTCTTTGATGTGAAAGAGATGGTTGAGACACTGGAGCTTGAATAAATTGCTGTGTTTCTCATGCCTGCACACAGATTTGAGGAGAGTTTTTGGGCACCAGCCTCAGGTACAATCCCCCGGGCAACAAAGCTGGATAATTGCAGGGCATTCAGGGAAGATATAAGAAGATGACCTATATTTTGGTTTACCAGTTTTCAAGGGGCATAGTTCAATGCACAAGGAAGATCTGTAGAAAGAGGACACTCAGAATCGGCTCTGCTGGGATATTTAGCATGTCACTGAGATGAACCAGGTCCATGGCACTGGTGTTGCAATGACCGTGCATTTCTAAGGTTTGGTTTTACACCTAATATTTGGGAGATCATCCGAATGATGCAGAAGGTCGGCCACATTTCACTCTTCTCATTTCTAGTGATATGAAACGGTGGAGCAGGTTATAACCCATTTCCAAGGCTGCATAATCGAAAGCAAAAGAGATAAATTTGCCAGAAATCAGCCAGTGGACTAGTGAATGGAAGACTGGATTGGTGGCACATCTGTGGTAATACCCACCTATCACAGGTGGCCTTTACATACATTTCCAGGTTAATCTTGTTAAACAGGGCTAACTAACAAAAAAAGATATATAAACCCACTGGATTTTCTGTGAATGTATGTTCTTACGTAATTCTGGCACATATGAAACCTGGATGTTAATTAAAGATGAAGCATTAGCTCAAAGACTAAATAGAAACCAAGGCTGAATGTGATGCAACCATATTGGAATAAAAGGTGGCCTTTTCTCTTCTTGGGGTGTTCAGACCTGAATTAAAAGAGCAATAATCTCTGAACATTTTAGCTAGTACGTGAGAGCTCCTGCATTTATCAAAGACAAATATCTTCGATATTTAACTAGTAGATGGGGCCGGCAACATAGTGACCAAGGATGAGGAAAAGGCTGAGGTACTTAATGCAGTCTTTGCCTCACTCTTCAGCAGTAGGACCAGTTGTTCCCTGAGTACCCAGACCCCTGAGCTAGAAGACAGGGATGGGGAGCAGAATGAAGACCCTGTAATGCAAAAGGAAACGGTGAGGTTAGCAAATGTGACACCTGTCCACAAGAAGGGCCAGAGGGAGGGTCCGGGGAACTACAGGCCAGTCAGTCTGACCTCGGTGCCTGGGAAGGTCATGGAACAGATCCTCCTCAGTGCCATTACACGGCACATGCAGGAGAACAGGGTGATCAGGCCCAGTCAGCATGGGTTTGTGAAGGGCAGGTCATGCCTATCAAACCTAATATCCTTCTATGATAAGGTGACCCACTTAGTGGATGAGGGAAAAGCTGTGGATGTTATCTACTGGGAGTTTTGCAAAGCTTTTGACACTGTTTCCCACAGCATTCTCCTGGAGAAAATGGCTGCTCATGGCCTGGACAGGTGTACTCTTCACTGGGTAAAAAACTGGCTGGATGGCCGTGCCCAGAGAGTGGTGGTAAATGGAGTTAAATCCATGTTGGTGTCCGGTCACAAGTGGCGTCCCCCAGGCCTCGGTGCTGGGGCCAGTTCTCTTTAATATCTTTATCAATGATCTGGATGAAGGGATCGAGTGCACCCTCAGTAAGTTCGCAGATGACACTAAACTGGGCGGGCGTGTTGATCTGCTTGAGGGTAGGTTGGCTCTGCAGAGGGATCTGGACAGGCTGGACCGATGGGCTGAGACCAGTGGTATGAGGTTCAACAAGGCCAAGTGCCGGGTCCTGCACTTGGGTCACAACAACCCCATGCAGCGCTACAGGATTGGGGCAGAGTGGCTCGAAAGCAGCCCGGCAGAAAAGGACCTGGGGGTGTTGGTTGACAGCCGGCTGAATATGAGCCAGCAGTGTGCCCAGGTGGCCAAGAAAGCCAAGAGCATCCTGGCCTGTATCAGGAATAGTGTGGTGAGCCGGACTAGGGAAGTGATCATTCCCCTGTACTCGGCACTGGTGAGGCCCCACCTTGAGTACTGCGTTCAGTTTTGGGCCCCTCGCTGCAAGAGGGACACCGAGGTGTTTGAGCGTGTCCAGAGAAGGGCTACAAAGCTGGTGAGGGGTCTGGAGGACAAACCTTATGAGGAACGACTGAGGGAGCTGGTGGTGTTTAGCCTGGAGACGAGGAGGCTGAGGGGAGACCTCATCACCCTCTACAACTACCTGAAAGGAGGTTGTAGAGAGATGGGGGCTGACCTCTTCTCCCTGGTGACAAGTGATAGGACGAGAGGAAAAGGGTTCAAGTTATGACAGGGGATGTTTAGATTGGATATTAGGAAACATTTCTTCACTGAAAGGGTTATTAAACATTGGAATAGGCTGCCCAGGGAGGTGGTGGATTCACCATCCCTGGAGGTGTTTAAAAAAAGGGTAGATGGGGCACTTAGGGACATGGTTTAGAAGTGGCTTTTGTCAGGGTAGGTTAAAGGTTGGACTCGATGATCTTAAAGGTCCCTTCCAACCTCAGCAATTCCATGATTCTATGATTCTATGATTCTATGATTCTATGACAATAGGTTCAATGCCAGGTTACCAGAACAACCTTTCAGAAGGTGGACTTCAGATTTTCTTAAAGAACTCACTGTCCCCCTGCTGCCTGTAAAAGTCTCAGTGTGACTTTGTTGTCCAATATAAGCTGCAATTGATGCCCTACATTTTCCGAACAGCACTCTCTCTTTTTTTTATTTTTCAGTTAGGACTCTCGCAAGCATGAAAGTGATTTGAGGGACACGTTCCTCATGGAAAATCCTCAAGGGGAAGCAGTTTTCTGTCCGTGAAAAACGGGTAAGTGAAAGTATCTGATCTGAGCCTTTCAAACAGCAACAATTCTCTGCAGATTTGAAAAACTCAACCAAGCACAAGAACTGGCAAGAATAAAGGACATGCGACTTATGTAAGCACTGGCCTGCTGTCTGCTGGGGTTTTACCCGTAAAATAAACTGTAAGTTTACAATAGTATTTAGGCCTAGTGACTTAGGCATCCAATGACTTCGAGACTGAGTATGAACTTCTGAGAAAAGAAAAGAATGCTTAAAAATGATTTTGTTTTCATTTCAGACTAATATATTTATTGTGTGGGGGATCCGAGGACGTTCTTAACTACACATGTATAAGAAAGCCACCTTGCCTGTATAATTTGAAAAATACCCACCAGTGGAAATGAGACTTCCAAAACACAGCTCTGGCAAAACAGCCATATCACGTCTGATCCAATAATACAGTTTAATTCTTTCAACAACTTCTTAGCTAGTTTGCCAAATCAGATTGTCCCACTGGCAAAAAAAATCTCAGAAGGCTGCCAAACCTTTTCAGACAAATTCCCCAAACTGAATATTTTATCCTGTTATGTACTGGAGAGACACAAACAGAAAGAAGAGTCCATTTTATTCTACTTACTGAGCGCATACACAACAGTTCAATCTGAGGACTTTCAGAAAAGCATTTCAGTGGCGCAGGAAGCTAATGGCTAAGAAGGACTAAAGAAGATTTGGAGAAAATTAAACCTTTATTTTATTTGGTTCTTTTCCTTCAGTTCAACTTAAACACACTTTTCCAAACACTGTTTCAACATTCACACATTTGTGAATAGGAAAGGAGTGGCTGAATGCCTTTGTTGTAAAAGAGTGGAAAATAAGGAAAATGATGGGAAAGGGTTTAATGAATGATGAAACAGAAAAAAATACTGTGAATAACTAAGAAGGTTGCTATGTCCTACACTGCATTTGGAGACCATAGTGAAGGTCAAAGTGGTCCAGACTGAGGTGAGAAGAAGCATCAGAGAAGCGGTAATAATGGTCTGCAAAAAAACTGAAACAAAGTTTTTACTGTAAAGAATGCTGAGAATGCCAAGGAAATGCTTGGAAATAGTTTTCAAAAACCTCAAAGATCACTAACTAGATCAAAGAAATATTGTGTTTTCCTGGTCTACTGTGGACAGAACAAGTGAAAATGAACTTAATTATGGAAATAGATATATAGGGCCGGTGAAGAACAGACTCCAAATGATGAGAGTAATGAAGTATCAAAACCTCCTTCTGTCCTGTTTCAGCTGGGATAGACTTAATTTTCTTTCTAGTAGCTGCTGTGTTTTGGAATGAGTAGTGAATAATGCTGATAACACGTATTGTTTTAGTTGTTGCTAAGTGACGTTTACATTAGCCAAAGACTTTTGCAGTTTCCCATAAAACCTGAGTGGGAGCATAGACAGAACAAGCTGGCCAAAGGGGTATTCCATACCATAGACGTCATGCTCAGCATGTAAATGAAGGTTAATTAACCTGTCTTTATTTCAACTCCTGAGTCTTTTTCCCACTCCTTTTCTCCCTATTCTCTCTACCCTACCAGAGGGAGGGGAAGGGTAGTGAACGAGCCGCTATGTGGTCCTAGTTGCTGGCACACCACCTTAATTTTAGGATTTTAAGAACAGGTTAGATGCAAATCATAGAATCATAGAATTGTTACGGTTGCAAGGGACCTTAAAGATCATCTAGTTCCAACCCCCCTGCCACGGGCAGGGACATCTCCCACTAGATCAGGTTGCTCAGAGCCCCGTCCAGCCTGGCCTTAAAAACTTCCAGGGATGGGGCTTCCACCACCCCTCTGGGCAACCTGTTCCAGTGCCTCACCACCCTCATGGTGAAGAACTTCTTCCTAACGTTCAGTCTGAATCGACCCATCTCTAGTTTTAATCCATTCCCTCTAGTCCTACCGCTACCCAACATCCTAAAAAGTCCCTCCCCAGCTTTCTTGGAGGCCCCCTTAAGATACTGGTAGGCCACTATAAGGTCTCCTTGGAGCCTTCTCTTCTCCAGACTGAACAACCCGAACTCTCTCAGTCTGTCCTCATAGGAGAGGTGCTCCAGCCCTCTGATCATCTTCGTGGCCCTTCTCTGGACACGTTGTATGTCCATATCTTTCTTGTAGTAGGGACTCTCAGCACTGGTGAGGCCACACCTTGAGTATTGTGTCCAGTTCTGGGCACCTCAATACGAGAGAGGTATTGAGGTGCTGGAGCGAGTGCAGAGGAGGGCAACGAAGCTGGTGAAGGGCCTGGAGAATAAATCTGATGAGGAGCGATTGAAGGAGCTGGGACTGTTTAGTTTGAGGAAGAGGAGGCTGAGGGGAGACCTCGTCACTTTCTACAACTACTTGAAAGGACATTGTAGAGAGGTTGGTGCTGGTCTCTTCTTACAAGTAATTAGTGATAGAACAAGAGGGAATGGGTTCAAGCTGCAGCAGGGTAGGTTTAGGCTGGACATTAGGAAAAAATTCTTCACAGAAAGTGGTTAGACACTGGAATAGGCTGCCCAGGGAGGTGGTGGAGTCACCATCCCTGAATGTGTTTAAGACTCATTTAGATGTGGTGTTAAGGGATATGGTGTAAGAACTTCGTAGAGTGGAGTTGATGGTTGGACTTGATGATCCCAAGGGTCTTTTCCAACCTAAATGATTCTATGATTCTATGACTCCAGAATTGGACACAGTACTCCAGGTGGGGTGTCAAGAGAGAGGAGTAGAGGGGGAGAATCTCCTCCCTCGACCTGCTGGCCACGCTTCTCCTGATGCAGCCCAGGAGACTATTGGCTTTCTGGGCTGCTAGTGCACACTGATGGCTCATGTTGAGCCTCTCGTCTACCAGCACCCCCAAGTCCTTTTCTTCAGGGCTGCTCTCAAGCCAGTCCCTGCCCAGCCTATATCGGTGCTTGGGATTGCCCCAACCCAGATGGAGGACCTTGCACTGGGTCTTGTTGAACTTCATGAGGTTGGCATGGGGCCACCTCTCCAGCCTGTCAAGGTCCCTCTGGATGGCATCCCTTCCCTCCAGTGTGTCAGCCGTCCCACACAGCTTGGTGTCGTCAGCAAACTTGCTGACGGTGCACTCTATGCCACTGTCCATGTCACTGACAAAGACGTTAAACAAGACCGGTCCCAGTACTGGTCCTTGAGGGACTCCACTCGTCACTGGCCTCCACTTGGACATGAGCCCATTGACAGCCACTCTTTGGGTGCGGCCGTCAAGCCAGTTCTTTATCCACTGAATTGTCAGGCCAACATACCCATATTTTATCAGCTTGCCTATTTTATCATGGTTGGTTTAGGTGGAGATGATTCATTATTGGAGCTGTGACATGGAGCTGGACAATGTCTTGAGTAGAAAGGTGGTAGTTTTGTACATAGAAGATGTGCCATATTTCCAGTTCAGACTAGAAGTCTTAAGAATTGTTTAGATATTTTTTAAAAAATATGGGTTTGGGGATGCCCTTTTATCCTAGGACTTTCTGCTTTCAGAGCTTCTTACTCCATATTTCCAGGCCTTGTTCTTCCAATACAAAAAAAAAAAAAAAGGAAAAATAATGCTTTCGAAGTAGATTTGAAATCTACAAGTCATCGTCTTTGTGGAGAAAAATATCTTTATACAAGTGATCTATCCTTCCAAAAATTCAGTAGTTTTTCAAAGATCTGAGGCACAGTTAGAACCAGGTAGTGCAATAGAGGGTTAGCTCAAATCTTGGGATTGAGACCCTGTTCTGTCATGTGCTTCATGTTTGGCCTTAAATAATTAATTTCTGTTCTCTGTGTTGTGACTGCGAACTCTGTAGAGGGGAAAGAAAGAGCTCTGCCCTATTTCAAGAGGCTGTTTGTGAGGAGCGATGCATTACAACTCAGGGGTGCAGTCTTGTTGACAAACAGAGCTGGTAAACCCATGAAATCTGTTTAAAATTAAAGGGGTGGCAACATTGATTCTGGCAGCTGGGAATTTGTTTACACAGTGACTTCAGACAGCTTCCAGGCCAGCTTGGAAGCTAAGGAAAATTCACAGCATAGACAAGACTTCATTGTCCTTTCTTTCCTAAAAATAATTCACATTCTCCTGCTTCCCAGAATTCATTTTGCCTTTATAGCCATAAATATTGTGTTCTTGTTGAATCATTTCCCAACCCTCTTCATCGCCACCTGTTAGAGGCTGGTTTAGGATGTCCCATGTTGCAAAGCTAAGAGATAAAAAAAAAAAAAGAGCTAGAACTCAACACCTGACCAGCCTGGCCTATAACCAAGAGGTATCTTTAAAAACATAAGGGTAAATGGACTTATGCACGTATATCCTGTGTACCCATTTTTTTACATCTATGGGTTGGACTCCCCCTGACGAGGGTAAGAGTCCTCCTTCCTAGACCAGCTTTTCCCAGGGTGTCCCCAGGGAAACTGAAGGACTCCTCAAACCTTTGAAAACTCCCAGACAGGCTTCTTCAGAATCACTGTTCCCTCCATGCCCATCCTTCACCCAACCCAGCTGCATCATCACTCTACTCCCTCAACCATGGTCACTGCTCAAGCACAGTATCATCCTTGAGGTAGGGGCAGAATACCTGAGGACATAAGACACTTTAAAGCAGGCTCTTGGCATAGTTGTAATAGCAGCAAGGGAGCTCTAGAAGTTCTTCCTGTAGAGTCCTGAAAAGGTGTATTTGTTGTGAGTGACATACTTTGCTAAATAAGAAAACCTAAAGCCAATCAGGTAGCCAAGAAACTCACCTTTACTGTATAGAAACACGTGGAATTTCTAAAAGAATAAACCAAGAACTTCTCCCTCCTTCCAAAGGGTTTGTTTCAAATAAGTTAAAGAATATCAAGGAACTTCTCCCAGTGTAAGAACTGTGTCATTCATATAGTTAATTTCTTTTGACCCTGGTCAATACCAATTAGCATCCTTCCAGCAATTGCCTGGCCCTTTTTTGAGGTTTGCACAGGCCAAGGACTATTTCTAATATGCAGTACATGAAGATATCCTGTTTCAGGTTGTCATGACCTAAAAGTAGTAGAAGAAGTCAGCTGCAGGGTTGTAGGCTGTGCTGTGCCAGTTGGCCTCAGGATTAACGGAAAGACCCTGACCCATTTTACTCATGGATTCAGATGTATCTATATCCAGAGTCAGGTTCATACCAAAGAATGTGAATGGAGAACATGGAAGTCTCCTGCCTTGGCTCACTCTCCAACTTCCTTTTTGTTTTATGAGTGTAGATACAGCCCATGAAACCATTGGAGTGCTTCCAAGGAACAAGCCAGATCCAATATTTATAGACTCAGCATAATTTAGTGGTTCCCATTCTTTTAATATATGTAGAAGGTTTTATTTTATTGCTGTCAGACTTTTGTTCTTCCAAATTAATCATTGATACTAGGCACACAAACAACACAGTGATAAATGTTTTACAAACGTCAGATATGTTGTATATGTCAGACACTAAACTCACTATCTTGGAAACAGATATTCTGAAGACTACTACACAACAGAGTCAGGGAGAAGGGGAGTTTTTTTGCATAACCTTGAAATTCAAAGGCAAGTATAAAGTGGAAATGCTCTGTTAGAGTTGACTAGGCACTGAATAGATCTCTTAAGACCTTTAACGGAGACACTACTTATTAAAGCAACATCGAAGGAAGTTGCCAAGTGAATCAGGAAACCTTAGAAGATACAGTTGACATGTATGCTTTGTGAAACTGTCTGATTCAAGGATAAAATGCTGGCAAAATAAGAATGATGAAATACAGCGTCACTTGTTAGAGAATTTAACCTCAAGTGGAGACTGACATCAAAGTGATTTAAAGCTGCTACCAACCCCAGTCCATCTGCAGTGGTGTCCATTTACCTCTCCTATCTACTTTACACTCTTTTTAAAAACCTCTTTTTTTTCAAGAAGTGCAGGGTGTTTTGATTGTTGCCATTGTTCCTAGGTTTCTTTTTCTCTTTTCTCTTTCAGCAGGATTTTGCAAAAGGCATTTGACATTTCTTTTCTGGGAAAACATACATAGCTTTCTCAGATGTGGGATTTCATCCCAGGGCACACTATGGAGAGAGGCTAATGGGAAAAAAGGCAAGTAGGAGAGATCGAAGAAGAGGACCACAAAAGAGCAACTGTGTCATAAGGTACTTTTGAGTCTCCCATATGGTCTGCCAACATCATGGGGATGCCTTGAACACCTCAGAACCTGGTAAGTAAACACTCTAAGTACATAAGGAGAAAGCTGTTCTGTAGAGTATAAGGTAAGGCCTCTATAATAAGTAAATAATGCATTTTAAGGAGAATTTCAGCTTTTTGGAAGGCAACATTAAATCTTGCCTGGATTTAAATCAATGTGATGCACATGTCTGGAAAACTGTTGGTAACGATGAGACTATTGAAACCAATGGACAAATATTCCAGAACTTTCAAGCACATCAACCAACATTAACCTGGTGCTGCTCTCAACCTCATTAGCAGGAGTGCCAGCTATACAAATGCTTTGTTCTGAGTGAAGCTGGCTCTTGTAATCAATTCAATTTTGAGACAGAAAAAAACCCCACTGATTGAGTTTCCATTGTTTTCTAGGGTCTCTGGATTCCTGGTGCTGCCTACACTGGGACAGAAGAACAGGAGTTCTGTAACTAAGTGCAGACATCGGAGTTGCCAATGTCTACTGCTGGTGAAGGCGGCCCAGGCTTCTTTTATAGCTTGCTAAAAGAAATAAATGCTCCTCAGGCACTGTTCCTCTCATTCTAAAGTAGACACTAGATTAAAAAAATTGCTCCCTAAAAGGCACTGGTTCTTTCTATTGACTACAAAAGGAGCCCAGGGTCACTAGACCAGAGGTGTATGGTGCTCTGTAGACATCTAAAGGCATTTGTGGTTTCTCTTTCCACATGGTGTTCTACTGCAGAGCAGAGAAGGGTGGCAAGGTCTGGCACAGCAGAAAGCCCTGATGAATAACGCTGCAGAGCTCTGAGATGCTCATCTCAGCGTTACACGTTTGGATAGCAACAATACAGGGAATCCTGGAACTGTGGTCCTCCCTGAGACGTCCTAGAAAGCTGTGAGGAAGAGCTGGGAAATATAAAATGGGTTTTAAACCTGAGAGGTTGGTGATAAAACACCCATTGCTAAAAGACAATGATGTGAGAAAGAAAGGAAAATAGAAGAAAACCTCCACCGTCAAGTTGCCAGGGTTGCATTCTCAGTCATCGATGACATGGTGATCCAAAGAGTCCATTGAGAACTCGCCTCCCTCTAAAACCCTGACTGCCTGTTTAGAGAACATGGGACTTTCCCTGCCCTAGAAAGGGTTTAACAAGGGAATTAATGGACTTACAGACCTTCCTGTGTTCTTCTCTGGCTCTGCCTTGGTCTGAGAAGGAAGCAACCTCAAAGGACCCAGAACTTGTGAGTACTTCATAAACTTTATGCACCACAAAAAGAATCACAACTTTTGCTGTGGGGGATGGCTTTTAACGCAAGCCTTTGAAGAACGATATAGACTGTATTCTTTTCCAAAAAAACAAGCATTGCCTTTTCATTTAAGTGAAACACCAGGCTTTTATATCCAACCTTTAAACATTAAGTGGCCCAGCTGTGTTCTTTAATGTCACCATTCTGCAACCTTAACAAAATGAAAATAGCCATGAATATCATCGATCTCTGGGCGCAGATGCATTTCCACATCCTTCATTCCACATCCAGCAGCCTTTCACAGGCCAGAACAAAAAAACATTCACATGAAAGTCTAGCCATTCATCAGAAAATCAGCTTGATAAAAATGGTGAAATTTGAAATTCTCTCCCCCTCTCTGGTTTTGCTCAATGGCTTCCAGATTGCAACCATTTGATTTACAAAATGAAAGACGTGCTCCCCCCTCCCCTAATTACCAGGGACACAAATTCAGTTTTGGATGAAAACCTTTTGTGTGTGCCTCTTAAGCCCTCCCCAAAAGTCCTGCCACTGGAATTTGGCCAACCATTTTGTTGATGATGCATGAGCTGGAACCAAATGGAGATGATTTTTCCATTAACGGCTTTGGCTCTGCAGAACCGACAGGAGTAAAATATTAGTTTTGCTTGCTAAAGAATCCACTATGACTCAAAGACACAATGAAACAGATCTTTGGGGAAAGAGGCTTATGTTCCTAGAGAATCACTTTCCTAACTATAACCATACCAGCTCTCAAAGCTGTATACAAAAATCTTATGTATCTTATTACAGACAGTCAAGAGTCCAAAGGTTCAGACCTCCAAAAGGCCTTTGAAGACTTGGAGCAGGCAACCGAGTATTCTGTCAACAAGATTTTTTTTTTCTCTACAGAAAATGTTGATCCCGACTAAAATGCAAATTAAAAAAAAAAATTAAAAACAATCTGGGTTGGGGCATGGTTTGAATTTTTGTAAGTCCTTGCCTCCATTGAGAGAGTGGAAGGACAGAAGACTGTTTCTCTATTGGAAGAAAAAATATATTCTGAGTGTGTGTTAGCCAGTGTGGTTAAAGGTATGGACTACTGAAGACTTAGGTGAGGCTGGAGGTTTAGGGAACTGTCAGCCACCCAGAATTGAGGAATAGTTTTGTAGTTGCTGTCTATTGCTTTTTGCAAAATGGTTGCTGTATTTGGTGGTGCTTATCAAAGAGGCTGCCACCACCTTCTTATTCTTCCCTTGGTGTATTTCTACCCCGCTTTAAAAGGAATTATACACTAAGGAGGACATTCATATTGCTTGGACATGGAGATCTGCAATGGAGAAGGTGGTGATACAAGAGGCCCTTTCCTGACCTTGAGGCAGCAGCTTGCCCCTTGCTCTTCCTCCAGTGCTTGTAAAAGTTCAATCTCATCACAGATCCATTGGGTAATTAGGAAGAGGTGGGAAAGATGTCTCTACGTGATTGTTCTCTTTCAGGGTCCTTTGTGGCGAGCTTGGCTGCAACATGATTTCCTCTCAGTGGTGGCATGGGGAATGTTTTCACCAAAAACCTATACTCAAAACCTGGTATGTGATCACTGCATCTCTGGTTGTATCCACTTCACTGGCAAGTGAGTCATGCTATTCCAGAAGGATCAGAGTGCAGTAGAGTGCAGAATTGGCGTTTAGCTTCTTAATGTTTCTAAGTGCACTAGTGGGATATATTACTGTAGAGACACATCTAGATGTTAATATTTGCAGTGTCCAAAGGGATGACAAGAAATTGTCTGAGACATCACTTCTTTCACATGTGACTACAGTGATAATGTGCCCCCTATTCTGACACCACCTCCTTATTTTTCGTTTAAAAAGGGCAAATTGCAGATAATCGAAATTATGTTTTGAAAACCATTGTAAAAAGTTTAAGCATCCAGCAGTTTTTGGCTGAGAGCAGCAATGACACTTACTCAGTGAGTTTTGCAGAGCTAATCCAAACAATTTCCTTTTATCTGTGTGTGTGTGTGTGTGCACGCTTTGGCGTTTGAGTCTACTCCAGACTCATTCATCATGCAGTAACTTCATGTAGCAAATAAAAATAAGAATGTGTACCACAGCAACATGTAGGGGCCTCCAACAGGATCTGGGACCTACAATGTGATGTTGCATAAACTTTTACTAACAATTAGATTCTGCCCTGAGTAGCTACAAATCTAAACAGGATGGCAAAAATAATAAATAGGCAGACAGGAAACATGGAATCATAGAATGGTTTGGGTTAGAACAGACGTTAAAGATCATCTAGTTCCAATCCCCCTGCCGTGAGCAGTGACACCTCCCACTAGAACAGGTTGCTCAAAGCCCCATCCAGCCTGGTCTTGAACACTTCCAGGGACGGGGCATCCACAACTTCTCTAGGCAACCTCTTCCAGTGCCTCACCAGCCTCACAAGAAAGAATTTATTCCTAATATCTAATCTAAACCTCCCCTCTTTCAGTTTAAAACCATTACCCCTTGTCCTGTTGCTCCACTCCCTGATAAAGACATCTTCACTTTCAAGTGCACATCTGTAGGGATTGGGTCTGTGTTCAGAGATGAGTGGTGGACAGGGCAGAGAAGTCCCTCTTCTGTGGGATGTAGCCTTACTGTTGGCTACATTGGAAGCACCCAAATGTGTTCAAAAGAGATGAATTTAAGATATGCATTGGGCTGCATTAACATGCAACACGTTCAGCCCCAGCAGAATTCAAATACTTGCCTCAAGTAGAGGGTCTCCTCCTTAAAAGCTTTCGCTATGGACCTGAAACAGTCTTGAAGGTTTACAAAGTGGGTTTGTGATAGGTCTGGTCTTAAGAGTGGAATCTCATTTGGGTTTCAATGACAGTATAAACATGCCTAGTTTTCAATGACAGTATAAACATGCCTAGTGCAACATTTTGGTGCTGTCTAACAGCTGGCTTGGCTATAAGATTATCTGCAGTGCTATAACTTTATCAGTGATTGCCATTTTTCAGACTATTTCATACTGGACTTTCTGCAAATTCCCTCACTTGGAAACATGAAGAAGCTCAGGGGTAAAAGCGCTATTGCAAGTAATATGGACATTAATGCAACACAGAGTCTGGTGGTTGGATATACCCCTGAGTTTTATCCCAAATTTTCCATTAATTGTCTGTGCAGTGCACACACAAGGAAAGAGTTTACCTTGGGATAGGAAAAGTTTATTCAAGCAACTTATATAAAACTGGTGGACGGGATATTTAGGGCAGGTCATGTTTCAGTCAAAGTATTTGTGAATTTGCCTTGATTGCCATAGGAAAAAAAAAATAAAAAGAAAACCAGCAGTATTGTTCTCTCTCTCTCTGTTAATTGTAGAGAAAATGTCAGGCATCACTGATTAGACAAGATACTTAATTCTTAGATAGCTACAGTAACGTGGAATAACCCCAATTTATTACTCAGTAATTACAGAACTTTTTCACGACCTCTGTATTTAGGACGTTTAGGACTGAGGACAAGGGCAAGAAGTTTTTTAGTCCTAGAGCTTAAATTAAATAAGTTGGCTGTGTTTACTCCTACCCTGACTACGTAACGTCGTTATTGTTAAATGAGAAAATCTGGGCATGGATCCTGAGGGTCGTGCTTTCTGTTTTAGTTGGTCAATTGTCTATGATTATATTAGTGTGTCTATATTGGGGTGCGTGTGTGGAACAAGTTTATAGTCCTGCTCTTCCTGATGGTCTTCTTCATTGGCTCTTATCTGGAGCAAGTCAACTTGTCAAACAAAGCCAGATACAGAGAGTGATGGAGCTAAACCTGCAAAACATGTGAGCCAAACTGGCTCACTAGCTTGAAACACTTTGAGAATTTAGGGCCAAGCAGTTACTAGTAGTCATATTGAAGTAGCAAGTGCCCAAAACAAGTCATGTCTAGGGTGGATGATGCCCTAGCTCTCTTGTACAGAGTTCTCTCACTTTCTTGTGAAACAGTTTCTGCGGTTCATTGTTAGAGATGGGACACCAGAGCCATTTAGACTGTAAGTCTAATGCAACCCTCTGTTCTGTATCCATACCCTCTTCCCATTTTGCACGGGGGATGTGAGCCAGCAGACCTTGCACTGCAGAAGCTGTGGAGTTCCAGAGGAAATCAAGGTAAAGTGTGTGTGCATTTATTTTCAGTAGAGAGGGTAACCCAAAGGCAGGTGTGTAGCTTGGAACTACTTTCTTCATTCAATCTCTCTTGGGCTTCAAGTCTCTTTTCAGAGCCCCAGCTGAACTGAAAAGCTGGTTTTTTCTCTGGTTCAGGTTTGCAGACCTGTCCCCATCATCTTCAGTCCCAGACTTTATCTTTATTATTGATGTAATGCATTTTAATTAGTAAATTCCTTCGTCTTTAATGCTTTTGCATCAGTGCCAGCTGACCCCATGGCCACTTGCCCCCCAGCAGCTTCAGGGTCATGTAGTAGGAAGTTCACTTTACTTGCTTTAATGACTCTTTTTCTGAATTAATACATCTCTTGGAGATATGAACCCTGATAGCACTGTTAATATAAGATTCTGAGCTGAATTATGCTCTGTGTAATACCATTTGCTTCAGTCAAATTGCTCTTGAATTTCTTTTCTCTTATTAACTCAGCACATTTTACAGGGCAAGGGATTTTTTTATTTTATTTTTAAATAGGCTGAGGCACAGAGGTTAAGTGATCTTTGTGTTGAGTCCTCTGTAAATGAGCTCAGTGCTCAAGGAGATAATAAATATTAGCAATGACTATAAAAACATTGAGTGGAAGAGAAGACAACAGAAATATCTCTGGGTTACAAGAAGACAAAAACATCTCAGAACTAAATAGTGCACCCACATCTTGAATGCTGATGGCAATTTTACTTCTCCTCCGCTCCTCCCAGGAAAGGACACATTGGGACCAGAAAAGGTTCAGAGAAGGGTGACAGAGACAACGAAATGGAAATGGCCACATCAGAAAAAAGACCCCCTGCTCTTCGGCTTGTGAAATAGGTCTGTCAATTCCTGAAGGGTGATGAGGTGGGAGAAAGTGAACAGGGATCTACACCAATTAAATGGAGCACCCAATGAATTTTTGGAGTAGCACACTTCAAAAACATAAATGAGAGGAAGCCTTTTTTTGCCAAACTCATATCCTCTAACGCATTGTCACAGGAAGCCTTGGAGTCCAAATATATAGATAGGCTCATAAAATAAAGACAAAACCGTGGAGGATCAATCTCGTGGGATTATTAAATTCAAGGGTCTGGATTCAACTTCCAGCTCAGGAAACTTCTGAGCTTTGCAGTTTCAGATCCTGGGAAATCATTCCAGACACAGGATCACTCTCTACATTCCACTCTTCCACTCTTTCTCTATGCATTGCCTTTTAGGGCAGTCTATAGTGATTTTTGGGTTGGCTAAGTGTATTCACCAATAGGAAATGTAGAAACAGACTTGTTCTCATAACCAACAGTTCTACTTTTGGTGTCTTCAGGGCACCAGCAATAAAGTAGCTGTTTGTTGGGCAGCCAAAAGATGATAGACCCAATCACTTGGGTCTGAACCTCTGATGTTCAGATCTTCCTACTTTAGTGCCTCCTATTTCTCCTCCAGCTGCCACTGTTATGAGAAGGATCTTCCTCACAGTACTGTTTCAGTTCCTTTTCCATTTGAAGCATAAGGAACTGTATTGTAATGAAATATGTAAGGCAAAATAACGTAACTCTTTTCAATCCACAGGCATCTCCTTAGGAGTGAGTGCACAAGACTGATGAGATTTCTTTGGGGTCTAAACTCACAACTCAATATAGGGCAACTCATCTGGGCACTGAGCAACAAGAATCATGCTGTATCTTTTCTGTGAGATAAATTAAGGTTGAAAGGATAAATCCCTGAAAAAAAATCCCTATGAACTTTCTTAACTTTATTAAATTTTGAGTGTTTTACAAGTTGACACAGAGGTGAAAAAGACTAATTATACACTTTTGCTTGTTTTAGATTGTTTGTGCTATTCTATGCAACACATATTCATGTATTCCATTGTCTTGCACAACATTTTTCAAGGCACTTGAAGGGTAGCTCTTCAATCATGTTGAAGTCTCATGAAGAAACAGCTCACTGTTCAGGAATCTGTGCTACTAGCCAGATTGCGAGAAGTTTAAAAAAATTAAAATGAGTCGTTGGGCCACTCACTTTGGAGATCTGTCCCTTGTTCCACAGCTTTCCACCCTGTATTGTAACCCACCAGGGTACTGAACACTCTATGAGGAACCATAGTCGTCTTTTCTGTTGGAATAGGGTACCTTGAATTTCCTTGAACCACTGCCTTTTAAGAACTTCTTCATGGACAACAGCCATGGAGAGTCTGACCAAAGGTAACTTCTTCCTACTCACTCCTCTGAAGCTGCACGCTCAGTTTTGGGAAATGGAAAATGAGCATTGGGAGGTGACATAGAAAAAGACATCCCTATGTTGTGAGCAGATATATATGTTTATTTTTTTAAATTTGCTTAGAGACCTTCCTCTCTATCTTGTCATGTGTTGTTTAAATCCAGGCTTGGCTCTTCGGGCTTCCCTGCAGCTATCTGATTTTTCTAGGAATACCTGTGGTAGAATCTTCACAATTTGAAATCCTGGAGGTCATTCCAAAATTGATGAAACAGCAATGAACAGAGAGCCTGAGTTGCTAGGCAAAGTGGTCTGACTGAGTTAAAATGAAACACGCATTTTGCCTGTCTGGATTCAAAAATGAAGAATTATCTTTAAAAAAAAAATATCCCATTACCATTCTGCTGATAGCTGGAAATCTTCCTCTCTCTTGCTTGCCTGGCAGCTGCTTAAACTGTTCAAATGCCTTTATGAGCCAACTCATTGTTTCACAAGTCCACTTTTATTTCAGGAGATTAAAAAAAATAATTCTTTTTCCTGTTCATTCCTTTTCATTCTTAAGTCCTCTGTGCAATGAGAATGTTAACACTTTGTGATGCCCTTTCAAACAGAATTCTGCTACAGCTTGACAAATCACGTGTCTGACAATACATATGAGGTTTTTCTTGGCTAATGGTAGTCATCTAGGTGCCAGAAATCTAACTCTGGGCAGGTCACTTGAGGCACCCCCTAGAATCAGATTCAGAAAGCTGATCCTTCCTGTGATTGGGTAGGTGTTTAAAAAGAGTAAAATAAATAATCCAATTATTTTCAAACAGAGAAATGCTGATTTAGTGTTTTGTGGAATGCCAGCCTTATAAGTACTATTATAACGTAGTGAGGGAGAGGATCTGGGCTTTTATGAAACCTTTGTTCTTCACATTGGAAAGTTATTTTCAATGTACGTAGTTTCCACAGAAGGATTTGCAGCATGGTCCTTCAAGCAGATCTCGACTGCTCCCTGGGACAATGTGTGAGGCTGTGTGTGTGGAGGATAGAGATCATAGAATCATAGAATCATATAATTGCCTAGGTTGGAAGGGACCTTTCAAATCGTCTAGTCCAACCATCAAGCTAACATTGACAAAACCCATCACTAATCCATATCTCTAAGCACAAAGTCTACCCATCTTTTAAAAACCTCCAGGATGGTGCCTCAACCACTTCCCTCGGCAGCCTGTTCCAATGCTTCATAACCCTTTCAGTGTAAAAATTTTTCCTAATATCCATCCTAAACCTCCCCTGGTACAACTTGATCTTGTTCTATCGCCTGTTACCTGGGAGAAGGGACCAACCCCCACCTCTCACCAACCTTCTTTCAGGGAGTAGGAGAGAGCGAGAAGGTCTCCCCTCAGCCTCCTTTTCTGTAGGCTAACCAATCCCAGCTCCCTCAGCCGCTCCTTATAAGGCTTGTCTCAGGTTGCCTCTTCCACCCAGGAAAGATGTTGCCTTTATGGATATATCTAGATATGGATATATCTAGACAGAGCTGGCAAAGGTGACAGACACTGCAGTGCCTGCTAAAAGCAGTTCTCTACAGCACTGGCTGCAACAAGTGAGCCAAGCCACTGGCCATCTCTCAGGGTCTGTTCCTGAGTGCATGCTTAAACTCTTGAGGAGCTCTGAGTCCTTTTGGAGCCTTTCTGAACTCCTGCTGCTATCTCACTCCATTCTTCTTGTTCTCTGCATTGCACGGAGGCTACTATGTCAATGCCTAATCTTATCTCTGTTTCGCTCTGAGAACACAACCAGAAAGGAACTGCCCCCTCAGAAGAGCTTTGTAGCCCTAGTTATCTCTCAGGACATATAAAAAATCTGTCTGCTTGGTCTACAGAAAACAGATTTTGTAGTAAGGGCTGATATTTTTTTTTAGACCAGCTGATACAACTGGAAATAACAAAGGAGCTTCCAGAAACTGAACGCCTTCTTCAGGACTGAAATAGAAGCAGCCATCCTCATACTAAGTAAAAGTGGTCTTTTTTATATCTTTAAATCATCACAGCTACAAGATAGTATTGAATACACATCCTGATCCAAAGTCTGGAAGGGGCAAGAGAAAGATTGCCATTGGCTTTAGTAGCTTTTAAGTCATCCGAGGATCCTGAGATACCAAAACATGGCTGGAGCTGGACGACATTTGTCCTAAGGAAGCTAGTGAGATGTATTGACACCTAGTTAACAGATGTTCAGAGTTTTCTATGAGGTTCACGCATGAAAATTTATATAAAAGCTTAAAGCTCTTTTATTAATGAGCTACTTTATCTCACTTCTGGTACTCATTTGTTGTTTGTTCAATAAAAATAACACCAGTATCTAAAAGGTTTAAGAAAGGCAGGGCGTGTGACTGCTGTTTTGAAAGCATTGAATGAATGGGGTCTGATAGCTGTTAAAACTTGGGGAGATTATTCTGACAGGCAAGACTTAGAGTTTAAGCTTTTAAGTTTGCTTTTACATGGGAAACTTTTCAGATGTCTTAAGTGAAATGTCTGCCTTTTTTTAATGAATGCATCTCTTGTCTTTGCTTGCCAGAATAGTTCTTTGCAATAAAAACTGGATAGAGAGCAAGAAAGATCTGTGAAAAATAGCCATATATCACATCTGTTGGTGTTACTGTGATTCTTGGCCATGAAAAGAGGAAAGCAGGTACACATCTGAGACCCCAAATGCTCCTCATGCCTCACAATCAGGAGTAGAGAATTTGAGGCTTTTGTGGAAGAAGGCAAACCCGACAACCACTTTAAACATCTAAATGTACATGGGTATATCCTGTTCCTGGCACATTTTTGCGTACCTCATGTTCTGCCCTGTGCATGCTCTTGAGCTCTGCAGTCTTGGCTGAACTGACACAGCTAAATGACTATTTCTGGCTATTTCTCATCAAAGCCACTCAGAGGAGTTCACGTTCATTTTCACCTTGGAGACCTTATTCACTCTGGGAAAGCCCAGAGGGCATGGAGCTCAGATCAAAACCCAGGCCGAAGAGGGGGGACTGTCCTCTTGCTCTTTAAGAGCTTCCAGGTGAAAGCACTTCCCAGTGCAGGGAACCTAGAAATCTAGGCTTTGTCAAATCCACCTCCTAACTAGCAGGACAGAAAATGCTTTGATCAAAGGGACCCTTTGTCTTTCCTGTTGAATCTTCTCTTACGAATGCAATAGATCTTTGAGAAAGAGAAATTAAGAGGCATTTGTAGCTCAGCGAAGACTGATGGGTGATCCCTGCTGGGAAGTTTTCAGAGATTTTGGGTGTTAACAGTTGTCTAGTGCAAAACATAGGCATAGTTCAAGATCAGTTTGTGCTTTTGTCTTTGCAAGTTGTGAGCTGAATACCCACCACAAAACATGTTCCACCACGTGTGGTATCAGTATGAGCATACCAGCAGTGCCAATAAAACAAGGCCCAGAGTTTAATATGCAAAATGCCATACAAATTGCTGAGAAGTTACTTACACGGGCAGTCTTGATTTTATGAATCCACTGGAGCCATTTCAGTTAATGCACAGCACACGAGGTGCTTGAAATGAATCTCGTAATCTCATTACATAGCCATGCACAGTGTCTGTTGGATGTACATTACCTTTCAGCCCCAATGCAAAGTGGGTTCATTTAAAAAAGCCATTAAATCATAAAGACAAGAGCTACCCAGGATGGGGAACACAAATTAAAACAAGTACATCTGCATTTTTGTTTGCACAAAGAATCAGTAACAACATGGGTCTAATAAGAAAGGGAGCTAGAGAAATTAATAGATTATATACATTTAAAGCACAGGAGGGTGATGCATTAGCAACTTTTTGTGCCTGAAAGTGAGCAACAGAAAATCTTTGCCAGGACCGGGTCATTTAGAGAGGAAATGGGGTGGAGCCTTGGGATGGTACAGCAATGACAAGCTGCCTTCACAGCTCGGAAGAGCTGCATTTTCCTATAGACACAGATGGTTTTATTCAATTAGCTAAACATCTGTGGTTTGTACCCTCTTCAACCAGCAACCAGTGATCAGAAGCGATCCTCTTGAGCAATTCCAATGGCATTATATGCCTTCAAATGAGTAATCAGATCTTTTCCCAGATTGATCAATCCTTCATCAATTCTAATGGCAGATTAATTACTCAAAACACATTCCATTGTATAAATTAGGTGTCCTAGTTTACATGATGGTTCCCACTCTTAATTTCTCTGTGCCACTGTTTTAAAACATTCTTAGAGACAGTAGTGTTTTCTTCCAAAGCTGCCAGATATAAACTTTCAGTGAAAGAGAAGTTACATCTTAAAATTAGAATCATAGAATAGTTTAGGTTTGAAAAGACCTTTAAGATCATCAAGTCCAACCACTAACCCAGGACTGCCAAGTCCACCACTTAACCATGTCCTTCAGGATCACATCTACACATCTTTTAAATACCTCCAGGGATGATGACTCCACCACTTCCCTGGGCAGCCTGTTCCAATGCTTGACAACCCATTCAGTGAAGAAATTTTTCCTAATATAAATTAGTAAAGTATATTAATTCGGTGGCACAAAGAATGATGCCTGGTCACCTAAAACTCTGAGGAGCTTTTACTTTCTTCTTCTAGAAACATATTTTTTCCCCCAAACCTTTGTCTTTTATATTGTGAGCACTTTTAGGGCTTGACTGATTGCACTATGGGCTAAAAGAATAGATATTGTAGTCTTAAAAAAAAAAGAAAAAAAAGAAGTAACATTTTCTTGAAACTTGAGAAAGCTGGAGAAAAAATCCATCTTCATTCTTTGGGATATAGAATTGAGATGTTTCCATCACTAAGAAGAATCATCTTTTGCTCATTTAAAGAGAATTATCATGGAAGATGCTAAAATTGCAGGTAAAAGTATTTCAGATTTTAGAAGAAAATTCCTAATCATTGGAGAGCAGGAGGTCTAAGATAAAGACCAAGGAATGATGCAGGATTCCTGGGACTGGAGGTTTCTCAGATTCATTAACACTAGTAGTGATTTATCTGACTGCCACTGGAGGCATGCACCCTTGTATTTTCAGGGTTGTATCTCTACACTGAGCCACCCCACTTCCTGGTTGTGCTTTCAGATGTCTATGTAACTTTTCCTGCTGCTGCATCTTTTGGCCCCACACCTGGGGCCATACCCAACGCTGAGCAGAATTGAAGGACACTGCCATGGGTCTTACAGATATTCCTTATGCCTAAGAGATCTAAAAAGTGTCTTAGTGCAACATCAAATTTTGTGCATCTGTGACATTGCAGATATCTGGGGAGCCTGGGGTCCGTGTTGCCCTCTAGACCTTAACCAGACATTCCCCATCCTGCACTTGTATGAGTAAAAATCCCTGCAGAAATACAGAACTTGGTGTTTCCACACAAAGGGAGGAAAGAATATGATAGAGAGGGATGAAGTCAGTCTTAATCTGCAATTGCCGCTAGCCTAAAATTCTATTCCTCCCTACAAACTTATCCTCTCTCAAACCCAGATAATGACATTTTGATCAGTTGCTTGTTTTTCTTGTTACCAAAAAAAAATTGACTAAGAGCAAATTTCACAAACTCCTCACAAAACTTGGAGCCAACATACAGTTCCCTTTCTGACAAATGTCAAAGTTTTTCCTTGTTTTAATGAGTAATCATGGGAAATGGAACATTTGCTTGGTT
This sequence comes from Larus michahellis, assembly GCF_964199755.1. NCBI lineage: Eukaryota > Metazoa > Chordata > Aves > Charadriiformes > Laridae > Larus > Larus michahellis. The sequence continues at coordinate 2,534,003 of NC_133897.1, read as the reverse complement.
TTGCAAAGTTTTGCAGTAATAGCAGGTAGCAGCACAAACCTAGTGGCTGGGCATGAACTGTGAATGAGAAACAGCATTCAGCAGCATAGGCATAATTATCCAGAGAAGACTGTTGCCATCATTACAGCAACAAAAATAGCAAATATAAGGAAAAAAAAAACAACAAGCCAACCGGCAAGCCTCTGCTTATTTTGCTGGGAGTTATAGATGTATAATTAAATCGTGCATCAACATATTCTTATGGACCTTAAACTTTGATTGTAAAATACCAGTTGTACTGATAAATGACAAACACATGTACAAAGATATTTCAGACTTCTGTTCGTTTAGGTGTTTTGGCTTTGTTTTTTTTTTTTTCATGAGGATTGTAAAGGTTTAATTGGTGTTTAAGAAACTAATCAAAAGCACAGAATCATGAGAACTCGTAGTCACAAATATGAGCTAAAATGGGCTAGGAATCATCTTAGCTGTAGGTATCATGTCTCAGACAGTAATTTCGTCCAAGGGATACAGTGTGTGATAGATGGGAAGAATCGCTTGCTAGGACTGGTTCTCGCTGATTCTAAGTGATGCAAGGAAAGAAGAATTTGCTGATGGCAAGATAGAATACAGAATACTGTTCTCTTGGCTGAAAAAAAAAAAAAAAAACTTTAAAAATGCCCAAACCATCTTCTCTTTTGTAGCTTCACCTTCTTTGCACAAACTGGGAATAGCTGGTAATATTTACTGAAAATATTCTTTTGGTTTTAACTTCAACTCTTTATTTTTAGATAAATTTGTATACAATGTGGATTATTAAATTGAGATTAATTTTGGTTGTTTTGAGTTCCTCCAATCTCTGTTGTTTGCAGGAGTTCAGAACTCTACTGTAACTTTAAAGGACTACCAAGGTTTGGGAGGGGGGGCAGGACTGTTTCTATTTTTTGTTTTTTCTTGGTATTGATTGATTTAGATATCTAAATTCTATTAATTGCAGTAGTGGCCAGTTAACTGCATGACTTACAGAACATTTCTTATGAAAAAAAAAAAATAAAAAGAAAGACACAATTGCAACAAACGGTGTTTTCTACCCCATTCAGTGTTACTCCTTGATGCATTTTTATGCATGTGTGCCACAGCGTGGAGCGAAGGAGATTCATCACACAGGGTCATCAATCAGAGGCTCTCCAAAAGTAGGATGGATATTTCTATTTTCACCTTGAGCAAGGAATTCCTCCAGTGGCCTACCTCAGTGCGGATAAGTCTCTCAGGCAGAAGAGCGCACAGATGTTCTGACTCTGCTTCTGCCCTATGAAAAGCCAGAGTAAATAGCTTTATAGTCTTTCTTTCAAAGCAAATATGCCTCTGAAAGGCTGATTCTCAGGAGGCATAACTGATTACAGAGGCTTTACATCTTGTTTCATTACAATTCAGGAAGCTGTAATGCTTGGCACCCGCTGAGGATTTATCTGTCTCCAGAAGTGTAGCCAAGGGTGAACAGAGGCAAACAAAGTTTATCCTCTTCTAATTTGGGCAACTGGTGGTTTACAGCTCCATGTGGTGGGCCTGGAATACCAAACAAGTGAGTTTATCCACTTGTTTATTGACTCCTGCGCAAGAGTCCTGCGCCAAAAGAGAACAAAGATGTCTTTATCGCTCCGAAAGACAAAGCTTGGCTGATCCATGCATGATCCCCGCATGTCAGATGGAGCAGAAAGCTAAAACAAGCAGGGCAGAAATGACTTGCAGCCTCATCTCCTATGGAAGGGCATGCTTTTACATAACCTTAAGCATTTTCCTGTGTGTGGGTGAATCGGAGTACGACAATGACCTCAGAAGGCGGCTGGGGGTGGTGTTCAGGTTGACTCACACCTATCACTGTTAGCTCAAATGGGAAATATGCCCAGACTTGGTTTTGCAGCTGATTTTAAACCATAGTCTGGTATCCAAGAATTCCCTCTAATCTTTTTCCCCTCAGGTTTTGTATTTTCCATGCTGATCAGACCTCCTTGACGTGCCAGGAGGTTTGGAATCGATAGCTTTGCTCTGTATCACACAAGATTTCACATTTTCTGTTGTTCTTGTTGTTATGAGAGGCTTCACTGCTTTAAAACATCTTCCTTTGGGTCCTGCACTTGTAAGAGGCAGAACATTTCCCACTTGGCTTCTTGTTACACTCACACAAAGTGTTTTAATGATTTGTTTCTTTTTATGGCTTGAAGGTGGTTAGGAATAATCTGCAATCACAACGATGAAAGCCACGCTAAGTGAATTCTGGAAGGCAAGAAAAAAGAACACAGAAGTGACTATCCATACACAAATCATTAGTGCTGTAATGAGATAGAAAAGCTGATTCTGTATCATATTTATAAAGGAAACATTTGTAGTTTTTCCACAAAGAGACTGGAACATTGTAATTTTGCTAGCGTCAGGCATATGCTGTCCGTATATTTATCACAAGAAAACATAGAAAGACCGTTTGAAAGCTCAATGAAGTTGAGAGGAAAGTTTTCCCCTGACTTTAATGGAATTTGGATCAGATACAAAACACTTGTTAATTAGCCAATTTACAAAAATTTAAAAATTTAATACAAGGTGTCTGTAAAGAAAGAATACTTAAAGAGCTTTCTAAGTGCTGGTACAGACCGTACACAGCCTGCAGGGTTTACAGTCACCAGGGTTGAACACATCTTATGCTCACACAGCAAGGGCTTGAAGAAGAGGGTTTGAAGGGACCTTGGCAGTCATCCAGTCTATTTCTCTCCCTTCAGCTAGCACCAATTACACCACCAATGCTCCTGACAGCTGGTTTCCTAAGATAGTCCTAAACCACCAGAATTCCCCCATCATCTCTCAGAGCCCTGAGCAGAGAATCAAAGTTTTCCAATGCTCCCCTAAACAACAGAATTAGGGACCACTGATTTCTACGTCTTCCTCTGAGGTTTGAAATCAACTCACAGTGGTTTTGAAAACACAGGCAATTCTGACAGACAGACAGCCTGGTAGCCAAAACTTCCTTGTCTTTGTGGCAAGTAGGACAAGGTCATACAGAATCATTAAAGCTCTGGGCACCATGGGAGATGGGTGTCATTGCTTTATAGTACTGTATAAAACTGTAATAGTAAACCAAAATCTGCATTGAAAACTGATCAAGGTAACGTGATTCATTGTCCTCCTTTTTGGTGCTGAAGATGACCTCAGTCAGAATATGTGTGAGAATTGCTTCTCTGAGGATAGTAGCCCATCTAGGGAGTGAATTACTCACAAATTCCCAAGAAGCATTTGGATGCGTGAACTGAGAAATGGGAAAAAATCACTAGAATATTTGAGAAAACTCTTTCAAAAATTTCTTGAGGTGGATTTAATTGAAGACTAAGTAGTCTGTCTGAGTACAACTTACCAACATTTTCTTCCTGCAGCACCACAACAGGAGGCTCAGAGCTCCCTGGTACAGGAGGCAGAGACCTCAGTCCTCAACAACCAACTATCTCCTGTGACAGATGATGCTGTAAATGTAGGAGAGAAGGTGTTCCTCTTAAAAAAGCCTGTATGGTCATCACCGACCTGGACTCATGTCCTACTGCTCTGCTTCATCTTTAACTGCAAGGGTTCTGGACAATCCTCCAGCTTTTACAGCTGATGGAAAGATTAATAGTGAAGACTTTTTGCTCTCTCCAGGGCCCACTTTCTACAGATGTTAATCAGTTATCCATTTTCTGTCACAAATATGCTATCTCAAGAGAGATTAGCAGGATTCACTTGCAAGAAGTAAACAGCAAGAGACATCTAATCTTTGCTTGACAAAAATGAATCTTTCAGATATTGCTCACCAGTTCTGAACGATGCTCTGGAGCTTCCACCTCTCCAGCCTTGGAGAGTCATTTGTCTTTTCCATAAGCAGATGAGCCTTTTAGTGCTGCCTTAGTTCACAATCCTCATGAATAATAATGTGGAGTTAGACAGACTTCCTATGCTCATCAGGCTGCACATGAAGGAGCTATTGCATGGCCACTTGAGGTTAAGGGCAATGCATGAAAAATCAAGTCTCTGATTAAAAATGGCAGGAAAGATTGAAAAGGGAAAAAGAAAAGCTGAGCGTCTTAATTCAACCCTGAGGGAAGAAGGTATTGTGGTATCAGGGCTCTCCTTACGGTCCTTGCTCTTGGATCTGAATCACAGAATCAGAGAATCATAGAATCATAGAATTGTTATGGTTGGAAGACACCTTTAAGATCATCAAGTCCAACCATTAACCCAGCACTGCCAAGTTACTACTAAACCATGTCCCTCAGCACTACAAGTACACATCTTTTAAATACCTTCAGGGATGGCGACTCAACCACTTCCCTGGGCAGCCTGTTCCAGTTCTTGAATAGATGAATGGCTGAATGATGAGGGGGAAAGTCTCCACTATTTTTCCTGTTAATAAAAGTAGTTGACTGGCCCTCCTGATGATAAGACAAGTCAGTTAATGGGAACACTGTGGGCTGTGACACCAGAAAGACAAAAATCAAATTGTTTGCCTGGATCCTACCTCCTTTTGGAAAGGGAGGCGTGATGGGACCAAAGGACAAAAGTTCAGACTGGGAATACTGCAAAAGAGCACTACCGGTACTACTGGAAGAGGGTAGGTTTAGATTAGATTTGAGGAAGAAATTTTTCACTATGAGGGTGGTGAGGTACAGGAACAGGTTGCCCAGAGAAGTTGTGGATGCCCCATCCCTGGAGGTATTCAAGGCCAGGTTGGATGGGGCTTTGAGCAACAAGGTCTAGTGGGAGGTGTCCCTGCCCAGGGCTGGGGGTTGGAACTAGATGGTCTTTAAGGTCCTTTCCAACTCTAACCATTCTATGATTCTATGACCTCTTCATGCTTTTCTGGAGATAACCACACTGATATGGATAGTAAGGGCACATGGGACCATAGCGGAAGACAGGGTCTTCAGGCAGCACTGGCAGGACTGGAACATCTTGACAGCATGTTGTACTGGGGGCACACAGGGTCTCAGCAGTGATGAGGGTTGGTGACAGAGCAACTGAGATAACTGCAAGAAAAATCTTGCAGGGCTGTAGGTCCATGTTGGCAGATGCATTTCCAATTCCAGGGGCAACACCAGACCTGGGATTTCTCCTGGGTGAGCAGGATTCAATGTAGATACTCCATCATCTCTGGCATGTGATGTCTTTCTGATCCCCAAACACAATCTTTGTGAAACCTTCAGATAACCAGCCCATTTCAAACAAGTAGCAATATTTGTCTTCATTTCCTGCGGCATCTTCCTTGCTCTATGTTTCCCTCTCCAGTTCTGCGCATTTTTCTCTTCCTGTGCTATGTTTTCTCCAGCTTGTGTGCTTTCCAAGGCCAGGTAATCACTGTGCCTGCAAAAACAGTGTAAATCAATGGCACTGAATCCAGGGACACTGAATATGTATGGTAGTCTTAAAACACATGTAAGCATGGTATGATGACTTCACCGATATCTTCAGCTTAACCATACTATTTCAAGCACGTAGTGTCAACGGGGCTGCTTGAGTATTCTCTTGTGTGATGCAGCATATTTTGAAATGCTAAAAAAACCATTCCTTTTGCTTTGTTTTTTAATGTGTTATGTCCTGGATAGGTCAGAAAGATAATTCCCTGGAGAAAAAAAGTCCGAGTGTTTTTCTTAAACACAAGAAGAACAGAAGACAAGTGTTCTAGAAGGGAATAAACATTAAATAATGTAAAAAAAAAAAAGGCTTTACAGCAACCTCCTAGCCAAAGAAGTTTTCTCCTTTTCCCTTTGCAATAAGGTTTTGTTCTATGTCTTCCAAAGAGATCTGACTATCTAAAGCGTAAAAATACCCAAACCATTCTTTCACTTACCAAAGGTCCTGGGATTGAAATCTGCATAGCAGATGACGTTTGTGATTCTTGGTGATTCATTGTGACTCTTAACACTGCTTTTTTTCAGGATGATACCATCTCTAGAAACAGTCTTTAAGTAACCTATCTTGGTGCTTACTAACCTTTTAAACTACTTCCCTTTCCTTCTTGACTTTCGATACCTCTTACCTTCCAGGTCAAGGTGAGCCAGCACCTCAGCATGCCTCATCTTATGCAAGACAAAAAAAGACCAATAAAATCCCTAGTTCTTTCTCGTGGTCAAGATTTGGCCAAGCACCTTCAGAGAACGTCTTTGATGCTGAATTGATTTTTGATTTCCAACTTCAGCCAGTTAGCTAGGTTTCCCAAATTGTGGGATAGCAGGCGCTATGATCTGGTTTTGCTCTATCCATGACTACTTAAGTTATTTTCATCCCTCTTAGTTCCTTCCCAGTGAACTCAGACTTGTTGATCCCAGACTTAGATGTTTAGGTGATCAGTAGTCATTGCTTACTGAAGAGTGGAAGAGACATGGTCTACTTTCCAGAACACCTTCCCTCCATACTGCCGTCTTTATGTTCTTCAAGGCTGAAAACTGAGTCACTGAATTTAGCATAAGTCAAAAAACACTGACAGGCAAGATATTTGAGAGCTATTTACTCCTGCCAGTTAATTGGCTATTTCCTATGCAGTAGCAGTTGATAGATACTACCAAGGAAATAGTGCCCCCAGAGAAAATTATCTCCTCTTCACACCCTTTGCAGTCAGCTGGGAAATATGCTATTTCTGATAATGCTATGCATATATTATGTGGGAAGGAAAGTATCCAATCTGTACTTTTGCCTCCAGGCATGCTGTATTGATCGTACTCTCACCAATATATCATTTTTTTATTTCAAGTCAGCTCAGCAAGGCCAGTCCTGGGAAATGAGTTGTATGGGCTGTTTCCAAAAAACAATTAACAGGTGATATTTCTTCTAAGATTAATTTTAACTCAAGTCTGGACAAGAAAGGTGTATTGAAGAGCGTTGGTAAACATCATCTTTTTTATGAGTTAACTGTGGAAACGTTCCTGTCCGTAGCCATTCAGAGCTGCTTGCTCATTAAGAAGCTCAGAAGGACAGAAACTGATGCTGGGGTATCTTGTGCGATTCCTGCAAGGCACAGGAAAACCTAAAATTGGAAACCCAAAAACTGAGGTGGCCAAGGTCAAAAGTGTGAAGTCATTCATTTTAAGATAATGTGTGAGAGAGTCCTCTGACATCTCCATAATGCCAAGGCCTGATCAAGGGACTCTTCACCATTGGCTTCAGGCTGATGAGAGACCTCAGAGACCTCACTCCAACCCAGAGCCTTAACCATGTCTGGATCCTTTCCATCATTTGTAAAGTAATAGGTCTTCCAAAGACCAATGCTAAAAGTAAATACTGGAAGCAAGGTTTTGGGGGGATTCCGTGCTGTATCACTGCTGCCTACTTTAATAATTGTCATCTATAACTACCCGAAAGGAGGTTGTAGCGAGGTGGGGGTTGGTCTCTTCTCCCAAGTAACAAGTGATAGGAAAGAGGAAATGGCCTTAAGTTGCACCAGGAGAGGATGGATATTAGGAAAGATTTCTTCACAGAAAGTGTTATTAAACATTGGAATAGGCTGCCCGGGGAGGTGGTAGAAACACCATCCCTGGAGGTATTGAACGAAACGTGTAGACATGGTGCTGAGGGACATGGTTTAGTGATAGACTTGGCAGAGTTAGGTCAATGGTTGGACTTGATGATTTTAAAGGTCCTTTCCAACCTGGGTGATTCTATGATTCTATGATTTTTGTGTAACCACTATTGTCAGAGGCAGTATTCAGGGCTCATGGGACCACAGGGCTGATACTCTGTCTTACAACTCCTCCTTTGCTTAAACCCCAGATAAACCTCTGTCAAATACATTATAAATCTGGCATTGTAAGATTCACACTGCACTTGCTGTAACAGTTGAAGGCTGCTGTTTTTTCTTTGCTATGTGGACCTAGTAGGTATCAGGGGCACCCCACTAACGTGTTGGCCCCACCAAGTGTGTCTGTAGCATCCTTGTGCAGGGGAGCAGCAGGGCAGGCAGCTGGTTGCCTCTCTGCTGGCTTGTCAGCAGTGGCACAGGAAACCCCAAGTGCAGTCTGTAGGTGATGATGCAGGGAATGTGAAGGATGTGGTCAGCGGCAGCAGCTATCAGATGCACTCATCTTAAGACGCTTACATTTCTGCATGGGAAGGCGGAAAAAGCTATTCCGCCCACCGCCCATCCCCAGCTTGTATGGTGAGACCAAAGGCAGAGACGACCTTTATCACGTTTTCTAAGTTGCCTCATTCTGCTTCCTGTTTTGAGCAGCTACAGACAAAACCACATTGTTCTGAGAACATAACAGCTTCCAGAGTGATTGTTCAAGCAGATTTCAAATGAAGGCCTTTTAATGCTGCTCCCGTACCAAACCCTTCGACTAAGGCCAGCATGCCATCTATATTAGTTGATAGGAACAGGAGCCTTTTACCCACCTCTTCAGCTAAACACCAAAAAAGCATTTCATGTAAGACACACACTTGTTTCTTAACTTTGTGTTGCCATGCATCTTACCATTTAAGCATTTAAAAGCACTGTATTATGTGCGAGCTGCACAGAGGTGTGGTCTTCCTTGCAATACGATTCATCCTCTCTGTTCACCTGGTCAGCTTGACCATTGCTTGGTCAGGCCAACTGCCTCTCTGGTGTGGGATCAGGAAATCGGCACACAAAGCAGAGCTCAAATACTGCACTTCATACAGTTGAACAATGTTCAGCACTGTCAGCATCTGTTCTTGACAAAAAGTTTTCATTTGTAAAAGAGCTATTTTGATGAAGCAATGGATAAGTGGGTAATCCAAATTTGTATATGTTAGTACCAACAGCATCACAAAAGCACTTTTTAGCTAAAAGAAAGCAAGCCATTAAATTCACTGCACTCTTATTATGTCAGTCTCCTGATCTGTTATTTTCACCCTAGCTAAATTTTGGACTTGTTTTTGTTGAACTATACATAAAAGCAACATTGTTTTTCTTATAACATTCATCTGTTTAATATCATGCTACAATTCAAACTTTCTCTTTAAGTAGAAAGTTGTTAGAACCCTCTCTTCCGTTCCGTGTCTAAGCCACAAACACATGAGAAATTAGCTACAATCACAGCTGGAAGCTTAATTTGGCACTGTCCAGAATGCACCTTAAACAATGTAAATATTATAAGGTGGTGCTATAAAATACAGCTGCACACCAGAGCATTTCCCACCAACTGATGAATCCCACCTTTACAAGTCGCTGCCTTCCAGAAGCTCTAATTGAAGAATACCACTCAGGTTGTTAAGTGCTTCAACAATTCTGCACAGGAATAGCAACATGGAGTGCAGGTGGCAGATGGTCCACCAAAACCTACTAACTGGCTCATACATCTGAGCTGCTGGATGACCTGGTGTTACCTGCTAGGCCAGGTAATTTTATCTGTCTCCTTCCCTCACTGTAGGTCAGAATAAAAATACTCAGACCTCAGACTTAAAGGTTGGTTTGCATTTAGCACTTGATGCAGGAGTCCTAGTGTCAATGGAGCTGCTCAGCCTTTTCCCATGATGTGCAGGAGAGGGCATCGCTTGGGCAGGGCATGGAAAAGATAGTCCTCTGCAAGGACAACTAACCCTGCGCTCACTGGCATTTCTGTCTACCTCCATTTCAGATGATAAATGGAGAACCTTTCCAGCCATACCTTTGTACCTAGTGTTTATTCATCCTTCACTTCCCTCTCTTTCCACTTCTCTCCGTAGCTTTTGTCTCTTCTACAGCTAGCCACCTTCTTCCCTTCCCATACAAGTTATCAGAAGCCTTTGGCTAGTGTTTTCTTGACACTACACAGTTACACAGGCAAGTGCTAAGACTTCAAACTCAATACAGTACCAGCCCTACAAGAATTTAGTCTGCTCTCACTGTTGTAGAGTTGATCCAAGTTTCTCAGGCAGGAGTTTTCCATTGGAAAATGCTGTCTGTGCAGTGCTGCGATGTTCTGCAGGAATGTGATGACCTCTTCAAGACTGTCAGTGGAAAGCAGGCAATCAGGTTAGTCTGCTGGTCTCCTGCCAGCCCACCTTCCCAGGCGTTCTGGCATCACAGAGACCTATGTAATGTCCAACCCAAGGTTCAGGCTGCCAACTTTCCAGCTCTCCAGGCAGAAGGGATGGTATGAAACTATTGCCTTGTTTCCACAGTGGACGAGGGCCTGGTACCTTTGCTCCTCACTTATTTCCTGACAGGTTTCATGGATATCTATCACAGCTCTCTTTGTTTTCCTGGCTTCATCAGTATCCGGAATCCACTGCTGTCTTCTAACCAGCCGTGCAAAGCCAAGAAGAACAAATATTCAGAGATGGAGGTTTCTCCAAAATTTGCCACCTTTAGGGGAAAATAAGGAGAGACTTTGCAAAAATAAAAACCTGCCCAATTAAAGGCTTGTAGGAGAGACAGCAAATTCAAGGGGGTTTTGCTGATCAAGAAAATATTTTGGTTTCATTCCCTTCTCCTTCCCCAGAGAATGAAAATTTTGGCCATATTTTCTATGGGGTAGAAGTTGCTGTGACATTCACTGGCAACGTCATTCTACATGTTCTACACAAGGTTAGCTTTAAGTCCAAGATCTGCCCCTATGCATACATCAAACCACTGCTACAGAGCTTGAATGCTGACAGACTAACATTTTGTGGAAAATATCCCTTCAGATAGTTGGGAAAATGCCACGGTTTTTTTTTTTCCCGTAGCTGACTTGTGGTAGATTTGACAAACCAACTTTCTCTTCTGATTCAATCCCAACTGGCTTGCAAAACTCACTGGATCTTGGGCCAGCCTTTCCTGGAGTTTCTTTTATCTAAGGAAAATGAAGCAGCTTTAAATAAATGGAGCTCGATTCAATGATGACCAAAATGATCATTTTCCCTTACAGTTTAGATTTCCAAGTGGAAGTGTGATAAAATATATAGACTAAGGAGCAAAGACTGGGATCATGACCAGAAGGCAGGTCAAAAATCAGGAAACCAGAAACAGAAGAGAAGAGTAAGGATGGGAAGCTGGAGGACTGGAACACACCAGAACAAGTTGCACACCCAACTGAGAAGCAGTTTGAGGTTTAGCCACGGTTTGTCTCCTTCCTGGTGTCATCCATGCCACAGGAACCCTCTTGAGGGGTTCCTTGTGGGGTCCATACCTTTATAATCTCCAGTTCTGTGAGACAGAACATATGGCTTATTCTCATGAGTTATTGTGAAAACTACCTAACAGTAAGTTAATAGCATCTCCTGGATAACATTACTTAGAGAAAATTGATTGGTTCCTCTGTGTCTTTTTTTTTTTTGTTTTTTTTTTTTTTTTTAATATATCTCTATTTCTTTCGGTTCAACAGGAGGAAAACAAGGAGAAAACCCTGAAGATGTGTCATGACTCCACTTCTATGGATGAACACCTTTGAGGCTGTTTTTGTTGTGGATCAGAAAATTGAATTGACTTCTTATGTAAACAGAAATAGTGGCCACAGAGTGACAAATGGATGAGGAATGTTCTAACTTCAGAGACGAACAAAGTGAGATGCAAAATGTTAGCTTTTTTTGGCATCGCTCTTTCTTCCTTCAATGTGAATCTGGATTAGTTCCTCTGATGACTGAGTGTGGTCTTCCTCTCTGATCATTCTTGATATCCTAAATTTAGGAGAAAAACAAGAATAACTCCAACAAAATTACATATAATCTTCCTTCCGAATGTACCCTATTATTAGACAGATATAAAATGCATGGATTATTATCAAGCCCATAATCACAGATTGCTCAAAAGATCTGATGCCTACACAAGTCCTATATTATTTTCCAGGGTCCCTAAATGCAGCACAAAATTAGAGACACTCTTTAAGTGAAATTATTTCACTCTGGTGATTTCACTCTGGTGAAATAATACAAGGACGCTACGAATATCTACTTCTCTCCAACATGGAGCCTCTGAAAAACTGATCCAGGTAAAAGAAAGTTTGCAAACCTTCCATATTGCTCAAATCACTGCTGGTACCCAACTATTACCCTGAAGTAATATCTCAGGAATTCACAAAGGTCACTCTTTGACTGGTGTGAAGAAACAATGTGAGGAACCAGTAGGCTTGTGGAGGCAGAGCAGTAAAAGCTCTGTCTTTTCAAAAGCATCATCTGCTCTTGAACCCTGCCTTTTGCCCATGCAGAGAAATTCTCCAGTTCTTCTAAAGCAGAATCCAGTGCTTGATTTCCAGTCCTTCAGGAAGGTTGGGCAACCACTCAAAACCAGTCTCGGCATCCTCCTTATGTCATCTGAACAAAATGGTGACATCTATAATAATAAACTAAACAGAGTCAGGTCACATTGTCTTGTCCTAATGTCAAGAGGCAGGACCTGGCCACATCCACATGTTTAAATTCTCTTATCGTCTGAAGTGAGGTGTCCATGTCCAAATTACCTATTGGGAATGCTTTCTGGCCTGCACTGACACCCAAACCAAGCCCAGAAATTGCCAAGGTGAGCGCTACTTGGCAGAGGTCAAAAGCATGCCATGCACCAATGTTAAGAATTTTAAAATATAAGTGATCAAGGCTGTGCAACATGACCTGGCACAATTTAATTTGTTGGTATAGACACAGCCACATCCTGGGCTCAACTCCTAAATAGGGGTGCGTCACTCTTGGTAGTGTTTTCAAGTGAAAGTTAGCATGGCAAAGAGCCACTACCATGTATTTCTCACAGGCATTGAGCTACACTGTCTCAGAATAAATAGCATTTCCTTGTGCCCTGCCTTTCTTTCTGACCCCAGGGCCAGCACAGTGCAAGTCCTTGCCAACTATAAAATTTCACACCACCCAAGCTCAGACTCTGGAAGGATGTTGCAGACATTGGTGCCACTGTCATCTGAACAAAATGGTGACACCTATAATAATAAACTAAACAGGGTCAGGTCACATTGTCTTGTCCTAATGCCAGGAGGCAGGACCTGGTCACATCCACATGTGTAAATTCTCTTATCCTCCCAAATGAGGTGTCCATGTCCAAATTGCCTATTGGGAATGTTCTCTGGCCTGCACTGACACCCAAACACAAGCCCCTATGAGTTGTGATTTTCAGATACTTTGCATATATTTGTTCTCTGTTTGGAGGAGACCATTGGGAAAAATCTGTCAGAAATTTCCTGTGAGGCTAGAAAGGGAGATGGAAAATATATGTTTGATGTTATCATGTCACCTGACGTGGGCATCCGCTCACAAATTAAGATACATGTCTAAACATTGGTGTTACCACATGCGCTGGGTCGGTCAGTTCCCATTATAGTCAATGGAGTTTGACTTGAAATGGTCAATGAAGCCTGTAGAGCAACTCAGTCAATTAAATGCTAAATTGCTCTCTAGGCTCCATGGTTTATGAAATAGGAACTATGAGTCTGTTGCTCTGGTGACATTTTAGACACCGTAGGGTGAGATTTTCATAGGGAACCATCGAATATGGCACAGGACCTATGAACACCTTTGCGTCCTGCGCTGACAACTGAAGGCCAGAATGAGTGCATGAGATAAACTCATACAGTCTTAGCCTCATGCATGGGCATCTCAGCTCACCTTTGCATCTCCATTGATTGTAGTGGAGACTGGATGCCCAAAATGCACGGAAACAATTACCTACAAATTGATTACTTAATTTGTGCACAGAGTCACGGTGCCTGCTGTCTGGATTAACTCAGTGCATGATAAGGCATGATATGCAAGACTAAAACCCGTAATCCTTTTCCCTGCATTGACACTAAATGTCTTAGAGATATGTCCTTGAGATGTGACAAAACCTAAAAGACTTGTCTGTTCATAATTTTCCTCTTTCAAATTTTTCATGCTTCTGAGCATTAAAGGAATGGAAAGAAGGGAAAGGGAAGGGAAGGGCTATCTCACTTGGGATATCTGCCCACAGTGCAGTTAAAAAAAAATAAAAATCATAGCCAATTAGTTTTTCCTGTACAGTTTCTCTTGAAACAGAGACAAATCTACCTGGCTTATCTAATCTGCCTTTGTCTGTTTGTGTTGATGATTATGGAAAGCATAACCTTAAAAAGAAATTATCAGAAGCATATTAACGTGTATGCCATCAGACATATTGTACGGATTCAGTGAGACTATAAGAGTCTGTTTGCTTCTGTTTTTCTGTAGTAAACAGTACTAGTAGAGGCAGTTAGAGTAAGGCAGCAGGCAGGTGTGCAGGTCCTGCTCAGAAGAGGTCAAAAGCACAGTTTTCACTAGATTATTTAGATAAAAACATAAACTCTAGCTTCCTTGCTTAAGCACCATAAAGCATTGTGAGACAACAACAGGAAAGAAGAGAAAATCAGAAAAGCATGTAATGGAAAATGTTTAATAGTATTCAACAATGTGAAAACAACAGGGCAACTTGGAGGAAAAAAAATTAGGGAAAAAAAAATCAACTTTCACTTGAATGCAAGATCAGGAAAGGCTTCTGTTAAGTGTCTGAATCCTTGCTAGGTAGTCTGGAGTGTTGGCTTGATATTCAGTGAAGGCCAGAATGCAGGTACTGTAATGATTCTGTGTGAATGCACAGATCCAAAGACTTTTTTTTTGAGGCCAAACCCTGTCAGACCATGAATCACCTTCATATTTCCTTGTAATGCAAAATATTAAAGCTATAGAAATCTCTTCTTTTTGAGGATGTCCCAGAAAGGCTTCTCAAATCTCAAGTATCCATAAGAAGGTTCACACCTCCCATTTCTGACATCCACATGCAAAGGCTCTTTCTTATGTCACCATTATCAGTTGTACCAAATTTGGGAAGAGCTGGCGAGCCATGTCTGCTATGGGGGGAACCCACACGACGATAGCCCCTCCTGAAAAATCAGACACCTGCTGCAGCTTCATATCATGACTCCTCTCCATCACATGCCTCGATATGCATCCACACTCATCTGTCAGGCATATTAAAGGGAAATGATTTTTCCTGTGTCTCACAAGAGGTTGATTATTCCACAGAACCAACCTTTCTCTTATTTTTCCTTCAAAAGAAGCTTTGACCAATTTTCCCAGAAGAGAAGTAGAAAGGAAAAGGGAAGGGGAACCTGAGCCCAGAAAAATGGAAGAAGGTGTGACTGAGCAATGATACCCTGTGGTTGTTTTTTCCTTACCAGACCCCAAAGAGGGGTATTGAGAAACATAGACTTACCTTTTAGTGAACACATAAGCCTTTAAGATTGGGGAAAAGGGCATTTCAGAAACAAGATTATTCTATGATCACCCATTAGGGGGCATCTCTTCCCTTCACGTAGAGTATCTGGAGGCCGGATCTCAGACTAGTTAGACCATCAGCCCCGTCCTGCTCATCTGCTCCGAGCCAAGATTGCTTCTGACAAGTGCTCAGGAAATTATGAAGTTTGTTCTCTGCCTCACTTCACCTCTGAGTATTTACAAATGTCATGGGCAGTGTTTGTTTGTGGAAGCCAGCCGGTTGTGGTGTTTGGGTTGTTTTTTTTTTCCTCCCTCCTCCTGCTCTTTTTTACAGCCCATTATCAAAACCACAGTAGAGATCACATTTAGCATGATCTCATCAAAACCCTGCAAAAGCTCAGGAAGCCCTTTCCAAGTATGGGAGGGATTGCATTTATCCTTGTCCCCAAAGGCTGACTACAGGGCTCGAGGTGAGCAGGCAGGTTGCTGCTGTGATGACTTGTTTTGTTTTCAGTTGAGTTTTTGGTTTTTTTGGTTGGATGGGTGGGGTTTTTATTCTTTTTTTTTTTTTCATCCAGAAGGGCTGATAGCTCAAAATGGAAATTTTTCATTGCACCTTCCCAGCTGCAGTCAAGTCTCTTCTCAAGTAGAGGCTGCGATCTCCTATCAAAACCAGAGTGAATAAGTACTACTACAATAGCAGGGGGTTAAAAAACAATGGCTGATGAGAGACTGAGGCTAACTTGTAAGACACTTGTCATATGCTTCAAGTATATTTGACAATCTTCCTCCAGAAAACTGACCCCTTTCTCACCCTCACAGTCTCTACTCTTGGATAAAACATTTCTTTTATCCATAAGGTAACTTTCCTGCTGACAGAGGCTAAGGAAAACTGTAGCCAGGGCTGCCTGCAAGGATGGGTGAGAAGAATGAGTAAAGTTGTCAAACTGCTTTTGCATAAGAAACGCTCAAACATACTGAATCACTCTTTCCTGGAAAAGAAATGACAGTGGAGGATGTGACAGAAGGCATGAATTGACCACAGAAAGTGAGTACGATACTCTTGTTTACTGTTTCTTTCAATACAAGAATAAGAAACGCTAGAAATAGCATAAAAACTAGTGGGTGGCAAGTTTAAAACAAAACAAGTATGGACTTTAGGAGATTAACTATGGCAAACCTAGATATAGTATTTGAAGATATTCATGCCTCCAGCGCTTCACCCTTGCCTGCTATCTGCGATTGTTATCTCTCAAACAGAACTTGCATCACAGAATCATAGAACAGTTAGAGTTGGAAGGCACCTTTAAGATCATCCAGTTCCAACCCCCTGCCATGGACAGGGACACCTTCCACCAGACCAGGTTGCTCAAAGCCCCATCCAACCTGGCCTTGAACACTTCTAGGCTTGGATGACAGAGAAGCTGAGAGAAAAAGAGACAGACTCTACCTTGGTACAAAACCTACTTCCATCTCTGTTATCCTTGCTAGGAAATAATGTGGAGATGGGGATCCATCATATGAAACAATGAACATGCAGATAAATACTTACCATGGGATTATTTTTATCTAAGATTACCTAACTGCTGTGCAGAAAAACGCCCAAGATAATGAGTCTAGACACTCCTTGTAGTCAGTGGAGTAATGATTAGCACACACTTGAGCTCATCCTGACACATGTATTTACCTCTATAGAGGTGAAAGTCACCATAGTCAAAAGGGAACCAAGTAGTTTAAGCAAGTAAGCGAGACTCTGAAGACCATGGAGAGATATTTGTTTCCAAGTGTGACTCTCACTGCCTTTCTTAGACATCTCCCACTCAGTAGAAGCATAGAATGATTTGGGTTAGAAGGGACCTTAAAGATCATCTAGTTCCAACTCCCATGCCATTGCCAGGGACACCTTCCACTAGTTTCTTTCTGGAGATGCAACTGTCATTGCAATGCCTGAAGAGGAAGTCTGGAAAACTCTATAGGACTAGAAATTTGACTTTAAAATCACACAGAGAACAGATTTTCAAATTAATTCCAAATTGAAAACTATTTCTTGTGATATGCACAAGCTTAGATTTAACAAGTTCTAGTAAAAATCTAATTGGTTCATTGTGGGTAGTATGTGTTGTGATAAAAAATGTAAAAAGAAAAAGAATTACACTGGTCAAGAGATAAAAGGGCAGTTATGACTTCATCCGAGTTCTCTATCCCTTTGTCAGTACAAAACGCAGGGTGTTTTGATAAGCAATAAGAAGGCAGAAACAATTGTCTTAGTAAGAGTATGTGATAAGAGAGGCCAGATAATATTGGCTGGTTTATTGCATATTTGTATAAACAATATGACCTGATGGATGTGGTTATAAGCCCATTCCCTCATCCAAAACACTAAATTTGACTCCAAGCTCAGACCTTGAAGAATCTGGTTTTGGTTTGTTGTTTTTTTTTTTTTTTTTCTTCCGCTTTGTGAAGTACAGATTGTGGTCCAGAAGATTAGATGTAAGACTTAATTTTATTATGCATTTTCACCTTCACCTAGAGCACAAGGATTGCCTTATGGGAGGGACTGTGGCCTTGTCACTTCTTGAGTCTAATTAGTAAATGCTGAGAAGGAATGAGAAGTGCCTGCTCTGCTATTGTATATAAGAACGAATACTCCTATAGTAATGTCAATGACAATGCCCAAGCCTTTTAGCTGACAGGAAACAGGTTGCTCTTTTAATTGTCCCAATACAAGACAGGATATAAGGGAACAGGCTGAAAGAATTTGGGTTTTCCTAGTTTGGAGAAGAAAGGCCAGGAGAGATAGAGATTTGGAGTGTCTCAGAAATTACTTCATAGTGGAAGACAACAGTCTGTTCCCTGTGTCCATCGTGGCTAGGTCAGGGAGCCTTGGACATAAATTACCAAAAAGAGGTTCAGATTAGTGATTAGGACAAATGTTATAACGGAAAGGGTAGTAGTGCAATAAAATTGATTGCTTGAAGCAGCAGTTGCCTCCACTGGTCATCTTTAAGGATAGGGTAGGTGTCAGGCAAGGATGGCTTATAGTGTTGTTCCTGCCTAAGGACATAGACATGCACTACATACCCTTTCAAAATCTTCTATGATCCAGCATGGCACTCGTTTTAGTCTTATTCTCATAATTGGAATTCATTATCTACTGTGTTACTTTGACTGTTTCAATTGCATTGATCTACTGAATCATTCTTAATTGTGGTCTTAACAAAGTAAGTACCTTGTTGCAGCTTTTATTGGTTCACCGAAATGGTAGTAGAAATTACAGTGGCTCTGTAATATGCCAGCTTAAGCACGTTATTGCCTCAACCAATTCTGAACATAAGCATAGGTAGCGCTA
Source organism: Larus michahellis (assembly GCF_964199755.1). Classification (NCBI taxonomy): domain Eukaryota; kingdom Metazoa; phylum Chordata; class Aves; order Charadriiformes; family Laridae; genus Larus; species Larus michahellis. The sequence goes on along the minus strand of NC_133897.1, from coordinate 2,515,540 downwards.
GTTAATTGCAATGAAGTCAAAGACTGTTGGGATGCAGAATATTCAAAATAAGCTATGAGCGAAACCACTTAGATCTCCTTCTAAATAAATATTCAGCTCCTGCACACTATTAATAGCATTGTCACACGTAGCAAAATGCTTCACTTTTTCTGAGCCACAGATAGGCAGACATGGAACATCAAGGCAAGAAAAAGCAGAGGTCTGTCAAGCAAACATAGCTTGCCCATGGCAAGGATGAAAGAACCATCTATGGTTACATAAAGTTTAACTTCCTTACTTCCTCCACCTCTATTCTCTTTTCTTCAGTACTCCCAGCTATACAGAAATCTTCTGTTAGGAGAAGAGTTCATCTTTGGAGCTAGGTTGATCTTATGACCTTGGCTTCCCTCTTTCTCTGTAGGGCAGAGCTCAAGCAATAAGAAAGTTTTCTTTGGACTGGTTTCCAGCACTTCATTAAAAATCTTATATTAAGCTCTGTAATATTCACGTTCAGTATATGTAAAATAATCTGTCCGCAACTGAGATCTAGCTGTAAACCAGCCCAGTAAAAGTAAATCCTGAATCAGAAGGCTTAATAATCCTTCCAGAATTCAGAGTAGCATTAAATATGATTATGATGAATACTCTTGCTATCCACCTAAATACCCACTTTGGGATTTGTTGTGTTCTTGGCCCTTTTCCAGAGCAGAATCGCAGAATCACAGAACTGAAGAAAACCCTGCAGATGACTAGTTAGTCCCTTCTTCCTAGTGACATGATTTCTGACAGATGTTTGTCAAAGCTACTGTTAAAGATATTTGGTAAGGGAGATTCCCCACTCATACCCACACAATTGTTTCCAGTGCTTCATTTTTCACTCTATTAGAGATGGGAGGCTTCTTAAAGCCTAATCTTAATTTCTTTACTCAAGTTAAGAACATTACTTCCTATTCTGTTCTCCATGGGTCTTGGAGAACAGATTATTCCTTTCTTCTTCAAACACCCTCTTATATATATAAGATCCCCACATGGGTGTTCTCTTTCTCAGTCCAAGCCAGCTCAAAATGCCTACCTCAGCCCATTTACATGCTGCTTGTTCTGTAGAGTTAGGACTAACAAATTAACCCTTTCTATAACAGAGGAGGTCTACCTTGACATCAGAATTGTAACACTTCATCAGGCAGGCACACTCAAATATTTTAACTCATCTAGATCAAGCCCTGTTGTTGATGTAACTCTGGAAGGAAGCAAAACCCATCTGAATAAAGAGAAAGATGTTCCACAAACTCAGGGCTATCTGGTTGGCAGGTTTTGTGGTAGCTGTTTTGAAGCTAGCTCAGATATGGTTACACGAGCTCCTATCACAGGAAAACAGCTGAATCTACATAGTGATGGGTCACCACCTGTTATCTAAATGGAGAAGGCAGGGTTCAGTTTCTTAATGCCATTTTAGATGTTAGAGGGAACTGAGACATCCATACAGGGCTGGCAGATGTAACAGAGGACTTTCAGCAGCTGGAAGCCAGACCTCTGAGGGTTTCATCTGATATTTGAAGTGGTACCAAGTGTTTATATCTGGGCAACTAAATTTCATTCAAGATGTTGACATTTTGATTCATCCCATCAAAAAGAATATAAGTAAAATGGGGCAAATTAATTTTGCCTTGTAAGTTCCTATTTGTCTTCAGGGGTACAAAAGGGGCCTAGGCAACAGCTCAGCGGAAAACATCTAAGCTGGCTGGGATGAATTCCACCCGGGTACCCATACCCATACCATCTTACTATAAACTAACTGAGGTTGCAGGAGCCAGTTAGCTCCCATAACATGGAGCTCTGCATGGGCATGTTTACTTAGACTGCTCATCTGTTCAGGGACCCAAATCAGTTTATACACTGTTCTACTGGGCCGCTAATTGATACCCACCACTGATCGTTACCTAGATAACTTTCTCCTTGAATGGTCTGCACTGTAAGTAAAACCGAGTCCTGTTTATTTGAGGTGTTATACAAAATATGTGAAAACTATGTTTGAAAGCCCATGCAGATAAATGGTGCCATGGTTGATCTGTTGTTTTGCTCACATTGGAGCAGCCTTTCCTTTTCCCATGTCCTCCATTGGTGCTGTAGCACCAGAAAACAAGGTCATGAGAGCAATTCAGCAGCTATTTTAGTTCCTCCTCACAAAGTCACGGGTTGTGCTGCAGCTCACTGCAAGTTAATTAGTGATGCCGCTTTCCTGCTTTATTCCACTTGCCCTGCCATAAAGCGCTCTAGTCCTAGAGGCAATATTTCTTCCCCCATGCCCTGCAAAGTAATTAAAGGGAACAAGTTAGTAGCATGTCTGCTCCATCTGCCTGGCTTGATTAACCCCTTCAGTGTCACTTTTTAGGGGAAAAAGAGAGAATTTCAGTGCTCACAAGTCGGTTCCAACTGTTGATATCAAATGTCTAGACCCAGCGAGATAGCAACACATCAATACAGAAAGTGGTAAAACCCAGAAATTTTGAGCCACTGGAATGCTAGCATGTGGATCATATGATATACTGTTAATCATAATCATATGATTAACAGTTATCAACTGTCAATAAATCATTTTGTATGGGGGACCAATGCTTATGATTTTACCATCATGTGTCCTGTGCCCTGGAGGATGTAAAGGAAGTTGTATGATGTACTGGGCAGTGATGCTAGACTGGCTAATTAGCATCATTTTGAGTGAGCAGTACTCTTTTTACCATCTCTTCCCCTCAAGTACCCCATCAACAAGTAACATAAGTGAATTTTCTCACAGCTGGATCATGATAGACTGGTGAAAATAACTCTTGCGCTGTTAGAACCAGATCACACTGCAACAAAGAGCAATGAGACGTAATCACATGAAATGGAGATCAGTGGGAGGCAACAATGTGATTTTCCTGCTCTACTCCCAGCACTTATGAGGATGTGAATAGCATTACCAGTTACCAGCTGGGGACAAGTGGGGGAAAACAGTGCAAAACCCCTTTACCTGAGTACACCATCCTGGAAAGGCTTGTCCAGGTAGTCAAATGCTGTGGGTTTTGGAGCCCAGGCCAATCCATTGACAGGAAAAGATGTTTTACTGGCAAAATATTGGAAAGTTTCTGTATCGTTCTGTAGCACGGAGTTTAGAGGAAGGCAGTATGACTAAAACTAAGCTTTTATTTGGAAAGAAAAGTATGGGATTCACTTTTCTGACATGGGAAAAGTAAGAGAGTTGACCTCTTCCAAGGCCAGATTGAAATTCAACTTGGCTTTAAAAAACAAAGAGAGTAACAATAAACAGTCTTACTGGAGCTGTGTCCTGTGAAGTTGAAAAATGTAATTAGTCACAGCTGGTCTCTAATAATTTCATGCCATAGGGCTTTGGGAGCCTTTATATAGTAATTAAAAAGAGCTTAGGCCAAATTAGTACTGGTTAAAAGATAGGTTGCTTCAAGGGAAAAAGAAAAATTGCCATGCAAATTCATGTCTGCAAAAAGTTTTTCAAAAGAAAGAGGGAATGTGTTGATTTCTGCCTGAACTGCCTCTAGCAATTGCTAAAAACATTCACTACGCCCCACCTGGCAAGGCACCGTGCTACGGACTGCCTTGTTCCCTTGGTTCCTGCCAGAGCTGCCCCGCTTGCTGACCAGGAATGTGAACCCAATGGAAACGGTGAGCAAAGGGGCAAAATTGTGCTGGTTCACCAGCTCAGGCAATGGGAGTATTGACCTGAGTCCTAGGGTCTCGTCCCTGCTTGCGTGACACTTATGTCTTTCGTGTTAAACAGCCACTGCAAATCTCACCCTTGTTAATATTATTAACTGGTTGACCCTGTCTTGGGCTTAACAGAGGGAAGTAAATCTACAGAGAAAACACCACCGGCAAGATCTTGGTGTTGCTTCAAGCAGATATATTGGGGGTTTTTAAAGAGCAATGTCAGAAAAGGTTACATTTCTGGCATTTCAGAAGTTTGTCCCAGGGAAAAGGAATGAAGTGTGAATGCGCTTATGATCAGGCGGTAAGCAAACTGCAGAAGGTCTTGTCAAAAGCAAGCATCATCTCAGCTAGCTTTTGCTGTTGATAATGTAGATGTCTCCAGCTGAGTTCATTAGTCTCTTCTTTGCAATCAATGTTGAGAAAGAGACATTTTGGGGGTATCTTACATCAGCCCTACTTTAAATGTCTGCTGTAGGAGAAGGTGAATCCTACTCCCTTTTCAGTGAATGTTCACTGAACCTTATCAACGACTCTATGATCAGACCAGCCTGACTGGAGCTGCAAGCACCAGCCAAATTTATTCAGTGATCCCTCTGGCTGAAGCATCCACTGGAAGCAGCCTGTCAGGTGTTGTCTAACCAGGTCAATACCCCACAGAAAACTGTAGAGGTAATAAAAAGTCATGATTTGAATGACCAGCTGCTCCACAAATAGCCTAACAGGAATGTGTAGATGTAGACATTCCCAATGGAGATGTGCAGTTCAACACTAGTTAAGCCAGCAGAGATTAACCCGCTTTCTTCCCTGCTGCTTTTAGTGTATAAGGTATCTCCAAAAGAAAAGGAAAATCTGCATAACTACAAGGGGAGAAGAGGAGATGAATTCCCCTCTTGAGTACTCATAAACCATAAAGGGAGACCAGACACAGAAGCCTAATTTGTACATTTGCTTGGATGACTACTCCTCATAGTAGTTTCCTATATCAAAGATGTGTTTTTGGTGTGATCTGGTCTTGATCTTCATCTTGATCGGGCTCTTCATCCTACTGCTTTGCCTCCCTCCACAGCTTTTCCCTGCCACCTTCTCTTCGCTTGACATTTGTCCTAATCTCTGAGGTTTGGTGCTCTTCTCCTCCAGCTCACCTAGGTATACCATCCAGTCACTGAAAGATTTCCTTCCCATTCCTCCCACAGCTGGGTGTCTCTGTGATCTCAAAGGAGCAAAACAGAGGAAAAGTCTTCTGAAACCATGCTCAGTGCATAGCAGCACAGGTGAATGAAAGAAGGTTCAGATGTATTCATTTAGCACCCAGCCTATAAGATGCACCAAGTTTCCCAAAAAGTCACCATGAGGCTGCAAACATATCTTGTGAAGATGGATTCCACAGATGGCTGACCACGAAAGTGTCTGGTAAGGATATAGAGTGCTGAGTAGAAATGAAGGAGTTACATGGTAGTTGCAAACCTCTCATGCAAACGACGATTTTCAAAGGCTTATATTTCTGCCAAATGTGTGTGAATTTTATTTTAGAAAGAGACATGACTCCAAATTCCAATTTTTCTTTTTTTTTTTTTCTTTTTTTTCAAACTTGGGCAAAGTGAAATATTTTCCCTTACCTTATTTGTGGAAATTGCTGGATCAAGTTCACTTTTTCTATTTAAATAAAGAAGCTAAACCCCTTCATAGGTTCTTTCTGTGCAGACAGTTCAGTGTCAATATCAGCATAAAGAGACTGAAATGAGTTGTGTACAATAAAAGGGTCATGAAGCATTATCTATGTTGGGACTATTCCTATGCAGGCAAACATTTAATAAAAGAGGAGGACTGATTGCCATGACAACCATACATCTATGCTCCTAACCACCACTGTGCACCTTCTGTTTCCGCTGATGGCAGCCCTGTGTTTTCTTTCATCCAGCCAGCGACGGCTTCCCGCACTTCCAGTGACTCAACCCTTCCCTGTCCCAGTCTGTCACCTAGCGAAAGCCAACGAAAAGAAAGGTTTCCCTGAACCTGCCCCAGCAGTGCTGCTCTGGAGTATTTACCTTTTTCTTTCAGGATTTGTCAACAGAAAAGAGTATATTTTTCTATGGTTTTTTTGTCCTTCTGTAGCAATATCTGTGTGACAACCAATGTCACTCCTCTTTACCAGGCCTCAGAAGCATCTTCATTCCTATATTTGCAAAGCTCCATGCGGCAGGGATGCTGTGTCCAGGATGTCAGTTGTATGAAAGCAGAACAGACACATTGGAACACTTATTGTGTCTTTTCAAGTCTGTTATGGCAAAAGAACAAACCTGGGAGAAATCCTGGCTGGGTCCTCTGAGAGCACAATCTTCCTAGGTGACTCACTGCTCATTTGCACCACTGCTCCATGACTTCTCCTCCACCGTATCACCTTCATCTCTGCAAGACCAAGCTAACAAAGCACATCTTGAGCTGACAAGCTGCTTCTGGACCGCATGGTCAAAGAGGAGCATCAGCTTTGACCTCTGTGTGTGAGGACACAAGGTGAAGCTGCAACTGGTTAGCTTGTTCTTGCCTGAAGTGTGTGTAATTAGGGAATGCAGATGTCAAATCCTGACCAAGGGGGCAGTTAACAAGGCAACACCTTAAGGAAATTTCAGGATGTAACAAATAACAAAATAACAGTCATATATATGCAGATGGCTCACCCTGATGTATGCAGGGTGATAGAAAGAAGATAGAAAATATATATATATTCAAGACCAGGCTGGATGGGGCTTTGAGCAACCTGGTCTAGTGAGAGGTATCCCTGCCCAAGCCAGGGGGGCTGGAACTGGATGATCTTTAAGGTCTCTTCCAACCCGAAACATTCTATGATTCTATGATTCTAAGATTCAATGATTCTATGATTCTATCTATATCTATATATCTCTATCTGTATCCTATAGATAGAAATGAAAAAGGGGAGGGAAATACTCGTTTAACAGAATTGACGAAAAAGAGCAAATTTAACAGCAGAACAGTATAATAAATACTAAATAAAGATATAAATTTAACAAAGGCAGATACAACAGGGAAGATGCAAACAAAGGAGTACTGTTCATACAGGAAGGCTTGGAGATTATAATGGGAAAACTTCAGAGGAGAAAAGGGTAAAAAAGGGAATATAGTGTGGTGTGAAGCAAATCATGGGAACAGGGCTGTTCAGCAGTCCCTGTGCAGCAGAAATTCTGCACCTGATCAGTGCAACTTGGAGCAGAGCAATAAACTCACTATTTCCACTGTGTTCCTGCCTGACATTTCTGTGGTTAGGGGAGAACCAGAGTGTTTTAACCTGCCATCAGCAAGGGAATACTGAGAGCTGACTTTTGCCATGGGTAGGGGAACACTTGGTGCATTTTCCACTTAACAACATTACCTCTTCCTCTCCTTGAACAGCATGAAGACTTAGGATGGCTGCTTTGTCACTCAGAGAATAAGAGAGCAAACTTCAGCCTGTTTACATGTTTAAAGAAAGCCGGAAGCCTGATAACTTATCAGAAAGAAACACCCTGGAATCAGCCCGGAGGTCATTAGCAGAGAGCAATTACAGTGATGGAGGACATCAGTGTAGACATGTTACCTTCTGGTCCCAATGGGCTGCACATACCACTTTGTGTCCACTGCAAAACTGCTACAGGTCCTCTTTGAGAAATCTGCCTTTTTATGTTAAAATGTGGCAGTTCTTAGAGCTAGAAGCGAGTAAAAAAGCCACTGTAACCAAATGCCACGGCCTTGGCAAATATTTTCTTCAGTGTGGAGAGGCCTTAGAGTCTGGAGATGACAGACAAGCTAAAGGAAAGTGTGCTTTTTCATCTATTGTTGCTGAAGATACGACTTTAAAAGCTCCCATAATAGTCAACATTGTTAGTCATTTTTTCCATAGGGCCCTGTTAAGAAATCTTCTGCCATGTGTTTGCTATAGAATTTGTGAATAGACTGTGTTATTTTGGAAACAGATGGGTTTCCAAGTCCCAAGATGGGATTGAGTGAGTCTTTGCTGCCCTACCCAATGGTGCAATCAGTTCTCATAGCTCTGGAGTTGGAGACCTCCATTCCTTTTCCCTTTCATAAATCCAGGTGCCCAAGTAGTCTGCCTGAAGCAGTTGTGCCTATCAGCTCTAGCCATGGGACTTAATTGTCCAGCAGGACTTAATTGTATGATTACGCAATACTAAAGCATGGCCCCTGCCTAAAGACCTCATAATGACAAAGACCTTACTGGTGCGCTCTAATTAGAGATTCACAGAGAGAGCGAGCTCCACAGGCTATGGGCTTAGTACAGCTCTCACCTATTCACAGTCAAGATAAATTATTTAAAACTTGATAAAAAATATGTATTAATTTGATATATCACACTCTGAATTTACCACATATTCTTCTACTTTCGTTCGTGGTGGAAAAGAAATCCTAGATCCAAAGATGTCTATTGACTTCATGATGTACTGTAACTTCATCCAAATTTTGCAACTTCTGTCTGTCTCCATGGATTGCATATATAATGTCTGTGTACATCAATGTTTGTACTACAGAAACATCAAGGTTGCAGTATGCTAGACACGTCATCCTGGATGTATTCCACATTCAACCAAGATTTGTGTGTTTGGAGTGCAATCACCACAGACTCTCTCTCTAGGCTTTGGAGAATAACAGGTAGCTCCTGAAGATGGTTCAGCCCTTTGGAGGTCTGACTTACTCCCTGACTGACTTTCTCCAATAACCAGAAAGAGTCTTGACTGTGTAAGGTCCTAATTTAGACATGTCATTTTAGTGCCTACAGCCAAATGGATGACTCTGGGTTTTTATGTATGAGCAGTAAGAGAAAGCCCTGCCATGGAGAATACTGTTCTTAATAGGCAAGGCAAGAAAGAGGCTGAGTTTAATAAAAGAGTTAGTGTTTGCATTGAGCAGAACTGGACTCAGTGGCCATTCGTGTCAGCTCCTTTTGGCTTCGAGCTATTTGGATCGCTGGTATGTTTTCATCACAGAAGTGAAGGGAGGCCCAGAGAGATTAAACCACTTGCCTACATTCATGTGGGGAGTCTGTGGACAAACTGAAAAATGAGAACAGATCTCCTGGGGCGTTGTCTAATGGCTTAACCATGAGATTCTTATTCCTTCCATGCTGTGACTGCTCTCCTTCCAGCTGTCTTGCACACTCAGGGTCGAGGAGGGTTGAATACATTTGGACAGCATATGGCACAAGCTGAATCCTTGCCAAGTTTTTAGCCTAAACTTGTAATGTCCTCTTTTGAAGTTTTAAATGAAGTGGAGCTAATATTTCCCTGCTTTTAAAAGTCAGTTTGGTTTTAGTCTTCTCTGTGATGCTGGTCTTCCTGGTTCCGATCAGATGGTGGTGTGGAAATTATGACAATCTTCAGCACTACACTTGTAGGATATCTAGTCAGACTAGAACAAAACTTTGTATTTCTTTTTTCATCCTTCTCTTTCTTTCTCTCTCTTTCTCTCTTTCTTTCTTTCTTTCTTTCTTTCTTTCTTTCTTTCTTTCTTTCTTTCTTTCTTTCTTTCTTTCTTTCTTTCTTTCTTTCTTTCTTTCTTTCTTTCTTTCTTTCTTTCTTTCTTTCTTTCTTTCTTTCTTTCTTTCTTTCTTTCTTTCTTTCTTTCTTTCTTTCTTTCTTCCTACCTACTTACCTACCTACCTATCTCTTTGATAAGTATGTCCATCACTTTCATATCTGAGGTTGTTCATCTTCCAAATACTAGTCTCTTCCAGTCTGCACCAAGCTGAGCGGTACGGTTGACATGCCTGAGGGATGGGATGCCATCCAGAGCGACATGGATAAGTTCAAGAAGTGGGCCCATGAGAACCTCATGAGGTTCAAGAACACCAAAAGCAGGGTCCTGCACCTGGGTCTGGGCAAACCCCAGTATCAATACAGGCTGGTGGATAAAGGGACTGAGAGCAGTCCTGCCGAGAAGGACTTGAGGGTACTGGTGGGGAAGAGCTGGACAAGAGCTGGCAATGTGCGCTCGCAGACAAGAAAGCCAACTGGATCCTGGGCTGCATCAAAAGAAGCATGGCCAGCAGGTCCATGTGAGATTGCTCTTGTGAGATCCCACTGGGAATGCTAAGCTCAGCTTTGGGGCCCTCAACATAAGAAGGACGTGGACCTGTTGGAGTTAGTCCAGAGGAGGCCATGAAGATGATCAGAGGGCTGGAGCATCTCTGCTATGAAGGCAGGCTGAGAGAGTTGGAGTTGTTCAGCCTGGAGAAGAGAAGGCTCCAGGGAGACCTGATAGATTGTTGATCAGGGACTATAGCAATAGGATGAGGGGAATGGTTTTAAACTGAAAGAGGAGAGATTTAGATTAGTTATTAAGAAGAAATTCTTTGCTGTGAAGGTGGTGAGACACTGGCCCAGGTTGCCCAGAGAAGCTGTGGCTGCCCCATCCCTGGAGGGGTTCAAGGCCAGGTTGGACGGGGCTTTGAGCGACCTGGTCTGGTGGGAGGTGTCCCTGCCCAGGGCAGGGGGTTGGAACTAGATGATCTTTAAGGTCCCTTCCAATCCAAACCATTCTATGATTCTAAGATTCTATTAACCAACAATGTGCCATTATGGCAGAGAAGGCCAACAGCATCATGGTCTGCATTAGGCAGAGTGTTGCCAGCCAGGTGAGGGAGTTGATCTTTCCCCTCTGCTCAGCACTGGTGAGACACATCTCACCAGATGGTCCAGTGTTGGGCTTCTCAGTATCAGAGCTTGTGTCTCTATTGGACCTATTGGAGTAAATCCAGTGAAGGGCCAGAAAGTTTGTTTAAGGGACTTGAATATGTCTCCTATGAGGAAAGGCTCAGAGAGCCATGACTGTTCAGCCTGAAGAAAAGAAGGTCCATTTGTAGAAGGTGCATTTGTAGAATTACCTGATGGGGGGAGTGAAGAAGAATGAGACAGACTCCTGTCAGTGGTGCCCAGTGACAGGGCAAGAAGCAATGTGAAAAAAAAATTAAATACAGAATATTCTGCTTCAACAGAGGAAAAAATTTCTTTACTGTGAGGTAGACAAAAATTGGAAGTGATTGCCCAGAGAATTTATGGAGTCTCCATCTCTGGAGAAATTCAAAACCCAGCTGGACATGACCCTGGGCACACTGCTTTTGATGACCTTGCTCTGAGCCAGGGTGTTGGACCAAATGATCAAGAAATTCAGGACCAAAACACGTTGGCCTGTCAGCTGATTGCAACATTACAGATGCACTATCAACCCCTTTTTTTTCCTAATGAAGCCTCATGGACCAAAGGTGCTGCTGTTGGGATTTGCAATGGTAGGACTGTATCTGTGCTGAGTCAAAGTGAGGAATCTGCTCAGGCAGCTGGGGCAGCTTGTCCAAAATGCAGATGCTTTTGACTTCTGTCTCCTTTCCTCATAACTCTCCACCCTGGTGGGGCTTCTTCCTATGACAGGACTGTCCTAACTTTGGTCTCCCAACAAAGTGAAAGTCCCTTTTCCCCATACTTTCAAGCAAGCAATTCTGGTACAGTAGCTCTAAATGAAAGGACATTAAGGTGGAAGGTAATTTCAGCTTTGCTGTCCTACCCCCATCCGGAGTTTCAAAATGATACTTTGGCTTAGCAGTGGACTGTGGAGGTGAGTCCAATGAAGAATAAAGAAGGCCTTGAGAAAAGACAGTGGCATGATTATGCTTCAGCTAAATCCAGTTTTAATTTCCTCAAAGTAGATGTCCTAATTTGCAAATTACTGTTCTGTGATAGAGATCCTATGTCCCATATGTAGTTAAAATATAAACAAGTCTTTTGGGATCAGGTGGGAGCTTTTTAAAAGTAACAAACCACATATGCTTCTTTTCTTGCATTCATAGTTTGGGTTGAACTCCTCTGGTTTTGGTTTGTACTAAAAGCCTTTGCCTTTCCAAAAAAAGAGACTCCCACAGTGTCTGAGCTGGTTTTTTTTATTTTTGTATTTTTTCCTATAACTGGAAGGAACATTGCCCTGTGTTTGGGTGGTCAAATATAGTTTGTGCACCTTGGAAGCGACCAATGGTTGTTATTTTTTCGTCTATCTTTCATAATAGCTGAAATCTCCCAAGAACTCCCCTAGTGCTGAATTCACTGGCTGTCTGGAATTTAATTGTGGGGTCAACATGGAACATTCTTCCTGGAAAAAGAGATGATGAGGTGGAGTAGTAAAGATGGTTAACCAGAAAAGCAAACAAAATTAGCCATAGACATTTATTAGCATTTAAAATAGAGTCTTGTTGAGTAATATGTGTGTGTGAGTGTATGTGTTAAGGGAGGAGGGTATTTCATAACTGGGTGTTTGAGGAAGGGAATAACATCCATTCAGGTTGGGCAAAGAAGGCCAAGATGTACCCTATCATTTTCATAATGAGAGAATTTGGAGCAGGAGACTTGGGATCTGAGGTAAACTCAATGTGACAGACTGCCAAGGAAACAGAGTGGCTACATTAAGCACAGCTTAGCATGGCTAAGGCAGCCTTTATCTAGTGGAAAGAAATTTAGGTTACACTGTGTGAAAAAACTTGTTCTACTTTCTCTTCCCATAAGCATTGACAACAACACTATGGTCATTAATAGATCTCTATCTGTATCTATCTATTTCTCTATATTATCTCTTGGCAAGGAAATGACTGCTAAAATCCATGTACATAGAAATATTCACACACCAGGAAACTGCATTTTTCTACAAAACAGAACATTTAATCAAAAATTAAATTTTGCATTGGAAAACAGTAATGTTGGAAAATTTCAGCCAAATGAGAGCTTTGATAACTTTTATTTGGTGGTTGTGCTTGTTTTCAGAACCAGATCTCAATGCCATTTTGACTCACTTGGATTGCTGCGCTGCAAGAAGAGGTGAAGTTGGGGCGATCAGGAAACTCTGCCACAGTTTTCATTCAACCTGTATCTTCTATGAAGTTGGTAAGAAGTAACTAAGGAGAAGACACCAAGTACTGAAGCACTGAGAAGCGGAGGGGCAGGCAGAGAGCTGAGCTGGACATGGGAGACAAAGTAAGGCTAAGTGTCTGCTTACCCCTAGGAAGACTATGCAAGCAGCCGGGGAAAAGATAATTTTCACATGTGTGTTCAGGAGGGATTTTAAGAACGTAATGTCATAAAAGTCAGGTGTAATGCCCCTCTTAGACAAAGTTATTGTAGAGGGAGGCCTGAGACTGAACCATGTCTTATGAAGAAAGACCCATATTTGTGATCTCTGAGCATGGAGAGCTGACGTTAATGATAGTGATTTGGAGTGACTTTGCTTTAGCTCTGCTTGAATTATACTAAAAGAAATCTGATTTCGAAAAAGCCAAAGCTATGCATTACTAAAAGCTATTTAAGTCTGGGCTCCAAAAACTGATTTTCTCCCTCTAAATCACCCATTTCTTTGGAAATGCTTTCCTTCCCTTCCCCAAATCAAAATCTTTGCAGAAGCCAGGCCAGGCTCTGATCTTACTTCAAGCATAAAAAATCTTGAATTTTAAAGCCAGATTTATGCCCCACGTCTCAATGCAGTATTCTCTTGCAAATCTGTCACAGACGGGAAACTTTCTGTTTGTCTCTGTCGCCTTTTATTGTTAATATGCTTCTGTGCTCATTTGTTCTTTCAGAGCCAAAGGATCAAAGCATGAAGAGCTAGTCTCCACAGACTGCACCAAACCAAGGGATAAATATGTTTTCTTTTTAATTTTCTGGCATTACAGTATTGAAAGCCAGCCTTAACAGTTGTCCAGCAAGATTGACTTTTTATTGTGCTTGTCTAAACTCGTTAATGAGAACATTGCTCTTAAAAGTTAGTCTAAGAAAATACCAAAATGAGCAATGCTCCACTTCCTCTCTCAGTCCATCCCTTTTATCCAACTTCTTTAGTCTTTTCTTTCCAGCCCTTTGCCTTCTCCTTGGTCTATTCCTGTTGCCCTCTATGTGTCAAACTCATTGATTGCTTACTGTAATTAATGAGTTGATAAGTCTGGGAGAGTAAGAACCGAACAGTACACCTTTATTGGCACATTTTTACACGATATTAACACGTGGTGAGTTGCCAGGGAATTGGAGGGTGGAAAGCGGCCCTTTGGTTGACAAAACCTGGTCTATTTTTTTTCATTTCCTTGCTGATGAGTAGCTTCCACTTAGGAGCCAGCACCAAGTCCCAAGGGGATTTCATGGAAATTGTTATTAATAATCCTCCTGTTTCTCTGTTCAACCTTCCAGCATGCTGTTTCCTCTTTCTTATCTTCCTCTAACTTTGATGGCAGCTTTCCAGGAGCAATAAATTCAGGAGTCTGTGTATCATTGAACAGAAGTGTCCACTAGCACTCACAGAAGACTTTCTGCCTGCAGACGAGGACAGGATGACCCCAGTGGCATTCAGACCCATGCTTACCCTATGCAATGGTTGTCAAAGACCTTTCAGACTCTCTCATCAGGCAGCACTTCATTTTTTCTCCCTCCAAATGTGTAACTTACGATGTCTTGATTTTTTCATATATTTATGACACACTTCCCAGTGTTTTACTCGCCTTTTGGGATGGAAAATGCTAGGAATCCCTTCTACACACAGCTGCTGAATAGACTCTATAGCCACCTTTGTGTGTCCCATATATATTTAAATTCTAGGGATTCTTTTCACCTTTTAAGCTGAAATAGAGCCACAAAAGTGCTGTTGCTTTTCTTTTCCACTGTACATCTACACAGACATTTTCACACTTTGTAGCTCCATTTAATTTGATCTCCCTTACATCTCTTTTGGCATGGGCAATTCCCAGCTCTCTTTTTCACTGATTATCATTTTGGATTGCTGCTGGCTGCCCATACTCCTTACCTCTTTTGGCCCCTTACCACAAATCCTCTGTCCTCATGGATGTTCTTGGCACTTCCCACTTGAGTAAGATCTGTGAATTTCATTCATGCTTGTGTTCCTTTCTCTGCCAGATCATGAATGAGGATGTTAACTAACACTGATCCACGTGGATATTCGACTAAACTGCTTCCCCGCAATGCCATGTAATATTAGGCATGATTCACTGCCCTCTGTTCTTTGTTTTCAGCATTTCAGTTAATGATCGGGCTATGCATCTGCTCACAGAGAGGCTGATTTTAATTTATGTGGCAAGAATGACTTCATGAGACATAGTCTTACATGCTGTATAGACCAGATATTTTATATCTACTGTAATCATTTTAATCTGGTTATTCTATTATTAAAAAAAAAAATAAAATTGAGTCCACATGTATCTGAACTTAATCTACCCATTTATACTCATGGAAAGTAAATGAAAAGCACAAGTAACTCAAAACAGTAGCTCCCCCCACACCTCTTGCTGCAAAGAATAGGAGATCTAGACTTTTATTAACATTATAGCTTAAGGTTGCCTTAGCAGCTAGGGCAGGGTCTATATGGAAAGGGGGCTGCTTTTCCATCACAGTATACAGCAGGGGCTCTGCACCTGACTAAGATAAACTAGTCATGTAACCCCCTTTTTAAACTCTTCCCCAGTAAATACAATCTGATTTTCAAAATAGGACTAAATTCAGCCCAAGTGTATTTTTGTGAGTGTAAAAAATTAAGAAGAGAGATCAGCAAATACATAGCAGAAAGTACAGGTTCTGTGGGAAAAAGAGAACTTGAATAGTTTCTTATGGGGCTAGCATGACCAAACTTTTTTGCTGTTTAAAGGGAAACCATTTCTTTCTTGTGTGTCCACATTTCTGCCTCTTATTCTAAGTGCCCAGCTGCCTGCTCACTGTGTCAGTGCCTGAATTTGGTTAGGCACCTGCTGCTTTTATAAAGTTGTGCCTTATTATTGTTTCCTGTGCTCCAGAGATAACAGCAAAATCTCTGGAGTTATCCTGAAATTTCTTCTGATTTTTTAAGTTATTAAAAAACTTTGGGGTTTTTTGGGCCTAAAAAGTCTCCTATCAGTGAAGTCTACAAGGTTTCCCTCGTTATAAGCAAAGGCAACATTTACCCTCAAAATACAATACCATTCAGCAAAGAAGTTCTAGGAAAACTGGCATCTCCACCTCCCTTGTATGTCACTGCTGCTTCCCCCACACCAAGCAGTGATGGGATGATCAGCTGGATGCTGTCCTCCATCCTTCATGTCACCACATCTTTTGCCAACTAAACTTCAAGGGGACAGTCTTTAAAAATGGAGATCAAATAAGAAGCAGGAAGAGTGAATAAAAAGCTTCATTTTCTGATCCCAGGCCAGTGGAAAAGATGTTGGTTAATTTATGAATGAATCAGTTTTGTGCTGGAAGCCATTTACAAGGCATGTGTTTTTGGTCTCTTGCTTCACGCTAGTCAAAGCAAAGTCACCTATTGATGTCAAGCTGCATCTTGGCCACCACTGTTATGCTAACCCTAATGTTAATCCAGGCCCTCAGCACAAATGATTCACAAGTTTCATTAGAGCAAAAGGTCTGCGGAAACATCCAGACAATTCCTCTGGAGAGCTGAGAGTGTATTTAGATTCAATAGACATCTGTATTTGGATTCAAATTACATTCTTAGCTATATTTCTCCTCCCACCACTTTTAAATCTCTAGCAAGAAAGGCTCCATTCCCTAACAGCCAAGAGGAAGATTTACAAGCCAGATGGTGATGCTTAAAATAAATAATGAAAAACGATGCAAGTTAATTTTTCCTCACTTTCAGTGTGAAAACATCACATCCCTTCCTCCTACAATCTCCACCTCAAGATGACTGAGTACTCTACTCTCACTAAATCCTTCTGCACTAATTAAACACCCTTTCCTAGCAGTGCTAGAGACACTGGAAGATACACCTTCTGTTATTAGCAAGCAAAAGTATGTATTTGTAGAAATATTAAATGGAATGGATAGAAAATTTCCCCCTGCTGTCTCCCCTGAAGTAAATTTCTGGCTTTCATTAAAAAAAAGAATGTAAAAATGCAGGGGTGGGGCCGGGGGGGGGATGAAAAAAAAAAGAGGATTAGAGGATTTAAAAAAGAATCTCTGGCTTTTGGCGGCCAACAGTTTGCATTTTCGGTTTATAGCCAATGGATGTTGGCAACTGAAATCCAAAAAATACTAGTGGCTTTGAACAAAATAAAAAGTAAACCAGCAAATCACTGAAAAAAATCTTCTTCTCAAAATATACCTTTTTCTCTTCAAAAAAGGTTTAGGATAAAATGCTTCATTTTGCAACCACAAAATGTTTAGTCTAAAAAATAATAGAAGAACTTCGTTTCTGGCTACCATACTTTGCTTGTTTGAGAGCATCAGGACACGTCTGGGACTGGAGAGCTCTGCTTGGGACCAGGGCTGAACACTGTATTCACTGTATACACAATGTTTTGTTTTGCAGTAGAAGTGCACTTTGGTACTGAACCCCAAAGTCACCTCATTAATTGTCCATTGGTTCATTTAGTACGATGGCTTGGAGTGTGCAAACTGTGATCCTTTGGGAAGAAATCAAAGGGGCAGCTCTACTGCAAGTGCCCAACATATGCTCCCTAAGACTCGTGGCGAGAAGTAGAGAAGCCTAAAGGGAGATATGATTGCTGACTTCAACTACCTAATAGGAGTGAGGGGAAGACGTAGACAGGCTCTTCTTGAGTGTGCACAGTGATAGGGGTAAAGGCAACAGATTCCAGTTGAAAGAAGGAAAATGTCCTTTACATATTGTGAAAGAAATAATTAATTCTAAGGATGGTCAGTGTCCTGGTTTGAGGTAGAACAGAACCAATTTTCTGTTCATTAATTTTTCAGTTAAGCGTCTTCTAAATGACTGAAATTAACGGCATATTTTTCAGACACTGTCTCCTTCCAGAGTGATAAGATCTGATTGTTTATAGTTTGTACCAAGGAATGGTATTCAGAGAGGCTCTTCCTTATACTTATTGCTCTAACAACCAAGGGCAGCTAACTTAGTTATTTGCCCTGTTGGAGGGTCAGGAGTGGAAAAGCGTAGAGGGGTTGCACCTGTGGGGAGGAAAAGACAGGACAGGGGACCCCAAACTGACCAACTGGGTATTCCATCCCATCCGCCTCATGCTCTGTATAAAATCTGAGGGATCAAAGGGACAGCGTTTCTTTTTTCAATGGCTGGTATCTGAGGAACACTATGTCTGTTTGTCTGCCTTTGATCCCGATATGTACATTCCTGAATCCAGATCCAGAATCCAGCTTCCGTCCATTGCTGGGTCCAGTCTGGGATTTTGCCCGTGCCTGCCGGTGATGTGATCATCATCCTGGGAGCTCGATACAGTTTTCTATATATTATATATATTTAATTATTTTTTTAATATTATTATATTTTCTTTTTATTATTAATATTTCATTAAAGTAGTTTCATTTTTTTTCAACCCATAAGTCTCTCTCCCTTATTCTTCTCTGCCTTCTCTTCTGGGAAGGGAGAGAGATGTTAAAGAGAGCATCTGTTGTTTGTTTAATGGCCAGCCCAGTTAAACTACGACAGTTGGATACTGGAAGACAGACCAAGTGGGGTTAGGGAATCTCCATCCCTGGCCATAGTAAAAACTTAACTAGACCAAGTTCAGCAACCTGATCTAAGCTGATTCTTCTATGAGTGGGGAATTTATACCTGACAACTTCCAGAGATCTCCTCCATCTGAAAATATTCAATGACAAGTGTCTGAACAAGTTATTAATCCTTAAACCATCTTCATACTACATGAGTGGTGGTTACGTTTAGTCCAGACACCAAACTAAATTGAGTCTGAAAAAGAATCCTCAAGCCACATATAATGGATTTAGAGGGACCAGGCCATTACCTTCTTTGATGAATTGATCTCTTTTATTGCACCAAGTAAAGACTTATGGTAATATATAAAGAGATCCAATTTTTCAGCTGCAGCAAATTTGTCTGTGTCTGGTATAAAACTGTCCAAAACCACCAAAGGCAAGATTTCTGTAACCTGCTTGATAATCCTTTATGGTAGATTAAATTCAGGTATGGTTTACTTTGCAGTTTGTTCTCAACAAAACTGTATCTGGCCGTAAGGCATAGTTTGGCATCTCTGTGCTATCACAGTGGAGATGCTTCAGGTATTCAAAGTCTCCAGAGTGAAACAAACTCGTCGGCATTCAGTTTTGTGCACACGAATGATTTGATGTGGCAGTTAGCAATGGCAGAGTCCCTTGTGCAGAAGAGGTTGGCTGCCACCCTGCATCAGTGCATGGATGCTTCCTTGAAGCTATTATCATTTCTGAATGTCACTGCGGTCAAAGAACAGTCGCACTGAACTATTCTGTCAGACTGAGTACTCAGCATGGAAACCTTTCCATGGATACCAAAGAAAAAACCAAAACATAAACAGAACCTCCCAAAAGGCATTCCTAGCTCAATATGGAGAAGATAGAATAAGATTTTCTATGAGGCTCTCATTTGAGGACAAATGCTTCAGTAAATCTATTAAGTGTAAAGCATTGTTGGATCGTGTCCTTCAACCTGTTGTTTCTTAGAGAATCACAGAATCATAGAATATTTTGGGTTGTAAGGGACCATTAAAGGTCACCTATTGGCTAGGCTAGCATTGCACCTATGCCATAAATTAACAAATAATACCCCTTTGACACTCAGAATGACACAACTTATTTGATATTATCTGCAGAAAGCAAAGATGACTGATGGATTTAGATTGTTCTTCCTATTATTTTCATATCAGTGATGTTTCTCACAGTTTGTTTTATTAGTCCTTTCATAGGTATCTCATCTTGGGAGATTAATAACAATCAACCTCAACTTTAAGGGTCTAGTACTGAAATTCTACTTCATTTTTTTCTTATCCTGATTCTACTCCATTACTCATTTATGTCATTTTTATAAAATCTTCTTCCAAATTAGACACAGGTAAATAATAGTTTATTTTTTTTGTTTGAATCATGAACCAAAACTTTAGCAGGGAACTGTGTTCTGGGTTGAAACAAAACAGTCTTACATGGACAGTCTTATGGGTAAGAATCAGGGGCAGGGCTAACAAGGCAGGTATCGTAGTAGGAGTCTGTTATAGACCACCCAATCAGGATGAGGAGGCAGATGAAATATTCTATAAACGGCTGGGAGAAGTCTCAAGATCGCAAGCTCTTGTCCTCGTGGGGGACTTCAATTTGCCGGACATCTGCTGGGAATACAATACAGCAGGGAGGGAACAGTCTAGAAGGTTCCTGGAATGTACTGGGGATAACTTCCTGACACAGCTAGTGAGAGAACCAACTAGGGCAGGTGCCCTGCTGGATCTGTTGTTTGTAAATAGGGAAGGTCTTGTGGGGGATGTGAAGGTTGGAGGCTGTCTTGGGAACAGTGACCATGAAATGATAGTTTTCGATTCTGCGAGAAGCAAGGAGAGGGGTCAGCAGAACTGCTACCTTGGACTTCCGGAGGGCAGACTTTGGGCTTTTCAGGAGCCTGGTTGACAAAGTCCCCTGGGAGGCAGTCCTCCAGGGCAAAGGAGCCCAGGAAGCCTGGATGATTTTCAAGAAGGAAGTCTTAAAGGCGCAGGAGCAGGCTGTCCCCATGTGCCAGAAGACAAGCCGTCGGGGAAAAAGGCCGGCCTGGCTAAACAGGGAGCTAGTGTTGCAACTTAGGGAAAAAAAGAGGATCTATGGCCTCTGGAAGGAAGGGCAGGCCACTCAAGATGACTACAAAGAGGTAATGAAGCTATGTAGGGAAAAAATCAGGAGGGCCAAAGCCCAGCTGGAGCTAAACCTGGCTTCTGTTGTCAAGGACAACAAAAAAAGTTTCTATAAATATATTAGCAATAGGAAGAGGACTAAGGATTATCTCTGTCCTCTAGTAGATAGGGCCGGCAACATAGTGACCAAGGATGAGGAAAAGGCTGAGGTACTTAATGCAGTCTTTGCCTCAGTCTTCAGCAGTAGGACCAGTTTTTCCCTGAGCACCCAGACCCCTGAACTAGAAGACAGGGATGGGGAGCAGAATGAAGCCCCCGTAATCCAAAGGGAAACGGTGAGGGACCTGCTTCAGCACCTGGAGGTGCACAAATCTATGGGGCCGGATGGGATCCACCCAAGGGTATTGAAAGAGCTGGCGGAGGTGCTCGCCAGGCCACTTGGTATCGTTTATGAGCAGTCCTGGACAACCGGGGAGGTCCCAGCTGACTGGAGGTTAGCAAAGGTGACACCCATCCACAAGAAGGGCTGGAAGGAGGATCCGGGGAACTACAGGCCAGTCAGTCTGACCTCGGTGCCTGGGAAGGTCATGGAACAGATCCTCCTCAGTGCCATTACACGGCACATGCAGGAGAACAGGGTGATCAGGCCCAGTCAGCATGGGTTTGTGAAGGGCAGGTCATGCCTATCAAACCTAATATCCTTCTATGATAAGGTGACCCACTTAGTGGATGAGGGAAAAGCTGTGGATGTTATCTACTTGGATTTTTGCAAAGCTTTTGACACTGTTTCCCACAGCATTCTCCTGGAGAAACTGGCTGCTCATGGCCTGGACAGGTGTACTCTTCGCTGGGTAAAAAACTGGCTGGATGGCTGTACGCAGAGAGTGGTGGTAAATGGAGTTAAATCCAGTTGGTGTCCAGTCACAGGTGGTGTCCCCCAGAGCTCGGTGCTGGGGCCAGTTCTCTTTAATATCTTTATCAATGATCTGGATGAAGGGATCGAATGCACCCTCAGTAAGTTCGCAGATGACACTAAACTGGGCGGGCGTGTTGATCTGCTTGAGGGTAGGTTGGCTCTGCAGAGGGATCTGGACAGGCTGGACCGATGGGCTGAGACCAGTGGTATGAGGTTCAACAAGGCCAAATGCCGGGTCCTGCACTTGGGTCACAACAACCCCATGCAGCGCTACAGGATTGGGGCGGAGTGGCTCGAAAGCAGCCCGACAGAAAAGGACTTGGGAGTGTTGGTTGATAGCCGGCTGAATATGAGCCAGCAGTGTGCCCAGGTGGCCAAGAAGGCCAACAGCATCCTAGCCTGTATCAGGAATAGTGTGGTGAGCCGGACTAGGGAAGTGATCATCCCCCTGTACTCGGCACTGGTGAGGCCCCACCTCGAGTACTGCGTTCAGTTTTGGGTCCCTCGCTACAAGAGGGACATTGAGGTGTTGGAGCGTGTCCAGAGAAGGGCTACAAAGCTGGTGAGGGGTCTGGAGGACAAACCTTATGAAGAACGACTGAGGGAGCTGGGGTTGTTTAGCCTGGAGAAGAGGAGGCTGAGGGGAGACCTTATCACCCTCTACAACTACCTGAAAGGAGGTTGTAGAGAGATGGGGGCTGACCTCTTCTCCCTGGTGACAAGTGATAGGACGAAGGGAAACGGGTTCAAGTTACGTCAGGGGAGGTTTAGATTAGATATTAGGAAACATTTCTTCACTGAAAGGGTTATTAAACATTGGAATAGGCTGCCCAGGGAGGTGGTGGATTCACCATCCCTGGAGGTGTTTAAAAAAAGGGTAGATGGGGCACTTAGGGACATGGTTTAGAAGTGGCTCTTGTCAGGGTAGGCTAAAGGTTGGACTCGATGATCTTAAAGGTCCCTTCTAACCTCAACAATTCTATGATTCTATGACACTTTGGCAAAATAAAAGGAGAAGGTCAAAAAGCTGATTTGGGCCAAGCTGATAACAGGTGTTTACAAGACACAGTTTGTTATCCTTTTAGCTTCTAAAAATAAAATCTTGTGTTGAGTTGACCCTGGCTGGATGCCAGACACCCACCAAAACCACTTTACCACACTCCTCGACAGCTGGACAGGGGAGAGAAAATATGACGAAAGGCTCATGGGTCAAAATAAGGACAGGGAAATCACTCAGCAATTACCACTACAGGCAAAACAGACTTGACTTGGGGAAATTAGTTTAATTTATTACCAATACAATCAGGGTAGGATAATGAGAAATAAAACAAAATTTTAAAACACCTTCCCCCCACCCCTCCCTTCTTCCTGGGCTCAGCTTCACTCCTGATTTCTCTACTTCCTCCCCCTGAACTGTGCAGGGGGATGGGGAATGAGGGTTGTGGTCAGTTTGTCTCACATTGTCTCTGCCGCTCCTTCCTCCTCAGGGGGAGGACTCCTCACACTCTTCCCCTGCTCCAGCATGGTGTCCCTCCCAGGGCAGACAGTCCTCCATGAACCTCTCCAATGTGACTCCTTCCCATGGACTGCCATTCTTCACAAACTGCTCCAGTGTGGGTTCCTTCCATGGGGTGCAGTCCTTCAGGAACAGACTGCTCCAGTGTGGGTCCCCCACAGGGTCACAAGGCCTGCCAGCAAACCCACTCCAGCATGGGGTCCTCTCTCCACAGGGCCACAGGTCCTGCCAGGAGCCTGATCCAGTGTGGGCTCTCTACGCGGTCACAGCCTCTTTCAGGCATCCACCTGCTCCAGTGCGGGGTCCTCCACAGACTGCAGATGAATATATGCTCCACCGTGGCCCTCCATAGGCTGCAGGGCAACAGCTTGCTTCACTATTGTCTTCACCATGGGCTGCAGGGGAATCTCTACACCAGCACCTGGAGCACCTCCTCCTCCTCCTCCTCCTTCTGCTCCTTCTTCACTGACCTGGGTGTCTTGTTGCTCTCCCAAATTCTCACTCCTCTCTCCTGCTTCAATTGCTGTTGCATGTTTTTTTTTCCCCTTCTTTACAATGTTATCCCAGAGGTGCTACCACCATCGCTGATGGGCTCGTCCTTGGCCAGCAGTAGGTGTGTCTTGGAGCCAGCTAGCATTGGCTCTATTGGACATGGGGGAAGCTTCTAGCAGCTTCTTACAGTAGCCACCTCTGTAGCACTGCCCCCCCCCCCAAAAAAAAAACAAACCAAAATCTTGCCATGCAAACCCAATATGACTCTTTATAAAAAATCTATTTTAAACAGAAACATCAAAACTGCCACTTCAAAAAATGTCAAAATTGAAAGCTCCAGCCAAAATGCTTTTCTTCCCCTCAGCCAATTGACTGAATTATAATAAAACAATCCAGCTATACCTAAATTACTTCTATCCACCCACTAGCCTTTCCCTAACACTTAGATAATGTAACTTCTTTAGCTATTGGTTACAATATTGTAACTATTTTAACTTCTTTCTCACTGTTTTTAGGTCTTTAGACCGAAATCTCCACAGCAGAGAAAAAAAGTGAAACATGGATTGCTGATAACTTTTGGAGAGAATTGAGGCTCACCTCTCTCCCCAGAACCCCTGTTTTCCCCCACTTTCCCTTCCTCTCCCATCAAATTCCTGGCTCTCTATGGTCTGCAGCGTCCAATTTGCTGACGATGCCTAATCTTTCTGCCTCACTGTCATAATTTCATCTGTAGCTGCCAAATGCAGGCTACACAGGGAAATAAAACCCAGCCTTTTCCCGTTCACTCAGCGGGGAGCTCCATAAAGATTCCCTCATTAGCAAACACATAGCTGCCAGCGATGCTCTTTAATAGCTCCCTTTCCCTGAGATGCTTTATGGCTATAAATGAAGACTGATCACAGGCCAAAATCTCTCCACTAAACAACTTACACAAATGAAATACCTTATTTGTCTGACCATTCCCCACCAATAAAGAGACCACAGGCATGCCTATGCCATCTCTCTGATAACTGCACCCTGGGCTGTAATTACCTGTGCATCTAAATGTAAATGACCGCAATGACAAGCATACCTATCACCCACAGAACATGTTTACAAAAGAAGGAAAGGACACATCTGCTTCAAGCTGTTGTGTTGGTGAGATGTTCTAGTAAGGTTTAATCAAGTCATTCAGGAGTCTCAAGAGACTGGTGAAACTGTTTGCTGTGGAATGACGTCACGGGGTGAATTTTTGGAATTCAATTTCCTTGGCGACAGATAACGTTGAAGGGCAAAGCTATATGATGGTGTCAATCCAACAAAGTCTGTGAAAGTATATAGAATCATAGAATATCTCAAATTGGAAGGGTCCCATAGGGGTCATCAAGTCCAACTCCCTGCTCCTCACAGGACTACCTAAAACTAAACCATATGACTAAGGGCATCATCCTTTCAATAAGCAATGTACTCTTTGGGATTTTCTGCAGAGAATTTTCCTGAGAAATTCCTTGTGGTGTTCAGCCAAAATGCTGGCTCCTTGAACTTCAGAATAACATAATGAGCAAACTATTTCCCACCTGCTACATACCCAACAGGCTTCACCTCAAGAGAAAATCTAAGGTTAATGTTTTGGGGAACTGAACATTTTTGGTCAAGGGCATGAGTTGAAAGGCTGATGGAGGGATCATCTCAAGGCCCTTTGTGCAGAGGAATTCTTTCATTCTTTGTATACACTTGTAGATAGGTTTTACCAAAAAAAATAATATATATATATATATATACATATTTACAGCTCTCCTAAAGAGAGAAAAATACAGAGATGCCTAAGGATATAGTGATGGAGACGACCTGGGTCTTACTGCAGATTTCCTGTACAATTCAGACAAGTCTTTTGGCGTCTTTTGTGGCTGTCACTCTATGGTCTCTCTTGTTTATTTAGAGAATAGATTCGACGTTGGAGACTAAGTTTATCTGACAATTTTTATCAACTGCAAAGGACCTTTGATCTCAAATGCATACTCAGGAAAGTAGGTTTGTTAATTTCAGAGTCTAGAGATGATGTCTTTCCAGGATTCAGAAAGAAACCAGAACATGATCTCCTAGGTTTTGACTAGCTTTCAGAAAGTCAAAAAGATCAACTTAATGAAACTGAGTTCAAGCTGTATTTAGGCTTTTAATCAACATTTTTAATGAGAATGGGAAATTTTACAGGGAACAGGTTATCATAACATTTCAAAGATAGGGAAGTTGGAATAAAGGAAGTGACTCAATCAAGGAAAACCATGAATGAAATCCAGGGTTTTCAAGCCTTTAGGGAAAGTTTTACTTTCATAGACTACACTGCCTTTTTTTTACCACAGCTGCCACCCTATTTCCTCCTCAGACACTGAACAGCTCAACAGGACTATGAACCTCAGGCCAAAGTGAGTAGTGAACCGCATGATTTGTTGCTGGCCTGAGTGGAAATCTTGTCTCTTTGCTGTTTGCTTGGAAAGGAAAAGGACTCCTTTTTGAAAACTTCATTTTGACAGGCTTGCAGATTGATTGTTGCTCTAAGGATGTTATCTTGCCATGACACGTTTATGAAATAGCTCAAAGTTTTATTACCCAACTAATTTTCCAAACAGCAGTAAAAAATCCCAGTATTGTACATGTCACCTCAATTTACTCCTTTTTCTCAGCCTTGCACCTCGTTAAATTTTGATTTGTGCCCAGAAGCAATCACAGGACATGAAATTGCTCCAGTAAGTCCTAAAGAATACTAAGTAGTCCTTCAACATTGACTTTGCTTTCTACACACATTAGTTTCAGGGCTCTGGCCTCTGGATTTGGTACAATACAACAATAATACTATCAAGAAAGATATGACTGTATGGCTCATTCCATATCTTCATTTCATTAGAAGCTCTGCCTTCAGTAAGAACATTTCGAGACTGAGGGAACTTTGGGACAGAAGCTTCTTCTTTTTTATTTGTTGGTTTCTTTGGAAGGGGACTTTCTTGAAAATAAATTGATTATTTAAGACTTCTAAATATTCATTGCTAATAATACCTTACTTCTATCTCGCATGATGAAATCAAAGCCTTAGAGAGATGATTGTAAGTTGACGGCAAGAACATTCCTCAAGTTTGTAAGTGAATCACTTATAAATCCTCACTCAAATAATTTTGTCCTTTCAATAAGACAGAATACTTTCAGTAGAAGAGACTGAAAGCAGATGCCCTATTTTCTCAGATTGAGGAAAGCAGCTTAGGAAGAGCTAGACTTAGCTTGGAGGCTTTTCTATGAAGCTGTTGAGATATAGGGGCTACTTCTAAGAGGCCATAAAAAGCAAGCACATTGTCAATAAACTTAAACTCTCTGTGTCAGGGATTGCAACTCCACTGTAAAATGTGTTTGTGTCTATAACTAAGGAAAAGCTTACACACTGCAAAATTATGAAACCTTCTGACTGAGTACTCCAGTCACCATGGCAACTGGGGAAGTCTCAGCAATTTATTCTGAGTTCCATTTTCTTTCCATTAAAATACACAGTTTTTGTTTACTCCCACTTCACAGCAAAGAATTATTCTTTTAAACGTCAAAAAATTTTTGCAGGACTGAACCAGAAAGCCATTTCCTGCCCAATTCTAAAAATATAAATAGTGAAGGAAGTACCCTGCCTCCTCAAAAGAAAGTAAAATCATGTATTTCATTCCAGTCAATAAAAATTCACCTAAAAACATTTCTCTGACCTGCAGGCTGGATGTCACTGGATCAGGTAGATCAATTAAGCCCATCCTATCCAGAGATCAGGGCTATTAGAAGCATTTTTATGGCCTAGGTAGGCCTGAAACCCAGCTGCTAGTAGGAAAAAAAAATAAATTGAAGTCCCCAAGGACAAAATATTGGAGTGACATAGATCAGTTGCAGTCATGGAAAATAACAGAGGGAGGAAGAAGGTACGGTCACAAGAAGAAAAGATTCAGGTTAGCACCATACCTCCAAAGCATGAACAACGCTATCATTCTTGCATTTGACAACAGATGTCTGGCTCTCATAAATTAGGACCATTCCAATGAGGAAAAGAGGGACCTTTCTTAGCTGGAGTAGACAAGTATATTTCCACAGTATCAGTGATTCAGGAAGAGTTCTAAATGTCCTCTAATTATATGAAGTGTTCAGGAAGAAAAAGGTGACGAAACAGGTGGGACAGTTTTCATCCAAAGACTAAACTGACAACAGCACTTCAATGTGGGGAAATATAACTGAAATGGGTTATAATAGACATTTAAGAGATCATAAATTGTACTGAGAAGCTGGATAGGGTACATATTGCTTTCTCCTTTACATTAGAAATGCAGGGTGAGGAGACATCACATCTGTGAAATTATCAAATATTTTGTTTAAAAACAAGTGAAGAACATAATTCTTTTCGTATAAAGAATAATTCAGTTATTGCTTCTGTTAGCATAGGACATTGGGGAATAAAATATAATATGGTCCTAAAAGATTGATTGGAAATATTCATGGGAGAAATAGAGTTTGCTGGCTGTTAGACAGGATGCACATGACCTGCATTTGTGGAAGTCTCCAAACCCTTGATTGCTGGAAGCCCTTGGCCTTGAAAAGAGTCACACTACGCAAACACTAGACACACAGAGACTCTACACATCTGCTCCAGATCACTGGTAGGAGAGATAAAGATCTAAAGATAAAGGGAATCTTGGATAAGAAAATGGGATATTTTCATATGGCAGACTGATTGGTTTTGTGGACATACTGCAACAGTTTCTGCTCTTGGTGTCCCTGATATGAATCAAGTTATTTATATGGACTTCGTGGGAAGACAGCTGCTCCAAAATCATTCTCAGGTGATGCAAGACACCTTCTGCAATCTCACACTGAAAGACCTGACCCATCCAAAACTGTGCATTTCTCCCATCTCCATAAAGAATCAAGTCAGGCTCAAGAGTAGAAGTTCTTTGTACAATGTTCAATACGGAGACCCACCAAGTTCTTTCTGATAACTTCACTCTGAACTAGGTCATGGTGACAAGAGAGTTTACACATCATTCTGCATCCCAAGCAGAAAAAGATTGTTGCAAAATGTAATAATAGTGATAGTATTTCAACCTAACTTTTTTTTTTTAACCTTATTTTCAATTTTATTATTTTCAACTGCTTTTAATTAAATCCTCAAATCCTTCCGGTAGCTTTAGAACCTCCCCCCTCCCTTCCAAACACACACAAATTAAAGAATGCTTCCCCTGTACTTAATTCATTAAAAACCAGGAATACAAACTGGAGGGTTTGGATTGCTTTTTTTTTTTTTTTTTTTTTTTTTTTTCCTTCCCCAAGCTGAGACATTCCTCATTTTATTATTTTCCCACATTTTTTAACTACTGCATAAAGGGCTTCCATCTGCAGATGCATTTGAAAAACACAGGTCACAAATTCTGGCTAGGAGTCCAGCTTGTAAAATGTTCCTTGACTTTTTAGACAGAGCAGTACAGTATAGTTATTTATATAGATCTTTTTTCTCTTCTCTGTTAGGAAAAATAAAAAAAAAAAAAAGAAAAAAAAGTTTTGGTGCAAAATGCATTTTGCCAACTATGCTGCAACAAGTAGATCTGGCATTTCCTTCACAGAGGTCAGCTGATGCTTTTCCTTCAAAATCAGCAGTATTCTTCTGATTTACACCATCTGTGGATGGATCCTAAAGTAGCACTCCAAAAAGCATGTGGAATTCATTTATGTGGGTATGAGTGTTTTGTTTGGCTTGGCAACTTTCTTTTGAAAATGTACGTGTTGGACCATCTTCAGGGCTTTCCAGAAGTGCTCAGAATGGATGAGGGTGGAAGGGGTGTAGATGTCCTTTCTGACCTTCCCCTGATCCTGGCTGGTCTGGGTACAAAGCCAATCCAACAGTATAAGCCTAAAGGCTGTATTTGCCAAGAACCACTCAACCTCTGCCACACATCCTGGAGAGCTGAAGTGAGGGGAACCACGTATAGTCTCTCACAGGTGGGAGATGGTCCTTCTTCTCCAGGTCTGCACCAGTATTTTGTGGAGTGGAGCAGGGTGAGGTATGAAACTAAGTTTCAGGATGGCCCAGTGATGACAGCTTTTGCTGGCTTCTTTCCCCCACAACCAGGGATTTGTGTACCCTGTGCCAGCTGGGCCCTAGCTATTACCGGATTCGAACTTCTTATGCTACTGGTGAAACTCAAGAGCTGCCAGCTGGGCGCCAGTACTCTGATTTTTCCAAATTTCAGTGCCTCTGTCTAGGAACTTTATAATTGCCAGAGTTCAATGGGACAATTATCCCAGGGTGTACAGAACATATTACTACAGTGTGTATCATTCCAAGTTTAGGAACTGAAGCAATAGATTTTGGGATGTGTCCTACCTACACATGGCACCTTATACAGTATCCAAGCTTTCATAGTGTCCCTTAACACTCTGAAGGGACACTATGAAGGGTAGAGCCACAATATTGCCCCTATTTTAAAGAGAGATGAGACTTAGCAGTGGAATTTAACTGGACAAATGTAGGCATCATCCTAAAGTAGATGGCAAAAACAAGCCAGATGAACCATACTTCAAAAATGTGATTTGTCTCCATTGACTGTGGAAGCAGCCAAGTGTGACTAGTGAAGCCATAGATGTCTGCATTGCAGACATACAAAGTTGGGCGAGATGAATCCCACCCAAAGTGAGTTGGCAGAGTCACATGATGTATCTGAGGAGAAAGTGGGAAGAGGTATGCGGATCTCACACAGTCCAGCCTTATTGCTAACTCATTAGTCTGTCTTCCCCACTGCACAAGCAGAGAATAAATTATGTATGGAGAACACATTTTTGGAAAGCCCAGAAGGGAAAGCTTCACATACAAAGGGGGTGAGCAGTGCCAAGGTTTAATTTCAAGAAGAGGTCAACTTCAACTGCTGAGTGGTCTTCATTGAGCTGGCCTGCAAGTTGGCCTGACATAATCTCATGATCAATGTTGTAAGGAGATCACCTGAGAACTAGAAACACGTCTGTGGTCACTCTTCACTTGTGCCATGGAAAAAGCCTTCAGCTGGCAATGATTTCTAACTACAACTGACCTGAAACAGAGCTCTTTCTCTTTTTTTCCCCCTCCTTGTCAACCGTGTAGCTCTCCAGTGCTTCCAGCATTCTGAAAAATGGAATTTCTTTTCTGGTATCAATTCTGGTATAAATTTAACAGGGAGTGACAAAGGAAGATAACAACCGCAAGATTTAATAACAGACTTAATATACAGTTGTTGGACTTTGTTTTTTGCTTTTTTTGGGGGGTGTTTTTTTTGGGGGGGTGGTTAACTTGTCAATATCTTATATACTTTATAATAGACACACTATGAGAGGTCTACATTTCCATCATAAAAAGGTGGTGCTTGTGCCATGCTAAAATTCTCTGGTCCTTATATAGCTTTTCATGGCAGCAGTAAATAATGGAGGAAATCTGTCACTCATCCTTTGCTCTTCTGTTTTGATAATAAATCCAATCTGCAGTGGTCATTTTTGTTTTGGAGAATTGTTACAGAAAACAGTATAAGAAATTGATCTGAAGAGTAGCTGTCAGGGGACACACCAGATTTCTCATTTTCGTCTGAGGGAATTGCAGGTAACCGGGTATTTTTCATCATTAAACTTCTCTGAAATAGCATCTTCCCTTCTAAAAAGGAGCACAAAACACCAGAGTGGAAAATAAAGCAGCATTTCTACCTGCTCGGTTGGGAGAAAGAAAAGTCTTGGATTAAGGTTCATTTCTCAGATCTCATCAGAGCTGTGTGCATCAGAGAGAGAGCACGGTATCTGAAGGGTGTGTGGGTCATCACTGATCATATTAATTGTCTAATACGGTGTGAATAAGTGGTTCTGTTTGCCTCCCAGTTGGGTGCTGACCTAAACTAGCCTGTGGGATCAACTGGGAAAGGGAGAGGAAAGGTGCAGATTTGCAGAAAGATGTAGTGTTTATAGACACCTACCTCATTTTCTCAGGAAGCCATTAAGAAATGCATTAGGAAAATGCTCGTATAAGTACCCAAAAGAGGATTCAGGTCAATACTAAGTACTTAATTCACTCTGCTACTACTTAATATTTTCTAGGTGCCCGTCTTTGCCTGAGAGGGTTTCACAGCTACAAGTCACACAGCACCTTGCTGAAGCTGTGCCTTTGACTGCAAAGGCACACAAGATTTTCCTAGGTCTAGAAGGAGAGCAAGGAAGGAGGAGAGGACAATATCCAAGAGGTTAGGACTCTCAGCAGGAATATTCTGATCCCTAGACTCCTCGCTCTGGCCTGCTCCTGCAGTTTGCATGCAAAATTTGTTGAATAATTAAGTAATCATCTGGAGAATAGAAAAACGCATAAGGGCTAGTTAATCTGTGTTCTGTTGTCTGGCTTTTCTTGCACTTTTTTTTGGCATGCATCCAGGAAGCTTATTTGGAAGTGATTATGCTCAAATACTGTTTACTCTATGACATGCTTGCTATTATCCAAATATTGAACTAATCCTGCATAATGAAGAGTGGAGCTGATAGTGAATTTTTAATTTAATACAAAAAATATATAATAATATAGTCATTAAAATCTCATGCAGCAGGTTCAGTGTTTGCATGTCTCCAAAATTCAACATGCAATAACTGTTTAAGGAAGAAGGCATAGAGCAGCAGACTTTAACAAATAGTTTCAGTCCTGGTTGTGTGTCCTCCCTCTTTTTTTTAATACAATGTTACCATTTGGGGTCTGTAATTGAATCATCCCTCCTTACTTCTCCTTTTCCACTACAAAAAAGGATAATTCAAAAAATCCTACTGTATTTCCATTAATATGAGTCTAATTGCATCTCTTCCAAATTTTCTCTGGTTTAGTGCTCATATTGAAATGGAATAAATGCAATATGTAGAAGAGCACAGATGCTTATTTATTTATTTATAGATACATGTAAATATCCATGAGAGAAAGCAATGAGAGTAAGAGCTAGAAATGATGTATCATAATTCTTCTGTTTTCCTCTACAGATATTTTAGTTTATGAAATAATAGTGATGACTTCAACGAAACCACAGTTAAACTCCCCAGCCAAGATCAGAGCCCAACATGCTGGGTGCTTTACAAATAAAATCTTAGAGACAACCCTTATTCCAAAGAGCAAAATTATTTGGCTGGACAATACCCAATGGAAGAAGCAGAACTTAGGTCATATCTACTTGCAGGAATGCAGACAGATTTGGGATCCCAAAACTTCTTGGCCCATAGACAGCCCTGAAACAACTACAGAATAGCCGTTTATGGTAGGAATATCAAATACTTACACCTCTTCTACATATATGGCAAAGGTGACAGGTCTCACACATACACAGCCTTTTTCGGAGCAGAGATCAGACCCAGTACACATCTCAGGCTTTGCGTCAATGGGTGTCCAGATTTCTTTACCCAAAAGAGGGGAAATTTCTAGCTCTTGAGTTCATCCATTCCGATTTTGCGATGTTACACATTTGAGAACCACCACTTCAGGATAGAAGGAATGTTTGCCTTTTGGCTTAGGGAGTAGCAGACAACTTATAAAGAAAGATAACTAAATGGAGGCAGCTACATGGAGAGGTCTGCGTGTGAGTTAGGAGCACAAGTTCACACTATCATCAGTGGAAAGCTGAGTTAACAGCGTTTAGAGGGTGATTCAACAAGACGAAATAGTGTGAATGAGAGTCACTTTCCTAAATTTAGAAATCTAGGAGTATTTGAAACACCTCAGGATATGTGCAATATGCACACAAGGCTGCTAAATGTTATATGTGAGCTAAGTGAGGACGCACGCTTTCCTGCAGTGCCAGCTGGAAGGCAAATTAGATTCCCTAGGGCATCTCATATGGACACTAGATGCCTAGATATGGTCAACTGAATACCCCTATAATTGTCTTTTTTAGGAAGAACTGCATTGCAGTCTGCGTTGAGCGTTGGAACTAGATGATCTTTAAGGTCCCTTCCAACCCGACCCATTCTATGATTCTGTGATTCTGTTGACTGTGATGACTAGCTCTGCATTTATTGCAGTGAAAGCTGGGACACCTAGCACCAACATAGACACCAAACTTAAGTGTTCATCCGTGAGCTAAATTTTATTTCAAATATCACCACTACTACTTAGATTTGGCATCATGACATGCTGGTCATTAGGAGATTAGCATCACAAAAGTTTCCTCTCTCACTTAACTAATGTATTTTCTTTTTTGCTTAAGCCAAGAGATACACAAGTTGGAATGTGCAGGGAGAGAAAAAGAAAAGTGGTTAAGGGAAACAAGTGCAGAATAAGGAGCAAAATGAGAAATGAGAAAAAATAAAATGCCCACAGTGAATAGTTAACCTGTGGATTCGCTGGGAAAAAGCAGTTTAATGTTAAATTAAGCTGTAGAACGCTACCACAATACGAGGCAGAAGATGATTGAGTCTACAGAGGAGAGGTGTCAAGTTAAAACAGTAAATTAAAAACAAACTGGTTTTGAAGGCCAAGTAAATCCCCATTCCTCAAGACGTATAAGCTTTCCTCTGTCAAAGGATTGGGAATAGGAAAGTGCTTTTCTCCAAAATAGGCTGTTCACTAAAATTGCAGGATGCTGTTAAACTAAAGGATTTCTGGCACCATCCTCTAAAGTAGCTGATATCAGCAATTTCAAAAGAGGATAATAAACCAGAGGGCTATTTCTCTGGCCATGCATTATCCGTTGCCGTTCCTAAATTACCAATCTTGGGGGCGCACATAAAATTCATAATTAATAAACGAAACTGAAGTCTCAGACCACACCTAATTGGAGTGAAATACCCATGTTGCTGGTTTGGTGGGATGCAGCTGAGATTGTTCCCCCAGTACTGTTTTCTCACCAGGCTAGCTGAAGTGTGTGCTTAACAAACCAAACCATTGCACAGACACTTTCCTCAAGCAATCATTTTTTTTCCTCTCTAAAGATGAGCTGAAGTGTGTAATTACTCATCATCTTCCCTGCCTCAAAGCAAACTTGGAGTCTGTTGCACTAATGATAGCCTCAAATTAGTGGCTGAGAAGAAGGTAATTAGAATCATGCTGCCGAAAGAAATGAGGAACAGGTTGTGTATTCAGGAGAGCACTTTGTAGGTACAGCTACAAATTAAGACCTCAGTGATGTCTGAGGAAACAGTGAGTCAGTCTGTTGATTCTCACAGAAGGCTCAATTTCAATATTGTCACTCTGGGTTTGCACCACTGTTAGAGCTGCTCTGTGCCCTTGAAGTTGTGTGTTCCTAGAGACCTGGTGTAGCACATCGCAGGGAGCTGGATGGAAAGGTGGAAGTCTCTTTCCCTTATTCCAGCCCTTCTCAGCATCTCTATATCCTAGTAAGTATATGCAGTGGTGCATCTTAGTCACTCCCATGAAGCAGTCGTTCCCCTAAGTGCTGTTAACCAGAGTTTGCAGTTTGGAACATACTTCGGGACCAGGTGCTTAGGGGCAAAGCAGGCCAAATTGCTTAATGTTCCTTATAAAAGGGTGCTGAGGTCAGGAAACTGTTGGAGGCATCTGGAGAGCACTATTCTAAAGCCATAATGAGTGTCCTGGAAGCGAAGGATGACCTACAGCCTTGGCTCCAGGGGACGTTCTGGAAGAGGGAAGAGTTTCATGCTCCACCAGACCTCTAGAAAACCTCACTCATTCTTTACTCAGCATCCCATGAAAGCTGCTCCCCTGCTGAGCGGGTGGAAGACCAATGGGGCCTCTGCTACAGAGTGTTTATACGAAGGCAGTTCTATGCCCGGATTTGCACTCCAACTTTGTTCTGGAGAGTTCCCATGGATGCATAGATCAGCTCTTGCACTGCCTCATTTGCAGACAAGCTACAAATCCTAACCTGAATGAAACAACAGCAGGACCAATAGCAAGAGAGGACTTGACTTAATTTTGTTCCCAGAGGATGTTACTAGACGTACAATAGAGGCTGAAGAAAAAACATGCCACCGACACTACCCCATGATTTAGAAAATTCAGTCATTTCCAGGTAATTAAATCATCTTCACTGAGGGCCTCAGGTAGCTTATTCTGTAACACGAGGCACTGTAATAGCTTGTATCAAAGAGATAAAGTGGCAGCACAGAAAGTTTAAAGAAGTATCATACCTAAGGAAACCTTAATAAGGTTAATTTTGTAGTTATTACCTAATTAGCCTTGCAGCTAAGTCAAGGCATTTTTATTCTTTTAACGAATTTACAAGGTTGATGTAAGCTTAACACGCAGGTGTCCATTTCCAAATGTTCTTTCAGTTACTGCGTGGGCAAGAATTAAAGGAGATGCATTTCTCCATGCTTTCCGTATTCGCCAGTACTTTTTGCTTCTGATCTGCGAGAAAAAAGATATACAGGAATGACAACAGTGAGAGGAACAGATATACGTTCAAGTATCGGTTGAAGATTTGTCAGTGCATCTAATTTTATTTGCAGCAAGGATTTTTTGCCTATATTTAGGCAACTCCCAATCTTCCCAGAAGACTCCACACATCACCAAAGAGTTCATAATATTTTGAATGTCATGAAAAGATGGACAGACACATTTAAAATTAATAAGAGCAAAAACTCGTAGACGTTGCCACAGAACAAAATGTTGTATCATTAAAAGTAATTGATTAGATGTCATTCTAGGAGAAGAATCTTGACTGTCTATGGAGGGATGCTATTCTTGGCAGTTCTTCTGTAGGCTGCTGGTATTGTCTCCAAGTGGATGTGTAAGCTTTTGTTTATCAGGAATACAAATGCTTCTCCTTGTACAGAGCCTGTTATCTTGGCATGGTGCGCAATGGTACCGGGTATGTCTGTTGGCATGACTATATGCCCTTTCTCTTGTCAAGGTCTCAGACATAAGTAAAAAGTTGAATTGTTTTGTTTCCCCGTACAGAATTAATTATTTTGCTGACTTAATCCAGGCTCTCTCCTCAGCATTTTGGGATGCAGCCATCAGAGCTGGAGGTCAGAAAGGGTGCTTGCTTAGTGCTGTAATAACTGTGCCACTAATAAGCTAATGTCCTTAACATTTTTCAGATTTCTGTATTATTTTTCTTGTTATCTGATCCATGTTGCTCATCCTGTCCTGGTTCCTAAAGTCATTTTTCCCTTCTAAGCTAATGTCCACAACTCTAAAGGCAAGTGGCAATGGGTGAAGCCTCTTAGGCTGACAAATCATCGAGATCATGGACTCTCCTCCAAGGCAATAACAGTCCAAAGTGATCTGACCTTCTGCTTCCCATGTTCACGTTATACTGCTGGACGGTTCAGCCATCCAAGGAAAGCTGGCAGCCATAGCCATTCACTTGCTGTGTTAGCTGCCAAATGCTTGGTCCGCCAGCTAGGAGCTCTTTTGCCAAGCTCCAGTTGTGATGAGTTCCCCGGCACTGATCCAAGCTGAAAATAGGTGCAGCTGGATCCGTAGGCCTCTTTTTCTTTGTATTTATTCAGTGGGGGAGGAAAGTGAGAGAGGAGGAAACGAAACTGGGTTTTATGCAGACATTCTTACAACTCACAGAAGAATCTCAAAAGGACTAGAAGGAGAGTTTGACTCAGATGGAAAAACCCAAGAATCCAGATGCTTATCCAGAAGCCTTTGATCTACCAGCATGGAAAGTCTAGGTCAGGTTTTCAGGCTCTTCCTTGAAAATTTTGGTACTTTTCTAGTCCTGCCCGAAAGTCATCCATCTCTGCATACTTCTGTCTCTCAACAAAGTTCATAAACAAGGAAGGCAATGAGTAACTAAAATGTCCAAATGTTCATTCAAATTCTGTGTGTCTTTTGAGGTTTCTTCTCATTTTCTAGCTAATTAATCTTTAATTGTTACCAAGTTTATTCACAGTGGGTTTCCCATGCTGAACATATCAAGAAGAATAGTAACCATTCTAAAAACATAATGCTATTATTGAAAAAGCAAAAGACATTAATTAATGAATAGTCGGCTAAAGGAAAAAGAGCAAATATCATTACTTAGATTCTGTTACGGAACAAAAAAAATGTGATTACTACAGAAAGGAACAAACAGTTCATTTTCATATAATCAAACTTCAATTTCTCTTAGAAAGGATGATTGCAATTAATTAAATGACACCAGCAAGTATTTTAGAGGAATAAATTCAATGCTGAAAGGGAAAAAAAGAGAGAGAGTGAGAAGTAGAAAAAGGAGGAACAAATCAGACAATACTGTATCTAAAGAATTTGGGTTAGATTTTCTACTTACTGCTCCAGTCATTTAGAGTAAGGTGGTTATGCACATATTTCAGAAATGAAGCACTGATTTCTCTGACACCTTCATCTCAGATGATCATTCAGTCATCAAATGGACATCAGTGATGATCCAGCCAGTGAAGTCAGTGGGACCGAGGATGCAATCTGTCTGATACTGAAGTTTAGTAGTTCAAGTGAATTCAGCTAAAAATGCCTTTGCTATCAAATAAGAAGGGAGCCTGGGAAGACGAATTCAGACACAGATATCTACACTGTAAACAGCTAAATTTGGATTAAAGAAATTACCTCCCCCCCTGCAAACATCAGAAGTTGAAGACATTATTATTATCATCTGCACCATATTACACCATAAACTGTGCATGGCATGTCTAGGAAGTGAGAGATGCGGTACTGAGATATTATATGATCTGGTAGCATGTATTGAACTAATCAACATTCATGAGCTGGCCAAGATGCCCATAGCTTTCACCATAAATCCATACTTCCCATCTATATGGGCCATCCCATTTTCTTCCCTCAACTTGCCCTGTACCTGATGGCAATAAAACCAGACTGAAGGCAAAATTTCACTCAATCTGATGGACATACAACGCCATCTGACAAATATTAGAGAATGTCTCAGGAAGTGGTGGCCGGTGGAGAAATCAGGATTGATCTTTCCCTTCCTACTACTCTAGGATATACTTTTCATGTCCAGCAGCAGAGAAGAACATGGAAATGAATGTGGAAATCCTTTCTAAACTGGGCAGCCCTGTAAAGTCAAGCCATGAAGATGAGAAGGATGTGGGATGTGTGGGCAAGACATCCCTGTGCAGTAGGAAAAATGTCCTCTGGTGACCTTCTTTCCAGCCTTTGGCACTAACTCTGTCTCTCCTGATCTCAATGGAACAGAGATCTAAAGAATGTGCTGCTAGTCACATCACAAGAACCACTATAAAATACCAAGTTTATGCTCTTTTTGAGAGAGGTCCTTCACAAACCTACTAACAGAGAGGCTTTCTCCAGAAGAAACAGCTGACCAAAGAGACTGTACCTAATTTTATTCATAAAGTTCTTCATAAAAGAACTAGAAACTGCATTTTCTTGCTACTGAGAAAGTGCCATGCTCATTTCATGACACTGCTCCCAGAGGTAACTACAGCTACAAAGAGAAATGTGTAAATCTTTGTAAGGTTAGGCCATATACCATTTTCTGCCTTTTGAGACTTACAGTAAAAGATTCCCATTCGTGACATAAAGTAATCATATGAAAGCTTTACCTGAAAGAATATTTATTCTTTATCAAATTTAAGCATTGTTTTCTCAGTGTTTTGACCTGAAGAAGAAACATAGTAATAATAACTCTTCAAACTAACTCACACGTTTTAAAAATAAAAGTACTGTAATCCAAAAAAAAAAGGTAAAAAGGAAAAAAAAAAACCAACCACCAGACATTATTCAGATAGAAGCAGGAAAAGCTGAAATAACTCAACAAAACCTTTTGATTTAACTGGCAATAGTAGCAAAAACAAATGTCCATAAGATTGTGCTTGTTTTCTTGGATATGTTTCTATGGTACGAAGTCAAATGGCCATTAACTGCCAAATGTCTGCCAAAGTTATTTCCAGAAGTTCAAGTTTCTCAGTGGCTCTACTGTAACATTAAAGTGTGAAGAGTTTGCCCAAAGAACCTCATCAGAGGAAGAAGGAGTGGGCTGGATCTTAAATTGCTGCACTTATAAGGTCTTTAAGAGGAAAATTATGTATGAGGAGGTGGTGGAATGTGTTGAAAAATTAGTCCAGGGAGAGTGTGTTGATGACATCCGGGATTGGGAGTAACAATGAGGCCCTGTTGTAATTTGGAAACACTGTACTTCAAGCAGCAGTGAAACTAAGGATGTCTGGTTCACAGGGGCTTTTTCCTGTGCAGATCCTCTATTATTCTTCCTTACATTAGGGGAGTTATTAATAAGATTTCTTCCCTCTGTTTGGGGAGCTTTTTCTGCAAAATCTCCAGGGAATCTGTCTTTGAGACTGTATCTATCAGATGCAGTTAACACTAACTATTGTTTTTAAAAAAGGTTGTGGAGGGGAAGGATGTAGAGGCAAGATGAAGAGACATGCAGACAGATAAACGGACACAACCAGAGAGCACAATTGGGTGTATTTTCTTTGAAGCCAGAAAAAGTTAAAATGCTGCATGACAGGTAGTTTTGTGTGAACAAGCAAATGAAACAGATGAACGGTGTACAGAGTACACAGCACAGAGACACTACTGCAAGTGGTGAAGAAAACATGTAAGTATTATCTGTCTTTAACTTATCTGTTCTTAAACCAAAATTGCCTTGTACAATGGACAGTACAGGGTCGTCTGATATCCTCTCCACTGTCCTACCACAAGGAGCATGTGTCACTTGCCCAGACGTGGTGCAATATTTTTCCGGTTTTGGTTCCCTCCAAAAGCTCCATGAGTCATTAGACATTGCAGTGAGAAGTCTGGGGCAAGGTGCCGAGGAAATCTGGTGCTTCCTTGTTTGTATCAGTAGGGACCTGATTCCCCTCCAAACCATCTAGTTATGAACGTGTTGACTGCTGCTTGTTCCTATTTTAGGGAAGTCAATATGCCTTTTGTGTCTCATTTTGTCACAAAGCACCTGGTAGAAGCAGGTTGAGGTGTCGCAACACTGTTAAGAGACGGAGCAAGGGGGACAGGCAGATCCTGAGGTGACACTATCCTCAAGGGTGTTCCATCCCAACAAATAAGAAGTCAGGCAAAAATGCCAGAATCTTGTGAATGAACAAAGAGCTCGTAGCCAAACTCAAGCACAAGAAGGATGCACATAGAGAATGGAAGCAAGGATGGGTAACCTGGGAGGAATGTAGAAACATTGTCCAGGCATCCAGGGACGCAGTAAGGAAAGCTAAAGCCCCATTGGAACTGAATCTGGTCAAGGATGTTGAAGGCAACAGGAAGGGGTTTTAGAATTACACAGGTGGCAAAAGGAAGACTAGGGAAAATGTGGGCCCATTGCTCAATGTGTGTGGGGGGGAAATAGTGACACAAGACATGGAAAAGGCTGAGGTAGTGAATGTCTTCTTTGACTCAGTCTTTACTAGCAAGACCAGCCTTCAGGAAGTCCAGGTTACAGAGATCAAGGTGAAAGCCTGGAACTAGGGAGATGTACCTCTGGTGGAAGAGGATCAGGTCAGGGAATACTTAAAAAGCTGGACATAAATAAATCCACGGGCCTTGATGGGATGCATCCGTGAGTGCTGAGGGAGATGGCAGATATCATCACAAGGCTGCTCTCAGTAAACTTGATCAATCTTGGTGACTGGGATAAATGCCTGAAGATGGAAGGAAAGCAAATGTCATTCCTATCTTCAAGAAGGGCAAGACGGAAAAACTAGGGAACTACAGCAGCTAATTCTGAAAACCGTTTGCAGGCACATTAAGGACAAGAACAACATCAGGAGTAGTCAGCATGGCTTCACCAAGGGAAAGGCATATTTACCAAACCAATAAACTTGTACAATGAAAAGACTGGCCTGGTAGATGAGATGAGAGCTGTGGATGTTGTCTGCCTAAACTTCAGTTAGACCTTTGACACTGTCTTCCACGAGATCCGGCTGAATAATAAATCTGGCTGAATGGCCAGGTCCAGAGGGTGATCATCAGTGGCATGAAGTCTAGTTGGAGGCCAGAAACTAGTGGTGTACCCCAGTGGTTAGTAGCAGGTACAGTCCTGTTTAACCTCTTGGTTAATAATCTGGATGATGGGGCAAAACGTACCCTGAGCAAGTCTGCTAATGACACAAAATTCCAGGAAGCCAGTGGGTGGAGGAAGAAGGTATTTTGGAGGTAAAGGTAAGAGCTGTATGACTGAGACTTACCTGCAGGATAAAAAATCTCTTCTCTACTTGTCAGCACGGGCACCATGCCCTCCAGACATAAAACAAACAAAGAGTCCATGCAGCATTGATATTAAGATACTTTGTCATGTAACATAACCATTGAGAATTCATATCCTAGTATCTAATACTTAGAATGGAATAACCTGATGTCTGTTGGCCATATTCAGAGAGACTCCTCTCTGCTACATCACAAACACTACAACTTCCACACTGTGGGCTGAATGTACTTCAAAGTTATGGAAAGCCCAGAAGGTGCCTTCATACTTGTTAAACCAACAAACCTGGTTCTGTCTTGCATTTTATAAGGGAAAAAAATGTCAAAAAAAAAAAAAAAGAATGGCTATTACACATTTCTGGTTTTGGATTCCAGTTTTATCCCACAGTACTGAGAATCATGAGAGTTGACAGGGCTGGATAGAGTCATGGCTTAGCCCTCAACTTCATATTTGTCCTCACTACAATCTTTCATAAAATAAACTTATTGTAATTCAGAAACACCTCTTTCTTAAGTTGCAATTTCCTCAGTGGTAATTAGAAAGTTGGGGAGGTGATGTTAGTCCCCAGTGCTGGCTAATAATGCTACAAGCGGTGTGAGGATGGGAATACAGGATTGGCTCCATGACTTGATGGAAGAATACTTTACCATATTGCTAACCATGGCAGCAAGGTAGTGTAAGGAGAATGGAATCACAGGGAACACTACAAACTAAGGA
Source organism: Larus michahellis (assembly GCF_964199755.1). NCBI lineage: Eukaryota > Metazoa > Chordata > Aves > Charadriiformes > Laridae > Larus > Larus michahellis. The sequence continues at coordinate 2,473,448 of NC_133897.1, read as the reverse complement.
ACGAGAAAGATTTTACAGTCAGCATCAGAGAAAGACTTGCAGCTACCTCAAGGCAGGATATTATAGAGACTTATCAAATGAAGATGTGACCTACTTGTACCAGCTAAGCGTTCAGCATTGAAACACAAGCCTCTGCCACTCTAAGGATCCACCTCACTGAATAACAGACATAGCAGGCTGTTATTTTTGTGCTCATAACCCACATTTTAAGAGCCTGATACATTCACATATGCCAGCAGGAAGGCTGCTAGGTTGGTCTGCCAGTCCTATTTAGGGGTGCAAAATCCCCTTCGCTGATGCGACAATCATAAGAAAACAATTTCAAATGCTTCAAAAGATATTTTTTTTTTCCGTAACCAATCTAAAACGGAAAAAGCCTCACTAAGAGATTGGATCAGATTCCTCACTCAGCAAAGGAAAAACAAGATGACATCCAAACCTCTTAAGTCTTTTCACACATGGGAGGCCAGGCAGCCAAAATTCTCCTTCATCATTTCCACATTCAGCTTTCCACACACTGAGCGTTACAGAACAACACTTTTTACATAACATATATCCCTTCACCAGAGGGGAAAAAAAAAAAAAAAGGAAGGAAAGCAGAGAATCACATACATATCTGCCTGTATTTTCAAGTATTCCTGTTGGTTTCTTTTTTCAATTCCTATAAAAAAATGTTTTCTATGAATGTGGGAAATAGCATTGCCTTCTGCTGTCCAGTTACCTGGCCTTACCCCACATTTATTGAGGTCAGTGGTGAACTTACCATCACCTACTCAGAGAATGAAATTCCACTCTTTTCAGTTATTGCATTTCTATTGGCTAGCAAGTTTCAGAGTTCTGGGTAATTATCCCAGGTAATTTAATGTTCGCATTTCAGCCATTCGAAGCCTACTCCTTCTTCCACTTCCACATTAACATTTTTTCTGTTTTCTTCAATTTAAATGATTAGGAAAGGTTGGGTGGGATAGGGAGTGGATGTATCCATTCATTTGTTATTTGTATAATCAAATTATTTCCTATGAGATTGCTGCTTTTTTGTGTGTCCTACAACAGCGTGATCAGAACTGCCATCACGTGTCATTAGCCATAGGTGATGGAGTGAGTGGGGAAGGCTTTCTGCATGAGCATCGTATGGCAAGGAAGTTGGATCTTCTCAAAATCAGCAGGAATCCAACATGGGTTTATAAAATTTGACAATCCTGAATCTCCACACAATGAAAAATCCTCAACCGGCAACAGCAGAAAATGGGGAAAATTTGGATCAATATGAACAGAATATTGAACTGTGAGGCTAAGGCTTACTTACAGGATGGATAATGTCTAATTCCACATGGTATAGATGGGATACAGCATTTGAACACCTTCATGCATCTGTCTATAAACATACACATGCACATTTATCAGCAGTGAAACACCTGCAAAAATCAGCAACCAATTTCCCAGTTAACGGCATTTTAAAGGTAAAACATATTTATGATATTGGCAGGACTTTGTAACACAACTTAAATTGTTATTTAAATCTAAGAAACTTCTGGAAAATCTGGCAGTGCTAGTAAATTGGGATTTCGTGTACTTTCTGAGATTTTTTTCAGCATAAAATTCAATCACCTTTTCAAGTTCTTTCCATGGATCTAAATCTCTGCTCCTTTTTAAACCCAAAGAGACTGGTAAACTTTGAAAAGGCCAGGGCTCCTGCTCAGGTTCACAACAGCACATTTGGAAAACTTTTACAATATGCTTTGCTGCTGAGAAGTCATCCTGATAAGCAGAAAGCATGGATTCAGCAGAGCAGGATGATATTTAAAGCATAAAATAGCTAGCAGGTGTCAGAAACTTTCTGCTGCTTCTTCCATATTGCGTTGCACTGGGGTGTTGTTATCTGTGTAATTTTTGTAATTCTGCTAACTGCTATGACTCCTGACCATGATCTGCTAAGCAGGAAAATTCAGACAGTGCCTGGAATAGAAATAGAAGTAAGTTAACTGTCTTTTCTGGATTTGCTGTGCTACATCAAAATTAGCCCTATGCAGAAATTTATCTGTAGCAAATCAAAGTAACTTAATTGGAGTGCTAATGACTCTGAAATCATCGCCTTAAATACCAGAGGGGTTTCTGGGTGCATTTTCAAGAAGCAGACCTGTCTGCAAAAGCATCAGAAAATGTGTTGCGCAAAATACCTTCAGGAACATTTCTGACAAAGATGGTAAAAGGTAGCCTTTGTACGCAGGGTTCAATTTTACATTTACACAAATGCAAGTGCAGATGTCTTCTTGTGTCTGCGGTATCTATGCTTCAATTACAGTCAGCACAGATCCAGACAATCACAGAATCATAGAATGGTTAGAGTTGTAAGGGACCTTAAAGACCATCTAGTTCCAACACCCTGCCCTGGGCAGGGACACCTCCCACCAGCCCAGGTTGCTCCAAGCCCCGTCCAACCTGGCCTTAAACACCTCCAGGGATGGGGCAGCCACAGCTTCTCTGGGCAACCTGGGCCAGGGACTCACCACCCTCACAATAAACAATTTCTTCCTGATATCTCATCTAAATCTCCCCTCTTTCAGTTTAAAACCATTTCCCCTAGTCCTATGGCTCCCCTCCCTGATCAAGAGTCCCTCCCCATCTTTTCCGTAGGCCCCCTTTAGGGACTGGAAGGCTGCTATAAGGCCTCCCTGGAGCCTTCTCGAGGCTGAACACCCCCAACTCTCTCAACCTGTCCTCACAGCAGAGGTGCTCCAGCCCTTGGATCATCTTCATGGCCCTCCTCTGGACTTGCTCTAGCAGATCCATCTCTTTCCTGTGCTGAGGGTTTCAGAGCTGGACGCAGGACTCCAGGTGGGGTCTCACAAGAGCAGAGCAAAGAGGCAGAATCACCTCCCTTGACCTTCTGGCCATGCTTCTTTTTATGCAGCCCAGGATACGATTGGATTTCTGGGCTCCCAGCACACATTGCTGGCTCATGTTGAGCTTCTCATGCACCAAAACCTCCAAGTCCTTCTTCTCAGGGCTGCTCTCATTCCATTGTCCTCCCAGCCTGTATTTGTGCTTGGGATGCCCTGACCCACGTGCAGGACCTTGCACTTGGCCTCGTTCAATTTCACAAGTTTCACGCAGGCCCACTTCTCAAGCCTGTCCAGGTCTCTCTGGATGACATCCCTTCCCTCCAGTGTGTCGACCGCTGCACACAGCTGGGTGTCATCAGCAAACTTGCTAAGAGCGCATTCAATCCCACCATCCATGTCGCCAACAAAGATGTTAAACCATACTGGTCCCAGTACCGCCCCCTGAGGAACGTCACTCATCACTGGTTACCAGATGGACATCGAGAGGTTAGCCACAACTCTTTGAGTGCGGCCACCCAGCCAATTCCTTATCCAATACCACAAGCAGAGCCCAGAGTGATTCAGCTTATGTGCCAGTGGGCACTGAGCCCCCACAGAATCATGCATATAGGGATTTGGTAACATCAGAGGTGCACCAGGGGTTTTGGGATGTCCTATTATGTCTGTAGACATGACACCATTTGGGGCTGGAAGGTGGAGCCCAGGTGAAACATCCCAGGGTAGCAAGTGGTACTGGACACTGATATTTAGATGAATTAATCCTGACTTTAATGATGTCCCATCCATTAGTTGCAACAATTGCCACATGGATGGGAAATCTTTCTGGGGGTTCTTTGCCCTACACAGTTTTAACCTGCCAGTTTGCACATACTAATGAGAGGGCAGAGACCCATGCCATGTGGAGAGACAGCTGGAAGTCCCACAGATGTCCTAAAATAGCTGAGGACACCTTTGTTTAGGCAAATATGTTGTACCAACCCTGTCTGTGATATTGCAAGAGAAGTCTTCTCTTTTGTTTGGATGAGTTTTACCACCTTGTTCACTTACACTAGTGTATTATGCTGAAAATTAGCTGTAATGGATGATGGATTTCAGTGGAACACTATTTCTGTCAAGTGAAACCACAGTGTCAGCTGAGCAGTTTCCAGCCTCTGACTACTAATACTAAGCACTTTTCACCAGCTTAATTCACTAGACGGGGAACAAGGATCAAAGACACAAAAGAAGTTGCAGCTTAAAATAAAAAAAAAAAAGCTGTGGCTTTCTTTTTTCTTTTTGTTTGAGCCATCACATTTTCTGTCACTGGGGTTTCTGTATGAGCCTTGATGATGATACGAATTTCTAAAAATGTGAACACTCAAAGAGCACCAGTCCTGAGCAAGCATGTAGGAGGGAAGGGAGTCTGAACCTGCAATTAAATGTCCAACTTTGTGCTGTCTCCTTCTGGAAACACCTGATTGACAGGTCAAAAGACTTCCTTGTAGACCATGGCTGCTTGGCAGAAAATAGCCTGATCTTTGTGAAAGGAATTACTTCACAGAGTGAGGTCTCTTGCCTTGCAGGGGGAAGAATGCAGCAGCGAAAATGTTCAAAACTATCCTGAAGAGGAGGAAAAATCCATCTCTTGCTAACAGGACAAGTATCTACCTAATTATTTCCACCTTGGCTTTCAAGTGCCTGACTCCTGTTGTTCATAATCAGGACAGGAAGGCAGACATTGCTCTCAATGGGAGCAGAATGGAGAAATCTTCTCACATTTTTTGAAATATTAGGTTTATGTTTATCACTCTTATTTTTTCAACTTGTCCAGAGAAACCTCTTCGTAAAGCAAAAGTGGACACGATCCCTGAGGCCCTGAAATATCTTGAAAAGCGTGGCTTTTTTGAACACCAAGCTCTTAGGAGGATCCATCCATGAAAATCTAAGTAACATCATTTCCTTTCTCAGCCTTTGAGTGTATTTCTATAAAGTGCAACACTACTTTCATAGTGAACATTTAAAATTTTTCAGCCTCGGCTTTCATGATGAAATTTAAACCCCTGTCTTCTGGACTCAAGTGCCTGAACAAGAAATTTAGACTCAGTTTTCAATTCAATGAAATGAGCAGAACCAGATGAACACCTGGGCTTCTAACTCCCATTTTATTTAGGAGACTGAATGCTTTCTTGGACCTTAACCTAGGTGTAATTGTTGCAGAAAATTGCTTGGCAATATGACTTTCCTGAAACTCAAAATCCAGAAGCAAATGTAAAAGGAATTAGCAACAATAAAAGTAACAAACCCCCTACCCATTTTTATTTTATTTTTTACAGATAAATTTCTGATTTCCCAAACTGATGGATGACACTGTTGTAAGCATTTAAGATAATGAGTCTCTGTTATAAAGTGGGACACTTATATGCTACAGTGCTATTACTATTAAAAATAACAACTTTGAAAGCCACAAGCAATGGAAATGACTGCATGACATTTAAAAAACTCCAAGGTAAACAGATTTTACACTTTGATGCGTTAACCTTCTCAGTTTAAACTACACAGAGCTGTACTTCAACCTGACAACTACAACAGCGAAACCAAGAAGAGCTGGACTCCAAAACACATGGGAAACTCAAAATTGCAGGTTTCATCTGGGACCTGTGCTCTGAGCAAATGTGTTGCAAAAGCTCAATGCTGTGAAACAGATCATAGACATTTCACCACCCTAAATCCTGGGAATTTCTGGACATTTTTTGTACATGCTGCAATCTTCATGTATCCAACAGCATTTAATAACACACCCTCTTCTAAGAGTCGTTTTATGAAAATCAGCCAGTTAATATTAACGAGGTATTTCAGATATTGAGAGATTGATGTTCCCTTTGAAGCTGTGGAGGGAAACAAAGAACAATTAATCAGTCAGGTCCGTTTTGGGGTACCGTTTCCTGAGATTGAGTGAGCCAAAGTACGAGCTCACTATTTCCAGATGGATAAGGAACAAACCCCTTCCACCTGCTCCCACCACCCACCCACACTGCTGGCCACACGTTCATGCCTCTTACCTTGAGCCAGGTTTGCATTCATCATATTCCTCCAGGACCCAGCTTAACACACTGAAATGTCAGAAAATTTAACAAAGATGGAGAAGGAGGTAATTATTGTGCCATTTTACTGCATTAAAACAGCTCTGCAAAGAGTTGAAGGAAGCAGAAAGGAGGACTACCTTGCTAAGAGTAGGACAAAGGATGAACTGGAGGAGTGGTATATAACTCAATGGGTGGTTTTATGATGTTGGATGAGCCATTCCTTCTGCAGGCTATGAGGGTCAGCCAACAGAAGCGAGTGTCAGGCAAGTCCATACCTACAACTTTGACCGGGGTCCCAAACAAAATTGGGACCATGTGGTTGAAGATGGAACCATAACAGGAGAAGGTTTTTTCTGGTATTTCCTGATTTGAAAAAGTCTGAAGTTTCTGTCGCATGAACATGGCAATATTGTCACAAGTTAGGCACTTGTTACTAAAAATGAAGTTTGGCTTCTTAGTGTTCTCATCTTTCATTGCAGGTACTTGTGAAATTTCTCTCCTTGTCACTTAATACTGAAGTGTATTATTTCTGCAGACTAAAGTGGTAGTGCTCTTGCAGCTCCTATTAAATCCTTAGAAGCAATTTCTAGGGAAAGAATAGATTACATCAAAGGGCAATGACAGGAGAGTTAAGGAGAAAGAAAAAATTGGAATTCAACCAGCAAATGGAAATTACCACCCATTCTCTGAAAAAAAAACCAACTGCTGGGCAACCTTTAAAAACTCTGAATAAGCAAGGACAGGAAGGAACATTTTGCATGCCACCAGAAAAACAGCCAGACTGCAGGGCTGCACTGTACGTGTGTTTTCACACCCTGAACACAAGAATGTGCTGAACAAGCCCAGTTCTCTGGATGCTGGTGTGAACTGCACCCCCCAGTTCTCAGGAAGGATATGTTCTGGTATTGGCAGAGCAGTGGGATGAAGTAAGGTCCCGGGTATGTCAGCCCCACCTGTTGGACTGACCGTCAATCAAAGCTGCCAAAGCCTTACCAGAAGGGTGACTAATCCATGCTGGAAACATCAGAAAACTTTCCAGGCCTTGTTGTTTTGTAGTTGCAGAAGTACAGTTGTTGGTATTGTATATATTTGCTGGTTGGTATCAAACTTCTTGGAGACCTTAATGAAAACGTGCATATGTCATCACGTCATCCTAAAGTTGTCTCTGACTTTTCCCCATAGATTTAGAGTAAAGCAACCACTTATATCTTTTGTGTCATCCCTTCTACAACATCAATGAGTGTAGTGTGGGGCCAGACAACAGGGAGGTGTGCAGAACAAGACAAAAATCATTACAGAGGAGTCCTCTTGTGAGGATTCTCAGCTGGGAACATGCCATGTAGGCGACCACTGCAAGCTGAAGACCAGCCTGTGGAGAACAAGAAACAGACAGCATGTCTTAGTGTGTAAGGCTCGGGAAATCTGTGCTCCATCAGGTCCTCACTGCCAGCAAACTGAACAGCTTGCTGGTGTGGGCCACACAACAAGGCTGCTGAGGGATGATGGTGGACGTTATCGTCTGTGGCATGCTGGCTTCACTCTGATCCTTAGCGTCACCCAGGCTGATGTGCCATACTCAGAGCTCCTCTGCCTTGGTGCAAGGAGATATCAGGCCTACAAACTCAGCAGAGTAAAGCGAGCTTGGGGGATTAGCAGCTATTTAAACCATTTTTTTTGGACACACAGGCAATATTATGACTTTGAATTCCCTTCTCTCCAGGTCCATAAAAAAGATCCACACTGCTTAATTTTGCAGGACATTCATGGAGCCTGAACTGCTTGTCTTCTTTACTTATTCTGTTCAGCTTCCTCTCCTGAGCACCGACACCATGTCGTCTAAGACTTCTGAGGTACTAAGGCTTATAAGAGAACATACAGGTGCAACTAAAAGGCGTTTGCTAAACTACTCAGAGAGAGGAGCTGATATCCACAGGCTTAAATTCAGGAAGAGGATTTGGAGATCCAAAGGCCATTACACTGGAATGAGGGCTGGTGAGGAACTGATATTCTCCTACACCACTTTGTAGCTTTAGTGAAATAATTTTCCTCTGCTGCCTCAGTTTTCATCATTTGCTTCCCCTATCTTCTTCAAAGAGCTTTAGAGAAACAGCTTCATCTTGGAGCAAGACCTCCAGGCACTCTTGGAAGTGTATTCTCAAAATGACTCTGAGATGGATGATGAGATGAAAGTGTAGGCAATCAATGAAACATCAGTTTGGGTCCCAGAGGGCCCTCTTCCCACTTCTGGCCCTGCTGACAGTTTAAGATGTGACTTCAGTCAAGTTCTTCAGCCCCATTGTGCTTCTGCTCCCTGTTTGATAACCCTGCTGTATCTTAGGGTATGGAGGAGAAGACAAAAAATTATGCAACACTGAGACATGGTGAAGAGAAGGCTCAGAGGCAATTAGAAGAAAATATTTGACAAGTAGACTAGGAGCAAGAAAACCTCCTCAACTGGATTAAACTGGCACAGGTCAGCTGAAGTCCAAACAATCCATCTTTTTGCAAGGGAGTCCCTTAAATAACATTAAGACTTTAATAACCAGATAAATGACAGTATCACAAGCTGTCAGAGAGGACAAGCTCTTTTGATATTTCCTGTAGTTTTGTGCCTATGAGCATCTCCGTGGTTGACCTGTCACTGCAACACATGCTCAGAGAAAGCTGTCAAACAAACCATGAATAATCCACAGGAAAGTCAAACTAGACAGAGATAAAAATCATTGTACATTCTTCCAAATGAAACCCATCTTTCATTACTTATTTTAGAGTTGCATTCCTGCTCTCATCTCTCATAATTCACATGATGTCCCAAAAAATCTTGGCTTTGTATTTCTGCCCTATCTTAGACATTCCAAAAATTGGCTTTTCACAGATCATTTTGGTGAGCATGATTTATTTCCTCCTTGCTGGCTTTAGACATGTTTTCCCCATCATCAACCATTTCGCCATAACTGCATCCCAGGTTATCGAGTGTTAGCTAAGCCCTAGGAAATGGGTTGTGCACATGCCTGTCATCTGTTGCAAGCATAAAGTAAGGTCAATTATTTTAAATGCTCTGCATTTGGACTGCATATACTAAAGCTTTGGAGAACATGCCAGCAACTTGTTGCTGGCATGTTACTTGAGATAATTTACAGCTTCCTATGTGGAATTTTCTCAATCATACATAACCACGTGAATGTGCATCCTCATGTATATGAAGGATGTGGGCAGAGAAGCAATAATAATAATAAAAAAGGAAGTTTGTGATTTCAGTCTGGGTATTTACTGAAGCTGGGAAGGAAACACTGAGCTGACAGAAGTGCTTACATACTTTAGTAAATAAAGATTTGTCTAAGAGTCTGGAGATGTGAGTCCCAGTTATTGCTCCATCAATTACAGTTTATATAGTTTGAGTGAGTCTCTTAAACCCTTTACCCTTGATACCTTTCACCCATAAAATAAGGGCAATGTTATTCACTCATTCATTGTTGTGAAACACTGGAAGACCTTTGAGTGGAAATTGGCTGTCTCAGGGAGACCACATTTGCAACTGTCTCCTTCTAATCCAGAAAGAAAGACTTAGTGCTTACACATCTGCTAGCAAATAAAACAAGCATAGCCTGGACATAGGCACAACCACGATTTTATGACCATGTGAAGGTCCCTTGCTCAAGAGGCAGCAGGAGCCAGGGACAATTCCCAAAGGGAAGTTTGGAAGTGACCATTTTCATTTTTGGAGAGAACGGAGGGAAAGAGTTTCTGTGCATGGACATGAGTCATGATATGTAACTTGGCCTCAGGGCCAGAAAGCAGGGCCTGACATATTTTATTTACTGCATAATGAAGTGGGAAAGGGAAGGAGAGGGGGTCATGCATGGGAACTAAATACCATGGCCTTGCGTTTAAATGTCGGTGTGATTGCATACCGCTTGGTTTCACTGACCTTGGGCAGCACGTTATGTCTCTTCTGCACTTCGTCCATCCTGCCCCTCAACTGACTCAGAGAAGGTCCTGGAGCTCAGCAGCTGAGTCCAAGAACCTCCTGTCTTTGCAGCCATCCCAGTAATATCACTGTTATTTTTTTAACCAGGACGACTAGCAGATGTGCAAAGGAAGGGAGGACACTATGGCTCTCCATGTTGTTACCCAATCCTCTGCTAGAACCTTCACGATCCTCATCCCCTTGAGCTGACAACTCTCCCATGCTGTGAGGCGTCACCTCACTCCCATGTGTCCCAAGAATTTATTTACCAAGTGTGTTACCCTCTGCTTTGGATACAAAATTCCCCCCTTCCTTTCTCCCCACTTGCATCTCTCATCCCCTCCCCTAGAAAGAGTAGGAATCCTGATATTAGGGAATATGCCATGCATGCGTAAACTTGCAGCAAGAGAATGACTTCTGACTTCTTCCCCCCTTTTTCTGGGCTCCATCACCTTGAGCACCTCCTTAAGGCACCTCCCGTTCTCCACTGCTCTTCTCCTCCCTTCCCTTTGGCTGGCAAATCTCTCTTCCCTCTTTCCAGGCACTCACAGCCACAGCAGCAGCAGCAGCTGGCAGAGCAAAAAAATATCTTCCACCCAGGACCTCTTCTTCCTCCCATCTTCCTCTCCTTTGCTGCAACTCCTGGTATGTTCCTAGATTTTTAGCTTCCAGCAAGAATAAACTCTGCATCCATCCAGTCAAAGCGGATATGGAGTCAATTCTAAAGGGTTCTCCAGTTTCTATATATAAATCAGCCAGGGTATTATTATTATTATTTCTGGGGTTGAAAAAACAGAAGAAAGTATGCCCTATTTGTGTAGATTTGCTGTCCTGGAACATTTTGTGTGTCGTTTGCAAATCCTCTCACAACCAGCAGACCAGGCCTGCTGTGGCTGCAGCAGAAAGAAGAGGCAAACTGAATTAGAAGTCAAGTCATGATAAATTTTCTGTTGCCATTGGCTAGCAGTCTTGGATGGGAGAGCCAGCCAGCTCTGGTGCCAAGAGGAAATCTGACACAGATGACAGTCTGACTTCCAGTACCTAGAAAAAAAGGGCCAGCCAGCTCTGTGTGTGCGTATGTTTTCTTTCTTCAAGAACTTTCATACGTTTTAAGAGGAGAATCCAAGCCTCAATATGCTCTCACTTCTGCGCATAGGAACAAAACACAACACTTTCTCCTGCTCCTGGCAGGGCTCAAGGATAAACACTTCAGATGCTCTGCTGTAACCAGGATCCCCTTGTTCACCTTCCCAGCCTTTCTTTTTTTTTTTTTTTTTTGCATGAAGTGACCTGAGAGGAACTTGCCTGGTGATGCTATTTTCCCCCTCCCTGAGATCGTGGCAGATTGACAGTGTTAGACTGGGACACGGTGTCTGGCGAACGTTCCCAGCTGTGCTGCTCTTCTACAGACGTAGACGTAGGTGGATACTGTACTCCAGTAGCTGTCCAACGCGTCAAACCATGAGCCTTTTCCCGTCATCAAAAGCCACCTGATTCCAAAGTTTTCAAAGCTGCTTCAAGCCTCAGACTCAAGGGTTCAAGGCCCAGGATATGAGGCTGAGTTTCGATCCCTTTTCTTGCCTAAGTAACCCCATTGCTGGTGTAAAAGCAAGTCCATTGAATAAGGAGAAACTTGTTGGCTCTAAAGTGGAAGGAATTTGACTTTTTAAGTATTTAATTATTATTTTACTGAGAAGTTTATGGCTTCCATTCAGAATTGCGATCCCCTCAGGCCAGATGCAGTACAAATGTATAGATATAATTCCCACAGTACTGCATTTATTATATAGATACGTATGTGCATAAAACTAACATATATAGAATCATTGTGTCTACAGACTGTTAGATATAGTTCCTACACTGATAGTCTTTCCTGGGAGCTTAACTCTGAAAAGGCTGAAATGGATAGGGAAGGTTACGTTTTTTCTAGCTAAATGATTTCTGGGCAGAAATGCAGTGCTGTAAAATGGGAATGTCCTGAAGAAGACGGTAAATGTACTGATCAATGTCTGTTAGATAAATCATATTGGAATATTGTTGTTTTGCTGATCTGGTGTGAAGTACTTCGTTTCCAATGAGTTGGACAGTATTATCTTATTAGTGCATTGCTTTGTGGGAGCTGTAGTTCAAAATCTCACGCACTCTTGTGGAATGAATTGACTGATAGACTTTGCTTACCATGTGCTTACTATAAGTCATGCATTCTTTTGACAAAGTTTTACTTGGTGCATGATGAGAGATGTAATCTGACCATAAAGCCTTTCTCTGACAAAAGGAAAAATATTCAAATGGCTTTGGAGACTCTCGCTCTAACCCACCACATCAGAGAAACACAGTTTAATGATGAAAAAGCCGCAAATAAAGGTTCATTTCAGCAAGTCAAACTAGAGCATTTCAATTTCAGGAAGGTTTCTCTTCAACTGAATTATTGAGACAAAACAGTATGATATTTTTCATTGAAATTTCTCATCATTTTAGTCTCACAAAAAATCACAAAAGCTCCATTTCTTGTGTTAATAATGTCTCAAAGCAAATAGTAGATGGAAATTTCCAAATCTCTATTTGAGCATTCAGTAAATGAGAATAATACTTTCATGCAAAATGTTTCATATACTTGAATGGCTTCATCACTGGGGATTCACGCCGTTACCACTGAACAATGGAAGTACCATTTTTGTTGCCTATTTCAAGAGGATGCTGTCTCCCTTGAAAAGATGACGACCATCAAACACCCTATGAAATAATTGTAAACTGTGTTGTTAAAACTGGGAATTGCATTGCAAATTTTTTCCCCGTAAATGTTTGTAGTCCAAACATAGTTATTCTTTTTTATTATTTGGTTTTAAACATAGGGAGGTAGAAAGAGAACCACTCTAAAAAGAAAAAGAAAACCTAAACCCTATTTGCTTGCATATGCTTTTAGTGTTCATTGATTACCTACATCAAACTGGAGTCCCTGCTGCTGTGCAGAGGAAAATCTGTAATAAACAAACCAATCTGGATCTTAGGCTGTGTAGAAAAATGTACTTGCCCTTTTTAAAGATGTTCTTCCACTTTGAAGTGTGTTGCAAGTACATTTCTGAAAACCAGATAGCAAAGAAGAAATGAATCCTGAAAATGGCCAGGTTTCCTCTTTGAAGAGATGAGAGTTCAGGATCATCTCTGAGGTGAATGACGGCAACCCGGTTGCTGTATATTTTGAAAGGAAAGTGAAAGTATGATCCTATTCAGGGATATTCATCCCATGTGATAAGAAATGACTTGGCAAAAAGCAGGCTCTGCCTATCTAAAAAACATTTATAGGCCATTTCAGAGAGATTAGGCTGTGGATGTTGTCTAATTGCCATAAACTAATTTCCTTGTTCCATTAAGCATCAGTGGTTGTAAGACAAGGCAGCCTAATCATTTCCTAGAAATCTGATAGAGCCTGATAAAGTGGACTTGGCTTCACAGACAGAACAACAGGTACAATGCAGCTCGTAAGTTTATTTAGATCTCTTATTTTCCAGCTCAGCTCCTAAATCCATCCTGAGGAGCCAGAGGTTTCCCACAGCTCTGTGCAGACATGAAGCCACCTTCCCACCAGACTTGCTTTACAAATGACAGAGACTTATTTGACAAATAATGGGTCGAAGACCAGCATCCAAAATACAGTTGGATCTCTGTCCCGACTTCCTTTAATTCACAGGGGAGTGAGGACCTAAAAGGTGTTTACAATTGTTTACAGGGAACTGAAGAAAATATGAGTAGATGCTTAAAGCAGATCACAGATCATAGAATCATAGAATCATAGAATGGTTCCTGTTAGAAGGGACCTGAAAGATCATCCTGTTCCAACACCCTGCCCTGGGTTGGGACATCTCCCACTAGACCAGGTTGCTCAAAGTCCCATCCAACCTGGCCTTGAACCCCTCCAGGGATGGGGCAGTCACAGCTTCTCTGGGCAACCTGGGCCAGTGCCTCACCACCCTCACAATAAACAATTTCTTCCTGATATCTCATCTAAATCTCCCCTCTTTCAGTTTAAAACCATTATCCCTCCTCCTATCACTCCCCTCCCTGATCAAGAGTCCCTCCCCATCTTTCCTGTAGGCCCCCTTTAGGGACTGGAAGGCTGCTATAAGGCCTCCCTGGAGCCTTCTCCAGGCTGAACACCCCCAACTCTCTCAACCTGTCCTCACAGCAGAGGTGCTCCAGCCTTTGGATCATCTTCATGGCCCTCCACTGGACCAGTTCCAACAGGTCCATGTCCTTCTTGTGCTGACGTCTCCAGAGCTGCACACAGTACTCTAGGTGGAGTCTCACCAGAGCAGAGTAGAGGGATAGAATGACCTCCCTCAACCTGCTGGCCATGCCTCTTTTGATGCAGCCCAGGATGCGGTTGGCTTTCTGGGCTGCAAGCACACTAGATGAAAAACAAAGAAATGAAAACAAACAAACACACCGAAAAAACCCAATTGACTTTTACTGCCAATCTCTTATGGTAAGAAAATGCCTTCTTGACTTCAGATTGCTTATTGGCCTGATGAAGAATGTGTAAGCAAGGAGCATTCATCAGGCACCTGCAAGATGTTAATACCAGTAAACTCACCCTGTTTTTTTGAAGAGGGTGCAAGTCCTTTTCTGCCTCCTGAAAGGAACCAGTGGAAGCTCAGGGGAATTAGTTTAATATGATAATGTATGTGATAAGCAAATATGATTAACAAACAGCAACGATATCACTCTTCAAAGCCTTCACCCAATCAGATGCTTAAACGCTCACATCATAAATATCAAATACCAGTTCATTCAGTGCCTTCCATGGATTTTTCACACTTTTTAAAAACATGTAGACACATCGTCCCTCTAAATCCCCAGAACTTCACATTACAAATGGTTGGAAACCTGATTTCCAGTCTCAGCTTGTTCACAGTCAAGTCCGTTCCTTCCATATACCCTGCTTGATCGCTTAACACCGGGGTCAATGGGTCTAATGCCATCATTTCATCTGGGAATCACGACAATTTAAAATTCAATGATCTGACTGTGGAGCTGAATGTTGATGTAGAAAGAAAGTCCCTTCATCCATATTCACTTTGTTTCTAGACAGACGGGCATCTGGGCGAATTGTCACGTCCCGCACTGCTTGTTTGTGGGTGGTATGAATGTGATGGAGAACCACATGCTCCACTGAGCAAGCACTGAAGGGGTCGTTGCTTCTGGCCCCATCGGGGGGCTGTGATCACATATTTTTGGGCAATTTCAGGTGCTCAGGTGAGCACCAACACTGATTAATTATACATGGAAAGAGCCATGCACACACCCTGCTCCAGCTTGAACAGTCATGGGTATATTTATTATTGAGCTGTTGATGAGGAGGAAAGTGAGCACAGTTTGCCCTTCTTTGTTTGTTAGGATCAAACCGGTGTGTGCCCCATAGCACTTGTCCTCAACGACAGGAGAGAGCTCTTTACATTGTAAAGATCAAGGTACCTGTTAATTAACAACAGATTTGCTAACATCTAAGATACCACTATTAGGTATCCTGGTTGGGAACAAGGCAAGGGTATTCTTACTATTTTGGGGACCACTGCAGCTTGCAAATAACCTTTGTAACTGAATATTGTGTGTGTGTGTGCGTGCGTCTACGAAACTGGGTCAACTGAACTACAAACGTCTTGCTGTCCAGTCACTCATGAGTCCTTTGTATACTCAAATCCAGCCTGAGATACACAGCTGTTTCGGTTATTCCCAGCATCCAGGTTGTCCTTAATGATGTTGCTACTCTCTGAACACTTCCGAGTTGCTCAGTGGTGTTTTGGATCCAGGATCCACAAAGGTCTGCTACAGATGGGTCACAGTTCTCCTGCCCTGTATCATGAGGACATCCTGATCCACACAACCTAGAATTGCCTTCATAAATTGTTCAATAAAACTTATCCAAGAGAATAATGATGATAATAATAAAGACAATGATGATGATAATAATAATAGTAGCAATAGTAAATCTAAATTAGGTCTGTTGGGCTTTGGCAGGGATGAGTTATGCTAGACAAACAAGAACAATGCTTATTGGGATTATGTGAATCAGGCACATAATTTAATACACATGTTCTGGGTCTCTGCCTTCAGGTCAGTGGTTTCTGGGACAGAAACACAACAAGGAACACATTCTCAGAATTGACAGGGCAATGGTCTCCCAGTACTGGCTATTCAATTTATTTAATGAACTGGATGGCATAAATAACACCCTCAGGGAAGAGAAAAACAAATACGTCACCAGGTTGAGATCAATAGCAGCTGATGAAGTGGCAATGATTCTAAAAGGATGCTGGCATGGAGACTTTCCAGGTATGGGTTTATGGTACAGGTTTGAAAAAAGTTTTAAACAGCTGACTAGTTTAAAAGGGCAAGAGGGGTCTGAATTACAATGCAAGTGAAGCCAAGCTATGTACTGGCTAATCTAGAATAAAAGTTGATGAAGCCTAAGTAGACATAAATCTTTGGACACTTTTTGGAAAACTCCCTTGGGCAGTAATAATGTTAGCACTTTTTATTAATACCTGGCTTTTCATCAGTAGAATTCAAAACGCTTTAAAAGAAGGTTCAGTTTCATTATCCTGTCTTTATAAATGGGGATTTTGAAATCCAGGAATAAGAAGTTACTGCTCAGAAGGCCAGAGGGAGAGGGGGGAAGAGGACCATGTATCCTGAGTCCCCGTCCAACACACTCAGAACTTGCTGTTTGTGTAAAGGCAGAGATCAAATTCTGGGTGGCTCCAGAAATATATCTGAGGACAAGCTTTATTTAATTACCAGTTATAGAACCAAGACATGAAATTCCCTCACTCCACCCTTCAATCTGGCCCTCTCTTGACCCAGGAGACCAGAGTAAGATGCAGTTCTCCACGCAGTATGTGAGCATTCAAAACAGTCACACATCTGTACAAGGTTGGCTCTCCCTCAGATGATTTCACAAGACAGAGGCAGCAAGAACGGTTTTGACTCTTTAAATAACAATGGAAAAGTTGTGTCTTTTTGCAAAGTTTCCCCTTGATTTTTTTTTGGAGGGGGATGAAGCACATTAGATCGAGGATGCAGCTCACATCACAACCCAAAATCCCTGGTCATTCATGCTACCTATCTGTTGACT
Source organism: Larus michahellis (assembly GCF_964199755.1). Lineage (NCBI taxonomy): Eukaryota > Metazoa > Chordata > Aves > Charadriiformes > Laridae > Larus > Larus michahellis. Next base: position 2,456,444 of record NC_133897.1, on the reverse strand, counting down.
CACGCCCCGACTCTTGTCTAGAGAAGCAAGTTGGCTTTCCAGGCTCCAAAACTCAGCAGAGGGAGCCTTGTTTGCACTCAAGCTGGTTCTCCCCTCCATGCTATGAGGATATAAGTGACAGTTGCCACTTGGATGTGGGAATTTGCCCCCAGATCAATCTGAGATATCAACATAATGTAACTGCTGGTGTCATATCTGAGATGTTTTACCGTCTGGGTTTATGAACCTGCTCCAAGCTGAGTGTCTGAGTTTCCTGTGCAAAGCTAGATAGCTTAAATGGCTATTCTAAAAGATCCTTTGTGCCAAAAGATAAATACATAAAGGACTTACCTAAAATGCCATCAATCTCTGGGCCCTAAAAGCTTGAGCCACACTTATGTTGACAGTTGTCTCAAATTAGAAACTGAAGCTTGAAAGCCTCTCTTAAGAGAAGGGATCTAAAACTTCTATTTCCAGGAATTTGAAGGACTTTCTGCTTACTTCTGTTAGGAGCAGTGTCATCGTGGTGATACCATGTCATCACAGCCAGTGCTTTCACCCAGGAGACACGTTACCCCAATGAGTGTCCTACCAACTACATGAAAACCCTGCTTACTCATACTCTTTCCCTTCCAGGCTTCATGAGTTGTCTGTTCTTTCCTGCACTCCCTCCGAGGTCTGGCATGTAGGGAAGAAGGCACCACTGTGCAGGAGAGTCTAAAGCCTGGAAGTTAAATTCCACAAAAATTGTGAGGCTTGAATCCCTTTGGCTGGAGGGTGAACTTTTACCTCAGAGTCCCACTTTCTGTGTGGGTGCTCTGAACACCACCAGCAGTTTTCAGTCTTTCATATTTTAAAACTTCCTAGCATTTCCCTTGAGAAGAATGAAACCTAAATGTATAATCCAAGTCCATTAAGAACAGGATTTGCTTACACTGATTCCTTAGAGATAGTTCTGAGTTCACTGCAGATATCCAGGCCACGCTTGAAAACAATTCTGTTAGCCTCTTAATGAAGGCCTATTGTTTTTATGCTGGAGTTATTGCTGCTGACCTATCTTGAGGTTGCTCCAAGTCTGCCAACTGTAGTAGGTCCTCAGGAACATAGAAACGTCTTCCTAGTTTGTGGCTGTTGATGGGCTGGGGGTAGGGACCCAGCGTTTAGCCATCACAGCCAATGAAAATAGAAAGGACTGAGACAAGATTCAGGCCACAAATACAGAAATGAGTCGAGACCAGGCACGGTTAAGGAAGGAGAGGCTGGACTGTATGTGTAAACTGTGGTAACTAAGACCTACCTAAATCTTGTTTAAAGCTTTTTGTCTCAGTAGAAGAAGAACCTGTGCCTGAAAACTTTAGGATGTTTGCAGGAACTCTGGGTTTGACCTTAAAAAAAAATCTTTTAACACTTCTCACCATGACAGACAAGTTGTTTTCTTCTGACATCTGCTGACTTAATTCTGGTATGTGTGGTCATGAGAGCAAAGGTTGACATTCAAAGTGTCTGGATACAGAGAGTGTCTGCAAGTAATAAGTAATGGATAAGCTGCCACAGCCAAGATCATAGAATCATAAAATCATAGAATCATAGAATCTTCATGGTTGGAAAGGACCTTTGAGATCATCGAGTGCAACCAAACAACCTACAATCTCTGCCACTAGAGCATGCCCTGAGGTACCAAATCCAGACGTTTCTTAAACACCTCTAGGGATGGTGACTCAACCACCTCCCTGGGCAGGCTGTTCCAGTGCCTGACCACTCTTTCAGTAAAGTAATTCCTCCTAATATCTAATCTAAACCTCCCCTGCCGCAACTTCAGACCATTTCCTCTGGTCCTGTCATTATTCACTTGGGAGAAGAGGCCAACACCCACCTCTTTACAACCTCCTTTAAGGTAGTTGTAGAGGGCAATGAGGTCTCCCCTCAGCCTCCTCTTCTCCAAGCTAAACATGCCCAGCTCCCTCAGCCTCTCCTCAGATACGCTGGTCTCCAGACCCCTCACCAGCCTGGTCGCTCTCCTCTGGATGCACTCCAGCACTTCAATGTCCCTCTTGTACAGCGGGGCCCAGAACTGAACACAGCACTCGAGGTGAGGCCTCGCCGGTGCCGAGTACAGGGGGATGATCATTTCCCTGCTCCTGCTGGCCACACTATTCCTGATACAAGCCAGAATGCTGTCGGCCTTCTTGGCCACCTGGGCACACTGCTGGCTCATGTCAAGCTGGCTGTACACCAGCACCCCCAGGTCCTTTTCTGCTGGGCAGCTTTCCAGCCACTCTTCCCCAATCCTGTAGCGCTGCTTGGGGTTGTTGTGACCAAAATGCAGGACCCAGCACTTGGCCTTATGAAACCTCATACAGTTGGCCTTGGCCCATCGATCCAGCCTGTCCAGGTCCCTCTGGAGAGCCTTCCTACCCTCAAGCAGATCAACACTCCCACCTAGTTTGGTGTCATCTGCGAACTTACTGAGGGTGCACTCAATCCCCTCATCCAGATCATTGATAAAGATATTAAACAAAACCTTCCCCAAAACTGAGCCCTGAGGGACACCACTGGTGACCAGCTGCCAAGAGGATTTCACCCCATTAATCACAACTCTCTGGGCACGACCATCCAGCCAGTTCTTAACCCAGTGAAGAGTACACTTGTCTATGCCATGATTTGCCAGCTTCTCCAGGAGAATGCTGTGGGGGACGGTGTCAAAGGCCTTACCAAAACCCAGATATACAATGTCCACAGCCTTCCCCGCATCCAGAAGGCAGGTCACATGGTCATAGAAAGAGATCAGGTTGGTTAAGCAGGACCTCCCCTTCCTAAACCCATGCTGGCTGGCGCTGATCCCTTGGCTGCCCTGCACTTGCCGTGAGAGCTCACTCAAGATGATCCTCTCCATGATCTTTCCTGGTACTGAGGTCAGGCTGACAGGCCTGTAGTTCCCCAGATCCTCATTCCGACCCTTCTTGTAGATGCGTGTCACATTAGCCACCCTCCAGTCATCTGGTACCTCCCCTGTTGACCAAGGCTGTTGATAACTGATGGAGAGAGGCTTGGTGAGCTCTCCCTCCAGCTCCCTGAGTACTCTTGGGTGAATCCCATCCGGCCCCATAGACTTATGTGTGTCTAGGTGCAGAAGCAGATCATTGACTATTTCCTTCTGGATTATGGGTGGGTTGTTCTGCTCTCCATCCTAATCTTCCAGCTCAGGAGGCTGAGCACCGTGGGGATAGTTGGTCTGACTATTGAAGGCAGACTATTGGAGGCAAAGAAGGCATTAAGTATCTCAGCCTTCTCCTCGTCATTGGTTGCAACTTTCCCCCCCATACCCAGTAAGGGATGGAGATTCTCCCTGGCTCTCTTTTTGTTGATGCATTTATAAAAACTTTTTTTGTTGTCCTTAATGTTAGTGGCCAAGTTGAGCTCCAGCTGGGCTTTTGCCTTCCTGATTTTCTCTCTGTATAACCTAACGAGATCTTTTTGTAACAAAAAAGTGCCCTGTAGTTGTCATGAGAATTGTAGCTGGTTTTACCTCCCAGGGTTTTTCAGGTTTTCTAGACAGCTCAGCTTGAAAAGAATGTGCATCCTGGCGTGACATCAGCCCTCTGGCCTCCACCAGGCAAATGGAAAAGATCAGGTTGTACTAGGTGTACATACCGATGCCAAGCACTTTGCAATGATAAACGGATATGGAAATGCCTGTATGCAAATATATCTATGCACAAAGATGAATCATTTGGAGAAAACAATTGTACAGATAATCACTTTTTAAGAACTATATGGCTGATTGCCCAAGTGAGATAAATCTCAAAGTTTTCTAAAAAGACCATCTGAAGCAGAGATTAGGAACTATTGTCTAAGTTACTTCGGTTAGCCTCACTCATGTAGTAACTAGGAAAAAGGCGGTATTTCTTAGGAGAATGGAAAACAATCAGTGTGTTTAACAGAGGGAGGCTGAGGCAGGATGTAACTGATCCTTGTATATTTATCAAAGAAAAAAAACCAAATACTAGACTAGGAGGAGAGTTTCATAAACCACAGAGAGAAGTAGGTATAACCTGGCATTTCAAATCTACAGGCTGGAATTAGAAGATGACCACAAAAATGAGGTTCTGGTACAGGTTGTGTCATAGAAATGTTTCTGTAATAGCCTATTAAATGTAGAGCTGGATTATACACAGGAGTAAATGACATTACCAGCTCTGGCATCGGCTTCTATATTGAAGGGTTGGGACCTGCACTTAGTTGCAAGATATGGGCCATCGTAGTCCCCCCAAAAAATCTACCCAGCCTAACCACGAGCCTGGTCTTTAGCCAATGAAATTCTCACTTGGTTTTACTTATTTGCCTGTTTAACTTCTCCTTCTCAATGCCAGGTGATAGAAGAGGAGAGAGCTGACCTGCTAAATCTTTGTTTAGACATTTTTGTCCTGAAAACATCCATGAGCTCCTGAAATCAACATTGCAAAGAATATCGTATTTCAGAACTTTGATTTGTCCCCTACTCGAAAAAACAAAAATCTATACATTCAAACTGGTGAATTTACTCCAGAGGAAAGCAGGGAGGAAAAAAATCTTATGTCATATTGTTGAGTTCTGCTGCTAGCCATTAAAGGCAGAGTCTTAAGCCAATACTACACATCTTTTTGAGATCCCTTGGTATGATTATAAAGTTATATTTCTTCTCCCATGATTTCCTATAAAAATTCATCCAGGAGAAAAACCTGGAAGATCATAAGACAATTCTGACTTTCCCTGGCTTGTCTTATGGACTAAGTGAGCCAAAATTGCAGATTAATGCCTAATGAGTGGGAGTGTAATTGTGGAGGAGGGCAAAGAAAAAAGCCAGTTCTAGACTTAAATGATAACAACATGGCCAATAATTGGCTGACAGTAAAAGGCAGGAGGTGTAGAAGAGACAACTATGAATAGTAAGACATCTAGGATTAAACTATCCAGGCAACAGTGCACATAACTTTCTGGTACATCCAAGGAAGTTCACGAACTATGATATTATGGTGTTGGTCAAGCTACAACTTATGTGGTCCTTAAATAGTAGGTTAAGTCATTCTCTAACAATAGACTCCAAACCAAATCTCAGAGGGACAGGAATAAAATAATAACAGAAATTTAGGGCTGGAAGGGACCTTCTAAAATCATCTCATCTTCTTCTGTTCTGTGAGGCAGGATAATTACTTCTAACAGATGTGTCTCTGACCTGCCTTTAAACACTACCAGAGAAGAAGATTCCAGAACATAACTGAACTAGGCGTTTGTAATATCATGCCTAAAGAAAGCCTTTTTTAATCACAAACAATGTCTCTTGATCTTCTTTCAGGAGACAAACAAAATAATTGGTCTACTTATATTCCACACTTTTGCATATGGGAGGATTTATTGTTTTTTATACTCAACAGATCTTTCAAGCTTATAATGTGTATTCACTGTCTTTTTACAAGTCCAAGATATAGCACCTAATGATGACAACAGTACTTGAAAAGCAGAGTTGTCCCATGGGTTACTCTTCTGCCTGATAATGAACCCAAACTATCACTAACTGTAAATGATTCCAGCTTGGACACATCCAGTCTCAGTCTTGTGTGGTTTCCTCCAGAGTTACTTGACACTTCCAGTGTGATGTAAGATCCTGATCAAGGGGAACATACTAAACTCAAAGTTTCTTTTGAACTTGAGAAAATAATACCTTTTTCATTTCAACAAGCAAGCCTACTGCCATCTAGAGCCTCAAAACAACAGACTGCAAAGAAACAAACCAAAACAAACTGTTAAAAAACTCCTACTTTTACAGGGAATATCATCTGGGAAGCAGAAGCAATTTTAGAGATTCCAGGACATCAGCAATTTGTGGTTTTACACCATGACATCATGCTTCACTGGGCCAGAATAAGTATAATATTTTTTAATGCTTTTGTAGTGAGCTACAAGCAGAAATTTACAGTCTTTAAAAAAGTAAATGAAACCATCCTTCACTCATGGACACCCTGTGACAAAGTTGTTCTAACTGTTGATTTTATCAAGAAGATATGGTTCTTTTTGTTTCAAGAATCCATTATCATTTAGCAATAAAAAATTGGAAGGGCTATTTGTTGTAGCTAGGAATATTATTTTAGTACATTTGTTTACTGCCCGGTGTCCCTTCCAGAAATACACAGATGGCTGGAGGAACAAGGTCAGAGATCTAGTAAGGACACGGAGTCAATGCTAAAGTTTTCACAACAGCACCTGAGGCTGGATTCAGCTTCGGCTTCTGACATTTGAATTAAATTAAACCAAAAAAAAAAAAAAAAAAAAATGTAGCAGCCAAAATTTCCATGTGAATTAAGACAAGGGTTTGGTTACTTAAACAGAGATGCCTAGTACCATTTGAGAAGACCGAGGGCACCTAACCTGGACTGCAGCTGCCAGCCCAAAAGACCTGAGGTCTTTTGTAGGACCTGTGTCACATATGCCGGATACCTGCAGGCGTCTCATATATTCTGCATGTTGCAATATCACAAGGTGCATTCCAACAGGCAGATAGAGAGAGGGAGAGAGATTTATCCATCTGTAGCATAGAAAGGAGTGCTTAACTGACATTTATTGGTCAAAAACATATCCTACTAAGCTTATGCATAAGTACTCTAAAAAGTATACTGGGTTTTAAAGGCCTCTTCAATCTAGCAGAAGTTGTGCTAATAAATCCCAGTGTTTGGAATGTGAAGCTAAGTTAATTCGGCTGCAAAATGGAACACATTTAAGAAACGATGATGATTTACTACTGGAAAGATCTGTTAAGGGAAAAGGTGTCTCCCCTTCTTCTTCAGGACTGACTGACTTTCTGGAAGAAGTTCCTACAGCAGACACCTGTTACTTGATTCAGGAGAAAGAATTTTTATTTCTAGCCCCTGCTTTCCATATCAGATTTAAGACCTTTATGGTCTTAAAACTCTTATAAGCCAGACACACACTCTAGCCTCCTGAGTACCAGTTTGTTGCCCTAGTTCCCAGGCCATGCTGACATTAACATTTCATCCAAAAAGTCTGCTCTGGAGTGAAAGCTAAAGTGAAATGTCTTTCCTTGCAGTGCTCATTGTAACATAACCAGTCTCAATGGCTTGTCCTGCTTTTGTCATGCCATGTTATAACATATAAACTCAGAAATCCAGTTATAACCAATCAACTCAGAAATCTAGCACTGTGGTTATCCCAGGTTCTTTCCAGCCATCGTTCTGCTGGACTTCTCCCTTTTCAGAAGCTACTCTGTCCCACAGATCCTTCAAGTATATCAGAATATTTTCAACCCAAACTCTGTTTCTAAATCAGAAGCATTTTGAAATCTGCCTCAGCCTCTGAGGGAATAGGTAGGAGTGAGTTTGCAGGCAAATAATCATCTTTCATTGTTGGCTCCATGATTCAAACTTGAGCCTAGTGTAACCCAAAGGAGTGAGAAGTATCAAGGGGGAACTGAAGCCAAAAGCACTGGCATTGCCATAGTGCTCTGCCAAGGGGGGAGTGTCACCAGCCCAGAGCAGGTCCCCAGTAGAGTTAATGAGTATGTCTGATCAGGCACACCGGTTAGATGGTTAGCTGACAGCCACTTAATGTTTCCTGTGTACACACATTTGATTTCTCAGGTAGGTTTTCTGAGAAAAATCCATCACATAATAAATATCAATTAGTCAAGAGGTAAAAAGGACTTTGTTGATTTTTGTTTAGCCCATTCAGCCTGGCTTCTCCTCTCTGCTCCACCAAACATGTCCTTCACATCCATGGGCAATGCCCATTCCAGAGAGGTGGAGAAAGACAGCTTGGAGACTCCTGTTACACAATGGGCTCAGCACTCACCTTGCAGAAATTGTTAAAATCCCTGTTTTATCTCTGCTAATATATGAGGGATTTGTGCTGTCATTTTCAGACCTCTGACTGAGTCAGGAGACCACTGACAAACTTGGTTTAGGCACAGTGGTCAGTGGAGAGACATTATACAGTGGCAAATCTGCAAAAAAATAGATAGCAAGATGGAGATGGGAATGAGGGTCCTACAGTCTCTGTTACTTCTCTGTCCAGTGGGTTTGCAGACTCTGGAGGACAGAACCCTTGAAGTTTCAAGGGTGTCCACAAGCTTGGATGTCAGGAAAATATCCACATGACCAAGCCATCTATTCCATGGTAGCTCGGTAAAAAGACCTTGTTGTGTCATTACAGTTACACACCTGTGTCACGTATCAAACCAAAGGCTTCATGCACTGATTTAATTAGGCTCTACATTGTTCAGACCCAGGACCTCATGTAGCAAGTGTAGCAGAGTTCAGGGGTGACTGTATGCAGCTGCTAAAAGCTGTTCTGCAAGCAATCAAGTGTGGAAAAAAGAGTGCCTGAGGACATATTTTATTCGGCTCATGCATGGCTCAGCAGGAGGACTAGAGCCTGGATGCATGGAGGACTGTAAATTCCACTGAGATATTTCCAGGATTGTTTCCTGGGGATCCCATTTAAAGAAGGAAATGAGTCAGGCTGCTGGGCTGCTTCTGTAATTTCTCGTGCCCTGGGGGTAGAAGTCAACATTTCTAGTAACCCTGGAGGTGGCGATACAAGGTCTCTTAACATACACTCAGATACACGGTTACTTTGTTATAGATCAGTGTCATTTGATATGCAATAGGAAAGCTACAAATCTGAGAGATCCTAACATGTTTGCTGGGACTCAGGTGTGCCGAAATAGGCATTGACACTAGAACTAGCTCTTCAAGTTTCCTTTCAAAAGGAAAAGAAATAATTGCAATGCGTGGCTTCATCCTGAAAGCAGAAGAATCCCAAGAGAGTGAAATTAATACTTCAGTGAATTCTAAAGGTGCCTCTTTTTTGCCAATAATTCCAAAAGAAAGTTATGCAACCAGTCACCATGTCTCAGGTTAAGTCAATTGAACTTGGCATCATAAGTGAAATGGGATGTCTAGATTTGGATAGAGGACCTTTGGTATCCCTCAAGGCTAGGTCTGAGTTGGCAGTGTTAAGTGTAACCATATAAAGATAGTGATGAAGAGTTGTAACATAAGATTCAGATGCAATTTCCTGCTCTGGCAGAAGCTCTCTGTGCAGCTTTGAGGTAACTCAGCTGCCTACACACAGTATATCTTCCATGGCCCCCAGGTGCCACCATGGATGGATGCAGGTCTCCTGCAAGTCTTCAGTCATATCTTCCATCCCATGTTGAAGTTGCCTCTAAGGCTCCACCAATGACACACAATTCCTATATGTGCACAACTTAGTACAGCCCTTAATTTCTGCATGTCCATACTTGCAACAATAACCCTCATCTTTCACCTGTCCTACAGGTTGGTAAGGAGCACAGGCAACATGGTGAGGGTTCATTGTGAAGATGCTAAAGGTACTGACTCTGAGGCAGGCAGGTATGTGAGGGATTTCAAGGTGAGATCTCTTGGCTGCTTCACTATTCCTTCATCCAGGTACAGGCCATGACAATATAGGGGTAAAATGGAGTTAAGATTCAGTGGTGTTCAGAAAGGAAATTTAAGAGCTGTTTCCAGATATGAGCTATGACACACTGTGATATCTCCTGTCCAGACAATCAGAGAATATCAGGACCCCAGGAAAAAGCTCCAGATGCAGTTCTGTGTATCAGATGCCGAGGAAAGCGTGGGAAGAGCAAGGAGTCAGTGACATTGCTCTGAAGCACTAGTTTCTCAACCCAGGAGGTGATAATCTGCAGCTGGCCTCCAGCTATGGACTTTGGTGGAACACCTGCAGTGACTTGGGCCTGGACTTCACCCACATTTCCTGTAAAAGGGTAATAAAAAACAGCATTGAAATAAAAAGCAGCGTCTCTGCTGTATTGCACCAGTTTGCCTGATGAACCTGGAGCTCCAGATAACAATTCCACTTGAAATAGGTAATGATGGTTAGCAAACAGCAGTCCAGTTACTTGAGACAATGCTGAGGGCGGCGCACGACTGAAGAAAACAGCCTGATCGTGTTTCTTCTCTAACTTTTCCAGACCAGCTGCTGCCAAAGAAGAGAGAGAGAGAGGAAAAAAAAAAAAAAAAAGAAAAAGTGGAGGGAAGAGAGAAATTAAAAAGCAAGAGCTCTAAAATTGTTATACACTGGAGAATTGGAGGAAAACAATGTTTTTCCACATGGACAAAGGTCTCTTCTCCTGCACCCAGTGGGTCAGATCCAAGCCTTGCTGGAGTCAGTGGATAGACTCCCTTTGACTTAGTAGGCTCTGGATCAGGCCCAAGGTTCCCATAATGATGGCTAAGCCTGACCTGCCTACTGGGATGCCTTTAGGCTTGACAGAGCCAACAAAAACCTTGTCCTCTGAAGAGCATTTTTGTTTTCATGAGGTTAGGCTAAAGTTAGCTGCTGGAACCAACACAACTTCTCCACATCTGGACCAATGTCCTTGCAGCCACAGGCTGCTTTGCCATGTGACAACCTCATTGGAGATTATTTCTGGACAGTAGGATACATACAATTATTTCAACATTAAATGCCACGTCAACACAACTGAATGTATGCCACAGCAAGAGATGCCCAGGCATCTCTAGGGCAGATGGTCTCATCTAATCCTCTTTCCCTGAACCACACTGGTAGAACAAAAACTGTCAAGAATATAGCAAAGCATGCTATTGTCTCCAGTTGCTACCTCATCAGTGTCCACTATTCACACCATTTTAGCTGCCAAATCAGGGGTACTGTGCTCTTATCTGGCTCACTGGTTCCCTCAGGTCATGGTGCCCAGGTGTCTCAAAGTTCAACTCTTTCCCATGCACACAGTGGATCCTCAAACCACATCATCAAACCATCTGCTGTTGCTGCAGCAAAAAAATCAGGAGGAAGAAGAAAAGACCTAAACCCTTATATCACTTCTTGACTAAATCACCATCTTCCTTCACCATTGCTCACCAAGTTAAGGCATTCTTCCCAGCTTCCCAGCAGTCATCTGTGAACCTGACTAGATGGCCAAGTCTGCTATTCTTCTGGTCAAAGTTGAAAATTTATCTGATTTTATGGGGAAGAATATGATATTCATTAAAATATTTGATAGAGAGGACAGAAAATGAGATTTTTCAGCCCGTGCAGGGTAGTATTACTCCATTGAAACTGGGGAGATTAGATTCCTATCTAATGTACATAAACTTAAGTGCAGTGAAATCACTGACTCTGTAGGGATCAAGAATTTGACCCCAAAGGGACTCCAAAGCCCACTGAGATCAAACAAGGATCTTCTATTTGGTTACAGACTTTGGATCAGACCTTTACTTGAGCTCGAAAAAGTGGCTGTAAGTGGAAGAAGCAGTTTTTTTAAATATTAATGATCATTTTATTCCTCAGTATGCAAATAAACATCTCCTGATGTGTTTTTAGCCATAAGACGTGTCCTAGGAACTGTTTTGAACATCCTACCAGGGTTTAAGCCTTCAGGCCTTGAAAGTTCACTTTCACATGAATTTTCTCCTGCTGGAAAAGAAAAGGAGGCTGTTACAGAGCCATGTCACTCCACTGAGAAACGTGACAATTACAAGAATAATTGTGAAGAAAAACTTCAGTGCAATTCTTTAGTATTTTTACAACTGACATTTTGATGGCACTCCTGAGCTCTCAGAAACGAGACAATTTTAAGAGTACTTTAACTCTGGAGGGTGCAGCCAAGTACATAAGATAGGACTAATTAGCAAAGGATCAAGTGCAACTAGTTGTTGGTCATATTTTTCAGCTTAGGAAGAAAACTTTCATATTGTATCCTCTCCTCCTCAGCATTCCCAAAGTGACTTTTTTAACCTGTCCACCAATGATCTCCATTCATAGTGGAAGCTGGTGGTCCCAGACACCTGGATTATGAGTACTTTGTCATCTCTAAAGCCCTATATCTGCCAGAGGTTACAAAAAGTCACTGCAGCAATGAGTGTATTTTGTAGATGTAAAACAAGACAGGATGTTACCTGCAGCAAGTTAGAGTTTGGACCACAGGATCCACTTACCCGGTGTTTTTGTGTCAAACAAAAGGGCACAACCCTCGGTGACATCGTTAGAGCTACACAGAGAAAGTGACTCGAATATGTTCCTCTCGATGTTCAAAGCTTCTTACGATGGGGTCTTCAGTTCAGCTGTTATTCCTTGATGCTAATGTGACTCGTAATAATGTAAAACTGCATTCCAAGCTTTGGCTTGAGTCTGACAAAAAAAGGCAAACTCGAAGCAAACCGTCATCTGCCAATTTTGTGTGCTAGTGTGTGTGGTTTGGGGAAGGGGGAGGACAAGGATATTATTACTATTACATGTTCTCTGAAGCAAGAATATCTAGCTAAGATCATCCAGGAAATGAAAATGAATGAAAACAATTGAAATGGCTGGAGAAGCCATTGCTGTCAATTTGGGGGTGAAAAAAAAAGAAAAGAAGACAAACCAAAAATGCTCGCTTGGCATACATGTGTGGTTTGAGGGCATTCTTTCTTGGCTGGTCCTAGCAAGAACCTTTATCTGAGTCAAATGTCTGAAGGAAGTGACCAGTCAGCTGGGCATGGCTAAGGCACACCGAATTTCAGTGCCAACAGCACGCAAGGCAAGGATGCAGCTGCCATCGGAGTCAGCTACCTCTGATCCCTCGTAACAAATTACTACCTGTCACCAAGCCTGGTGCACAGAACAATCATGACCTTCAGCACAATTCCTCAGCCAAGCTGAAACCTTTCAGATGAACAATTGCTTTTTGTACCACCTTGTTCTTTTTTACCTGCAGTGTTACCCTGCTTTCTGCAGGACAATAGCAGGCTGGGGTGTTGACAGCCTTGTTGCATTTGTGTGCAGCAGATGTTCTCAAACATCTGCTTCCCACCACAGAAGAAACCTCTAAATCTTCCAAGAATGCTAGTAGCTTGTCAGAAGTATCTTTTTTTAAACAAATTTTATTCTACACAATCCTTTTAGTGGCCGCTTCCTGGCATTAGGATTTATTCTCATTCAATGAGCACAATGCTAAAAAAAAAGAAAAAGTAAAAAAAAAGTTGAGGCCAAGTCTTGTAATGAAAAGGTCAAGTGCACAAAGGTGTGAAAGCTTCTGAAGGAGCCAAGGTGTTACTGGGCCACTGCAGCTCAGTGAGCCAAACTGAAAACCAGCACGCAGACTTGACGTCATCCATTGACACTTGGTATTTTGGAGGGGCAGGATGAGCTAAAGAAATTAGTCCTGGTTATTTCCCAGCTTGTAATTTATTAGGCTGCATCATAGCCACTCCGTAGAGCTCCTCCTTTCAGAAAGAGAGCTGGAAAGTTGGTGTCTCTCTGGATGCTTAGATTAGGAGTAAGGAATTAATACTACAGCTGAGCAATATTTCACTCAAAAAAAAAGGTTTTTGCTGCAAGAGAAAGGCTAGGAAGCAAAATACGCATCCTGATTGCAGATTGGCATTTTACAAACTAATGTTCACCTACTTAACTGTTTCCTGGAGGTAGAAAGGGTTTTCTGATCAAAAATTCTGGAAAATGAAAATTATTTCTGGGGTTTTTGTGTGGTTTTTTAAAATTTCTGAATGACATGATACTTAATGATATTTGATGAAAGAGCCAAGTTTAAAAGTTCACAGATAATCCACAATGCTTTGCTTTGCCAAAGGCTATCTTCCCTGTCCTTTCACCATCACAAATCTGTTTGAAAACTGTCAATGAGTAGGACAAAAACCCCAAACATTTCCAAGAACTGCTCTGTTCTCCCAATTCCTGGTATAAACCTATCTGAATCCTCCATATCAATGTGCGTTACATCCCCCGGTGAGGCTTACATAACACAGGGAGGAGTTTTGGCCGAACTCTTCAGCTATTTTGCTATGGTCCCAGGGAAATCAATTCACTTCACGTCCTGGATGCATGCTGAAGGCCAGCCTAACTCCTCCCAATTTGACTGCTGGTAAGTGGGTTGTGTAGGCTGGAATGTCAAGGATAAGCAGATAGTCTATCCATATATACAGATCCTATTTACCTGGCTGTACATCAGCAGTAACCCCTGGGAAGTTATCACTAATTCTGATTTGGCTTGCACCTATAGGTGGGTAATACAGGCTTAATTGCAAAAGCTCTTTTGGAGTCAATTGTGGCTTAGCTCAGCACACCCTGTGCCGAAACATGCTTCTGCAGTGGACTCTCACGTTTCCAACTTGGATAGCTAACGTTAAATCAAAATAAATAATTCGGTTCCATTAAATCTCCTTCTTTTTCACAGTTTGCAATGTTTCATGTTTCTCTAGCTCAATCCGGAATTTCATACTGGAGTATAACAGATTGTATGCAGTTCCGTAATGGCTTTTAATGTTTCCATATCAGTTCTATTTCTTGGATTATTCCTTAAGCGAATGAGGGCCTAGATATCCAGATTTCAGATGCTTGGTTGACCTGGATTACCCTGTCTGCGTTGAGATCACCAAAAGCACGAAAAGTGTAGTTTACTGCAGAATTAAATATTCTATATTGGGTTCCACTTGTTTTCAATGATCTAATAAGGTGAGGAGTGATTTTGTTTTGTTTTGATGAATCTGAAGAAATCAGAAAGCTATTTCCAAGGATCGGTCAACACTATTGAAAGGCTAGGACAGCGTCCTGACAATAAAATGCCAAGAGAGGCATCTAGAGATATCTGAGATGCCCTAGTGCAGCCGAGGCACCTATAATATCCACTGAAAATATCTTCCAAATTGTTTTTAAGACTCTGTCCTGGTTTTACAGTTCACTTTTCATGATTTTGTCAGCTCTATATCCCCATAACCAAATCAATTTTCCTGACAATTTGGAGAACGATCCTGGAACCCATCAAAAATGTTGGTTAAGTTGAAAAATTACATTTTTTTTCCCTCTGTACCTGATTCATTTCTTTGTAAAGGAAATCTCTTCTTCATCCTTATACCAAAAGGACCAGGAGCAAACTTGCAGACCAGTGCACACAAAGATGTGCAAATAGGACCACATTTCTTCTACCCATGCTCTGACTTATCTGCTTATGCACCGCGTACAGATAACTTGGAGACTTACACAGGATTATTTTCTGTGTAGCTGAGTAACTAAAACCTGACTGCGACAGAGGTATAAAGCCTCCTCTTTCAGATCCTCTGTCTTTGAAACTGAGAATAAACTGTGAGTGTTTAAATACTGATGTACCTGATGTAACCTCATGCTGCTCTGATAACATCGCCGGTGCAATACTGATTGGCAAGAAGCAAAAATCTAACCCTAGGTCTAGTACATGAATTATTATATTGAGAGTCTTATATGAAAAGGATCTCTCCAGCATCTCCCTTGCCATTATTCAGGGCAAAGTATCAAAACGTGACATCCAGCATGCTCTCAAACAAGTTTCTGCAGAACACTGCCAGGGTACCGGAACAGTTCAGGAGAGCCACCCTTGGGAAATAGGTTCAGGTACACAAGGTGCATAGTTTAAAAGAGCTTTATTTTAAATGACTTTTTAAACCTTAAAACTGCAGTTCAGCACACGCTAATTTACTCCTGACAAATTGGAGACTGATGACTGAAGAAAGTGAAAGATCTAAATCCTGAATTTAAAGGTCACTTGTGGAACGAATTTGTCTACATGTTGGAGACTGCATTCCAGAAATGGTCTCTGCATTGCCCATGAAAATCTCCACTTTGACAGGAATTCAGTCCAAGAAAAAATATATTTTATTAGGGGTTATCCTTCATTATCTTATCATGAAACATAATCATTTTAATCTTCAAAGGGCTTGCAGAGACGTTACTTTTTTCAGTCACAGCTGTCCTTGCCAGCAGATAGAAAGTATTTTACTCATTCTTCATACCTGACATTTCTTACCCACAGTGCTTTTCCTTTTATTCTCTTTCTTAGTAATGTAACTACCTTGTTGTAAATGTCAGCATGCTGAAGGCAAGGTGAGCAGACAAAGATTATCCAAGCAGCAGAGAGAAAATTTATCATATTTCATTCCTCCTCCAAGTTCCCCATCACTTTGCCCTTTACAAGACCCTGTGTTTATTCCTACCAGCCTGTCCCATCCGTTTTCATTGTGCACTTTGGATGTTATTGCGTACCATGTGGAGAGGTTTCATTGGACCTGTCTCAGGGGCATCCTTGCCCTGTCACTGGCTGTTTAGGCTTCTCCAAATACGTGTGCTTATGTTGCAGGGGTGGGGCTCTCCTAAGCACTTCTGTCATTTCCCATGGTGACACCAAGTTGTCTAATTCAGCTCTGACAAAAACTTAAAAACACAAAAGAAAAAAAGTTATCCTCCCCCTCTGCTCTGCCCTGGTGAGGCCACATCTGGAATACTGTGTCCAGTTCTGGGATCCCCAGTTCAAGAAAGACAGGGAACTACTGGAGACAGTCCAGTGGAGGGCTACAAAGATGGTCAAGGGACTGGAGCACCTCTCTGCTGAGGAAAGGCTGAGAGCCCCGTGGCTGTTTAGCAGAAGAGAAGACTGAGAGGGGGTCTCATCAATGCATATCGACATCTAAAAGGTGGGTGGCAAGAGGATAGGGACAGACTCTTTTCTGTGGTGCCCGGTGACAGGACAAAGGGCAACGGGCACAAACTGGAACAAAGAAAATTCCATCTCAACATGAGGAAAATCTTCTTTCCTTTGAGGGTGCCAGAGCCCTGGAACAAGCTGCCCAGAGCTGGTGTGGAGTCTCCTTCTCTGGAGATATTGTAGACCCACCTGGATGCTGTCGTATTCACCTGAATATCACCTGGGTGATATTCAAAATCCACCTGTCCAACCTGCTCTGTGTGACCCTGCTTTGGCAGGGGTGTGGGACTAGATGATCTCCGAAGTTCCCTTCCAACCCTGACCGTTCTGTTGTTCTGTGAGTTTGTGATCTTAAGCCCATTTGGGCCAACTCATAAGACTCCATGGCCAGTCAGAGCCTGTTCTTGGTCACTGACTGATACAAATACATTATCTCTCTCCCACACACCCTAAAATAAGCAGCCACAGGCAATCTTCCCATTGGGAATGTGCTCATTTGTGCTATCCCCCAGCTGTGCTCAAGCATTTTCTGAGCATTTGCTCTTGGACACAGGTCAAAGCGATGCCAGGGGCTATGTTAATGTAGTGTGTGGGCAGCTGCGGGACACTGACCAGATCCATGACTTGGCTCTGTTTAATTTACTGGTATAGACATACTGACTTCAGCAAAAATAAAATCTAACTCCACAAGAATAATCTACGCTATTTAACCAGCTACAGTACAATGATGACCTAAGCAGGAGTGCTAGAGACTGCTTCCTTTTTTCTGATTCCATCAGGGTATTTTTCATAGATACAAGTATTTACACATTTTTGTAAAGGACTTGAATGAAAAACAACTTGGCACATTCAAGTTTTCTGCACGTCTTTTGTGCTGTTTGATCAGTAACACTCTTAAATCTTCAGTCCCACTACTGATGTATTTAAAGGATTTTTTCCTTCAGGACTTCCTGGTGTCTGAAAATGTTTGAAAAGCTTTGGTATCGTAAGCTGTATTTTATATTACAGCTGGTATAATACAGAGATTTGTTGCCATTACCCAACTGATAATTTAGCTCCCAGCATCACACTGCATATTGCAAGGTCCCAACCCACAGAGCACTCAAGCATTTGCTCAGGTTTAAGCAGAGAGAATTTCCTGTTGGTTTTAATGAGCTTTGGCTGCATCTGGGGCACAGCTACGCTGTAACTTTGATACAGAAAGATCTACAAAGAAGGCACAAGTGCCCAAATCTCACAGAACAAGAACATGTTGAATTCCCTCTTTGTCCTAAAGATGCAAAAACCTCTGAAGTTCAGTGACCCTGTACGTGTCCTTGGGTCTGAACACCAGGTTTCTCTTACAGGGACAGTAAAGTGTTCCAGAAGAGGATGAATGGAGCTGGCTCGCTGAGCTGCCAGATAAGGTAAATCATCAGAAACACTGAGGGCCAGTGCTGATTCAAGTCCTCAGAAGGGCTGAAACATCAAAGTTTAGACAGGTGGAAAAAGCCTCCTTCTGTATTAGATTTACAGCTAGAAAACATCTCCTGAACGTGGGTACCTAATCCAATCCAGCTGCATTCAGATAAAATACAGACTGGGCCCCAGGACACTGGTTCCTCCACTACTCCGCTTGTCTCTCACTTAGACTTTTTGCTGATACCTGTGAAATAAAAGGTATGGATTTTCCTCAGCATGAAGAAAATAATTTTCTGTAACTTGCATTTGCAGCTAAATATATTTCAAAAACCAAGGAAGAGACAATGATAATCACCAATATTCAACAGTTAACACCAAAAACTTTCAGCTGCTTTCCCAAGTTTTCTTTCATAGCATATAGAGAGAAATGGGAAATTCAGAAAATAAGCCATCTCATTTGAGAGAGGCCATTAAGATAAGCCATGCTCTGGAGAGGGCTGCTTTTCTCCATCAGCTGTGAGGGGTCTCTAGAAGATGAGCTGAGGTGTAAATGTCTCAATCTTAGGCTACATCTGTACTATAGTGTCGTGAAAGAAATTAAATCTTGAAAGAAATGGCCAGTTTTAATGCAAAAAATTCATGATCAGGTGTCTATTGATGAAGTATTCAGATTAATTACATAAACCCTATTGAATGCGTCTGGGTCAAGATCAGAGGGATCATCTCCAAGGGGGATCTTACAGTAGGGATCTGCTACTGACCTCCAAATCAAGATGATAAGGCCAACAAAGCAATATTTGGGTCACTTAAGCAAGCTTTGGGTCAACAGAACCTGGTTCTTATAGGTGACTTCAACTATACAGGCATTTATTGGAAGAACAATACAGCAGCTTACATGTCATCCATCAAGTTCCTGGAACACGTAGAAGACTGCTTCTTCACACAAATGTTAGACGTGCCAACCATCTTGTCTAGACTGTGCTTTTGCCAAGAAAGGTTGGACCAGATGATCCTTTAGGTCCTTTCCAACCTGATATTCTAAGGTTCTATAACTCTATGAAGTCGTTCTCAGCTTTAAAGAAATGTAAAGTTTGGTATAAGAATTACAGTGTGGGGGGTTTTTTGTTTTGTTTTGGAGGGGGTTTTTGTTTGTTTTTGGTTTGTGGTTTTGTTTCATTTTAATCAAAGTTCGGTGTCCTTTACCTCAGGCTTTAAAAAGTGGAATGGCTCTGTGTTTCTTTTTCCTAGAGAATTGGACTATCTGGATGCACATAAAAGATGTATCTAGCTTTTTCTTAAATATTTCCAAAGCTGGAGGTTCCATTTCATCCCCAAACAAGCACTTTTAGTACTTCATTATCCTTCCTATTAGGACATTTATCATGATATCCAAACTAAATCTTCCTAGCTGCAGTTTCAGTCCAGGACCTTTTGTTCTGTCTTGGGTGGACATGGAAAATAGCTTAATCCCTGGCAAAATGAACTGACCACAGCATAAAATAGAATCAGTTCAACCCATTGGCAAAAGCTCTGAAGTGAAACACTGAAATTATTTTACCATATTAGTGTCGTTAAGTCGAAGTGATGAGATGGAGAGCTACAATCACTGGGGAAAAGTTTAAGAAGGGTAAAAAAAAGCACAGGTTAATGAGGTCAGATTTTTCTATCTGGTGACTGCAAACCAAACAAACAATTAAACTAGAAGTGGAGGGAGAAAACACACCTCCAAGTAAGACATTCTGTTTGAGTCTATGGTAAGGGAAAATTGTCTGCTAGTGTGGAAATGCGTAAAAGCCTTTTTGTCCTCAGCAGAACTGAATAGTTTATGTCCACTAACAACCTGTTGTGAGAAGAAAAATCCTCATTGCCTTTGTTAGTCAAAATCAGCAGGAATGCTGACAGAGCAGCATGGGACAGTAAAGAGTATGGTGGGTCATAATGCCCTGATCCCTGACATATATGGGAAGTGTTCAGTCAAGATTTTTCATCTAATAGGTTGTGCCTTTTGAGAAGACATGTGGTGTCATATTAGTGATTTATCTCACAGAACAACCAAAACTCACTGTACAGCAACATCCCACACTTCTATTTTCCATGAGTTTTAAAGAAGGTGTGATAACCATAAAATGTCTAGGTTCATCATACCAAAGAGCTTGATGATTTGGGTGGTTGAGAACAGAAGGGAATAGAAGCTTGCTGTTAATTGGCACAGAAATGTGAGGTGTGGCATCTGGGAGGTGGAAATCACCAGTAACAGTGCAGAAAGGCGGAAGGACAGTGTGCCAGTTAGGGAAAGAAATGTCTGGGCAAGGGCAAAGTAGGAGAGGGAAATGGTTTTCTGGGGTAAAAGAAGAAAGTCCCAGGATTTCCTGTAAACACTGCTGCAAATTCTTTCTTTGAGCTTTTAGGACAGTCATCATGAGGACTTACACATGAAAGGTTGAGTTGAGTTAAGGAAAGACAGATTTCAGAATATAAATGGTTATCACTGAAACTGTGGGTTCTTTTTTCTCAAGATTATAATCAAATCAGGTTAAAGAAACACATTAGGACCTGGACCTTACACTTAACATGGGTTATCCATGGGTTTGTTATCTGAAGTGTGTGCTTAAATTTCTGCAGGGATTCTGTCAAAATATTAATTGTTGTGTGGTACTTAGACTTGGAAATACATGTTAGGATCTGCACCTTGGCCTCGACCTTTTCCAAATTGTGTGCAATTACAATGCAAATGGTGACAAAATATTCAATGGTCCTTTGATGTTGCACCAGTAGCATTGAATCCCAGTGAAGCATTGACAAAGGCAGTGGAAAACTACAGATAATCTTCCAAGATTGTTTTGTTCGGTTTATTGGTCGGATTTTTTTTAATGCAGTGATTTTCGTAGCACCGCAGTCTGTCTTCTCTCTATTAAAGGAACTTACCAAACTTTTTATTGAAAGTAAAACTTCTTAATATCCTGAAATTATTTTTTTAATGTCTGTATATTTTGCAGTTTGTCTTTTCCCAGCTTTTGCTGCCACTTGTTTCCTTTGCTGTCACTGGAAGCATTCAGAGGATAAAAAAATGGAGAAAGGAAAAACAAATTGGAAAGAAAGGCTATATTTTTGTTTGAGATCAAAAGAAGGAATAACAAAGGATATGAATACAAAATGCTGAAATACTCCCTTTTGAAAGAACATTTTCATTTTTTAAGTTGTTTGTAAGGAGAGAAGCACATAAACTCCAGTGAGTGACAGTCATGTCCAAAACTAGTCTAAAACCAGTAGGTTAAAAACCGCAAGCTCTTCTCAGGAAATCATAAATACACAGTCTCTCAATCAGATGCGAACAATAGTATTAATCTTCCCCGGCACGATACGCGGTTTGCAACCTGCTCTTTTCCACCTTCTGCTTTGATGGTCTATTTTGGGTCTTGACAAGCTGCCTGTCTAGTCAATATGTTCTTGAATTTCTCCATCCAGCACCTGTTCTGCATTAAAACACGAGACTCTACAAACAAGCATTCCCGGACCAGACATGAGGAAAACTCGGAACTCAAATGAATGTTCTGCTCCATTAACTTTCATAACTGGATGATGTCCTTTGTTTTTGAACATTGCTTTTAATGGCCCCTGTTAAAGATGAAACAACTTTGAGTTTAGCTGTTGCTGAATCACACTGTAATTTGTGTCTATTAAAAAAAAGAAATAAAAAGCTATGTAATTTTTCTGCTCTCTAGCTGCAACCTCAAGGCTGTCAAGTTAGACTCTTGGAAACAAGGGTCATTCTAATTGATGTTACTTGCTCTAAAGGCACTTTTAGAGTTATTTTCCACTAGAAAAAAATGAACAAGCAAAATGTGGAAAAAAAAATGATGGTAGAGAACATAAAACTCACTCAGCTGTGAGTAGGGGCATAGGGTTTTTGCTTCATCACATGCTTAAAAACAAGTGCTGAAGCACTGTGCTGAATTTGGGTAGCTCAGCAGGGGGAAACAAGCAATGCCCTGAGAAAGATTCCTGAGCACATTCGTATGTCTGCAAGTGCTCACATTTTTAATCAAGTTACACTTTAGCAACACATCTTTTGTCACTGATCCACAGTAAAAGACATGCATGCTCTTAACCTATTCCAGCTTCAAAAAAAAAGTCACCTGAGACACGACACTGGTGTCTGTATTAGTGCCATGAAATTGCGCAAGTGAAGGCAATTTACCCAAATTCAGGGAGGTACAGTGTAAAAGTATGTGTCTTATGGAATACTGCAGAACTTCTGAGAAATGTTAACCACATGCACCAAATGGTTGACTGAGTTATGCAGAACTCAGGGTGGTTTCAGCTTGCAGATTCAAACTCAAGTTTTACATGAAAATACGCAAGTGTCCGTGTGTGAAATGGTTGTGTGAGATCTCATTTCAATTAGTGGAAAAACAGTCAATGTACTCAGTGAAATTTAGAGCAGAGTTCATCTGAGAAGGTAGTAGGGATGCAATTTAGTTGCTTAAATCTAAGCAATTATTACCATCTGTGTTGCCTGCTGGTATCCATGACATCCATGCAGGGGTGGTGACCATAGCACAGGGCCTGGCAGAGACCTGCCTGGCAGAGACACCAGATGGGATCCTCTTGAGCATCTCGAATGAGGCTTCTGTATATTGATGACTGAACTGAGCTCAAAAGTTCCGTAGACTACGATGTAGTTTCCACACCCAACCCACTGGTTTCTCCCTATAGGTGGACACCTATAGTTATATGTCTAGATTTTTAAGTTGAACTCCTGCCTGAAGGAGTAACTCAATTCCCCAAATTTCAACTGAAAATGCCTTAGGTTGTCTTGCTTGACCTCCAGCTGCAGTTTGAGAAAGACAGTTCTCCTGTAGATCCTGTGTCATGTCTATCAGTCCAGCTTGAATGTCTCAGAAACCCTAGAACATTTGAAATTAACTAAAAACTAGTGTTTAAGCATTGAGTTAAATCTGCAATGTCCATTAAAATTGCCACCTTCCAAATTCTGTAAGATTTATCTGCTTTTCCAAGATTGTTGCCCAGTGTCACTTAGGAGAGCTTTTTGAGCTGCAGTTAAAAACCTTCATAGCCAGTTATTCAAATACAGGCCATTAACCAAAAGGATGTGCACAAATGAGCTTCAGTGACAACAGCAGAAACAGAGATCTGTAGCCTTGATGGAACAGCAATAAAATAAGCTGGGCTTTTGTATGAAAATGTCATTTAAGCATCCCTAGGGTATTTGAAGAGTAAACAACCAAAGAAGTTCCAGCAATGCATGAGTAGAAAGAATCTCATCTAATTCACTACACTGCATTGACTCAGGATATTCCTAATTTCCCTGATATGTCCCTAAAAAGTTTATTGTAATTTCATCAGAAGGAAATCCATAACATCTTTAAATATTTGGCACTGCTGATTACCTAAATCTCAATATTCTATACCAAAGATTTCTTTTACTGTAAGAAAGCCAATAACTTTTTTTTTCTTCACCCAGTGGGCTCAGAGAACAATTGATTCCTGAAACTTTTATAGCAACCTCTTTACTATATCTCAGAAAATTGGTATATTCCAGTCCTTACTTATTTACTGTTTCAACCTTTTTTTTCCCCCTAAGATAGCAGCAGTTATGCTTCTTCGTGATGACTTTCTCAAGAGACCCTGATTTCAAGACTCATTGTGTGTTGTACACATCTTTATTTAATAACAGACACCAGTGGAACAATTTGGCTATCTAAAAATCAGTATCTAGAGATGCCTGAGTCACTGATAGATACTCAAGACATCTATCTGCACAGGCCTGATAGATGTGACAGAAGACCAGTGGGAAACCCACAATCATCTGACTGAAACTGGAGATCTAGTGGAATAACTTTAGTCATCTAAAATGTAATTAGATTTCTGAGACTAGATAGATGAATCATTCTTGAGTATATAAAGCAATTTTTGTAGCCTGTGTTTTGCAGATGGAGGGGAAAGGCCAAGGGAAATGCCATATCCAGCATCAGAAATTAATTTTCTGGTAAAGTCAGGTGTCAAACGTAGAGCATTGGAGTCTCTCAGTTGTGGTTTGGCCAAGGTTTTGAAGTTGTGTTGTACACCCCAAGCACAAAAAGTTGTACTCGGGTCATTGGCTAGGATTCTCATTCCTACTCAGAAAAAGGGTTGTGTTCAAACCAGTTTTATGTCTTATATCTCACCTTGGTTTTCCTCTGTTGGTTATGCAGGGATCAGAGTCAGAGAAAGGCATCTTGAGATAAACCCATAAATTTCTATCCAAAATCTAAGATATTGTGACAGGTGCCTAATATTACCTCAGGTATAGTAGAGTGGTCTGAGTAGGGATTATTGCTCACAGCCTGACTAATATGTCCCACATAAATGTTGGTTATCTCCTTTATGGACAAGTTCATGCGGTTCTCTACAATTTTGGGGTTAGCAATTAACCTTCCCCATAATATCCCCTGTAATTAGTATCAAATACATGTTTAGCCTCAGGAATATCTGGGAAATAGTGTGGCCAGGGTAATTGCAAAGGCATTTGTAGAGTTTTTAATAGGGACCACTGTATAAAACTTTCCTCTGTTGCTGATTTTGGCATGCTGACGTATATTTTCTCAATCCTTTATAAAGAAAGGTGTTCCAAATGGTTTATTTGCTGCCTTGTCTCCATTTCCTGACCTCTTTCTTATTAAAAAGCATAGCAAGGGGTCAGCTATTAAAAACTGAATTGATTTGCCTGTCTTGATGAGACTCAGGTCTTGCACTAGTTTAGCAAAGTGCTTGCATTAAGGATTAGCTAAGGCATTGACCACCCAGCCAAACATTGCCTACAAGCAATGAGATGCTGTTGTGACTTATTTCCTAATTAACATCTGTGCTTTTAATAGATGTGAGAACCGAAGAGATATGATGCAATAGAGAAGACAACAAATTGAACCTAAAATGTGCATATTCCGGCTGTGGGTTGTCAGTAAAGTCTCAAACTGAGCTGCTGCCCAAAAATGGCAGTTGCGATCATACAAACATACTATTCCTTCTCTTCTTCCATCCATCTTAAACTTGCTCTTGGACAACAGTGCTGACTTCCCAGCTGCAGCACAGGACATCCTACCAGCTGCTGAGAAGGGCTTGTGCTTTGCAGTAGAATTGGACATGGGGAGAGTGCTTTCAGTTTCCCAAATGCTGATGTCTCCACTGCAGATTATAGTCAACTATAGATTCACTAGCAATCCCCTATAGAATATAGGGATAGAGTCAGTACAGTTTAAGAAAACTGTTTTAATAAAATGAGGCAAAGTCCCGGGTTTCTTGCTAGAAGCCCTATCTGGTTTTATGACATTCAGACCTATTAGTGTGGGAATAATTCTGAGCTAACATAACTGTCATGTTTGGGGATGCAGATTAGAGAGAGAGAGAGCTCTCCTCAGAGCTCTGCACTATACCAAGGTTCTAGTTTGAGAGTCACCTCAGGAACTCATTATGCTAATGGCTGATAACCCACCAGCGTTCAGTGAAACCAACAAGAAGGCTCAAGATCATGCTGTTCCATTATCTTTCCAGGTAAATCATGGCTTGGATCACCAGCAGACTTACAAACAAGTTCTCTTTCTTCTCACTTTTAGGGCAACAGATGATATTCTGAGGGGAGACTAGGACCTTGACAGGTCCAGGGGCCAGTGGAGGCTGTTGACACTTCCTAACCCTAGGGGTGGCATTCAGCTTGCAGATTCAGACATCTGAATTCAAGTATCTATATGCAATGTGTTCATGTGAATGGGATATCTTATTTATCATTATGGCTTATGTAGATCTGGGGCCAATATAATTTGCCAAAACGTAGACTCCTAATGCCGTTTCAGGCAACCTGAGTTACCTGAAATTTTGCCTTGGCCCTTGTCATTGGTCCTGTGGGAGGCAGGGAACTTGGCCTAGGGGATCTCAAACAGCATCTCATATCCATATTGAGGACGTCAAACTGAGTCTAGGCTCTATCTTGACTGTGATGGAAGGTAGAATCATAGAACCATAGAACTGTCTGAGTTGGAAGGGACCTTTCAGATCATCGAGTCCAACCATTGACCTAACACTGTAGGACACCCAGTGCACGCACACCTAAATGTCTAGATGATCTGGCTCTAAGACAAGTGTCTATATTAGGAAGATAATCTTTTTGAGTCTCCTCTATAATTAATAAATATTCCCTTGTGAGGGCAATTCAGAACAATGGATTGGATCCTTCCTCTAAATGACTCTTTGAAAGAACCTGTCTCTCTCTGTTGACCACAGGGTAACACTGGGGCATCTAGACTGTTAGTGCTGGCTCTAATTTAGATATCTGACTTATTTGGGATCACTACTAGAGCAGTATATATCCCAAGTGATGCACATGTGCTTAGGAAAATCTGTACCAGCTTCTTTCCCTGGGGAATGGAAAGTTCTGTTGTTATTTTAGTTTCATTCCCACCCAGGATGAGGTATAAAACTAAGTACATGTTTGGCTGTAACCTTTGTGCTGTCCATGACTGACCCAAACCTCATCAATTTCTAAGATGGATTTGCCCTGACTGGGGTGGCCCTTGAATCAGGCCTACGAGATCAAAGATAAAAGGAAAGAGAGCCAAAGACAGATTTAGAAATATAATCAGCTAGCCATAGCTACACTCTAATTAAATTGCTACAGGCCAACAGCTGCTCTTTAGGGAGTCTCTAAACTCTAACACATGCCCCTATATTACAGTAGTAAAACCAAGGAATAATTTTGCTCGACAATAGCTTTCCTGTGTGCATTGAAATGGCCTAATATACTTTCGTGCCTGAATTTAGTGGTTCGAGGGTAAATATATAACTTTGAGGTTTTCTTTTTTTTTTTTTTCTTTCTTTTTTTCCTGGTCCTCCAACCATGATGTCAAAGTAAGGGAAAATATTTTGTAAAAAACCAAATTAACAAACCACAAGAAATCCATATGGCATTTCCCCTCATCCTCCCCACTGTCTAACTCCTGCAGCTGTGGAATCCAAAGTATACCTTTTCTCCACAAATATACCCCTCTGTGGACATTATTACCACAGACCTTAAACCAAAGCTGATGGCAGAAGTGGGAAAGACCTCTTTTAGATGGAGCTACCTATAAAGAGGCTTGAGTATCCCATCCCTTCTAAGGGTAAGGGACCACAGCAAGGGGAGATCAAGTGAGGGAAGGTCAACGAAAAGGGTTCAGCATAACCCAGAAGGTATCATTCAAGTCTTCCAAAGTGAGGCCCTGCTTCCCAGAAAGTAGCTGGATATTGCCTGCTGATGGGAAGTAAAGAATACCTATTTTTTGGTTTCCTTTCCTTCTGCTTTTCTTTGTTAAGTTGCTTTTATCCTTACCCATGAGTGTTCCATCATATTTTCTTCCCCTGTCCTGTTGAGAAGGGAGAATAACAGAGCAGCTTGGTGGGCACCTGGTGACCAGCCATGGTCAGCCCACCACAACTGTGCAGAGCCTGGCTCTGTCTTCTTGACAAGCTACTCCCAGGTACCAGCAGGCTGCTATTTGGTCCACACAAAGCCCTGTCTTCTCCAGCCTGCACAAACCCAGTTCCCTCAGCCTCTCCTTACAGCTCCAGCTCACAATCATCTTGGTGGCCCTCCACTGAACTTCCTCCAGTGTGTCAATGTTTATACTGTAACTTCAGCCCAAAACTGGGTTCAGTATTCTAGATACAGTCTGAATTTTGATCCAAAACAAGAGCCAGTCATCACTCCTTCTTTCACTTGATAGATACATGTCCCACACACTACTTTTTTTTTTCCAGAAAATACAAGAAAACCTAGGCCTGAGATTTACATAACCTGACTTTAGATGCCTGAGATGAAAAGCCCTCCTCCTTTGCTACAGATCCCTACCCTCCAGCCTCCTGAACTGTATCTGGATACCTCTTAGGGTAAGATGAATCAGGTTTAAGTAGATCACTTTTAGCTGTCTAAAGTTACTAATTAGAAACCTCATTCATATTATCCCAACCATCTATAAATGTTGGGAAATAATTGAGTATTTCAGTATTGAATATTTCAGTGTATTGCTGCAATGAATATTCTATCCTCCTTTAGAAGTTATGAAAATGTCTGTAGATAACGCCATCCTACAATCCCATGGCAAACTGAAAAGTCTGTGAGCCTGCACATAAATACACTTATAAGCTAATTGCATGAGTCTAAATAAGCACTCAAATATTCATGCCTGCCAACCTCTTTCCCTTACATGCTTTCCCACTCAACACCTTCTGTTTAAAGCAGAAAAGCTCAATGGGGAAAGGAGGTGAACTCCACTAAAGCAGCACACAGTACACTTGAATTCTCCTTTATGAAATGGCTGGTTATTTCATTTAGAATTAAATAATGAAGGATTTCTACATCTCTCAGTCTCTCAATTCTCTGAATGGCTTTCTTGCTATTGACAAATTTGCCTTTTTGCAGATTGCACTGAAAATATATATTAGTGTGATGTCTATGTGTGTGCATGTAAAATAATTTTAGGCTACGGTTAGTGTTTAAAAAAAGCAGAGTAAAATAGGAGAGTTATTTCTGGAGAGAAGCCAAAGGTGACTGAGAAAGTACTGGCATGCTCAGATGCAGAGGTTTCTCAGAGGTCAAGTAGGTGAATGCTGGGTGGCCAAGGACTATGGAAAGGTCTCTGCAGTTAGGAGAGGTTCAGCAAACCAGTTTGGTGGCTTTACACACAGCCACATTGCTCTGCCTAACTCATGGGGGGTCACAGAGCTGAGAGAAGCCATGACAATGTGGTACAGCAGCAGCAGGAAAAAGTCCCGTTCCCCCTGCTGCCTTCATCATCTCAAGTCCTACCAGGGATGTGGCTCAGTGGGCAACACCACCAAAAATCGAGGGCAAAGCAATCTAAGAGGTCAGCTTGGGATATCTGTAAATGACTTCTTCTGGCTGCTACCTGTGGCTTTCTGCAACAGAGATCTACACCAGCTGCCAAACCCACCTGGCTTTTTGGGGAAAAATATGCCCACATTAAGTTCTTAAATAGCTGCAGATGGTGAACTTACCCCTCGTGTCTGCAGTGTCAACACATACAAATGAGTTACTCTCTCTTCTACCTCCTTATAGTCTCAATGGGGAATGAGGATTTTAGGGGATAATTCATCTGAGTTACCATCAACAGAAACTTTGGGACAAGAAGAACCACACTCCAGTTTATTAAATGTATTGAACACACCTCTGATGACAATAGAAAGAATTCAGAGTACCTAGCTCGGATGGAAATGTTGACTCTTCATCATGTAAATCCCATAGCAGATACTTCATGGCAGCTATAATATACTGCTGTCCTACAGGATTCTGTCCAAGGACATTTATTCTGTGCTTTGGCATCCTGTAACAGATGTAAGAAATGAAATCTGCAGAGCATTAAAGGATATTATTCTCAGAAATTGCCACCTTTGTGTGAGAGGAGATTCATTCCTATGTATGTGGCAGGCAGAGGGTACCTCAGCGAGTTCCTCATTACATCGCTGTGGTTCAGCCAATTGTTTGCAAGGTGCTGATTACAATCATTGTCCACATCTTTCATTGTACAAAGGAAGATAATCAGGAATCGTAAAAAAAAAAATATCATGGCCCCTGAATCAACCCACATCCTACAGAAACTCAGAGATGAGCACAGCTGAAAAGAAGGTGGCAAGGGAGGACAGGAATACAAACTGGCTTTCAGCAACGCGCAGTTGTGCCAGTTTCCCTCAGACTTTCATCAATATATGCCCTTCAAGAAAGCCAGTAAGAAATGACCATTTCAGTAGTACCAATTTACACTCACAGCTAAGTCAATAATTGTGCATATTTTGACTTTTATTTATATCAGGGAGATGAAACCTTCAAAAGGTTTCATAGGTAGGAAAGGACTCTTATAGCAGCTGATTCCTGACCCCACTTCAGATACTACTCAATTCATGTTTAATTCAAACAAGTCTGTAATATAAATACTCCCCCTGCCCACTTGCAGAAGTCAAAAAATATCCTTCTTAAGTAAATTCCTGAGTGAAATGCAGGATCCCTACAACCTCAAAGCAAGAGCCTTAAAGAGAAATTGTACCATCAGAAGGAAATAGGAGGAAGCCTGGATATTGGCAATGTCAGAAGTCCCTGTAGGGGGGAAAAATAAAAGAAAGAAAAGGCAATGGTGGGAAATTGTCTCCTGAGCTGACCCACGGTCAGTTCAGTAGCAGGAATTTCCACTTTTGCCCTGTATTTGGATCAGAATTAAACACAAGAGATAGCCTTGCCTCAAACTACCTTTCATTTAATTGAGGTAAAAACTCTTACTTTCCATCCTCCAGTGGCAAACTATGGCACAGGCAGACTCATTGTCATGCCCAAGGCAAGAAGCTCTCTGTGATCTACAGAACCCCTCAGATACCTTCTCCCTTGATGCATGAGACTCCCTGGAGGAAAGGATGCCCCAGTGTCCAGTCCCATACTGGAGCTCAACCTTCATGAAGACCTCTGAGGAGATGGTGCTCTCCAGCACGTAAGTGGCTTCTTTGAAGCCCTTGAGATCCATCATCCCAGACAGTTGTACCTACTGCTTGGAAACAATGGAGAAAGAGAGAGGACCACAAGGGTATAAACACCTGGCTGTGGGAAAGGTGAGAGATGAGTCTACCATACGTGTTTTGGGACTGGTAAGCCTGTACAACTATCTAGCAAGCCAGGAGTAAAGTCTTTTCTGTAGGATCTAAAACATAAATTCGTGTGTGTGTGCTTATACCACTGGATCCCTGCTCACTGGGGACTTTCAGCAGTTTTTGTGGGATTGTTCCTGGGTAAAAAGAAGGCCAGAGGTGAGGCTGGGATTGCCAGAAGTCCCTCCAAGTCTGAAACATTTACCCACCCTTGGGGAAACTTTGTGCTTGTCTGTGTGGTCATATCCCCACATAATTTTCTTTTTCTTTTTCTTTTTCTTTTTCTTTTTCTTTTTCTTTTTCTTTTTCTTTTTCTTTTTCTTTTTCTTTTTCTTTTTCTTTTTCTTTTTCTTTTTCTTTTTCTTTTTCTTTTTCTTTTTCTTTTTCTTTTTTTCTTTTCCTTTTTCTTTTTCTTTTTCTTTTTCTTTTTCTTTTTCTTTTTCTTTTTCTTTTTCTTTTTCTCTTTTTTATTTGTTTGTTTCTTTTTCTCCTTGACTGGTTTTTGAGAGAGGCCACCCCTTGGAGAGGGGAAGGAGGAAGAAGAAGGGTCTGTCTTTCATTCATGCAATATCCAGGCAGGCTGGGGACAGGCTGAGCATCTTGCTGTCTTGCAAAAAAACCCAGCCAAAATAGAGCTAACGTATCTTTAATGGTGGCACTGGGGAGGGGGTCGTGGAGCTTTTTTGGGTATCTTCAGGAGCTGTTGTCTTTGGCTGTGCTGCCCTGTCTCTAGACACTTCCTGTCTTTCTGAGGTTTTGTTAGTTTATAAAGTATCTGTGTTGGACTTGAGGTTCACCCTGGATATTGGTTCTTGCTGTAGTCAGCAAAAGTGAAGAGAATGGAGAAAAAGACAGTCTCAGGCTCCCTGCCCAGCAACCCACCTCCCCATGAAGCCTCCAGAGCACTGTTTCCTCAGAGCAGTTTCTGGAACAGATGTGCTCTTATGGATTATGGGCAAGTTATTCCTACCACTTCGTTTTAAAAAGTTTTCCAACCCTGAACACGCAGACATCCTGGAGACCCAGCTCCCCTCTTTCCACCTCACACCTCCTCTTTGGCAGGAAGGAGACCTGAAATTTCCCTTTTACATTGGAGGCAGCATTTCATCCTTCATTATAGCTCAGCCAGCGCAGGACCAGACCAATCGTCTGTGAAATGGGAAAGGAGATCTTTGCTAAACATCGTGGCTGGGCTGAATGCTTCCTATAATCTTATCTGCCACAATGTGTTTCAGACATGACGTCTTGCTCAGGATGTATCTCGGGCATCATATACCTATGCTGGCTCTACTGTCTCTCACCAGCTTTACCTTGTAGGCATGACTATACCACATATTATTTGTATAAATGCAAAGGGAGATACAGACCACTATATTATGACTCTCCAGGCTCAGGTACCTACGCAGAAATACATGTAGACAGACATAAATGTCACATCCTCTCCCTTCCCAAATATATTTCACCCACGGCTGGGAATCAGACAGAGACACAGGCACACACAAAATTGTTTGCAAAGCCATATGTAGTCACATACATGAAAGCATCTATATTGGAATCCAATTGGACACAAGGGTAAAATTTTTCACCATGAGAACAATCAGCCATTGGAATAATCTCTTCAGGCAAGCAGTGGATTCCCCAACATTGAACACTTTTAAGATTCAGCTGGGCAGGGTGCTGGGGCATCTTGTCTAGATCGTGCTTTTGCCAAGAAAGGTTGGATCAGATTATTGTTGAGGTCCCTTCCAACCTGGTATTTTATGATTCTGTGATGTAACTCAGATAAATACAAGATGTGTGGGTACTGATATCCATAACAGATGTTTCTACATCATCTCATCTTATTGATAATGACTAAAAAAGAGTTCTTTAGAAAAGACAAGGATATGTTCATTGAAGAGAAATGTTTGATGCTAGTGTCTGAACTGTGATTAGAAACTGATCTCCCCAAACTGCCCATCAAGGAATCCCTTTTTCTTTTCAGCCATCACAGGAGGGCGGGCAGTAAATGCAGCCAGTTAATGAAGTCCTCAATAAATTACTGTGTGAAAGGTCTGCGTTTGGGTGACAAGGTACCTAATAAAATTCCTCCCTCCCTGCAGGAGAATGGCAGCAATGCCATCTCCAGTTCCTTGTGACATTATTCCTGGGAGCAAAGCACCCTCTGGTTTTGATTCCATTCTTTATCCTGCACCTTTTCCTTGCAGGTCTCATGGGAAGGAGCAGCTCATTAGATCTTTGAGGTGATATTAGTCTAAGCTGCTCTACACAACACCACGTGGCTCAAATTATTCTGACGTATTCCCATAAATTGTGGCTGTTTTTTCATCCTGAGAGAACTTTATTTAGCTTTTTAGATGGTTGCTGTATTTTAAGCTCTGTCCAGGAGCAGCATGAAATTGCAAACACAGCCTAGGGCACACACTTTACCACTCACAAATCTGTATGCCATGAACCAAGTCTAACCTTGAAACTTCTTCAAACAGTATTTTTGACTTCTGCTAGAAATATGAACCAGTCCCCTGTGGCACATATTTTCAGTTGTCTTCTGAGGTTTTACATTTCAAGTCTTAGCTTTTATGGCAAACTGGGCATTGGAGCAGAATTTGGCATCTTGATGTTATTTCTGTGTTATTTATTAATGTTTATCTGATTGCATTTTTTGCAGTGTTTGTGTACACAAAAACAGGGTCTGGACAGTAGTCAGTATTTCTTAAGTATTTACCCTGGCTCTGAAACAGACTCCAGCTTTGACCTTGGAAAGAATCACTTTAATCCATCACCCCTGTTCTAAATAGCAGCAATGGGAAGTTGACTCCCATGTTTATGTGTGAGTGCCCTACAGCAGATGCCCCCAGGCTCTCAAACCCATTTATCATAAGCACTATACTGTTAGCCATGGACGAAGAGTCTCTTTTAACAGAAATAGTCTGTTTCTTTAGGATAAGGAGAACTTCAAGGTGGTCTCAGGTATTGCACGGCTCCCTGAGTGGTCCCAGCATCCTTCTAAACTCTGCAGCTCTGAGGCCAGTTATTCCCCTCCCAGAAAAAAACCCCTCAGTTGAGATGAAACAGGGCCAGGCTATGGGCACATTACAAAGGTGTCACACTAGTATCGACATTTATTAATACTGGTTCTATCTGATATCACATGCACTTAAGACTGCAGTGCTGCAGAGGTATCATTATGTACACATCACTGCTCTACCCGTGCACTCGCTGCCATCTTCATTGGCACTGCTGTGAATAAAGTCCTGTTATTTGCATTTGTAAAGGGAGATAAAAGCATCCAGACGTGATGCCAGATGCATTATCCCCTCTCTGCACATGGCCAAAGACCTTGCTATTTCCTAAATTCACTAGCTTGATACTTAATCTAGATTTCAGTCACGCCTGAAACTCTGCATCTTGCAGTTCAACCAGGCTTATCACAGGGGAGCTTTGAGCAGGCATCTTCACCACTGCACACAGACTATAACAATAAAAAATAAGCAGTCTTGCCTGTGTAATTATCTTCACAGCTTCTGTACCAGACAACACTCACACCTTTTCATGCTCTTGAACAACATATAAAGGCAGAAACAAGCATAAACACAGTTCACTGCATCGACTCATGGTTTGAAACAGCCCTTTTAGCCCAGTGGTTGTGCTTATTATAGAGGGTAAAATTCTCCATTATATCACCTGCAGCAAGCATGGAAACCGATCCCAACGCTGTCTGCAGTGTACTCCAAAACAACAGGCTCTGGTCACGAAGGGACAATGTCCCCTAAGGGGTGGCATCAGAGAGCTTTGAAACATGGCAGTTGTCCTCTGGGAATGCCTCTAAACAGGGATGTTGACCGTGTTGTTGGAGACAATGCAGTTTCCAGCTTTTTGTGGCAACATTTCTTCAGGTGATTAAATATTTGCTGAGCCAACATGCCCACACTTCGCTGCTGAGCAGGATGTGACAACGTGAGTCAGCTGTAATGTGAATGCAGGAGAAATGCAAAGAAAAGTCTCAGAAAGAAAATCTCCAGCTTATGCTGGTGTTGGTAACTTTTCCCAGACTAGAATTCATCCCCAATCTCCAAAACAGAAAGGTGTAATTACTCTGCCACTTTTCATTTACAATTTGACCCCAGAAAGTCATGGAAATTTGGGCTTTACTTTGAAGAATTTTCCTCTGTCATTTTTCATCCAGTTCCTGCACACTGTAATGTTGCTTAAAATGGTATTTTTTTTGTCAGTTGCTCACTTTTCTGTTTGATGGAGTCATGAATCACCAGGCTAACATCGTAAATATGCATTTTGATGAAAACAATGGTTTTGAAAGAAACTAGACTGTAAATGGCACAGTGAAGCAATTGTCTTTTTGTTCTGTTTTGGTCTAGCATCAAGCACAGCATGCTCCCAGTCAATGGCTGTAATTCTTGGCAAAAGCAATGATTATTAGGGATTTACAAATTAATGGCAATTAATGATGAGTAGAAGTTACTAACAGTGCCTCTGTTCATTCTGGGCTTTGCTCATCATGCTTGTGATACTGGGATGTGTTAATGTAATACTGTGTGTGTGCTAGCTGTCTCCCACATGCATGCATCGGCCTTCTCTCTCTACTTTCTATTTTTCAAAATGTATGAGACTCCATTTGTTGGACAGTAAAAGAGGGTCCCTCCCTCCTGGGACCTCCTGGGGGAATTTTACATTGCTGAACCAGAGAAAAGAAATTAATCTTCTACAAGGACTTGATGGAGGCAGAGATCTCTGCAGTCCGCTGCCATGGTGTTTCTGTTACTTCAATGTCCTTCCATTACAATCTGCTGCCTTTGTTGTCTGTGTGTCCCAAATGACACAACCTGGGACCTCCATCATCCAGGACAAATGTGAAAAGATATGTCACATAAGCAAAAGGGGCCTTCTGGAAAGTCAGTTGCCAATGGATTTTCCAGTAGTGTCTCTGTTTTTAAGTATCTGTGCATGTAAGTTTGTCTACAAGTACGCCTGGAAGAGGCTCACAAACTTACATGCACCGATTTTCATCCAGACCAACCCTGAGTGTGCAACTGTGATACTGTCACTCTGTCTGGTGTGCATGATAGAGCCTGAGTATGCTGAATTTCTACTTTTATACCTGTTTTACAGAAGTTACAGAAAGATACTACCGATACTTTATTTCTGGCAAGCCAGCATGAGGCTGGTGGTAGACAAAGGTGATGGCCATAAATCTACCTAAACTCAGTGAAGTTCTTTGGAAGCTTTGAGCTGAAGACACACACTGAATTTAAACTGGAGAGGTACTTTGTGTTGTGCGACTATGGGTTTTGAGGTTGTTTTGTTGTTTTTTTTTTTAAATCTGTTACTAGGCTCCCAAAAACCTAGTATCATCAAACTAGAAACTTCATCCCAGAAATGTCAAACCACATCTTGAGAGATTCTTTGTAAGTCTGTGTTATCTGTGTGTTTGTGTGCTTATTCCTATGCACCCTTTGATTCTTGCTGGTGGGAACAGAAGCACAGCTTCAAATGCTAGTGCTGTCCCAAATGACACAGTTGCTTCAATTCAGTCTAGGTCTACCTACACACATACATACTTTTCTTTCTTCATTTCTCCTGTCTTTTATCTTTGGCATGCATCATAACTCTCCTGTGGCACTTTTATTACAGGAAAGTGAAGGAATTCACAGAACAGCTAGTTCAGAAACACAGGCACTTTTGGATTTATAAATGAAAACATTCATTTTGCTGTTCTGCAGGGCTTTTGACATATTTCAACAACTTCACCAGATAAACGGGAGAAGAAGGATAGATGGACATAGCTATGTGAGAAACTTTAGGGAATCCAAAGAATTTTCTGTGTTAAATAAAACTGGGAAAAAATAGCTGCACTGTATCACAAGATGTTTGGTGAATTCATAGGTCACGTTGTCTACATTATGCAGTGTGGTTGCATCTCTGCATAAACACTCATATATATATTTAAGATCAGTACGTATAATCAGATATTAATTCTACCAGTAAACATGGATTCACAGGTATTTTCACATCATTACCACTCCAAAAACACTTTCCAAAATCAGATAAGAAACCTATTTTACTTTGGGCGGGGGTGGTATCTTGGTGGGGCAAGAAGGGGGTGAAGTAGTACACAGACAAGGTCTGTGAAGAGAAAGTCTGTCTGTGAACATATCAGTCCAGCTTACAAGTTGGATAGGATTAATCTCATCCATAAAAACTCAAAACAAGACTTGCAGAAGATATGCATATATCTGAGCAAACTGGGGCCATAGCCTAGAGCAGTGCAAATAACAAACCATATCACTGTTTAGACCACCAAATTATGTTCAAAAAGCCTATGCCTGAAGGAGCTGTTTAGAGTCTTTTTATTCACAGTGGAGGGGAAAAAACCGGTGTTTCTAAGGGCCAATTTATCTGATCGTAAGAGCAAAAGCCCTGAAAAATCAAATGGGTCAGCTGAGAAAAATTAATCTTGAAACCAGTTCTGGGAAAACCTGCAGTTTCTCTGGGGAATGGCATTAAGGAGGAAATCAGGTGTAATTTTGACAACAGGTTTGGCTGAAAAAAATTAAATCTGTTCATAGAGGAAAATGTTGAAAATGTAAAAATGTTTCATTTCAAAATGATGAATATGGATGCATTTTGATTTTTTCCTTCAAAGCGGTAATTAATTAATTGAGGTGGAAATAAAAGCATTTAGAGTGATGAATAAGTAAAAAAAAGAGTTGGAACATATCACTAGGGAGCAAAATATTTTTAATTGGCCCCCCGAGATTAAATTATTGATGTATTTATTTGTTTAATTTCTTGTGGACATCACTGAAAAAATATTACAGTATTCACTTTCCCTTTGGCTTCCGCATCAAAAACATCCATGCTGCAGCCCCTGCTCTAATCCAGGCTTGGGTGGGTTTAAGGAGAGGGTAATGAAATGCCAGCCAATATCCTCACTCCATCTGAAACCCCTTCTGCATGACTGGGTGTCGCAATACAAGTTACTGCTGGAATGTACTATGTAATTCTGGCAAGAAGTCAATAGGCTTGAACTCCTCAAATAACCAACGCATGGTACTAAGGAATCAGTGGAACAGGCAGCAGCCCAGACAGCCAGTCCATTAGCAGCTTAACCACAGCAGATGTAAAGTCACCAACAAAACTCCCTACGGAGTCTCCCAAAGAGCCAGATGCTACTGCTATAAAAAGACCTTCTAGAAACTTGGCATGTCTCCTGCCCACATTTTTTTTAAAGACACATTCTCTAGATAGGCGAGGGTTTTTTATTTATTTTTTTTTAGTTTGGATTTAGGGATAAGGGAGAAGAGGAAGGGAAGGGGGAGATATTGTTTATTTATTCCAGTTTGCTTGTGAGTGAATCTTGTGCTTATAAAAACAAAATTCAGCAATAGCCTGTCCTGAGGCACGGAAGGCAACAGGCACAGTTCCAGCCTTCTCCCACACACAGCTTTGCTTATGCACCTTGGACTGACCTGGGGATCCTTCTTCAAGGAGCCCTGCCAATGCACTTGGGGTGAAACACCACCTGGTATTTTATTCTGTTCTACTTCACTGGGCCACTGGTAAGCCCAGCTTGCCCTGTGTGTTGCGCTTTGGCAGTCCTCTTACCTTGCTTTCTTGACTGGTGTACGTCAACTCAGGTGGTTGTTCTTGGCCTGTTGGTCTGCTCCTGATGTTTCTCCATCAAAGGACTTGCTTCCTCATTTGCAGCACTACCAACACTTCAAATTTTCCTGAAATAGCTGTGACCCTCATGTAAATCCTAGCCGCTGGATTCGTTTGATGAGGGTGTTTCAACTGTGATTTTAGCAAAAGCAACAACAAAACCAGTAACAAAAACAGTAAGAATGTGTGATCCTCATGGTACAGATACCATCTGTGACAATGAGATAAGCATTGAAGCCTAGGACAGATGGAGACACCAACTCTACAGATATCTGCACTTAGGCGGGTCAAGGACATCCATATTCCCAGATGAAAGGCTCACCTGCATCTGTGGATGAGGACAGATGTTGTTTGGGGAACTTTACAAAATACCATTTTGACAGACACCTGTCAAAATAGCCCTAGACTGGGACATGTAGAACGCATTGTGTGATGCCAATAGCCCAATTCAGAGATGAGTTTTGGTGACAGAACAACAGGGCATAGAGGACAAAGAGGAGCTAGTCAGATAGTACCTGCTGGCAGAGTGTTTCTGTACTGAGACCTCATGGTGCTCCTCAGCCGTATGAGTCCTAGAGTTCAAGGGGTCCTTAAATCAGAGATACCCTTGTAAGAGTCTCGCAGAAGATAGGAGACATTCCCAAGTGGTTCATTTCACCAGCAGGAGAGGAAGAAAGAACTGCATTTTCCAGCTACTCTACACCTTTCAAAACCATATTAAGTTGTCATTAGGGTCTAAATATGTATTTACAAGACGTCAAAGGCAAGATGCCTACAAAATGGTGTTGGACCCAAGACAGACTAGGCCCTAGGAGATCAGAGGAGCCAATGCTGAGAATAGAAGTGAATGCTCACAAAGGGACTGTTGAGGAGGAGATGGACCACGGGTGGTTGACTATCTCTGGTGTCCATCTCTGGCACACTAGGGCAGACCCAGTTGCTAGTTTCATGGCCTTGTCAACAGCCTGTTCAATGCATGGTTCTGTTCAGGAGTGATGCTTCAGAGGTGGTTTCTTCAAAACCAGTGATTCATAGTGACCTTTATTTCCCCCCACATACTTGCACCTTTATGTACAGTTAACCCTTATGTACAGGCTGGATATAAAGTATTCCTGTCATTATTAACATTTTTCTACTCCTCCCTCTGCATCAGCCTTTTGAATTTCCTTTAGCATTTTACTGCTATTGCCATCAGCTTGATATTACATCTAGCTCTCTGACTGCTGATTTTCTATTATGGCCATTCAATAGTACATTTTGTTACAGGTCTTATATTCATGTAATTTGATTGTTTGTGTTCTCTCGCTCTTAGCAATTCTTCTCTGCAGGGATGACCTATTCAGTCATTGCTATGCAGTTTGTATCCTGGTATTACAATGTTCCACTGATTATCTTCCCTCCACTAAGTTTTCAAGTTGTCTGTTTTAACAATACCTCTTGCTTAAATGGAGTGTTGCATATTTAAATTTTTTGGTATTTCCTAACAAACTGTACCAGCCTCTAGCTTCTCCTTTTTCCAGCCCCAAAGGATATAGCTTCCTTTTTTTTTTTCTTTTTTTTACATTTTAAATTATTCCCCAGAAAATGAACCAACTTAATCCATGTGCTTTTTCACGCTTCTCAGCTTTCCTTTGCCTCTACTGAGGTTTTTCCCAACAGCATTTATTTCCCATTTCCCCTTTCCTCACACACAGAAACAACAATGAAACAAGGTGACAAAGAATCCCATGTTTTACTGTGAAAAGCTACAGGACCACTATGTATATTAAAACAATTTCCAGTTTGCATTGGGAAAGACATTTTGCTTGTCTCATAGGTCAGACTCTTGGAAAGGGAAGTAAACCTTGTGGAGAAGAGATGCATTTTAGAAAACATTGTGTACACTTATGGTTGGCTTTGTTTGTTTTTTTTCCTTTAATTGCGGTATTTTCCAAAGCTAAGAAACATGTGAACAAGGTTGTGTTTCTTGCTGATTT
The DNA here is from genome assembly GCF_964199755.1 of Larus michahellis. Taxonomy (NCBI): domain Eukaryota; kingdom Metazoa; phylum Chordata; class Aves; order Charadriiformes; family Laridae; genus Larus; species Larus michahellis. The sequence goes on along the minus strand of NC_133897.1, from coordinate 2,416,223 downwards.
CTGGGCACTCTACTTTTACTATTTCTCTTTAAAGATTAAGAGTTTTCCTTGCATACAGGAGATTTATACAGTTGGTTTAATTTCTTTTCTCCCTTACTCTCTTACAGTTATTTTTTCCCAAATGCAATAAACACAGAGAAAGGTTCAATTGTTTGGGAAGGAAGAGGGGAGGGAAGGGTATAACTAGAAGACTAATACATTTTTTGATTGATTTAGTCATGAAAAAGTTACTCCTCTTTTCTCCCCTCCCTTAGTAATTTTGTATTGCTATTTATAGTCTGTATCAGAAAAAAAATTACAATGCCCAGGTATTCATAGTTCAGATTCCAGTTTCTTCAGTTCCTGAGTGTATTGAATCTCCACAGAGGCCACCCTCTTCCAATGAAGAAACAAAACAGAACAATCCAAAAAACATTTATCCAAATAACTTTAGGGACAGCACATTTTTTAGCTCTGTAATGGGAATCTGGGCTGAAAAAGGAGAAGACATTCCACTACATTGAAATCCAAGGCCAGCATCTGGTGTTCTCAGTGCCTATCTTGACCTAAAAATAAAGTTGTTTTCAAGCATTAGAGGAGGAAAGAAGAAGCAAACAATGACACCAAGAATCAGCCTCAATCATTCTCATGCATCTGTACTCAGCTTATTGGCAGTGAGGCCTGCAGCTGAGTGTCACTTCACTATGTAGATGCCAACTGACATCAAAGAGCAATCGCACAACCTGACAAAATATCCTTAGTCAGTCCCAACCCCACAATCTCACACTCGATGTGTAAACGATGGGCAAAACACCAGAAGCGGGCAGGCAAGGCAATATAGCCATGTCAGACGTGAAGTTAGGTCAAAGACTCAACTTTGCAGAAAGACAGTCCAGTTCCTGAACCACTAGGCAGTTTCTCCTACTTCTGTTTTCCCTCTATTATCTGTAGTCAGCAGACAATCCCATCAGCATCATTTGAGCACAGACATTTCTCTTAGTTAATGTCTACATTTCAGGCAGGATTCAGTTCCTGAATCATAAGTGTCTGACGCAATTTGAGAGACCCAAAGCGTTGAAAACACCCCATACAGATGGCAAATATGGCATAGGTCTCATGGAGCTTTGTCCTTCTCAACGTCAGCAACTGGACTCACTGCATCTATGTTCCTTCTTCTGAAGGGGTGAATCACTCTGCATTGTTCATCTAACTGGACCTCCTTTAGGTGTGGAAACACCCTGCTTTCATGTAGACACCTACTTGTAGGCATCTTAATCTGATGGGAGACGAGGAAGACTGTGTCAGCCAGACAAATACTGATGGCTTATTCTAGGATTTCACCTACAGTCACATGAGCTCAAGCCACAGGGCTCAATTCTCTTCCCCACATCTCAGCACCTAGAGCCACTTGAGATGTCGCAGAGTACCCTGCCTGGCTGACAACTGCCAGAAAGCTCTAGTCTGCCGCGGGTTCTTCATGCCATCTGTGAGGCCATGGATGTAGGAGACACCTGAGGCATCTCAAACAACACCATGAACCTACCTGTGGGAGACCGAACTAAGCCTCTGTGTATACACTATGGACTGTCCCTCCAGCTGTACTGCTTTAGTACTTGAGTTGATGTGTTTAAATTTAAATAGGGTGGTTTTGTACCACAAGGTTTATGTTAAAGAAGTAGGTATCTGAACAACTCTGACAACATCCAACTTGCTCCCAAAGATGTTCTTTCCCAGCATTTTGGGCTGTCTGATCAGTTCCCATAAATGAGCATGCACCCAAGAGATAGGCCATGAGATAAGGTTGACTCTGCTCATCACACATTCAGTCGCATGGCAGGGGGAGAGTTGTGTGCATTGCCAGCACAGGGGGTCCATGTAGTCCACCACACATATCCCATAGCCCTGTTCCACACTACAGTGGTCATTAGATCACAAGTAGGGTGTAGTGCTTTCTAGCTATCTAAGAAAGCTTAATGTGTCCTGCTGCCCATGTCTTTCTGGCTGAGTAGTGTAATGAGTACATGTGTAGCCAATCTGGGAGTGTTTTCAACAGCAACGTCTACTGTGAAGGAAGACTAGTTGGCTATAATCCTGCAGAACACTTGACGTGGGAGGGGGGCTGAAAAAAACAGTGTAAGAGTCACTAATTGAAGATGTAATTGATTACTCCGTATTATAAATAGTACGTAGCACCTGGGAAAAGCTAGTGGAAAGGCTTTATGTAAGAAAAGTCAATACAGAGTAGTTACAAGTACACTCACAAAATAAAGACAAAAGGAAAGACACAGTTCATTTCTTATATTGGGAGACAGCTCTAGCTTTCCTCCACTCCAGCATATGGGAATGGCCAAGAAACACGAGCCGCTACTTTATTTTTCAATTCAGATCCAGATTCCCACTGAGTTCAAATCCAGTGTTTTGGGATTTGTTTGTTATATGCTCTATGGCAAAAGGCCATCACCCTTTCAAGGATAAAGACCGCATCTGTCTTTCCCTAAATATGCCAACAGCAACACAGCAGGGAGTGGAAGATGCCACCCCTGAATGACGCCCATCATGGCTCATTGGCAAATCAGTGGCACATTGGTTCTCTGTGAGTCAGGAGCTCTCAGCTCCCTTTCCAAACCCATCATAAGTAAAGACACTTTTGCTGGCCCCTGTGCTGCATCTCCCAACCCTGTGCCAGCTTTACTACTGCTCACTTGTCTTCTTCGGTGGCTGACATTGGTTTAGGTGACTCTCAGAAAGACTTTTGGCATCAGAATGGGAGTTTCTCATGGCAGGTGATTTAGGATAAGATTAAGGATTGAAAACATCTCTAAACAAGTAGGGATCACACTAGCTGTGGGATTACCCACTATGGCTGTGGTCCAGTCCAGATCTTTGGAATCAAAAACCGGGAGCCAGTGTTGGAAAACTGAGTGTATGTTCAGAGAAGATAAATGCTTTCAGAAAGAAAACTGGACTATAATAAGAAAAGAAACCCAGTCATCTTTTTTATCCAGTTTACATTTTGTTCAATGTTATCTTGGAACAAAATTCTCCAAAACCTGGATGTGACTCCTAAACTCCCTCCCTGGGAGTTAAGAGTGAACATATTCAAAAGTCACCACAAAACAGACAGGTCTCGGTAGGCTTGGATAATATCATCTCCAAAAGCAAAACAAAGCCAGGACCGGTCAGGAAAGAGTAGAAAAATAAACCAAAGCAAAAGAAATAGAAGAAAAAAAAACACAAAACCAAAACCCAAACAAACAAAACCCAAAGCAACCAGAAAAAATCTGAAAGAAGCCACTGCTTTCTCCCATTTATCAGACTTTGCAGAATAGATGGAGTTGGTTAACTCTCAGGTCAAACCTTCCCCAAGAGCTGCACAGAGATAAATAATAGTGAATGCCAGTTGAACACAGTGGGCATCTTTTCCAGGAATACAAAAATAAATGATGACCAGGAAATACTGGAAATAAAGTTCAGCTCATTTGCATTGGCGAGACAAAGATACCCATAATGGTACTGTGGTTTGGAGAACAATATTGAACAAAGCCAGAAGATATGCTGGACAAAGCTCATGTCTTTTCCTGCAAAAACGAACCAATTTGCCAGGAGATGTTGGGAGCCAGATTTATGGAAGGCCAATAATTATCCTCCTAGCGTAGGTTCAGCAATAAAAGCATGCATTACTCCTCCTTATCTATTTTTCCTTGTATTTTTTGCCCACTCTTTCTCTAGTCAGCTCAGTTCTATCTCCTTGCCTTTTTAGGAGAAACCTAGGAGGAGGGCCTTGTAAGTGGACGTGAAAAATATGCATCTTTTGAAGTTTCCAGTTCTTTGGAAATCAAATCCTTTTAGGATATGTTATGTTGGACTTCTCAAATAAAGGCATCCAGATTAAGAGGCAATTGCAGAAAGGTCACCAATTTTCTGTGCACTTGATGGGATGAATAAAACTTTTTACTCATTCTTGTCCTACTTCCTCATACAGCTTATTGAAAACAGTCACCCTCTTTGATTAGTCACTTACACGTTCTTCAAGTCTATCTCAGATGTCAAAACCAAAATGACAAGATGTGCAAGGAGGACAGAAGAGACTCACCTGGCATTCAGTTAGCCATGATATGTTTCACAAAAGCTAGAAACAAGAGAAAGAGAGGGGTCATTTATCAATTCCCTTTCGTTGAACTCAGGAATGTACTGGGTATCTCAGCTTGGCTCTTATATAAATTCACTCTTTTTCTTCTCTCTGATGCAATAAAGACTACAACACTTTGTAAATAAGACTCCAGATACCAGATGCTAAATGCTTTGTAAGTTCTTAAGATAATATACAGAGAGAGTGCAGTGTAGGCAACAGTCTAGGTAGACAGTGGAAACGAACACACACATCAGTCAATCCATAGCTTGCTTAATCCCTTACCCCTGGCTGCTATATGGAACTGGCTTTCCAAAGTATACAGCCATGAGAAACCCTGGGTCCTCATCTTGCAAAGCTTTCAAGACTTCAGCATATTTGTGCTAAGTCAGGGGATACTGAAGGTGCCTCTGGAGTGAACCTCCAGAATCCCCAGAAGGTCACCAAGTCGGGTATCACAACTATACCTCTCCAGTGAACTCAGGTTTATAAACAAACAAGGTACTTCAAAATCAAATTAAGCTTTGTTTCAAAATGTTTCCGGTTCCATTTTTCTCCATTTAAAGAAGCATTCATTATATATAATTTTTGAAATTCAAAAGGAAAAGGAAAAATACATTTTGCAGTAAGGAAATATTTTTTCCTTCCCAATAATTTTAATTTCTCTGAATTCAGCATAAATTCATGACTCATTTGGGTTGGCTAAATCTACAGATTTCTACAAATAAACAACTTGTAAGAAATGTTTTCCTGAGCTCAGATCACAGGTATTTGTAAATAGGAGAAGATCACCAACCCAAATATTCATGAAAGGCTCAGTGAATATGACAGACCAGATAAATCACCAAGATGATACGGTGGTCAGTCACCAGTTAACCTTAAGAAGGACTCAGCTGTGTACAAAAGCGTGTGTTCATGACCCCTACCAGAATACTGTGGTTTCAATGAACAGCCTCAAGCACATAGCCTTGTAAGATGCAGGAGAAAACCATGGTCCAGGTACTCATGGGCAAACCCTTTTGTTCTGTCTTTCTACAATAACACTGAAATAAAATGGAAGGTCTTTGGAAGGACTTTGGAAGGATTCTTAGGACACCAAAGAAGATACTAAGGGTAAAATTTTTTGCTTAGTTTTCGAAGGAAAATTTAGTGATTTTCTGTAAGGAGGTCTCAAAAGGGATGTGTTTCTCTTTTTGAGAGGACAAGGAACTGTGGGAGAAGGTAGAAAAAACAATGTAAAAAATTTAAAAAAAAAGAAAGACAAAAAAAAGAAGAATATACAGCCCCACTTCCTGAAAGGGCCATGGCCATTCAGCTGTGGAAAATACAAGTAAGCTTCAACAGATAGGGTGTATCAGATGAGTTATAGAATCTGAATTGGTCCAGAATTTGTAAAAGCACACAACCTGCTCCAGATCTTCCACAGATTTAAACTTTGTCAGGATAATTGCAACAACGCCTTCAAGCAGATGACCACTGCTCAGACTAGAGTGGTCATACCTACCTTCATAGTTGATACAGCCATTGGCATCTTCCTGACCAGCCATTAACTTATCAACTTCCTCTTCAGTCAATCTCTCACCTGGGTGGAAAGCAAAATGCCTGTTGAGTATCTGGGCCCTTTTTTTAAGAATTTACAAAGCACAGTTCAAAGAACAAAAGAATAAAAAAGAAAAAGTGAGAGAAGAGGAGGAGATTTCCTCTTCAATTTAGTTTGTGGTGCTGACTGCTAGGAAAGCTACTTATATACTTGCAAACTGAGAAAATTTGATCTGAAAACCAGAAGGACAGAATAAATATGGAAACCCACATGATATCATGTTCACATACTCATTCTTCTAAGAATAAGCTTTTTCTAACTGCCAAATCTTGAAGGCTTTAGCCACTTTTTAAACAAGTCCTCACTCAGCAAAATCTTATTAGAGTCACCATCTAGTTTGCCTCTGAGTTTTTCAGGAAGATTCCAAGGTCAAACTTAGGATCTCTGATTTCGATCAGTGATCCATTCCATTTAATTTAATTATCTAAATATCAGGTGCCTATTTGCCTGTAAGGCTTCGTTTTGGTTAAGCAGAGATCAACCCATTCCATCCCCTTTTCTGAATATTAGGCACTGATTTTAGGATGAGAACAAATGAGTTCCAGAAAATTAAACAGGAAATTTGAGGGTGATTTCAGCTGATATCGTAGAACTGAAAAAAATAAAGTAAAAGTCATTGGGTGTGCCCTGCTACTCTTGTTCTACTTTTCCATCACTGAGTTCTGGCACGCAGGAACAAGCCCCCATCAGTGGCAAACCTGTGAAAATTCAAAGAATTTTTTGAAAACTGAACAGAAAAGCGTGCTAATTTACAGAATATTTGTCTATGCCTAGGATTTGACCAGTATTTAGAGACGCCACTCTAAACAAAACTGTTAACTCTCAAGATTGAAATACTTCTTATTGGTGCTTGAAAATCAGATATTGCCACATTGTTATGGGTTTCTGGAAAGAGAAGAGTAAGTAGAAAAGCATTTCTTGTAGTACTGTGAAACCCACAAAACCACTCAGAATGGTTTCTTTGTCCCAGGTAAGGTTAGATAGGGGAATCCTGCTGGGGTTGTTTTCTCATCACTGAATTTGGTCCCCAAACTGACCCCATCATAGCATCGGTGATAAAAAACAAAATAGCATTGCTTTCTTTTCTTATTCCCAGTGTCATTAATAGAGATAGATGTGTCATTGAATGAAAACCCCTGGGCATAAAAAGTTTGGCTTTTTGAATTGATATCCTAGGTCAGAACACATCATTGGAATCCTTTGGTCTAAATCAAATCTCTTTTGTAAAGGCTTATCCTTTTTTTTTTTTTTTTTTTTTTTTAAATAGTGGATAAACCCTAATAGAAAAGACTGATCTTGAGAAATGTTACTGGATTCAGATGACAACATGTCAGTGCCTTCTAATCCAAATTGGAAACCTGTCATTAAGCTACAGCCAAATTTTCTGTCCTGCACTCATTCTGTTGGCATCACTCTTTGTGAAAAACTGAGCTTCTGAAGCCAAAATTTGAGAGGACAGAGAAATATTGATCCCTACTTTAAAAACAGGAGTTTTCTATTTCAGAGGCATTTCTGTTAAACAGTTGACTGATAAAAAAGTGCTTCATCTTAAAACTTTTCTTAAAGGTACAGAAAAATGGAGACAAATATTGAAGGAATAGATGGGGTTTCCAATGTCTGTGTAATTTTATGGTGAAATAAATATTTATTGGAGAAATAATAAAATACTACAGGAAGGAAGGAAGGAAGGAAGGAAGGAAGGAAGGAAGGAAGGAAGGAAGGAAGGAAGGGAGGGAGGGAGGGAGGGAGGAAGGAAGGAAGGAAGGAAGGAAGGAAGGAAGGAAGGAAGGAAGGAAGGAAGGAAGGAAGGAAGGAAGGAAGGAAGGGAGGGAGGGAGGGAGGGAGGAAGGAAGGAAGGAAGGAAGGAAGGAAGGAAGGAAGGAAGGAAGGAAGGAAGGAAGGAAGGAAGGAAGGAAGGAAGGAAGGAAGGAAGGAAGGAAGGAAGGAAGGAAGGAAGGAAGGAAGGAAGGAAGGAAGGAAGGAAGGAAGGAAGGAAGGAAGGAAGGAGGAAGGAAAGACAAATATTTGAGCTACAGGTCAGTGATTTTTAGCTTCATTATTAAAGAACTTTTTTGGTCTTTATAATCAAGGACAATGCAATGGCTGAAATTTTGCTCAGACATTTTCTGCATAACGGTTACCCAGAATGATACAAGCTGTATGGGAAAGACTTCACTGATGAAACTGCATGAGAAAAAGGTTCGCCTTACCCAGCGTAGCCAAAACATGACGGAGTTCAGCCCCCATCACTGTTCCATTTCCCTCCTTGTCGAACACACGCAGACCCTCCACAAAGTCCTCGTAGGTGCCTGTGTCTTTTGTCTTTGCAATATGCTGGAGCATGGGCAGGAAGGTCTCAAAGTCGATCATCTTGGAGTTCATGTCTACAAAGACACAGAAGGAAATTAAAGTTTTAGTGGATTCTGGGAGAGTTGAGAACCAACCATGGGGCATCCACCATGGGCAGGTGGTGAGGCTAGAAGAACTGTGGCAATAAATGCCAGTTAAAGGGGAGAAAAGCACATAGAAATATTGTAAGTACAGATGGAAGAATGGATAGAGTGGGAAAGAGGCCTGGTAAAGAGAGAAATATGAGTTTTTAAGAGAGAGAGAGAGAGATGTCTTAGTATCTGACTTAGAAAACATCAAGGAAAGAAAATACTGTTAGATTCCCAAGACTGTTTTATGCAACATAAAAGAATGAAACTAAGCAGAAGACAATAAGAGAAGCTCATTGCCAATACGAAATCAGCTTTGCTTTGCAGCCCTATAACACAGAGGTGTTTAAAACCATACTGGGAGGGAGGCTTCAGAGCAAATAGGCCGGACCAGGGCTGGGTATCCCAGTTTCCTGATTCTTTGCCTTTCAAGAGCATCAGAGGGCATTTTGTTCCCACATGACTCCTTGTCCCACCTGCCACTGTGTGACTGACATATCCTGACATATCATAGTTGTTGAATGAGGGCCTGATTGTCAGTTCTACCTCAACAGAAGGAAAGGATAGAAAAATAGCCTAGAAAATGCCTGAACATAGAAATGGTCTGGGAGACATTTCCTTTGTTATGAAGAGATATCCAGTGTATAGCAAATGTTGAAGGGAGATATTACTGTAATTATTACAGACCCTCTAATACATACTTTTGTAGAACTATGTCCTCACATTCAATCTATGCCTTTGTTTCTTTGGATGTCTTCAAAATGTCTGCATTTTTAGTAAACACAAACGAATGCCTGTCATCAAAGCAATTTTAAAAGGCCAAAACTTGTCATTGTAAAACACATTGACGCACAGGGCCATTAAATTAATTCATTCTCCTAAATTTGAGACAATTATATTGACTGCAAGATCACTTTTTTCCTCTTTTACTTTTCTGCTAGTGAATTGCAGGGGCTCCTCTATATCCTTTGCCATTTCACAATTATTCTTTCCTTCAGAAAAAGGAGACCTCATCTCCTTCTCGGATAATTCTTGGAGTGATCTTTTTCAAAACAAACACAGAGGAGGACACCAACCTTCTGGTTTGGGTCTACCAAGCACTTTCATGACCTCAGCCTGGGTTGGATTCTGCCCCAAAGCTCTCAAGACATCTCCGCATTGTGCGTATGTGATTTTCATCTCAGATTTAGGAGTCCGGTCGAAGAGTGAGAATGCTTCCTTAAATTCTGGAAGACAAAATGATAAAAAGAAATGCCATGGTCCCTCAGATAAAGTCAAAGCAAGCCTAGACCTTCCCCCTAACTAACTCTGCCTGACCTTTTTATTTTGCAGTTTGGGAACAAGTTTGATGATCTTTGTTGTTGCTGTTATCTGCAGTGTTTGTGTTCCTCCTCCCCTGCATTTTCCGGTTCAATCAGGGAATGGAATCAGAGAGGTCAAATGCTCTTCTCATGCTATTTCTGTCTCAGTTAATGCCAGGAAGTGCAGAAAACCTTATAGAAATGATTGGCCTTGAGAGCTTTCCAGCTCGTCAGGAACACTTGGGATGGCACAGAATTCAACAGCAGTTCTGCTCATTAGCTAACTGGATATTGTATTCAGCATTATACACTTAGCACGGACACAGCCCATTGAGATAAAGGAGCACCTCTATTAGGAGGTAACAAGATATGCCATGATAAGCTACTGGAATAATCACACAACAAGCAGTCTATTGGTGAGGGAGGGTGAATGCCCATGGAAAAACGTTATAATTGATCAATTGTTGTATTTAACAGTGTCAAGGAGCAGATAAAGAGGAATCCTTTGATTTTTCTTTTTTCTAGCACCCAATCCAATTGCATCTGGAGAAGTAATGTTTCATATGCCATCAGCTACCTATGCCAGGCCAGATCTCACGTGTGGAGATGCACCCATTCCCTCCAGTTGTTTCATATCTGGCTGCTTTTGTCTCTTCAACTGAAAGAGGGGAAAATTAGATTAGATATTAAGAAGAAATTATTTACTGTGAGGGTGGTGAGACACTGGAACAGGTTGTGCAGAGAAGCTGTGGCTGCCCCATCCCTGGAGGGGTTCAAGGATAGGTTGGATTGTTGGATCGGGCTTTGAGCAACCTGGTCTAGTGAGAGGTGTCCCTGCCAGGGCAGTGGGGTTGGAACTAGGTGGTCTTTAAGGTCCCTTCCAACTCAAACCATTCCATGATTCTATGACAGAGGAGCATCTCAAGGCACAAGCAACAGCGACAGGCTGTTATCCTTTAATGAACACACTGCATAGTACATGGTCTACCACTGATCACAGATATCCCTTTAGCTTTAAAGCTGTGAATCTCTAAATCTGCCCTTTGCCCTGCTGTTACACTTCTTTACAGTTTTACCTCCTTCTCTCTGAATACAGTAAAGCTATCTTTTTTTTCCCTAGATCCTGACTCATTCAACCATTCAGCCATGCACTCTGCATGCCAGATTTTCTCCATCTTTCCTTTCTCAATTCCTCCTCGTTACTCTCCCTCTTTCTTTTTTCTTCCTTCTCCTTTGCTTATTTCCCTCTTTCTTTCCTTCTTCCAGTGTTGCTGGGTTTGCTTCTCCTCCTTTCTCCCTCCCTTTTCATTTTTATCATGCCACTCATATCTTACTCATTTCCTTCCTCATCCAAGACTTCCAAACAGTGATGCATTTTCTCATTTTGGACTATTTAATGCTCCTCTTGTTTTCTTCTTTGCATTCTTCTCTTTGCTCTCTCTTTCTTTCTCTCCCTGCCTCTCTCTCTTGGATCTTTGCCTTCTCTCTCACCGGCCAGAGCCGGGGTCCCACTGGCAACCCTCACTCCAGCAGAGGGCAATAGTGGATTTTCACGGGCTCTTTGCTGACACTGGAAGAGTCCAGACCCCCACTCCTAGATCTGGCCTTTCCTGGGGTGTCTTAGCAGCTGAGATGGATAAGAAATACACCTACTTCCCTGAGCTACTCACCTGCCTGCCGCTTACCTACTCCCTGAGACCAATTTCCTCAGCACCCTTGCACCACCTCCTAAAGGTTCCCAATTCATCAGTTACTGACAGCTCCCATTTATCTTTTGTTTTTTTCTTTTTAATTTAAAATCAGATGTAACCGACTCTCACCAGAGCATTGGTCTGTGGGTTTGGAAACCCCATTTCGTCAATATACAGAAGCAACATTTTTGGTTGGTTCTTTTTTTTTTTTTTTTTCTCATTTGCATTTGCGTTTGCTGGTTTAATGCAAGTTCCCATCAAAGCAATGAAACCAGTATGGCTATGGCCTCTAACCTCCTGCTAGCCATTAAACCACTGGCAGGAGCAGCCTATATTTTCATATGTCTAATTGCTACCTATCTTCTCATCTTGAATAGCTCATATTCTTCTCTTTTCAGCAATTTAGGGGGCTGAAGAGGTCAAGAATCCAGTTTCATAAATAAACGTTGCCACAACCAATGAATTTCAGGGGCAGTTGAGGTAGGAAGACACGTAAAGATGGGTGTGTTACACATGGCTTCACCCACAGAGTATTCTTCCCCTTCTGAAAGTAACATTTTGGGGGCTAACATAATAATGAATCCTTGCAGGGAAGTAAGTTTGGTGCAACAAAGTCTTTTCCTTAGCAAGAGGAAGAGGTTCAGAGTATCCTAGAAGATAGGGTTGGAAAAGACCTTGAGATGCCGTGTTGTCTGTTTCTCCTCCACCACCTCAATTCAAAATCAGTTGTCAGAAACACAGTTCGGGTCAATAGTGGCAGACTGATGGCAAGTAATATCTAACATATAGGATGAACTTCCTATTGATCTAGTTTCAGATGACAAATGAGGAAGCATCTAGTCTCACTGGGACATCTAGGTCCTCATCTGGTCAACAGAGAGAGAGAGAGAGAGGTGGTAATTATACATTAGAGGTCTATTTTTAAATAAACACATATAAAGGTGTAACAGGTGACCATGACCTCCTGAGGACTTCCTGAAAGAGGATATTCGACAAAATTAACAGTGCAGTGAGGAGCTGAAAATGAACTCAGAACAAAACAAGTGCAACTGAAACCCAGAAGAAAGGGAGAGCTGGCAATCTTGGAATCTTGAGAGAGTGAGAAGTGAATGGGAAAGAGAAAACAAATCAAAATTGACATATTGATCTAGAGCTCCTGTGAGTCCCAACTCTCGAGTCACGCCAACAGCCAGTATAACAGCTATAAATCATGGCAAGTGGTGCTTGCTTTCTAACCTGTGTTTTTCACACAAAATAAAACAATCTCAAAGACGAGAATACTGATTGTCCACTTTCTTCAACTGGTGGCACAATTCTTGGCAAGGTTTTGACATGTGCCAACTAGTATAGAGGGCGGCACACGCCAGCCAAACCAGGGACAACAGTGGACCAAGCTGTAGATATAATTCTACATCTGAAGCATCTAAGCCCTACCTATGAGTAAATGTCTATCTAGCAACTATCAATCTGTCTGCCTACTCATCTATGATCCTAAGCACCTTCTGAAGGTCAGGTGAAGGAGAGGAAAGAAAAAAAAAATAATCAGAAGATGCCAGGAGGAAAGGAATTGAAGAGATGGCTGATGAGCAGTGATCAGTCCCAAAGTGATTCCTTCCAGCAACTCATGGCGGAATCTATGAACTAACTGCGGGGTTAACTTTGAGTGAGTTTAGCATTTCTCCCCAGTGCTAGCATACAGTATAACTCTGTTATGCTGCTGTAACTGACGTGGAGGTCTTATAGTCTTTCTCACATAGATGATGTTATCTGCTTCCCGCCCCATGGTTTTTCCTTTAATATTTCAAGGACATCCTAGTTCACAAGTCCTGGATTCCCAGCTTTTCTCTGTGTATGTGGTGAGTACAGCTAGACCAGAAAGCAGCTGTAAGAAAAAAAGAATATCTTTCTGTTTCTAGAGATGATCTACATCTGCTTTAGACCTGCTACCTTTCATGGCAGCCCGGGGGTTGCTCCAAATTTGCCATTTCCTAGCCATTCCAATGGACCCATGGCCAGAAAGGTATCACATTTTTTTCTGAATAGGTCTTTTCCCATTTTCTGATATAATCTCTAAAGGTAGTTCTCCTCAGCGAGAGGGAAAACAAGGCATTTAAACTGGGTGGTTCCTATCCAATCCTCAAAACATTAGCTGATGGGAGATCCAGCTGTTGTGTGCTGCTGGACTAGTTCAAAGGTTTGTGGCTCAGAATTGTGACTCTCCTACAGTTCTCTCATGACTTTGGGACTGGAAAAGGGGCACGTTCCCAGAATTTAATAGTTACCTCCAATCATGAGTTACTTTTGACCTGTTGTTAGAAAATAGAAACTAAAGCTATTAAAGGGGGGCTTGAAAATCCCAAGGTAATTTTGGAAGTCTGTGGCAAATCATCAGTCTCTAAGATATTATGGCATTTGGTTCCACTTCAGAAAATCCTTCTTTCTGTATCTCTCCTCTCTGGATCAGTCTGACTGGATAGCCTGTGATTTTTTTTTTTTTTAAATTTTTAATCTGTTCTGATTTAGCCATTTTCTGATACCATCTTTCATAGGCTCTACCAAGTTCTGCCAAATGTTTAAAGACTAAAGCAAAATTCTGCCAGATGTTTGGCTCCATCTGTCAATTATCCCCCTAAGTAAAAAGCAGGCTGGTAGTTGAGGAAAAAGGGGACAGCTGCACTGGTAGTCTTCCCAGGACTTCATGCATGAGGTTTAAGAATCAGTTTCTTGGGCTGGGACAAGGCGTTCAGAAACTAATGCTGATGTTTTGCTTTGAAAGAAAAAAATGCCATCACTGTCATTATTTGCTGGTTTCTGGAGAGATGTCACAAAACTGTAACAGATTAAATTCTGATTGAATACAGGGAAAAGTTCTCAAAAGCAGAGTTGTGAGACTTTCTCTTGAAAAGATTGAAGTTTTGTTAGCAGTTTTCTTAAAAGAAAGAGAATATATATGGACTGAGGTTTTGAGGGAGTTTTTTTATTGGGTTTGGGTTTTTTTATTTTTATTTTACCTCATTGGTAAATGAGGCTGATGTCTTCTTTAATGAAATAAGTACCTAATTTGCATGGTGCATGACTTTCACCCTTTTCTCTTGACCAGCTTAGCAGAGGACTTGGAGGATGGACAGAGAAGGAGCAAAGCCATAACTTAAAAGCATGGGAGTCAACTTCCTTCTCAGGAGACCTCCAGTGCCACACCCATGTCCACCCCAGAACTTGCCAGCACTTCCCAGTGATGGTATTTACTGTGCACAGAAGAGAAACACATCTTCCTCACCTTCAATCTGATCAGGGGTGAACTCAACCTGGAAGAGACAAAGAATAAAAGCCAGATAAAAACAGGAAACTGAAGTGAATAAGAAAAGCCCTGGGTTAGTCTCTGTGTTATGGATCTGGGTGCTTGTGAGGTCCATGAAAAATACTGACTCATAAATCCAAGAAAATAATTTTATAGAGACGTCAGATTCTTCTTTCCTCTTCCACCTTCCCTATTCACTAGTCCCACCTTTGGGACCTCTGCCCCACCACAAGGCTGTAAATTCCCTTTGTCAATTCTTCCGCTGCTCCTGTGTTCCTGCTGTAGTCTCTTTGCCTATCCCAAGTGACTGTCCACCACTGATGCCCTCTGCAGAGATGATTATAGTAACACTATGGTAAACCTCAGGCTATTTCACTGAAAGGGTTTTTATCTGTTGACAGCCTTGCATCTGCTATCCATAGTCTTTTCCAGCAGAAGAACTAGGGGGTATCAAGTGAATAAGGCTCAAGGAAAAGTGAAGGAAGTGGTTCTTTGCTCTTACAGATGAATTGTGGAAAGCTGGTCATGGGATATTGTGGATGTTCAGAGCTTACATGTGTGTAAAGGGTGACAGGACCACTTCCTGGAAAAGAAATCCATTTCTATACATTACAAAATGTACAGAAATACCTGGCTTAGGAAATCTCTGCATGATGTTTAGCAGAATGTTTTGGAGGAGTTTTTCCCTATTCCTGTACCTTTTCCTAAAGCATCTTCTAATAACCACTGCTGTACTATATTGGAAAACTCTCTGGACCTTGCTCTGACTCTGTCGTCTGCTCTTGTTTTCTCATAACTTCTTATTTCCTCCTGTTTCCTAAGTTTTGGGGTTTTCCCACTCCCTTTTTTTCCATGGCACAGCACTCTTGCAGCTCTGGACTCCAAAAATGCTCCAAAATGCAAACAGGCTTCTGCTGAACTCAAAGTCAAAAGAAGGAAACACAATGTTGGAATATGAGATCCAAGCTTCTGAATGAACAGGTGCAGGTCAGTAATGTGCATTTACACCAGAATTTACATCTGCCTCTCAGGGAAAACCAACAGGGTGGGTGTCTCTGCTGATAGGGGCAATCTTGCAGTGCCCTGATAATGAACAGATAAATAAAGAGAAAACATATTTTGGTATGCATAAGCATGCAAATGCATACATGCAAAGCATACGCTTGGGACAGACGTAGCAGTACATGAATACACACCCTTGGAAGCATTCCTCTGTGAATATATATGACTCTTCTCCCCTCACCAACATATGTACAACTCCACACTTTTTGGGTCAGATTTTCCATATGAAGCTGACCACCTCTCAGTCCTCAGTATCATAATTTGTTCCTTGGTAGCAAAGCAGCTGGGTGGAACAAAGGCATAGTGAGAACCTCAAACATAAACTCCCCATTTTCTTGTTTCAAGGTGAAATGCAACATGACACATCCCTTCTTCATCTTCTTGGGATTTTCATAATATTAAAGGGTGGAGCTGTTGTAACTCCTCATCTCTCCAGCCAGGATGGCTGTGACATGCCAAAGCGTGACAACACCAACCTCTCTATTCCACCAGGGCTCAGTGGGCAGCTCCCAGATGCTTCTCTGTCTCCAGACACCCTGAGCACCACAAGGAGCTTTAGCATCTATAAGACACAATGAGGGTCTACGGGACACATATGATAGCCCAAAACTCCTATTTCCCATCAGTACCCTGCCTGTCTCTCCCTACCATAGTGTTTCTGAGCATCTTCTGTCTTAGGAGAAGGAAGAACCAGAAAACATCTGGTATACTTGGAAGGCAGGACTCAACCTTAATCCTGCAATTGTTGAAAACTAGGCCACTATTTTTGTGTCTGCCATGTTCAGTCCTTATCTGAACTAGCTCGTTCAGGGGATTACTACTTTGTTTGCAGTTCTTAGTCATGATTTGCCTTGAATGAAATCCAATTAATAAAATTGTTACCCAAGTGTCAGCCAGGAGGCTGGCTGGAAGGAAGAATTTTATTTAAAGAATACAAGAAAGGAGCCCCCAAAAGAATAGCAATGCTCTTCCCTTTCCTAACATATGGAGGGGTTCAAACACATCTTTGTCATGGAGATCATAATTATCTAGATTGGGTCCTATCCGAAATCTACATACCTTAGTTTAATTAAAAATAAATACCCATCGGGGGACACATTTATACAGGTGCACTGCCAGCAGCAGCCTTATGCCCAGTGTGTCTAATTATATCAAGCTCTGAGAATATGACTGAAGCTAATTGCATATTGAGTTTATTCAGGCATCGATAGCCAGTGTGGGCGAAATAAAGCCAGAGCTGCTGGCAAGTCGTATTTAAATCGCTATGATGGATTGCTCTCGGGGAAGAATTCAGCTCAGCTGCACTTAGATGTAGACATCCAGATGTGTCAGTGACCCCACATTCGCTTTATACCAGCAGAAGGCTACAGGCACTTCTAGGGTGTAATTTGACTTGTTTTAGGTCTACCTTTGAGGAGATAATGATTTTTGCTCTCCTTTTCGCTGAGTGAATCAATCAATTCTACAATGACAGTAAAAAAGAGCGTGGGCAACTAGCACAGATGCAGATATCCTTTTCTGGTGAATCCCACCCCGAAAGCATGAACTAGCCCTTTGGCAATCTGTAGGCCAGGAGAAACCATGCCAGAGTGAAAAAGGATGACTGCAAATTCCCATGGCAAGATCAAAGGGAAGGTTTCAGCTGAAAGGCTGAGTGTTTTTCACCTCTAATAATGGTCCCTATAAAAGCACCACCCAGATCTGGAGGACCATTCATGACAGCTGACAAAGCCGTGGCAGACAGTTTGACCAGCCCTACCACCAGGCATGGTTTCCTCTCAGGAAAGCTGAAGAGATGAGTGGGTGGCGGCTGCTGCTATTTTCTCCCCTCTCGGCACATACCACCATGGAGTTGTAGGGAAAGGCGAGTCATCATTTACCCAGCCACAGGTATCATTGAAGATGGATGGAATGAACTTTGGGCTATATTTAGATTGAAGATGGCTGGGGTTTTGTTTTCCCGCCCCTCTCCCTCAGAACGGCATGGAGGACACAAAACCAAAGCCATCTTCATGAGGCAAGAGCAAAGGTAGAGCTGTCTATGAGGACAGAAGGGTCACTGTCCCAGAGAACCCATGCGGGTGGGATCCAGAGGACAGGCTTAAAAATGGGGTCAGGCTAAGGCAAAAAGTGGGCGAATGAGTCACAATGCATTGCAGCCACAGACAGTGACGCATACCTGTGTTCTGAGGCAACTCTGCTTCTGCTGTTCTACTGCAATGAGCATCCAAGGGAGAGAAAGCCCCCAGCGGTATCTCTGATGCCCAGGCCCACTCCTGCCCCCAGGCACTTACACCAGCATCACCCCACACCGCACTGAGCTCAGTCATCAGAGCAGCCCTCATCACCCAAAGCTGGAGGCTGTAAAACCTCCCCACAGGCTTGATGTGTATTTGCTTTCCCGGGTACGGCTTTACTTTCTCCGGTTCCTTGGAAGTAGACGAGGATGATTTCCCTTGGGGTTTTGTTTCTGTGTTTGTTTGTTTGATTGATTGCTTAAAATATACTGGCACTTCAGAATTGAATTCCCCCTGGCATTTTTTCTGTTGGTTTTAAAGCAAGGACGTTCCTCTGAGAGTCAAGCATCCACAGTAGCAAGGTTCATGGTGGTTGTATTTGGTACAAATCCATACGAGGGACAGAGCTGCTGACTGGTCCTCTCTTTCCACTTGTCTCCTGCCTTGATGGGTGGACTGTGCTGCATGTTCTTTGAAGACACCAGAAGTCTGAATGGAAACCTTTCCATAACAAACGGGAAGTGTTATGCCAGCTTTCCTGCTTTTTTAGCAACCTTGGGTTTAGGGGATCATCACCCAGTCACCAGTGACATCAGCTGTAGCCCTAATGTTACTGTCCTCTTTGCCTAAACAATGGCATTAAGCTGATTTTGTCCCAGAAGGACCAGGAGGGATGCATGCACCCCTTGGTGCTATTAACGTCATTCACAGCTTCGTATCTCAGGGAATTTTTTATAAACCCGTAGTATTGCAATCAAGCACATAGCTTTGAGCATGATAAGTCAGATATAACTTAAGTCTGAAATAAGTTCTATTAATAAAACTGTTGCTAACCCACAGGCAAAAGGTTATCTGGGGGGAAGCGTTTAGACAATGCAAGCAAGGAGCCCCTCTTGAAAAGAAGCAATATTCTTCTTCTTTCATAGTATTTTGAGGAATCTTAATACAAAGAGCAAGGTTTTCACTTAGCCATGGCAGGGCTAGTTTGGGAGAAAGAGAAGGGTGGGGTGGGTTTTTTATTGTGCTCTTGGGAGACCGATTTAGGAGGCAGAAATACAGCAGATGGAAAGAGGCCCAGAAGGCCATCAAGATCAGTATCATTGTGTTGAGGTTACATTTGTATTTCACAAGTATGTGGCTTTTTCCACTAAGACCTTTTTAAACCTATTAATGCACATCGTCCCCACCATCCCCTCTCCCATCACTTTCTGCACAGAGCAATTACAATATGCATAAACACCTCCACTGCCCATGGGCAAACCTTGACTCTTGGTCAAGTTTCATACAGCTTCTTCTTGTTGTTTGATAGTCACTCCTGATCTCTCATCTCCTCTGCCTTCTGAAACTCTTTTGGTACATCTACATTTAGCTCCCAGGGTTGCCATAAGGACTTTCCTCATTATTTCTACTCGGGCCATGGTCTAATGGGAGGGAAGGCATGGTATAGCATACAGATACTTGATTAATATAAGAACTGTGACACACAACAGCACATGATGTGCTCCCCTTGTCTTCATAGGGAAGAGCTAAAGTACAATGAACATTTTGCGGAATAAAAACCCAACCATAAAACTCTACTGATACTCCATGTTTTCACTTTTAAGTTTTGTTCCCCATGTTTTCAGAAAAAAAAAATAAATATATTTCTAGTTGGTCTGAAATGACAGGTCGTTTTAGGGTGGCAGAAAATATATTGTTTGGGAGTCAAATACAGAACTGAACTGTTGACCTTTTACAATACCTAATTATACTGATAATGAAAGTCAAGTGAAAATAGAAATCAACCATTATTTTCAGCCAAATTGGTGAAGCCTTTCATTAAAAAAAAGATGTATTTCAAGATCAGGAAAATGAGGCAAAGTCTTTGTCAAGGTCATAGAGAAGGTGCTGCTACATAAGGAAATACGCAAGCATTTTTTTTCTCCAGGCTGCACCCTTCTCCATCAGAAGATGGTCACCTTGAATCTTTGTTTTATTTGGGTTTCCTGAGAGAGTTTTTCCCAACTGTGCTTTTCCAACTCTGGCAGTAGCCTATAAACTGATAGCTCCCTTTCTCGGATGGGGAATGTGTTGCCACAACTTTCTGGAGTGCAAAGGGAAATTCCAGAGCCTCGACAGGAGAATGACACAGCCACTTTGGAGAACTGAGACAGCTGCTGGCAACAGCCAGCACCAGAAATATAAAACACTTTGTAGACTGACTGTTCTCCCTGTAGCAACATGGGTTTGGATTCTCCAACCATTTACTGACAGCTGGCTTTCCGCCTGGTCTGCAACTCCCCCCTCCACCAGCCTTACCAGCAGATGTTTGTTCAGATGTTTGCAACCATGGAAGAAATTATAAAACCTAATAAAATACCCTCTGTTAAGTTCTGGAGGGGAGCCTGGGGTGTAGGAGAGGTCGGATGTTGCTGGTGCTGTCTGCTTGAAGTATATACTAGCTTGTGGGTTGGGTTTCTGAGGGAGAAGAACGCCAAGGATACAACTTGTGGACCACACTGCAACACTTCCTGGGGGCTTCAGGCCCTCAAACCTCCTGGTAAGTAGGTGCTAAGAAGGAAAAAGGCCAGTCTCTCAACGCATATGCATGGGGACAGGTGGACTGCACCATTCCACACATAACTATGGAACAGCATTGCACTTGTGCCCCTTGCAATATCATCATTTTAAGATGGAAGGTCTCAAACAGGACAGGGAAAATTTGTCACCAGATAATACATTTGTTGGGCATGATATGTTAGAAAATACCCACAAAATCTGAAACACTTCTGTATTTAATTTGGTGAACGGCTTAAAGTAAAAAAAAAAATATGAGGCATTATTATTACTGTTACACGTATTATTTTGACATAAAAGCCTTTCCTTTTGTCTTTCATTTCCAAAGTCAAATGTTTTGTCTTGTAAATAATGGCACCTTTTTCTTCTTTTTTTTTCTTAATTTCAAATTCAAATATTTTTATATTGAAATGGCGTATTTCATGTAAAATTTACTTAAAGAATCCAGCTCCCCCCACATTAGATCACTCCAAACCCTACCAAAACAATTCCTTTTGGGCTGAACAAATCCAGTTCGTGCTGCCAAAAAAGAATTTTTGTGGCTTTTTTGTGTGTTTCTGAAACCTCCTCCTGAAAATTCAAGCTGGTTTCTTCTAATATTTTAATTCCCCCACCAAGCCTAAAAAACAACCACCCTTTGCTGAACTAATTTTGCTCTCAGATGAGAGAGTTGTGTAACTCCTTTAGGTTGCTGATAGACGTGCCAGTCGTGCTAATAGTGAATGAGACCCTATAAGGCATTTAGTTGGCCTAAGTGAAATGAGTTGGATGGGTCTCAGGCAAGACGTAGCAGAAAGGTGTCTGTAAAGCAAAAATCTCCTGGAAGCAAAGGAGTCAGTTTTGGATGTTGAAGCTGAAGCTCTTGCTTATACACAGCAATGTACCCCAAGATAAAAAATACCTTGGCAAAATACCTCCACCAGCAGCAGCAGCCACCACAACCATCTACCATGGTTTTCTTCCTCCAAGTCTAGTCTGAGCTTCAGTGTTCTGGATAGAAAATATTAAGGTTTTTCCCAGAGATACGCTGACACAACTCCACACTGTGGAATGTGATGCAAACATCCCTCTCTCCCTACTCTGTGCCAAAGGTGGTGTTTCAATGCCATCATGGGCATTGCAGCCATCACCACCCCAAGCCCTCCCAGGGATGGGATGATGCCAACTGCCATCCCCCAACAAATCCAGTCCATCCTCATGCTCTTGCAGCTCCTGCAGAATCAAACAGTAGCTGGACCTCTTCAAAATGTCACTCCCCTTGCCCTGCAACTTTCTTGAAAAAAAAAAAGGATTAAGCTGCCAAAGAGTCACTACGATAACATGCTGGCAATGGGGAGAGCTCTGCTTTTGTTACACGGAGCTGGCAGGCATAGCGCACATGCCGCTCCCAAAATAATACCACTGTGACCCAGCCACAGTTTCAAATGGGCCAAAACTTTCCTGTAGCGAATCCACGAGCACAAACTAATATCTGCCATACTTCATACTCTGGGGGTTGGTTTTGGTTGTTTTGGGGTTTTTTTATAAATTATTTTCCGAAGCAGGACGTTATTCATTGTGAGCTGAAAAACAGTGTGCTCTGATCTTGCTGTGTAACCGCAGCCGTACTGGATGTTCCTGCCCATCCCCAGCATCACCAGGGAGCTCAAGTCCGAAAAGCTGAACCCCAGCTGGGAGCTTGCTCAAGAGGACAGAAATTTTAAATCCTGCCCTTTTATCAAAATTTCGAATTACGATAGAAAAAAGAAAGGAGAAACTCTTTCCCCCTCCCTACCATGACCAGGAGTTTTTCCTTTCAGTTCAGCCTGCTGGGGTTCTTTGCTTGATTTAGAGGTTTATTTATTTATGTAGAAAGAAGCCAAATCTGAAGTTTCCTACAACTGCAATTGGAGCTGACCTTTCAGAGTTTTGTTCTGGTTTTTTTCGGTCCACTTACAATGCTGTCAATGTCCAGAACTGGATCATATTAACAAGTGCTCTAACCCATGACGGTTTTCTCCAGGCTTTGCCGTGGAGCCTGCAAGGTGACACTGACAAACAAGTTTCTCCCGAGACCCACAAGGTTTGTGCATGTCCCACAGCCGCAGTCCCCAACGCCCTTTCGCACTCCTTACAACCAGCTCCTGCCATCATACACAAGGACGCTGGAGGCAGATTCAGTCACTGTGTTTATGAAGTGCTGTCACCAAGCAGTATGGCATTCGAAGACATCTCATTCCTAGACAGAGGGGGGTGCATTTTGGGGGTGGGTTTTTTTGCAACCACTAAATCAAAGAGAGAGAACATTTTTACGCCCTGCAAGGCTGTTACCTACTAGTCAACGCTAACCAAAAACACCGAAAAGTTTGAGCTATTTTCTTTACCAACATTTTATCTTTTGTTTTTCTTCTCTTTTTTCCTTCTTTTTTTTTATATTATTTTTCTTTCCCCCTCCCTCCCAAGCACTCAGCAGTTATTGTCAGGCTGCTCTTAACATTACCTGGGTTCTCAATAATGCCCTTTTTTATTTCCTTGCTCCCCATTTCTGTTTTTTTAAGTCTGGGTGGGTTATAAACTGGTTTGTTTTTCTAAGATCATTCACAGGAGCAGACTTCTCGCAGGAGATTTTTCAGCAGCGTCTGCCTGGTGGCTGTGATGTTCAGCTGCTTCCCAGAAAACACAATCGATGGATTGTCACTGTTTCTATTCTGGGCTCTGGATGCGTAAGTTTGCTGGAGCAAAGCAGTTTTTGCAGGCTGGAGACTGGGTTGGCTCCAGCTGGGTCGCGGGCTGAGTGCCACCTTCCTTCCCAGCATGATCCCAGTAGGATGGGCTGTGGGGTTGGGCTCTCTTGCACCTGTTGGAGGGCTGGGAGTGGGGCACTGGTCCCCGAGTTGGCCATCCAGGCACCTTGCATGGGTATGGTGTGTGCTTACACATGCGTTGGGCATTTGGATAAAGAAAAACTTCGTAGGGCTATCCATGGGTGTAAACGTTTGCTCATCTATTTATATATCTGCATCTATGTGAGTATTAATTCATATGTACATATGAATATACATACATATGAATATCTGAATATATAAGCGCACAGTCAAATTTCTTTCCTAATACATGTCTATGCACACAAGCGCATACTACATATTTTTTTATATATCTATGCTTACTACATATATATATCTCTTAGGATCATAGAATGGTTTGGATCAGAAGTTACCTTAAAGAATCATCCAGTTACAACCCCCTGTCATGGACAGGGACACGTCCCACTAGACCAGGTTTCTCAAAGCCTCGTCCAAACTGGTCTTGAACACCTGCAGGGGTGGGGCAGCCACAGCTTCTCTGGGCAACCTGGGCCAGGGGCTCACCACCCTCACAGTGAAAAATTTCTTCCTAATATATATTGTATGCACAACTCACACTGACAACAGTACACACACATTAACCCCCAAGCCATCCAGAGAAAACAGAAGTGAGAGATGATAGTTTATAAAGGATCACGATAAATCTGCAATGATGCTTTTAAATCTAGAGGATATGATCTTTTGGATCTAGAGCACAGATCTTTGGAAAAGTTTGATGCAGGTATTCAGCTGGGATAAATCCACATGGGTGCATGCGTGACTGGAGGGGTCTATGCTGATTAACCCCCTGTGGGGAATCAATCCGTGACATGGACAGCATTCATGAGCAAAAGCCACTAAAGGTCTCCTGATCCCTGTTATTAGTGGCAGCAACATACAGTTCCCTGGCTATGGCTATGGGATTCTGGGAAGCAGCTATCTCATCAAAGACAGCTGGGCCGCAAGCTAGCATACCCTGAGCATAGCACGATGATTTCAGTTTAAAGTTAGTTGAGTCCCTCTTCTCCCTGTCTGCTTTTTTTAGCATTCAGATTGCAGATAGGACAGGGGATTGAACAATGCTACATAAAATACATGCATATAATAAGATATGAATTTAAACTCAAGAAGGAAATTTTCTTAGGAAGAAAAAAAAAACCCCAACATTCTGGAGATTATATTGGCATTGCCCTTCTACTGTTATTACATCCATTTCCTTTCCCATATTTCTTTCCACTTCTTTATACTGGCTAGAATACAGTAATTTTATACATATATATATATGAAATATTTTTAGGAAATATACTTTGACATTGCTTTGTTGTTGCTGTTTTTAATAATACCTGGGCTTTAACTAGTCCTTTTGCCACTTGGAGACCTTACAACAAAGTCTAAGTTACTGATCAGTCCTTCGGTTGATCAAGGAAAGAAGATGGAGGTGGACGAGCTCACTGTTAGTCTAATGTCAGAAAGCCCCATAGTTTGAGACCATTCAGAGCTGCAACAGCTTTAGGAGGGGTTGGGATGCTTTGGCACCCAAAGTCCCAGAGCATGTGCAGTGAGATGGACAGGTCTCAGTAGCTTGAGCAACGTGCATGGAGAAGCAGCAAGAGCTCTTCCCATGCTCCTGGTCTTGGTGCAGAGCTAACTGGTTACCCCATTTTTGGCAGGTACCCACTGCATTTCTCTGCCTGAAAATCAGTGTAGATACACTCTGCCTTTCTCTGCTGCCAAGGGGGACTGCTCCATAGTAGCTTTTAGGGATTTATATCAGTCTTACTCTTCTAACACATCAGAACCTTTCATGAAAGCCCATCTCAGAGCTATAATTATTGCTGTCCCCATTTTGCTGCTGGAGCATGTAAGTGCAGAGATAGGTCTTTACCCAAGGTGACTGCTCCCAAAGTTACCATTGGGGGTGGCACAGCAAAGCTGAAGGGCTCTTTCACTTATGAACACTTGACATATGGAAATGTATTGCCCTGGGCCAGCATAGCAAGGATTTGGTGATCCTAGCTCTGGAGCCCCCAACATAAGAAGGACATGGACCTGTTGGAGCACGTCTAGAGGAGGCCATGAAGATGATCAGAGTGCTGGACCCCCTCTGCTGTGAGTACAGGCTGAGAGAGTTGGGGGTGTTCAGCCTGGAGAAGAGAAGGCTCCAGGGAGACTTTATAGCAGCTTTCCAGTATCTGAAGGGCACCTATAAGAAAGCTGAAGAGGAACTTTTTACAAAGGCATGTAGCGATAGGATGAGGGGCAATGGCTTCAAACTGGAAGAGGGAAGATTTAGGTGAGATATCAGGAAGAAATTTTTCACTCTGAGGGTGGTGAGGCACTGGAACAAGTTGCGCAGAGAAGTTGTAGCTGTCACATCCCTGGAGGTGTTCAAGACTAGGCTGGATGGGGCTTTGAGCAGCCTGGTCTAGTGGGAGGTGTCCCTGCTCATGGCACAGGGGTTGGAACTAGGTCATCTTTAAGGTCCCTTCCAACCCAAACCATTCTGGGATTCTATGTTTTGTAAACAGCCTGCCCCTGGGAAGGGATGGGGTGCAGGACCAGGGGGGAAGGCAGAACATATGTGGCTTTGCTCCACCCAGGGAACACCCACTAACGTCTTTTTCCATCCGGTCAGCACAGACACCAGGGAAAAGTGAACCCAGGCACCTCTGTCTAAACATTAACGTCTTTGCAAAAGTTAGGGGAAACCCAAAGTTTCTGCTTCTATGAAGAGACACTTTTCCTCCCCGCCCCCTTCCCTCCTATAGCTACTCTCAACATTTTTTCCCCTTCTCCAAGTTAAGATTTAACTGGTTTATGAGAAAAATAAATGATCTGTCTCTACAGTCCGGCTTTCCAGCAACTTGGGAAAAGTTAGCACTTTGGCCAGGGCCTTCTGCATGCTGTGAGCTGTGCATTTAATTTAAATTTAATAGTTATTGCACGTTACACAAATGGCGATTAAAACCATATTGATTGAGGTTTAGCAGCTATGTGAGAAATGCAGATCTTATTACAGAGCTGCTCCGTATCCAGCGTGTGCTTTTAATAACTCCCTGCTCATCAAGGGGCAGATTGGAGAGAGGAAAAGGAAAAGGCAAGGCTGGGAGGCACCAGCTGGAGGGATGACGGTAAGGCTGAGGGTCAGGCGGCTCTCACTCGCTTCCCACCTCGGGCACACACGCTCATAAGCATGAGATCTCCACACCGATATTTTGCTTATTTCCCATCTATAAATCAAAGAAAATCTACCTTATACACAACTACAGACATGCAGACAAGCCTACAGAGGCCACATCCACACCACGTGCTGGAGAAGGAGACAAACATGTTGGCTGAGATCTCAGAAGATAAAATTCCATGGCAGGATGCATTGCCGTAAGGGTTTTCTAGGTCAGGACCTGCTGTATCCTAGTTTGTCTGAGATAACGACTGAAAAGGGAAAATGAACCAGGAAAATAATAACTGCATTTAAATCACCCTGCTGAGAGCAATGCAAACCCTTTCGAACCAACTCTTCACTTTTGCACAATTCTTTGCTTTTCACAATTTGCACAATTTCTGTGCTTCACGTGGAAGGGAAAAGCAGGCTGGGAAATACTGCAGAGACAAGGGGTGTATAAATATCAAGGGAGACAGATGAAAATGTGAAAGGGGTATGAGGGGAAACGTAGAGGGAAATTAAAAAAAACCAGACACATTTGCAGAAAATCTTACTTTTGATGATTTCAAACAACTCAGTAAATCTGGGCTACCCTTGGGCAGGGTTTACCCAATGCCACAGCCTTTTCTTCTGCATTAGGGAAATAAAGTTAATAGCATTTAAGACCCTCTACAGAAATCACCTCTTTTCTATGAGACACTAAAGAAAGTCACGTTCAGAAAATCACACTGTGCTCCTGGCTCTTTGAAATCCAGATACAGACTCAGAACTCTGCACATTTTGCTTCAAATGCTCCAAGGCCTGAGGATTCAGTAATGTCACAACTCTGAGTTATTTCAAATAAAAAAAAGCACATGAATCTTGACAAGTTTTCATCTCTACATCCCTCAGACCAAGCTGAGCTGTTCATAGGTTTTGTTTTGTACGTCCCAGTGCCACGGACATCAGACATTGCAGAAAAGCTATTTTTTAGCAGCTGCGTAACAAATACTTGGAAGAGGAAACTGCCCAGAAAAAAAAGAATTAAAAAAAAAATAATCATACTACTACATATTTTAGGGTGCCACTGAACAATTTCCAAATTTTCTGAGAAAAAGTCATTCGATTAAGAATGAAAACAGATTTGGGGTTTGTGTTCTACTTGATGACAGTTTTAGTTGGAAATGAGGGAGAAAAATTCTTCCAGATCAATCAAAATGTTCTCTTTTGCCCAAATTGAAGTAATTTCAGCCATTAAAAATTTCTGGGTATTTTGTTTTATATAAGAAGAAAATTAATAGCTGCCTCAGATTAAAAAAAAAAATCTAAACAGGGAATTAACTAAGAAAAGCTGAAACTTGTAATTTTCTTTATCCTTTTCAGATTTTTTTGAAAAGTCTTTGCAAAATCTGTCTAGATTTGCAAAACATTCTGGTACTACCAAACTGCACTTTTCAAGTCTCCCCAGAAAAACAGTTTTATGAGAAACGTCACGCAGCTCAGCGAACAAGAGAGATATACAAAGATAGCCAGACTTTTATTGGCCAAGAAAATTCATCTGGAAAGCTCCTTCGATTTCCAGTGCTATTCGGTTTTGGCCCTAAGCATGAGTGGAATATACCACAAAGAAACCCTTTTACTGTGTTTTAATGCATGTTTGTTCAATATCTTACTATTTCTTCACCGTTCTGCATCCTGGCCTGAATCTCTTGGGCATCCTTTCTTTGGGGATACCTCCAGCCCCCAGGACTCGAGTCATCCCACATCCCCTCTTCTGATGATACATTTCACTGGGTCAAGGACAGAGGTTGTTTTCTATTGTTGAAATTCCCTTTACGCTTTCAGGCACTGATTCATTTCTGTCAAGCAAGCTGCCAAATTCAAGTCAACCTGGGGCCATCTCTTCCGAAGGGAGGGACAGGAGGGAGGAGGGACAAAGATGCTCTCTCTGCTATTAAAATCTGCTCCACAATGGCCAGCCTGGCTGGGAACATCCTGTGCTTCCAGAGTGACTGGACTGTGATAAATAAAGGAGAGAAAAAAAGAGCAGAGCTGCCTTTAGAAATTTGCTACGGCAGCACAGCATTTTAATTATGCTTATCTCTGGGGTCCATCCAGAAGTACTGAAGCAAATTGCTAATCGGGCATTATAAGCATGACCATCACCTGATTTTAATGGGCAAGGCAGCATGTCTCAGCCACCGAGACACGAGAAATACCTGTGGTGGTTGCATACAACAGCCTCTCACAGGTGGGGAGGCTTTGGAGAGGGAACAGAGATTATGTTGACAGCCCTGACAGCATCCTCTAGGTGAGTTTCCCCTCCCCGTGCACATTCATGTGTGCGCAATGTGTAACATCAGACCTCTGCACCTCTTGCTGCTCAGAGAGCGTAAGGCAGGGCAGGAGAAAGCACCATTTATGGAGGAAAAGTTCTATGCCTCAGACTTTTTCTGTCTTGAATTTGGAGGGGGATCCCTCCAGAAGGATGATCCTCTTCTAGATTCCACCCAAAGCAACTACTTCCCACTATGACCTCAGTTTTTTTCCTAGGAAGGACCGGTGGCTACTGAGGTTGGATTCCCCCCAGCTTTGAGGGGATGACGGATCGGGAGGATGGGAGATTTTCTTTCAGACATGGTAGAGATTGCTCAGGTTCAGGATCCTGCAGATCTATTTTCCATGGTCAGTCCAGAACCAGGATTTTGGAGTAGGTCCATAACTTCTTTTACAGCAGGGCCTTGGGCAGAACTGCTAAAACTCATCAGCCAATGTCTGTACTGTGGAAAAGTCCCCAAACTGTTAGAAATCCAAACCAGTGGAGCTGTACAGCACCATACAAACCAGTTAATTTTACTGGCTTGCATCCAGGCACAGTCCAGCTCTGTCAGTGCTCTACTGGTGAGCTCCAAGTTTTTGCAGTTCTTGTTAGCTAGGGCACAAAAGTGAGCTGCCAGGGCTCTTCACTGCATCCAGGTCATGGCTTGAGTGTCCCTACTCTTCAGTGGACCCTTTTCTCTTCCACTGCTTTATTTGATCTATCTTAGAGGCTCATCTTCACGTGAAATAAATGCACTTCTGAAAGTGCCTGTTTCTCTTTAGCAACTGTATCGGGAGCCTGAAGAGACTAGCTCAGCCCTGAATATCTAACTTGGAGATCCCTGAAATAAAGCAGGTGGATCCCGCTTTTTTTCTTCATTTTTTTCTCTCTCATTGGGCCCAAAATGCTTTTCCCTAACCAAAATCTTTGGCCTCACTAGAGCTCATCTGAGTCAAAATCTATGTATAGGATGTCAGATGAGATGATTAAACAGCCTTAAGCTCTATAAAAGAAGTACTTGCCACACTCGGTGTCACGAAATGTTAATAGATCATGAAGGAGCCTTTGGCCTTCTTCACTCATCCTCATGTTTTCAAGTTGGTGTAGGCTGAGCAGGGCAGAGGACCCTGGTTATCCTGGTTATTCCAATTGAATAGAATTTTTCCTATTTTATTCTTTTCTGGTTCTTCTCCTGTGCCCAGGCCTAGGCTATCAGGGCACTTTGGTTCATTAGCTTTCTAGAGCAAGGGGGCAGTGGGTCAGGTGGTAATTAGTTGTGGAAACTCTTTAATAATGCAATCCAAATCTCCAGTGGCTTTCTGCATTTACCTAGATAGTCCACTAAGACCTGTGCTTGAAATAGCAACTCAAACTTGTGCAGCCATAGGTTTCAGGATGGAGCTCCTTTTTCTTCACTATAACCTGCTGAGATAGACATCTCATGTAAGCTAAATGTCTATGTTCCCTCCTAGAAGCCAGGCTGGGCTTTTTCCACTCTCAAATAAAGATTCATTCCATCTTAAGAAAGATATCTGGTATTTAAAATAGATGGCATCTGAAATCTTCCTCTGGAGTTACAGGAGTTTGAACCATTATTATGCTGAAAAGGGAGTTGTCTCTGTGCATCTGAAGATATTTTGCCAGATCAATGCAATTTTTGAGCCCATACCTAAGAGGCATTTGTCACTTGCTAAACTAAAAATAAATCACAGTAAGTTCACAAAAGTTCTCACACCTTGCCAGAGAACTGGTCCATAGCAAGAATGGTGAGTCAGAGGCAAATCCCATAAAATGCAAGAGGAAAAATTTCCTACTGACTCCAACGAGCTTGCAATGGGGTCTCTTGTCTTTGCTAAACTTTCAGTCATTTTTTGCCTGGGGCCTCCTCACTACTCAAATTTCTCTGTGCTTGAAAGGCTCAGGAAGAAACAATGGAGAGAAAGAGGCCCAGCATGGGCTTGGTTTAGCCTGGCAGGTGTCTGCCCACTTCAGAAACCTTCAAATATGTGAGCACAGGAGGGAAATTGCTCTCTAAAAGTATTTCTGCTGAGATGCACTGTAGGCCAATAATAATAACGGTGATAACAATGGGAATATGTAGCACCTGGAAGGAATGAAATCAAGGGAAAAAATAGATTGGAGAGAGAAAAATGAGAGGGTGTTGGGAGGCTGAACACATATGGTGGCCACCTTCAGCTGTCTTGGTGCCTGATCTTGGAGGCTCAGGTATAGATGTGTAAAGAGTTCCCATGTCATCCTCAAGGAAGACTTGGCCAAACTCTCAACAAGATCTAACATCCTGACAGGTTTTAATGTGGGCAAAGACCCGCACCGCCCCCACATCTTACTAAAACATACCATGATTTGTTCTTCCAAGATGAATATATGTGTACACTGCATGGGATATACAGACAGGCTTTCTTCTGAATCAGAAAAGCCCATACTAGTTCGGATGCACTTAGTATGTCCTGGGTCATCATCTACTCAAAGAAATGGTCTCCACACTGAATACTGGGATGCCTTGCATGGGTGGCTCAGGGATAGCTCTGTACCATCTTCTACCTGATGAACTGTTGAAATAGCTGTGCCTTTCTGGTGTAAAGCAGGGATGAAACAGGTTGGTGAACAGCTTTGGAAACACCTGCACCAGAGGGAAGGGGTTCTTCAATATGCTGAGATTTAAATCACAGCCACACTGGGATGTCCTAACCTTGGCCTGGCAAATGGCTTTTTCTGGCAAGAAAAGCCCCCCTCTTTCCTAAGCAACCCCTGTTGTAACGTGCTTTCCATTGGGCTATGTCATAAAGGACCTTACACTCCTGCCAACCAAGGTTACCTGCTGCTGAGCCTCACACGCCAGAAGAGATGTGCTCCCATGAGCTCATCCCCTGTTTCCCTCACACATCTAGATAAAACACTTCTTTTGCGCGCTCAAAATCTCTCTCAAGTGGGCTGACACCTCAGCTTTTTAATCACAAAGAAGCCTTTTTGCCTGCAAAACCATTCACCCCTGTACTACCCCACACACACCCCGCCCCTTCTTACAGAATTCAGGGATGTAGCTGAATTCTTCTCTCTGAATAAGAGGTACATTCAAAACCTCTCACGCAACTACAAAAATTCAAGAAATCAGGGCACACACCCCATGGCTACTGATTGCACACACAAACACCACAAAAACATGACTACAAAACCTCTGTCTCACACACGTAGGCACAAAGGTGTCATATACTGCTTCACCCTCTCTTGCACACACATTCATTACTCCCATAAACCGAATTTAATACATCCACAAGTTTAATAGAGCATTTTTTTCTCTCATGCACACTAATGCAACACATTTACCCGACAAGCAAAAATCCTTTTTATCCACAAAGTAACTCCTACTTTTTCCTTCCCCCATCTAAGCCCTTCTCGCAGGTATGTCCACTATTAACCCATATACATTTCTCCCACATTCAAGCTCACTCTGAAATAATCATTTCGGTCCCTTCAGCCCAGAACAAATTATTGAAATGGGATTTTCCCCCATGAAAATCAATCTATCTCCCCCCAGCTGCCTGCCTGTCGCTCTGCCATTGCACTGACACACGCTCGCTGTTTCGAAGATGACCAGACAAGTCCAGCAGGATCTCATCCTTCCTGGTGGTGCAGGATGCCTGCGTATTTCCCTCGTGGCCGCTCCCATCCCAGATGCTCTTACAGTTTTTCTGGCAGAAAAAAGGGAAGGAGCTTTTCTTTTTTAGCATCCCTGCACATGTTCGGAAGCCTGCAGGGCTTTTCAGGGAGAACAGGTTTCACATGGCTTCAAGATCACAGTACTCCACAGAAATAAACGCTGACTGTTTTTTCCCCAGGCACCTATATTACTGCATGCTGCTACAATAAGCATATCAAGTGATGACAAGGGAAAATGTGCCTATTAAGGATAACTCTATATGGTAAGCCATGTCCATTCCAGGTCCTCACATACACCAGCTGTCTCTGCATGGCCTTTTTGTGCCCAAGACTCTCTGGACTTTGAGCATACGTCATCCCAGCTAACTTTAGCTGCTGAAATGTTGGCACCCAAATATCTGTCTCATCTCCCCCTATCAACAGCATCTCCCAAGGGTGATTCAGTCCGTCCCAATATAGGTGTTTAGCCCTACTGCAAGGGACAAACCTCTAGAGAGTTTCTCCAGGTGATCTGTTTAAGATCAATGATCAACTTTCAACTTAAAGCTAGATGAGTCAGTCCCATTTTCCGTGTTCATAACAATAAAAGATGAATCTTGGTTTGCATCAACCTTAATCTTTCTCAGGAGAGTAGCATATATTTCATGTCAAAATGGGTGTGTCCCCCCCGGCTAAAAGATAGCATTCAGGTGGAAATGAATTAGATATATGGAAAAGACAGTCTTCTTGCTACAAAATCTCTCCAGGACAATCTGGTCCCCAAAGTAAAGGGGTTCAGGAGCCATTCTAGAGAAACACTTTCCTAAAAAAAGACTTCCTCATGGACTCAGCCAAACTCTTACAGAAAATAAAGACAAAATAAAAACCCATAAAACTCTTTTCTCTGAGTTGCAAACAACATTAAATCGCACCCGATCTACTTTGAAAATTTCTAAGTATAGGATCAAATCCTATGGGAATGTATATGTGAATAACATCAAAACTTTAGAATAACTGCATTTACTTAAGGAGACGTAGCTCACATTTAGGTTGCTGTAACTGACATCCCAATATAAACCCAGTACAGATTGAGACCATGAAACAGCAAAAGAAAGACAATGGGAAAATTTAACATGATGCTGGAGTGCAAAATAAGGCTGTTAGACCATTATCATGACAATAGACTATAACAGTAAATAAAAATGAAACAAGAAATACTTTTCCTTTCCACGGAAATATTTTAGCTTTGAGACTTTTGAGTGTCTAAAAAAAAAATAAATGAATAAATTCCAAATACAAAATTGTGCAATGAGGTCTGAGAATAAATATTGATAATTTGAGACATCTCCATCAGGAGATGCATTTTAATCATTTTTAACATTTTGTTTTGACACAAGTTTGTTTTCCTCACCTTTTTTCAACTATAGATTATCTTCCACATGAAAACAAGAACAAGTTTCACCCTGGAATGCAGAAATGGGATGTTTGGAGAATTTCAAAACTCATTAAAGCATTTTTTTTCAAATGTTGTACAATGATCTAGGGAGGTATTCTGATCTACACCAGATGGCCTGAACTCCACCAGAGCTAGGTTTATGAAACAGGAAGCAGTATATTTGCCAGACCAAGCCCTTGTGCACAAATAGCTTAAATTTTGACAAAAGCGTTTTTTGATGAAAAACATTTAATTGAAAAATTCCCAGGAAAACTTCTCCAGACAATATCATCTCCCCTTGCTAAACGTTTTGGGGAAAAAAATACCCCAGACACAAACCATGCATCTACCAATGCTTTCCCTAGTCCAGATTGTTATATAGCAAATAGTGGAATATTCTCTGCAAAGATGAAGAGATATTATGACAGGAGTACTGGATTTACTTATTTTTTAGGAACTCAATACATATTTTTTAACACTTTAAAAACCATAAGATTCCATAATTGCAAATTGTGCCGGAGGGAAAAATAAGAATTTGCATGAATAAGTGTGCAGAGTGAGTAAGTTTTTAAAAAAATAAAAATGCAGAAGTTAATTGGTTTCAAATCCTATATATTTGGTAATTTTGAGACTGTGGTGACCGCAAAGATGAATCACTGTTTTTTGAGTGGCACCAGTTTGTGGTTTGTCTTTTTTTTTTTTTTTTTTTAAATTACAACTCATCTCTTTACTGGACTTAGCTGCCCTTCATACCACAATGTCAGAGTAGCCCGGCTGGATATTACCACAATGTCATGGCATCCCATCTGAAGGTATCTGTGCCCTCAAAAAGACTTTATTGCAAATGCCCCCTCCTCCTTTTACAGTGCAGGAATGTTAAGTACAGAGCTGTTAGCAGAGAGCTGCATCCCACCACGTACCACTTGCCCAAGGTCACAGTGAAAGTCCTCTCAGAGCGCCACACTAACTCTGGTGTCATTACTTTAAAAACTAGCCCCAAACCAAATTCCTTTAATCCAAAACCTAGCCCCAAAAGCTTTTTCTTGATATAGTTACAAATGATTGCTTTTATATTCACGAGTATTTAAACTGAAAGATTCACAAGGTCTTTGTGATTCAAGGCGGGACAGAGCCATTTCAGTGACTCCTTTGTTAGAAATCCCCAGCTGCGGGTCAGTCCCATGTGGGAGAAGAAAATGATTTCAGCAGCCCGGGATTTATGAGCCACCCCTGAGACCCGCTGCAGTGTGCTCAGGACACATGCTGAGGAGTAACATATTCCCTTTTTCACATAGTTTATGAGAAGGAAATTTTACTTTTTTTAGCTAACAAGAGAGGGTTCCAGAGACTTTCATCCCTTGCCTCAGCTCCAAGGAGCTGGTCCCATGGATGGCTATGGAGATCTCTTTGTTTTCCTCTTTGGCATTATCTAGTCTTGTCTCATGTCCTCTGGGCTCACCAGAAACACAGGAGATCACCAGGACTTCCCTGTTGCTTGCCCAGTTTCTTGTGAAAAACACGAAAGAATCTGGCTGCTTTAAACCAATCAACAGAATAATGCTGATTTACACCCAGCCATTGCCTGGCCCAAAGTCCCATGAGAAAGAAACCTGTGAGATGCGGCAAAGCTCCTCTGCTTTTCCGCAAGAGCAATGCCTTTTCCCAAAGGACAGTTCCCAAAGGACAATGCCTTGCAAACAAATCCTGCTATCTCTTGCAAGTTCCCTCTCTCATGTGGTATTTACTGTGCAAACAATACGGGAAAGCTGTTCCTAGAGATGAGTGCAGGGGTCTCTGACATTGCCTGCGAATATGTGTGGTGCAGAAGGAGCAAAGGGGAACTAGTCATTTTTAGATCTTTATTTGTTTATTGCATTTTTGTAAGTCAAGAGGTCACCTTTTGATAGTCCATTTCATGGTCATTTCCATAGGAATATACTATTTCTTTCTCCTCATCGTTCTCTGTGAGAAATTTCTTTTGAAATAAGAGTCACTCTCAGATATCAGCTGAAGGGTAAATTCCCATGGAAAAAAAGTGTTTGAAATGGAAACAGATCTCAAGCATCATTTCACTGGAATCACCTACTTCACAGCTTTAAAACCTCAGTGTTTCCTAAACTTTGGCAGTTCCCTGTCAATGGGGTAGTTCACTGAAATGGCAACAAGATGCCAGTTAGGCAGCTCAGGATTAGAGTAGTGACCCCAAATTTTCCTAAAACCTATTTCTGAAATGGCCTCGGAAACCTAATCTTGTTCTTACATATTTGAGCAAGATTTCAGCAACACCTGCTGAAAACAGCAGTGTTTCTTTCCAGCAGAGACTTATTTAAAGGAGAAGGAGTAGGAGAAGGCTCATGCCGTTTAGAGGAATTCTTGGGGCAGAACCTGAATAGCAAGTAATTCAGGAAACCTGGATTTTTGCCCAAGCTTCTCTCTGCCTTCCAAAACACAAACATAAGCAGGCAGTTGCTTTGCCATTCAGTTGGGCTTTTCTAGAGGTGTCACTGGCTCACTTTAAGGAAGGCCCAGGCTGGTGGTGTCTACCAAAGTGATGCATTACAGGCAGAGAGAAATTAATCCAACCCATGCTCCAAGCCCACTCCAAGCCTACCACGAGGCCTTGGCCGTTGGTTAGTCAGTGGTCAGCCCTGAGTACAGTCAAGCCTTCCTGGCATCTACCTGCAATATTGCCTGAAGAGAAGCAATAAGTTTCCCACCAAGGTCAGTGAAGCTTGCACACAATGAAATTTGCTGCTTTGGGGCTAAGACAAACAGGTCTGAACATCCTCAGATAAAACAAGATTCAGCTTTTAGCTTCTCTGTTCAGCATAGCCCTCAGTGACTTTGCTCCCACTCTTACTCTACCTGTGGCAATTGTCTTTGCTACTCACTTTCTGCTCAAAACCAAGAGCTACTATTTGAGAACGTCATCTCCCAGCATTGAACACATCACCACCAGAACCACCACCAACCCAAGCCCCACCAACCTGCCAGGTCAAAAGGTACATACTTTGATAGACGCTGGGTTAAATTCAACTTCTTTTTTGGGTTCTGGTTCTGCTGGTTTAGGTGCTGGTTTGGGTTCTTCCTTCTTAGGTTCAGCCTTCTTAGGTTCAGGCTTCTTTGGAGCCATGTTGGTTTGCTGATGGGCTGCTTTAGAAAGGGAGAGAAGGAGACAGACAGACAGACAGGAAAGAGGTGGCTGCTGCAGGATAAATCACCAGTACCCACAGGTCTTTATCTCTGTCCAGTCTCTTGAAGTCACACATTGTGTCACTCTGAGACCTGTCACATGCCAGAGCTTACAATAGGGCCACTGCTATAAAAGGACAAGACATTTACCCGGCTATTTTAGAGCCATCGGATACGGCATTGTTATGAATTAGCACTTAAATGGAAAGAGAGTTTGAGGATTTTAGGGCTGAGGCTGGCGCTGGGTCAAACATTTTTAGTGTTGGTGTGCATGGTGTACGTGTACAAGGGGGAGGTTGGGTTACAACTCAGGTCCCATGGATGGGTTTTATCCTCCCCATGCTGACATGTTCCCAGCTCACTTGCTGCAGAGCTTCTCTCTTCCAGGCTGGATGGCACCCCTGGCCTTTGTTATGCCTCGCTTCATCAAAAGACAAGCAGAGGTTTATATATAGACATGAAGATGAGGTTATATGGGAGGCTGACCATCAACATGTCAGCTGGTGCAGGGGAAAATCCATGCCCTAGACCACACACTGATCTTCTCCCGGGATGGTGGAAAGCACCAGTATTGCTTATAGCAGAAAGCATCTAACGAGCAGGAAAACACATGCACACACACACACGCACACACACACAGAGGCTACGGTAGCACTGGGTGTCTGTAAATACAGCCTCATGGCTGAGATTTTCCAGACCATTTTAGGGACTTGAATGTCAAATTCCTATTAAAATCATTAAGATAAGGGTATCCATTTGAAGCCTTTCTAATCCAAACTTTATTTTGATTTAAATAACCCCCCTTCAAAGGAAAACTAAGTTAACAGTTTTCAGATCTGTATTTGCTTTTGTCATTTTCCTAAAACAAGAGGCCACTCTCTGAGAAAGTCTTTTCCCCTTTGCCTAGATTATTATTTTTTTCCCAAAAAAGCCATCATCCACTGTAACAAGAGAACCACCCACCAAATCAAAATGTACTTGAAAAGGCTATCTGCTGGTGTTTCAAATAAACTGGATCATAATTCTCTTCTTTTTTTCCCCCTACTTACTATGTCATCCTCATAATCTACCATTCAGACCCCTTTAAGACCTGCTTTTCCCAACACCACCATCAGCTTGACCCCCGCCCCGCCTCAGTGCCTGCCTCTATGCTCTCTTCCGTTCTCTGGGTGGCTCTACTGGAAGAGCACTCGTGTATTATCCTGCCCAGCTGCTCCCAAATCACAGCACATCCCTTACTGGTAGTATAGCAGCAGCTTTGAAGCACAACCTGAATACTAAGCAGAAGGCTGGCCACCCCCATTAAGCTGCTGTCTCCACCATGGCTTCAGCAAGTGAAAATAATTGGGAATCCTGGAGAGACTGGAGGGAATGGAAAAGGGCTGAGCTTTGTGTATATACACCACAGTGTACAGTTCCAGGTCCTACCTGAATGAGAGCCTGCTTTCTGATTCCAGGTTTGAGGCAATGCCACACTATTTACTGCACTATTTATTAAAATACATCCCTGCAATCTCATGATTATGACAGAAATGGTAATTTGTGTTTTTTGTGTAATGGGAAGCAAATCTCATTCCTCTAACCAAAGAGGGCACTTCGGAAACACTGTCTATGACAGGAGCCCTAAGCTGCTCCTGACCAGGCTGACAAGGTATTTTGGTGTTTTGGTGTTTTGGTGTTTCAGTGTTTCAGGGACAGCCTGGAGAACTGCATTTTTCCCTGCAGCCTGACACCTTCCCTGAAATTTGACTCTTGTTCCCTCCACAGAGTTGGTAGTAGAGAAGGGATGCGTCTCCGTGAGAAGTAGTGCAGAGATCTATCTGCTCACTCTGACCAGACCAGACTCTAGTCCTCTTCAGTTCACCACAGCCACAGATCCATTCTGATGGAGCCCACCAGGCCCAATCCATGTTTAGTTGGTGACCTGGGGAGGAAGTTTCTGACAGGAGCTTACCAACACATTGATCTACTCACTAAAGCAGTGCAGCCAGGGGAGCCGTTCAGCTTCCCTAAGGTAAAAACCTGCTTTTGGTCTCTGGGTTGTAGGGTGGGATTTGTTTGCATTAGAGATGCAACAGAGATGCACTAGATGATCCCACCTGGCCATCAGCTGCCATTGCAGAAGGGCCTCAGTGTCCTGTAGGGTCTGTGCCATAACTGCATACCTACCAGTGCCATACACATCTCAGATACCATAGGGTATCAGAAATGGCTCTAGAAACACTTATGTAGGCAACTTAATTCCATCCCCTGTGAATTATTAAATTTCAGGAGACTCACACAGTTCTGGAGAGGCCATTGTAGGCAGAATCATCTCAAATGACACCAGATAGTTACTTTTAAGCAACTGAGTGAAGTGATAGATATCTGCAGCTGAAATACATGCATCACCCTCACACTGAATATATGGATTCTGGTGACTGTGATAGGAGCCCACCACAGGAACCCACCACGTGACCGTTCACATAAAGATATTTACATTGTAGACAACTAAATTAAGTGAAAGGAACCCTACTGGGGCTGAATTCCATCTTCTGATATTTCCTTCATATTGCAAAGCTCCAGAGTAGAGGTTTTTCTGCAGGTTTCTATTTCTCATTTGCCCATTTTCTGTCCAGGGCAAAAAAGAATGAAGTGTGGAAAGTATCTGATGTATCCTGATGATCAGAATAAGCAATCTCTGCAAACTTTGCAAATTGTAGATATTTCTGCAAAAGAAATAACTGGAATCATGCATTCTTTTCATGCCCTGTAAGAAAGTTTTGCTGCATTGATTTCTGCATTGAAATGAGTCATGGCTGAAGAACTGTAAGAGCTTTCTACAGATCTGAAGAAATACCAGGGAGTAATTTCACCATGTTCCCCCACTACAGACTTCTCGACTGACACCGCAGGGGCCAGCACAGACCCAGAAAATCCTGGGTTCCGCTAATTCAAAGCAGCAAAACTGCAGTGCAAATTATTGTGTGCTCTGAGAGCAGCTGTAACCACAAGGACAGCATCTGAACAGGCACCAGCCTAAGCACATAAGTGTGTTTTACACAAGGTTTGAAAAAGCCACCAGGTCTTATTCCTAAACTGGGAACAGCACTGGAAAATATCAGGCAATTAAGATGCCAGCAGCAGCTCAACAGCAGCTTGGGATCTTGTCACCTCCACCTCTGCGAGATAAGAAGAGACCATAATAACAAGGAGAGTCATATTTCACCTTCTCTTCCAAATTCCACAAATCAGCCATGGTTGTGGGATTAGTTGAGGAGGGAGGGATTCCCCTCAGCTTTTCACTAATAAAAAGATGTTAGAGAAATAATAGCAAAGATGATCCAGAAAGGTGGTTGAAAGCTCACCTCCATCTGATTCTCAGCCAAAATTCAGGAGTCATACTGTCATACAAATACATTTTTTATATATTCATGATAAAATATATTCATGATACAACTGGCTCGACACAGGTCACAGAAAAGATCCTTTCCACTTCTGTCAAAATCAAAATGGTTGCAGCATCCTGACACTTTTTGTAAATTGCAGGTTCTGCCTGGAAGGAGAGGCTTCTGGCAATGCCAAAAAATCCCAGTCAAATACTTTGGGATTTTATTCAGTCTCCTACGTCTCTGTTCCTCTTCTAGACTCATGGCATGTTCCTTCCTGACTTCTGCTTACTTTAATTGTGTAGACCTGTCAATGACCAAAATACCCAAACAGATCAGCCTTTTCTCCCAGCTTCAGGTGGTTCTTTGCTTTGTTTTTTCAACACAAGGTAGCGTAGATGGCAGGAAGTAGCCCCATCTGTCTGATTACTTCTTATATGTATGCTTATCTTTATTTAAATATACAATGTCAAGGGAAAAACAGGGAGGTACAGTATGAGTTTTAAGTATCTGCAGGGCTGGCTAACCACTGCTGGGTGGATGTCTTGGATCAATTCCATGGATTAAAGATACTCCAATGCCCTGTAAATCCTTCTGCAAACAGCCAAATCAATGCAGCTAATCTTGCCCTAAATCCCCCATTCATCTCTTCCATGAGGATCCCTAGAGTCCCAGCAGCTGCAAAAAAAAAAAAAACCCTGACCAAAAATCCCTCTTCCTGTTAATAGGTTTTGAAGGGCAGGGGGTGTGCGGGGGTTGTGCTCTTCAATTTTTTTCAGTCATGCTCACAACAGATGTTAGCAGCAGATATAAGTGACAAAAAGCTATTCCAGAGTCACCCTAGAGTCCTACATGAGAGACTGGGCTAGCTGTGAATTTTCTAAAATTCTCTTGATCATCGGGGTATGATAAGTTTCTCCTGAGAGATGGACCGGGATCATCTTCAAAGAGAAGAGAGCTCATCAACACATTTCCCACCTGAAAAAAAATGGATTTAAGAACCAGAAAAATAAAATAAAATTAAAAACAAAATATTCCAGCCAAAATCTGAATCACTTAAATTTGGGAGTATTGCCTCAGTGTCTTATCGTTCTCTGGTCCTTGATAAGTCTGTCTGTCCAGTTTTACTGGAATCATAGAACAGCCCAGGTTGGAAGGGACCTCAAAAGATCATCTGGTCCAATCTTTCATAGGAAAGGGATCCCAGATGAGATTATCGATCTTACTCCACTTACTGCTATTTGCCACACTCCCCCTCGGACCAAGTAGAGGAGATTATATAAAGAATGTGAACTGCCTCTTTCTGAGGAAAACGAAGAGCTGGGACAAGTTAACGATTTTCATGAAATATTGTTGTGAGATGTTTGAATTTAACTATTTTGGGCCAAAACGTATCAGTTTTCAGATATTTGACTTCTCAACAGAATAATATCCCCTGCCCCCCAAGTAGGTTGTTGGGATTTTTTTTCTGTTAAAAATAAAATTAAAATAAATCTTTTAGTTTAAACTTCAATTCAGTCTTTAAAAACAACCATTGATGGAAACTCTCCAGACATCTTTAAATGAGAGGCTAAGAGCACGTCAAAGATGTTCTCTCTCCAACCAAAAGTGGTTGTGCAACTTTTCCCAATAAGGAATGCTGTCCTTAAAGTTGTGAGATGGCCACAGCTTGAGTGTCTTCCCCAGAGAACAGAGAAAAAGTGTTTTTAGAAGATTTGCAACCAGAAGACGATTTATTTTTCTACTCCTTCAGTCCCCAGCACAGCAGATGTCTTGTCAGCTGTTGGACGAAGAAAGCAAGCTCCAAACCACATCTGCTCATATGTTACTCAGCCTCTGTACTTTAATATAACCAAGTTATAAACAGAAAATCAAATATTTTCAAATGGCAATTGCATTTCAAAGATAGTTAATGAAAAAAAAAAAGGAAAAAAAAGGAAAACCAGAAGGAGAATTTCCAAGAAATCTCAATTCTCTCTCTATTTTTTGCCAGCTGTAGAGCTCGTCAGTTTTTCCATCCATACTTTAACACCTGAGGGGTTAAAGCAAAGACAAAAATATACTGGAAGGAAGAACATAAGGGGTGGTATCTGCATGGAGAGAGTGGCAGGCCAACTGAGAGGGTATTTATCTGATGGGAAGCTGCTGTGAGCAAAGGTGGAGGACAGAAATAAAGGTAAAAATGAGAATTTTCCTGAGATTACTCTTTCTGTTCCCAACGTCCATAGGGTGAATCATCTGACCAATATTACCACTGCTCCCTATAGGAACATCAGCTCGAAAGAAGAGCAAATGTCTGCCTTTGGACCAACTCTTCAGCTGCTATAAATCAATGAGTTCCACTAACTTCAAGGGAACTATGTTGATTTATACCAGCTGTGGATACGGACCAGAATAGTAGATTGTCTGGCAGTAACCATCATTTACTTTCTGACTATTGGGATCAGGAGAACACATGTTTGCTGTTCATTAGGCTGGGGTGGGGGACAGGAAAAAAAAAAGAAAAAAGAAAAAAGAAAATCTGAATCTATATAGAAATTGCAACACTGAAGATACCAAGCAGCAAAGCAGCATTGGTGACACAAAACTTGGTCCTTCTACACGTGGGATTTAGTAGAAAATCAGTATATAATGGATTCTGAGACTATTTAGGTACCACAAGAAGAGGAACAAAAATGAAATGTTTTGTTTTCATTTCTGAATGAAACGTTTTGCTCGTTACAGCCTTAGCAAACAATCTAAAGTCCTTCTGCAAAGCCATTAAAAGTCTACAAAAATCAACGGGATCCTTCAGTTGGTTGTTGAAAGGAAAAAGTGTTAGATGTCAATTAAAAGGACTAATTAACAGCTATTTTGCAGACTTCATGATAGCTTATTTCTTTTAAGTATAGACTTCTATTTTCTTCAGAAAATCACCTAGCTCCTGTTAGAAAGGTTAGGGGACAGTGATGTCATTTAACTTTAGCATTGATGAAATGCCTAGCTTTCAGATGGGCGATCAGCAATGCCTTCTCTTTGTCCAAGTGAGGAAACACTCCCAGATGGTGATTCTTTCCAACTTTTGGTCTTTATAACAAAGTAGGATGAATATCCTTCTAGACTTTTCTTTTACTATATATATTGGCAAAGGAAGTCCCAGATGATTGTAGGCTTAACTTTCACATGCTTAAAATAAGGAAATTCCACTTTTCCATACTCATACAGCCCATTTCATCCCCACTAGGCTGTTTCAATTTTCTTTTCAGGAAAGGAATAAAATGATGCATTCCTTTATTTCCAAAAGTAATATACCTACCCTGAGCCTCCATCCATCACAGGTTTTTTCTGCCTTTGTCTCTGGGACTCAACAGAGTCTGAGAACTGTTCTCCTTTGAATACTTATGGACCACAAGCAAGTCAACTCATGGTCTTCTCAGGGACAAAGTAAAATGGTCAACCTCAGCGACTGACAGGTTGACATCAGGTTACTGCCCATACACTTAGCAGGCAAGTAAATACTTCTTTTCAGGGTGACCTTGCAGATCCTAGAGTAGATGCTGAAGGCAAAAGTGGTAGATCCAAATTGGTTTATCTAGAAGTCCCCACTACCACCACCTTTTCATCATTACTTTGTGTTTT
Source organism: Larus michahellis (assembly GCF_964199755.1). Lineage (NCBI taxonomy): Eukaryota > Metazoa > Chordata > Aves > Charadriiformes > Laridae > Larus > Larus michahellis. The sequence goes on along the minus strand of NC_133897.1, from coordinate 2,372,378 downwards.
CAACTTTATAAAGACTATTATAAGGAAAATGAGATCATCACAGCTGATTTCAATGGGGCTGAGGTATTTTGCTCTCCTCCTTTCTGCTCCTTTGCTCTCTCTTTTTTGGTACTGTATGAGATCAGCAGCTCATATGGCACTGCAACTATTTTTATAGCCTTTGACTGTCCCCGCTTGTACTGCAATGTGGCTGCTGCAAATTTCGAAGCTGAGTATTTCGTGTTGTTTCTAAACCACTACCAGAGACAGCTGCAGTGAGAGGGGTGGGCAAAGGTGGATTTCTTCCCTTCTTCCAAGCTGTGTTGTTTTCAGTGACATTAGCTGAAAATCAATTGCAGGGACAGTAAGTAACAGCTGCTCTCTTCTAGAAACCTGAAGTGAATTCACAGAGATGTAGCTCTATACTGGGAAAACGACCCCAAAGGGGCCGGTGATAGACACAGGGGAAAAAATAAAAAATAAAAAAAAACAAGCAAGCAATTTATTTGGATTCACAGTAAAGTCTGAGAAGAGGACATCTCAGGAGACTTCTCTGACCTGGTGCTGGACACAGGAGATAATTAATCGTACAGCCTCCTTAATGGGATCATCTGTAAAAAGCTGAACACCCCGTTCCTCTCTGCACAGTCACATGCAAGCAAAGCTGTAGCACAAATTCCTACCTCTTAAGCTAAAAAGAAGTATCACACACTAGAGGAGAATGTGGTAAGTATTTTGAGAAGCATTTTCATTTGGACCCATCATCAAATACTGATTTTTTTGTCACAAAGTAGATGAATCACAATGGCAGTGGCATACTTCCTAGAGCAAAGTTTGATCTGAAGTTCTCCAGAAACAAGTTTTCTGGTCACCTCCAGAGCCCAAACCCCAGCCACTGTTAACTACCTCATGTAATTAAGACTCCTGCTTTCAACCTCAACAACAACAACAAAAAAATCTAGTCAGGGCCTGTAATTGACTCTTTCCTTGTTTGAAGGGAAACACCAAGAGCCAAGTTTGCTCCCACGGTGGATCTACAAGTCATCCTTCCCTCCTTCTTTCCTCCCCCTAAATACACTTATTCTTTTGTATTATTGTCCATTCAGGTTCCATTTAGGAACTAGTAGAAAGACTTCCATGGAAAAAGGGCATATTCTCACATTCTTATGGAAATCTGTCTTTCTTGCTTTACAAAGACATCTATATCACTCCACTTAGCAGAAAAGGACCCTGGAAGACTAATCAGGATGGCTAGTTATATGGAAATGAGCTCCAGCCAAATGAAACTATATTTCAAGCTGTAAAGTTGTGATAACTGCTACAGTATTGCAACTTTGGCATTCCAGCAAAGGTCCCAGACTGAGTCTGAGACTCCCAGTTTTTGGTTCTGATGCAGTCAGAGTGATGTGCAAGAAACACTCCTGAATTCTCTATCCCCGTCGTTACCAAAGCATGAGCCCAGAGTCCATCAGAGCAAGTTCCCAGGACATAACACAACTATAACATTAAGCACAGCTTTGGGAAGCTCTGAGCTTATCTCCTGATGTGATGGGAGATGAAGGCAGAAATCTCACATTACAAGAAACAGCCTTCAACAAGCCAGGTGTCTGTTGGGACTTCTGTTCAACAACAAAAATAGATGCACCCAGCTTATCTCACTTCTGCTTCCTGTAGGACAAATCCTGCTTGCAGATGAGCACTACCAACTTCAAATGAACCATAAAGAATCATGGTCTGGCCCTGCTACTCATTTCTTTATTCCTTTTTTATTACTAGAGATATTTAAAATTCTGGGCCATAACCATAAAGGCAACTCTTGCAGTGATGATCAAAGTAATTGACACTTTTCTATCATTTATCATTATCATTTGAGTCACAGGACTATCTTGAGGTCCCAGCAGAAACCACAGTTCCAGCTTACTAGTTACAGACATGGAGGGAAGAAAAATAAGAAATTATTTAAAATATAGAAATAAAAATATAAAAATTTAGGATATATATACAAGTGACAGGAGGAGAAAAAGGGAGTGGGGAGTATTATCCTATACCTTTTTTTTTTTTTTTTTAGTGGTAAGATAGATTATTTGACCAAGGTCAAACAGAGAGTCTGTGACAGATTCAGGAAATAAATAAATTTCTCTTGGTGTTTCCACACTGTACTATCCATCCTGGGAGCTGAATAGATTTCCTGCAGGAGGCACACAGTGTTATGTGATGGGAACATACTCAAGTAACCTTGCAGAGCAATATTTTAACAGTAAATAATTTACTTGTAGATGCTTTTTTTTGTTTGTTTTAATAAGTATAGGGGGTATCAAAAGGAAACACAGAGTCTTTTCTTGTGATGTCACACTTGTAACACTAATGTCACTTCCCAAAATACTCATCTTCCTTTTTCATGCAGTGGAATTTCTGGCCTGGTTGTGAAACTCAACCCCCACTGTGAAGGGCTGTAACCCAATCTGGACCAACAGCTTGGGAACAATAGCCACATAGAGTCGGCTGGCAGAGGAACTCCAGGAATGTCCTGGGCTGAAGGACTCAAGGGCTAGCTCTGCTCTGTTCTCTTGAAACCTGGGGACCCTCCATCAGGCACTGCCTGGGTGAAGAAGCCACGGAGGTGTGAAAAGAGAGCTGAGCTCTGGCAACTGAGTCAGTGTTCAAGTATGTGCAAAGTACGTGGAGATCCAGCTCTGCCCATGGATCAGTTCATGATATACAGACACAATTCAACCCGCAAACAAGCAATATGATCCCATGCTAACCCCCCAGCATTCATACCCAGGACTTGTCCTTGGGTGTATTTCTAGTCACATTTCTTGCTCAGCCTTAGTTATCAGCTTATCCTCTTATTCCTTTATTGATCTGCTGGCACTTTTCTGAAGGACCTTGAGATATTTTTTAAGAAGGGGTCCACCAAACACATATTTTTGGTCTTGACATCTAATTGAACTTCCATCGTTTTTCAAAAATCACTCTTTTCCCTTTTTGTTCTACTCTTCCCTCCCCTTCCTCTAGGTTTTTAGTTCTGCCAAGAGAGATTTCCCACATACAGATTGAAGAAGCTGGAATAAGATTTGGACAGTTATCTAATGATTAAAAACTGCATGAGCAGTATGATTGGTCAGCTAAACCATTGCTAACATTCACCCAATCTCATTTGAGATAAGAGAGGCACAGATTTTGGGACTTGGAAAGCTGTTTGTCATGAATCATTCATATTTAATAAGCATTTTTCACTGGGGAGGCTCCCATGAGATCCCGCCCTGCAGTACCACTTCCAGCCCTGGGGTACCCAACGTAAGAAGGACATGGACCTGTTGGAGCAAGTCCAGAAGAGGACACAAAGATGATCAGGGGGCTGGAACACCTCTGTTATGAGAACAGGCTGAGAGAGTGGGGTTGTTCAGCCTGGAGAAGGCTCCGGGGAGACCTTCTAGCCATTTCCAGTACCTAAAGGGGGCCTATAGGAGAGATTGGGAGGGACTCTTTATAAGGGAGGGTAGCTATAAAATGAGGGGAAACGGTTTTAAACTGAAAGAGGAAGATTTAGATTAGATAGTAGGAAGAAATTCTTCACTCTGAGGGTGGTGAGACACTGTCCCAGGTTGCCCAGAGAATTTGTGGCTGCCCCATCCCTGGAGGTGTTCAAGGCCAGGTTGGATGGGGCTTTGAGCAACCTGGTCTAGTGAGAGGTGTCCCTGCCATAGAGAAGTTGGAACTAGATGATCTTTAAGGTCCCTTCCAACTCTAACCATTCTATGATTCTATGTTGCTTTAGGCTGATTTTTTTTCCTTTGACATTGTATTCTGCTGATCACAGAGAAGGGCTAATGATGGATACCCTTCCGCACAGAGAATTCATCTACAAGACTCTTTTCCCCTTTCACTACAATCCTTATGTGTTTGTGCAACATGGCTTGAGTAAGTTGACCTACCAAGCATCTCCCAAGCCTGTGCATCTGAATTCTTTGCCAAAGAGAAGAAAATGCCACTATTTCTCACTGAGAAGACAAGTGTAGGTGGATTGTATGTTGCAATGGTCCTGTGACTGGGTTATTAGAAGGCACATTGGAAAGAGGCTTGATGTTCTGGTCTTAGGTATTCTTACTCCTTCAGTTTTCTGTTTAAAGAGATGCCAAGGGTGTCTGGTCCTTACGGGATTGCACTTTTTGTGTAGGATACATTGAACAGCCATACACTCCCACTAAGACACAGCCTACTCCAAGCATATCTAGTGAACAAATGTCAAAATTAAAACAAACAAGCCTGTTCCCACAGATGACATCCCGGTTCTCTGTAGTAAATGTTGATATAAACAAATAAAAAGACATAAAGTAGATAATAATCTGGTCCTGCTCAGTTTCAGTTACAAGAGTTTCTCCAGAGATGGCATTGTACAGAAAGTGGCCAAAAGATATTTTGAGGTAAGGACATGGGAAATACGACATTGGACCTGGACTCCACCAAGTGTCCTCTGCGCTGTGATACCCACAGGGGTTATCAGTCTACTGCAACTAATGAGTTGTGTCCCGTGAGTTTTGTCTGCAGGATGTCCTGCACACAGCACACTGAAATGCAATCCCTCTGCCCCCCAAAATAGCAACTAATAGCTATACAGTGGTTAGCACTTGACAGGAGTTGAAGACGCGCTGGGTATCCCTTTCAAGATCCCAAAGAGGTGTCTGTGAGCACTTCAAAACTTAACGTACACTCGCAAGTGGACCTTGGACTCCAGCTCATGCGATAAGAGGCATGTGATCCCCAGTAGCTCAGGCCAGTCACATCTTGGTTTTACAGCACACCGCAAAGATGTAATAGAATAGGACAGTTCCTGGAAAGAATGACTCCAATTCATACTTGTTGACGTCAGCAAACCAGAGATAATGCTTGACCATTTTAAAGTATTTCCCAAAACCCAGAAGTGGTTCGGTAAGAATGTTCTGAGGTTCTGATATCAAAGCATATTTGCTTGCTGTCTGGCTTGTTACATTGGCTTATCTGGAAGTGAAAAATACAATGTATTTCAATTAACCTGTCAGGGAAATTTTGCATTTAGGAAGATCTTTATGGTCCCTGCCAACCCAAACCATTCTATGATTCTATGATTCCACATACATATATGAATTTGTGTATATCACACATAGACAACCATATTATGTGTGTAATCAATATGAAAGCATTAATAATGTCATTTAAAAAAAAAAACTAATTCAAAATCTGCCTGTTATTTTTGCTCTTGAATGACCAGAGGGTTTTATGCTCCTTCTGACAGGAGCACTGGATAGACACAAGATTCCTGAAATTCCTGGCACAGAAAGCATGGTAAAGGAAGGTCTACAGTCCTTCTGGCAGGATATAGGTGATCTGGGACTTGGTAAGGGAGAACTGGAATAATGCAGAGAGATTCATCTATTCGCTGAGGGTGATGGCGATAATTTTTTAGTGTTCAGCCCAGACCTCAGGGGGTGCAGTCCCAGGCTGTCAACCCTGGACCAGATCCTATACTGGGCAGGGAAAGACCTACTTGGTGAACAAGTCTCAGTCCCACAGCCACGAGTGAAATGATGGACACTATGATTGGTTCAGATCTCCTCCAGTGTAGGTGCAGTCATGATAAATTGTTCAGTGTGTTTCCAAAAGATATGCAAATATGATTATTTCCTGGGATTCACACAACCATGCAAAGTAAACCCAATGAAATGAATGGAGAGTAGTACATGGTAGTGGACACAGTTACTCCCATTTCCCATCCTCATCTGGTAAAAGCATCTGTAGAGAAAGAGAACCTCCTACAACTGCTTATGGATATGTTTTTTATCAACATTTTTCAGTCAATATCAGCCTGCTGGCCATCTTTCCCTGTATACAGCCACACAGTGTAGAAAAACTACAGAAAAAGAGAGCTTTAAGAAGAATTAAAAAAAGGAGGCTGAGGGGAGACCTTATCGGTCTCTACAACTGCCTGAAAGGAGGTAGTAGCGAGGTGGGGGTTGGTCTCTTCTCCCAAGTAATAAGTGATAGAACAAGAGGAAATGGCCTCAAGTTGTGCCAGGGGAGGTTTCGGATGGATATTAGGAAAAAAGTCTTCTCAGAAAGGGTTATCAAATATTGGAACAGGCTGCCCAGGAAGGTGGTGGAATCACCATTCCTGGAAGTAATTAAAAGATGGATAGACATGGTGCTGAGGGACATGGTTTAGTGGTGCGTTTTGTTAGTGTTAGGTTAATGGTTGGACTCAGTGATCTTAAAGGTCCCTTCCAACGTAGATGATTCTATGATTCTATAAACAGGTCAGATAGAGGACCCACCAGGTGGGGTTTCCGAGTCTTGTGGAGCTTGATTTTGTCCCATTTGTGTCACACTGAGTGACAGCTGCAGAGAGAACAGTCATATTCACAACAGCACTTCACAGTCTGAAACAAAGCAGCATGTTAACCTCGCTTACATCTGGACTGCCAAGAGGGAAAGATTAAGTGCAAACCGATGACAGCATTGTTCTCCCCATTCTCATAAAACACGGAGTCTACCAGATTTTGCCTTCTGGTTCATCAGCTGTGAAATGCATGGTTTCACAAAACATCAGATCCCCAGCCACCACTCACAAGGTGTTAGATGAAGTGATGGGCGTTGCTGGGATCCCAGGGTAATAGGAGCCATATGACCATCTGACTTGTTACAACACTAGCTTGGAAGTTGATTTAAAGGGAGGGAGGAAGGGAAGGGGCTTCCAGTTGTGTAAATCCTCATCCGATGAGTACTGGTTGGTAAGGGGCAAGCGTCTACTCTTGTGAAGTGGGGATGGCCACTTGCTCTGCAGCCCACTCATCTCAACCCAAAGTCAACCCATCAAATCCTGTAGACGGATAGGCAGAGACATAGAAGCAGGTTCCTTGTTTGTGTGGGTAGGGGCAGGTGGGCTTTCCCCAGACGCTGCCAAACAGCACTTACCCAGATAATATGAACTATGAGGACACACTGAATGAACTGGAGTTGTTTGGGCTAAAGAGGAACGAGATGCAGAGGAGGGGAAGAGAAGGCAAGAACTTGATAACCTTCAAGAACATGAAAAAATGCCTCAGAGCATACAAAACTACTCTGTTCTCGATGTCTGTGATAATCAAGAGCTTAAACTGCATGACAGTTAATCTTTCTGTTTAAATGTTAGGAGAAATTCTGTGTTAGGATGAATCCTGTGCGCTGGAATCTGTTTTATGGAAAACTTTTGCCTGCTGGAAAGCTTTAAGGTGAGTTTAAATAAACTGCTGTCAGGAAGAGCATAGATGTAATTCTTCCTGCCTTGGGACTGGATGGTCTTTCAGGGTCTGCCAGGATGTTGGGAATCCCACTAGGAATCAGAACTAATCCCACTCTCTCGATCACACAGGCATGACAATTAGCTGCTTTAGTTTTCAGTCACAATCCTACGACAAATAAAGCTTGACAGCTCTATTGCCTATGGCCCATTCATTGGTATATCATACCCCTTAGTTGGGTTTGCCATCCCCTTTTATCCAGCTCTTGTTCTCATTAGCTGATCAACAACATGCGTGTTTCTGCTTGTTTAGAAATTCTTTACAGCCATATGGATTAAACAGAAGGAAAAAAAAAAAAGAAGCATCAAAACCCAAATAAATATCACTAAATATAGTTAGGGCCAGCTGGTTTTAATTAGAATTGTCTCAAGGCAGCCATGCCAAAAGCAATCTGAGCAGAGTCTTATGGCATGATCTGTTGATCGGCCAACATCTTTCAGGGGTTTACTGTATCCCCTGCAGTGAAATTGCGTCCCTGTGTAATACAATGACAGTGCATTCCAGACATATTTTTCTGCTGAGAGGCAGTGTTTTGGATGCAGTGGGAGCAATTGCTGTCATCTGATCCTAAGGTTCTGTTTTGCATTGAAGGCATTACATTGAAACCTAGATGGGTTCAGTAACCAAGGTGAACTCATGGGAAGGAGCCATGCCATGGAGAGTCCCACAGTGTGTTGGAGAGGATTATGTGAGTGTGGGTGAACCAATCTTAGGCCACATCCTGAGGCTCTTCCATTTTCTGACCACCCCAGTCATTGTATAGACCACTAGATCTGGTGTGTCAGTGAATGGTACCAATTATGCAATCAGGTAGGCTGACAGCAGTCCAGGTTCCTCAGGAAGTTTTCATACTCGGATCCAGCTGGGATCCAGCTCTTCTTGTTGAACAGCCTGCCTGACCAGGGTAGTTATTAATTGCACAGGCTATGAAAACACGACCCACGATCCAGACTCTGCTACCTGCATGTTTCTCTGTCCCAGCAGGGACAAAGGGAGTCAGATGGGTCTAGAGAAGGGTTTTTTTCACTAGTAACTTGGAAAAGCAGAGAAGGAAGGAAAGAAGACCAAATCATCACAGGGCCATCCAGACAGGTATTAGAGCCTTAAACTTTTTGTTACTGGGCCTAGGAATATTCAGTCTCACCAAGATGGTATATGGGCAAATGGTCTGCCATACTCTCCACTTGTCCATCATCTCAGAAGACTGTCTTAGAGCCAGCTTCATTCTGCCTCGAGGTATGCATATTGATTTGATTGACCCTCAAGATTTCTCCCATCTAATTATTTGATGTGTTTTTACTGGTGATTTCTCAGATGCCCAATCCAAGGTCTGCTGAAGTCAAAGGAGTTTTTCTCTGTAAAGCCAAGCACAGAAAGTTGTAGTTGTTATATTTAGGTCACATAGCTCTGCCTTTCTGAAAGGGATTTGAGATATCTTCATATTCAAAGGTCTGCAGTCTCATGTCAGATCACATTCCCTCATGGTCCTTTCTATACTGAACAATTGTTCATGCGCACATCTCTGTTCTTACATTTCATCACACAAACAGCCAGAGAATATCCACCACTAATAGATAAAAAGCGCACTGAATAGCCATCATGTCCTGGGGACAGACCAGAGGTTCAGCTGTAAGTGGAAAGAGGATCTCTTCCAGACCTAGTTCTGGATAAAAATGTTAGCATGTTCAACTGTCTGTTTCTATTGATCAGCTTGAAGTTTGATATTCCTGCAGCCTGCTAGAGCACAAGGCATTGTTGACATTCATTATGTACTCCAGGCAAAGTCATTAAGATTTGCTGATGAAGGCTTGGTTTTATATATAGCTAATGTGGTTTCAGCCTGCCCGCAATGTCTGTTCTTCCCTGTCCCCAGAAGAAACCTCAAGCCCATGCAACCAGCAGAATTAGGGTAGGTGGGACACTCTTTATTCCACTTCAGCACAAAGACAGGTAACCTTGTGGTGAAAGGTAACACCCATATGAAGTACTCCAAACGGTGAAGAGAGTTAACCCCAAAGAAGGTTCTGTAGCAAACAGCCAGCAGGGCACGGAAGGTGGAAGCAGGTAAAGAGCAAGAAATTTTTCAGTTTTCATGGCGGATGTTCAAAGAGAGATGAATCAGTCTCTGACTCCATCTGTCCTGTCTCCTTGCTCTCATGGAAGCTTTTTTGGCACTGCCCAATTTGTCATAGGAATTACCCACTTATACGGTTGCAAAAGCCACTTTCCTCCACTTCTAAGTATCATTTTAGCTTGTGTTACATTAAGTAAAAGGCAGATCATTGCACGTACATGAACACAGAAGGCAAAGTGATGGTGTGTAATTAAAATGTGTTTATAAGACCTCATCTTTCCCCCAAAGAATGACAAATCATTTTATTCTGTTTAGGTTTATTTCAAGCAGTACTTCCTGAGAGTGTTCTTCCAACAGGAAACTCTTTGTTAGCATTACTTGACATATGGGAGAAAACTGGATGGGACCCATCAAATAGCAAAGCTACTAGAGTCCCCTTTCACTCCATTAGGCCTCATCCTAATCTTATTTATAAATCTTCACCCTAACAAGGCTTCATTTTCCTGCCTATGCCAAAAAAAGCAAATGAAGAATTAAAAAAATATTTGCAAAACTAACCCTTTCTCTGCAATTACAGAGTTGGTTGAAATCTCACAAAATCATCTCACTCATGTCTCCTCTGCCAAGACAGGACTGAGTCTACCTGTCATTCCCAGCAGGAATGTGCCTAAAATCTGCAGGGATGGGAAATTTTCTGTCTTCCCAAGTAATGCATTGGTTTCCTTCCCCAAGCCATTACACAGATTTTCATGGATTTATTTCGGTTTTGTGCAGGTGCTTAAACTGATTATTCCTTTTTGTGATTTAACCCTCTGACTACTTGGCCTATCTGGATTGGACACTGAGAACTTGAAAAAAATTTTTTAGCCCTTTCTTCACTGTGTTATTTTTACTCTGCAGATGCTCTTCATTTTTCTTGGGAACTTTCAACTACTTCAAGTTTAGAGAGCACCAAGCCATACAGAGAATAGCTTCCATTGGTGCAGTACTGTAACAGTGCAAAATATTAATATTAATGTTTTTTCATCTACAGATTTGATTATTATTAGTTAAAAATTGAAAGGAAAATGCAAGTGAAGAAATCACTGCATTTGCATGTGCTTCAAGCTTGGCTATGTAAAGCAGAATTCCTTTGCTTAATGCACCATGCTTGGCATTTGAAATAAATTCATGAGTTCTGTCACTGGTAACTCACTAAGTTGAGATAATCAGACCATTACTAATTGTTCAATCTGATGTCAGAATCAAATCTATCAATTTCATAGTAAACATACCCAAAGCGGAGGGAGAAAGAAGTGAAGTAAAATAAAAGGATTTTATGTTAGCAACATAGTGTTCCTCTCTTCCTCCTGCAACTCTGCCCCATGCAGTGCAAACCTCAGTTGTGTGTTGAATTCTGATTTTTAAGATGCAGTGGTAACAGGAAAACTCTTCATCTGGTGCATATGAGCAGAGTCAGAAATGGATGTTTGCCATGTAGCCAGAGAGACAAATTTTGTCCATCAGTTTATGCATATGTTTCATAAACAAAAAGGAAGTCTATGCTAGGGCACTGGGGGAGATGCTATAAAGTTTTTATTGCAACTTGTTTTTGTAAATCTTGTCTAGCAAATCCATGTGGTTTCCCTCAAATTTTCGGTAATAAACATTTAACAGCATGTTCCACCATCCCACTTATATAGGAGATTTTGTTGGGTGAGTGAAAGAAATCGCTCAGAAGGAACAAGGATTGCTGTGTTGCAGTGTGACAACTACAGACTGCAGAGACCCTGAGAGTCTCAGGCTTGTTGCCTCTGCGAGATGACCCGTGGATGTCGCATCTTTGTCCTGAGACTAGGAGAGGTCCTGTTTTTTTTATATAAAGCAATAAGTCTGATCAAAAAAATGTCAAATCACCCTGCGAAATCTTGAAAGAAACAGGAAGACCTTTCAGAGGTCATCATTTTTTCCTGGAAGACCTACACAATAAAATTTCATCCTATTATTCAACCCTGATTACCAGTCCATGGAATACTGTTTCCTCTACTGTGTACCCACTCTTGCTCCAAGAGGTAAAAAAAGACATCACAGATTAATCAGATGCCATGGAAACTATGTTATGTCAACATGGCAAAACCTTTCCTGTCTATCATGGTGGGAGCTGTGTGGAAAATGGTGGTCTGAAGAAGTGGACCAGACAGTTCAGAGAACAAAGGAGGCCTTCTGTATATCCCTGGTGGAGACATTCAAAGAGCATCACACGTGATCACTGTGCTGGGCACGAGGACTGAATTACCAATCAAAGGCACAAAAATAAGCCTGAAACTGACTAGTTATATCTGGAACAAGGACATGAAAGGTGAGATCCACAGCAATTATCTTCAGCTACCTAAATGTACGGAGGAGGAATTCATCTCACCTACCACCAGCTACCACCACTTCACACAACACTGTTTGTGTACCCCAGATGTCTGGGAAAGAAACAGAAGAGAAATAGAAAAGTTGAGGTCACTCAACTGGTCTGTAGAAGAGGCAGAAGTTAGGATATGTGCTGTTCTCTGAAAAATATATGGGAGAGAAAAAGAAACTTTGTAGGTATGGTAGGTATGGTGTTTCTGGTCTATAGAAGGGACTGACTCCAACATGAGATGGATCGCTCTCTAAAAATGCCCTTTTCCTCCGCAATGACTGGAGGGTGCTGGGAGTGACTAACTCCAGTGTAGACGTCTACACTGTAGTTGTCTAACAGGAGGTAAGAACCCCATTCCTCGTGTCCAGTAACAACTGATCCAGGGTCTCTCTCTAATCTCTCTAAAGATTATATATAAGCATATATATGTGGTTTTTATGTGTGTGTGTATATATATACATATAAATACACATATATATGCATATATATACATATATATATTATAAATAAACATATAGGTACTTCCAGAGAGTAATTCATTCCACTTGAAAAAAATAAGAATGTAAAAGGAACTGCAGTGGACCAGACCTCCGATCCATCGAGCACAGTCTTTCTTGGAAATTGGCCAACAGTAAATGCCTAGGAAGAATACAAAATCAAAAGAATTACACATCCTCAAAATACCTTCCAGAAATTTCTGCCTCAAGGACTTCCTGACCCAGAGTGGGTATCTTTATGTAGTGAACTTCATGGTTTTTATCTGTCATTAGCTTGTTCATATTTTGAATCGATGTAAACATTTAGCATCAGTAAACCTGTGTTGACTCAAGTGTCTCATCTAGGTGATTCTTTCCCTAAGAGTGCTCTGCCTTTCTAAGCAGCCTAGGCAACTTGCTTAGACTAAGTGCTTAATTTTCAAGTGAGATGAATCCTGCTCCCAGCAATCAGGAAAATAGCAGGTATAACTATGTTTTGCAGCTGGCTGCATTCATTTACCCCTCTCGTAGCAGCTTCCAGGGACTCCCAGTGCCTTGAATACTAGAAAAGCTCTGTCAGAGTCCCTCAGGTCGATAACTCCAAAATATCACGTTCTCTGAAAAGAAATCCCAGGTCCTTGGCACTGAGAATCTGGCATCAAAGTCCGCAAAGAAAAGGAAGAAAACTAAGAGCCAGCATAGACCATAGGAATATAATGTCAGTAGATAGCTGGAGAGAGATAGCTTCATCTAAGAAGTACAATAGATAGAAATGTGTGTAGAAAAATTCATTGTGAATGTTGATCTGGATAAGAATGTCTCTTAGAGGAGTCATGGATAAATACCCCAAATCAGCTGGGTGGTTTGGCTTACTGTAATTGACTGTACACTGGTTTTAAGAAGAGGTGAATCACCTTTTAGAGATGCCTATTTTTCTTCACGAATTAAGAAGGGAGCTTAGCAATTACAAATACTTTCTACATGCTCCAATGCACAGGGAATGCTTTTTCAGAACAGAAAATCTGGTGTATATTGAAAACCTGATCCCTCCCCTCTGCAAACACTTAGTGTTCAGGGGTATTGCATTCATTTGTTCTGCTTTCTGCTGTTAACAGCTGCATGTGAAATGTCTCTGGGCTGTTATTACATAGTATGTTTAACTTAAAAAAAAAATAATCATCCTTTCAGCTTGCCCTTCTCATCTTAAATAGTCCAAAGCACTCAGAAACACACACGTGTTTGCACATAGAAGAATTTCAGATGGGCTAGGCATACTGCATACCAAACAGAAAACCATCACGCTCGCATGCTCACCTTAACTTTGTTCTGATAGCCAAGGCATGTTTACACAACACACCTCCACCAGGATTCCTCTTTTCCATACCAAGAAAGCACTTAGCATAGTATAAATTCCCCAGAATCCAATAGAAGGAAATCCTAGAGGATGAAAAATGGTGATGTAAGATGCAAACCCAGTTAGCCAAAGTAATTTCATCTGTGCAATATTACCTCGTTAAAATGGAGTAGAAAAATAAACTTGAACAGTATTTATCTCAAGGTAATTTTTCCAGCATGTTTCCTCCTCTCTTGTTCTTTGGTGTTTTCTTTAGTAGTTTTTGGAAATGAGCCTCTGATGGAAGCTACTGTAATCTAGCGAGTGTTTATTTAAACTGCAGTTAGCTTTTCTAAGGCACATTATTTCCATTGCAGGCAGCATCAGTTGTGCTCAGAGAAGCTCATAAACCCCTTCAAACAGAGTAGGGATATTCTGCATCATAAAAGATAATGGTGGAAAACCCCAGGCAACTCTAGGAGGACTGGCATTACCATGAAGCACAAACTTCTCAGCCCTGATGTAAAACCAGACAGACGCAGCAGTGACTGAAAACAGTCACCTGCTGGATTAGCCATCTCCCAGAGGAGAATAGCAACAGATGTTAGTTCATACACACACACACACACACACAAACAAAGGTGTCAGTGGCATTGATGGTTCTGCTTGTGAATACTATCTTTTATCTTGCAAGTGTATTTGGACACTATTGATTTTTATCCTGATTAAGATCTCCATGTCTTGATGCTTTTCCAGTTGCAATTTGGGCTGTACAAACTCAGAAGTTCTTTAGCTCAGGCAAATTGCAAAGCAGGAATCAATAAACAGATAGTATTAACACTAAATTTCCATATTGATGGAAAGATTGACAAAGGACTCCTGGATTCTTGGACTTTACTGCGTCTTTAATTTAGCATCTCACTCAGAAGTTGTGATATGTCACACCGCATCACAAGGAGTTTAGGAGGCATCTGATCTGTGATTAGGATGCACAGATGTGCCTAAGTTAAGAGCTTTGCTAGAATGAAAGTTTGAGGAAAATTAATATTCATTCTGGAAAGACTTGAACAGATACCTTGGAGGGAAAGATGGAGGGATGAGCAGTATATGAGTGTTTCTGGATGAAGGGCTTGAATGTAAAGTGTCCTCGTCAGGAGTGCGCTAGAGTGCAAAGAGGAGGAAAGGTGAATTCATAAACATTTCAGTGAGCAACAGGGAGAATGTGAAACTGTGAGAGTTTCACTCTATCGGGCTGATATTCGAGAATCAAAGCAAGGTTTGTGTACAGAGATAGGGCAGTCCTGCTGCCCTGTCATAACATGAGGCTGTGCCAGACAGGTAACAGAGGTAGGAGAATATGCATGAGAGAAAGAGGAGGGCAGAAATGTGGTTTCCTTCTTACACAGAAACTAATTTACTGCTCAGGCTGAGCTCGGTCATTCTTTTGATCTTCATCAGACAGTTGTTAGATCCTATTCATAGCATCATAGAACCACAGAATGATTTGGGTTGGAAGGGACCTTTAAAAGTCATCTAGCACAAGCCTCCATCTTCAACTAGATCAGGTTGCTCAGAGACCTGTCCAACCTGACCTGGAACATTTCGAGGGATGGGACACCTCTCTGGGCAACCTGGGCCAGTGTCTCACCACCTTAATTATAAAAAAATTTCTTCCTTATATCTGGTCTGAATCTTCCTTCTTTTAGTTTAAAACTATCACCCCTTTTTCCTTCCCCTCTTTTCTCACTGCTCATCCCAGGCCAAATTCATTCCCTGCAGCTCCAGAGTTAAGTTTTCATGACCTTCCCCTCCCTGTCTGTTTGACCCATCCCACATCTCCCATTGGCCTGGACTCCACTGAGATCCTTCATCCCTTCTCCCACTTCTTCCTGCCTCCCAGGCATAGGTTATGCAAAGTTATGAAGGCCAAGGATAAGCCAGCCTGAATCTTAAAATGGCATGTCAGCTGCGAAGGCTTAAAAATACACTACTGATGGCAACTGGAACCTCTTGACTGCATACTTAGCCTGTGGTAAAAGTAATTAGCTAGTCTGGGAGCGTAGGAGGGAGAAGCCAGCAGGAAAAAGAAACACAGAGATGTAAAGAACATAATGAACTGTTTACAAGGGTTTGCTGGCTTTGTGTCCTTTATCTTAGGCTGCTGAATAACTGATACCACCACGTAGATCATGTGGTGGGGCTCCGGTCCTGTTGCTATTCACAAAGGAGCTTGACCCTCAGGGATTAGCCACTCCTTAATCCAGTCTGAGGTTTCAAGAAACAAAGTTTAGTGAAGTCTCAGGTCAAGGAGAGAAGCAGATGGCTATTAACAAAGATTGGCTTCTGATAAACAACAAACTTGGGGTAAAGGCCCTGTTTTGGGAAACAAACCTGAAAAGAAGAGGGAACCAGCCTCTGCTTTCACCTTGACCTCACCCTGTCTTCTCTTCTTCAGCATCTGTCAGTCACCCACCTACTCAGATACCTACACTTTGTGTTAGCAGGGTCAGATGGCATCCCCACAGGTAGGGATGCCACCTTGTTCAGGATGCTACTTCAACATTTAAAGCAAATCCTAGAAGGAATCAGTGGGGTGGAGGAGAAGGATGAGGATGGAAACGGAGCTTAAAATACATGGAAATGATGTCGGTAAAAAAGTGTTGCTCAAGCTCTGAGAGCTCATGTTAATTTACAAGTTGACTGCACTGTTTGTGAGGGAATGGGGAGAGTGGGGAGAGAGGGGAGAGTTTTACATTTCATTAAGTCTACCCAGAATTCATTACAGGTGGGTGAAGAATTTCCTCTATCTGCATTTCCTGTAAACATAAAAAAGTAATGGGCAGGGGACCTAATTTTCTTATCTATGAAGAAGAGACAACAGCTGTTTCAATTAAAAGTTGGGGTTTTCTTACATTGTCGGGATGAAAGAGCATAGATAATATTGCAATAAGAATTCGTGTTCCCATAAGAACAGGGAGAAAATGAGAAAGCTTTGTTTATTGATCACTCTTCCATATGATAATACAAAGTTCTCGGAACAGGGGCTGTCCCAGGGGTAAGACAATATAAGAACTTTATGACCCTCACCTGACTCCACATAATGGAGTTCCTAATTTGTATTGATATAAGAGGGAGCCAAAGGGTAAAATACCTTAAAATTTCAGGTGCCATCTGGTAAAGCAGTATTTAGGGTGAGATCACTGTGCCCATCCTACTGCAACTTTAGGGTTCCTTCTCACACATTGAGGCACCAAATACTTCCACATGGTGAGACAGATGTAACACCAGAATCCCAAATACTGGTGCCTGAACACTTTCTTGACTGTCTACAAAGACTTGATATGAAAAGTTCAGAGAATCTTCACAGCAAAGACGAGCAGCTGCCCAGTCTTTCATTCCCCCTTACCTTAGAGATAGTTACATGGGAGAGTGAAAGTTCAGAGCTTCACTTTTCCAGTTTCAGTGTTAGCCCAGCGATACACTTTAAAGCATAGAATTGCGAAAGAATCATGGAACCATAGAATAGTTTGGGTTGGAAGGGACCTTTAAAGGCCATCTAGTCCAACCCTTCTGCAGTGAGTAGCGACAACTCCCACTAGACCAGGTTGCTCAGAGCCCCATCCAACATGGCCTTGAACACCTCCAGGGACGGGGCAGCCACAGCTTCTCTGGGCAACCTGGGCCAGGGGCTCACCACCCTCAGTGTAAAAAATTTCTTCCTTGGATCTAGTCTGAATCTATCCTTTTTTAGTTTAACACCATTACCCCTTGTCCAATCACAACAGGCGCTGTTAAAAAGTTTTTCCCTTTCTTTCTTATAAGCCCCCTTTAAGTACTGAAAAGCCACAGTAAGGTCTCCCTGGAACCTTCTCTTCTCCAGGCTGAACAACCCCAGCTCTCTCAGCCAGAGGTGCTCCAGCCCTGTGATCATATCTGTGGCCGCCTCTGGGCCTGCTCCAACAAGTCCATGTCCTTCTTATGTTGAGGAACTCAGACCTGGAGGCAGTACTGCGGGGGGGTCTCCCCAGGGCGGAGAAGAGAGGCAGAATTCCCCCCCTAGCCCTGCTGGCCACGCTGCTGGGGGTGCAGCCCAGGATGTGGGGACCTTCATGGGTTTTCAGCGCAGATTGCCGGCTTGTGTTGAACTTCTCATCAACCAACACCCCCAAGTCCTTCTCAGCAGGGCTGCTCTCAATCCTTTCATCCCCCAGCCTGTGCTGATACCAGAGTTTGGCCAGACCCAGGTGCAGGACCTTGGAAAAGAAAATAGATCCTTGCTAATTCACTGTCATTAACAATGTATACATTGCAGTTTAATTAGATACTGGTGAAATTCCCAGTCGAAGCTGGTATTTTCAGACTCACTCCAACAGATGTCAACCAAGTGTTTTTGCATAACTTAAATTCCTCAGCTTCTTTGGATTTTGGATCAATGGATTTCTTTTCTTTTCTGATGTTATGTGGAAAGCGGAGTGAGTTTTGTTCATTTTGTCCCTTATTCCTTTGGCAGATTCAGTGTGAAAAGAGCTGGACATTTTCTGTTTGCCTGGCTGGAATTGAGAGGTGGGGAATGAGAGCAGTGTTTTAGCCTTTGATGTGATGAAACAAATTCCTTTTCTGGATCATTCGATGATTTGAATCCAGTGCTAAGAAACTTTCTGCCATATTGAGTTAATTCCTTCCTTTGCCTATTTTGAATAGAAGTCTGAACCTTCAGATCCTACATTGTGATTAGGAATTATCCCAGGAAATGTTGCTTATCTAAAGCATCTATCCACACAAAATTTGTCTAGGCTAATCCCTCAAATAGCTGAGATTCCAACTGTCTAACATTTTGGTGACTAAATTTAGATAAGATAAATACTATGCTATGTGTCTCAACAGCTGTAAAGCAATAAATATAGCAGGGGACATACTTTCTAGTGACAGATAGAAAAGTTTTTATATTAAACTAGTTTTCTTTGCCACTTCTCTGATTTTTTTTTTATAAGATTGGTCTGAATGCACACATCTGCACAGTATTATTATGACAAAGGATGATTATGTTGTATTTGGCCAAACACTGCACTGATATCTTCCTAATGGAAGGGAAATATATTTATCTTTTAAAATGTTAGGATCCACAAAACTACTGAACCTGCTTTCCACCAAATTGGGAATGAGACATTCTGACAGATCAAATCTTGGTTTTTTGAATCATTTAGTATTCCCGGCGTCTCCCTGTTTATAGGGTTAAGGTTGATGTTTGGAAAAAAATTGTTTATTTCACTATACAGAAAAATCAGTGTGCAATGGATCCAGAAGAGATACAAATTAAAGTACTGGCAAAGTATGATACTAAAGTTATACTGTTGGAAAAGTCAGTAGATCCCTTGATGTGTGCAACTCTGTGAATAGAGATAAGTATTCATGATTTCAAATCCAACTGGTCAAATCTCAACATTTCCATTTTATGGGAAATTAACATTAACAAATACGCTCTTTGTTCCAAACAGAAACAAGCTTTTGAAGTTTCACACAAAACAGGGAAAGTGTCATGCTGTCCCATTTTAACACAGACAGGAGACACTTTGATCCAGAAAAGATAAGAATTTTTAGTGAGTACTGAGAAGCAGCTGTCCTTGATTTTTTCAAACAACAAATACTGCATTTGAAACAGCAATAGTGAGGTGGTATTAATGATATTTCATGAAATCTTTTAAAATTGAAGGAAAAATTAAGGAGTTCTACATAAATTTTGCCAAATTTACTTTTTCCCCCTGTAATAGCTTAAGAAAAGTGAAGTTTCTGCAAAATAATTTGTCTTAATCAAAATCAAGGTTTCTCTGCATAAAGATTTGCTCCCAGGGCTGTCTTCAAGAAGAGGAGATAGTTGTTAGAGATAGTAAAGCATCTCGCAGAAAAGAATGCTCGCAGCTTTGGGAATAATGAGGCATTTTCAAAGATGATTTGAGAGTATAAATATCTATATTTTACATAACCTGGCTATGTTTAGAAACAGATCTCTTTATGTAGTCACTCAATTAAAAAAAAAAAACTAAAAAAAAAATCCCTCATCAGATCTTTCTGGTGAAGATAAGGATGTCACCAACAGAAATGCACTCAGATGTCCTGTTACTCTCCTGCACAAAAAGATCCTTTTTTCTGGGGGACCTGACACTCAGATTTCAATGCATTTCCATTTTTTTCTTCTTTTCTCCTCTACTTTGATAATCCTCCCAGCCATGAAAAGATGCTAAAAACCTGGCTTCTGAGGTTCAACCAAACATCACAATTTAATGAAAAAATGATAGGGGAGATAAAGGGCAGGAGAAAAATTGAATAGGGATCTTCTGCTCCGTGCTTTGTACTAGTTTGTGTCACTGAAAGGAGTGCACGTCCTCTGCTGAGTCTGGGCTTGACTAACTCAAATACAGAACTGTAAAATTAGCTGAGGTGAATCCCACCCCAAAACCAATCCATCAGCCTTGGTTGAATGTAAGTTGGCAGCAGCTCTGGCAATATTTCATCTGCATTAGCTGCTAATATCAACATTAGCTCAGTGCTCAATCATAGGAAGTCAAACAAATCTCAGAGCCTGATAGAAATATATACAGTAGGCACAAAGATAGACTCCAGTTTTACTTCCATGTAAATCTGCTCCCTTTCTTGAAGCTGTTTCTGATTTACTCTGAGGTATGTGTGTGCAGGATGCAACCCAAGGAACACATCTGTACGATGATAATTTTCATACCAAAGATATGTTTGGTGCATTACAAATAAAGCAGTAATCCCCTCAATGATCTAGTTCAGACAAGAGCCAAACAGATCAGACGCAAGTATAAATAGCAAACCACAGGCCTGCTTTTCCATAACTGCCAATTTATTATTGCAAGTCTCTCTTTTTTTTTTTTTCCCCCAATAGTTCCAGCTTCTGGATTCCTGCGACTGCTTAAAAATATCGTGCTTCATTTAAAAAAACAGGGAGAAAAAAATGTAGCTACTTCTTATTCCCTGGTTGTGGGAAAACCCTGAAAATGTGGTGGTTTAGCTGAAGACTACATCAGCAGAAGGCGAATATAGGTAAACCTCATTAGGGATGTGAACCAGGGCTATTTGCAGACTAGCAACCTCAAATACTACGGGAATGGAACATTTGTGGGTTTAAGGCAAAAAATGTCTGAGCCAAAAAATGTAAATAATGTATACATCTACAAAAATTCAGAAAAAGTGTTCAAAAGCTTCACCAAATCTTTAAATGCAAAGCAGTGTTTAATTAGCCAGGGATGTGAGCTTGTAAAGATCTCAGGATAAAATCCAGACAGTTTCCCGTGGCTGAACCTATATCCACATTATAACCTCCATATTTCATGGCTGCCTGGACTGAGGTTTGACTTTGTTCCCATGTCTAAATGCACTGGATCTGGATATTCTCCTGTCCAACCTCATATATATATATATATTTATTTATTTATTTATTTATTATTAACATATATATATTTTGGGCTGCTTTTGGTGAATTTGCTCCGATCTGCCTTTGGGTAGGAAGGAAATAACTTCCAACACAAAGACAAGCTTCTGAGCAACAATCTGGTTTAAAGCAACATCTTAAAGCATCAGCATTTCAGCAGATGACTTTGCTGGCTTCCCTGCCTCCCGCAGGCATGCCTGTGCTTGGGGCTGGGGCAGGGGCTGCAGAGGGTGATGCTTGCCTCCCTGTGGCCAACTTTGCCAGCTTAATACAATTTTGAGCAGCGCTGGGGAGGAAGGTGTAAGTTCTACCAAGCAACAGGAGATCACCTAGCACTGGTCTGTTTAGCATCTGCCCTGCTTCCTTAGGCACTCTCCAGCTGCTAGCCAAACTGTAGATGTAGGGATTGCAAAGGGGAGGCGATGGCCATGAAGGTGTGGATAACAGGTATCAGTATACCACATATCGAGGGATTGTATAGGGAGAAGTGTGGGAAGACAAGCTTGGGTAACATATGAGAAATGAGGTATCTTGAAAAGTGGAGAGCATGGGGAGGGCAGAGTGATGATACTGCAGGAGGGATGCTGGGGATATTCTTTCAATACTTAAAGGGGGCTTATAAGAAACACAGGGATGGACTTTTTAGTACGGCCTGTAGCGATAGGACAAGGGGTAATGGTTTTAAACTAAAAGAGGTGAGATTCAGACTAGGTAGAAGGAAGAGATATTTTACGTTGAGGGTGGTGAGACACTGTCCCAGGTTGCCCAGAGAAGTGGTAGATGCCCTGTCCCTGAAAACATTTAAGGTCGGGTTGGATGGGTCTCTGAGCAACCTGATCTAGTTGAAGATGTCCCCGCCAATGGCAGGGGGGTTGGAACTAGATGATCTTTAAGGTCCCTTCCAAACCAAACCATTCTATGATTCTATATTGGGAACTGGTTGGGGGGCAATGTCCATAAGTTCCTCTTCATTAGGTCGCTGCTCCCAGGGTGATACATTCCATTTTCACAAAATGTGCCTTCCCTTTAGGGTTTCTGCACCTTACCTCACTGCTTGTGCCCAGGCAGAGATGTGGTTTGGAAGCATGTCCTGCCCCTGGGAGCTTGGTATAGGTGGAGAGATGAACACCAGACTGAGAGAGGCTAAAAATAAAGCCAAAGGCCAAGAGAGCACAGAGCCAAGGAGAAAAACCCAAGTGCTTCTGAAAGGAATTGAGCTCCTGCATAGCACACTCCAGAAGCCAGCCAGCTCTGCTTGGCTGGGATCTCTCCACCCACCCACTCTGGGCTCCTTTCCCAACCTGTCATGGCGACTCTAACAAGAACCAGTTATGAAAGCACAGATCTGGAACCAGTTCTCTCATATTCAGTAAATGCTAGAAAGAATGATACCAGGATTTTCTTAATGAACAATAGCACGAGGTGGGAAGGGTTGTAGGCACGGAAAGGAGAAATGGAAGGGGTCTTGGTAATTGGGGTCTAAATAAGCTGATTTTCCCTCTGAAAGTCCCAAACCACTGCTTCCCTTTCAGGAATTTCCAGTAGCCCAGCGGATCTGATGCCCACCCTGCAAGGTTGACACCAGTAACACATGAATGATCTTCCATAAGCTTTCTACAGCCAGAGCGCAAAACCACTGTTGCCATTGAGAGCTTTCCTCTTGGGACCAGGCCCACAAAACAAGCAGAACACATTAAAAATAAACAAACAGGTAAAAAAAGATTGAAGACAGATGTGGGCTGTTGCTTGAGGGTGTTCACTCTGGGACAGCAATGCTTCAGCTACGTGGTTCTGAGCCCACCACGACAATACCAAAAATGAAATCCATCCTAGGCATGTGGACAGATGGACTTTTCAACACTCCTGGGGTCACCAGCCTCCCCATTAACCTGACATGGGGAGCAGACTTGGTTGATATGGGCTCCTACGCATTATCATCAGCACTTTGTGCTTATCGCCAAAGCTGGAGGTAACAGCTCTTCTGCTGGTGGTGCAATTTTGGTCCTATGGAGATGGGCATTTATGGGGACTTCATCTCAAAATCCCTGGTAAACCCATGTCTAAAAACAGAAAGAAACAAGTCAGAGATTTCTAAAAGAGTGATTCTTTCTACTATGTTTTGTCTTTTTTTCTTCTTCAGTGTCACTCTAAAACAAACAAACAAAAAGGTCCAGACTTTGGTTTTCACTGTAAATTGCTGTACAGATCTCTTGTAATAATGTTTTTCACACCTTCAGGAGATGGAGATGTGGAATCCAACCACAGTTAGAGCGGGGTTTTGGAAGGAAGGGTGGTCTTCACTCAAGCTGTTTTCTGCTTGGTTTACAACCATGCCCTAGACAACAGGGGCTTTTATAATAAATATTTATTCTATGAACACTATTATAAATCTAAACAATGAATAATAAATAATCAACATGGCTTGGATAGTTAATGGAGCACCATATATCAATGGAAGTTCACACGGATTTCACAAAGCCTTTTCTGCTAACAGATGGGGCAATGAAAACCTTTTAATGTGCTTACAGTTTTCAGGCAGAGAAAGGCAATGCCCATGTATGAGAAGACAAGAGGTTTAGTCCATCTCAAATGACTATTTAGCATTCTCTTTCTTTAGTAACGGCCAGCTGTTTGGGTAAAATGTTGCCTGAAGCTGTACTGAGAAGTGGAGAGATAATTTGCCTGTGAAGGAATTACTCATTTTGACCAAAGTCTGATCAGTTTGGTGAGAATAATATCTCTATCAAGGAAGGCACTTTTAAAAGAATAGAAATAATTTTCATGCTTATGTCACATGTGGATGATCATGCAAGCTGGAGAGAAAAAGGACAAAAATACTTCTTAAAGGACAAAAAATAATAAAATATTAGGGAAAGGCAATTGCATTTGTCTTGTCAAATTTTAAGTAAAAGGTTTTGATGGTTAATTGCAATGTGCCTGTTTTTCTTCTTCGAATGTGAAGTTGAAGAGAAGAGTTAACTATCTGGACTACTTAATGAAATGTCTTCTTTCCCATTTAGTTCATCTTTTTCCAGTATTTCTTTTTTTTTTCTATGATATCTTTGCCAAAAAAAAAACTAAACCCAAAATTTTATTTCAGGTGAAGCCAAAATTAATCCCCTTTTCCTGCCATCCCCACTTTTCTACTTCATCCACCACGACAAAGAAAACTTATTCCCCCTGCTCTCCTCTTGACCCCATCTATTACAGTTGGCAGATATCCTGGACTGTGAGGGTTTACATCCCATCCAAAAGTTTTAAGATTTTGAGTATTTTCTACTATGATTTGGGAATCTTCCTGCCATCTGTATAAACATCTCATCCCTTTAGATAAGTTTTTTGCATTATGAATTATTGGGGTGGGCTCACAGCCAGGTAAACCATACAGAGAGGAGCTCTCTTTAAGCAACGTATCATTACTGCAAGGCAGAGACCATTATTTAATGAATGGGCTCAGTAACCATGGCAGAAAATGATTGAACCTTGGTACAGAGTTCTGCACATCTGAATGTACACATGTGTGCATTGTGTTTACTGCGACAATGATGGATGGCTGGATAATTACATCTACAGAGAAGTTTGTTTCATGGGAACAAGGGGATACTGCAGAAATCAGTTCCCATTCTGTCTGAAGTCTGGTGTTTCAAAGATATGCCCAGCTGCACAATTACAAGTGAATTAAAGGACATGAAACAAAGAAAAATAGCCCTCATTTCCTCCCAGGCAGTTGCACCTCTGAGATCTGGTTTACTTTTTTAGGAGATACTCACGTAGTAGTATAAGGTATAATGTCTTGGAAATCAGTTTCTTTCTCTCCTGGCTCAAAATTTGACTCTCTCTCAAAAATCAATCTGGGGTTTCCAACTGTGAACCCTTCCCAGAAAGACTGAAGCATTTGGTGAAACAAATGTAAGACATTCCTGGAGAAGAGCAAGGTCCTCACTATTAATTCTGAAGGATGTTACGGTGGATCTTATGGAAGAGTAAACGGGAGGCCAAACAACTTTGTGTAGAGAGACCCAAGTTGTGAGGTCTCCTGCCCATCTGGGAAGCATCACTGCTCCAGAAGGTGGGTACCACAGTCTTAGTACGACATTGGGTTCCTCATGTCTGCAGGCCAGCATAACATAACTCAGCTGTAAGGCCGAGCTCCTCTCCATCCTTAGATTACTGCAATAACTTAAGACCTTGCTGAAACTGGATGGTCAGTACTTGGATATCTAAAGCACTAAGGAGATCCTGCATTAAGAGTCTCACACAGGGAAAGGCACCTTGGAGTCTAATGAGTGCCCAAGGATGCTGAGGTGCCGGTGGCCGTGCAGGCAACTGTGGCTGTCATGTCTTCCTCTGGCATGATGCATGTGCTTTGCTGGGTGCTAGAAGAGGGTACAAGGAAGAATAACTCCTTAGCTCCCTCCATAAATCCATGCCTGGTTGCAACATGTTACTTCTAGGAAATGAAGTCTTCATTTGTGGTTCTGGTTCATGGGATGGTAGCATAACCAGAGGCTGACTGTATATCCCTGTCATCTGCTGGTAAATGCTGGTCACCACCAGTTAATTCAAAACATTATTAATTTCTGGCAAAGCAGACTGTTGTTTAAAAGAAGATCCTCCAAGTGCCCAGGAGAGGACATTAGGACGTCAGTTTGCTTTTAGTTATTTCTGGTTTTGAGTGGGTCCAGGTGTTCATAAAGCACGGATCAAGCTGTTTGCTACAGATCTGAATCCTTTCTGCTCCTCCAACCGAGCAAAAAGGCAGGTGGACAAACTGCAGCTGTCCAGAAAGTCTCTCCATTCAGGATGTTCTTTGCTCTCAGCAAGGACATGGAGATTTGGCTGAGTCTGGGAGATCCTATGGCTCAGGATCTCAAGTGTATCCCAGCAGATCTGGATTCAGTTCTTGCCTGTGCAGCTGACCTTGGACAAGTTATTAAGACTGCAGTGACTCATATTGCTTTGGGGGACAGAAAGGGGGGTGAGAAGGGGGTAACCTGGACTCATAATGCACCTGTTGCCACATGTGAGGACCTCACATTTATAGCATAAACCTGCCTAACCCACTTGTGTCAAAATACTTTTGGTTCATGTGAACATTTTAATTAGCTGGCTTCCCTCATCCAGGCAACTATAACAGAATCAGCTAGGAAAAGCTAACGTCCAGTTGTTTTAGCAGATTTTATGGAGGTAAAACTTTTAAATGGGAAGGAAACCACTATACCCATTTGTAAACGTTCGAGATCTGGAGAGGGAAGAAGTTCATAATTCAAAGACAGAACAAATGAGATGTTGCCTATTAAAGAAATAAATAAATATATATATAAAAATCCCAGGTATATACACATAGATAGTAAGGATCATATATTTACATTCATTTATGACTTATTATCTACCAATAGGAGGAAATTTTTATAG
Source organism: Larus michahellis (assembly GCF_964199755.1). Taxonomy (NCBI): domain Eukaryota; kingdom Metazoa; phylum Chordata; class Aves; order Charadriiformes; family Laridae; genus Larus; species Larus michahellis. The sequence goes on along the minus strand of NC_133897.1, from coordinate 2,345,946 downwards.
GTCTGTTTCTTTATTCATGATGATTAAAGGGCAACCTCTGGTGTAGGAAGTCAGTGAGAGATTTTTAAACTGAAGATAGCAGCACTGCATTGACAGATGGAGTCACTAATCATGTTTTCAGAAGGAAAATCCCTTGCCAAGGTACTGAGGCAAGAAACTGGTGACTTGCAAGCCCCATTCCGTTCCAGCACGTTGGTTGTAAAGAGCTAGTTCAGAAAGCTGCCAGGATGCAGGTGGAAAGTGGCTCCAGAAGTGTTACTCCGCACCATTCTCCAAACTATTGCACCAGCACTGGTGGATACGGGAGTCAGTACCAGTGGCAATGAACAGAGATGCTTTTAAGAGTATATTTGGTATCGTAAACACACTGTAAAGGAAATCTGCCACCTGCATTTGTTAAAAAAAAAAAGCAGGTTGCCCAGCTTTCTTCTGTCCATGTGTATGATGAAGGTGTCTACACACTAAAGGGTGTGAGGAAGCAGATATATACAGCAGATGAAAACCTTGCTCTCTCATAGGACTCCTTGGAGTCCTGAGGAATGCAGATGTGATGGCATGGCCTCTCTCTCTCTCTCTCCAGATCCTCAAACACCAGGCAAGCAGATGGCAAAGCAGGCTGCGCAGCTGCAGCTGCCTCTTGGGTCCCAAGGAAGGAGCAAGTTACAAACTCACAAACTACCAACTTGCAATGAGCTGAGGCAGGAATCGAATGAGTGAGTGTGAAAGAGTTGGAAACAGCCAGGATCAAAATTGTGCAGGGCATGATTTTGTAGGGTGAAATGCCTGCCAGCCTGCCTGTCTGCATCCCAAACTGGAGCTGGGAATTAGACCCTCTGCTCCACCAAATTTGGCCAGGAAAGAAGAAAGAAAATATTGACTTTCTAAGGGGTGCCAAGAAATGGACTAAGCTCCATCTCTTAATGGAGAAATCTGGTCTAAACCTTCTGGTCCTTTCACAGAGTACAGTTAGGCAAAGGAGTGTACATAAAATAACTCTTTAGCTGCAAATGTTCTTTTCAAGCCATGCTAGAGCCAATTTCTGCCTCCTCTCTCCCTCTCTTTTAATATAGAACAACAAACCATATAATAATAATAATGAAAAGATTTACCCTAACTTAAATGACTGGTTTTGGGGTATCAAGTTGCAGGACCAGAATCCATAACTCTGAGGGATTTACAGTCCTTTTTGTGGTGATAAAGGCAAAATTGTTCACAGCCCTTCCCTTAATGTAAAAAGCCTGCCTTCTGCTGCTCGGCCAAATCTCTTGCCACCAAGAGACTGTGCTTTTGTTGGAAGAGCTGAGCACAAACGATGGCAAAGAGCCTGAAGGACAGGACTTCAAAGTAGTCTGTGGCTGCCCCCATCATGGCAGTGGTGGGAGGAGGAAGAAAGCCTCTTCCATTTGTAATGCATGTTTCTCCCTTCCCCTCATTTAGGAACCACAAAGCCTTTCCTCCATTTACCTCCCCCCAGGGTTGCACAGAAGCTAGATTTGCTGCTAATCTTTAGCAAATGTGCTCCTGAACACAAAACAGCTTGTTAACATGCAGCTGGGCCCAGATTTGCATCTAGTCCAGACACTGAGGCCATGAGGTGGGTGGCTCAGTCCCTTTGCTGCCCCCCGCCATCTTCTGTGCCACGAGCAGTGTCATACATGTCCTGAGCATGAGAGTCTCACCCACCTCCCACACAGCCATGCCAACATCTTCCATGTCTGGAGAGCATTGTCACAGCTGTGTTCCCATTCTCTTAATTATCCTAGTTGGTCTGCAGCTTTTTTAATCTTCCCATCATCTCTGCCTACTCTAGGGGGTCTGTGGACCAATGGATGAGTCCCTGACTTTGCACCTTGAAGATGTAGGGTGTCACATAGCAGGGCCCTGCATTCCAACAGTGTTGACCAGAAGGCACTCGTCTCACACACAGATAAACCCACAGCCCTATTATGACCTAAGGCTGCATCATGTCCTGCACCAAAACAGGAGAAGCCTGAGCTGTACCTAGCAGCATCACTCAAACCACCTGCATGGAGATTTCATCCAAAAGCCCAAGGGAGCCCATATTTTTTGGCTGTATCATCAGGATTCTGCAAGGATATAATGAACTCTATGAGTTAATTCATCACAATGAATGTGGAGTCCCAAGACCTTGGAAATGTTTTTCCTGGCTCAGTCCTTTCTCCTGCAAAAGTTGTTTCTTACCTTCAGGAATCCTTGCCACTCTCTCTGAATATTTCCCAGTTCAGTTCTCTCTTTTTTTTTGGTTCTGAAGTGGTAGATATGTTCAGATAGTGGGTTTCTGTTAGAGCCGTATTACTTCGACACGGTCTTATCACAGCGTCTTAAATGTATGTCTCTCATGAGCTTCCAAGACCACATGGGTGATGAAGATGATTGATTGTTTTATTCTGGAGGAGGTAAAAGATCACAACACATGGAAGCTGAAGTGGTTCAATCTTCAGATCCCTGCTGAGCATCTGGGATAGGTGCACCTGGTAGATATAGTCCTCCCTGGTTAAATTATAGACTGTTCAGAGTGCAAGGAATAGCAGGGACAATGTCAGTTCCCCCTAGCCAGACATCTATTTTCAAAGGACTAGGAAGAAGTTCACAGATGGAAGAAATTACCTTCAGATCCCATTCTCTGGACTATGAGGTGACTCCTGTAGGCACAATTGACAATGTTTTAACTGCACTGATATGGTGCTGATGAGCAGATCTCTTTCTGGTTAGGAGACATTGATAAGGTCATTCCCTACAACCCTGTGCGGTCTCTATGAGACAGTCTATGGCCAACTTGCATGGTAATTTGACCTCAGTCCCTTTGTATAAAGGAAGCTCTGCCCAATTCCCTGCCACAAATTCAAACAGGTCCATCAGATTGTCTTCTCAAGCCTCAGTCTTTGCAGCTTCTGGAAAATTATTTACTACAGGCAAACCAGAATTTCCAGTCCAAAATTTTCAAGGATTAAGATATGGCTTGGAAGTTCCCGTGTTGCAAAGAAATGATTCCTAGAACTCAAAAATGTTTAACATGATTTTTTTTCTTACAGTACCAAGAAATCCCACAAAACAAGTAATTTTTGTTTTTCTCTGATCTCTGACTGTTCTTTTATTTATTCATTTATTTATTATTCTTACAGTGAACCAAAACCATTGCTTATTCATGCAGTTCTACTAAATACTTTAAAAATGTAGGGCATAAAATTATAATATTCATTATTTATTACTTAACAGTAGTATTTTGTTCTTATACCCTCACCTTCACTTATCGAGCATCGCAGGAAATTCTTGTGAGATATGTCCTAGCTTATAAAGTTATGATATCCACAAAATAAAAAATTAGTTCACATAACCTCCTTTGAAATCACCTTTTCTGTGGTTTTCACAGTGGCATTACAGAGTTGGCATTCAGTCTTCAATTGAATGAGGTGATGTCCCTCTGGTGACTGGACCAAAACGTCGGCTATAAAATTGTTACTGCTGCCAGAGTGGTTTCTGGTGTGTTCAGGGGGCTGGTTCCTACTTACAACCAATGTTAAAGCATATCACCAAGAAAGATGGAGCACAGCTACTGGAGTTCATGATAAGTTGGGAATTTCCCCATTACCAATTAGAGGAAACTTCCTGCCAGTATTGCTACAAACAATTAAGCTGAACCCTTTGCTGGAGCAGCTGGGGGACAGGTATTTTTTTCACCAAAGATGTCTGTGGGAGTTGCGGCTTTCTATGGGAGGTGAAAAAGAAAGATCCCAGAAGAGATGTTTTTCCCTCTTAAATGAAGGAGTCTAGAGAGCTCTGATGACAGAGAGTGTAACAAGGTAAATACTCCCAGAAGAAAAAGCAATATCCCTGGAGTGATCTCACCAGGGCTGTACACGAATCCCATAGGGGACATATCATGTTGGTAGGTTACTTGATAGGTAGCTGGTAGGTTCAGCTGCCCATAGTGTGAACAAAATAACATTGGGAAGATCTGGCCCCATAGAATCATAGAATTGCCTAGGTTGGAAGGGACCTGTGAGATCATCTAGTCCAACCATCACTGTCAAAAACCACCACTAAACAATGTCCCTCAGCACGACATCTACACACCTCTCAAATACCTCCAGGGATGGTGCCTCAACTACTCTCCTGGGCAGCCTGTTCCAGTGCTTAATAATCCTTTCAGTGTAAAATTTTTTTCTGAATATCTGGTCTAAACCTCGCCTGGTGCAACTTGAGGCTGTTTCCTTTTGTCCTATCACCTGTTCCTTGGGAGAAGAGACCGATCCCCACCTCTCTACACTCTCACGGAATCACGGAATCACAGAATTTTTCAGAGTTTGAAGGGACCTCTAGAGATCATCTATTCCAAGCCCCCTGCTAAAGCAGGATTGCCCAGAGCACATTACTCAGGACTGCATCCAGGTGGGTCTTGAAAGTCTCCAGAGAAGGGGACTCCACAACCTCCCTGGGCAGCCTGTTCCAGTGCTCTGTCTCCCTCACCGTAAAGAAGTTTTTTTTCTCATATTTGATCGGAACTTCCTATGTTCCAGCTTGTGCCCGTTACCCCTCGTCCTATTACTGGGAAGCACCGAAAAGAGTCTGGCTCCATCCTCCTTAAGCCCACCCTTTAGATACTTGTCAACATTAATAAGGTCTCCCCTCAGCCTTCTCTTCTCCAGGCTAAGGAGTCACAGCTCTCTCAGCCTTTCCTTATAAGGGAGGTGCTCCAATCCCTCCATCATCTTTGTTGCCCTACGCTGGACTCTCTCCAGTAGTTCCCTGTCTCTCTTGAACTGGGGAGCCCAGAACTGGACACAGTATTCCAGTTGTGGCCTCACCAGTGCAGAGTAGAGGGGGAGAATGACCTCCCTCGACCTGCTGCCCACACTCTTCCCTATGCAGCCCAGAATTCCGTTGGCCTTCTTGGCGACAAGGGCACATTGTTGGCTCATGGATAACTTACTGTCTACCAAGATCCCCAGATCCTTTTCTTCAGAGCCGCTTTCCAGCAGGTCCACCCCTAACCTATACTGGTGCCTGACATTCTTCCTCCCCAGGTGCAGGACCCTACACTTGTCGTTGTTGAACCTTGTTAGGTTCTTCTCTGCCCAGCTCTCCAGCCTGTCCAGGTCACGCTGGATGGCAGCATGGCCCTCTGGGGTGTCAGCCACCCCACCCAGTTTGGTATCATCAGCGAGCTTGCTGACCATACACTCTGTCCCCTCGTCCAGGTCGTTGATGAATACGTTAAACAATACTGGTCCAAGTATTGACCCCTGGGGGACACCAGTGGTTACAGGCCTCCAACTCAAGCCTGCTCCGTTAATCATAACCCTCTGAGTCCTGTCACACAGCGAGCTCTCAATCCACCTCACTCTCCCCTCATCTAGTCCACGCTTCCTCAGTTTCCTAAGGAGGATGTTATGAGAGACAGTGTCAAAAGCCTTGATGAAGTCAAGGTAGATGACATCTGCTGCTCTGCCCTCATCTAGCCGACCAGTTATAACATCATAGAAAGCTATGAGACTGGTCAAGCATGATTTACCCTTGGTAAATCCATGTTGACCACTTCCAATAACTTCCTGCCCTTGAACGTGCTTGGACATGACATCCAGAACGAGTCCCTCCATTACCTTCCCAGGGACGGAGGTGAGACTAACTGGTCTGTAGTTCCCTGGGTCCTCCTTCCTGCCCTTTTTGAAGACTGGAGTGATATTGGCCTTCCTTCAGTCCTCAGGCACCTCTCCTGTCCTCCATGACCTTTCAAAGATGATGGAGAGTGACCAAGCAATAACATCTGCCAGCTCTCCCAGCACTCGCGGGTGCATCTCGTCAGGGGCCATGGATTTACGGATGTCCAGTTTGGCCAAGTGGTCTCTAACCTGATCTTCCTTTACTGGGGAAAACTCTTCCTCTCTCCAGACCTTCCCCCTTGCCTCCAGGGCCTGGTATTCATGAGGGACAGGTTTAACAGTGAAGACTGAAGCAAAGGAGGCATTCAGTAGCTCTGCCTTCTCTGTGTCTTCCTTTTTTCAGGTAGTTGTAGAGAGCAATAAGGTCTCCCCTCAGTCTCCTTTTCTCCAGGCTAAACAACCCCAGCTCCCTCAGCCACTCCTCATAAGACTTATTCTCCATACCCCTCACCAGCTCTGTTGCCCTTCTCTGGACCCACTCCAGCACTTCAGTGTCTTTTTTGTGGTGAGGGGGGCCCAAAACTGGACACAGTTAATCCCTTTTCTAATCCAGACTCGAGGCTCAATTTAATAACATATTTGGAACAAGTGCTCTGGGGGTTGTATAAGAAAGACTCCTCTCAGGTGGGTCTTCTGGTATTTTGATTGACTTGAATGTGAGGAGGATGCATCCCAAAATAACAATGCAGTTTGAATATAGTGCTTGAAAACCACTCATGAAAGTCTCTCAATGGCAAAGGAAAAAGTAGGAATGTAATTAAAGACTCCAGCCTTGCAGTTAAATATTTCTACATCTCTTCAGACAAAGCACAAGCCTCTTTGAAGTGGTATTTTTTTCTAACATCCTCTGTCAGACATGACAACCACATTTATGGTCCTATCAAAATCAAACCCTCACTCCCATCCATGGCTTATGACTCTGCCTCTCTGCTCAGCCATCCTGGAATGGGTTGGAGAGATGAGATATGTCCTTGGGCTCGGGCATGGGAAAAGGACAACTTCCCATTGAGTATCAAAGCATCTTTCAGCTAACAGAGAAAATTAATGTCATATTAAGAGCAAAACTATGTGTTTTGAGCTGATTAAATCTAACCTCAGGAGGCTCCAAAATAAACTCAGTCTTCTAGAGCTTTTGACACCCCCCGCTCCCCCGCCAGCCATTTCCCTCTTTCACAAACCCATTTTTTACAAAGGAGACCTTTTATTCTGCTCTCTTTCTCTCCTTTTTCCCCCCTCATATATATTAACAAGGCTTGAATTGTGTTGCATGCTGCAGAGAACAGACCCCCTTCACCCAGGCAGAATAACCCGCTGGCTTTTCAGAGCGCTATATATAGAAATCTACCCTTTTCCACAGGCAGCTCTAAGGATTAGGCGAGGAATGCAATTTGGGTCAGGATGCTCATGTTTGCAACTACAAGGATGCCTGAAGGGTCAGCGAGGGCATACCAGGAGGCCGTTAGCTGCGCTGAGAGACACAATACACCCCAGAGTTTGGGTCAGGCCAAGCCGGTTCTGCACAGGAAGCATTTCTCACCTCCCAGCACTGGAAATCTTATGTGTCGAACCTGGAGAGGGAAGGATCCCGTAGCGCAGACAGTATCATGCATAGATATGAGAGAGCACACATGACTTTGTGATGTTGGAAGGGGCCCTGCACCATCTACAGCTGCAGAAGGTGCCTTCAAGCTTTGAATGGTTTTCTGATGGAACAGAGCCTATTAAGAGATCACATCTCTTTCCTTGCTGAGTCATTTGATTTCCAATCATCAGCTTAATTTCCTTAATAAAGGTTTCAATGAATTCCCTCTTATTTATTGAGACTGCAGGTTTCTCATGGTAGGGATGGCCCATGGTTTCCATGCATGAGATGCAGAGTGGTGTTTTACCCAAATATACATTAGCCCTTCCTGACATACAGTCACTGAGTGAATATACCCCATCATGTCGATGATGAGAGTTGCTTCTGTCCCTCAGACAACAGACCTGTCTCTTGAGCTCCAGGCAAGAGAAGGCGTCTACATGTTTCCCCTGTGCAGACTGGAGGAAGGAGATTGAAATCCAGGACTAAACAGACTGGAAACCTGACCTCTTTTGGGGGGACAAATATCACTTTTTTTTTCCCCATCAGCCCATGAAATGTGTCTTTTTTAATTTCCTGTAATTTAATTAAGAGAGGAATTCACATTCGTTAAAAGTTTATCTGCTCAGTAGCCCTTTATGCAATCCAGTCAAAGGGAGTGAATGAAGGTTCTGTAAAGCTCTCCATGTATCCAAAATAACCTTTATTTCAGCCTCATTGCCACATATTTCTAAACAAACAGCTGAAGCTGCATCTTTCATTTTTTTAAACAAGGCGTTCCCTGCTTTCCTCCTCCTGCCGTAGACAGCTGAATTTCTCTCCTGCTTGTGAGCAGGGGGAGAGCAGGACATATGAGGGGGAGAAGGGTGTCTGAAAGGCTGATCCATGGGGCAATAGCTAGTAAATTCTCAGTGCTGTGGACAATAGGAGCCAAGTCCTAGGGTAATGCCTGGTGATTAACCGATTGATACTAAACATAAGCCAGAGATCTGCAGGACCACTAAACACCTCTGGTTTTTGACGCAAAACTAGCATTAACTTCTCACCACTAACAAACCTTGCTTTTTGACCTATTTTTAAAAACTCACTCACAAAGCATTGGAAAAGAAGTCCAAGGATGGATTTTATCCCTGGAAGAGCAGCTGTAACATTCTCCTCAGTCCACTTTTGGCATTACCCAGACGGGACACTCCATGCATGGATGCCAGAGCCACTTGACACATGAGCAAGGACAGGTGTATGTGTTTGTTCCCAGTGACAATACCTGCATCTGTATCGGTGAATGAAGCTGAACGCAGAGCACTGACTTTCAACGGTCTCGTAACAGCCTCCCAGACAGTTCCTGGGCAAGGTCTGGGGTTAACAGGGCCAGGAGCCATTACCCACAGGCATTTGGGATGTGGCCATCCTGTTGTGGAAGGTAGTGAAATTCGATGGTATGCACGTGCTGCTCTGTGCCCATTGGCCTCCGGACCAGACAAAGGTTTCAAGAACATTTAATTTACCATTACCAATGTAGCCTCTGCAGCCTGAGAAGCAGGAAGGTCAGAGTGATTGTCAGTGGCTGGGTGGCTGGTGTTTCACAGCTCCAGGGTCCTGGTGAATGCTTCTAAGCTGCAGAATAACTTACTGCTTTACTTCATATAGATTCTCATCCTGAAGTCATCCATACTGCATGGAGGCAAGTTCAATTCCAGGATCTCTTTTGGCATGACTCCACCAGTTCCCTCTAAGAAGAAACCTGATTATTCTTTACTTTCAAACACCTCCACATAGACCCATTTCCCACCCTATGTCATGCAGCACACATTCTCACTTTCATGCTAGAAACACCCTGCTCCAGAGGGTTGTGACACTGTCCTTACAAAACCCAATAATTTTGTCTTAGGATCACTATGTGAGGACCTAAAAGGCCTATGGTCAGCCTGCTATATATAGAGTTGACCTTGAGCAGGGATCTGAGCTATTCCATACTCCTTAGCTTGGATTTGATGTCTTCTGCAGTGTAGACATAACTTGATGATCTTGGGAAAATAACTAAGTTCTTTTATTTTTTTAAGGCTACCTTTTTTAAACTCTTCCTTTCCGTTCTTCATTAAAAGGAGAGAGATAGTGGCATTACCCATCATTTATGATTCAATAAAGATAAATCCAGTTAGGGCAGAGAGTGCCTGGGAGCTGAGTAAGTACCTAAGTTGGAAGGTACGCACAGGGCAGCTGCTTACCCCATGGCATTACTTTCGGACTTTATGATTTAGGACATGGTCTACTCACATTTCTTCCTGACAAAATGGGCTTAATCACAGCTTGGGAAGAGCTCTCCAAGCACAGTGGTATTCATGGTTTATGCTCTGTTCCATCTGGATTTAGCCTGGAAGTGGGACACTTCTAAGTCTGACCCCATCGCCGCCTCCTTCCCCTGAGGTCTTCATTTTCACAGGAGATATGAAACCAAGGGGCAACAATCCATGGTTGTTATGACAAAGCTGGTGTCCTGTCACCAGTGGAAGATGACATACGCCATAGGCTGGACAGGCTCCTATATGAGAACTTATGCTCAGATATTGCTGCCTCCCTACGTCCTTCTGTTTATATGGGTAATCATTGCATCTTTGCAAAGGCCTTTACTTCATAATCTAGACTGACAGGAGAGAAACAGAAGCACCAGTTCACTCTGACTAACTCAGACATATATCTATTTCCCTTGTTGATCAAATCATTTTTACATTTTTTGCCATTTTCTCAAAATGATTGGGAGGGAAATAGTTGTTTATGTACACCATATCCTAGGAGAGTAGAAATTCCCCTGGAAGTATCAGGAGTTTCATCTGAGCAAAGACTGAGCTGATGCACCATGCAGTGGGGACAGACCTTGTCCCACAGGTGACCATGAGGAGCCATGGAGCCACAAACCGAGGTCATGTGTGATTTGGTGTCTGAACTACATGTAGAACCACTGACCTGGACAAACAAAATCTCCATTAGACAGTGGTCCGAAGTGCTACCAAGCAGTGCAAGGAGACAAAGCCAGCACAGCCCATGCATCTAGCAAATATCACACCTCTGCTTCTCCTGTAGAGGCTGCATCCAGAGATAACAGACAGGGAGCCCTCAGTAAAGGTTTTAGCTTTAACCCTCATTTGATGCTAGATACAGCTAAAGCGTTAAGTCATTCATTGTGGAAATGGAGCCCGTAATTTTTGGGTCACATCACTATGTTCTGGAGAGGTATGGGACAGCCCTGGCCTGCAGCCGACAAATTCTCTCTATGCCATGCTTTAATAAGTCACCCTGTTATTGTCAGTAGAGTGATTCTTTTAAAATAGTGTTACAGAAAGGTAAATAAAAGGAATTCTTAACTTGTCAATGCCTGAATTTTTTCCTTGTAAAAACCAAGTGCAAACCTGTTGTCCCATATTGTTGTTGCTGGGGGGTTCGTCCCCAGGGCTCTCTATGATCCCATGCACCAGCACTGCTCAGCTGCTCTGCCACCATTCACCCATCAACACCCCCCCACCCCCAAAAAGGAATATTTTATACATCATTTCTTGCCCTACCTCCTCTGTGTCCTGCAACCCTCTGGGGGTGTGGGGGAGAAGGCAGACCCTCCAGACCTTCCACCCCATACCAGGAGGCATTGAGGGTCCTTCTGGCACTGCACGACCTCTCACTCAGGTGACCTCCCCCTGGAGCAGAGACACCAATTCACACATACTTTTCCACATTCAGCCTTGTGGATCGTTACTCCTTATTTAATTTTCGGGGAATCAAAAAGGGCTGTGTGTGCCTCCCGCCCCAGCACAGTCTGCCTGCCTTTCTCCAGGCTCGCCTCAAACCACTCACCTCTTCTCACAACATGAGGTAAGTCGACGCTCACACGCTATTTTAGCACAAGCCAGGGTGCTTCCAAAGCATTCCAGAAATAGCACTGGGAAGGAACAGTACCTGCTCTTCAGAGCCAGCAAGGGGCCTTCCCTCCCCTTCCAGGTTGGGTAAACTTTCTCCTTACTCTGTGGTTACACACAGCAGAGTGACTCTCTCAAAAACAGCATTGCATAAAGGTGAATTCAAAGGTTTTTTACCTGGCCTAGCCTGAGCTCCAAACAGAGATGTCCTCAACCAAAGCCCTGCTGCTCTGGGGGGACTGGGAAGGGTATCGCATGAACCTCTTCTTGCATTTCACCCTGGGCTGCTCAAAGACACGCACCCCATATGCATGTTTATGGTTTTTCAATACCCCTGGCTACTACACAAGTACTGAGTAGTGCCCATGGCTAGATCTCCTCTGATCTTAGCTGTTGCTAAGATCTATTGTATGGCTGGAAATTTATGGCAGGTCTGGTTTGAGGAGCAGATAGCTTCTGGCCACTTTTCTTTAGAAATCCCTAGGATTTTTTATGTGTCATTTTGAAGAGATTTTGAGGAGCTGAGGGAACCAAGAACCAACTGGGCAGGTCACTAGTGCCACCGGAAAGGCACGAAAAGAAAGACTGAACAATTATGAGTTTGCCTCCTACTCCAGCAAGCTGAGGAAATGATTCGGGTTCAAGCAGCACACAAGGATGAGAACTGGAGTCCCCATTTCTACCTCTCCCTTTGTGCACTCCCGTCAGCTCAGATTAGACATTCAGATCTTGCATCCTTCAGGCATGCTGCTCCTTAGATCTTTCTCTTGACCAGGAGGTGCGCTGTGGAAGTAACACCAGACAGCAGTCCCTCAGAAGGCTGCAACAGATTTGAAGATAAGCCTGCAGCTGAGATCATGTCACAAAGCTGGCTTCCCCCATACAGTCATCCTGATACTTTGTCCATCAAAGGACTGTCAGTCTACAAAGACCCAGAGCACCTGACTCACTTTCTTATCTCCTGCAACCCTGAACTGAGCTCTTGGCCATGAGAAATGTCTCTTCTCTGTGATCCTACCAGTCTCCCATTTCCCCCTTCCTTTATATATTGCCTGACTGAAGATGATTTAAGCTCTCCCCATCTGAAAAAAAACCCACCCAAAAACCCCAAGCCAACGTCTTCTCCCCCCAAAAAACTCCAAATGCCAAACTCAAAAAGCAAACATCCTATGGATGAGGAGGAGTGATTTGCCCTGAATAAGAAGAGGAAGCCTGCAGACCAGGTTCTAAGTGGGTTTGGGGCAGATGTTCTATGCAGGTAAGTGGCACAGTTCAGCAAGAAAAGAATGTCCAGTAATAGCGTCCATGTGCCCCTTTTCCTTGTGAGGCACTGCAGAAGTAGGGACTTCCAGCCACGTAGCATGCTGCTGCAGGAGTTGTTGTGCATCCTGGAGTCTCATAGATGTCCCCTGCAGATAGTCGTGGAGGGTGGCACCCTTAAGAAATATTGCAAACACTGTTCATTCACTAAATGCTGTTCAGGCACAAAATTCTTTTGGAGAAACTCATCGTGAATTGTAGGCTGCCTGAGTTGACAGCTTGAATTTGGAAAATAGCTTAAAATTAGAAGGGGAAAATAAAGCAGGGAGGGGCAAGGGACTTTGTTTAAGGTCCTAGAGCTGGAGACATTTAAGGTATGATGGTATATCAAATCTCTGCCTCCATCTCCTTTTTCTTGCCCACGGGCATGCTAGTGGTGCCTGCACAGACATCCCTCCAGCATTTAGGGAGTGAAGGAGGAAACCTGGAGCAGAGGTGTGTTCTCCTTTGTATCCCCATGTTCTTCTTCTATTTTTCAAGCAATTGATAGAGCAGAGCAGAGCTTGTGCAGCTTCAGACGACTGAGAAGTTGTAGTGGAATAAGGAGAAAAAGGGATGGATATTTCCAATGCCATCTTGCCTTGCAGATTACACCAAAGCTTGAAGATCTTCCTTCTCTCCCACCACCTGAAGTGGTCCCACTAATCCTCAGTAAGATCAGAGCAGGTCACCTCCATCACCAGTTCCCCTTATGATCCACAGGGCTGAACAATACCCCAACGCTTTTTCTAGAAACAGAAATCAGAAATATGCAGAGCATCTCCCATCATGCATAGGACCTATTGACACCCTTCTCTGTGGTCAGAGGGTGGGACGGTATCTGTTAGTCCTTCTGGAGCTCACCAAAGCCTCAGTGTTTCACCTGTGCAAATAACCCCCATGCACCATCCCCTGGGACCAAGAGGACAAGTTAAATATGGAGCATGCAATTTAGATCCTGCACATCTGTATTCCAGGCAGCAGTGAAAGACAGAATGGTGGATCTCCAAAATAGCCTCCGCTTGGCTAAACAACCCTGCTGCCAACTGATGGCTGTTTGTCTGTTTTCATTTGTACAGCCTCAAACCTAATAAACACCTCAGACATGAAAAGAAAACACAAGGAACAACGAGGGTAAGAAAAACCAGGCCATTGACTGCCTTTTTAAATAGATCGGCGTGGAGTTGAGTGGCCAGACCTCTTTCCAAGTACATTCCTGTGTTAACATGAATTCACAGACTACTCCTGTGTGATCATCTGGCAAAGACGTGGTGCTGTCACTCTGCATCCATCTCTTTGCAGAGCCAGTCTTGTCTGTGGTCTGTCCGGGAGCTGACAGTATCCCCAGAATAATGCCACATTTGAATTTCCCAGACAACTTTTATTTATTTTCATTATATGACTGATTCCTTTATTGCTGGCTTTTAACTGAAGCCAGCCCATCATCATTGTTTCTTCGAAGCACTGACAGGATGAAAAATATTATACCTGGGCTAGGAATTAGGTTTTCCTTCCCTTTCCCTCTCTCCCCTGTCTCTACCTCACAGTCCATATATTCTTCTTGCATCTTGCTGAAGCTGCCCTCTCCTACAAAATCTCAGCCTTCATTAAGCAAATGTTTTATCTGCCATCAACCTGCCTAATCCTTGTTTTGGATCTGACGCTTCTTCCATCCACACGTCCTGAGGCAACAAGATCCACAGATGAATTTGCACAAGCATTGACATGGAGTTGTAAATGGGGACAAAAGAAAAAGGTGCATAAGGAAAAAAAGAGTGCTACTGAAATGTCTTGTTTAATGGCACACATTGCTTAATACTGTTTGAGAAGACCACTTAATGGTCTTGCTCCCCACCCTGTCACCATGGTCTTTCATTTCATCCACTGGACATTCATGTAATGCACAAGCAGACAAGAAAACTGTCCAAATTCCAGTAGAGAGACAATTTCCAGTGAAAATTAAACTGAGACATGATCAACTGCACGTGCAGGGTCCACAGGGTACTATCTTTTTCTGTGGCTTCATGGTACCTAGCAAAGGTGTCTGTTGCCTCTTTTCTTGACTATTTAAGTGCTGAAACCCTATAGGCCACCTCCTCTGTTTTAGTGGCCCTTCAAAACTCTGTCTCACTCTTCAACGAGATGGTAATTCCTAGGTTATTCAGGAAGGACCAGAGCGGGAGGATCAGAGACTGACTGGCTTCATCTTACTGTGGCTTCTGGCAAAGGGAAAATTAGATGTGACTTGAAAGTCCCAGGACTCTGCCTTGGTTTTGGAAGCAACCAGCACAGCTGCCAGAATGAGAAATATGAGAAAATGCTGCAACAATCCCTTTTAAATAACACATGAAAAATCCTTGATAAGCACTAGATTAGTGATGGAGCCTTAGGTCTTGGCAGAAGGTGGTCAAAACAGCATTACCAGCACCAGGGAGCAGGATCAAAGTCCCCTTTAATTCAGTGTTTTGCCTTCAGCAGTGCCTACTGTTCAGTGCTAAAGGGGAGAGAAGAACAGGGGAAAAAAAGAAAAAGAGGGGAGAAAAAAAAAGAAACCAAAACACACAGTTTGTACCTTTACTATTTTTACCTTTCCATCTTCAGCAGATCATGTTTTAAGGAGTTTGCTGCTGCTCCATGGATCTTTTTCTGTTTGAAAACTTACAAGGGTATTTGAAGGCGTGTAAGACATCAGGATCTCAGATCACATTTGCAGATGTCTTCATGCTCCACTGAGCATTACCAATATACTGCCCAGAATGAAGTGAAGAAGTCTAATGATTCCTTTTTGGGGAGACAAAAGCCTGGGGTTTGAGTGGTTTTCCCTGGGGAGCCCGAAACTAGGAGTTTCTTCATGGGGATATATCTGTATTTTTGCATGTCCCCAAGTATGTGAGCTGTTAATAAGTCAGAGAACAATCTCATTTTCCTGCAGGGCCACACGTAAGCATTGCAAAGACACTTTTTAACCAGTTTCAAGTAACTGAGTGATGGAATCCTGTGTCCTTTGACCTCATTACCATTTGCACTAACTAGCTCCAGTTAATACAGTTTTTCCATTTCCTTCTTTTGTCAAAAATAGGTAATGGATATAACCCAAAGGGACTATTTCATGTAATTATTAAGCATCCACTTTCTAAAAATAACTTGAAGGATGGTGGTCTGAATTTCCCAAACTAAAGCAAGCTCCTGGAAAATGCGTTGTCCCCCCAACAGAGCTCAGGAGCGGGGCAATTTCACGGGTCAGGGGTTGGAGCCCAAAGAACCAAGGAGGAAGGAGCAGAGGAGAGCGCAGTGTCTGCTCCGACTCTAGCACAGTGCTGCATAAATGAGATGTGAAAGGCTCCCGGCTCCAAATCACAGTATTTCTAACCAAGAGAGCCAAGCCTTTGTCCTGTGAAGCAGCTAAACCCTGGCTTATCTCTGAGCATGGGAATAATCGCAGATCCTTTCAGCAAATATCTTAGATAAATTTCTTCTCCTCGCTGTATCTTTCTTTTGTTGATTTGGGCTCTCTAGGTTGCTTGGCCAGTCAGGGAGTGGAGCTGAGCTGCATGCTGATATAGAGACTATGAAGCTTTTACAGTTAGCCCAGCCTCAACGTTACTGAAATTCAAGTTGTTTAATCCTTAAGAACATGCCACATCTCTGCCCTATGAAGTGTGTAGGATGCCCAAGGACAGAACACCTCTTCTTCAAGAAATACACTAAAAATCCAAAAGAAAGAAAGTACATGTGCACAGCTACTGGAAAAAAAAATAATAGATCTGTTCAAGATGCTGTTGTTTTTTAGGATTTCTTTTCTACCTTACTGTTGGAAGTTAATACTCCTACACCAATTGTATCAGTCTCTCTGTGTGTGATATAAATGTCTCTTGAGCAAGTTTACCCAACTTCACACTAAAGAAGATGAGGATTTTCACACAATCCTTTGCTAAGTGATGGGAAAGAGCCCCTCCAGCAGTAACAGCAACAGCAAAACCCAGGAGTGGTAGAATCTTCTGAAACTACAGCTCAAAAGAGTTCATCTTACTATGTATGCTTTGACTTGGGAATATCCCTGTGAAAAAAAAAAATCTCCTAGGGAGAAAGCCCAGCCAGAGTTTTCAGGACATATCTGACAATTGTTTTCGGCGCAATCAGATATAGCTACATCTGGTAATGGCTTTCAGGTTGGGCAATAAAAAAAAAAAAAAAAAGGTAGAAAAAAAGGACTGTAAAGACTATCCACTGTCCAGGAATTAAGAGAATACAGTTACTACCATGAACATGGAAGTCAACATCTGGAAAAACTCTATAGCTGAGCAGGTGTGTGTGTGCTGCCTGGGCTGTCTGTGTGTGGAGTAGTGTGGTTTCTAGCTGGGAGATGGCCTCCAGAAACCACTTGAAAATAGAACAAACAGAAGCAGCTCCTCTTTCCATTAATATTAATGGCCCAGACATTACCCAATTTGAAGCGGAAGCCGGGGCTGATTAAGAAGGGCCTGATGACCAGAGCTCTAATGGAAAAAGATTAGAGCGCAACCTCTCCATGATCTGGGATTGGGAGAAGTTGAACCAGCCCAGGGCAGCAGCGGTGAAGGATGAAACGGGTTTATGCACTGGAAAGTTTTCTGCTTGGAAGCTCTGTTGTCCAAATATTTTGCTACCAAATCATAACTAAGCCGCCTGCTGCCAGAATCATGTATGCTGATGTGAGCTGTTCGTAAATGACTAAACCAGGGAAAATGAGACAAAAACAGTCAGTGGGAGACTTGGGAGCTTGGGGGCTGATACCCAGCTCTGATAGGGCTTCTCTGGGTGGCCTTGGGAATATGTGTCCTCCAAAGTGTTGCAGGAGGAAAATATTCCTCAGTTTTTCCTGTGTTCAGATAAATCTTTTCAGTGTGTGCAGATCACCTCGTAACCCATGTGTACATTTACACAACCAGGCACACAACACCAGGGGTTCTTATTATATGGCTAGTAATATCCATTATTCAGGCATGAGCCAAATCTGGAAGCAGTAAAGTCCTGATTTGGAAATTTCTCTATAATAAGAACCTACCAGTTTCACCTGATCTTATCTGGACTCTCCGGAGACTACTAGATTAGCAATTAAACACACAATTGGAAAATAGACTTGCAGCCAACAGAAGGGAATGTCCTTCCTGGCTGGAGAGAACTGAATAGCACTATTAAAAGTCCCAAAACACTCTTTATACTGTTTGTCACTCTTTTTTTTCATTTAAAGAAAATAAACAAGTGCACGCAGATATTTAGGCAGTTTCAAAGTTTCAAGTCAAAACTACTTGTGGGGGTCTCCAGTACCAAGGTGGGCATTTTAATTTTTTGGCTGGACATAGAAAGAAAGAAAGAATAAACAAATCAAAGCAAAACAAAGCAAAATCTCACTGAAGAAGTTACCACTTGGAAGCTTTATACTCTCTTCTCACTCCCACAGTATGTTCAGCACCCTGATACGCCTTCCCCAGTTCTGATTCCCAACCCCATCTGCACTCCCACAGACACCTCACACATCTGTAACCCATCCTTTGCTTTGCCCTCCATCCACCAAGTCAACCTGTGAGCTCTGCCCCAGCCTTGTGTGTCGTTCTGTGCCAGCCCAATACCAAGATGACTTAAAATATGCCAGGCAATCAAATTTTTCAAAGTCTGAAAAGCTTACGGAGATGTTTAAGGTGATACTTGGGACTCTGATAACAGGAAAACATTCATCTGAAACAGCTCTAGTCTTACAGTGTGAGCTGGAAGCACTGCAGGAGAATACCAAAACAAGGGCTGTCAAACATTGGAAAGCGTTATCAAACATTGGAACAGGTTGCCCTGGGAAGTGGTGGAGTCACCATCCCTGGAGGTATTTAAAAGTCAGGAAGACGTGGTGGCCTTGGCAGTGTTAGGTTAATGGTTGGAATCTATGATCATAAAGGTCCCTTCCAACCTAGACAATTCTATGATTCTATAAACAGGCCAGATAAGAATATGACCATTTCTGCTACTACTGATAGTAATAACAGTAGCATTTTATATATAGTTCCAGCGATTATCTCATAGATATCTTTTCTTTATATTATATGTATATATTCATCTTTTCTTTCACAGGATTATTTTCTAATATTTTCTTAAAACTTTTTTTCACTAAACTTATTCTGTTTTCTCTTTGTGAATGGTACAAAAAAGTTGCAGAAGAACCGGAAGAGTAAAAGTGCTTTGGAAGTATGACTTTCCAAAGAAATAAATGACAAGGCTGACGGGTACATCTGGAGCCTCCAACCTTTCTACTTACTTTTCCCTGCTCATTTGTTCATTCTGTCTTTGTGGTTCACAAAGTAGGAAGCTCAGTCTCCAAAAGGAATTAGGGAAGGTTTGTTTGCATCTGCACTGCAGAAAGCAAACCGCTATGGTCTGCAGGGATGCATGGAGCAAAGTCTCCGAGGGAGCCAATGTGCTTGCTCCAAAGGGAAGCCTGTGAGCAAAGACATATGAATGCAGAGTGGCAATAAACAGGCATCTACATCATTAAGTTAAACAGGGTCTAAGGATGGTTCCAAGAGCTGGAACCTTATCATTTTTACTGTCATGAGCAATCCCTGACACAGATCGGATGTGATCAGCCCCACCAACATATTCCTGGGCACTGTTTGGGAGTTAGTGCGGTCCAGGAACCATTCCCAATAAGCGCTTTGGATGAGGTCATCCTCTCCTGGAGGCTAAGGGAGGCAAATGGTATGGACATGGCCAGATCCTGCCAGTTGATCTCAGTGTTAGAGAATCAGCCCCTGGCTCATTTTGTTAGTAAGCAGAGATCTGAATGACCCTGTAATAAAATGGAAAGCAACCCAAACAGCTGTTTAGCCCCAAGGGAAGACAACCCAAATTTCATAGAATCATAGAATGGTTTGAGTTGGAAGGGACCTTAAAGATCATCTAGTTCCAACCCCCTGCCACGGGCAGGGACAACTTTTGCTAGAGCAGGTTGCTCAAAGCCCCATCCAGCCTGGCCTTGAACACTTCCAGGGATGGGGCATCCACAGCTTCTCTGGGCAACCTGTTCCAGTGTCTCACCACCCTCACAGTAAAGAACTTCTTTGGAATTTAATTTGTGGTAAGCTAGAGCACACAGACCACAGGATTAATCCAGGCCATTGCTCGCTGAACAGACAAGGAAAACAGCAGTTGCTGAGAACTTTTGCAAGGTTGAACAAGTCCTTCCAGACAATTCCTTCTCCATGGGCTCTTGACATCCTGACTGAAAGTGTGGTAGGCAGGTGGAATGTTTTACCTGTAGGGCATCCTGCATTCATGACGACAGATCCCCATCTCCAGGATGCAACATCTCAGGACTTTTCAGCACAGCTACCAATGAGAACATCTGCCATTTCTGTGTTTGAAACAACACTCCTCTTGCTTCATCCATCTTCGCAGTGCTTATGCCTGCTTCCTGCTGAAATGAGCAAGTGCGTCCAAAAATGCTCTTCTCATTATAGCACTTGAACCTGATTCACCTGATAGAATTCTATTAATTTTTACTTTATTTAATTTAATTCCATTTTACTCTATTCTAGTTTATTATCAGATGGAAAAGAGTGCATAACCCTCTGAGGCCAGGACTGCTCTTTGTACTGTTAACCTCTCCACTTGCTGGCAAAGCTTCAGAGTTCACTGAAATGCCATTTTCCTCCTTTTCAGCAGCCTGCTCTCCTAATAAATCCTGCTTTCTGTTGTGCGCTGTGGCTGTCTCCACCTCGGCTGTTCAGGGGACACTTCTGGGGAAGCACTCTCAGTTCTCAGCTCTCTCTCTGAGCATGAAGCGTGGCCCCGAACCAAAGAACGATGTGGAATCAAAAAGGTTTACGCAAATCAGTCTAGTCGCCAGAAAGCAATCTGAGGAAAAGTTGTTTTGACTCATTATTATTATTATGGTATTTTGGCAGTAAAATCAAGAGCAAGCAACCAAAAGTAAACTTACACTTCTAGAAGTTAAGCACAAACATTTTAATCTCCAGGGTCTGCTGGATGTTTCACAATCTCCTCAGCAAACGCTAAACTTGTACTGCTGATCCAATTTGTCTACCTACCTTTCAACAAATAAGGGATTTCTCCTAAGAGCCCAGGAATGGGAATTGGAGGAAAACAGCCCTGAGGTAATGCCTGGGTTTTGATTTCAGAAGCTGGGACAAATCTGAGAAGAAATAAAGGCAGTTTCCTGTTCCCAGGTTTTCTTACCAGTTTTTTGTTCTCTCTTTGATGTGTTTCCTGACTTTCAAGATGCATGTATGAAACAGTGAAGGTCCTCCTGTTGACTCCATGAGGAGAAACTTTTCTCTGCCCACAGCATCTTCTATGTCCCATCCACATGGTATGACATGATGGTGGCATCAGTGACATCCCTGGCAAAGGTCATTCCTGTTGCTTTGTCATTACTCTATACCTCATTCAGCCTTTCAATATTTAGGACATGGTCATGGTTGGAGAATCTCCATTCAGTGACACCCTTCATTTAGGTACCTCTGTGGGAACTGAGCTTTAAAATTATCACTATTTTAACTACCAAGGTCATTGAAACGTGCTCAGTAGGATTTCCCAGAGTGCCTCACAGTATATTTTTATACCACCTGGCCTGTGGCCACACCTGCTGCTTGGGCTGCCACTCATCTGCTCTACAAGGTTATCACTACCAGTCCTTTCTGAGTTGCCCACAACTCCTTCCTCCTCTTCCTCACATGAAATTGCCACGTCCTCAGATGTGCTGTCATAAGTGTGCGCTAATTGCTTCCAAACACACTGCTGACAAAATTGTTTGGGTTTAAACCACACCAAAAATAGCAAAATTGTCTTCTAAAGTTTCTAAGTTAACCTAGATAATTTTGAGGGTCTGGCCACATGTGTAGTCATGCTGGTAGATGTGAAGGAGTAATGGCCACGAGCTGGAAAAAATTGACTTTTGCACCCATCTGAGCTGCAACCTGAGTGAAACCTAATAAAGCTGGAGTATCTTGCTGTGGTGTCTGAATTCTAAACTCAGGGCTGCACAACTCCAGTCCCAGCACAATCAACTGAGGAACTGATACATCCACAGCTGGAAATACCATTGCGCCTGTCCATAGACTGCAGAAGGACTCTGGAATTTGCCCTCAAATGTATCTTCAACACAAGATTACAGGGGTTATCTACATTCTCGTTCCAGCAGAAGTCTAAACTCATCCCCCAGAAAAGCCCCAGACTGTATTCAGATACAACCTGGTAAATCTAAAATAAATGTTTAAATAAATTATAGGTAGCCTGTAATTTGCCTGAATGATTCCTTTCCTGACCAGAGACCTACAGAGCTCATTGCATGTGCTTTTGAGTATCAAACCAAAGCAGTGAATTCAGATAATGTTCACTTTGAGGACTGCCAACGCAGAGGATCTCACAGAGAGATTATAAGTCATCTGTGGTCTTCAAGGTATCAGTAGCCCACAACCTCATCCAAATGATCGCATCCAAAGAATGACAATGGAAAAATCAGATCAACTCAGGATAGAAACAAGTTATGATCAATAAATTATGACCGTTAATCTACGAGAATAATTAGTAATTAACCAGTGTGTTGTCCTACGGACTTTATAGGCAGCTGAGTCACACACGCAAAACTCCACTACAGTCAACAGAGCTACACCATCGGTGTCTAGTTTCTCCTGTGGTATCTGATTCAACAGGACTATTTTTAGCCTTTTGCTAATGTCCAGAAACCCCTGTTGACAATCTGCACTGCCACCTTGTGTGACTCTGGCTTTTACTCGGGCTTCCTTTGAAATCTTCCCTCTTTGTTTCTGCTGAATATCCTTCCCTTGATCTGATAATGAAATGATTTGATTATACCCAAAAAACTCAGGCTATTCGGCCTTGTCTCAGTCTCCCAAATGGACAGCTTTATTCAGTCAGGCTCTCATCTCATCCCCCCTTCTTCTGGGGAAAATCCCTTGTCAGACCATGGAGGTTTCACGCTCCCAGACATGGTTTTTACCAGAACTGGTGTCCTATCTACTTGTTCTCTTCCCTCAATACCCTCTGGCTTGCAGAGTCTTGGTCAAGAACTTGTGGCTAATCAGACCTGGCTTAAAAAGAATTAAAAATTTAGGAATCGCTCTCGCTTACACCCCTGAACTCTTGTCTCTCACTTGCCTGCTGGTGTGCCCGTGCAGTTACATCCCCAGTTCCAGGTCAGGGAGCTTGTCCATGCATAGTGTGTAAACAACTTATGCAGAGAACTCCCTGCATGGGAACGGATATCTCTGTAGTGTCTCCGGGGTCTCATAAATATTAGGCTTATTCTATAGGATTGTCTTTCAATGAGCACACTCATAATGTGCCTTTCTTCTATTTAACTGTTTAACATTTTAGGAATTTAATACCCTTGAGACTTTTTTGGGGCTCTCAGAATGAGCTGAAATTGTGTTCAAAAAGTTCAGAAATTCTGGAGGAGAAAGATGTACATCTATAGCCGCACTCTGCTCCTAAGTTCATATAAAAATGCTGAAAAAACTGCTCTAAACCTGCCCACTATCCTCCCCCAGACATTTTATGCACACACACATACATGGGTAAGTGTGTGCACATATGTGTGCACATATGCAGAGGTGGGTGTGCACTGGGCAGTTCTAGAACCACACAGTCCAAATTTCTTGTGTGTTTTGTATTTCTTTCTGGAGGAATAAAAATCACGGAGATGTAAGAGGAGAAACAATCTTATACAGACACGGGGATTATTAATTTTTTTGAGCAATCCAGTAGCGCTTTCCCTTCTCTGGCTTCCAAACCTCTCTAACACCTTGTTAGTGAGCTGCATCTTGGACTCCAGGCTTCTGTTCACCTCTCACTCCCAGGTCCTGCACCTTCTGTGTTTCCTTCACTAGTCACTCTTTGGAGGGAGGGAAGGAAGAGACAAAAACCAAACCAAAGAATCCTCAGGTTCCAAAACTTGAGTCTGCATGCTTTCTTCCTTTGTTTTTTTTTTTATTCTCCTGGTATGAAAGCAATCTCAGTGTTGTCTCTGCAAAGGAGACCGAGAAGACAGGTGAACGGCCAGAGGTGGAGAGCCAGCATGCCATGTTTGAATGTCATTCAGAAAATAAATTACCATGGTAGGAAACAGGACATATCCCTTTCTTCAGCCATGCTAAAATTTATGATCTTATGTTTTACTACCTTCATCTTTATTGCCATCACTAGGTCATGGCTTATCTATATGCAAAACTACTCATGTTCTTGGAGAAGATAAATATAATATATTTGCTCCCTTTGATACATAAGGGGTATGGTACACGTCTTCAAAGATACACTTTGAAGAGCAAAGCTATATCATCAGTCCTTCATCTTACACCATTTTAACTGCAATGTAAATTATCATTTTATTTCCTCATGTTCCCTCTTTTGACCAGGCCACTCCTGGGTCCCCAAAGACACAGCCTCTCTTCATTGACATGGTTCTGGATGGTGCTCATGGAAGGAGGTGGAGGCTTCAAATTTCTTCATTTGTTTTTACATTAAATCTACCCTCAGGTATATAAACATGCTACTCTACAGCCAAGCTAGTCTCTTCAGTCAGTGAAGAACATGGCAATAAAGGGCATCAGCAGTCCCAGGGATGGCTCATCTCAGTCTAAAAGATCTAAGACAGTCTAGACCAGGTCAGGTGAATCACACCTCAGAAATATCTATTGATCTTTTCCACCTACAAAGAAAGCGTTAAGATGGCCATCTGAGACATTGTTGGTGATTGAAGGGAGGTAAAGGGAGCTTCACCCTGTCTGACATTCCTGAGCCCTACCCAGAAAGGTTTCTTCTCCATCCTTCATGGAGAGAATCCACATTTGCACCTGTGTTTTGTTTTAATGACATTTTGGTGCCTGTTTCATCATCAATAAGTACATGGTAAAGAAGAAAATTCAAGGTGCAACATGTGTCCTGAGTGGCAGAGAGAGAGTCTACCAGGGAAATTTGTTCCCCAACCCCCAGGTAGCCCATTTGTGTGTCCCCAGTTTCTTGCTGGCCCTCTCCTGCGCACCCTGTCATCTCCAGCAGCTATAGCCAGACAGGTTCGAAAGGACTCCTGATAAGCAAAGCAGGCACCCTGACTTTCTGCTTCTCCTTGTCAACCTGTTGTGCCCAGTGACGACCTGCTTTATCCATGCTAAACCAGGCTTTAAATGCCATGTCGCAGCAACAAAGCCATCTACAGCGATCCCAAAGGATGTCTCAGTATCACAGAAGTCTCCCTACCTTGCACTTCTGGCCTTGGAAACACAGTAAGCTTTTCCCCAACTCATATGCTTGATTTTAAATTTATATATTCTGATTTCTAGTTAAGGAGCTGAGATCAAGGCCGGGATTGTAATTCTGGCGTGTTTATAAAACAGTGAATTGAAACTAGTATGGAACAGAGTGTGATTGTTCTCAAGCTAACTGAAACCTGGCTCGCAGCAATTTAGTTTAATGCAATATGGTCTCAACTAGAGGAACAGAAGTCTAATAAGAATCTAATTAAGGTGATCCTCACAGTGCTTTCAAATGAGATTATAGGCAGAGCTGTGCTTTTTTGGATCTAGCAGGACCATGTGGCTACGTTACCACTCCCAGCTGTTCCCTATTCTTCTCTCCACTGGAAGGTACTGCCACACAGCTGTCTTACATTAAAGGATCTTACTCCACTGCCTACCACACACCCAGTCCAGTTTAAAGTAATGCTGAATGTGAGACTGGATTCAGTTTGCATTGACATGGTTCAGAGGAGTTGATATGCCTGGTTTAGATGCTGAAGCTGTAATAAGTAGATAGTATCTCAGATGGGTAAAACAGTTTTAAGAGTGATCAAGAATGGGATTCTCTTAGATGTCTCCACTTTATCCAGTCATCCCAAGCCTCCCCACAGCCAGTGGAGGTCAACTCAATCCAGGTAAAGGCAGAATTCATCTCCTAAAACAAGCACCTACCACAGGTCTCTTCTCTCCTTGAAAGTGTCCTTCTCCACTGGCCAGGGAAAGTTGGAGTGTAAATCACACATTGTGAGTTTGTTTTCACTCATATCCACACTGTCGCTATCTCCATATGAGCTACAGAACTCAGGCTTCTTCCTAGATAGTAGAGAAAGGGCATTTTTGCATCACAGTTGGTCTGACCTTTTGTGAATGTCCAGTATAACGGACAAGAGAAACAGAGATCAAGACTGCAGATGCTATAATGGGAGTCTGGTGTGACTAAGTGAGACACAACCCTCTGCATTTAGTAAGATGAGTTCTTTCAGTTAGATGAATGGGACATTTTCCACCAGCTTCGGCAGAGGCACATGAAGATTGACAAAGATTTTGGTGACAGAACTCACTCTTGGTCTGAAAGAGAATTGAAAGGAACCATCTCCATAAGTCCTCAGCTGGCTCAATTAATTCAGCTAAGCTGTCTTACCAACCTCAACCTAACTGTAACCCTGAACAAGGGCAAGATCTCAAACACTGTGTGATGGAGAAGTGAGCAACACCAAAGAAGAGTTACTATATGATGATATTTTAGATGTAATTCTTCACTGTTATACCCTTCTTTACTGCATAACCATGAAACATCCTTCATAGTGTAACACTACTCCGAGTCATGGGGTTTAACCAGTGTACAAACTGCTGGATATAGAGCAAAAAAGCAGACAGTGGTCCCAGGAGTTTTTCCTTTAAGTGAACACAAGCCACATGACACAGATTTATTTTGGCCCATGACTCTATTGTGAGGATCTGAATGTAGTAACTGACACTTCAAGTGAAAACAAAACGGAGAAGAGTAAAAATGGAAGAATGGACAAAAGAAACGGAGAGCCTGGATCAGGGGAAAAACCCACAGAATTGCCAAGATCTGGTGCAGCAATGAAATTAAATCTATGTGTCTGAAAACAAGTCCTACAGCCTGAATGCCATGCAGAAGAACTCACAGTCTCTGACACGCAAAAATGAACAAATCAAAGCTCCCATTCTGGAGCGGGCTGGTGTCTGTGCATAGGGTGCTACATTGGCATCATAGCGTAGGGTACACAGAACTGTCACTGGAAAATCTATATTGACTCTGCCCAGCCTTTCACAAGGAACCATCACATGCTTAGGCAAACCAGAAGGGAAGTTCTACCACACCAAAGGTTCTTTCTTCGCAGTTCTAACTTTTATGCATCTTGCAGGTGAGACGGGAAGGGATGCTCATTACTTTCCCAAGGATTCCTGCAATCATGCAGGATTTTGGACATATTGAACAACTCACTCCACCCCTCAAGAGATTATTATAATCAAAGGGTTAGTCAGTCTTGCTATTATAAGTTTGAAATAACCCATTTTGTCTCACCTATGATAGAACCACAGCAGATGTTGGAGATGGTAGATATTGGCTCCTTAGAACAAAGACAACAAAGCAAAACACCTACCTATTCTCCACTCTCTATTACACAGGGAAACAGGTAAAGACTAAATACTCATAGCAACTGCAAAGTGAATAATTCTAATTGAAATCACCTTTGGTTCCTGTTGGTCAGCTGATGCATATCAGCTTCTTAATCTGCAGGTGTTTGTCACTGAAAGTTCTCTGTCCTATGCCTGTGAGAGGTGTAGATTATAGTTTGTCTCTCTTATGGCCTGCTAGATCCTTATGTGAACAAAACCTCAAACTCAGCAGTAGATTGGGAATATCATGGGCATCAATCACATTTAAACAGGTTGGAAAAGAGTTGAAGATGGCATCTTCGCATAACCAGCAGCAACAGCTTCTCCTGTGTGCTGTAGTTATTTTTACTTTTGCAATAAAACTGTCCAAGACCAGGCAAAGGTACAAACTGAGGTCACTGGTTTTGGTTACTGGAAGGAGTAACTCCGTTTCGCTGAGTTGGGTTCTTGCTCCTGGCCTTCAAACCAGTTGCCTACTCCCTGCAAAACCAGCAGCATCAGTACAATGCAAAACCATGCAGTGATAACAACCTCAGGAATAAACAGATTCTGCATCAGCAGTCAAATGTTAGAACTAGTTGAATACTATGTTTACTTATGATTTCTGTTACTGCTATTTACAGCAGATGTACTTTAAGTCTGGTTTTCCCTGGCCATACCCTTCTTCCTTTCTGCCCAGATGTGCTATTCAGATAGGATTTGAAGATATTTTCTCAGAAAGCTCAAATCTATCCTGTAAAATCTCTTTTACAGCACATATTTGGAAATGTAGAGAAGACTTGCTTATGCCTTTTTGAATGGCTGTGGTGCAGCAAAGGGGACTACTACAAACCCTGAAGGTTTCAGTAACTTTAGCGGCACATATTAGCAAAGTGGAAACTCATTCCAGGCAGCGCGTTAAGTTACACAAGAAATCTCTTGCACAAGAGGACAAAGTCGATTGTTTTACACAACCAGTCACAAAATACCAGCTCAGAAGTTAGGATAAACAGACTTTGAACAACGCTAGAAGTTGAATAATCCATTAAAAACTGGATTTAGGCAAGTTACTATTGCTTTATTCTCTTCTGCGCAGCAGCAGACTGTATGTCTAACACAGGGATTTCCCTTGGCTCAGACCTGAATTAATCAAAGATTCCTGATCAATTTTTTCTTACCAAAGGAAATAGAAATTAGGGAAGAAGAGTCATGTCCAAGTTTACACTAGGTGCCAGTTGTGCAATCAATATGTGAACATACCAAGTGTTCCTTAGACGTGATCTGTTAGGACTCATCCACTCCTCTTTTGGTTTCCTGACTTTTTTCTTTGCTTCAAACAGTTCTTATAGACTTTATAGTGGTTTAATGCCTGTATCGGACAAAGACCAAGAGATGCAGAGCCACTATATTGACTGGCCAGATAGAAACAATTTCTTCCATAAACTCTGAGTTAGGTTTTGTACTGTAGAAACATCAAGGTCTGTTATGTGCAAGGCTTATCCCCTATTTTGCTCCATCAATATTTGCTTCTGTTTTATTAAAGCCTTAAACACTCTGTGATTGCGATCAGGTAACCCAGACTGGAAACTGAACTGCATTTGTATTTTTGCTGTCTGCCTACCACTGGAGGTTAATGTTTCCTGCCTTACACATTAATACCCTGCCAGTTATGCTTGATTACATATTACTGCTTCAAGCAGAAAAAGTGTACAACAAAGTGATTGTTTTAATCATCAGAAAGGTGGTTTGCATGTAAGGAAGGAACAGAAAAATAAAGCCTCATCATTTATTCAGGAGTGAATTTCCTCTTCAATGTCATTCTGGCTTTCTATCCATTTCGAGGTATGATCCTCCAGAAGCAGGGACAGCTGACTTCTGTGATTGCTAAGGCTGAGGGACAAGGCTAGAGGTTCATTGGCACAGACTGGCATCTTTAGGGACCACATCCATGTCCCTAATGAAATCCGTAATGAAGTTTCACAGACGGGAAAAGACCTGGCACAACAAATCTAGGTGGTTCCCAAGATGCCTGAGGAGATCAAATTGGGAGGAAATGATTCTGTTTTGTTCTCATTTGGCCATTCACTTCAGTGCCCTTGAAGGGCTCCTTTTAACCACGGATTATCTGGTTTAGCTAAAATGAGCTCAAAGGAAGATCACGATGCAGTCCTTATCTTGAAGAGCATATGGCTGATATCTAAGACACTAAAATAAAGAGATAACATTGCTCAGCACAGCAGCAGCAGTTGATCCCCCCATGACCAAACCATTGCCAGACCCTTTCCTTCCTTGTTCTGCTCCACTCTTCCTAGACTTTGGACAAGAAGGAATTCATGGAGATTTCTCAATCCTTAAGGAGGTCAAGGATGAAGTCTAAGGAAAATGTGTTTACTGTATTCTTACTCAGGCCTCCAATTCTACACCTATCAAGGGATTTTGTTAACTAGTTGGCTTGAATCAAGTGAATGTAAGAGGCCTAATGAGGCTGAAGGTAAAGACAAAGGTGTTTCAATATGGAGAGAGGCGTTTCAGAGAAGGCCTTTTGTAATCCTTCACTAATTATTTAAATGTTTATAATGCAGTAAAAGGAGGGCAGTGCATCTGCTTTGCTCTGGGATTACAGGCTTTGTTCTGGGATGAGGCTCTGAGCAATCTGATCTAGTTGAAGATGTCCCTGCTTACTGCAGGGGGGTTGGGCTAGATGACCTTTAAAGGTCCCTTCCAACCCAAAAGATTCTATGATTCTATGATTACTGCCGTTGCTGTCTGCTGAGTGCAATGACAAAACCTCACCATATCAGCCTCAAGTACATAGGGTATGTCCTCTCCGAATGACCCTTTGCACAACTGAATTTTTCTCAGAATGGCAGAGACCTTTCTGTTTGTACAGAAAGTAGAGCGAAAGCAGAGTTCAAGAACATATTCCTTTCCTACATTAATTCACAAACAACCAAAGGGAGATAACAGAAAATACTGTTTTCTGCATGACACCCATGTTGAACCGCTTTTCTAATGAATGCTGGATTGTCTCCACTGAATGAAACCTTGTAGCAGGGAAGACACAATAATGTTCATACTTTGGTTGAAACACTCACAAAGGCTATAAAAGGTGGTCAGAGATTTCATCCTATGTCTCCAAGCTGTATGTGAGTTCCTTGATAACCAGCTATTGGTTGAAAATGTTAATCTAATATGCTTTTGCTTTCATCTTAAATTCCATCCCAAACTGAGAAAACTTCCCCCCCGCCATGGAAAGTTTGAAAAAAGTACTACAGGGTCACTAAAACATTTGGTTTACGTAAGTCAGTATCAGCAAGCAAAAAAAAAAAAAAAATTATTTTTTAAATCTCAACTCTCTTTACTGTGGGGAATAAGGTACAATATAGAGCTTCTACAGACATTTTGTAAGGTTTTGCCACAGAGACCTGCACTTTCCCACTGACATTAATGTAAAGATTCACGTTGCATTCAGCAAAAGCCGTGTTATGCCATTAGGATATGTTTATACATATGGCATAGTACAGAGAGTGCGAGGCAGAGATCACCAGACTAGGACTCACACATGACAGCCTGGGACCATGCAAGCTAGCAAGCCTGGACCTGGAAGGCTGGGGCCACATTCATGCCATGCTGGACCATTTGGTTGTATGGCTCCTGGAGCTATGTGATTGACTGAGGAGTCAGCAAAGGTGTCTCTGGACCAGTTCCAGAACTCAGACACTTGCAGAGGGTTCATTTAATTAAACATTCATGGGAAAGACATGTCCTGAGTTCAAATGTGCCGCAGGCATGATGAGTTGTGATGATCCCAGCATCAATTTCATTACAAATCTAAGCTCCCTTTTACATTCAAATAGTAAGATGCTCCTTAACTAAAACACCTCTGATACAAAAGACTATTAAAAGGAGACAAAATATATATATTTTAAAAAATTATCAAGGAATAATATGAAACTCACCCACTGTTTCTAGGGATCTAGAAAGGACATTGGAGTGAGTACTCAAGTGATTTCCTCCACAGACACCAGAATCTATGATTTTTACTTGACTCCAGGCTTAAATCTTCATTCCCAAGTGTTCACTGAGGACAAATCCATAAGCTCATGCAATAAGGAAAACAAGAATAATTCTTCATGGTTTATTTACCAACCACAGCAGCAGCAGGAGTCAAATTTCAAGAGACTGCAATGACTCTACAGAGTAAACTTAGTATAACAGATTGTCAGAAACCACAACCCACTCATTGATAGCAGAGGAAGAAAGACTTCAAACAGATTTTCCAAAGTGATTACTGGCTTTTTCTTTTTGATGTTCAGATTGCCGACTCTTGAAAGACTTCTTATTTTCTAAGGACAAATTTTAAGAACTTTCTAAAAATCAGATTTCGTTAAACACCTTTAAATGATGATTTAGATATAAGACTTAAGGGTTATTAATTCAGGTTAAGAAGGAAAATAAAATCTGTGTTAACCACGCTGCAATCACAGTCAATCCAAAATAATGTAACACCACTAAACGCTGCTATACCAATTAATGCCAGCTGCTAAGCATTACAGCATTCACATTATTTGCCCAGGACCAGGACTTACAGCTGGGGTCTGGGATCTGGATACATAAGAAGTTTATTGGAATAGATTCTCCAGTTGGTTATGTCAGCTATGATTAGCAGCCCAGGGTCTGACCTTCTTGATCCACAGAGTTTTATGTTTTTAGCCATTGCCTCCAAAATACAGATAAGCTGTCCATGCCGTTATTTATTTGTTACTGAAAACAAGGCATGGGAGACTGTGCCAGTGAGAATGCTGCTTTCCCACAGCCTTCTTGCGTAAATATTTCTCTTTTGTCAGCAATAAAAGGTCTGGGATGCTGATGCAGAAGATAAGGGTGCAGCTGTGCCAGCTCTGCAGAGCTGAAGCAGATGGACCGTGTGTGTG
Source organism: Larus michahellis (assembly GCF_964199755.1). Classification (NCBI taxonomy): domain Eukaryota; kingdom Metazoa; phylum Chordata; class Aves; order Charadriiformes; family Laridae; genus Larus; species Larus michahellis. The sequence goes on along the minus strand of NC_133897.1, from coordinate 2,314,119 downwards.
TGTGTGTGTTCAGTTCCACTAAAGGAGAAATAAAGATCGGGGGAAGAAATGGCTTCTATAAGTGCAAGTTACACTTTGGAGAAGTAGTTAGTTCCCTCTGTGTTTCAACAAGAAGCCTGACCTCTCCTGCACTTCCAAGAGCCTGTACGTAATGTAGCGTAATGTCTTCTTAAAAAGGTCTGATCTGATTCAGTTCACTCCTTGAATGCCTTTCTCAGCCCCAGAATGATACAACTGGAGTCGTGGTTATTTAAGAGAGAGGAAAACAGGCCCCCATCCATAGGTTGCTGATGATGGTAGAGGGCAGAAGGCCTCTCCAATGCCTTGTTTTGGTATTGTTGTCAAGCCTGGAAGAGGTTTAATTCAGGGCTCAGACTGTCACACCAGCTACTGCAGAGCTTCTTTCAGCTGCACTTGAAGTTTGTGATGCTGGTTTACGTGAGAGCCTGGATAACAGACTGGGAATTTAGTCCAGTCATACAGTTCCACAAAGTCCTGGAGCCAAACAGGAATATCTTGTCTTGCACAAAAATGTGCATGCAAGCACATATGTATTTACACGCTCAATAATCCCTGTGTATTTAAATAGGCAGGTGCATGACAGCACGTACAGATCGGTGCATGTACATATTTACTTTGGTAGGCAAATTTGAGGTTAAAGTAATTACACCATATTCACTCAAGTGATATTGTATCAATTTACTCTGGTCCTTATAGTACGTTTAGTCTTACAATGTGTGTGTTATATTGCTTTTTATCAGGGTGAGAACAAGCCTGGAGTTCATCCAACTAAAACTGTCTGCATACACAGGCACACACATGAAGACATGGATATACACACATGTACAAACATATACATTTCTGTGTATCTAAGGGCATATGCTAGACATCTCACAGACACCCTATCTCTGTTTATCCATCTACATACGTATACACCTTCATTTGTCTACAGATACACACATAGATTTATAATGGTTTCCTTCTCATGGGAATAAAAGCAGAGTAAATTTTAAAAAGGCGGAGTAGTACAACATGATTGAAATTTTTACTGATGAAATTATGCTTTTTATATACTTTTTGTATAAGGAAATTTCCAGCCTTCATTCAATTATACAGTTATTAAAAAAAGAAAAAAACCTTGACCCTTATTTCTGATATTTTCCCAAAGCTGACAATGAAAACAGCTCTTACTGTGGAGTCAACTCCACCTTGTTTCTCTTATGGTCTGTGTGATTTTTAATGGATATTTCAGTTACTAGAATCTCAAGGAACATAAGCTGCTTTGAAATAAACTTACTGTTTCCACTCTTTTTTTAAAGTAAAAAGAAAGAAAGAAAAAAAAAAGATAAAACACCAGTTTTGGTCTTGATGAGTGTTTGGCCCATATAAACTAATCAGATTATTATATTGCACCCTCCCTTCTTCATTATCTATTGTCTCTGATGCTTGATTGGAGAAAGATTTTTCTTTCATTGATGTTCTGCTTTTATTCTTCTGCAATGTACTGATGGGATATTGCTACATCTTGCAAAATGTAAGTAATATTTTCTTCGTTCCACTCTTTATTTCTCAATATTGTCTAGCAGTGTTGGGTTCATGAGAAACAGATATGTTTTGATGTATTGAGTCAGCTGTTGAAAAAAAATAAGGGGTTTTAAAGTAAAATATGACTCAGAGGAGCAAGATGCTGAGCCTTTGAAGATGGATTCTTATCTTGCTGACATCTGTATAAATCCAGAATTCTTTGAGAGACACACCAGGTCAACAGGAAGGTCCTTCAGACTTTTCCCCTCTGATAGTGTCTTTCTGGGTGACCCTGTATGCAAGACACTCCACATCTCCAATTCCCTTCCCAAACTGTATCTATTTTAAGGGTGTTATCCTAATCTCCACCCTGCCGGTCCAGAAGGTATTATGTCATATCTGATGGTTCTGTGTAGATGTCCTTGGTGCCCAGAAATATCTTTGAAGTTTTTTGCATGAGCCACCTGAATGGAGATGGTTCACCTGACCATCTGATGATTTATGTAAAAGAAGTAGAAACCAATACATGCAGTTTCTCCTGCTGGTCTTCTCTTCATAATGTCTGATATGACAAGGTCATGCAATGACCAGGAAGCCCCATGGCCTTCAGCTACATATCTTCCGCCTCTATATAGCAGGAGGAACCATGGATCTGTCCCAGCTCTCTCAAAATCCTGCCGAACTCCAGCTGAAACATTCATTCTCTGCAAAGTAATTGTGTAGAACCTCAAGGCATCACTCAGTATTTCAGGGTGTTCACCATGAAACTGAAGTGGCTGAAACTCATAGAAAATAATCCCAAAGTGAGTTGAGACTGGAATTGTAGACCAGCTATTAGCTTGCAGGCCACTGCTGAGCATCAAATCTCCAGTCATGGAAAAAGGGGTTGCATCAGCCTACGCTTTCCCTGAGTTTTCTCCATTCCTGGCGTTTTTTGCATCTCCTCTGCTCAGATAAATCCTTCTTAGGGCTTTTCAATAAACTGGCTCACAACAGACTCTGGATGTAGACTCAGAGACAATCACTTCCCCTACTCTAACACTTTTCTCCCGCCTTCTACAGAGAATCAAAGTTCCCTTCACGTTCACATTTTGAGTAGTTGAGTCTGGTCTACATATTTTTAAAAGAATAATCACAGTAGCCGGTTATCTCACTAGTGGCTCCAGCGGAAGGTAAACTAATTATCCTTATAATAATTAAGAATGGCATGGGCACTGTTTATGAAAAACAGATTGTTTTATCAGTCCTCTTTTTAGGTAGTCTTCCTGCCTTTAGCACAAAAATCAGATTTCTTTTCCCCCAGATATTCAATTTATGAAAAACATTGTATTCAGGCCAAGCACCAACATATCTTAATGAAGAAAGGCTGACACAATCAATTCTGGCAGTGGAAAATGATCTTGGTTTCCTCAGTGGACAGGTGTCAAAGCTAAACTACATTTCCCAGGATTCAGCTGTCTTCCTTTACATGTTTACCTGTAATGAATGATGAGAAATGCCATCTATCCCATGGCTCCATACCATGGAGGAAAATGGGAACATCTAAGCTTCAGTGTCCCTCAGGCTCCGCAGCCACATTTGGTTCTTGGTCAGAGTATTTTGGTGTTTGAGTTTTTGACAAACAAAACAAAATGCCATTCCCCTCCCATTTTCCTGAGGAAAAGTTCATTTGTTGTTGCTCTTAATAACTCTTTACAGAAATTTCTTTCTTTTTTCTTTTTCCTTTCTCTTATCCAATTCAATAGGAAAATTCCTCAGCACAGGCAGCGCCTCAGGACCAGAAGCCCTGAAATGATTAAAGGACAAGCCTTTCCTTCTCACCACTTAAATTTCATTGGTTTCTCATGCAACACACCAAGCCTTTTTCTCCAGATCAGCTAAAGCTTAAATATTCCTTTCATGTGCCACAAAGAGTTTCTGGTCTCACAAGAACCATGCAAACCGGTGACAAAATTAGAAGTCACAGAGGGAAAAAAATAACAGAAGAAAAGCATCCTCCAGCTCTAGCTTAGTTGGGAGAATTAATCCACTGAAATTCTGCTGTTTACTGAGAAAAAGGAACACAAGGGAATTTTTTTCTTTTTTTTTTTTTTCCCTGAGGAAACCAGAGAACAGTTTTAAAAACACCAAACCTTCAGCATTTTCACTTAATTACAAAGTAGGAGTTGGTGGGGGCACAGCATGGATTCTTTTTTGTGCTGCTGGGTGCATTTTTTGGTGACTGTTGTTTCATTTTAATTTTTAGGCTTGGATTTTGTTTTGGTTTTTTATGGTTTGCCTTCTATTTTGGACACGTTCTGCAGCAACTCTATCCTTCAGTTTGGGGAAGTGTTGGGGCTTTCGTTCAAGTTTTATGGAGACTTTGTTGTCTGAATGCTGCAGAGACTCAATCAACACAGCCTAGGCAGCAGCCGAAGTGTGCACAGGTAATGAAAAAGGAAGTTGAACACCTGGAATGAGAAGCGGAATCAGTAGAAATACTTAAAATAGATGGTTTTCCAATTCTTTATCTAATGCTGGCTTTGTAGAGGTGTAACTACAAATAAATCCTTGTGCATGTAAGCCTGTGTCGGTGTCGTTCCTGCAAGACTTGGCTGTATTTCACTAACCTTCAGCTGCACAAAGCTGATACAGAAGAACTTACCCAGATGCCAGGACACCAAGTGCCAGAAAAGGAACTGCAGCATCTGCTCACCTTGGGTGCAGTGGGGCTGGGGAGACCTTGGCAGTCTTTGATCTCACTTGTGGGCTGGATCTATAAAATTGCAGCAGCTCAGGAAATAATTTGGTGCCTCCCTGAGGAGCAGCTTGCAATGGTAGCAATTGATTGGTGGTGTGGAAGTCTTCAGTGGTGCTGTATCCATACACATCACTCTCAAGTTGTGTAGGATCATCAGCAGCACTCCCTGTTGGCCTCAAGCAGTGGTGGTTGCTCAGTTAGAGTGAACTACATTCAACACCCCATTTTCTCCAAATCTGTTGCTTTCTTTTACCTATCTGTCCAACTCCAAAACAACAAAAAGCACAAGGAGGTCAACTAAAACCACCTACAAAGCCCACCCTAGATCCTTTCTCTTTGCCCTGCAGATGTATATTCCACCAAGCAACAGAGTTCTGGGTTCCTTCTGGCAGGATGACCCCTGAAATCCAAAATTCAAAATACTTTCTTAAAAGAATAATAAAAATATATTTGTACAGGCTGCTTACATGCCCGTTGGAAGAAAATCCCTTCTTAGAGACTTTATAGTTGTCTAAGAGCTTTAGACTTTTATTTGCTCTTGCTCTTCAATAAAGAAATGGGAAGAGTAAGAAAAAAATAAAATCCAAAGGCTTTCAATCCCATCAGATGTTTTTGTTAAATATGGGGATGTTTTAAATATCTTAATAACATGTCTGCGTCTTGAATTCTTGGAGGCTTAAGGAAACTACCTAGCTAAGTGGAAATGTAAATAAAGGCCATTTCCAGCTAACAAAATGAATAATGGCATTTTGCATTACCCGGCAATCCCAGATAGCTTGGCCTGGCCATTACCACCTTCTTTGATTGCTCAGCCAGACCACAGAGTCCCCTGCGAGCCAAGAGTCATCCCCTCTACTGCGGTTACAACAACCTCCCAAAGATGATCATAGCTGGCAGTTTATTTCACGCAGCCATCGAGTGCTCCAGTGACAAAATATAGCAGAGCTGCTACGGTTGGGCTTCGGGAAGAAAGAACCCCATAGTTACAGGATCAGCCTTTTCCCAGTTAGTCCCTTTTGCAGTCCCGTCACACCAACCACACTCCATACAATTGCACTTATTTTTATCTTCTTCAGCAAGAGCATGAGAAGGAGAAAGGGGAAAGAAGAGGGAAAGGGGAACAGATCCACAGCACTTTTTTTTCCTTTCCGTAGAGCTCATTGCTTCCAACAACAAACATTAATGTAATAAACAGCTCATGCAGGGGCTCAGTCAGTTCCCACAGCTGTTTCCAGACATCTTAGTTTGATGACCTCAATAAATAGCCTGATAGTAGGCTCAAAGTGACCATAAGCATATTAAAGTTTTTATTATGACTATTAATAATACTACTGGTTTAGTTCCCTAAAGACCAGAACCCATTTTGCCAGGCAACAAACAAGCTGTGAGGACCAAATTCTGGTCATCTGCCCAAAACACTCAACTTGGCTGCTGTGGCACCTAAGGGCAAGAAAGCAATGGATTATTCAGCCAATGGGATGATTTTACTTAATGTCAGGCCATGGTGAGGCCACAGCCTTTACTAACTCCTGATCAACACTAGCAAATCATAGAATCATAGAATTGTAAAATAGTTTAGGTTGGAAGGGAACTTTAAAGGTCATCTAGTCCAACCCCCTGCCATGAGCAGGGACATCTTCAACTAGATCAAGTTGCTCAGAGCCCTGTCCAACCTGACCTGGCTTGCTTCCAGGGATGGCACACCTACCACCTCTCTGGGCAACCTGGGCCGCTGTTTTACCACCCTCATAGTAAAAAATTTCCTCCTTATATCTAGACTAAATCTACCCTCTTTCATTTAAAACCATTACACCTTGTCCTATTGCAACAAGTTCTACTAAAAGGTTTGTCCCCATCTTTCTTATAAGCCCCCTTTAAGTACCGAAAGGCCACAATAAGGTCTCCCCGGAGCCTTCTCTTCTCCAGGCTGAACACCCCGAACTCTCTCAGCCTGTCACAGAATCACAGAATCATAGGGTTGGAAGGGACCTCTGGAGATCATCCAGTCCAACTCCCCTGCCAAAGCAGGTTCACTTCAAGCAAGTTGCACAGGAATGCGTCCAAGTGGGTTTTGAATGTCTCCAGAGACGGAGACTCTACCACCTCTCTGGGCAGCCTGTGCCAGGGCTCTGCCACCCTCAAAGGAAGGAAGTTCCTTCTCGTGTTTAGATGGAACTTCCTATGTCGAAGTTTGTGCCCATTACCTCTTGTCCTGTTGCCAGACACCACTGAAAAGAGCCTGGCCCCATCCTCCTGACACCCACCCTTTAAGTATTTATAAGCATTGATAATATCCACCCTCAGTTGTCTTTTTTCCAGACTGAAGAGCACCAAATCCCTCAGCCTTTCTTCATAAGAGAGGTGTTTCAATCCCCTCATCATCTTGGTAGCCCTTTGCTGTCCCCTCTCCAGCAGTTCCCTGTCCTTCTTGAACCAGGGAACCCAGAACTGGACACAATGCTCCAGATGTGGCCTCCCCAGGGCAGAGCAGAGGGGGAGGATGACCTCCCTCCCCCTGCCGGCCACACTCTTCTTGATGCCCCCCATGATGCCATTGGCCTTCTTGGCCACAAGGGCCCATTGCTGGCTCATGGTCATCCTGTTGTCCACCAGGACTCCCAGGTCTCTTTCCACCGAGCTGCTCTCCAGCAGGTCACCCCCAACCTGTCCTGGTGCGTGGGGTTATTCCTCCCCAGGTGCAGCACCCGACACTTGCCCTTGTTGAATTTCATAAGGTTCCTCTCTGCCCAACTCTCCAGCCTGTCCAGGTCTCTCTGGATGGTGGCACAGCCTTCCGGTGTGTCAGCCACCCCTCCCAGCTTTGTGTCACCAGCAAACTTGCTGAGGGTGCACTCTATCCCCCCATCCAGGTCATTGATGAATATATTGAAGAGGACTGGACCCAGTACTGGCCCCTGGGGAACACCACTTGTCACTGACATCCAACTAGACTCTGTGCCCCTAATCATGACCCTCTGAGCTCTTTCTTTCAACCATCAGAGGGGTCCTTACAGCAGAGGGGCTCCAACCCTCGCAACATCTCCGCTGCCTCCTCTGGCCCCACTCCAACAGCTCCATGTCCTTCTTATGTTGGAGGTACTCAGAGCTGGAGGCGGCACTGCAGGGGCCATCTCCCCAGAGCAAAGCAGAGGGGCAGAATCCTCCCCCTTGCCCTGCTGGCCACGCTTCTGGAGATGCAGCCCAGGATGAGGGGGTGATTCTGGGCTGCCAGCGCATATTGATGGCTCATGGCCAGCTTTTGCCCCTCCCAGTACCCCCAAGTCCTTCTCAGCAGTCTGCTCTCCATCCCTTCATCACCCAGCCTGTGCTGATACCAGGGGATTGCCCCGACCCAGGAGCAGGATCCTGAACTTCGCCTTGTTGAACCTCATGAGGTTGACATGGGCCCACTTCTTGAGCTTGTCCAGGTCCTTCTGGACGGCATCCCATCCCTCAGGTGTGTAAACTGCACCACTCAGCTAAATAGACATGCTCAGAGGCTGCTGCTCTAATAACTAGACGAGGTGGGACCCATTAGTCAATGAAGCCCATCTACTCCTGTTGACTGCATCACGAGTACCAGTAAATACGTGATATCGGACTCTTAATATTTAAATAACTAAATCTGTGTAAGATTAATCCCACCATTTCTATCCAGGACTGCCAGACCCTGTCTTCTCCGCAGTCACTGGAGAGGAATGGATGTGACCTCTGTGGCAGGCAGATTGATAAAGCTGTTCGGAAAAAAACCATGTGGTCCTAGAGAGCCTGCAATCTCAAAAGACACAGAAAGGAAAAGGACAAAGAAAGGGACATGACATATTTTGCTTAAAATCAGTGTGAAAGCTGAGACAGGAAGAGAATTCAGATGAGCCACATCAGACATTATAAAGATTGCCAGTTTTCAGTAACTCCTCTAGTAAAATTTACAAAATCCATAAATTCTTAGAAAGACTTCTTCCACATAGAAAAAGATGCCAGTTATGCAGATGTCCAGGGAGATGTTTGTCTTCATCCTTGGAATGAGAGTGTGAGAACTTTCAGCTAAATTTCACTCTCCCATCCGGAGCACCTCCACTGTCTTGAAAACGGATTGTTTAAGTTTTGAATGAGGTCAGGATTTGTCCCACAAGCCAGTCAAACTGAGGCAAAAAAATATTCCTTGATGGATCAGATATTCCTAACACTTCACCCTCCAAAGGGGTTCTAGCCTAATTTTAGACATCTGCAAGTTCTCACCTAGTATAAACTATGCACCTCAGTGTCCATTGTGATGTGCAGGGCTATATCCACGAGGGAATTTATCTCAGGACCATTGTTTAAGGTCAATGAGATGTGATGAATTATCTCCATAAGGAATCTAAGTCTTCGCTCACCCTGGAGGAGTCTGAATGATGAATTGAGGCTAAAGAAAGTCCCTTTGTTAGATGAACAAGTATAACTGTGAGTTACCTGCATTAGCATGTTTTAATGGCACCATGAGCACTCCCTGTTGTCTCTTCAACAGCTTGTCCTATGCCTGGAAAAAGTACTTCATGTCTCAAGACCTTGAAGATAACTTTCTCATCTGACTGGCTTCACTTGTGCAACATGAATGTCTGGAGGAACAAAAATAATGAGCAATGCTCATTACTGTCCAAAGTCTCCCTGAGCCAACGTAAAGCTGTTGATGGAAGTCTGCATAAGCTTGAAAGACTAGAAAACTGGGAGTTCAGTACTGGTCAGCACAAAAATGCCATGACCTAACTGTCTAACACATACTGAGCATCTGTATCAATGAGACAGAAGGTCTGAGACTGTTTGATGAAATTAACTGTGTGTACCTGGAAACCTGAAAGTGTGACAAAGTAATAACTGGGTAGGAAAAAGGAGAACTGATGCATAGTTAAGAAAGGCAACCAAAGAGGGGATGCAGGCTAGACAGAGGATAGAATTGTGCTTCCTAATGGGCTGCAGTAACATATGATTCATGGAAAAGAACCAGTTTTTAAGTAAAACAAAAATCCATCTATAGGAAGAACTAGTTCATACGAAGTTTGGAAGGTCATTAGCAAGCAGTGGCAACATCAGAGTTTTCAGGAAATAACCAACACTTTCACAAATCCTAGGGTGAACTGGTAGTCTAAAGCCTCTTGATGGTGTAGAAGGTGAGGACTTGAATTACAGGAGACAAAGTTATGGTTTGACGTCTTGCCACCCACTAAGGCTGGAAGATAACTGGCATATTTGGGAAGGTGGGTGGAGTGAAAGTTATCATGGTATCGAAGAGAAGAGGAGAAGAGAAGAGAAGAGAAGAGAAGAGAAGAGAAGAGAAGAGAAGAGAAGAGAAGAGAAGAGAAGAGAAGAGAAGAGAAGAGAAGAGAAGAGAAGAGAAGAGAAGAGAAGAGAAGAAGATACAAAACCAGCAGTACTACTTCACAGCTTCTGAGCTAGGGTCATCTAGTATCAGCTTGATCCACCATAATTGATGCAAGTCCTGCTGTTCATTTTCATGGACATTGATGACATTGTACTAGAGGAGCAAGATTCCCCTGTGATGAGGGATGTATCCACTTTAAGACCTAACGCAGCACTTAGTGGATTGCCTAGCAAACAGAACTAGACATCCACTTGAGGAACAGCCTCCTCTGTAGACATGATTGAATTTTAGGCAACACAGCAGAAGAGCAGAGACAGATGGATGTTACACTTCCAGCCTGCTGAATGCCACTTAAGAGAGCCTTACATTCTAGTGCCATAACCCAGACACAAGACTCGCATTTTCTAGCACACGCGCATAAAACCACACTCCCAAAAGAGGCTGGAATTTTACCCATGTCATTACAGCAATTGCAGTCATGGAGCAGGGACCTAAAGTATAGGTGGCTTTTTTTGCAGCATAGTAAACTGCTGTCCCTTCTAATTAAATGCAATAAGAGCAGTCATTTGTGTGAGATGATTTTTCAAAATTTAAGCCCTCAAATTCTCAGCTTCTAAACCAGTATCACAATGCCCCACATAGATTCCTAGTTCTTATAATTACTAAAATTATGGTCTACATTGGACAGTACAAAGAGAAAAGAAATGAGAGCCCTATTCCCCACCCCCAAAGATCAGTTATATCCCAGGAAAATCTACAGCAGCCAAGCTGTCCTCTTCTTAATCACTTCTAGATGGGTACCTCAGCCCTGTTCTTAGAATGCTGACACCAGGATATGGAAGAAGATACTGCAGGAACCTAATGCTACCTACTCATACATTACAGAAATACTGATATAAAAGGAACTACATGGAGAGTAAAGGCCCATCTGGCAAGAGTAAGAGGAGCAGAACTGAGCCCTTCACTGAGAATCCATCCCAGATTAGATGTCCAAGTTTAAAAAAGTTGGCTAATAGTACTTGGACGTCACTAAAGCAATCAGAATTTAATTTGGCCTTGCAATTAACAATAGAATTTTGATAATATAGCCACAAAATGAATAGTTTCCACCACCCCGAAGGAGGTTATAGCACTTTACCCCTTGCTCCTGGCAGTATCCATATGCCATAAATGAGTTTAACTGCTCCCCCTAAAATCAGGTCCTTGACAATTGTGCCTTTGCGTCTAGTGAAGCTATCGCTGGAACAATATTTCTGCCAACATGGGAGAGGACACTGAGTTCTGGTTTCAGTGGTGTTTGCTTTGTGAGGCGCTGCTGGGTGACTGGCCCCATTGTTCAATACTGAGGCGGATACTCTGAGTCACTTCTTGTAGAAAATCTGTTTTCTATAAAGAACTGACAACCTCATGAGTCATTTACCTTTGTTACCAGTTGGAACCAAAGGGATGATGGAGGACAGGGTACTGAAAGCAGAAGCTGGCTTCCTCTGGGAGACAGTGAATTTGATCTTCAGCACAGCCCAAAGCAAGAGGAGCTCCAGAAAGGACACACACAAGCCCTATGCTAATGGACCAGATTTGGGCTAGGAGTTTCTCTGGCCCAGAAATAAAGAGGAGAGCTGTTATGAGTTTCTAGGGAAAAACATGCCTCAGAGACAACCCTGAAACACAAACCAGGACCCCACTTCCTGCGGGTAGCTGGTACTTCTCACCTTAAATTACTCCATGGAGGTCATACTCAGATGAACAGACATCTTAAATGTCACATATCATATTATGTTTGCAGCATGACACTCTGAACTGACTCCTATCTCGCTTTCTCCTGTAGCTAGTCTGGTACATCATGTATTTACAGGGCAGAACCACACTTTCTCTTCCACTCCATCATTCTATGTGTCCAATTCCAATTTGATCTACTGGATCCAGTGACAGAAGTCCTGGAGTGGAGAAAGACCATGGCATGACCATTAGGACAAGAGGTAACTGGCACAAACTTGAACATAGGAAGTTCCATCTAAACATGAGGAGGAACTTCTCTACCTTGAGGGTGTCAGAGCACTGGAACAGGCTGCCCAGAGAGGTGGTAGAGTCTCCGTCTCTGGAGACATTTAAAACTCGCTTGGACGCATTCCTGTGCAACTTGCTCCAGGTGAACCTGCTTTGGCAGGGGAGTTGGACTGGATGATCTCCAGAGGTTCCTTCCAACCCCTGTCATTCTGTGACTCTGTGATTCTGTGATTGCACAGTTAGCTTTGACCCACAGCGTGTCATCTGACTTTGCAAAGATCATAAATCCCCCTATGACAAGGCCCTACATGCTGAACACGCACCCACTTCCCCAGACATGTTCCTATTATGTGCTGTCCTACAGAGCATCTCACTTTAGGACATCTGCTCATTGAAAAGATGCTCTTGCCACACCGGTAATAAGTGATTACATCTTTGGTCACATGTTGATCCAGCTACTTTGTCCAAGATTTGAAGAAATGGTAAGTGAGAGTGGCCTGTTTTCCACTCTTCCTTGCCCAGTCCTCACCTATCTGGTTGGATGTGAACACATCCAGAACCTTCACAGACCACAATCGGGTTGTTTGTACATTATCCCTCCTTCTTCAACCGAATCACAGACATGCAGTCCAGGACAAAGTCTTACCCGTTGCTGGCAATAAAAGGGATCTAAAAACATTCGTGCTGTAACATTCTCCTGATTTCTCAGCTCTGCACTGTGCTCTGGGAGAAATTCTGTCTGGTTGCCTGAACAAGGAAATGCCTCCATTCATAGTCTGGGTCTGGATGGGATTCCCTTTGTGGCTTCAGAAAACCCCTGTCTGAGAAAAGATAATAATTGGAGAAGAGTCCAAGCCACAGAACTGGGATCTGAACTCATCTACTTAAATCTGTTCATCTGCTCCCTTCTGCAGGAGCAAAACTGCTGCGAGGCACCTGCAGAATGAAACCGATGCCTCAGTGTAGGGAGAAACAGCCTTGTAATGATTATAAGCCAGTTGAGCTCAGCCACAGAGGAAATTAGCCTGTGTCCATGGCCATTTGGGGGTGTATTTCATGTGACATAAACTCTTAGCTTTGTTGAGTTTGTTTTCCACCTGGTCTCCTAAAGATATGAGGATATGTGCTCTGACTGTGGCTTCCTGCATGTAGGAACACCTCTCTGCCACCTTGCTGCATCCCCTGGCAGCTTTCACCTCCTGTGCCGGTGACAGCTAAACTTGAGAAAAACTCCTACAAGTTTCTACAGGGTTTAATGAAAATCAGCAGCTAAATAGAGCCGAGAGGCTTGACAACTTCTCCCGCCTGGAGAAAAGCTGTGGTGAGAGCTCCAACTTTATTAATGACCAGCGAGACCACATGGAGGAAGATTTATGGAGGCTCCAACTAAGATAAATTGGTCTTCTTGGTTGGAAGAATCCACTTCCAGCCCCAGAGGAGCCTCTGGTGCTCTATAAGGTAGAAGCTCACAGGTGGCCTCCCATATGTTTCAGTGAAAAAAATCAACCAGCCTTGAAACACACTGGAGAGCAAATATCCTGGTTTCCACTATGCAGAAAATGGCTTTGTTTTGTATGTGTGGAGCAATCTTTGGTCAGGTGGGGTTTCTGAGCTGTGGGACTGCTAGTGACACATTTTCAGGCATTTTCCTTGAATCCTTGAAAGGAGAAAGATCTTTTCAGCTAAAAGAAGGTTTATTTTTAATAAAAGCAAACAGAAGGCAGAGGGAGGGATAAAGTGGCTATGTACTCACCTAACTCCAGGGTCCAGGATTTGAAGAAACCAAGGATTAACCAATTTGATCTTAGTGAATTTCCACCGTTCACTGTCAATTCTGCCTTGAAACAAAATGCCACTACAAGCACTGATAAATGTGACCCTCTTCTCCCCAAAATAAGTTTAACTGGATTTCTGCGGTGTGTGCTTAGCACTCTGTGAGAAGATCAGTTCCTGCAGAAAACATTAAAGAACCCTCAAGGAGCGAGAAATTCCTGTAAACTTTTCCATAAAACTCTTTCTCAGGATATGAGCCAGCTGCAAAATTGAGCACTGAAGAGATAACCTTTTGGAGATGTCCAATACGTCATTCCCAGAAAGGAGATTTCATATTCGTGATGATGACAACCTTTTGCTATCAGATGAAATAGCTCCTCTGTGCCTGAGTTGTAGAAATTGTAGGAAAAGGATTAATAAGGGTTGGCATTCATCATTAAAAGGGGAAGAAGTGCTTGGATGGTACGGCCATTTTCTGGCTGAAACAAATGTCAGATTGTGAGTTATACGAGCAACATAGAATTATACATAACAACATATACCAGTGAGTGGATCGTATGTGCCTCTGTGTAATTTACTGCCATCTCATTGATGTGGTCAGATTGGAGTATTATTTGTAGGCATATTACAAATCTTTGCTGGCTTTAAGGAAAGGAAACATTTACATTGGCCAGACATTTGGGATAATAAATCAAAAACTCAGCAATCCATTAAAACAATGCAGATAGGAACCCGAAGGCAGATTTCTGGACAAATTTCAGAGCCCCTGTTCGAGAGAAATTAAGCAACAGAAGGGCAGGGAACTTGACATACTGATGGTGTTATTTCAAATCCTTCTTTGAATGGACAATAAGGATCTTCAGTCGCTGTGGGTGGGTGTGGATGCTGTCCTGTTGCCTGCTGAGTTCCTATCCTGCAAAACAACAGGGATGAGACCCCCCAAGTGGCAGAGTCTCTTTCACCCTCTTCCATGCTCTGCGCATTGCGGTAGAAGAGGTCAGGTAAACAGGGATTTCAGATCATGTTGGATAAGCTTGTCATGGAATGGGGTGTCCACCTGGTCAGAAAGATTCAAGGAACATATGAGGGAGCTTTTGACTACCATCTACATGGTCCACAGCATTCACTAGGTGTGTCATGACCACAGCAGAGAGATCTGTCCAAAAGTCTTCAGTAGGATGGCCTTGAGATGGGTGAAAGGGAAGCCCAGACTCCCATTGGCTGACTTGATAAAGTCTGGCATGCGTGAAAATGCACAGCCATTCTAGGCCACTCAGAAGGGGACCTCTTCACTGCAGCTCTGGTGAGACAGGAGAAGAAGGACCAGCAGCTCTCCGTGGCAGTGCTGTGATTGGGATTTTTGGTCCAAAAACCCAACACCGCTTGCGCCTGTGTCTGCGTAATCAGAAACTGTTCTGAGAGGGGACAGTGGTATAAAAGAGCTTGTCCCTTTGATGTCTGACCTTATAAATGATTTGCAATGAGCCTGGACCATTTTTACACCCTCTGGGCAAGCGTTTTGAGGCCCCAGGAACTGCCAGTGGAAACTGCATGAGTGATTTGCTGGAGATTCTCATGGTCATTATTTTTAGATCATCTGTGTGTGGTACAGTCTTTACCTCAGTTTAGTATGAGTCAGTTGGAATCAGCTACTCCATTATGTTATACAAAAGCTCTTATTTTCTCTAAAAACTCTGGCAATGAACGTAGCAGAGCGCTGTTAGCTTCCTTGGCTCTAAGTGATAACTGAACTACACAGTGCCAGAAGTAAAATGCATTACCAAAATGTGCTCAGGGGAAGAAAGGAGCTATAAAACATTTTGTAGGTACAACACATGGCACTGCAGCAAACTGGAAATAGATGTGGCTTTTAAGCTGAACAGACTGACAGGAGCTACAGAGGTGCCAGAAACAGTGATGCTACTGTTAAAAGAAAGCAAAGGCCATGTGCAGTGAAAGCTTAATAGATAAAATTCAGTGTTTCCAATGCTGAGTTAAAATCAATAAAAGGAGTGCATAAGCTAAATGCTTAAATCAATTATACACTGGATAACAGCACCTGAGGAATAACACTAATAATCTGTTAAGCTCTTCATCTCCTCACAGAGGTTAATTATCAGGAGTGCAAAAAGATCAAAGCAATTGAGGAAGAATTTGAGGATGTTTTACTGAGAATAGAGAATTTCCCAACACACTGTGGAATACCAGTTGATGACTGATGTTTTTTGGAGGGTTCCTGTTACCAAAGGGCAGAGTCTAGAAGAGGAGTTTGATGACTTGTGTGCCCTGGGAATCACAGCAAGAGCAGAGAAATCAACAATGTTGATAAGATCACTGGTTCTTGTCAGGAGAAAGAGAGAAAGAGGAAGGAAGGAGGGAAGGAAGGAAGGAAGGAAGGAAGGAAGGAAGGAAGGAAGGAAGGAAGGAAGGAAGGAAGGAAGGAAGGAAGGAAGGAAGGAAGGAAGGAAGGAAGGAAGGAAGGAAGGAAGGAAGGAAGGAAGGAAGGAAGGAAGGAAGGAAGGAAGGAAGGAAGGAAGGATGGATGTTGTGCTTATAAGTAAGTCCCAAGGAAACTAAATACATATGAATAAAAGGAGAAAAATCTATTTTTTAGAGAAAAGGAAGTTCTGGGAGAAAATGCTTCTCTTTTTTTATGCTTATTGTAGAACAAAACTCTGATCTGCATTTATCACTGTTCAATTACGGAATGCTTCCATTGAAGAATGACATCTCTTGACATTTGTTCAACAGAAATTGAGGGAGGAAAAAAGTGCTCTTAGAAAGTAATGTCAGGCTCACGGGGGACTTGCAGAAGTACAGAAAAATATCTCCATGTGTTTGAAGTCCTAGGATCTACCACCACTTTGCAGATGCTAAAATGTGAAACAATATGAATATCTGTGGTGTCCCATCAGACAACCTTTGTGAAGATTTTGCCATGGTGAAAGAAGGAAAAATTTGGGGTCCATGGTGGACAAACTGGACAGAAACTCTTTTAGCTGATGAAACAAAACAGGAGTGATTCATTTTTGACCCAGGAAAATGGCAAAAGCCAATAAAGACTTTTGCTGTGGTAGGCTGTTTAAAAGGGTATGAATTCAGGGCAGCTCTGAATGCTCTGTTGCTCGATGCTCTTGAATTTGTGGCAAGACAGAAATGAGATCAGGCTGACTTGACTTCAAAGACTTTGATGAAATATCAGGTAAGTCATTGCAATCCCAAAAAGCATGACCACAAAGATCTTATGCATATATGAGTGGCACAAGTGTCAATAAATTGATGTCTAGCCAATACCAAGAGATATTCTAATAACCTGCTAAATGAATGCAAAGGTATATTGAAATTATTAGTAGTATTAAAAAAAAAAAAAAGTTGTAATAATAGTGTTTTGTCATTCTCCTGGACACAAATCCTTTAACTCTTCTGATTGCTTGCTTATGTGTGGAAAAGTAGGCTGGATTACAAGGCGGGGGGGGAAAAGAGATTGACAGCAGGGTTTTTCCTCTTTATGACTTTTTCTTTGCTTTTCTTCATAATGAATATTAATTCCTGCTTTTCATTTCTTCTTAAGTAAGTCCAGGTCTATAGTGCTTTTACTACCCAGAGTCAAATCTAAAAAGGGAAACCTCTCTCAGTCCCATGCAGGCACAGAATTGCTTCTTTTGCCTAGATAAAATTCATTCAAAAGAAAACTAACATTTTTAAGCCCTAGGACCTGGTACAAAAAGTGCTCACCATCACCAGAGCAGAGTGCTCAAGGGTGCACAAGGGTGGTGCAAGAGGAGATAGAGGTTTACGTGGCAGCCCATCACACCTCAGCAATTACTTGAAGGCTGAACATGGCTAGTTACTTTGGTTAATAATATTGTCATAAGGAGCTGCAGTTCTAAATCATATTAATTTGAATTGTCAGTTATTGTTATGTCAGGCTGGAAAAGGCTGATGCGGCAAATTGTTCTTTTAACAGGCTCTGGTATAATCCAGCTGGAATGGCCTATTCCATGAGGCACAGCTCACTCTGTGCAACGTGGAAGAGCTAAAACTCAGAGCAGTCAAGGTGACCTCTGCCAGATATTTTGGGTTTGTTTTTTAAACAATTCAGATAAATTCCTGTCTGAGAACAGAATTTCTACCTGCACAAGCAGCACGCTGCATAGAATAAAAGATGAACCATTAGACTTAGTAGCAATGAACACAGTTAACTCTTGCAAGACCACATGTAAAATGGAAAATTACCTCAGCCTGTAAGCAAAAGAGGATATTTTAACAGCCTGCTTCAGATTTGGAAATATCTTTGTCAAGTCTTTGGACCTTTCTATTGGTTGGAAGGAAGCCTAGCTTAGACTAAACACTTATTTAGACTCTCACATGGATGTTGATAGATTTTCAGGCACTTAAAGGTTCAAGCAGTTCTCAGCAGAGGAGGAAAATGGAAATAGTTCCGTGAGGACCTATTTTGAGAAGGGAGGGGTCTTACCCAACTTCTAAGTAGCTAAAATGTATGAGAGAGAAATTTTGAAACTCCTTGAATGTTTCTGGCTCTTATGGCTGTTGCATGGTCTTGTCACACCCTGAAAAAAGACCTGTACACAATTAGATACCAGCCCTTTAACGATTTTCAGAGGGGTACACTCACTCAAATAAACCCTACTGAGCTCATCACTCAGCCAGGACCTAGCAGTTCTGGACCCAGCTGTTTTGCAAAGCAAACTATTTGCAGTGCGTCCAAGCTCCATGAACTGGCTTCTCCATTTGCCAGAAATCGGGGACTGATTTAGTCTCTTTAACCATTCACACAGCAGTTCCTTTATCACTCCTCTGCTCCGCTAAAAGAGAGGTGGTCCATATCTGTTTCACAGAAAAGCTGCCAAAAGCATGAACTATTCATTTCTAAGAAGAATAAACCCTCCCTGGACAGCTGTTAACAACCAACTCTGATGTCTTTTTTGTCCTTTTTCTTTAAGCCCTTGGGTTTGACCAATCCTGCAGCTCGGTCTTGAAGCTGTCTCTGCTTCCCATAACTCTAAAACAATATCTGGGGCCAGATTCTCAACTGAACTAAATCGGTTCGCCTCCACCGACCTCAAAAGGACTAAGCTGATAGATACCAGCTGAACTCTGCCTCATCCAAAAGGTTCTGCTGATTTATACCCCCAAAGGTCTGGATCAATATCTCTCAAATGCCTGCCTTGCTTTTGTGATAGATCTTTGGCTGCTATTAAAGTTCAGCATCCTCTAGGAGCATGTCCTAGTAAACCTGGCCAGCAGTACTGGGTCAGAGAGAAAATCAAGGCTAGTCTTGAAAACAAGTATCTTTAATGGAATTAATTTGGGAGTGTTTTCTGTAGAGGAGTCCAAAATTCCTCCTTTTTCTCAATACTGTTTTCCAGGTCTTTTTTCCCCCCCCCTGCAGATATTCTCAGGTACTACAGGCAACATTCCTTAGAAAACCTGGGTGTATACAAGCAATAAACTCAGCTACCCCTTTGCAATACCCTTCTTAACTGGGATATAGGTACAAAGTCCACAGACCATAGCAGGATTCTCTCTTGAAACCCTTGAAATATCAGTCTTTTGATTAATTCTGCCCAGCATCCCTTTTCCCTCTTATATAGCAAACCTGCGTTGATTTAGGCATCTTGGAGGCAGAAGCAAGCAAGGAATGGAGTGGTAAAAGGAAGAAAGAAGGGCAAAGCACCAACAGTTTTGCATCCCATCGGCCTTTGGTTTTACTGCTGCTATATTTAAAGTGTCAAATTCTTTCTGAAGATAATAACATCTGTTTCTGTGGCATCTCTCTCTCATCTGGAGCTGTTCTTCATTTCCACTTCAGCTTCACAAGAATGCCTCCATAGGAATGCCTTTTTCTTTCTCCTGTTTGCTAATGACAGTGCTAAATAAACAAAGGAATACATCAATCCCTGTGATCAGCTATTTGGACTGGTTATTCCAGTATCCCGCTTCAGCCACTGTCTTATCAAGCTCTTCATAACCAATATCTAGTATGGCTGAAAATCAAAATGTCTATCAGAAGAAAAAAAAAAAAAAAAGCTACATTATGGTTTACCAAAAAAAGCTGTGGATGTCACACTGAAGAGAAAAAATCCATCTTGATGTAAGATGCAGTTTGATAAATACCTGGGGAAGTTTAAACTACAGACAACACTATAATCTCTGAACTCAGTGAGCTGGAAGGCTCTTCCTAATCATGAGTTTGAAGCAGGTGAACATCTTCACAGATCTTGGTGGCAGTCAGTTTTATTTCACTGCAGGAAGAGCAATTTCTGGCCTCACGCCAGTCAAGCTCTGCAGCAGTACTCAAGTTTCTGAGGATTAAAATGTTCTTTTGTTTGCATCTGAAATCCTCTTAGAGAAGCAGAATGGTAGGGATGAGAAAGTAAAGGTTGTCTGTAAGGCCATATCCTCATTTCTTAGGCTTGGGATAAGAACTCAGGAGATCAATGTTTAAGGCTGGACTCTGACAAAGACGATGACCTAGATCTGGAAGTTAACGAGAGATAGTCCCAGGACAAGGCTTTTGGGTCCCAAGCCAGAAAGTGATATTTCCTCTGCACAATATAGCTTTCATCCCTATCGATAAATGATATGCAAGAAACGCATCAGGACCAGGGTACTTTGAGGAATAGTTTGGTTTCTTTTATGAGGTTTCCTATTAGGACATTGCCCCAGCTAAGGCTGTGCCTGGGGCCCTTCACACAGTTGATCACGCATCACACTGTGCAGATATGTCAGGTCCAGGGAGGGATCACAGGGCAGAAGAAAGGCTGTGGTGCAACCCTGTGAGACAGGATTCAAATTGTATGACTCCTGCCACGAGATTTTCTGAAGTCTAATACAGACCAGGCAAGTTTCTTCTCATTTACCACCAATCTTTGGCACTGTAGATACCTACAGTTACCCTGGACCAGAAATAGTCCCTGTAAGGAGGAATTCATCCAATCAAGAAGCGTCCAGTGATATTTTTAGGCACTGAGGGGGAGCTTGCCTGGCCTCAGTCTGCTGGTCTTGAAGGATTTAATCTCCTCCTGTCGGGTCTTTCACCTGCTAATCCAATGTAGATATCTTGGATCTCACAATGATCTCAGACAGCACAAGGTTCCTACACATCACCAACTCAGTCCCCCTGTAGACGTCTGCAGGAGATGAATTTCTTACTAGAAGGTTTCATTTTTCTCCATTGACAACAAAAGGCAAGTGTGACTTGTTCAAATGGAGACATCTACTTCATAAGCATCTAACATTACCTGTGAAGGATCTTAGCACTATCTTCAATGTAGTTTCCAAGGCTAGGATCTTATGAGCATTTGACCTGGTCCAGATCCACTCAGTTGCTGAAAAAAAGGGGTTTTACTTTCCCCATGGGGACTTTTTCCTAGACGCAAGTCCCAGCCCTTTGCCTGTATTGTTATGCAATGATTCAGATGGAGAACTGACCTGATTGAAAGTGATTCGCAATTTATGTGGTCTCATAAGGGATGATTTGGAAATGGATGGCCAGGGGTAGAAAGGAGGGAAGCACTGGTTTTTGCACGAATTGCATGAGCAATTAACTGCAATAAAAAATAGAATTGCAAACAAAAATTTCCTTCATGGAAATAAGAAAGCAGAGCCTGAGCCTGTACTGTTGGTTGCAATCAGTCTCTGAAGCCAATCTAATAGGATAGTTTTCTGAGTTTCTGCTTGAACAAGAAATCCCAGGATCTTCCCTTCCCTGTAGTTCACAGAGTGGCCTGTCTCCCATCAGGTGGTAAAATAGCATTCCTCCTCTCCAAGCTGCTGAGCAGAGCATGCCCCTTGGCTGGTGTTTCAACTCAGAGACTTGCCAAGAGATAAGATGCAGGCAGGAGGGGAAGGAAGGTGGAGGAATCTATGAGAGGGATAGCTTGAAGAGACAGAAAACAGTATGCAAAGGCATTTCCCACAAAGACCTTCTCTAGCACATCTACTGTACCAGAACTTCACGTCTTGGAGCAAGGGGCATCTCCCAAGCAGAAGAGCATACATGGAGTCATGTGGTGGGGAGAGGAGAGGTGACACCATAGTTGCATCTGACACCTGGGGCAGCATGCATCTTTCTTCAAGGCTCATATGAGAATTGCATGAACAACCCTCTAAGCACAACTAACTTTACGTCTTCAGTTTACAAAGCACTTTCAGTTGAGGTAGGCTGCAGACTACCCAGAGAGTTTAAAGTCAATGGAACCACTAGATCAACTCTTCGAAACTTTTCTTCATCACAGGCCACAGGTGACAACACTATGGAATAGCTGCAGCAGTGAGATCCAGGGACAGTGGCAGAAGAGCACCAAGCACATCCATGGCACCTTTAGATCTGCCATACTCCAACAGAAATAGACTGCAAATCTGTGGAAAATACTCAACACAATCCCCTGCCACATGAAATCAAAGGGAATCACAGGGAATATCCACCTAATCAGGTGCTAATCATCTCTGTCCTAAGGCATGGAGCAGAGCAACTGGGTCCTTCTGGAAGAAGACTGTCATTTGTTTCTGTATTAAGCAAGCCTGTTCAAAGACTGGTAAGAAGAGCAAGAGGACCTTCACTTAGGACAAAAGTTTGAAAAGAAACACTGGGGGAATTAAGGCTATTTTGAAACACTCAGCTCTGCAGGGAAAGGCTCTATTCCGGAGGCAGTGAGAGTGCTGGGGTACCCCACCGACGCTGCTAGAGACTGGCATGGGAGGAGAGGAGCCATTCCACTGTGCAAGATGTTTGCAACAATTCAGAATAACCCAGATAAACTGTGAATGTGGGGTTCACATAAGCATCAATACAGTGAAGAAAAATGAAAAAAACCCTAAATGTTTACTTGAGCATGTCACAGTTTTAAAACTAGTACCAGCTTGAAGAGGCACAAAGTTGCTAAATGTTCTCTGACCGCATACAATGTGAACCACTAAGGTCCACATGATGGAGGATGTATAATTTCTAGTCAAAACCCTTAACGTAGATCAACTCCATAAATGAATTCCATAAACTTAAAAAGAATAACAAAAACTTCATAAACTCAAAAAGAATAATATCTTACCTCTGACAGTGCCCAGAAACAGTTGCCTACAGGAAACTATAGAAATAAGATGAACCCAAGATGAAAGTATGCAGCTCAGGAGCTTCCTAAGCTGGATGTGCTGTCTTTCTATTTAACAACCCTGCATGATTTTTACCTTTGCTAGATTTGTCTACCTCTTGAAACTCTCTAAACATTTAGCATCCACACTGCCTTTGACAAGTTTCCCAGTTTAGCTATGCTTCATATGAAAAATTATCTCCTTTGGCACTTTGGCTTCTTCGGACCCTGTTACACAGCACTTTTATTTGATTGCAGAAGTGCTGGTAGTGCAAAAGACAATGAGGAATAGCACCCCAGTCACCTTCCTCATGTCATTCAGGATTTTATTAGCCTGCTGG
The DNA here is from genome assembly GCF_964199755.1 of Larus michahellis. Lineage (NCBI taxonomy): Eukaryota > Metazoa > Chordata > Aves > Charadriiformes > Laridae > Larus > Larus michahellis. Next base: position 2,291,265 of record NC_133897.1, on the reverse strand, counting down.
AGCAGGTTCAAGCACAGTGCATTCCACACCTTGCCCAACTTTCCATCACCCAGCTGGATCACAGGCAGGTTTTAAGAGTATATTTCATGGTATCCTAATAAAGCAGTCACGCTCAGGTGCAAGGAAATCTCTAGTTCTCTGGAGGGTGTTTTCTAGCTGGGACTGAGACCATGTTTGCAGAAATACAATATGGAAAATTAGGAGACCAGGTCTTGAGAACAGTTTTGGGTCTTGACTTTGAGAATAGAACTAGCCATAATTGGAAAAGGTAGGACAACTCATTTATGGCTAAATCTTCATCTCTCTGAGCTCACCATAAAATTCCCACTGACCTGAGTGCCAAACAAAAGTAGTCTGAAGTTCAAAAGCATGCATGGATTTGATTTAGACCAGGAATTCTGTCCTCATCAAAAATTGTGGCAATATCTCAACTTTTTGCTTCCCTTTTCCCTGTTATCCTCACCCCATCAGTGGTTGGACTGCAGGGTCCCACTCCAGTGGGTGGAGGTTATTTTTCAGATGTCAGATACAAGAAAACTTCTCATCTTGTGCTATGAAATCAATGATGCAATAAATTAAGTTAGACTCTTCATGTGGCTGGAGGGAAGGAAACTGGATGAAAGAAGAAAACGGGACTCTGTATTGTTGTTTTGTTCTGTGGTCGTTGAGGTTTTTGTGCTTGTTTTAAACTACCCTTCAAGATTTTGATACAAAAGGTTGAAATGTGTAGATAGTTCATACAAAACACATGGTTAGATAAAGAACATACCAAATTTTTCGTTCCCTGTCCTTAGCCTCTCTTCCTGCTATGGAAAGACACAGTAAGAGCCTAAGAATACCAGTTAGTGGCAAACCAACATATAAAAACACAGGCATGATAAAATGCTCACCCCTTTTTAACACCCCTTTCAATGCCTGAAGGACGAATCCCAGATGTTCAAACATGCAGAAATCTCACAGAGGCCCTTTCTTGTAGGAGCAAAGTTGGAGGAAGAACTTTGGCTTCAAACCTGTGTCCTGAAACAGGAGCTGCTATCGCTTTACTACTTTTGACATGTCTTGAACAGAGTTCATGCCACCTAGGATAAGGATAGTTCTAACTATCAGTTCTGGGGTAGTATTCTCTGATTTTCTGCCTTCTGGGTCCTATAGTTTCAGCGGAAGTTCATCAAACTTTAGATGTTTGGAACAAACTATGCTGGATTCAGTGAATAAGTGTGTCCCAGTGTAATGTTGCCTGGTTAGAAAAGTTCTCTGCACTTTCTATTCTCATCAGGACAAACTTTCTCTGCCAAGTAAATACCGTGCTTTGAAGGCTAGCTGCTCCCTTATGGATGTTCTAGAAAAACTCCCTCTTTTTCTGTGACAGAACAAACTAAACCTACAGCAAAGGGAAATTGCATAATAGCTGTAGGTCTATTGACCGGACAAGAACTGCAAAAGATATCACTATCTAAAATCTTCAGATTGTGACAATTACCCATACTTGGCAGCCTAAGATGAGGCAATCATATTCCTTCCAGACCTCCCACTAAAATATGCAGCAACCCCACACGAGGCTGTGTTTTTTATTGGGAACCCTTTGAAGCCATTCATCTTGCTACAAATTAACTTTGGCTTCATTATTCCTTGTAAAAGGACAGGGCAAGGAAGGCAAGTATCTTCTGACAATGACAGTGCTTCTTTATATTTTGGTCTTATAAGCAACCCCAAGTACCAAAAAAAAAAGTCATTTCCAACTACAGTTCATCTGTAATCACTGTGGAAGGACCCATTTGATAATCATGACGGTTATGGCAATGACACTGGGAAAGTCTAGCACTTCATGGTGCACAGGGACCTTCAGGAACAAACAGTAGATTCTCCACCCTGCTGTGGACACACGGTCAGAGTTGCTAACTTCTCACCTCTTGGATTTCCTTTACGATCAACAGAAGAAAGTAGGATGAGTCCTTGATTTAGGTATCTGCTTTAGGAGCATATGCCAAGGCTAAACCAGCTCCATGGGCTAATGTAGTCGCTTAGTCTTGGGAATACAGTGATGCTCCAGGGTATTCCACCCAAGTTCCAGCTGCTGCTCCAAGAAGATGTGAGGCTTTCATACATCTTGTGTCTTATCTGCCAGTCCCATGTGGAGGTCTCATATTTCCTAGGAAGTGTCAAATGCCAAAAAGTACTTATGCTTAGGGAACTGTATTGAGTCCATTCACCATACAGTGACATCTGCATCTGAGTTCACTTTATAATCAATGTAAATTCAGTGAGCATCATTAATGAAGTGAAAGTAAGAGTCTCTTATTCATAGAATCACAGAATCATAGAATGCTTAGACTTGGAAGGGACCTTGAAGATCACCTAGTTCCAAACCCCTGCCTTGGGCAGGGAAAACTCCCTCTAGACCAGGTTGCTCCAAGCCCCATCCAACCTGGCCTTGAACACCTCCAGGGGTGGGGCAGCCACAGCTTCTCTGGGCAACCTGAGCCAGGGGCTCACCACCCTGACAGACAAGAATTTCTTCCTTACATCTCATCTAAATCTCTCCTTTTCCAGTTTGAAGACATTACCCCTCATCCTATCACTCCCCTCCCTGATCCAGAGTCCCTCCCCAGCTTTCCTGTAGGCCCCTTTAGGTACTGGCAGGGGCTCTAAAGTCTCCCTGGAGCCTTCTTTTCTCCAGGCTGAACCCCCCAACTCTCTCAGCCTGTCCTCACAGCAGAGGGGCTCCAGCCCTCCCAGCACCTCCATGACCTCCTCTGGCCCCGCTCCAACAGCTCCGTGTCTCTCCTGTGCTGAGGCCCCAGAGCTGGAGGCAGCACTGCAGGGGGGTCTCCCCAGAGTGGAGCAGAGGGGCAGAATCCCTCCCCTCACCCTGCTGGCCATGTTTCTTTTGATGCAGCTCAGGATGTGGTTGGCTACTTTACATTATTCTACGTATTAGAATTATGAATACTGCATATTCTTATTCTAGCAGTTGTCCAAACAGATCAGATAAACTGAAGGTTGTCAGTAAAGAAAGCATAGTGTGAAACAACCTTGCATTGTGAATGAAGACAGGAAAGCAAGGCTCCCCATTCTTAGGGGTATTTTTAAACTAGATCATACAATAATCAATGTCAAGAAATAGCTATTTTTACAAGTATTTCACACAAGGATTAAGGGTAGGATTCAAACTGTCATCTCTTAGCACCAGTGTCGTCCCTCTCTGCTGCTTAAAGTACAGATGAACCTTTTGGAATTGTTACCACCTTTTGAGGGTTTGTCATTTGAAAGCCACAACAATCAAGATTTAAAAATTAACTTAAATACTCAGGCACTCATCTTTCTCTTAAAATAAGTAGGAACCCAGATTCTCTACTGAACTGTCTTTGGGAATCCAGTCTGGATCCACCTCAGCACCTGATCTGTTTTGTTTCAGCCTAGACAGTTTCTCCCAGACCTGATTCCTTAGACCTTCCAGCTGGTTCAAAGCTAGAATGGGATCTCTGGGGGAAAAGATGAAACAAAGGCTGTGTTTTGGACACCCAACCTGGGGTACACTGAGTATGAGGAATATCAGCTGACACTGCTTGCAAACTTGTCACCAATTTGCTATGATTACACTCTTAATGAAAGTTCCAGAGAGCAAAAAGTTAGGAAATATGCAAATGTGGCACCTCTATGTCATCAACAGAATGTCTAACCATGTTTGAATGGTTGGTTGTTCACTGCTGACCCCACGCTGTTTGCTTGTCATAGGAGGGGCTAGGAGATACTACCCGATATTCCACTGCCTTTCTGTATCCAAAAGTGTCCAGTAAGGTCCAGTTTGCCCTTGGTTGAGTCACCAATCTCCCAAAATTCTTTTTTGGAGAAAGGAAAGCCTTGATTGTTCCACTGACTGTTGCGATTATTTGGTTTCCTTAATTAACCCTGTTTCAAAGACTTAAGCCATCATCTACTTGAAAAATAGTGACTTAATCCCTCTGTGTTTAAAGTCCCCAGCTGGGGACTGAGAGCAATGCTACACTCCCTATTCAGGAATTCATCAGAGAATCAGAATTCATCAGAGATTGTGTTTCCGAGACCATGTTTTTACAGCACCTGACTCAGCAAAGCCACTGGGTGCTAACGTAATGCAAACAGCTACCTGCAATAAAGAATGATAAATAGTTTGTTGTCTTTCTTTCACTTACAAGAGCTGTTTATTCAACTCCAAATAGTTAAGTAAAAATACTTAAAAGAAACAACAGGCATACATCACAAGAGTCAGGCAGGCATTTCAACCAAAAGGATTAATGCCAAAGCTGAATCTGTCAGTCTATCATTATTTCTTACTTGATTAATCCAAACCCCCATCAAAGCCTGTTCAAAGACTCCCACTGACTTTCATGGGGTTTGTATCAGCTGTTTTTCAGTTTTCCCAAAGCAAACAAAACAAGCATGATGAAAGAAATGTGAAGAGACAGGAGAAACACAAAGACCAAAGCTAGACATTGAGCATCTAGTCAGGAGGCAACTTTGTCCCACGAGATCACAAAAAAAAAAAAAAAAAAAAAAAGTCTTTGGAGAGATGAACAATTTCTGAAAGACAGGATAGAGCCCATTGACTCATAAGTGAGGAGGGCTCTGTGCCGTTCTTCCCCCACGGTAAGCACAGGGCTGATTTCCCTTAAACAAAAGCCTGTGCTTACAGGCAGCCCAGAAGATTAACCGAGGAGCTTTTAGCTCTCAGCTTCACTTGTTGTCTGGTGAGTTTCGTACAGACCTTTTGCAGGACCCTGGTCCTATCTGCCAACCTTCTGTAGGCTTCTCATATACCTTGAATCTATGGATATACCTTGGGCATAGGGACACAGGGTGCTTATTTGTGGACAACCAAATCCCATGCCATATACGTCAGTGAGACCTGGGGTAACTTCTTCTGTGCATGTTTAAGACAACTGGTTGGGACTGTGACCCACCAGTTAAGGAACCGCAGCTAAATATACACACAAGGAATTGATCACCTTTCTTTATAACAGAATAGCACCTAAAGGGAGTAAATGTGTCAGCTGCTCTACACAGCCACTAATGAAAGATGGAAACCCAGTGAAAACGTCATTAAAGTTTTTTCTGGTCACTTTGTAGCATTGGAAGGTCACACATGTAACACAAGCTGGTTATTTTGGAACTCATTACCTAATAAAGATGAATTACTCACGGAACTGGAATTTGGTGGTTTCTGAGGGATCGGTGATCATAGCCTGATAACAGTCCTTAGAGGAAAATGGAAGTGTCTCAACCCATCATTTATATCCTTGGTACTTCTGAAAGGCCTCTTGTCTCTGGCCTGGAAAGATTAATGATTAAAATCGATTCAGAGGAGGAAAAGCAGATGAAAAATGTACATGAACTCTGGGAGTTTTTTATTAGATACCTAAAGAGGTGTGATTTCACAAGGACAGATTGCAAAGTAAAACCAGAAAGAGCTAGAAAATCAATATAAAATAAATGAAAAAAAGAAAAACAATGACTGTAAGTGGGAGATTTTGAGGTGCACAGAGGTAAATAATGGAGTTTAAGAGCCTAGAAGATTCCTGTCTGAGAGGGCCTATTTAAAAGAGGTTTTAAAATATATCTGAAGCAAAAAGTTTGTGGGTAGAAGGAGTAAAACTGTGCCTAATAATAGAGAAAAGACAAAGCTGTTCAGTAGCACTGTAGAAAAAGTTAGAAAATATTTGGCAGTGTGAGGCAGTGAAAAAGCTTAACCTTTATCCTTTTATCAAAAAGATTTGGTCTGTTGATTTTTCAACTCAAAATGAGATGCTGTTCTGCACAGCATTCACAAGGCTATTACTGAACTCAGTGCAGGACTCATCAGGAGAAACTCTGCCCTGTGTTGAAGCAGAGTTAGAATGCTTCATCTAGTGGTTCCATCAATTTTAAACCTTCTCGGCAGTTTGCAGTCTACGGTGATCAAAACTGCTTTATACACTCTGCAGATGGGACTTGAAGGAAGATGAAAGACCACCTGGAGAAGTGAGACCACAATGTAAGAGGGATTTAAAGTAACTACTCGTACTTCCAGTGACCAGACCAAGGGAGCCCATGCAATCACTTATGCTGACAAAATGGAGCAAAGACAATATCTTAAAAAACATTAATACCTTCATTTGCACATGTCTGACAGGTTGCAGGGTCCCAGAGTAATACCACACTAACCAGGCCATCGTTCCCCTCTTCATCCCTTAGCATTAACTAGTTTATCTGTTTCTCTTTTTTTCTCCAGATCAGCTTCATCTAACATAGTATTTACACTTCCACCACAAACACTCTTTTCTCTTTAAGAAATTGCTTGGTGTTTGTACCCAGTATTCCTATTTCTTTCTGCACAGCAAAGAGCAGGAATGGAGCACAAATCATATTTCACTTATGTGGATGTGCTGTCTAAAAATGAAAAGCATCTCACAAATAATGGCACTTTTCCATCACAATACATTTACACATTGGATAAGGAACAGCAAAGTGTACAAATAAGCACAGACATTGCTTTCTGAGACCAAAACATTACAAAGTGCACTTGAAAGAGAATCTAGCAAGAGCAGTGCTGTGGGAATGAAAAAACAGAATGTGTTTCTGAAAAGGGCAAGACTCAACAGAAGAAGCATACTTGTAGCTAAAGGGGCTGTATCCACACTAGCTTTATATTAACTGGTGCAGACAGATCAGTGACCATGGAGTGACCCAGATGTGATTCTGGATTAGCAAACTTAAGAAGCATACGTGCATAAGAGTTGCACTTCAAAAATGCAAAAAGCCCATGGGAGGCTGGTATTCCAGTAGATACACAGTGCACTGCCTCCACTGCAATTACCATGAGTACTAAGGGTCAGAATGGATCATAGAATCATAAAATCATAGAACGGTTCAGGTTGGAAGGGACCTTAAAGATCATCTAGTTCCAACCCCCTGCCACAGGCAGGGACACCTCCCACTAGACCAGACTGCTCAAAGCCTCATACAGCCTGGTCTTGAACACTTCCAGGGATGGGTCATCCACAGCCTCCCTGGGCAACCTGTTCGACTGCCTCACCACCCTCACGGTAAAGAATTTCTTCCTAATGTCAAATCTAAATCTGCCTTCTTTCAGTTTGAAACCATTACCCATCGTCCTATCATTACACTCCCTGATCCAGAGTCCCTCCCCATCTTTCCTGTAAGCCCTCGTTAGGTACTGGAAGGCTTCTATAAGGTCTCCCTGGAGCCTTTTCTTCTACAGGCCAAACAACCCCCACTCTCTAAGCCTGTCAGCACACAGGATCAAAACAAGCCACACTGCTATAATACACTGGTTAAGTGAACATATCTCCTTCCTTGGCCAGATGTTCAGTTCTTCCTGGGAAGCCTGGAAGGACATAGAGAAGGAGTCATTAAATATATGCTGGTGTTGTGGAATGATTCCCTAGAAGATAATTGTGCCATGCACTGGGAAAAGGATATTTGATGATGCTCTAAGTCATCACCATTGGCAGCTGGGCCATCTTTCCCATAGGGCAAGGGAATGTAATCAAGGACCTGGACACGCCTCCCCAGTTGAGGATTGAAGTGAATTGCTCTGCTGCCTGGGTAAGCATTACCATCTGAGCAGTGAGAGTTCAGGCAGCAAACACTGAGAGTAAAAATACAAAAAAATGGCAATATTGCTGCCAATATTTTCAAGAGCTCGCTCATGCTAAGTGATTTCCTATTCGGACTTTCTGCATAAGATGTTTTAATACCTTAGGCCGCTGAAGTGACAGGCTAAGAAAGCCAGTGATCCAAATTCCTCCTAACTCTGTGACTCAGTCTGCCCTGCGGATGACATACCTCCAAAGATGTACAGACAGACAGAGGGAAACACTAGGCAGAAGAATGTATGTTGGCTTTTGTCAGTTTGATTCCAAACCAAGACACTGAAGAATTATCAATTCTTAACCTTTCACAAGAGCCAGATCTCCCTACAACATTTCTTAGTGAAGCAAAGCTTTCCTTTATTTATTTCCTTCTATTTCATTCTATTTCCTTCTGCCGTATACTGTAGCTTCTTTCTGAATTATGTTTTATAGAACCATAGAAGAGATTGGGTTGGAAGAGACCTTTAAATGTCATCTAGTCCAACATCCCGCCATGAGCAGGGACACCTTCAACTAGATCAGGTTGCTCAGAGCCCCATCCAACCTGGCCTGGAATGTTTCCAGGAATGGGGCATCTACTACCTCTCTGGGCAACCTGGGCCATTGTATTACCACCCTCACAGTAAATAATTTCTTCCTGATATCTCATTTAAATCTTCCCTCTTGCAGTGTAAAACCCTTCCCCCTCGTCCCATGGCTCTTCTCCCTGATCCAGAGTCCCTCCCCAGCTTTCCTGGAGCCCCTTGAGGGACTGGAAGGGGCTCGAAGGTCTCCCCAGGGCCTTCTCTTCTCCAGGCTGAACCCCCCCAGCTCTCTCAGCCAGTCCCCACAGCAGAGAGGCTCCAGCCCCCCCAGCATCTCCGTGGCCTTCTCTGGCCCCGCTCCAGCAGCTCCGTGTCTCTCCTGTGCTGAGGCCCCCGAGCTGGAGGCAGCGCTGCAGGGGGAGGGGTCACCTTTCATGGCTATCCATTGGTGGTTCAAAGTGCCTTTATACTGGGCTAGGACCACACATAACTACAGATGATCTGTTGCAAAATCTTAAAGGATGCTGGTAATCTCTCATGATGTGCTAACTTCATCTTGTGATCTTGTGGATGTACCCCTTATTTCTCTGCAGCTTCATGGTTTTGGTTATTCCTTTCTGACTGAAACCTCATCCAACACTCACCAAACACTCACTATTCATATGTCATTCATGTATTAAAACAAAATATTTTATATTTCCTACCCTTGAACACATCACACCTCCAAAGTTGTTCAGGGTGGGAAAGACGAGTCCAAGATGGTCAGAGATTTCCAGAGCTACAATACACCTGCAAACATCTGTCATGGGTTAAAAAAAGAGATTTATAACACTGCTGTCAGAACATGAAAAATGAATGTTGTTGCAAATCACCTTGAAATCACATGAATTATGCCAGGGAGTTAGGAGGCTGGAGCTAAGAAAACATGACTTTATTTGTCCTGCTATTGGGGGAGTCCGTGGTGTGGGTAGGAGCCACATTCAAGGCAGCTAGAGGAGATGGAGGAGTGTTTTCCTTCCTGAGCTCCTGGAACTATTCTTTGGAGGCCTTAGATGACTGGGACAAAGTGAATGCTCTGGTCAGTGGGATTGCTGAGCTGTTTGGGTGTATTTATCCAACAGCCTGACCCTCTGCCAAACTTTACCCTTTATCATGGCTAAGGCATAGCTGTGTAGTGAACCATGACCACATCCATATAACCACAACTACTATCCAGGACTGAACTTAAGGTCTTTGAAACTGCAAACAGGCCCTCCTACTGATTGAGCTATGGAACAACTGAAGGCAAATATATGTAGAGAAGACAGACTTCAGCACTTATACTCTAAGTGTTTTCTGTTCCACAGCCTGTAAATTCACAGGAGGTGTTGCACCCATATGTATTGCAATCCAGAACCACCTGAAATCATGCCAGTTTGGAGTGTTTGGAGAATATTTCATATCTATTTTCGCTCTTTGGGAAAACACAGCCTAAAGAGAAACGATTCTATAAACAGATTCCTGCAGAGGTCCAGCAGTAGCTGGTGATGTTTAACCACAGATGTGGAATCAAGCAAATATTTTGTTGAAGCGGAGTTTTTCTTCTGAACAAGGTGGCCATACAAATCTTAACAAAGTTAGGTGAGGTAAACTCTTTGGAGCTGAAGGTGCAAAACTGCACTTTTTCTACCAGACCTGTTGAGGATGAATAAGCATGACTGAGTTGGTAAACCCACAGGACCAACTTATCTTTCTGGTTTTGACACCATTATGAGAACAAACCAGAGCTAACCTATGCTGACTTTTTAAACATCTTCCCTCACTCTCATAACCTCTGTTCCCGCTATCCACAGGAAGCAAGAACAAACTTAGTAGCGTTCCTTGGTTTTAAGCTAGGCATGTTTACAATTTCAGATACAGCAAGATACAACTTGACCTCAGATTAACTTTAAATGAGTCTCTCACCACAGTAACTTTTTTTGTCGTTTTTTTTTTTTACATGCCTGAAAAGGAAGAAAACCCAATGAACTTCTAATATTTTGTCTTTTCCTGGTGATACTCAGTGCAAAGATAAATCAATGCAATGCCTATCATATAAGCCTATTATATGACCTGCAGGTAGAAAATACACGTTGAGGATACTGAGTGCTGCACAAAAAACCCCAGATCTCTCCCACATTACTTGGAGCATTTTTATGGATGGAGAAAGCTCAGAAATCTTCATATTCAAGAAGACAATCATTGATAACATTTATATAGCCTAAATGTCTGCATGCACATTGTGCTGCTCATCACATCAAGTGCAGTAAACATGACCTGCTTGAGAATGGACTGGTTGTTGTTGGTTAGCATTCACTCTTAAGGGAGATGGGGCAGAGGGGGAAGAGGGTGTGCAAGCAGGCTGTGATTTCAAACAGCCTTACTGTGTCTGCAAAGTGATCCCATTGACACAAATCCTGTTTTTTTGAAGTGCAAGTGCCAAATTTTGTGTCTGTCAGAGTGCACCAAGCAAAACATGTTTGTGCCTCTATTCAACTGTTCATTACAGAGCTGCAAACTGAAATTAGAAAAATCCAGTCAAGACAAGTGGTTGAGTTCAATAACCTTTCTCTGACAGCAGGCAGTGAGGAAAGCATAGAAGGAACAAGATGAGGCTGGAGATGCATTTCCCATGGCTGTGTCCTACCAGTTTTGGGAGGTCATGAGCTGTGTAAGCCACTGGATTTATGTTCCAGGGCTTTCTCTAATACCTTTTAATCCCATTTATGAAGTTTCTTTCCATAACATTCTGCCATTCAGTTACACATCTGAAATACTGCAGACGTTCTTCCTGTCCTTTTGAGGGAGGTCTCTCCAATTGAAGCTGCATTTTGCCTTCGGTCTTTAGAGCGGTCTTGCAGAGATCTTACCCTTTGGCCCTGGCTCTTGGTCTCCATCTATTTTTATAAACAGAAAGCCATTTATTTCCATTATTCCAGGATTGCAATCTGACAAAAAGTTTAAAGTCCACACTGCTGCCAAAAGGAGTGGTCCTGTCTCCCCTTCTTGTGCCATCAGTATGGAAATTGCTCTGACCAAAAAATAACCAACCAACTCGGTCCATCTCACTACACAGCATTGCATGGATTGGTGACAGCAAAAGGCAGATGAGTGAGAGCACTTTGTTAAGAAGAGGAGAGAGGGTGGAATCATTTTTTCTTCAGTAAGAAGCTCATCCTTGCATCATGAGACTGCATGCTGAAACCTTCTCCTTGCCTGCAATACCCCTTTTCCATCATGACTTTTTCAGTAAGTCCAAAAGGATGTGGACTCTCAAACGTTTCCCTCCTGGAAGCCACGAAACCACCAGCTGTTTGCAGCCTGAAGGTCAGTGTTCTCTAAACAAGACAGTTTTAGTTAGCAACCAGAAAACAGCCTTGTATCAAAAATTTCTGTGGGAAGCTGTCACTGCATGTGCAGCCCTAGCAGTGACTTGCTGCTCTATCTCCCCAGCAGCATCTCATCATTCGTTTTCTTTTCAGTGCTAAAGAATGTGGTTGGTCCCTGCCTTTACAGTCCAGATAGCCTTTTTCCAGTTGCAACCCATGCCTGCCTCAGCTGTCAGTCACTGCTGAAATCAAGGTGGTATTCACTGGTAAGCCAAAGTTGTGCTTTCTTTCCTTTGTATGGAAGGGAACCTTGCCATCATTTTTATTTTTGTTTTAGACAATGACTTCTTTCTGAGCACCTCAGCAGGAATCATCAGAAGGCACTGCCTTGGACAAAAGAAGAACGTGGCCAGTCATTTTTTTCAGGAACCACAGAAGCCCAGATACCACCAGTGAAGGGCCTCTGGGTGGATAAGTGGCTCTCAGCTCCTGCAGAGCTCTGCACTCTCTGGCTGTGTCTATGTTAGCAAGTTCAATATTCATGAACCGTGCTCAGAGGCCAACTGGCAGTAAGGGTTCTGTGGGAATATTCTTAAACTCTGTTATTCCCCTAAAAAAGGGATTTCTGCTGTCAATCTGCCTTTTGGAAACAGTACACAGGCAAGCCACCCCAACTGGAGGGGAGAGAACCTAGTTGTAGGACCCATGTCATGATGCTGCAGTAGCCTTCAGAGCCCTTTGGATATTTTATATACCAGTTAATAGTGACTCAGAGCCAGACAGTATCTCAGCTTTTCTGAGAGGGAGGAGGGACTGACATACTGGGATTATTTACAGCATTTCTGACCATGTTGCTGAGGTAAAGTACAGAAGGGTCTTCTCGTACTCCAGGAGTACAAGAAATAGAACCGATGTACCAAAGGACAACATTTGTCTCCCTGTCTGTGCTGTATCTTTGTCTCACATTGTTTTAAGGAACTGTCACATGCACCGTCTGGAATAGTCCAATGGCATGTACCTTCATGCACCATTTAGAGAGAAATAGTATGACATTCCATCCAGTGACCAGAGACAAGCTGGGAAGCTATCCTTTTATCCAGTCTCAGCCATACAAAAAGTTTGATGTCTACCCTACCTTGTTGAATGGTCTCTTTCTAAAACTGTGGGAAAAGGAACCATTAGTTTCATATGTTTTAACCCACCTGCCTTAGCTCTCGCTCTGAAAATTTCACGAGCTTCCTTCCTGAGGTTCATGCTATCTTTCCTGTTCTAGCAAGAGAGCCTAGATGTTTCATTTAGATTAAATAATTAAGGGAGGATTAATCTCTCGTAAGGTCAGAAGTCTAAAAGACAATTTGTCCAGTCTTAAAAGAGTCATCTAAGACAGGTCAAGTTACCTTCTGAAGATGCCTATTTCCTTTTTTTTATTGTGAAGGAAGACAAGGCGATGAACTTGGAATTAAATATCTAATGCCTGGATATCTACCTTGGGTAAAGAGATCTCTCAGTGTGTAGGCACAGTAGCTGACATGATAGTTCACAGTAGAGTCCTGATTTTTCTGTAGGACTCCTGTAAATTACTGAAATACTTACAAATACCAGGAACTGTGTGCTTTGTAGCACTTGGCTTGGGGATTTGGCTGGCTTTGAGATAAGTTTTCCCAAGTTTGGTGCAGCAGGAGTGTGCAACCTCAACATAGTTCTGACGGACAATTGATGACAAGATGTGCGACACTGCTCAAGAAATGACCACATTTGATGAGAAAAGTAAAAACACAGATAAAAGTATAATTCAGACCATAATCAGCTAAAATTGAGATAAAACAAGGCAAGATGAATCTCAGTTGATACATCCCACAAAGCAAGCCATCCAGTTGAGCAACTTCATATCTTCTGTAGCTTTCACAGGCTAGGTGGGTGATAGTCCCCCACTAAGAGATGGGACAAACCAACCTCATAGAATATATTTTTTCCTAGCATGTAAGGGCTTTGCATTGGATAACCTGCCAGGAACATTTGCTGGGTGAATGAAGACACCTGTGTTCATACAGTGAGAAATGGCATTTAGCTTTGAGCAGCTATAGGGAGTAGAGATTGTCTTTCATGGGATTCCTATCAACATGCATTCCTACCAAATGAAACTCTTATTTCCTTTCTCCCCCTGACATCATATTGCTTCTCTAACTCTGCAATGCCATGGGCCAGTCAGGATTGGTTGGTGGAGCATAGCCCAAGGTAACCAGCAGGGGATATTCTGCAGAGTTGCTTCAAGAGCACAAGCAAAAGGAATCATGTTGCGATTGCAAGAAACTTGGCAGCTGTGATAAAGTTGCCAGAGAAACGTGCTCTGTTCCTCACCTGCAGCTGTTTTCCTTCCCTTATGAGATTTCAGAAATTATTGTTTTGAACATAGATATGTAATTTATACCAATAGTTCCACTTGAGCTATTTACTTTTCCTATACCTTTCATAGTCCATAGACAGAAATAGGCTTCTCAAAGACAGAGAAGAAATATGAAAAATGGATGATTCCTACACATCCTACAAATTCTGGCTCCTAATCCTGCAAATTCCTATTTCTGCACACAGAATGTAAAAAAAAAAAAAAAAAAAAAAAAAAAAAAAAAAAAAAAAAAGCCTTAGTCATTAGCTCAGATGGAGTGACTCTGTAGATGTCTGAAGTTGGGTTAAATTAATCCCACTTGTAGTCTCAACAGTGTAGCCACCCCTTAGCACCAGTGAAGAAAGAATGGTCTCTACCAAGAAATTCACCTGAACTGTCTCAAATGCCTGTTTTAGGACAGGATGAATACCCTTGAGAAGCACCTTCTCCCTGCACTGACGTGTAAGAAAGTTTATGCAGGTAGGTCTGGATAAACAACTTCTTGGGCAGTTCTAGTAATGAACCTTCTGCCCTATGTACTTCCCCAGTCCTACCAATGCCGTGATCAAGAAACATGAAAAGATACAAAAATAGCTACATGAAAAAGCTCCTGGAATGACTGTGGGCAGGGATGGCCTGTTTTGTCAGGGGTGATTAACGCTATGAATATATTATCTTTGAGCACGTACTAATGAGTGGCCAGTTCTTTCCATACCAAGGGGCATGGGTTGAATCTTAGGATACAGTGTCCCAGCCAAAAAAACTGGTTAGTGACCCCAAAGCAAAACAGCATGCAAACTGCGTGCACAACCAGGAGACAAGGACACAAGAGCAAAACAAAGGGTGTGCCAACATATCATGCTTAGTCCAGCAAAATGAAGGTTGAGTGGGAATATAAATACATGAGAGAACTCCCACCAGGAAAGGAGTTATTCATTTATGCTGAAAGTCATTACTGGCACGGGAAGAGAGGTTAAAGATTGACCCAGCATAAACTCAGGATGGAAATCAGAAGGCAGTTTTGAGTGACTGGAGCACTTTGGTTCCAGTCTAGGTAATACTGAGTCACAATGTGACCAATGAATAACTTCCTACTGCTTAAACAGGGTGTTCAGAGCATTTGGCTGACATATGGGAGAGAGGCAGACATTATTTTATTTGGATGAGATTTCTGGAGATCTATAAATCAAAAATAACATCCATGTTATTTGAATTTGATTAAACAAATCTCGTGTTTAATCATCAGGCAAACTAGATTTTGGTCAACCTCTGCCAGCTGCTCCACGTATTATTTTACCAACAGGACTGAAGAACAGCATGCATTTATGTCTCTTTAAGTACATTCTTGTTCCCTACAGAGGAAGGTACGGAAGAGTTCAGCCTCCTGCTCAGCAAACCCAGATTTAAATCCCTGTCATGCCTCTGGATCCCTTCATGTCCTTGACCAAGTCCCTGTTGCCTTTGACCAACCTTATTTACCTGTACAGACACAGACAGAAGAAATGCACAGGTCAAAATTTTCTGAAGTGTTTGAAGTTTTCAAACTGTCGTTGAAATAACAAGGTTATCATCTCCTCAATTCTAGGGGACCTTGACATGTAACTGTCTCTGAGGATCTATCTTCTATCTTCCATTTTGGTCATGGTTTTGCTGATAGAATTGAAAGTGGGAGCACACAAATCCACGTACCTGCCCATGTACGCTACCTGCCAATCAGCCTAAACAGAAAACACGTGTGAAAACCAGTTTGTGATATTAGCGCAGTCTCAGCTCTATCCTATTTACTTTTGATATGAATTTCAAATTTTCCCAGGCATGCAAAAATCTTGACAGCAGCCTACTTACAGCTCCCTGTTGATTCTTCAAGTCCTTCTCTATTTTACCCCCTGTTTGTATTGTTCAGGACTAGAAATATGCTCAAAAGAGGAGACAAAACCGATGCTTTAAAGAACATTGTTGTGTCTTCCTGCAAGAGAACCTGGGATGCATCTAAACGGTGGGCTTGAGGGACAAGAAGGTCTGATGTGGCTGTACACTACAGACAGCAAAGAGCTGCTTATATGGCTCATTGTATCAGAGCACCCACGAGTCAAACACTAAATAAGAGTGTTGACATCCGTTTTGTCCAAATCAACAGCTGAGATTCACCACAACTCACTTCAGACAGTGATGCTGGGATTCAGCTCCAGATTCACGCAGCACATTGAAAGCTCATTGTCATGGCTTTATATTGCCAGTGGTGGGAAACCAGCACTTCTAGGTGTGATTTATCTGACCTATGTTAGCTGCCTACTCTATGAAGAGGAGAGAAGAGGAGAGGAGAAGAAAAGAGCAAAGCAAAGCAAAGCAAAGCAAAGAAAAGAAAAGAAAAGAAAAGAAAAGAAAAGAAAAGAAAAGAAAAGAAAAGAAAAGAAAAGAAAAGAAAAGAAAAGAAAAGAAAAGAAAAGAAAAGAATTTAAAATCCCCATGGAGTCATGCTCAAATAACTGAGCCAAGAGAAGGGACAAATATTACTGAGAATGTTCTCTTGTCACTGTTACATTTTAAAATTATTACATTTTGAAGTGAAATAGTTAGTAATAAGAAATTGGAGGAAGGACAAAACTTTTGGTAGCTTTATGCATTATGAAACTATCACCCACTGGAAATATCAGTTATATTTCATACTTATTCTGAGAATGGATCATTTTGTGATCCTGTGGCTGGTTCTCAGTCTTCTAGATGAATTCCTGACTAAGTTTTCTCTCTACTGTATACCCATTAAAATAACATTTATAGTTCAATTAAGAAAAAAAAAAAACCAAAAAAAAACCAACCCTCTATTAATTTTTAAACTACTTTCCACCACCTCCAAACCCTTTCAACAATATTTAAAAAAATAGTTACTTTACTGCAAAGATAGTTAAACTTTATCTGTGAAAGATAATTGAACCACAGTTCATCTGTGAAAAGCCTAACATAAAACAAAACACTGTACCAATTAGTATGTCGTGTTCTCTATTAAGGTGTCTGGAGCTGGCAGTGCTTCTCTAAGTCAGATTATGACATGAGATGGTCTCCAGAAGAATGGGTCTTGCTTTCAGATGGGAGTTAATCAGGGTGGTTCAGAGGGATGTGATTCACTTCCATTCTACTTCTCCTTGCCACAATTTGCTCACTCTGGAAAAATGCATTTGCTTGTGGCTTCTGAAAATTCAACAACTGTGGCTGGATGTTCAGTCCGTGGGACCATCCACACCTTCAAGGTTCAACATGTCTCAGATGGAACAGCCTCCCTGCACGCGTGCTGGATGATGCATACGCCCGTATTTCTTCTCAGCTTTGTGTAGATGGAAGTAGAGGAATCCTAAGGGCACTTCCCAGCAACGTGTGATAAGAACAGGGATGTACAGTGGCATATTCACCCCCTTCTTTAAATCAGGTGGCAAGCACACCTACTGTTATGAAAAGCTATGGCAGTAAATGTTGATTGCAGTTACCCTGAAAACCATACTTTATTTCTTTGTCCAGTGCAAGTAAAAGTGGGATTCATCGTACCTTCCTGTGAGCAAGATAAAAGTCAAGCATCCGATCTAACCACAGCAAGTTCTGAAGTGAACTTTGTTTTCATTTCAGTCCCACTAAATGTTTTCAAGTACTGCAAAACAGTATTTTCAGGATCTTAATTTACTAAAAAAAAAAAAATCATATCTTTGTTTCAAAGGAACCAAAGCTGTGGTTGTTTCAGAGTTTCTTATTTTGCCTTGAAATGGAAACATCAAGTTTTGACCCGCTCTAGTTAACAGTATCTCCTACTTCTGTATCTAACCTCTGTTTCACAGTCATTTTAAAATGTAACCACATCAAGTACCATGCTTTGTAACTCCTGCTGTGGAAATCTTTAGCAAAGAACCTTTCCCTTTTCGAAATACTTTGTGTTTCAGTCTCTCCACCACAGGACCTTTCGAAGTGACATCACATCATTTCACTTCCCTTCCATTCACGTTCCTTGTTCCTGTAGTAGCTTGAATGCTGCCAAATGCTGAGAATACTTCTTTCTTCCAATTTTCTGCAAGCTATATAAGGCAAAACCATTGTTGTATGATGTATACCAGCTTTGACATGTATTTGGCATGCTTTGGTATATGGCAGCAGATGGATATTCAATAAGTCTTAATGTATTCAGTGACTTTCATTAGAGCACAAGTTCCTTGTGTTTCTTCCAAGAGATGCCAGAAACTGTGAAAGACCATGAACTCAGCGATGATTTAGCCACCTCAGAAAGAAAACTTTTACATCACTAGGCAGCAGCAGTTCTAACTTCAGTCTGCACAGACTTTGTGGCATTTTTCTTCTGGTGTACAAGACAGCCCTGAGATCTGCCTTGCCTGGGGGAACCAGTTGACACCTCAGCTGAATTGCCACGTCAAGTTTCAGGTGATGCAGTTCAAGGAACACGTGGACAAATAGGAGAAAAAAGATAACGACAATCATCAGAGGGTCATTCAGACTGAACTGTCTGGGTTTGCTCAACATTCAGAAGAGAAAACTGAAATGAGGTACTTAAAGAAGTTCTTTGCACCTGCCTTTGAACATCAATTTCTAAACTTCAGTCCTACCTCTTATTTTCTTTTGCTGAGCAGTTTACACCAAGGCTTGTTGCTCTCCTTGCAACTTAATATCTTCACAGTGCATTGAGGAATACACCCTTTGCAGCTCACCTGTCCCAAGCCACCAGTCACACCTGCTTGCCCTAGAAGGAATAATTCTGCTCGCTGAAGTCAATGTAGGTTCTGATCCTCCAGTGAGACAAATACTCAAAGAAAAACTGAAATTAGTGAGGCTCCCAATCCATTGGAGCATTTGTAGTCCCAGTTTTGCTCAAACTTTTTACCTTTTCCTTCTTGCTGCCCAAGAGATCCCATTGCTTTTCAGTGAAAGCTTAGATTTCATGGGTGCACTTAGGTCTTCACTGTGTTTGTAAATAAGCCCAGGATGTGCACAGGATCTCCTTTTTCTTCTCAGTCTCTCCTGGTCGTCTCTCTCCATCTTCTCCTCTGGCTAATCTACCTCTACGAAAGACCAACTTCACATAGGGTTGAATTAATTGTCATTCTTGCTTTCTAAAAGCAGATAAAGACCTTAGAGTTTATCCAGCAAAAAGCTGTCCATGATTCCCCCAGTTTTTAAATTCCAGCTTCAACAGCGTGGGAAAAAGGACACACACATCTGGTCACAAGAGGACAAATAAAAGTTGTTGATGAAGCAAATCCTAGATTGTCCTGGAAAAAGCCAAGGCCTGGCTCTGAGACTGAAATAGTCTGTGGTGAGCATATTCTGCCAGGAAT
Organism: Larus michahellis; assembly: GCF_964199755.1. NCBI lineage: Eukaryota > Metazoa > Chordata > Aves > Charadriiformes > Laridae > Larus > Larus michahellis. The sequence continues at coordinate 2,272,053 of NC_133897.1, read as the reverse complement.
AAAAAATACACGAAATACACTAGATCTGATCCTGGAGGGTACTGAGCTTGTTTAACTCTCACTGGAAGTAAAGGGAAAGTAGATGTAGCTTAGCACCTCGTACAAATGTGCCTGACATAACCCTCTGTTGACAATAACTCAGCAAATCCTTGTCATCTTCATTCAGTAGCTGCATGCCCTTTCCAGCTGGTGGCTCTTTTGAGACGTTATTCTGAAGGATGCATCCACCGTGACCGGTCTACTGACTCCAATTTTATATATGTGAAAATTAGAACTGAAACAGAATAAAGCCTTTAGAAAAATCTCTTTTGAGCAGATGGTTATGCTACTGGGCCCTCTTCCAAAGACCGTGTCATTCTTTGGAAAATTCATCTTCTTCAAGGTAAGTGCAACATTTAATTATAGAATCATAGAATCATTGAATGGTTTGGGTTAGAAGGGACCTTAAAGACCATCTAGTTCCAAACCCCTGCCCTGGAGAGGGGCACCTCCCACCAGCCCAGGTTGCTCCAAGCCTCATCCAACCTGGCCTTGAACCCCTCCAGGGATGGGGCAGCCACAGCTTCTCTGGGCAACCTGGGCCAGGGGCTCACCGCCCTCACAGCAAAGAATTTCTTCCTGAGATCTCATCTAAAACTCCCCTCTTTCAGTTTAAAACTGTTACCCCTCATCCTATCGCTCCCCTCCCTGATCCAGAGTCCCTCCACAGCTTTCCTGTAGGCCATATTTAGGTATTTGTAGTCAAAAACAACTGAGCATGTTACTCTGGACTTCTCAGGCCTTGTCCAGACTTCTCTGGCTTTGAATGTACCTTTTTTCTCCATTTCACCTGTACTTGCAAAATTATTTAAGAAAGTTCTGCTGTGTTTACGACTTGCTTTAGGTTCAAATGACCCTTGTCTACCTTGTTGTAAACAGAATGGGAAAATTGCCCACCTGTCAGGTGTTCATTACGTATGATGTGGTTCAAGGTTTGTTTTAGTAAATCATCTAACTATTTTCAAGGTGGTTTTTAACTTAAAGTTTGCTTAGATTTGTGCATCTGTGTGGCTTTACTCAAAAAGAAACCATTCCACATACAAGGAAGAACTAATGAATGCCAGCAATCATTCTGTAAATATTTTTTTAGGGCAATTAAAAAAAAAAAGGTTATCAATATATTTCCTGAAATATGTAAAAGGCAACCCTTAGCAGAACAATGACTTTGGGGCGACAAAACCGACAGTCAACATTGCACTACTAAAGACCTTGTCATGCCGATGGCTTGCTGTAATGACACATGGGATGGGTGAATATAATTCTAGAAAAAGTGGTAAATAGTAGGAGCTTTGTATATAATAATGTAATTATAACTGCATTATAAATAGGAATTAGCAACAATTAAAATATTTTGACTGTGTCAATCATTGTAACAGCATGAAATAACTGATTGTATCTTGATAAGGGTGTTAAAACTCCAAACAGAATAGTAATAACAATAATTTAATTTTTTTAAAAAGCCATGCTTTTTTTGGTAGCCCATTACAAAACTGTGCCCATAGCAAAAGTGCAATAGGACACCAGGATGAGCAGGAGGGCTTCTAAAGAAGGCTGGATGGAGCTAGCTAAGCTCAGGCTTTGCTGAATGTCTGGGTGGGTAAAAAGAGAGAAGCTCATCAAAGACATCCATCAAACTCCAACAGAGCCAGGGTCCTTGTTCTACACAGCCTGCCTTCACTCTGTTTAGAAAGAGTGGGAAACACTTCTGAAGTGAACTTTGCTTCACGCTCTGTTTCTACAGCTAACTTTTAAAATCAGCCTGCAATTAATGCAATTAATAACAGAGGAGGAGTTGTTTAGAAGATTTGAAATAACAGAAGCCCTCCAGATGGACTTCCACTCACTAGTGAACATGACAGGGGAAGTTTCCCTTCTGTGATGTTAAAATGATGAGATAAACATTTCCTTCTTTGACTTTCTGGATTTATTGCCTCCAGGGTATTGGCATACATTTTAAAGTAAATTTCCAAAAGCAGGGTTATGCTACCGCAATTCCAGTAGTTTGGGGGTTATCGGGAGGGGTGATGCTAATTAAAAAGATAATGTAAGATAGATAGCCTTCCCAAACAGGGAAAGGTATTTTATTATCAAAGTTGGTCAGAGTGCTTTCTTTATGAGCCCACAATGTGCTTGTCATTGTGCAAGGCATATCTGCCAGCAGATTAACAGATTGTTTATTACAATTAACAGATCGCAGTTCAGCTCCAACACTTGACCTCTATGTTTCAGTCAAAGCATCTGAGATCACTTTCTATAACGGCCTGAATTTTACATGAAACAAAACAAAATCCAAACAGCTGAGGAAGTTTGTCTTGACGCTTGTGAATGGCAAAGCACTTGTCACCCTGATGCGCCTTTGAGAAAGAGGTTTGAAGCAAGTGTAGATCCTGTAGATACTTTAAATAGGAAGGACCATGTTCTTAAGTAAGACAAAATGTAGGGTTAGTGGGAAACATTGAGCAAGGAGCTGCGAGCAGGGCTAAACTGACCTTGCATCCTCAGTCCCAACCACTTCTATCCCACCCTTCTAGTGATCCAGGAAAAGGAGTCCTCCTCCCCCTGATACGCAGCTATTGGGACAGGCTGAGAGAGTTGGGCGTGTTCAGCCTGGAGAAGAGAAGGCTCTGGGGAGACCTTAGAGCGACCTTCCAGTATCTGAAGGGCACCTACAAGAAAGATGGAGAGGGACTTTTTACAAAGACATGTAGTGACAGGATAAAGGGTAATGGCTTCAAACTGAAAGAGGGGACATTCAGATTAGATATCAGGAAGACATTTTTCACTCTGAGGGTGATGAGGCACTGAAACAGGTTGCCTAGAGAAGCTGTGGTGCCCCATCTCTGGAAATGTTCAAGACCAGGCTGGATGACGCTTTGAGCAACCTGGTCTGGTGGGAGGTGTCCCTGCCCAGGGCAGGGGGTTGGACTAGGTGATCTTTAAGGTCCCTTCTAACCTAAACCATTCTACAATTCTATTGCATTCACCCACAGACTAGCTCCCACCCAGAACTGCTCATCCCCTTATCAAAGCTAAAGGAAGGAGGCAATTGTCCTCCCAGTTTCCTCCTCAGTAAATCTGCACATTTTGAGACCCACCAGGCCCTTGCAATGGTCACTGCCCTCCTCCAAAGGGGACCTGGAGCTGAGCCAAAGCTCATCCCTTCTGTGGGCTGTTGGGATCCAACAGCCATCACTAAACCTCCCGCCTCAGGATGCGGGTGGCCAAGACAGCTCTTTGACAAGAAAATAGAAAAGCACTCTATTTTTTAAAGCTTTTAAAGAGAGTTTTCCTCCACCCCCCTTCAATGGAATTCCACCAAACCTTTGTTTTTTTCTCCTTTGTCTGTGCAATCAGAGTAGGAGCACGGAGGAAAGTATTTCAGTTCTGCATGATTAACTTCTCTTTAAAGAGAAAAAAAATATCCCATGGGCATTAGCCTGTACCATATTCATGGTAGGAGTTTGCTGACTGTTAACTGCTTCTTGCCTTTGGGACCATTAGCTAATAACAGACCATCCATTCATTCGTATCTGATAAGGTGACGGCGCTTTCTTTTTCATCCTCCTCAGCAGGGAAGGGGACGCCGTGGGCCATAAACTTCCTCATGTTTCATAAGCACCCTGGGATTTGAAAACTGCTTGTCATAATATTGTAACAGCTTTGCATCTACAGCAGGCTTGGCAGTAGTCACAACAATTCAGATGCTGGCCAGACAGAAACACATGCTTCATCCTACAGGCCTAGAGACTTGTTGGTGTATCACCTGAAATTGCAACCTGCAGGTCTGTGTCTTTGCCTTAGGGCTAAGACATGTTATGATGTGACAGCAAGGGGGATAGTTTGTGGCAGGAGCTGAAAAAAGTCTTGCCGCTATTGGAGGAAAGAGCAAACTTAAGGAAATCTCACAGGTTGCATATGGCAGTGTGCAGACTAATTTGCAAACTTGCAGTGCAATTCCCAGAACAGGGGCAGGGGTGATTCTCAGTGAATGCAGGACTCATGTCCCTAAACTGTTTGTACAACTCTATCCTTCAACTCATCGCAAGCAGATTTTGTCATTTAACTTAAGACACCAGGCCTGTGGGATCTGATCAGGGTACATGACCTCGGAAGATTGTGAGACACTGGCCCAGGTTGCCCAGAGAAGTTGTGGATGCCCCGTCCCTGGAGGTGAACTGATAGTTCAGGCATTTGGTGTTGCTGAGGACTCAAGCACTCACAAACTACCACAGACTGACAAGTTATAATGAGTCTCGTGGTGATGTTACTGAAGGTAGTAATTGCTTAGGCATGTTCTCTCAGGCCCCTCAGGATGCAAGATGGTGCAAATCATCTTAGTTTTAGCACAGGCTATGCTAGCTTGTTTTGGTCTGCATTTGGCACAGGCAAAGAGCATGGACACCAACCATACTCCATTCAGCTACTCCAAGGTAAACTGACCACGTATCTAACAGATCAAGTAGCCTCCAACAGCATTTACTTCTGAGCAAGTGCAACAGTCCTTGCATTTGGGCAGCTCTGGCATGATATCCCTCAAAAAAATCCAATCCCTTAACTGCCTAGGAAGGTGGCTGAAGCACAGAGGTGGGAAGAATTATGTCTTTTCCTAAAACATGGGTCATTTCACTCCAGATTACATTGTGCCTTGAGAAAAGGCCCATATATTTTCAAATGACCTCACCTGCAAAGGTCCTTTGTAACCCAGACCAAGACATGCATATCTGTGAACTCTCCTGCCTTTGAACTCAATGAACCAAGGCGGATGGAAAAGCAGTTTCTTTTTATCAGCTTTCAATTTTTGGCCTCCATGGCATTATCCTCAACCCTTCTAATTACACAGGAATTGCAGGTGACATAGGAGTGGGGTGAGGAGGGACAAAGGTTAATACAATAAAGTCAAGTGCTAACTTCTCTGCTGGCTTCATCTCTACATCTCTGCTGATGGCTTTCTCATAAAATGAACAAAATCATGTTTAAAAGTCTAAACCAGGCCTGCAGTTTGAAGTATTCCACCCTTTCTTGTTGCTACCTCTGGTCTCTGCTTTCACCTCTTTTCAACAATCATGGTTGAGTTTTCAAAAGCTCAGCATTTTCTTGGGACTTGTCCACATGGGGAGGCAGATTGGAGTAGCCTATTCAACAAAGACCCCTGGAACACAACTCTGGTGACTCAAAATTGGTGTCTGTTGCCATCCGAGATCCCTTAAGTCTCAGCATGAGAAAATACCCCTGATAAGAACAAATTTAAATTCATCCAGAGGAAAAAAAGTCCTACTAAGGCATCCGTAGAAGGCCTTCTATGGCTTTCCAAAAGACTGATAACCACAATAATTTTAATTCTTCTTTTTAATACCTTTATGCAAAAAGCCTGTTGTGACTTTGTAAGTATATATCTTACACCATGGGAGATATTATCAGCTTGGGTTGGCCAGGATGAGGGGGAAGGGGTGGGAAGGCCCCCCCCCAAGACATATCAAACTCTGTTTCCTAGAAAATGAGGTCAGAAGGGACCCTCAGAAATCCCATGGTCATTACCAAGTCTGTTAAGCCCTTCCCACCATATCTACCTATCTGTCCTTAAAAACCTCTAGTGGCAGAAGGCATGTGCTCCTCTCCAGGTGATCAGTTTCAGTATTTCATTATCCTCTTGTTAGAAAGTTTTTCTGGTCCTGAATTCAAATCTCCTTTATTTTGGATGAAGTAATTTTGAGAAACATGGCAATGGGACGATTTCAAATGCACCATTTAAATATTTTCATATTCTTCTGACCCCAAACAAAATGATACTCACAAAAACCTTCCTCAGGCCAAAAATGCACTGAAGTTTTAGGGTTAAACTCTAAGTATAATCTATCAATATATAGTATGTTATATTATATCACGTTAACAACCTTAAGTCTGCCTTATATGAGCAGTAAGTACTTATGTTTAAGGTGTGTTTCTAGATGAGATAAAACTGACTTGGAAATACACTCCAGGCCTATAAAACATATAAAACACTTCCCTTCCCTTCCCTTCCCTCACAGAGTGTATTATCAGCATAATTTCCTAGAAAAATAGTTTTTGATTCTTAACTGTTTTGCCATTTCTCTGGAGGTTCCTTCCTCAATAATGCTGGAAACTTCTAGACAATTTCAAGTGAAACAGGGCTAGAAGTCTCAGGGATAACAAAGTTCTTAATAAACTCATGAAAATCAGTATCTGAGCAGAGGAAAAAAGGTATGAATCAGTGCGCAAAGCAAGATAAGCACATTAAATTCACTCATTATACATGAGTTTACTAGCAACCATCCAGGTGATCAGGACATAGGTACTGCCTTGCCAACTCTTACAGGCGTGCCATCCAGCATGGAAATAACCTGGACTAACCCTCCACAGACAGGCTCTTTCCTAATGGAAGTGTCACCGGACATTTGAAGGAATATCAATGAGGGGGCACAAATCCTTAAGAACACCATTTTGTTACATTCCCTGAAATGCCTTTTTTATGAATGAAGAAACTAGGATGTTGACAAATGATTTATCTCCCCTACCTCTAGTCATCAAAAAGTTAAACATGTTAATAAAGTCATGATCTCTATCAATGAAGAAAGAAGTCAACGCTTCCAAAGAGCAGATCTTCACATGTTAAAATAGGTGTATAAGATACTTGGGATAAATTGCTCTCTAGTACATCCAGTAGCCATTGAAGGAACTTGCATGACTTGGTGCTCACCTTGTCAACCGATGAAGTTCAATAAATCATTTGTCTAAGGCCTATAAAATGTCTATTAAAAAGTACTTAGCAGAGAAAAAAAGTCCCCCCACATCCCCAAACTAGAAGAGAAAAAAAATAATCCCCAAACGAGCCTCTCCCTCACCCTTCACTACATCATGTTTGCCTTCCAATTAAGCAATGTTGACTCCTGTGCATTCTCCCTGCCTTTTAACAATTGGCACGAGTAATTAAATTTAGCAAATTGATATGGTGTTATACAAGCAATATGGAGCCAGCCCTGCAGCTCCCATGTTTTGGCATCTCATAGCACAGAGGAAAGGAAGGTCTTCTTTTCCTGGTGATTTGATGCTAATGGTGAGGACGGTGGGATGACTAGACACACACACACAAAAAAAGTATTCTTCAGTGCAAAACATCTTTTTTCTTTGCTCTTTGGTTAAACTTTTCCACTGAGCATTATGCAAATATTTGCACTTGCAACACAAGCACTGACGTTTTCTGCAGGTTGCAGAGCACTTAGACTCTATTGGCACAGACATGGGTATTCCATTGGCCGTTGCTTCCCATCCTATTGAAGCATAAATTGCACCACTGCCAAAGAGGTGGACTCACCCTCCGTCTGTACATCTGCCTGCTCATTCCTGACCTCCCATGATGTATTTTAGTAAATAATGCCACAGACCTTCCTACGACCACCATATAGGCTGGTTCAAGAAACCTTTTGAGTTAAAACTAATTCAACAGAAAATGTAATTAGTCTTATTCTGGATCAGCTTTCCATCCTGGTTGTAGGCAGCCTGGATGAATGTGATGGCTTGGCCAAAACGTTAACAGAGAGAGGCTTGGAGGGGAGCAAGAGTTTAGAATTAAATACTGAATGCTTAACATATAGAGACTTAATGTTAATTGAGAGGAATCTTATTCTGAGATGTCTATTAAGGCCTTAATAATTCATCTGGAACAGGTTGTCCACAGTGCTTGAATAGGCAATTTGTCTGTCTAACAGTGCTCATATAGTGAACGATATATGAAAAGAGCTTGGACTGTGACAAGAAGTCACTCTAAGGCAACCTTACAGGTTCTTTTTTGTGTGTACCATATTTTTCAAATCTTTTGAGTGCTTATTTGCAAACAGTCACTGAAGAAGCATCAGTCCAAGCTTGACAGTCCCACCTTAAGATAGATGGCTGAACTAGGTGAAACAAAACATCTGGAGCTGCTAATTGCTCTTTGATGTGGGAAAAAGGAATCCAGATAACTGACTTGAACTTGACATTCTACTTGCATAGGGATAAAATTAATTGACAACTTTATTCTAAGTCATCAGGCAAGGATTCAAGGGGTTTGGGATCAATTCCCAGTTCTATAACAGTTTGGTTTTATGACCCCATCAAGTCATTTAATTTCTCTATGATTCTGCTCACCATCTGTGAGCAAGACATTTTTTGCCTGACTCATCTGCTAAGAAGCTAAATTCTTGGAGTAGGAGCCATAAATCTTACCATAACTGCAGTGTTGAGCAAAACACATTGTTCTTGGTGAGGTGCCGTTGTAACAGACTTCGCAGCTTTCTTTGGGCTTTCTCTAGCCTTTGTGAATTTACCAGCATGAAGAACAGGGTGTCAACAGCAAACCTGGTCCTATCATGCACTTCCTTCCCAGCCTCCAGTGTTCTTATTGTCTATGTTGATTTAAAGAAAGCAGTAAAAAAACCCCAACATTGTGATCAGCATTGAGAAGTTTTGATATAGTCTTGAAAGCTGTTTCTTCCACTTTGTTCACTATCATTTCCCTCTTTCCCTTTCCCTATTCTTTCCCCCTTTTGCTTTCCCTTTCCCTATTCTTTCCCCCTTTCGCTTTCCCTTTCCATTTCCCTTTCCTTTTTCCTTCCCTTTTTCCTTCCATTTTCCCTTCCCTTCCCTTCCCTTTCCTTCCTTACTATTACAATATTCTTGTCAGGGAAACCTTTTACAGTTAGGTTTTCTCAAGAAACATGTGCTCATAACTTCTGTCTGGGTGAACTTGAGTTGCTGAAATCAACATTGCAAAAGTAGGTGACCACTAAAAAAAAAAATACTAAAAATATGCTTAAACAGATTTCACTATAGGATTGGGAATTTTGGGTTCTCTAGTTTTCTTTTATAACATGGTTCTAAATTAGGCTTTGTCCACTCAAACTCGGCAGACCACAATGCAGTGGCGTGATTACAGCTTACTCAACCTTCAAAATAAATAAATTTTGTTTAACTTTGGGACGGATGTAGGGAAACAATTTCTGCTTTAACCAAAAAAAGAAAGAAAAAGAACAGCAGTTTTGCAAACAGCAGAACTCACAACCTTTTTTTTCCTGCAGCTCCATCCCATAGTTTCTTTGGTGACTGATTTCACGTTACAGCCTCTGCCTTGGGGGTGGTTCTTTCCTCAAATTTTTCCTCTCTACTCAGCAATCTATTTTCACAATACTTAGAGTAACTTAATATTTACAGGACTTTCATCCATCTGTTAAATTTATTTAAAATTGAGCAACAGGTTCAAAAGTTACTGGGGCAGGGACTGAGAGACCTGACAAGCAGATAGACAGGCAGGGGCAAAACACATATTGAATAAATTTAAATAAGTGTAATGCTATATAATAACTGTGATAAACTTGATTGTTTTTATGAGGAAGGTTGGAAATAAATATGACTGATACATATTTTTCTTACATTCATGAATACTCTAAGGAATTTTTTATTATTTTTTTTTACCAATTCTTGCCATTTCCTGGTCCTTGCCTCATTTTTTTGATCCATCAGCAAAGTAATGGCAATAGGATTCTTTCATCAGTGTGTAAAGGTCCCCACCATCTTTGATTTTCACTTATGGTACCTGTTTTTTCATAGCCGCCTCTCACCCAAGCACATATAAAATGCAACTGGAACTGCACAGCTTCCAAGACCAAATGTTATGTTTTGCTGAGATAGTGAAATGCAATACCGACTGCAGAGATGTCAGGATCAGAGATGTCAGGATTTGAATCACCTCATTTAGCTGTCTAGAGATTGTGTGTGTACTCTAAAGCAGTCATCCAGGCTCCCTCTAGAGTTCATGAAGAGAGATCAGCTTCTCCAGAGAGCAGCTCAGCCTGGTTTCTAAAGGTAGGTTTCTAAGAATCAGTCTCTGGTACAACACCTACATAACTAGTTTAGGCTAGATGCCAATATTTAAATGTTTAAATTTAAGTGAGTTGAACCCCACTTAGTACAAGAGAAGGCTATAAAACCCTACAAAGTGGGTGAATCAGAGATACTGTGAAACCTAAGGTCAAGAAATCGATGACCTGGCCAATTCATTATCCAAACCAGTTGGACCTGTACCTTATTCAGGCAAGGGGAGAGAAATGGTTGGCACAACTACTTTTGGTACCCAAGTAAGCAGCTCAAATGGGAGACTCAGTGACGAATCTGGAGCATTTTCTGGATTCAGGCCACAGCCTTAATCACAAAGCTGTCCCTCCCTAAGAAATTAAGTCATGGGAATTCCTCTAAAGTCATACAGTGGATGAGTTTATTTATTTAAAGAACAGGTTAAGAGGGACATCAGAATAGCACTCATGCCTTATTCAACCCTGCCAGTATATTTCCTCTTAGAATAATAAGGCACTTTTGGGATGTAACCATAAATGTTCCTCTCAGGTAGGCTATAGAGAGGTGTCATGTTAGATAAGCAGGAAACACAGTCCATTCAGACTCCCCAGTGCTAAACCCCCTCCTTGAATGAGAAAGAAAATGCATCTTTGGCCACTAGAACATAGTAGCCTCAGCTACGAGAAGGTTGGATAATTCCCACATGTTAGATGTCTGAATCTCAGGTTGAATCTCATCTCTAATTTTAGCTGTCTTAATATGCAAGTTGAATCACACCTAAAGTAATTGTCCTACAGGAAGTCTCACAGGAATCATTGAATCATAGAATCTTCATGGTTGGAAAGGACCTTTGAGATCATTGAGTCCAACCATACACACACAAAAAAAACCCCTACAATCTCTGCCACTAGAGCATGCCCTGAAGTGCCAAAAGCATGCCCTGAAGTGCCAAAACATGCCCTGAAATGCCAAAAGGGGGGGTTCTTAGTTCTTTGGGTTTAAAGTCATTCAAATCCTAAACAAGGGTCTTAATTTCTGGGCTGACCTTTGTGTCCTAGGAAGATAAATGACCTGAATAACCTCATTCAGTAAGTTGGTGGCAAATCTCTGCAGCCTCTGACCATAACCCAATCCAATACAAAAGCACTTTTCTTTGCCATTTAGTAGAGATTCCCTCTTATTTCAGGAAAATGTGGTACATAATGTACAAGGAAATATATGTGGCTCTGTATTCACTTAACAGTCTAAGCTTCATCTCTCACTATCCCTAATAGAGTTAATTTGGGACCCACTCCCCTTGGATGGACAGAGACCATCTTTTCCATTGTAGTCTGAACCTGCTCAGAGACAATTTATACTCACTTAGTGACAAAACTGTTTTTTAGCCCATGCCTCAGCCACTCCTGGTGTCTCCTCTCACAGCCACAAAGGTTTATGAACTAGCCTGAGGTGTTCTGCTTGACAGCCGCAGTTCCTGTACTCACCAGCTCAAACGAGTCTTTGGGGGCTGCCTCCTTGGATGCACTTGTGCGTGCCAGTGGACTCTACCCTCACGAAGTCAATGAAATGCAGATTTTTAGCAACCAGCACAGATTTTTAGCAATCAGCACTTGGGCAAGTGGCTTAGTGAATTGCTAGACACTGATTCACTTCTTCTGGAAATGGATTAGTTCCAACCAGTTGAGTATCTCCAGGCAAAGCTCTGTTAAAAATTGCTGACATCTCACAGAAATGCTGGACCAACTTTCTATTCCAAGACTTTTCTGTCCATGTAGAATGTCCCCCACTGCCTGACTTCTGTTTTTTTCAAGGTTGTTTGCTGGCAGTAAGGATCTGAATGTTTGTCCTCTTCTGAAATCATAAATTCCTTCCTTTATTAGCTCACTAGAAAATCTCTTGAAGTCAAGGAGTATGCGGTGTCTTCAACTGGAGTCTGAGCAGCAGCAGAGGACAGACAATAAAAATGGGATTAATTTCACCTAATTTCAGCCATCGAGTTGTCTAGCTCAATCCTCTAGGCTCCCTCTAAAGTCATTAGAGAACGAAAACAACACTGGCTTTCATATCCACCCAAAGATAAGCATCTGAAATATCCTAGAAAATTATCTTCAAATGGCTGAAGTTAAGGAGATGAGTACTGCTATCATGTTAGACAATCTTTTTATTATTTACTGTACTCCAGGAAGTCTCTTACCTCTCAGCTAAAAATGTGTTCCTCTCTGAAAGTTAGACATACAGCAATCAGCTCTCCCTCTTATCTTTGACACGTTTCCCCCCACACACATATTTCTGGCATGGTGATTTTTGGGTTTTCTCCCTACTCCCTGATCCCTACTGATACTATTTGGTGTAAACAAGGTCCTGTTTGTCTTTGCTATCTTCTTGCCACTGCACATGCATAAGTGTATACAAACACATGCTCACATGTGAATGAGGTCTAGACACGTGAATATGGAATCTGGACATGATTCAGTTTATCACGTTACTTTGCAAAGAAGGAAGGGAGGAGAAGAAACCCGAGAGAAGTATGTTCAGCCTTGCCCCAGTCTTCAGCACTGACCCCAAAACACCTCAATTTGAATGTTTCCACTGAAAAATATCAGATGCACTGAATAAACAAAGCAATAAATGCAACTGCACAGCACATGGGACAATGACATTGGTCTTGCACAAGGAGATATTTTGACATTTGTTTTCCTCTCAAACTGGAACAAAGTCAAAATATTGAAACTTTTCTGGAGGGAAACAGTTTAGAAAGGTCAACTTTTCATCTCAGCATGCGAGATTGACATCAACAGGAAACTGTTGAAGTGCTTCCCTTTCATTTAACGTTACCAATTGAGTCAAGTTATCGCCAAATGGAAGATGTCGTTTTGGGTTTCTCTTTCTACCATGATCCCTGTGGATCCAATTCTTTGGCAGGGCTCCTTCTCCAATGATGCACAGCATTTTTTTCTTTCCTTTCTTTGTTGCCCCGAATGGCCTGAGCCCAGACAATAGGACTGTGCTGCCAATACGATTAAAAATTTTCTGTGACTTCGCATATATACTCATGGGATACAGTACTGGCTTCTTCCCTAACTCTGACCATCCAGACTCTTCTGCTACAAACAGCTGCCATCCCACTGAAGGACCAGCGTCTCAGTACCAAAGGGCTTCAGTGGTTTGAACACAGACATCTACAATTGCAGTGCCACAAGGTATCTGCCTGACTTCCAGCTGCCACTCCAGAAGGGCATGGGTCTCCCTTAAATCCAGTGTCCCATCTGCCGGCATCACATGGACGTGCTAGATAGCACAAGATACCTGAGAAAAGACTATATGTCTACATTTTGGAAAATGAATTCCACTCCTAGTGTGAACAGATATTATTTAGGATAAGCAATGAATAAGACCTGCTCTAAACACCTGATTTACAGGTGACAGAAAGTAATGCTTAAGCTGCAACTGCATGAGTTTTTGTAGCCTGTTCCCTTCTTCGCCATACTTCTACAAAACAGGTCATCTGTCTCTTTATTGACCCAGATGGCCAAGGGTTCCATTCATTTCATTGCTTCTGGCAGGGCATGGCACACAAATCCTTCCATCCTTAGCTGCTCTGGAATTAATGAGCATTGATTCATTTCCATTTATTCGGAGATAAGAGTTTAACTAGTTGGCTCACTTAGTCCTGCTTCCTGTGACACCTGTAGCTTTTTTCAGATTCTCCTTCACTCTTCCACACACTGTCTGATACATGAAATAATTATATCCTGAAAAGGTGAAACCAGAAGATTTTTCATTGCTTAGTTGACTCGATCCAGACCAGGAACCATCTGGACTGGTTCAGCCTCTGGTCAATGTTGGGCATCCAGACTCTTCCACAGACCTTCATGAACATGGCAGAATGTCACCTACAGGACTTCCTGCTACAAAAGAAGCTTTGCAGAAGGTTAAGTGCTTTAAATAGGCTCCACTTCAGTGAAGCAAAACTGGGAAACTTTAATGACTTGCTCCAGTCCTGGGACAGGGAAAAAAAATCATGATTTCCACATCCAAGCCTGAAAAACACAAACAAGTAAAATGAAAAAGTAATCTACCAAGTGAAAACCCTATGGAGAGATGGGGAGATTGTTATGGAAATCGTCTCCTGCTACAGTGATTGAACAATATACATTTTAATTAAATTCCACCATAAGATCCAATCTGGCACTCAAAGGAACCAATTAATGTGTAAACTCTATGACTGGCCATAGATGAGGTTCCCTGCCTGTGTTCCAGCACCACTTCAACACTACTGAATCAGAGAAAAATAGATACAAAATGGACCTCAAGACATCATCTGATCACCCCCCTGCCTCAAGCTAAGAACAACCCCACCTCAGCCATGCCCAAACATGTTTATTTAATTTTTTCTCCATAACATCCTAGACTGAGATTACTATTTTCCCTTTAGGCAGAAGAAGACAAGTTTCCACCAGCTGAGAATCTGGAAGACTGTCTCTCAAGTGGGGTCACATGGAGAAAATTGGAGATAAGAAGGAGAGAGAAAGAGGGAATCTCCACTAGGCCTCAACATGTTATAACATGAAGACTGACCCTTCCAATACAATAAACGAATTTTTTCTTTTTGAGGTCCTGCACACTGAGTGTGAGCCCAGAACACACTGCCAAAGGCATCTCCATGAGAGCTGTTTCGATTCAAAGATCTCATTTTTTTGAAAGAAGGGGCCTTGTTGTTGCTGACTACCTCAATGTCGAAAGAAAAGGGATCCATGATTTGGAAATTTTATTATCAAATGAAAATTATTTTGTCACTCATTTCTGCTAAAGTAGCACTATTTATAACTAAGAAAAGGATTTTAATAGAGAAGCTGGAAAATGTTCCTACGCTGAAAATACCTAAAATCCTGGCAAAAAGTAAATGTTCCAAAGACTGGTCTTTTCTTTTCTTTCTCTCTCTTTTTTTTTTTTTTTTTCCATTCTGCTCCCTTATTCTTATGCTTGGCTGAGTAACATTGTTGAAATGTGCAAGAGCCAACTTCCACCATTTCCTCATGCAGCAAAAAATGTTTATGGGGTGTAACCATACAATATCCTGGTGTATTTTATACATTGCCTTTAGGTACACAGTTCATGGAAGTGTAGGGTGAACTAAAGGTGTATGAGGATGTCTCCAAGTTCAGTCTGAAGAAGGCAAGTTTAAGGAAAATCCTAATTCACAACTGCCAGGTGTAAAAAAGGAGAATCTTTGAGGGAAATATTAAAACCTTTTGCATTTCACATATATTAAACATAATATTTTCTATTTCTCAATGATATTTTGTAACATTTCTATTTCTGTTGAAGGGGAGTCAAAAATCCACAACTTTCTTATCAAACTCTCTTTTCATCCTACAAAGATGTTCAGGAATTGTACTGCAACCCAACTGTGTTTTAATAAAAGATTTTAAAAGTAGTGAAAAACTTAAAACCAAGAGCTCTAGGAACAGTAGGGAATGCTGAATAAGTTTCAAAGTTCTGTTTTAAGAAGGCGCTTTTACCAGCAAAAATAATTTATTTGTAATATCTTATCTCCTGACTGCTGACTGAAGTGAGAGGTCTGATCTACTGAAGGTGAGGGATCATTGAATACTTTTAAGGGTCATAGATTATTATGGCTACGTGATTGGAGCTGGTTTGGAGCATTCGTAGTAAAATCTTTGGAATTCTTTATTTAAAAAAAATAAAAAATTGTCATTTTGAAATGGAAGAAGTTGATGCAAATGTATCAATTTGGAGAAGGTGATGCTGGATGAAGAGGACATTTTGTTTAGAATCAGTGACCTGAACTCCTGATATAGCCAATCAGAGCTCATGAGATGCTCATTTTCAAGTCCTTGTATTAAAGCAGAAAAAAAAGAGACTGAGCATGTAGTCCTCTCTCTGGACTGTCATTTATTGCGAGGAACAGGGTCTTCCTTGATTTTTACCAGCTTATCTTACATTCTGCACAGGTTCTGCACATGTAGGATGAAATGCACAGGCACAGACATACATGTGAATATTTCCACTGCAGTTGCATGGGTCATCTAACTCTCATGCAAATTGACACAGAAGCTTTGCTCAGATCTGTAGATGGTTAAAAAGCTCGTACATCCTCTTGCAACCTGTTTTATCCAGGTTTTGTGCATGAGATGCCAACCAGTCCCCTGCTCAGTTTCCTTGTTTAGCAAAGTCATGAATGCTCTCAGAAGGACTCCTCAGGCACAAATGAAAAAGCTACAAATGCAGAATCACAGAATGTGTTGGGTTGGAAGGGACTTTTAAAGGTCATCTTGTCCAACACCCCTGCAGTAAGCAGGGACATCTTTAACTAGATCAGATTGCTCAGAGCTTCATCAAGCCTGGCCTTGAATGTCTCCAGGGATGGGGCCTCCACCACCTCTCTGGTCAACCTGTGCCAGTGTCTCACCACCCTCATTGTAAAGAACTTCTTCCTAATGTCTAATCTAAACCTGCCCTGCTCTAGTTTAAAACCGTCATCCCTCGTCCTATTGCTACATGTAATAAAAGAGTATGTTGGCATGGGTGGGGGTGAGGGCTCTTGGAGGTTTGTTTTATTTAGAAGAACTTACTTTTACTAGTCTCTGCCTTGAAACAGTAGGAGCAACTGAAAGACATCAGAGGCAAATAATGTAAGATGTTCTCTCATTAACAGATGAAAACCACCCAGAAAGCTGTCCAGCAAATGCTCTCCAAACCACTTGTAGTCCTGAAAAGATCAGAAAAGTGCATGCAATTTCTCCTTTGGAAATTCCTACACAGCAGATAGTTGGGTGTCAGTACTAAAAAAAAGGCAGATAAACTTCTCAGCTTTTTCAATTAAAATATTCACAATTAATGCTGTAACATAAAGATTTTGTAATGATTATATTTCTTTTGGCAAAAGGAGCTCAGTAACATAATTTTTTATGCATCACAGTTCTTTCTTTTCCAGCTAGCAGATAAAAAGGGAACATAAGATGAAGATATTTCTCTATTTCTGTCTCTAATTTAGAAGGTTAAAGAGATCTCTGAATGAAAAAAGACAGAGAAGTGCTGCTGTCAATGCTAAGCAATCAGAAATCTAAGAGGAATGGGAGGTTTTCAGCTGGAGAATATAACTTTATTAAAATTGATCATGCAGAGATTGTTCCAGTCCAGCAACTCTGTGGAAACCCCAAAAAATTGATTTCCATTCCTGATATACACCATCAGTTCCCCTGTTTCTGGATAACCTGGTTCCAGCATCGTTCTTGGCTACTAATGGCAAACCAAGAACCTACACGGGCCGATTCCCAAGCAGTGAAGGGCTCAGTTCAACAGATATACTTAGGACATCTGGGCATTTATGAATTAATTTTCTTGGCACCTCCACAATTCAATAAATAACCCTTTCAAGAGGGATTGGAGTAAGAAAGTCTGAGTTCTATTTAGTAAAGTAAGAAGAAAAAATGACAACCTGCTCTGTATAAAACTTAGAAGGTTAGGCAGCTTTGCTCCAAATTGGAAAACAAAAAGCAAATTTCAACTCCGTTTTCCTTCATGGAAGAAAACTGCCTTTCTCTCCACTCCTCAGCTCCAAAACTCCCTCTGGAAAACTTGAAGGACAACGTCTCTGCAGCCCTTAATTTCTTTTAGAGATACTTAGTGAAGGGCTCCTGCCAGTCAATGTTAAAGTGATTAAAAATTTGAAGTCTGATTTAACTGAGTGATTTTGGTTCCTGGTTCAGTGGAGACATGGATATCTCTGAAAGAAGATTCATCTCATCATTGGATGAGCTTCCTTTAGTTTGACAAGGGAACCCAAATATCCACCTTGGAAAGGGAGATCTATT
Organism: Larus michahellis; assembly: GCF_964199755.1. NCBI lineage: Eukaryota > Metazoa > Chordata > Aves > Charadriiformes > Laridae > Larus > Larus michahellis. The sequence continues at coordinate 2,254,333 of NC_133897.1, read as the reverse complement.
TGTCTGGCTAAATACAGACATTTACGCTGCAAGTGTCTTCACCTGAAGTGGTCACTCAGGGGGACCTGGAGTCTATTACCCCATTTTTCGCAGCTCCCCAAAGCTGACCTCTAAAACAAATCAGATGAATCATCACCCTATAGTCCCTCTTTAATCTATGGAAAAATATCAGTGCCCTCACAGGTCATTCATGCATCTGAAGTATCGAAGCACAGACCTTGAGAAGCTTCTGTGCATCTCAGATATCTGCGATATATTCTATATATCTAGGATATATACCTAGGATATATTCTACCATAAGCAATGGAGTGTGAGTCCTACAGAAAATCTTCTGGTACACTACATTTCTTAGAACAGCAGCTGTGAATTAAGGGGGAAAAAAGAAAAGAAAAAAAAAAGAAAGAAAAAAAAGCCTAAATAAATAAATAAACAAAAAGAAGGAGAAATACAGAGAGAAGGAATCTCAAAGAAACAGTGAGTGTCAGGGTTCAACTGCACTATATGGTCCCCTGTGAAAAAAAAGTTTATTTTGATATAGCATTCTTGACCAGGAACTGAAATGTGTTGTTTGGAGGAAAGATGAGCTTAAAAACTGGTTTCAAGAAAAAAATTAAACTGTTTACATTGTTGAAGAACTGGGATGAGCTTCCAGAGGAAGGAGGAAGGGTCTGGGCTTTAAATGTTTTTGATTTTCATTACAAACATTAGTCTTCCAGGGACATCTTGCTGAGCGCACAGGATTCCTCTGCCACGCATCATGGAAAGAAATAAAGCTGGTGTCTTAGATATTGCAGGTTCTCATTGTGTTCCAGCAGAGAAGAAAGGGAGACAGTGCCTGGACATGTGGATGATACCTCAGTGAGAATAAAATGTAGTAAAATACCTGAGAAAAAGGAAAGAGGAACAGGAGGAAAGGGGAAAGAAGAAATAGAAG